>NW_027411593.1:4961885-6202356 GCF_049639745.1 Rhodnius prolixus | reverse complement strand
TGCTTTCTAGTTAGGGTTTCAGCTACACATCAACCAGCCACTCTATTTAGTGCATGATATATAAAATATTTAGTGCATGACAAAATGACACTAGTCATTTTATAAATAAATGGAATCTTAATTATTTATTTATATGGCTACTATTAATATCCTTCTTCGGAACTTCAAGTCCAAGTAGAGCAGCACAGGTCAGTCAATTCTGCATGTTACTAAGCATCTTTTCTTTCTTTGCATGATTATTTTTCTATTTACAGCAGCAAATATTTTTAGATAGATTTTTAAAGTCATTTCAAAATTGAAGTTTAAAATTAGCTTTTTAGTTAGGGTTTTCAGGTGGACAAATACAATATATTAGATAATTAAAGTAATTTCAAAATTAAATTTTAGAATTTGTTTTTAGTTAGGGTTTTCAGGTACACAACATCAACCAGCTTTGGAAATAAACATATTAGTTAGATATTTAAAGTCATTTCAAAATTAAAATTTAGAATTTGCTTTTCAGTTAGGGTTTTCAGGTGGACAAACAGAATATATTAGATAATTAAAGTCATTTCAAAATTAAAATTTAGAATTTGCTTTTCAGTTAGGGTTTTCAGCTACACATCAACCAGCTAGTTTGGAAATAAACATATATTTTTATATATATATTTGCATGATTATTTTAAATATTTATTCATATCTATATTATTTATATATTATGTATTTATATTATGTATATATACTTTGTATTTTTTTCAGGTTTTTAAATTGTATTTTTTGTTGGTTGTTGGTTTTGTTTCAGTACTTTTGTTGTTTCATTCCTCTCGATTTTAGATTTTCAGTTGTTGTTGTTGTTATTGTTTGTTGTATTGTTGGTTTTTGTTGTTCTATTTCTTTTGTTTACCCCTATCGCGAATACGTCTATTTTCCGCCATTC
The DNA here is from genome assembly GCF_049639745.1 of Rhodnius prolixus. Classification (NCBI taxonomy): domain Eukaryota; kingdom Metazoa; phylum Arthropoda; class Insecta; order Hemiptera; family Reduviidae; genus Rhodnius; species Rhodnius prolixus. Next base: position 6,201,440 of record NW_027411593.1, on the reverse strand, counting down.
ATGCCAAAAAAAGTTTCGCGACTAACCGTATTCCAAAATAACTGGTTTTCACTCTGTACCTTCGCAGGTGATGGATGTCAATATTATTGACATTTGTTAGTAAGCCTGCTTTATATAGGGTCAAAACTGGATGGAATGCGGTTTTATAAAGGCAAGAATGGTATTTTTTGGGGGGCAAAACCTGAGCTCTACCTCCTCGTGGTGCCCCCCGGGAAACTGCTCCACTGAGCAGGCTAACAGAGCCAGTTCGTTAATTTCCTCAATTTACTAATATATCTGAGCAACCTTTGGATCTAACAATAGTCCAAAGGTTGGTAAAGCAGTTAAAGTTATCTATTTATACCGTCAGATTATTAACGCGAGCAGATCTCCTCCATCGACAGTTTTTCGACTCTATGTCGCCATTTGTCTATCCCTTCCTTGGAAATCCGCGAAAAAATCCTTAAATCCATTTTTATCTGTGTATTATTGCATGCAAGATCAAAGGTCTATTGCGAAAAGCTGCAAATTTTCAAAAATGAATATCATCCGCAAGACATTTGTTTAGCGTTTCTTTAAATTCGACAAAATGTTTATACACATAGATCAATGTTAGTGTCAACTTGTGTTAAGAAGTATATTTTAGGCATTTTGTACTCATTTAAACAATAAAATTGATTCAATTTTATATATATGTAAAACGTGCCTGATTTAGACACTATAGACTCCCTCCCGCCATTACTATTCGGCAGCTGATTATTAATGTAAATCGTTAGAAAATGCTATTACATATTAGTAATTTATTGCTATGGACGAGTTCACAGATAGGCCGGGATGTTTTCTTCTTAATTAAGGGAAATTTGGAAACCTTCATCAGTTTCTCTAGAAATTCTTTTAGTCTGTTTGTATCATTCCATTTCATAGCCTGGCACACCTTCTACACATTAGGTCGTTTAGTTTTTTGTATAGAGGTTCAGAAAGATGTGAAAATTTGGAAACCTTCATTAGATTCTCTAGAAATTCTTTTATTCTATTTGTATCATTCCATTTCATAGCCAGGCTTACCTTGTACACGTTAGGTCGTTTAGTTTTCTTTATAGAGGTTCAGAAAGAATGGAAAATTTGGAAACCTTCATCAGTTTCTCTAGAAATCCTTTTAGTCTGTTTGTATCATTCCATTTCATAGCCTGGCTCACCTTGTACACATTAGGTCGCTTAGTTTTTTGCATAGAAGTTCAGAAAGATGGGAAAATTTGGAAACCTTCATTAGTTTCTCTAGAAATACTTTTGTTCTGTTTGTAACATTCTATTTCTTAGCCAGGCTTACCTTGTACACATAATGTCGTTTAGTTTTTAGTATAGAGGTTCAGAAAGAATGGAAAATTTGGAAATCTTCATTAGTTTCTCTAGAAATTCTTTTATTCTGTTTGTATCATTCCATTTCATAGCCTTGCTCACCTTGTACACATTAGGTCGTTTAGTTTTTTGCATAGAGGTTCAGAAAGTATGGAAAATTTGGAAACCTTCATTAGTTTCTCTAGAAATTCTTTTGTTCTGTTTGTAACATTCTATTTCTTAGCCAGGCTTACCATGTACACATTAGGTCGTTTAGTTTCTTGTATAGAGGTTCAGAAAGATAGGAAAATTTGGAAACCTTCATTACTTTCTCTAGATATTCTTTTGTTCTGTTTGTAACATTCTATTTCTTAGCCAGGCTTACCTTGTACACATAACGTCGTTTAGTTTTTTGTATAGAGGTTCAGAAAGTATGGAAAATTTGGAAAACTTAATTAGTTTATCTAGAAATTCTTTTGTTCTGTTTGTAACATTCTATTTCTTAGCCAGGCTTACCATGTACACATTAGGTCGTTTAGTTTTTAGTATAGAGGTTCAGAAAGTATGGAAAATTTGGAAAACTTAATTAGTTTATCTAGAAATTCTTTTGTTCTGTTTGTAACATTCTATTTCTTAGCCAGGCTTACCATGTACACATTAGGTCGTTTAGTTTTTAGTATAGAGGTTCAGAAAGTATGGAAAATTTGGAAAACTTAATTAGTTTATCTAGAAATTCTTTTGTTCTGTTTGTAACATTCTATTTCTTAGCCAGGCTTACCATGTACACATTAGGTCGTTTAGTTTTTAGTATAGAGGTTCAGAAAGTATGGAAAATTTGGAAAACTTAATTAGTTTATCTAGAAATTCTTTTGTTCTGTTTGTAACATTCTATTTCTTAGCCAGGCTTACCATGTACACATTAGGTCGTTTAGTTTTTAGTATAGAGGTTCAGAAAGTATGGAAAATTTGGAAAACTTAATTAGTTTATCTAGAAATTCTTTTGTTCTGTTTGTAACATTCTATTTCTTAGCCAGGCTTACCATGTACACATTAGGTCGTTTAGTTTTTAGTATAGAGGTTCAGAAAGTATGGAAAATTTGGAAAACTTAATTAGTTTATCTAGAAATTCTTTTGTTCTGTTTGTAACATTCTATTTCTTAGCCAGGCTTACCTTGTATACATTAGGTCGTTTAGTTTTTAGTATAGAGGTTCAGAAAGTATGGAAAATTTGGAAAACTTAATTAGTTTATCTAGAAATTCTTTTGTTCTGTTTGTAACATTCTATTTCTTAGCCAGGCTTACCATGTACACATTAGGTCGTTTAGTTTTTAGTATAGAGGTTCAGAAAGTATGGAAAATTTGGAAAACTTAATTAGTTTATCTAGAAATTCTTTTGTTCTGTTTGTAACATTCTATTTCTTAGCCAGGCTTACCATGTACACATTAGGTCGTTTAGTTTTTAGTATAGAGGTTCAGAAAGTATGGAAAATTTGGAAAACTTAATTAGTTTATCTAGAAATTCTTTTGTTCTGTTTGTAACATTCTATTTCTTAGCCAGGCTTACCATGTACACATTAGGTCGTTTAGTTTTTAGTATAGAGGTTCAGAAAGTATGGAAAATTTGGAAAACTTAATTAGTTTATCTAGAAATTCTTTTGTTCTGTTTGTAACATTCTATTTCTTAGCCAGGCTTACCATGTACACATTAGGTCGTTTAGTTTTTAGTATAGAGGTTCAGAAAGTATGGAAAATTTGGAAAACTTAATTAGTTTATCTAGAAATTCTTTTGTTCTGTTTGTAACATTCTATTTCTTAGCCAGGCTTACCTTGTATACATTAGGTCGTTTAGTTTTTAGTATAGAGGTTCAGAAAGTATGGAAAATTTGGAAAACTTAATTAGTTTATCTAGAAATTCTTTTGTTCTGTTTGTAACATTCTATTTCTTAGCCAGGCTTACCATGTACACATTAGGTCGTTTAGTTTTTAGTATAGAGGTTCAGAAAGTATGGAAAATTTGGAAAACTTAATTAGTTTATCTAGAAATTCTTTTGTTCTGTTTGTAACATTCTATTTCTTAGCCAGGCTTACCATGTACACATTAGGTCGTTTAGTTTTTAGTATAGAGGTTCAGAAAGTATGGAAAATTTGGAAAACTTAATTAGTTTATCTAGAAATTCTTTTGTTCTGTTTGTAACATTCTATTTCTTAGCCAGGCTTACCATGTACACATTAGGTCGTTTAGTTTTTAGTATAGAGGTTCAGAAAGTATGGAAAATTTGGAAAACTTAATTAGTTTATCTAGAAATTCTTTTGTTCTGTTTGTAACATTCTATTTCTTAGCCAGGCTTACCATGTACACATTAGGTCGTTTAGTTTTTAGTATAGAGGTTCAGAAAGTATGGAAAATTTGGAAAACTTAATTAGTTTATCTAGAAATTCTTTTGTTCTGTTTGTAACATTCTATTTCTTAGCCAGGCTTACCTTGTATACATTAGGTCGTTTAGTTTTTAGTATAGAGGTTCAGAAAGTATGGAAAATTTGGAAAACTTAATTAGTTTATCTAGAAATTCTTTTGTTCTGTTTGTAACATTCTATTTCTTAGCCAGGCTTACCATGTACACATTAGGTCGTTTAGTTTTTAGTATAGAGGTTCAGAAAGTATGGAAAATTTGGAAAACTTAATTAGTTTATCTAGAAATTCTTTTGTTCTGTTTGTAACATTCTATTTCTTAGCCAGGCTTACCATGTACACATTAGGTCGTTTAGTTTTTAGTATAGAGGTTCAGAAAGTATGGAAAATTTGGAAAACTTAATTAGTTTATCTAGAAATTCTTTTGTTCTGTTTGTAACATTCTATTTCTTAGCCAGGCTTACCTTGTACACATTAGGTCGTTTAGTTTTTAGTATAGAGGTTCAGAAAGTATGGAAAATTTGGAAAACTTAATTAGTTTATCTAGAAATTCTTTTGTTCTGTTTGTAACATTCTATTTCTTAGCCAGGCTTACCTTGTACACATAAGGTCGTTTAGTTTTTAGTATAGAGGTTCAGAAAGTATGGAAAGTTTGGAAAACTTAATTACTTTATCTAGAAATTCTTTTGTTCTGTTTGTAACATTCTATTTCTTAGCCAGGCTTACCTTGTACACATTAGGTCGTTTAGTTTTTAGTATAGAGGTTCAGAAAGTATGGAAAATTTGGAAAACTTAATTAGTTTATCTAGAAATTCTTTTGTTCTGTTTGTAACATTCTATTTCTTAGCCAGGCTTACCATGTACACATTAGGTCGTTTAGTTTTTAGTATAGAGGTTCAGAAAGTATGGAAAATTTGGAAAACTTAATTAGTTTATCTAGAAATTCTTTTGTTCTGTTTGTAACATTCTATTTCTTAGCCAGGCTTACCATGTACACATTAGGACGTTTAGTTTTTAGTATAGATGTTCAGAAAGTATGGAAAATTTGGAAAACTTAATTAGTTTATCTAGAAATTCTTTTGTTCTGTTTGTAACATTCTATTTCTTAGCCAGGCTTACCATGTACACATTAGGTCGTTTAGTTTTTAGTATAGAGGTTCAGAAAGTATGGAAAATTTGGAAAACTTAATTAGTTTATCTAGAAATTCTTTTATTCTGTTTGTAACATTCTATTTCTTAGCCAGGCTTACCTTGTACACATTAGGTCGTTTAGTTTTTAGTATAGAGGTTCAGAAAGTATGGAAAATTTGGAAAACTTAATTAGTTTATCTAGAAATTCTTTTGTTCTGATTGTAACATTCTATTTCTTAGCCAGGCTTACCATGTACACATTAGGTCGTTTAGTTTTTAGTATAGAGGTTCAGAAAGTATGGAAAATTTGGAAAACTTAATTAGTTTATCTAGAAATTCTTTTGTTCTGTTTGTAACATTCTATTTCTTAGCCAGGCTTACCATGTACACATTAGGTCGTTTAGTTTTTAGTATAGAGGTTCAGAAAGTATGGAAAATTTGGAAAACTTAATTAGTTTATCTAGAAATTCTTTTGTTCTGTTTGTAACATTCTATTTCTTAGCCAGGCTTACCTTGTACACATTAGGTCGTTTAGTTTTTAGTATAGAGGTTCAGAAAGTATGGAAAATTTGGAAAACTTAATTAGTTTATCTAGAAATTCTTTTGTTCTGTTTGTAACATTCTATTTCTTAGCCAGGCTTACCTTGTACACATTAGGTCGTTTAGTTTTTAGTATAGAGGTTCAGAAAGTATGGAAAATTTGGAAAACTTAATTAGTTTATCTAGAAATTCTTTTGTTCTGTTTGTAACATTCTATTTCTTAGCCAGGCTTACCTTGTACACATAAGGTCGTTTAGTTTTTAGTATAGAGGTTCAGAAAGTATGGAAAATTTGGAAAACTTAATTAGTTTATCTAGAAATTCTTTTGTTCTGTTTGTAACATTCTATTTCTTAGCCAGGCTTACCTTGTACACATAAGGTCGTTTAGTTTTTTGTATAGAGGTTCAGAAAGTATGGAAAATTTGGAAAACTTAATTAGTTTATCTAGAAATTCTTTTGTTCTGTTTGTAACATTCTATTTCTTAGCCAGGCTTACCTTGTACACATTAGGTCGTTTAGTTTTTAGTATAGAGGTTCAGAAAGTATGGAAAATTTGGAAAACTTAATTAGTTTATCTAGAAATTCTTTTGTTCTGTTTGTAACATTCTATTTCTTAGCCAGGCTTACCATGTACACATTAGGTCGTTTAGTTTTTAGTATAGAGGTTCAGAAAGTATGGAAAATTTGGAAAACTTAATTAGTTTATCTAGAAATTCTTTTGTTCTGTTTGTAACATTCTATTTCTTAGCCAGGCTTACCATGTACACATTAGGTCGTTTAGTTTTTAGTATAGAGGTTCAGAAAGTATGGAAAATTTGGAAAACTTAATTAGTTTATCTAGAAATTCTTTTGTTCTGTTTGTAACATTCTATTTCTTAGCCAGGCTTACCTTGTACACATTAGGTCGTTTAGTTTTTAGTATAGAGGTTCAGAAAGTATGGAAAATTTGGAAAACTTAATTAGTTTATCTAGAAATTCTTTTGTTCTGTTTGTAACATTCTATTTCTTAGCCAGGCTTACCTTGTACACATTAGGTCGTTTAGTTTTTAGTATAGAGGTTCAGAAAGTATGGAAAATTTGGAAAACTTAATTAGTTTATCTAGAAATTCTTTTGTTCTGTTTGTAACATTCTATTTCTTAGCCAGGCTTACCTTGTACACATAAGGTCGTTTAGTTTTTAGTATAGAGGTTCAGAAAGTATGGAAAATTTGGAAAACTTAATTAGTTTATCTAGAAATTCTTTTGTTCTGTTTGTAACATTCTATTTCTTAGCCAGGCTTACCTTGTACACATAAGGTCGTTTAGTTTTTTGTATAGAGGTTCAGAAAGTATGGAAAATTTGGAAAACTTAATTAGTTTATCTAGAAATTCTTTTGTTCTGTTTGTAACATTCTATTTCTTAGCCAGGCTTACCTTGTACACATTAGGTCGTTTAGTTTTTTGTATAGAGGTTCAGAAAGTATGGAAAATTTGGAAAACTTAATTAGTTTATCTAGAAATTATTTTGTTCTGTTTGTAACATTCTATTTCTTAGCCAGGCTTACCTTGTACACATAAGGTCGTTTAGTTTTTAGTATAGAGGTTCAGAAAGTATGGAAAATTTGGAAAACTTAATTAGTTTATCTAGAAATTCTTTTGTTCTGTTTGTTACATTCTATTTCTTAGCCAGGCTTACCTTGTACACATAAGGTCGTTTAGTTTTTTGTATAGAGGTTCAGAAAGTATGGAAAATTTGGAAAACTTAATTAGTTTATCTAGAAATTCTTTTGTTCTGTTTGTAACATTCTATTTCTTAGCCAGGCTTACCTTGTACACATTAGGTCGTTTAGTTTTTAGTATAGAGGTTCAGAAAGTATGGAAAATTTGGAAAACTTAATTAGTTTATCTAGAAATTCTTTTGTTCTGTTTGTAACATTCTATTTCTTAGCCAGGCTTACCTTGTACACATTAGGTCGTTTAGTTTTTAGTATAGAGGTTCAGAAAGTATGGAAAATTTGGAAAACTTAATTAGTTTATCTAGAAATTCTTTTGTTCTGTTTGTAACATTCTATTTCTTAGCCAGGCTTACCTTGTACACATTAGGTCGTTTAGTTTTTAGTATAGAGGTTCAGAAAGTATGGAAAATTTGGAAAACTTAATTAGTTTATCTAGAAATTCATTTGTTCTGTTTGTAACATTCTATTTCTTAGCCAGGCTTACCTTGTACACATAAGGTCGTTTAGTTTTTAGTATAGAGGTTCAGAAAGTATGGAAAATTTGGAAAACTTAATTAGTTTATCTAGAAATTCTTTTGTTCTGTTTGTAACATTCTATTTCTTAGCCAGGCTTACCATGTACACATTAGGTCGTTTAGTTTCTTGTATAGAGGTTCAGAAAGATAGGAAAATTTGGAAACCTTCATTACTTTCTCTAGAAATTCTTTTGTTCTGTTTGTAACATTCTATTTCTTAGCCAGGCTTACCTTGTACACATAAGGTCGTTTAGTTTTTAGTATAGAGGTTCAGAAAGTATGGAAAATTTGGAAAACTTAATTAGTTTATCTAGAAATTCTTTTGTTCTGTTTGTAACATTCTATTTCTTAGCCAGGCTTACCATGTACACATTAGGTCGTTTAGTTTCTTGTATAGAGGTTCAGAAAGATAGGAAAATTTGGAAAACTTAATTAGTTTATCTAGAAATTCTTTTGTTCTGTTTGTAACATTCTATTTCTTAGCCAGGCTTACCTTGTACACATTAGGTCGTTTAGTTTTTAGTATAGAGGTTCAGAAAGTATGGAAAATTTGGAAAACTTAATTAGTTTATCTAGAAATTCTTTTGTTCTGTTTGTAACATTCTATTTCTTAGCCAGGCTTACCTTGTACACATTAGGTCGTTTAGTTTTTAGTATAGAGGTTCAGAAAGTATGGAAAATTTGGAAAACTTAATTAGTTTATCTAGAAATTCTTTTGTTCTGTTTGTAACATTCTATTTCTTAGCCAGGCTTACCTTGTACACATTAGGTCGTTTAGTTTTTAGTATAGAGGTTCAGAAAGTATGGAAAATTTGGAAAACTTAATTAGTTTATCTAGAAATTCTTTTGTTCTGTTTGTAACATTCTATTTCTTAGCCAGGCTTACCATGTACACATTAGGTCGTTTAGTTTCTTGTATAGAGGTTCAGAAAGATAGGAAAATTTGGAAACCTTCATTACTTTCTCTAGAAATTCTTTTGTTCTGTTTGTAACATTCTATTTCTTAGCCAGGCTTACCTTGTACACATAAGGTCGTTTAGTTTTTTGTATAGAGGTTCAGAAAGATGGGAAAATTTGGAAACCTTCATTAGTTTCTCTAGAAATTCTTTTATTCTGTTTGTATCATTCCATTTCATAGCCTTGCTCACCTTGTATACATTAGGTAGTTTAGTTTTTTGCATAGAGGTTCAGAAAGATGGGAAAATTTGGAAACCTTCATTAGTTTCTCTAGAAATTCTTTTGTTCTGTTTGTAACATTCTATTTCTCAGCCAGGCTTACCATGTACACATAATGTCGTTTAGTTTTTAGTATAGAGGTTCAGAAAGATGGGAAAATTTGGAAACCTTCATTATTTTTTCTAGAAATTCTTTTGTTCTGTTTGTAACATTCTATTTCTTAGCCAGGCTTACCTTGTACACATTAGGTCGTTTAGTTTTTTGCATAGAGGTTCAGAAAGATGGAAAAATTTGGAAACCTACATTAGTTTCTCTAGAAATTCTTTTGTTCTGTTTGTAACATTCTATTTCTTAGCCAGGCTTACCTTGTACACATAATGTCGTTTAGTTTTTAGTATAGAGGTTCAGGAAGATGGGAAAATTTGGAAACCTTCATTATTTTCTCTAGAAATTTTTTATTCTGTTTGAATCATTCTATTTCTTAGCCAGGCTCACCTCCTACACAATAGGTCGTTTAGTTTTTTGTATAGAGGTTCCGAAAGAATGGAAAATTTGGAAACCTTCATTAGTTTCTCTAGAAATTCTTTTATTCTGTTTGTATCATTCCATTTCATAGCCTTGCTCACCTTGTACACATTAGGTCGTTTAGTTTTTTGCATAGAGGTTCAGAAAGATGGGAAAATTTGGAAACCTTCATTAGTTTCTCTGGAAATTCTTTTGTTCTGTTTGTAACATTCTATTTCTTAGCCAGGCTTACCTTGTACACATAATGTCGTTTAGTTTTTAGTATACAGGTTCAGAAAGATGGGAAAATTTGGAAACCTTCATTAGTTTCTCTAGAAATTCTTTTATTCTGTTTGTATCATTCCATTTCATAGCCTGGCTCACCTCGTACACATTAGGTCGTTTAGTTTTTTGCATAGAGGTTCAGAAAGATGGGAAAATTTGGAAACCTTCATTAGTTTCTCTAGAAATTCTTTTGTTCTGTTTGTAACATTCTATTTCTTAGCCAGGCTTACCTTGTACACATAATGTCGTTTAGTTTTTAGTATAGAGGTTCAGAAAGATGGGAAAATTTGGAAACCTTCATTATTTTTTCTAGAAATTCTTTTGTTCTGTTTGTAACATTTTATTTCTTAGCCAGGCTTACCTTGTACACATTAGGTCGTTTAGTTTTTTGCATAGAGGTTCAGAAAGATGGGAAAATTTGGAAACCTTCATTAGTTTCTCTAGAAATTCTTTTGTTCTGTTTGTAACATTCTATTTCTTAGCCAGGCTTACCTTGTACACATAATGTCGTTTAGTTTTTAGTATAGAGGTTCAGAAAGATGGGAAAATTTGGAAACCTTCATTATTTTCTCTAGAAATTCTTTTATTCTGTTTGAATCATTCTATTTCTTAGCCAGGCTCACCTCCTACACAATAGGTCGTTTAGTTTTTTGTATAGAGGTTCCGAAAGAATGGAAAATTTGGAAACCTTCATTGGTTTCTCTAGAAATTCTTTTGTTCTGTTTGTAACATTCTATTTCTTAGCCAGGCTTACCTTGTACACATAAGGTCGTTTAGTTTTTTGTATAGAGGTTCAGAAAGATGGGAAAATTTGGAAACCTTCATTAGTTTCTCTAGAAATTCTTTTATTCTGTTTGTATCATTCCATTTCATAGCCTGGCTCACCTCGTACACATTACGTCGTTTAGTTTTTTGTATAGAGGTTCAGAAATAATGGACAATTTGGAAACCTTCATTAGTTTCTCTAGAAATTCTTTTATTCTGTTTGTATCATTCCATTTCATAGCCTTGCTCACCTTGTACACATTAGGTAGTTTAGTTTTTTGCATAGAGGTTCAGAAAGATAGGAAAATTTGGAAACCTTCATTAGTTTCTCTAGAAATTCTTTTGTTTTGTTTGTAACATTCTATTTCTTAGCCAGGCTCACCTTGTACACATAATGTCGTTTAGTTTTTAGTATAGAGGTTCAGAAAGATGGGAAAATTTGGAAACCTTCATTAGTTTCTCTAGAAATTCTTTTGTTCTGTTTGTAACATTCTATTTCTTAGCCAGGCTTACCTTGTACACATAATGTCGTTTAGTTTTTAGTATAGAGGTTCAGAAAGATGGGAAAATTTGGTAACCTTCATTATTTTCTCTAGAAATTCTTTTATTCTGTTTGAATCATTCTATTTCTTTGCCAGGCTCACCTCCTACACATTAGGTCGTTTAGTTTTTTGTATAGAAGTTCCGAAAGAATGGAAAATTTTGGAAACCTTCATTAGTTTCTCTAGAAATTCTTTTATTCTGTTTGTATCATTCCATTTCATAGCCTTGCTCACCTTGTACACATTAGGTCGTTTAGTTTTTTGCATAGAGGTTCAGAAAGATGGGAAAATTTGGAAACCTTCATTAGTTTCTCTAGAAATTCTTTTATTCTGTTTGTATCATTCCATTTCATAGCCTGGCTCACCTCGTACACATTAGGTCGTTTAGTTTTTTGCATAGAGGTTCAGAAAGATGGGAAAATTTGGAAACCTTCATTAGTTTCTCTAGAAATTCTTTTATTCTGTTTGTAACATTCTATTTCTTAGCCAGGCTTACCTTGTACATATTAGGTCGTTTAGTTTTTTGCATAGAGGTTCAGAAAGATGGGAAAATTTGGAAACCTTCATTAGTTTCTCTAGAAATTCTTTTATTCTGTTTGTATCATTCCATTTCATAGCCTTGCTCACCTTGTACACATTAGGTCGTTTAGTTTTTTGCATAGAGGTCCAGAAAGATGGGAAAATTTGGAAACCTTCATTAGTTTCTCTAGAAATTCTTTTATTCTGTTTGTATCATTCCATTTCATAGCCTTGCTCACCTTGTACACATTAGGTCGTTTAGTTTTTTGCATAGAGGTTCAGAAAGATGGGAAAATTTGGAAACCTTCATTATTTTCTCTAGAAATTCTTTTATTCTGTTTGAATCATTCTATTTCTTTGCCAGGCTCACCTCCTACACATTAGGTCGTTTAGTTTTTTGTATAGAGGTTCCGAAAGAATGGAAAATTTTGGAAACCTTCATTAGTTTCTCTAGAAATTCTTTTATTCTGTTTGTATCATTCCATTTCATAGCCTTGCTCACCTTGTACACATTAGGTCGTTTAGTTTTTTGCATAGAGGTTCAGAAAGATGGGAAAATTTGGAAACCTTCATTAGTTTCTCTAGAAATTCTTTTATTCTGTTTGTATCATTCCATTTCATAGCCTGGCTCACCTCGTACACATTAGGTCGTTTAGTTTTTTGCATAGAGGTTCAGAAAGATGGGAAAATTTGGAAACCTTCATTAGTTTCTCTAGAAATTCTTTTATTCTGTTTGTAACATTCTATTTCTTAGCCAGGCTTACCTTGTACACATTAGGTCGTTTAGTTTTTTGCATAGAGGTTCAGAAAGATGGGAAAATTTGGAAACCTTCATTAGTTTCTCTAGAAATTCTTTTATTCTGTTTGTATCATTCCATTTCATAGCCTTGCTCACCTTGTACACATTAGGTCGTTTAGTTTTTTGCATAGAGGTTCAGAAAGATGGGAAAATTTGGAAACTTTCATTAGTTTCTCTAGAAATTCTTTTATTCTGTTTGTATCATTCCATTTCATAGCCTTGCTCACCTTGTACACATTAGGTCGTTTAGTTTTTTGCATAGAGGTTCAGAAAGATGGGAAAATTTGGAAACCTTCATTAGTTTCTCTAGAAATTCTTTTATTCTGTTTGTAACATTCTATTTCTTAGCCAGGCTTACCTTGTACACATTAGGTCGTTTAGTTTTTTGTATAGAGGTTCAGAAAGAATGGAAAATTTGGAAAACCTAATTAGTTTTTCTAGAAATTCTTTTGTTCTGTTTGTAACATTCCATTTTATAGCCAAGCTTACCTTGTACATATTAGGTCGTCTAGTTTTGAGAATAGTGGTTCAGAAAGAAGGGAAAAATTGAAAACCTTCATTAGTTTCTCTAGAAATTCTTTTATTCTGTTTGTAACATTCCATTTCATAGCCAGGCTCACCTTGTACACATTAGGTCGTCTAGTTTTGAGTATGGAGGTTCAGCTGTGTATGTTTTCCGAAAATCTCTTTCTCATCCCAAACTAGTGGATAGTTTCTTTTGTTCTTTTAGGGCTGGTATTTAATCCGAGACTAAATGTTATAATAAATCTTTGATTCTCATATTTGCCCATTTTCCGAACTTCTGTATCCAAAACTAACCGACCTAATGTGTATAACGTTTATCTAGTTATGGAATAGAATGTTTTCAATTTAAAATAGAGAAAAAAAATTCTCTATAAATAAAGGAGGTTTTCAATTGTTCCCTTTTTATTTCTAAACTTCTACATCATAAAACTATAGCCGACGTCATGAATACAATTTACTCCCTAAACGTATATTAATACAAGTTACCAAAAAATGAAATAACGAACAAAACTAATAAAGTTTTTCTATTTTTTCCTGAATCCCTGCATCCAAAACTAGCCGCCCTTATTTGTAATGTGTACATTTATGTTAATATTATGTATTTTGTAAACACAATATTATTAGAATGAAGACTATACAAGAAGAATTACCTGCGTTGAATTGAATGATCTTTAAGAATTATCGTGGAGTACAAAACTGATTTAGTTATCCTACCGCAATCTTTATATTGATCCTAAATCTTTGAAAATAAGAAAAATCCTACACAAGTCGGAAAAGAAAAGAAACTTATTGAATCTCGTCCAAATTAGAATCAATATTATAGCTGACGCACTAGAGAAAACAAAAAAATTATTTTTTTATTTTTCTCAATTGGGTGTACAGTTAGAGGGTACACCCCCTAATTAACAATGTCTTAAAGATAAACAGCACAAATCTTGGTAAAATTTCACTCTTAAGTAGCTACACACAAATTCGTACATATTATTTGCACAAAATTTTCATATTACATGTAATTTTCCAATCCTATTTATTTTATCCACAAGCAAAGTTATTTGGAATTTTCCCAAGAGTAAAGCATAGTAATAGATCAAAACTTCTGGTTTGTTTGTTTTCCTTTATAGTAATACAATAGAAGACATATATTTACATATTTATTTTTGGTCTATGATATATTATACAATCTTACTGGATAGCACCTCCCATCGCTATAAATAACTTAAAACGTTTGGTTAGTTGTGCCGCTGTAAGGTACCCCAAGTGTTTTGATTTAAGATGGATAAGGGCTCCTTTATTTTTTTACAGCTAAGGCAATCCTAAAACAAAATAACAAGAAAAAGAAGAAGATGAAGAAGTTGGATAAAAACATTATTAATTCCAAAAAAACAAGTTGCGTTTGGTTTTTCAATTTTTAGCCACCGGTTTTCTCGTAATCTATGAGATCCATGTTGTTGCAAAAAATTACACTTTTAGGCGAAGATATGCCCTAGATTTTAAAAGGAAATTTGGAAAATTTTATCTTATATAGAAATTGAGGAAAAAAAAAACATTGTCAAAGTTGGGTGTTTTTCTACGTTACGCTTTTTCTATGTACAGTGTTTTGATGTTCAACCCTTTATATCGTACAACTGTCCTGCCAGACAATTTTAGTAAATAACTATTAACCATTAGCTTGCTCTTATAATATCCGCGGTTGTCAGTTTAAACTGTTAGTTTCTAATTTTAGCTTTATAAAGTTGAATCATGTTAAATTCTTTGTTATTCAAACTGAGCTGGGCAACTCAATGTTGTTAAGACGCTCTATTTCAGAACTACATTAAGAGTAACTATCCAAGGCATCTCTCTCCAAAATTAAAGGTTATAGAATCCGTAATGCAGAATAAAAATTCCAGGCCATTAAATTTATAGAATACTTGAATGGTGAATGCTGAAACAAGCTTGTAAATTTCTCTAAAGAAGCTTTGAAGTTCAGATTTGAGTTAATTAATGAATTTAATTTTATTAACTGAATAGGAGTTGTACGATTAAATTTTGGCTATTATTATTATTATTTGTTTAAAAAAGCAAATGTCTTTTTCTTTTTGTCAGACAAACCGTCTGACGGTCTTTTAGTCAAGAGTATGGTCTGTCAGATGTTCAAAATTTTTTTTTTTTTAATATATTGTTGTTGTATTTGTTTTTTAAATAAATAAAGGCCTATTATTACTACTATTATTATTATTCCAGACCATTACAGTTTGATGAAGGTTATGAGAAACCAAATAAGTACCTTCAAACTTTGGATGTTTTATCAGCAAACTGATAGACATAAACTCCAACATAATTGCAAAGTTATCAGCATTCCATTTGCTGAATTCAGTTAAAAAAGAAGTGCTATTCTCAGGTAAAATGATGTTGAAGACTTCCTTCGTTAGTTTAACTGTAATAACTTATTACGCATGAAGTACCCTCTGTGTGTATGAGTTCACTTAGTAAAGGGCTTATTGTTCAGCATTTTATGGATACACCAATAAATTATTTGGGCCCAAAATTATAAATTCTGAACATATTCTCATATCTTGGGCAAGTTTTTTGGTTAACAAGTTAAATTTAGTGTTCAATTTTAGTTCACAGTTCACTTTATTCCAATGAATAGACTCCATCCTTGCTGTCCAATTGTACAATGTCTGCGGAAAAACTGCTAGCCCATCTTTTTTTTCCAACAAAACATTTTTAAAAAGGTTGTTGTTATCGATTTTCTGTTTTCCAGTGACAATATTGGAAAGCCATGTGCTCCTCTTTAAAGCTTATTATTTCCCGAACTTTCCTTAGTTAAGATTTAGTTTTCATGTTCATACATCATTAAAAGGGCTTACCTTTTAAGCACTAAAGTAGATCGCGCACATGTTGTTTAAGCGTGACCTCTGGGTTTTCCATTTACATTTACAATGAACATGGGTAAAACCTCATAGAATAGAAAGGGAAGGTGAAAACGCTTCTGGGTACTAAACCCAGTTAGTACCCATTCTCATGCCGACAGAACTAACCTACCTCTCGTATATTATCCCTTTGCTACTACCTCGTTTCCACTCATTCCCTTTCTGTCGCCTATTCGCCTAGTCTACAATTCCCTCCTTACACCAGCACAGGGCTAACTCCTCTTCCTCACCCTTTCACTATCCACAGCGAACCCGCATATTACATCTACTGTTAACACATAAATCCCCTGTTTGCATACAAAATTCCCTATACTACCTCTCCGGAGAACTTCCGCAAGTTCACTGTCTGTACGTTACACTTAATTTAATGCTTACAGTTCCTTATTATCTATAATAATTGTTATTTACTGGAGGACAACAAATATTAACTGCCTCATTATTATTCATCTTGTTAATAAATAATATTAAGTTTATGTAAGTGATGATTTGGATTTTAATCTCTTTAATAACAACAGTTACAAATTTCTGTAAATATTATTTCTTTTTTACCCATTTTCGGCTTTGGTTTTCTCAAAATCTATTTGACCTGTGTTGTTGCAAAAAATAACATTTATAGACGAAGGTATGCCCTTTAATTTGAAGCAAATTTGGGAATTATAACGTTCATAGAAAAAGAGTAAAAAATTGTCAAATTTGAGTGTTTTACAACATTGCAATTTTTTGTGCAGTATGGCAAATATTCCCCTCAACACCTATGTAGTTATTTTCTTTTACTAAATAACATAAGAATGTTTTTCCCAAAAAATGGTAAACCCCCCCCCAAAAAAAAATCACCACAGTTTGCTATTAACTGGATGGAAAACTTTAATTTCACACAGCCAGTTTATTTAAAGCAAGGAAACGAGCAAACTTTATCTCATTAACTGTGGTGATGGTAAATTTAAACCAGGTGGAAAGTATTTTCATACCAAGTTTATAAGTTCAAAATATTATCTTAGAACAGGAGCGGCCGTACCACGCGGCCCGCCTTGAATAATTTAATGGCCCACAAGATTCATCAGAGTTTTACAAAAACATTTTTTGTATTTTGTGTAATAATTTAGTTAATAATTTGATAAATCTAATACAGCTTATTGTTTTTATACATATTTATAGAAATGGACAGTAAATATTATTCAATTATCTTATAATTGCCATTATTATATAAAGTATGTAATTAAAACAATAAAAATAATGAATTCTATTTTGAATTTTCACTGAAAAAGGTTTTGTAGTAGTGGGTCCCCTCGAATAGATTTGCAAATAATTTTATAAGCGGCCCGCAAGCTTATAAAGAATTCCCAAAGTGGCTAACAAGATTCTTTGGGTTGGCCACCCCTGATCTAGACGAACTGGAAGCCAATTCGCTGATTTTCACTTGTACTTTACTTTTCTATTTCCAGATGTAGTCTACCCTTTATGTTTATTTTAGTCCTGGCCATAAATGTAAGTGTGGAGACAGAAAAAGTAGAAATCTAGTCGAACTGGAAGCCAATTCGCTGATTTTCACTTGTACTTTACTTTTCTATTTCCAAATGGAGGCTACCCTTAATGTTTACGTCACTAGGAATCACTGTAAACCTCCCAAAAGACAATAACAAGTTAGGACCACCTTTCTTTAATATCCTATTTCTCCATTGAATAAAAAAAATTTACAATTGTTCCAGCAACAAAGAAGACAATCAATTGACAACTTCTCTCATTCATGTTTACATTTAAATTGTAAAACAAAATCTTACAACTGGAAAATATGTACATTTTATTAGGGTGTACTATTATTTTAAAGGAAAAGTTAAGTATTTTTCAATTAAATACTTACTTACCCAAGTATTTATTGCAGTTCTGTTCGTATTCGAGGAGAGGGTCTAGACAACACCTGCGCTTGGATAATGATCCTAAATTAGGATTTACGAAGCTCATACCGTAAACTCTAAAAGAAATTCACTTCAACATTAACAGACAGTAACTTTTTTCTTGTGTGTATTATTGGCTTGCTTCTATCAACTACTCAGGAGGCTGCATCTTTCCAATTTTATTAATAAAATTAATACTATAAAAGGAAAGAAAGTTAACCAGGTGATTTTTAGTTTATGTTTATATGATTATAATTAATTGAAAACTATGAGAACTTTCAGCAACAACTTGAAAAGATCCAATTATAACTACAATTCATCTGCATCTTGTTATCTGGAATTTTTAATTAAAGAGGAACTAGTTGAAAAAGGCTTCCTTACACTTGGCCAGTTTTATTAATAAAATATTATTTAATGATAGATTTTCAACTTACTTGCGTTCATTAATGGTAAGTGTTAATTAGCGTCACTTAATGAAGAGATCTTGGAGAAAGAGAACAGATGCAGTCTACAGTGAGAAGAAGACCAAGTTTTAAGAGAGAAAAAAATTGTTTGCTAGGGGTTAAGGGCAATCGGGAACTAAATCAATGATGGCCCTTCATTATTCTTCTCTCAATTAAAGGTGGACGATTGCAGGACAGTGCAATCTCCATATTTAAGTCATAGTCAATAAGAATTCGCACTGCAGAATAGATCAGACGTTAGACTATGTTACGTATAATTGTACGTTGTTGAGCATTATATAAAGTATACACAATTTTTCATTCTACTTAAAGAAAAAAAAAAATGCTTTAAACTAACCAATTGGCGTTTAAAAAGGAAGAAAAAGGATTTCCCTCAAGGACACATCAGATAAGATTGGAGGATTAGAAAATATATATTAGGTAGGATACTCTTGAATTAGCAAGCAATCCCTGGCGAAAGTCCCAAGCAACCTCCAGAACGCGATGTTACTGCCAATCCAACTCTGAATCCAATTTTACTGGAAAGATTGTTCTAAGTTGCATGCAGGGCATTTGTACAATTCGTACAGTGGAAGTCGTTAGTACCTTTCTTTTTGACGTAATCTGGAGCAAAAAAGTGTTGCGGTAAGTCCCATAGTGGTTGGCAAAATGAAAGATAAGATTTCTTTTTTTATTTTTAAACTTGAGTACCAGCGTACGCCAATTTCCAAAATCACTTTTCTTAGACTCAGCTGACCTCAACGTTTCTATTTCAGTGCTAACTCTGCATCAAAACATTTCCTACGATTGCTATACTCTTTCTAGAAATGAATGAGACGGTAAAGAAAATCAAGAGAAAAATTTACTTTAAAACTACCAAAGCAATTTTTAAAAATTCTGCTAAATCTTCATGGAAACTAGAGGGAAGATAATTAGGACAAAAACCATGAAAAGACCTCCGGCCAGCTGGTGCATAGAAATCTCACCAAGTAGACTTTAAATACCCCCACTCTCTCTCTCAGAAATGGTTCACTATAAACTTTATACTAAACTCCCCAAAGATTGACTATTAAAAGCCCTTTAGTATCCCATTATGGCTCGTTATACATTATTATGTATAAAACTATAATTTTATGCCCTAATAACTTTATACTAATGATCTGGGTTAAAAAGAAAAAAAAATCACAATGCTTGGGCATCCTGCCATTTATTCATTATCATTTTGCAATTCCCCCCTCCCTGGAGCTTGTTTCAGTGATCTGCCGGCCTCCGGGCAGTGTTCTCTCGTTAGAGGCAACACGGTCTAACCCCCGGTCAATGAAGTGTAAGAAACTCCCATTTTTACAATAAAAACGGTGAGTTAAAACATTTTTCTCCCGTAGGAGGAAGTGGACTAGCCACTTCTTCAGGGATCTTGACCGTCCCTGCGGGTATCCCAGCCTAACAACACATACAACACTCTATTCAGGACATAGCTAACAATGATACAGAATCAATAGATGGGCGATATGTGTAAAGCTTTGCGTTTTATCGTAACCCATTTACAAACTCTAGTTTACTATCATCTTCATACAGTGTCTTCAAGGTTTTAGCTTTGAGATTAGCAACAATTACGCGAACAGATTGGTGACGCTAATTGGGAAGAAAAGATGTGCCATAATCAAATAATTTATTAAATGAATTTTTGGGAATAAACAAAATGAAATTATCTTGAAAATCGAGAAAGTTTTCTCAACAGCTTTTCTTTTTTTTTTTTTTTGAAAGCTCAATTAGAGACTTCTCCTGGACTGGATCTTCATGAAAAATTTATCAACACTTTCGTAATGAAACAAAACAGAATGCTTAATAAAAAGATATAAAGAATACTAGAAGAAGAAAAAGGCATTTGTTATGTAGCAGTAAGGTATATCTGAAATCTTTACGATTCCCTCGGGAATAAAAGGTTGCAAGTGTCTTAATTCAATAACACGTGGAAGAAAGAAAGAAGGAATTCCCCCACTCTAAGGTTGTCTGCATCACAGTTTTACTCAGAAGCCTTTGGAACAAGTTTTTTAACAGCGATATTCACTTAACCTTAGCAATATAACAGCATAGTTTGCCTTTACGACTTGCACAGAGGCGAGAAGGCGTTTGTAGCGAAGATATGGCCAATTTAACTCGCGTGATCCTTCTAACGGTTGGTTACAAAATAAAAGGCAATCACTGATTCAAATCCTTTTAATTTATTCTATTATTTCCTTTCTTTTATCGCTCATAAATAATGTTATAAAAGAGTGCGGATTTTCGTTTAAGATTTTTTCATACTAGAAATACACATTTTGGGATTCCCGAAATTACTTTGAACAAAATAAGCCCACCAAAATCATCTTGCCAATATCAGTCATGAATTGTTTATTTTTGCCGAGCTTTTGACCAAAGGACTAGGTCATCTTCAGGGTTTTATGTTATTGACAATTATAATATTTTTTTAACATTATTTTTTGTAAGGATGGTGTGTCTTCTATCCTATCTGCTTACATAAATCAGTCACCAAAAAACGATGAACTATACAGGGTGAACCAGTAAGTATTGTCAATAGGCCTACTGCGTGTAGTACATCTAAAGTGGAGTTCAATGACGTATTGGCCAACTTCATATTTTCCTCTGTTCTTGAGTGACGTCACTTTAAAGTTTTTTTCTAAAATCATTACTTTTTTCCAATAAAAATGTTATTACTCATAAAGTTTTAGTCCGAATTCAATTCTGATGACATGGTTAGAAAGACAGATAAATTTCCTAAACATTGACACCATTTTGAAGCATAAATTATTCTCCAAACTGCCTTAATCTTCCACCGGAACCTAGGAAAATAAAAGTAATCGAAATTTTTGAAGAAAACTCATTAGGCTCTTATTAGTGATCATTTTCAGACCTAGGTGCTGGCACTTTTTACAAAAGTTTTCTTGTCTAATAGGCTTTCAAACGATATATCATTTTCCAGGATTCCTTTTATCTTCGTATGAGAAATTGCGTTTGTTTTGCAAGAAAACGTGTTCACGAGCATACAGCAGTGATATTGTATTGTGTGGTTTAATTCATTAAACTCTTGTGGATGGACCAGTAGTCAATTTTTAAAGTAGTTTGTCTTATAATAAGGTAGTCTAAGGTTACTTATTGCTCATAAAAAAAAATCTAAACTGAAATATTTGACAAAATGTTAGATTTTGAAACTAAGCAAATTAGCCTTCGATTATAAAAATAGCACTTGTTTAAAATATTTTCTAACATCTCTAAGGAATACTGGAAAATGATATACCGTTTGAAAGTCCATTAGACAAGGAAACTTTTGTAAAAAGTGCCAGCACCTAGGTCTGAAAATGATCACATAAGAGCCTAATGAGTTTTCTTCAAAAATTTCGATTACTTTTATTTTCCTAGGTTCCGGTGGAAGATTAAGGCAGTTTGGAGAATAATTTATGCTTCAAAATGGTGTCAATGTTTAGGAAATTTATCTGTCTTTCTAACCGTGTCATCAGAATCGAATTCGGACTAAAACTTTCTGAGTAATAACATTTTTATTGGAAAAAAGTAAAGATTTTAGAAAAAAACTTTAAAGTGACGACACTCAAGAACAGAGGAAAATATGAAGTTGGCCAATACGTCATTGAACTCCACTTTAGATGTACTATACGCAGTAGGCCTATTGACAATACTTACTGGTTCACCCTGTATACTCTACAAAAACAATTTAAATTTGTCCATGATTTAGGCCTTAGCGATCCGTCAAAAAAATTATTTTTGCGGATTCTTTAGAGACCGCAACTAAAAGCATTTATTAAAAAGAACTCCAAATTTAAGAGTATAAGGGTTAATCAACCCTAATGCTTAACTTTTTTAAAACAGTAAGTTTTTGTTTGGGAGATAAGTTAATGAGATAGAGGAGGTTAAATTTTAAAGGTTTTCAAATTCGTTAAAATTACAAACCATTGTAATTTTTCTTCGTATTCTCCAGATTTAAATGAATACTTTTCTAATTAGTTGGGAAAAGGTAGCTGGTAGAAATTTTAATGTTTTAGTACTACTCGTAATAGTAAATAAGATATAGAAGGTTCAATTTTGCATGTTTTCAGATTGGTTTCAAATAAATCAAATTTCAAACCTTTATAACACTCTTCGTAATGTTCAGATTTCAATAAATTCTTTACCAAATTGTAGAGAAAACTTTCCTCTATAACTAGTATAAATCGCATTGTTTCAGTGGCAATAGTTAATGAGATATAGAAGGTTAATAGAAGATTTTGGTGGTTTTGCAAGTGGTTGAAATTTCAAACCTTTGTTTCTTCCTTAGCACAGATCTTAAACCAAGAATTCTCCAACTTACCATTTTTATTACGTTCTTACTAATGAGTGGAAATTCTAGAAATAAAACGGAAACTGAAAGTCTCTCAAATTACAATCACTCAGATCAAATTAAATTCAATAGCACATCCTATTTTTTAGTGGTAACAATAGATAACATGCTATTGTACAGAGGCAAGTTACATGCAAAGTAACATGCTATCGATACAATAGGCAAGTAAGCTAGGACAGAACCCACAACGTTACAGCATCCTGCTGTAATCCCCCCCCCGCACTAAGTTATGAAAATTTAGAGCTTGGGTGAGTACCAGGGTTGCGACAAGGGGTGTAGGCCTTCAAAGAACCTTCTTAATAATTTAGGGCGTCGTCTTTGGAATACTGATCAGCACTCCCGGCATTGGAGTGGTGTGTGTTGGTCTTTAGGGAGCGGTTATTCCTAACTGCTAGCTAACCCTTTGCCTCTTGGACTTCTCTCACCAGTGGAGGACACGAATCCCCAGATAGCAGATAGCCCCCCCCCCAAAAAAAAATAAATAAAAATAAAAATGAACAAAACATGTGGGGTATTATCTTTGCAGTTTTTTTTGTTAGCGTTCTCAGACTATTGCTCTTAATTTAAATCAGTTTCAAATTATCATCAGAATAATATAAATCACAATGCCACTGTTCGTTGATTATTCATGACCCATCAATAGAATAGAAGTAATTACAATATCTATTTCAATACCCTGTAGTAAGTAATCCTCTGTTTCTTCAGGAAGGACTTTACAACTACATAGCAAATTGTGTGTTCTGCAGGGAGCAGAATCTCATACTTAACTGCAATCTCGGGTGCTTAGTGCATTCGCTTTTCAAGTATCAGAATTTCCAATTCTTCCATTCTCTGTTCTGTCTTAATTGCAAGTACTGCAGATTTTGATATATATATGTATATGTTTTTAATATCCGTTCTGAGGTACTCTGAAAGAGAAAAGGTTTTTAAGTTATTCGACATTCTAGCTCAACTTAACTACTAACTTTGCTGTTTTCAATCAAATTTTTTAGTTTTATTTTTTTCATTTCTAGAGCCAACCCTGCGTTAGCTTTTTTCTGTTTTTTAATTGCGTCAAAGCATCAAATCTCATTTCTCATTAAAATGTTATTTAGAAAAAAAGAAAAAAAGTCTGTTGTTTCACCGACTTACGAGGGTCGTTTGAAAAGTCCGTGCAAAGTCAGAGAGATAGCACCACTGGCGCGTAACGAGGTTTTGTTTAGGTAGTAGCATCTCTTGGAAGAACACACACCAAGTTTCAGCCAGATCGGTCTATTTCTTTGTGTTTGGCATTCGTTTGAATCGAGGAAGTCGAGTGATTTTCAAAAAATGGACGTAAAAGAATTTCGTGTGTTGATTAAACACTACTTTATGAAAGGCAAAACGCCTCAGGAGACTAAAGAGAAGCTTGATAAACATTATGGTGACTCTGCACCTTCGATTAGAACAGTTTATAAGTGGTTTCAAAATTTTCGGAGTGGCTATATGGGCACAAGTGACGCTGAACGTTCTGGACGCCCTGTTGAGGTTACTACTCCAGAAATCATTGATAAAATCCATAATATGGTGATGGATGACAGAAGAGTGAAGGTGCGTGAGATTGCTAGTGCTGTGGGCATCTCGAATGAATGGGTACATAATATTTTGCATCAACATTTGGACATGACAAAGCTATCCGCAAGATGGGTGCCGCAATTGCTCACGCTTGACCAAAAACGAAATCGTGTGAAGTGTTGCAAGGACGGTTTGCAGCTGTTCCAGAAGAATCCGCAGGACTTTAAGCGTCGTTTCGTCACTGTGCATGAAACATGGATACATCACTACACTCTTGAGACCAAAGAACAATCTAAACAATGGGTTACCAAGGGGGAATCTGCGCCAAAAAAGGCGAAGACCGTTCCTTCGGCTGGAAAGATTATGGCGACTGTCTTTTGGGATTCGCAAGGAATAATCCTCATCGACTATCTGGAAAAGGGTAAAACTATTACACGTGCATATTATTCATCGTTATTGGACCTTTTGAAAACCGAGCTGCAAGAAAAACGCCCACGATTGGCCCACAAAAAAGTCCTTTTCCATCACGACAACGCACCAGCTCACACCTCAACAGTTGTGGTCGCAAAATTAATGGAAATAGGGTTCCAACTCGTTTCACATCCCCCCTATTCTCCAGACTTAGCTCCCTCGGACTACTATTTGTTCCCCAATATGAAGAAATGGCTGGCTGGAAAAAGATTTTATTCAAACGAGGAGGTGATTGCAGAAACGAATGGCTATTTTTCAGACTTGGACAAATCCTATTATTCGGAAGGGATCAACAAACTAGAGCAGCGTTGGACGAAGTGTATAAGCCTAAAAGGAGACTATGTTGAAAAATAAAAAAGGTTTACCCCAAAAAATTAAGTAGTTTTTATTTTTGCACGGACTTTTCAAACGACCCTCGTAGTTCGATAAGCTGTAAGTGTAACATGTGTTTCTACATTAATTCATTTTGATTTGTGGTTTTTAAACTAAATTTTCTTTGGTTTTTTGGCGCTTCCAGATTTCTTGTTTATAAATATAGAATCCAGTTTTCAAAACAAAACAAAATCCCAGCTTAAACAAAATTAATGTCCCAGAAAAAAGTTCATTATCTAATCAAAAACGTTTTAGATTATAAACTTCTAGGTCTCTTACTATAATTATTTGGGTTTTAAAAGTAGCTTTTGCTCAGAAAACGACATAAAAGAATAAAGTAAATACATTTTAATATATTTGTAGTGCAATAAATAAATATTTGTAGCCTTTATTGCCATTTTATGTACATAATAAATTTTTCGCATACAAAAGTTTTCCGAAAAAGAAATTTGAATCAAACAGGTGATGACAAATCATTTTGTTTTATTTTTTAATTATAGGTAAATACTTATTTTTTTTGTTTTACGAGAGATTATAGTTTTGGTTATATTTAGTTCGCATTTCTTTGGTTGTTCTTGAAGAACCAAAAAATGACCCAGGGCATAATGAACGTTCATTTCTCTTATTCTGTCCAGGTTGCTTTAAATCTCTTGCAATTGCCCAGCTATAAACTCTTTCTCTTTTCTTTGTAGATATTACTTTCAATCTATCTATAATTTCTCTATAATCCAATAAGTGAACACTACAGCTTAGACCTCTGAACTTCACTGAGGCGGTTACAAGCCTAATTATTAATAAGTTTTGTCAGCTCAGTTCTGAATTGAACTGCATCATAATAAAGTTAGTAGAACGCAGATTAGACAGGTATTTGTTGCAGAATGAATCTCATAGTGTAGTTGTGGATTAGTGGGTCTGTGATAATGAGCTGGATATGGTCTTTGGGTTCGCTAAACCCATAGTCGTACCTATCAACAACTCTTCAAGCTTTTTTTTTTGTGTGTGTCTATGTTTGTGCTGATTTTTTTAATTTCTAGAAGGAAATTCAATTACAGTTTAGTAGTTTAAACTACAATAATGAAACTGGTGTCCTGAATAATGAAGTTATCCTTTCTGATAAGACTGCTTCTTAAGCGATCTTGAATGCAAAAGAGTGAAGAATGAATAGGCTGCGTTCAACGTCTGCAACAAATATATCAATAAATAAGATGGCAATAATAATCAGCTTTGAATTCTTTTTTTGAAAGTTATGATAAAATTAGTGGCATTTTGCACTTTTTAAAAAGTTATTTTGTTTAAATGACTGAAATAATTATTTACCTGTTGTACTGACCTTTGAATAAGTTTCCATGTTGGCTTTCGTGTTGAACAATCCTTCCAAGCATAATTCCTGGCAAGTCATCTCTTGGACAATGCACACGGAACGTTGTAAATTTCTTGAAAATTGATACCAAGGAATATCATACGTTATTAAGTGTAGCTTTTCATTCTGTTTAAGCAACATACATTTCATAATATTAATAAAGTTAATCAAAAAAGTATGGAATGATTTCCCATTTCTCAAATTGTCTGTTCCATGTAGTATAACCGTAGTTTATGGATACAGCAACTGTAATTATTTATTAGGAGACTATTAGGACTTTAGTTCTCCACAGCGTTGCGCTAATATCGTTACGACTCATTCTTGTAAGCACAGCCGTGGTCACTTCAATAATAAAAACGTAACAAAGGTTATAAATATAATTTCGTTATGGTAATAGGTCACCTTTAAGATGACCGATAACATCAAATTTTAAGAAGGAGAAGTTATAATTTTTGCTAAGGCTGCAACTTAATCGCTCTTGAACGCAATCAAAAGAGTGAAGTGTGAATATAGTCTGAGCAGATATTTAAATTAAACCAGAATAAGTAAATCCTACTCCTCTGGGATTATCCTAGATCTTGGTGAATTCCAGAGTTGGAGCGGTGTTCCTAGAACTGTCTCAACTTTTCAATTAATTTGGGTTACGAGTTTTGAAATATATTTAGAAATATTTGATTAAATAGAATTTCTAAGTTGTAAAGAAATGTGTACATTTAGATGCATGTCACTCTGTTGCAAGTGACAGAATAAAGCAGAGAGGGACTCAAGTCAACTCTTGCACTTACTAAATCAGTGATGGTCTGCGCTAGCTTACAGACAGTGGTGATATTTACAAGTTCAGCAACAGCAATCGAAAGGGTGCCCAACGCTACTCCTGGCCTTTCAGCTCCCTGTGAACAGTATTTTACAGCCATTGAAATGGTTTACAGAAATATATTTGAAATATTAATTAACGTTCTTAAGAAACAAAAGAAATGAAAATATCTCCAGTTTTTTACTCACAAAGATCACTACCATCGCTGATATTCCCAAAACAATGCCTTCAGCTAGAAATGATGAGAACAGTGGTACTTTCCATACAGTATTGACCAATCTTATTAATCTGCAAATCATAAATTTAAAATTAAAACTGAGTCCTGAAAAAACATTTTGGCCCTGCTTGTTCTTCAAAATTAAACCCAAAAGATCAGGAGTGTGAAGAACAGATAATGTTTTATTGGGCTTTAATACATGATCCCGATCAGCAAACATCTTCAAGAGCAAATCTGAGATTAGATACCACGTGGATATCGTGTACTACGTTCGAAGAACATTGGAGAATGCGTCGATAACCACAGTATACAGTATTAGACTTGCTGGTGTGGAGTTAACCAAAATGAAGATTGGATGTGAGAGGTGGCCAAGAGTGGATAAGAGATAAAAAGGGGTTTTCAGCCGTTTTGGGTGGATAAGGACCCACTTAAGTGAAAGTCTTTAGTAATAAGATTAATGAAAGCCAACTGAAAATTTCAAAACTGTAATTCTTTTTTCTTTTCTTTTTTCATCTTATTTGTATATTTACAACTGCAACAATTGTTGCATCAAGTAAATTTGATCTTAGTGGTTCAGTTCACTTGTAATGTCATGGTTAGAGCAATCACCCACTCTATGAAAACTCTTTCACAATCATTTAATTACAATAGATCTTTAGGCCACTTCCGCTTCAAACGACGAGCAGGACTGTCGGGAAGGTGAGGAGAGGAGAGTTGTTGGACAAGAGGATTAGGATGGAGAGAGCTAGGAGGCTGTGAAATCTCGCGGTAGTAATGAGTGACGAAAGGGATGTGAAGGTCCAGTGTGTATGGTAAGATTAGAAATGTAGTATGGAGCATTCAGGATTTTCCGTAGGATTATAGTGTCTGCAGGCGTTTGGAGTTAGAGGGTTTGGCTGAGCCCCACACTTCTGCTCTGTGTGTCCATATGGGTCTTAACAGTGTCTTGTAAATTGTCAGTTTGTGATTCAAGTCGAGTTTGGATCTGCGGTCAAGTAGTCTTAATAATTCTTAGTTCTTCTAGGTAGTGCAATTTACAAAGGTTAAATAATAATTAATAAATCCAAACCTCAAAATTTGTTGATGATGTTGGATATTCTGTCGGAAACAAAATTTCAGACATTCCATGAATACTGGATCATCTTCAAAAATTTTACATCCTCTAAAGTTGTCCGTGGAAGCGGTAAGCACTGTTTTTTTGTACAACGAAATAGCCCTTTCATTCAAATTTTTAATGGACAAGATGAGTCGTTCTAACTGAATTATGATTTGTATGGTTGAAGTAAAGTAATAACTTACAAACGATGCCACTATTATTATTATTATATAACCACAAAAAGCTTGCTCTAAAAGAGCTAAATAAAAGTACAGTCCTTGGTGCGTGTCAAAGGGATACCATCCTGCAAGCGGGAGAATTGTATTAAATCCAGAGTTTGTATAAGTTCTTAAGTTCTCTGAGCCATATTTCTCATCCATCCAAGGTTTTATCAAAAGAATAACTGGTGCTACACTCAAATTGATGCATAGGTGTGTGATCATAAGTTTTCTTTTTATAGATTTGTACTTCATCGTCATTAGCAAATAATCATCGCTTGGCACCTCCTCTCCTTCGTAAGTATAGACACCATCGCCTATCATTTTGTGCGACATACAGAACTCATATCTTGTAGCGTTGAACATGATGATAATCAACATAAGTAGCGTTGAAAGAAGACCGAATTGGCCTATATTCATAACAAGTAAAAAATCTTCCGGATTAGATTTGATAATTGATATAATACCAAGCACATTTTGTATGCCTAACACAACAACGTAAATAATAAATTGCAATAAATGGATGCCAGCTGTAATTGGTGATTTTAAACTTGGATAAAATAGTGACAATTTTAGAAAATGGTAATATTCCTTAATGATTAACTTTTCCGTAACTTCATCTGAATATCTATTGTAATGCTGCAACAGAGAGCGTATTCGTTGCATGAAGTAAGCAGACATGCTCGCCAAATATGACTGAGCCAACAAAATGTATATTTTATTGAAAAAAAATTCAAAATATATAATCAATAAATCTTATAATAAATGCACCTTACACATTAGTAATTCAGCCTTATTTGCTGGTATATAATACAAATCAAGTACACCACGAATAATTTATTGTTCAAAGTGTAAAAACAATTATTTATTAATGTAGAGAGTCACCTGTTGTTTAACAGGTACGTTGTTAATATCTGATGTAATAGGTGTTCAATTAAACAGCTGTTAACAGTATTTTGGTAAAGTTGTAATTCTAAAATTACAACTTTACCAAAATACTGTTTTTTATATATCAATAGCTATCATTTTTAGCGTTGCACACTAAAAGGACGAAATATGTCATTTAAACAAAATATATAATTACTACACGAGATAAAGTTTACATATTAAGTTATGATAGTTATTCAAACTAGAAATTTTCTAATGCGTTTTGCAATTGTATCAATTTGTCAAATTTGATATTTCACCGACTGTTGTTTGTTTTGAATGAAATTGGAATCTTTTTATGAATCCAAAGATGAACCCTGTGGGCGGGGATTGTGTCGTAAGAAACAACTAAATAGAAGTCAATATTTCACGTAGTGAAGGGATTAGGTTAGTGTATACTGCATTCCAACGCGGAGATCCCGAATTCGTATCCAGCAGCTGGCCCCATAGACTTTCTTTCTTAAGGAGCTTTTTATAGTTCTCTGTCCGGTGATGGACAGTGTTGTCTATAACGAGAGAACAGTGCACTGAGTAAATACAATCTACTCACTTACTGTAAGACACAAACGCTATTCAACTCAGGGTTAGCTCACTGGGAATACCTGGCAATTGGCAGAGAAATTAGCCTCTTCACCAGATACGGTTGCTGAAATTTTAATCAGTGGTTTATTATATGATGTTTAGAAAATTTAAAGAGTTTTCCATAAGCGAATTGATTATTGGTAAACAGACCAACAGTAAACGACAAACAGTCCTCAAAATAAGCTTGTGGAGTATTGATTTTAAGATCGATTAGATTAAATAGATCTTAAGATTTAAGATCCATGGGTTCATTTAGTCCCCATGAAATTCAGAGCGATGAAGTGTCTTTCTTTTCTAGTCATTTACCCTCATTGTTTCCTAGTAGCCTCCGTTTCTTCGACCAAGCTAGCAGCAAGTTAATTTAGTTTACCAAGAACTCCATTTTCTTATCAATTAACCAAAATTGAGAATAAGCCCTTAAAGCCTCCAATTAAAAAAAGAAAAAGTCACAGTTTAAGTTGGCTTATCACTCTTTGGAAGGCTTCCCAGCGGAATTCCGTCCTCTCATCAGCACAGATCCTCGAATCCATCCAGTGCAAGACACAATTTCATTTCTGTTCATGCACAAATTGGATAGGAAATGTAATGTAGTCCCATAGAATTTAGATGCGAAATTATAGGTTGGCTAAATCAGATCTGATAGCTGGATTTACAATAAATCTATTTAATACAATAAGATTGACTATAAACTAAGCAATGCGATAGTGGTAGTGTTACTGAATGCATGGTAAGTTGCAATGTGCAATGTACAACAATAATTGCATCTAATCCCTTAAATCAGCTTTCCACTATATTGCAATTTAAGCCTTTATATCAATTAGATTCATTTCTTAATGCAATTAGTTTTGATCGCAGCAATTGAGGTATAATATTAAACGCAATAATCTTTTAAATATATATTTTAAATTTAATGAAAATGTACTCTAAATCACACGTTATTGCAGAAAGAGTACTTACATGTGCTCAGATAAATTGTCCAAAGAAGGCTGTCTATGAAAGCGTTGAATCCACGAAGTATTTTAGTTGGATACCATCTTGGAACCGGCGAAGCTTTGATAAATTCTTCCTCAGTGTAGATTTCCAAATCGGCTGTAAAAAAAAAAAAAATGGCCTAATCAATCCAAGCTCTTATCATTCAGAAGACAAGTCTACCAAACTGGGAAAATGATCTTCAGTTTTTCTTTGAATACATTCTATTTCCATGATTCCCTTTTTTATCATAAATTTCCTTTTGGTAGTACATACGTACAAAACCCCATCATTTTGAGTGACAAAGTTCATTAATATCTATGGAGATTTACATCAAAATAAAAAACTTAGAATGGTAATAATATAAATGTAGGTAATGTAAATTATCAGAGAACATTCTGGCTCGGATTTAATTATTATGTCTGTAAAAATTACCATATGAAGGATCAATGCACTTCATCTTAATGTTGCTGCAGAGAAGTTATATGCAATTCACTATTTAATGACCTAAATTGTGCTATGCCAGACAAGTTATTAATGTGCGCTTGTACCAGGATTTAATTGA
Organism: Rhodnius prolixus; assembly: GCF_049639745.1. Classification (NCBI taxonomy): domain Eukaryota; kingdom Metazoa; phylum Arthropoda; class Insecta; order Hemiptera; family Reduviidae; genus Rhodnius; species Rhodnius prolixus. Next base: position 6,169,936 of record NW_027411593.1, on the reverse strand, counting down.
CTAAAATAATAGATAAATAGCGATTATTGCAATTGGTTAATAAATACGACGCAATTTAGATGTAGCAAATCAGCTGCAATTAGAGTCGAATGCACTATCATCACAGTATATGAATAGTGGAACCTAAGTAGACTCCCTAGTACTTAGCTACAGAGATTGACCAAGCGATGTAAAAAGATGTTGTGGTACTAATTGCAGGTCTGCGACTTCAATAGGTTTCTAAAGTCGTGCAACAGGGTAAAGCTTGATGAACTCAGTTTTGGAACTCCGCAGAATCTCTGGTCCATTCTAGCCCACCCATATAACCCAGGATGGCAAGGGATAGAGATCGATTGAAGGATTGGATTGGGGCTGCACGCCTGTATCTCGAGATACAGGGGTTTAAAAAAATGGGCCAATCACTGAAAATAAACTAGACCAAAAATGATTAAATACGTGTTTTTTATTTTTTCGAAATTTCCCGCCGATAAAAAAAAAAGTGGGTGGAGCAAATAACTTTGGTCACCCTGTATATTAATGAAAAACTAAATTCATTTAAATTAACAAAATCAAAGAATAAAACAAGGCAACAACTTACCTAATTAAGGACCATCCATCAATTCTTTTTTGATGTTCCTGACTAATTATTTATTTCTTTGTTGGCAAGAGTTATAAAGGCATGATTAAAATTCTTTATAAAACTAGAGTTCTATATTTACTAGAAAACATAGCTTTATATTTAATTGGAAAAACAATACAACTATTTAATGAATTATTTAGATAACTTTACATACTCTTTATTCTCTGATAGACTCCTAACTAAAGGAGGAAACACATTTCTCCGCAACTACTAAGATGCTACTGACTTATAAACCTGAGTTTTTGAGCCCCTCCTCAACAAGCAGACAACTTACTCGTAGTTGTGAAAGCTACATATTGACTCTATCATATTGATTCAGTTGAAATGATTATTAATAAGTGATACGAAAAAAACATATTTTTAAAATAAAATTGTCATACTACATTCTATTTTACTCTTAAAAAAAAAAAATAATTATGCATATATTTTTGAAGACGTCTCCAACAATTCGGTGTTCAGGATGGATCCAGATTTAACACAATAAATAAAATCCACGGCCAAAATCTAGAATCGATTCCCAGACCACAACATACAACATATGTTAGCTCTGCGGTACTTCAACTATCATGGTGGCATGCTAATCTAAACCAATTGAGCTCATAGTGAGTCTGCTCAAAGCAGGCGTAGAAAATGCTCAAATTATCTGTGAAAAAGAAGTAACGATGATAGAATTGTTACTCCAAGAGTTTACGGCACTATGAAGCTATCCAATTATAACAAAGAGGCCACGATTGGTAAAAGAAGGGCCCTTGAGGAATCTTAAATACAATCTAGAGATTGAGTGCTCCAGACACTTTGGCAGTAGGAAATCTGAGATGACAAAAAGTACCACATTGGTGATAACATGTTTTCTTTGAAAGAAACATCACATTCTAGAATGGAGAATAATAAATTCGTAAAGTATGCATACCCAATGTGTTACAGCATCTATGATTCACATTCTGGCTTTTAAAAAACCTTATAAGGCTGATGTGAGTTCTTTAAAAAAAAAGCACACTAAGGTCTATATTAGGACCAAGTGAATCTTCTGCATTTAAGGCCAAAATTTTCCTTAATCTTCTGCGTCCCCAAATGCACATTATGAGCTAAATTACCATTAATTTCTCTTCCTTGCGTGAGCGTGCTTGTTTAAATTTCGCAAAGCCAGTACTTTGAAATCTACTATCTACAATCTACATTATTGAAGAAACGACACAGTTGCCTGCTAGGCTCAGTCTAATAGCCTAGAAGCTAGCTAATGCCTAAAAGTTTTATTTTATTGTATAGTAATTATTTTATGAACTTTTTTCCCTTATTAGGCGCTACATCTACTACAACTTCAATAGCTTCGGAAGCTAATCAGCGCTCTTAAATGCAATTAAAAGACTGAAGCAAGAGTATGCTGTGTTCAAAATCTGCAACAAAATTAAAAAGTGCATTAATTAACCCATTCAACAGACGGGCTAAATATTGATTACTTAAATAAAATAACCCTTGAATGTCTCTGTTAGTATTGTTTTATATTAAGAATAAGTAATAGTGATCGAATTGAATTTTATGATCTCAGTGATATAAAGGCAACTTTAGAATCTTACAGATCCATAGGTCTCCATGTTGGCAGTGAAGTTAAACATTCCGTTCACAATCATATCTCGGCAAGTCATCTCTTGGACAATGTACAAGGATGATTTCAAAGACTTTGAAAATCGTTGCCATGGTACACTGTAGAACATCAAGTGTAAATCTTCGTTCTGTTAAAGCATACAATTAACAAAAATTAGCTCGGTCTGTCAGATAAATTGCTTTGATTATTACTGAGTGTGTTTCTAGTTGAAGGAAGTGTACTTTGCCAAGTTTAATTATAAGGAGATTCGTTAATTAGTATGCAGGAATTAAGAGAGTATTGTTAAGATTTATTTTAACAATAATTAAATCATAAGTCCACAACGTCTAGTTGCTTACCAAATCTGTGATAGTCTGTCCAGCTTTGCATATAGCCGTAATGTTCGCAAGTTCTGTCATAGCCACAGAAAGGGTACCCAACAAAATGCCTGGTTTTTCATTCCCCTAGGAAGCAAGTTTACTGGAATTTATGTTTTTGGAAGTAATTAAATTTTATTATTTTTAAACAGAAAAGATACATACAAGTGTAATCACTAGAGCGGACATTCCCAAAATTACACCTCCTGCAAAAAAGGTAGCGAAAACGGGTCCTCTTGTCAAAATATTTACTAATCTGTTAAACCTGCGCAAAAAAAAAATTGATATAAACCACTTTAAATAAAAATGGAAATCATACCCAGTAAACATGAATACATAACAACAATTAAGGAATCTTTTTAATTCTGGCTCGGCTATAATGGACGCTATTATAACCAGTGTAGCAATGTTGCTGCGAGAGGGAATCCATCAATTACACAATCCTATTATTCGCTTAGAAATAATTTTACCTCAAAGTTGCCCAGCTTAGCTTACGACATGTCAGTTTAGAAACTACTGATAAAATAATAATATGAATTTGATTGATATAAAATTGAAAGACCAACCTTAAAATCTGCAGATGATGTTGAATATTCTGGCGGAAACAAAATTCTAGACATTCCATGTAGGCTGCATTTTCATAAAGAATATCTTTTTTTAACTGATTTTCGGAAGTAGGCACTCTCCTTCTATACATGGAAATAGCCCGTTTCTCCAGATTCCTAACAGACATGATGAGCCGTTCCAATTGTATGATAACATGCAAAGTGCAAGTGAAGTAACAACAGCTGGCCGATGCCAGGATTACAATAACAATATGAGCACAAATGCATTCACCATAGAATGCTATGTAAAAGTTCAAACTGTCATGTGTGTCAAGCGGATGCCATATTGGAACCGGCAATGCCAAGTTAATTCCAGAATCAGTGAAGGTTTTCAAGTTACCTGAAGCAAGTATAGAATCAACCCAAGGACCAATCACTACGACGAAAAGTCCGGCAACTAAGTTCATAGAGGGCAGTATCAGTTTAAGTTTTCTTTTTATAGCTTCGTATTTCCGCTTCATGTTCGACTCTTCATCGCTTACTTCCTCATCTTCGTACGTATATACACCCTGGCCTATTATTTTGTGACTTATACACAATTCATATCTTACTGAGTTTGTCATGAAGATAAAAGATAAGAAGAGAAACATAATAAAGCCAAAATGTACGGTATGAATGACAATTAAGAAATCTTGGGGTTGCGATTTAATAACTGTAATAGCTATAATTGCTAAGTGAAAGATCAATGTAACTACATAAATTACAAACTGCAATAAATGGATTCCTGCTGCAAGAGGTGATTTCAGACTTGGATAAAATAATGAAACTTTTAGTAAATGGTTATATTCATCTATGATGCATTTCTCTGCAACTTCATCTGAATATCTGTCGAAGTGCTGAATTAAAGAGCGTATTCTCTGCATGATTACCTCGCTATTTACTAACCTAGACTGAGATGCTTCTAACAAATTATTTATGTACATATGTAAAAGGATTTGAGTAGAAAAAAATCGATGTATTGTGATTATTATAATTGGCCCTAAATACATTCCAATTTAGTTAAATTATAACAGTAGCCCTATTATTACCCTCCATAAATAGTTAAAATATGAAATATTCGTAATACATCGAATTTATATAAAAAAAAATAATTTAACAAAAAAGTAACACTTATTCGTGGCACATCTGCTGACCCTATTTTCTACAAATAATATATATCCTACAATAATTCTTATTTTGATACATCCCAGGCGAAAAATGGTATGAGAAATGTATGAACATCTTGCGGGCAAGTAATTCGTAAAGCATGCATACCCAATGTGTTGCAGCATCTGCATTTATGATCATATTCTGACTTTTAAAAACCTTATTAGGCTGATTTGAATTTTGTAAGAAATGCCCAACAGGTCTTATCTTCTTGGAAGTGTAGAATTTTATTATTTATAAACAGAAAAGATACGTACAACTGTAACCTCTAGAGCGGACATTCCCAAAAATTATATCTCCTGCATAAAAAGATCGCTAAAACGGATCCTCTTGCCAATATATTTACTAATCTGTTAAGCCTAAAAATAAATTATATTTTTGATAAAAAAACTTAAAAATTAAAATGTTATCCAAAAAACAATGAACACGTTTCAGTGATTAAGGAAGTTGTTTAATTATTGCTCGGCCCTAACAGTCTCAATTATAATAATGTATAATATAATTATAACTTAATAGCCATATCGCTACTATTTAATTCGAAAATAAATTCTATTTTCAGAGAGGGTTGCAGTTTAAATCCGAATCTCCTTGCCATAGCCTGAGGTTTTTAATTAAGCGACAGGATGTATTAAAGATGATTAAATTTCACTTCGGCTGGAAGAAGCTGCATTTTAATATTTTTAAATTACCTTTAAATATTCGATTCAAAATAAGTTAATGGCCTATATATTTAACCTAGTACAGCTGTACAAAATGCCCGTTAATTTCGTAGAAGAATATTGTACAGATGACTATCACAGTCTTCGATAAGATAACCTTAAACTGTCAAAAATCTCTTAAAAAGGCAAGGAACATCACTAACTTCGAGATCCACTAAGAATTGGGATTATTTCTGTTCCAACATAGGGTGAAGGGACCAGTAATTGACTGGGCACCAGTAATTGACATACCAGAAATAAACTGGTATTATAAGGGATATGAGCCGTTTTTAGTGGTGATTCTTTCAATTTCGTTATTGAGAAGCCTTTGGGCAGCAGTTCCAGAAAAATATTAATTATTGGAATGTTCCTTGGTATCAGTGGAAGGTTATTTATGTTAAAAGTTCAAAATCAAGGAAAAAACAAGCCGTTGCTAAGGAGGATTGATAAGAATTTTTTCTTATTTTTCGTTTATTTGTTCGTATATTCGTGTGGTTATCAATGTTCTGTTATAATTAGTATTACTTGTAGATTTCATTTATGTAGTTTTTTTTTTTAATTATAAGAAGCATTGAGGATTAAAATGGGGCTGTCAATCACTGGTCCTTGAAACGGCAATTAGCCCAGTAATTGACATGTATGTCAATTACTAGTCCTGCAGCTTTTTTGTTTGAGACTAGTGATTGACTTCCTGGGAAAATGATAAGATAGGTTGGTAAATTTTATTATAATTAAAAATTCAATACATTGTAAAATAAAATCATTGATAAAAATCGGCAACATAAAATAAATAGTAAAACTTCCAACAAAATATGTTTAAATTAATGCATTAGCAAATGTACGCCTTATTTCAAGAGGGCATGCAGAATGATTATTATGTAGAGAACAACAATGTATGAACAACAAACTGGAATAATCGTGATCGCCGAACAGCTTCCGAGGCCTACGTGATTTATAAAAACGACGCCCACTTATCGGAGTTGGAAAATCTCTCATTCTCCCTCAGTTTTGGGTCCTTGCCACATGCCAAAGAAGAAAGGGAGGAAATGGCTGAACCATAGAATTCCATCAAATAAAACAGCCAGGGGAAAAATGAAGCTCCCTCAAGAGAAGTACCAGGTGCGAAATCAAACATACGTGGAGAGTTGGTGACTTTGTGATGTTACACATTAATAACATAAAAAAGATGGTAAGATCTATTGTATTTACCAATTGACATGTTGACCGAAGACGAATATATAGCATCCCATAGGCTAAATAGGCTAAACTGTATTAAAAAAAAATGAAATCGGTATGAAAATCATTTTTAATTCCCAAAGTCGTGAAGGTTGGATCGCCCTTTACTACTTTATGGAGAACGTTACCAATTTAATAAAACCGTTGATGTGTGAGGTTTTCAAATGGCTTGTGATTTCAAGTGGCTAATTATCAATTACATAAGATATATTATGATGTTCATTTCCTATGTATTCCGAAAGAATATTTTGTTTTTTCATTCATTTTTTCTTTTATGGTGTGCCTATTTTAATAACACATATTTTTGTCAATTGGTTACCTAGTTATGTGAATTTGTATTTGTAGGGATGTGTATTTTAATACCTATCCTTTCCAAGTAAAAGAGTCAATAACAGATATATATTTTTTAATCTAGTTGTTTTTTCATCTAGCTGTTATAAGTGCAAATGCTTACAACCTGTGGCGGGACGCGATGAACGTGCACACAATGTATATACATGTGCCCAAGAGGTAACTCAGTAATAATAAACAATAAAATACTGAATAGATGCAGAAAGTAAGAATGAATTACATTCAGATAGTTTGGTTTCGAAGCAAATGACACTGGCAGCACAGATTGTGGAAAATATTAACGAAGCGCTCCAAAAGAAGGGAAGCGTAGGAGAAATTTGGTTCACTAGAAAGCACCAACAACTCGAACCCAAAGACGCGTAGATGCCATCGGTAGCAGCGTTATAGGCGGAATGAATGAAACAAGGATGTGACCACATAGTCTAATCGGAAGTAGAGAGGGTAGTTTGGTAAAGTAAGAACCAAAAAAGTTCCCAAAAAAAGGTTTAAGTAACAAAATATTTAGCGGAAACTTGAAAGGATAAGAGAGCGGAAGAGTTGAGAGAAAGAGATAAAAGCGAGCCGACAGACATTGTGTACGATCTAACAAGCATTTTAGCTAATATCTCCTTGGTACTATTGAAAGTAAGGGCTGTTCTTCAAATTACCTGTCTTGGTTTGGACTTAATTAAAATTGTCCGGTAGGACAGTTGTGTAAGGGTTGATCGTCAAAAACTGCATAAAAAAGGGTAAAGTTGAAAAAATATTAGATTATTTTGGTTTGCCCATTTAAAAACTGATTGTAATTAATTATGAATAAGACTAATTTTTGTTATAAATCCAATTGAAAAAGTGATTTAAGTGATTTATTTAGATTTAAAAGTGATTTTGAATGCATACCTTATGTCGTTTCATGAATATATTTGTATGTCAATTACTGGTCCCACCCCATGTCAAACACTGGTTCCACCGAAAATTCGGTATGTCAATTACTGGGTCATTGACATACTTCCAAAAAAAATCATTTTTGGTTGACATAAAGATCGAATTTACTGCTTTTAAAATATTAATAAAATAAAATACATCCTACTGGAGCGGTACAATTTTATAACCTACACCTGGAGCCAAAATAACGGAAGTTATTTCTATCTTAAACACGAATTTTTTCTTAAGCAGTCAATTACTGGTCCCTTCACCCTAATACTTTGGGGAAAAAAAGAAGTATAGCCCAGGTTAGGGACCCTGGGTACATTATGCCTAAATGAAACTTTCAACCCTTTAATTACGTAACTAACTATTAGACACGAGCATTCGTTTTTTTATCCTGTAGGATTCTGCTTTATACGAAAGCTGGGTCTGTAGAGTTTTTTTTTTCGAAGGGATTTGATCAGTGTTCTATCGTAGCTCTGTTACCTAGGTTATTCATTTTTGCTGGCCCGAATTTCTATCTATTTTGTTCGTCGCTTATGATAGAGAAATATATGTAAATGCCTCTTTGGACTAAATCATCCCAAACTCATCCCCCACTATCAAATTATAAATATATTTTCTGAATTCAGAAAAGAAAATAAATGTTAGAATGAAGGTTTATGAGAAATTTGGGACGTCCGTATTTTCTTCGTTACAAAAAAGATCTTTTAGGAAACGATAACTTCGCTAAGTAATAACTGAAGGGATTAATAATTAATGTAGAAAAGTCAAAGTTAATTTTTGTGTTTAATAAACTGTGATATAATAAGTAGATTATTATAAAATGAAACTAACCTTAAAATCAGTTGATGGTGTTTGATATTCTGTCGCAAACAATACTCCAAACATTTTATGAATTCCACATTTTCATAAAGAATATCTTTTACTAATTGATTTACGGCAGCGTGGGGCACTTTCTTTTTGTACAGCAAAATAGCACGTTTTTCCAGATTCTGAACAGAAATGATGAGCCGTTCCAGTTGGATAATATTATACAGAGTACAAGTGAAATAACTACAGCTGGCCGATGCCAGTATTACAATAATCACGCAAGCACTGAGAAATTGCCCTAGAAAAGCTATGTAAAAGTTCATTCCACAGTTTGTTTCAAACGGATACCATGATGGAATTGGCAGTGCTATATTAATCCCAGAATCCGTTTGGGTTAAATTATCTGGGCTATGTTTCGAATCAATCCAAGGTCCAATCACTACAACGAAAAATCCAGCTACTATATTCATTGAAGGTAAAATGATTTTCAATTTCTTTAAGATCGATAAATATTTCTGCTTCACTTTTACCTCTTCATCGATTTCTTCTTCATCTTCATATGTAAACACTCCTTCGCCCAACATTTTAGCAAAAAAACAAATTTTGTATCTTACTCTGTTGGACATGAATATAAAAGTAAGAAACAATAGCATTATAAAACCAAAATGGGCTGTATTAATGGAAATCAAGAATTCACTGGGTTCAGCTTTAATTATTGTAACCGTGAAAATTGCAATGTGAAAGGACAGAACAACAACATAAATTATGAACTGCAATAAATGTATGCCAGCTGCAAGAGGTGATTTTAGATTGGGATAAAATAATGAGAATTTCAGTAAATGATAAAATTCATCCATGAGGAATTTCTCTGCAACTTCATCTGAATATCTATCGTAGTGCTGAAGTAAAGAGCGTATGCGCTGCATTGTTACTTTGCTATTTACTAACCTAGACTGTGATACGTCAAACAAGTTATGTATTATTTAGGTACATACGTAACAGTATTTGATTTATAAAAAAAAATCTATAGGTAGTGATTACTATAATTGGTGTCATGTACATTCCCATTTAGTTAAATTACAATAGTTATTATTTAATATGAATAGATTAATTCCGATTGATTTCCTATCTGGCTTGGAGCTCTCCGACCTTCAAGGACAAAGCCTCTTGGACGGTAGCCGAGCGGTTAGAGGCGAGACCTGCAAAGGTAATATGTATTGTGGTACTGGGTTCGATCCCGGTTTTAGGCCTTGGATTTTATTTAAAGGTTAATAAAAGAAATTCAGTAAAGTATGTTTGCTAGTCGCCTCCATCCATGACACCTAATTGGTAGTTGGACGTAAATCCCGCCTGAAAAATAGGCGATTACTTTACTATAATTTAAAGCCAAATTCAGTCTAAATAGAGTTTTAATAAGGTTTTCATTAAACCCTTATAATATCCTTACTTAATAATAACCTTATAATATCTGTTTATTATTGATATTTTAAATTAAATAATATGAAACTAAATGATTGTTGCTGTTATATTCTTATTTAATAAAAAGTTAATATAAAATGGAAGTATTCACATATTTTTTCAAGCGGTGCTTAATTTCAAATTATCACATATGTATCATCGACGGGGGGGGGGGGCGTTATCAATGCCGTTTGATGATTTAAAAGAAAATCTAGAAATTGCATTATTTACATACTCTAGTAACTGGAAGACCATTGACTGCAGAATTAATCCGTCAAGGCCGTGGGGCTACAAGGAAAATTGTAGGCCGCTGCAGGCTCAGACAACACATGCATCGCATGGCCTTTGTAGGAAACGGCACTGCACTCTGAGTTCTGTGAGTGCGAGGGGCTTTGTCTGGCTAAGGATGTTACTTCTCGGGGAGGAAAAGCCAAGGCCTGAGGAGCTTTACCCAAGAGTCGCTCTCCAGAATTAACAGTATGATTGAACGGACGGGTCTGGAGGGCAAGCTCTAGAGTAGGGGAGCCACAATAGATCCAAAGGGTCGCAGTGGCGTAGGCCTTAAGAGGTGCCCTATTAGAATCTTATCTTATCTTAACTGTATACCAAGAAAACAGTGAATTTGAACTGTGATAAAATAATGGAATTTTTAGTCAACGATTATAATTCATCCATGATGCATTTCTCTGATTTTATCAGTCATATAGCTGAAATAGAAAATATATTTTTGCATAATGTTAAGCAAAGTGCTGAACTAAATTATTCATTTTACAAGAATTTATTCATTCATGCATAATCATGTCTTTCTACCGTCTAATAAAAAAATGTTATACTGTACCGCCTAGCTGTATGAGTAACGAGAATTTATATATTATGTACATATGTAACCAACTTGCAATATAGCTTGGTTATTATTATAATTGTACATTAAATATGTTATAGTATTGGCACAGACTTTCCTGTAATTATAGTTCATGAATAGTTGAGTAATCTTCATCCACTATTTCTTGACAGTCGTTCTATCTTGTCCTTTTCGTGTCCTGAAGAACCTAAATAGCTTTGCATACGTAATATACTGTAATTGATCAAAATATTGGTAACAAAATTATTTAAAAGAACGAATACCAATGCCTAGATACGTTCCTACTTAACTATCCCATCCCTACCTCGACGTAGTGCGCTACCTTGGTTTCTACTAGGGCAGTTGGCTTACAAGTAACTTACATACGAATCCCAAAAGACAACAACTAAACAAAAGGTACAGGCAAACTAAGACGTATGATCGGACCTAAATCTAAACTAAGCACACCTTAACAAACTAACCCACTACAGGACTTAATTTAAACCCATCTGGACATACAGAGCTCAACTAAATCCACCAATATCTCCCGTATGCAATCCTCTCAATCAAAAGTCCTCCGCCGTATTGTTAATGCTCCCTACTATGTCTCTAACCTCCACCCTTTCTTGATCTAAATATCCCCCCTTTGTCACCGAATCTAACCACCCAAAATGCCTACAATTTCCATTGAAACCTATCCAGTCAATCCAATTTCAATAGCTCGAACTCTTTGCTCTATAATCCACCCTGATAATCCACCTCGACTTCTAAAACAACTTTGGCTGAGTGATCTCATATCCTAGACAATTTCATCTTAAAGCATCTATAATAAGTAAACCTATAGTAAGGCTGATGCGCTCATATCTGAAACATTCTTCTTACAAATTTAGTAATGAAAACACAATCTACACGCAAATATCCTGGGTTCGAATGCAGCTGCTGCTCCATCGATTGTTTCTCTTCCTAGAAGTTTCTTACAGCTCACACAGTCCGGGGGTGAAAAGTATTATCCGGTAACGAGAGAATACTGTCCGGAGCCCAGCAATGCACCAGAAAAAGCACCGGGGTACCTAAGACTTCAGGTAATGGCGCGCCATAAATTAAATGGTGTACCAATAAATCTACTTAGAATTTCAAATTTGCCTTCTAACTTCTTTCTTTCATTTTGTATGTACAATTTTATTATTCTATTTTAAGAAATACTACTAAATAAAAAGTAGACTTTTATATTGAAAGTTTTAAATCGAGTTCAGTTTATCCAAGAATAATTCTTTATATTCCAGACAGTAAATCTTCAAAGGTACTTACCGCCGTTTTGGTTTGAACATAATTTTTTTCAAGTTTTATTTGGTATTTCCTTTTAAATTTTCTCTTCTTCTCTTATAACTTATAACTTATAAGAGAATGTTGCTTTTATTTAAATACTTATTTTGTAGCACTCATAATCAGGGCCGGATTTTCCTATAGGCTCACTAGGCTTCAGCCTAGGGCCTCAAGATCAAGAGGGGCCTACATTCAAATTGTTAGCAAAATTAAAATTACACTATTCTAAAAAAAGTACCAATAACAACATGTTTCATTTAACATATTGATATGTGTCACAGTAGTGATGTATTTTATTATCTCTCATGTGGAAATAGCCTAGGGCCTCTTTTCATCTAAATCCGGCCCTGCTCATAATTATGGATTAATTCTAAGTTATTATTTTTAGCAGAAATTACATCTGGATTTGCACAGGTAATAATACTTCATGTTTAAAGAAATCATTATTTTAGTAATTAAATTTTTCACCTACACAAGAAATATTTCGTGGGTCAAACAGTGCAATTGTAGTAGTATAACGCCTAATTTTGAATCAATTAGTGAACAGGAAGTTACCTTATCACAGCACGAATTGTTTTCTTCAATTGTCAGTATATCCGGAAATTCTTTTTATTGTGAATAAATTCTTTCATTGTTTCCGTCATCTTCTAATCGCTTTCATTTTTATTAAGTTTTAATACATTTAAGAAGTCCTCGGGGAACAGTTAGAGTAAATTTCCCTTTTAAGGTGACATTGCAGTTTGATGCTTTACATTTTAACATTTGGAGAACAGAAAATAAAATAAATAAACTAAATAAATTTGTGAAAAGTGAGGGGGATATTAGGGCTAAAATAAAAGAAAAAAACAAAGAAGAAAGAAAATAAGAACAAAATGGACGGAGATTATGGTTGGAACACATATATCTCTCTCTGTCTGTATAAAGGACGTGTTAGCTCCTTTTATCATCCTTTTGTACATATAAACACAGTCTTTATCCCTGTCATGTTGGTAAGACTACTTTCCTGTACTGCAGCTTCTAAAAGTTTCCAAACTAAACAAAGCTTGAGTTTACTACATACAATATACTATATAGTATGTAAGCTATGCTTAAAGTCCATGTAAATAACAATGTCCTTCCCAAACTTTCCAAGCTAACAATAGCCTTAACATTATCTCTTATTTCTATCGTGTAACACATACTTAGCTAACTAATTTTAGGATAAGGAACTCCATGACCTATACACTGTCATTTATCGTTCACATTAATAAAGAACGGATTCTGTCTTTATGCTGAAAAAAAAAATATACGCATTAATCTAATTCATTTTCAGCTGATTAATCCCAGACCGTCGATTTTTTCTTCAAATTGGGAAATTTGGGGAAAACATTTTAGGCTGCTGCGTCTAATCCTATAATCATCTCCACCGCCTTCTTTCTTTTTAATTTAAGGCGCATCAACATCTGAGGTCGTTGGCGCCCGGGGAGCTTCTTTTTTTTAGTGCACTGCCGGCTTCCGGATATCACAAACAACCGGTAACGGACAGCCAGCTGTAAGAAGCTAGGGAAGAGAAAAATCAACCTTATTAACATCATACAAAACTAGAAAGAACAATACTGAAAAGTGGCACCTTAACTAGCCTATCCCAGAAAATACTCTTGAGTTCAATTATCCTGTAAAATTATTAGGTTCGCAGTGCGGATATCTATAATATTATTTTCAAAAGTACGAAACCGGTCAGACACAATAAATATGAAAGAAAGAAAGAAAATAAATTTATTATCCTGGGACTATTGGTCCCCTTAGAATAAATACATGTACAGTTTGGAGGCCCTATTGGTTTGGCTTGATATTTATATTGACAAAGGTAAGAATTAAAATTAAGGAAATAAATGCAAATATGAATATATAGGCTTCGTGACCGTAAATTATTAATCTAAGGATTCAAGATTGTCGAGGGGAATCGGTCCAAATAAAGAACAACTCGTCTTTTTGCCAACGTTTCGACAAATATATTGTCTTCAATAACTCGTGTTTCTGTAACTCGACCAACCCGCATAGCCACGCGCCCTGAAGAAGACAATATATTTGTCGAAACGTTGGGTAAAAAGATGAGTTGTTTTTTATTTGGACCGATTCCCTAGCCAATCTTGAATCCTTAGTGAAATAAACGCATTCAATTATTATTTCGGAGGAAGCTGGGTAGAAAGGAGATAATTGAACAGAAGGGATTTGATGGTGGAAAAGGTAGGAGCATGGCGGACAGATGATGGTAAGGAGTTCCAGAGAGAGGTAGCGCGAATTAGGAGAAAGATTTGTCAAAGGATGAAGTACGGTGTGAGGGAATATAGAGATCAGAGGATCAGAGATCTAGTATTACGAGAAAATGTGCTACAAGGGATAAAATCAAAGATGTGTACAGATCTACATTTATAAAATTGGTTCACAAAGATTAAAAGAAAACCTTGAAGCACATATCACAAAATTTGAACTTACAGCACCTGTTTTTCACTTTTCCGTATTCATAGGACCACAAAAGATATTTTAGGTCAAATCTTAAAAATCGAAATTCATCATGAATACATTACCTTCTTTTTCTAATGAAAGAAGAATGAGAGAGAGAGAGTATTAAAAGGAAAAACAGTTTTCAAAGTTACTGGAAAATTGAAAAAAATGTGAATATAATTCAAGAATTAATTCTCATTTGAATCTTTTGAAACAACTTGAAAAAAAAAAAAAAATTGTAGGCTTTCTGTTGCAAATGAAGTAGAAATTTTACAAATGGTTGCGAACTACAATCTTGGAGTAGATGGGGGAGTGATTACGGGAATAAAAAGCCCAATTGCTTTTATTTTACCATCCCATTTTTTATACGAGGGTTGGTTGGATATCTTAATTGGGAGAAATAACCCAGGAGTTTAGAATTTCGAGAGAAAGAGAGAGACAAAATGGAAATAAAGGAAGCAAAGAAGAAAAAGTTTTTGGTAAACTTTTTAGGTAAAGTAATTTAGTTAAAGGTTCCATGTCCTGTATAACACCTTCATCGGCATTTCTGCCCTTCATACATTTTATACAAGGGACAATGCTAACCTAATTTAAAAACTTTATAATTAAAAGCTTCTCTCTTTTCATTAATTAATTCTAATTTTTCATGTATTCATCAAAAATGGGGAAAAAAAGCTTATTTAAAACGGTTAAGTTTTTATTATTATTTGATTAACTTCTCTTAATTCTCGTAATTAAGAATTACTTAGAAGGAAGTATTGTCTTCCATACTTAGAATAAATATTCTATGTAATTGTCAGACTCATTTTCTAGTAAAACTATACAAAAAAAAAAAAGTGAAAAACCCATTCATAAAACTCTCAAGTCTAAAAAACCAGGAGGTAGGAGTATGATTTTTGGGTTTTATAAAACCTAGGGCAAGTTAACTTCACCGCAGCTGTGAGCCTGATCCGCCAAATAGATCAGGATGAACAATGAGGTTGCAATCTATTTCTCCACTGTAAGAAGTCCATAGAAGATGGCTCCTACATAGTTAGAAAGAAAAAAAAAAAAATGCTTAACTTATGAAAAAGAGATCTATCAGCTAAAAATAAAGTTGGGAAATTTGAAGCAATTATAAAATAGTAGCATCTCTTATAATAAAATAGACAAAATGACATCTTTATCTTACTTTAAATGTAGTACTCTTCCGATTACCTAAGTCCAGGGGTCGGCAACCTATTTTAAGTAGAGAGCCATTTCTCCTTAAATAATTTTAATAAATCTTACCAAGAGCCGCAAGGATGATAGTGTAAACAAACTCTGTAGATCATTTGTATTCACAAATTATTATTTTATGATATTCAATAACATTTAAATGTTTTATATGTTATTTTTACAAGTTGCAAAGTAAATAAACAAATAAATAATAACTAAACGAATGAAAGGGCGGCAGTATTACAATATATAAACAAGTACTTTATTTTAATGTTGTATAATTCTATTCAATTTCGAACCTATCACATTTAAAATTATTTTTGAAAAAATATCTTTAATAAACGGAATTTTCATTTGTTTCAATAAAATTAAACTATACAATATACGAGTATTTAGGGCAGGCTGAAGAGCCACACAATTTGGATAAAAGAGCCGCATGCGGCTCGCGAGCCGCGGGTTGCCGACCCCTGACCTAAGTCTAACGTGGACTTAGGCTTCCCTGACAGTTCCTATCCAAGTATCTCTGTACCCAGAGCAAAGTGGTGCTTAACTATACTCTTTTTTTTCCAATGGAAACTTCAACTTGTGCTCCCCAACGGTTAGACACTTAGTTGAATTTGTCTCCATTCGATCACTCTGATTTTAAACTAACACAAACTATAATTTCGTTTGGTGTAATTAAATTTGCTACAGCTCTACTTCCTTGGAGTTAACCAGTTAAGCGCGTTTGACGTGTATACACGTTGTGAAAAATATAAAATTGCCATTAACTTTAAAAACTCGAAATTTTAATAAAATACAATAAGAATATTATTTGGTGGGGATGTTTCCTTTATCTTACCAATAGAACTGTCAAGTATTTTATACGGAGGGGGGTGGAGGGAGCCAGCCAAATGATAATTGGTTGGTACATGTTTGGTCTCCGCATTAGAGATTGGGGAATTACCTCACACAAATAGAAGCTCTCAAACCTTGTGCAATGCCCGTTTTTTACCTTAGATAGAGATTCAGACCTCCAGTACGAGCATGATTTCATTTTGCACAGAATTCAAAGCTCTTTTCTTCCTTGTAAAAGCTCTTACGTCCATAGTTAACTAGGCAATGCATACGTGAAGCTGTGCTAGATTTTGAAATGCATAGAATGTCTGTAATCTCAAGCCCCAGAAATTGCAGAAAAAGTCGCTTGCAGTGACTATTATGACTATTGTAAACTTTTGGTTGTTTTGCCCTGCGTTCGACGTGTATATACACGTCATTGTCTGATTTTAATTCCGCACACTGTGGGGAGTTTTTTTAAAACTAAATTCCACTGGTTTAACTGGTTAAGATCTTTTTTTCGTGACCATTTCAAAAACGTTTTGTAACATGATCGCTATAATGAAAACGGTTAAAAAAATCGGACCATGGTTTACGTTAACTTTTTTCCTGGTTTATTCTGAAGTAAACTTTAGTTTAGCATAATCGTAAATTCTGAAAGTACGCTGTACGAAATGGTGCTTAACTGTACTCAATCCTTTTCAATAGAAACTTAACTTGTGCTCCTCAACGGTTAGACACTTTGTTAATTGAATTTGTTTTAAATTATTAATTTTATTTGGAAGTTTAACGTTCAGGCATTAGATTATCTCTTCGCATTACCTGCGCTATTGTAGTTATGCGTAGTTCGAAGATGATTTGCGCTTTGTTCTTGTAATAATTGCAAAAAGAGAAAGTTATTGGCACCAAAGAGGTTTTGGATGCACAATACAGTCGCCATGGTAGTAGAATTATCAGTTAGTCGAAGTTGTCAAGTTCTGTACTAGATATAGATGGAACTAATTTAGTTTAGGCCCTGCTAAAGTTACTCTAAATGCTGCACATGTTGCCGTGTGCACACTTCCGTCAGGATGTGTGACAGTTTTAGTGTTTGCCACCAGAGTGGGACTCTGCTTCGACTCTGTTTCATTCATGAAACTTGTTTCTCTATAAAGTACGAGTAATTCTTGTAGATCGGCGGGGAGTGTCAATGTAGTTGTGCTTTAACTAACTCGATTGATAACTCTCATCCTCCCTAATCCGTTCAACTTGTTAGCCGAGTTTCCTTCCCTTCTTTCGCCGCCTCAAACATCCTGTTTATTAAACCCGGGCAAGATTTCACTAAAATAAAGACAGACTTAGATCTAACTCCGACCCAGCGCCAGTATCAAGTCACCTTTCTGTAATTAAGACAATATTTCTTAACTCATTGAATCTGTGACCCTCTCTCAAAAAAATGCCTTACTGATTTGTTACAACTAAAGGATTTCTCAAATAATCAATAATTTCATAATCATTAAACTAAAGCAATCATCCACCTGAGTTTCTTTTACCAAAATCGATGAAATATACGTTGTATCTTCAAATATAGATTCGACGGGGGTGGGCCAGCAAGCCTAGACAGACCTCCACAACCCAGGGAATCTATTGCGGCAGAGGGTTTTTTTTTTTTTATGAATAAGTCGTTAAAAGTAAAAAAATATTTTAAAAAACTACCTCAATTGATACTTTTTTTAAATTTTTAGTTCGTATCAACATGAAACTTGCGGTAATAAGGCCGCAAATATACTTAAATGATACTTTTAAACAGAAGCATAACCTCTATCATCTGTCTCCTAGAATAGGGGAGTCAGACTCCACTAAAATACAGACCATTAGAAGCAACAGGCAAGATACACGCGGGCAACATCACATTTACGAAGTTGATTAGATAGTAGGTATGATTCATAACATCACAACCCAGAATGCTTTAGAAATCTAGACGAACTGGAAGACAATTCAGAGTTTTCTCTTGAATTATACCACCCATTTTCCAAATGAAGGCTACCCTTTATGTTTATTTTAGCCCTGGCCACAAAAGTAGAAATCTAGACGAACTGGAAGTCAATTCGGTGATTTTTCTGTTCTAATTTAACTTACACATACCAAAAAAGGGCTACCCTTTGTGTTTGTTTTGGCTTTGGTCTTAAAACCAGATAACAGTGACAAAACAAGTGGAAATCTGGACGAACTGGAACCCAATTCGGTGTTTTTCCGTTGTAATTTACCTTCTACTTTCCAAAAGAAGGCCACCCAGTTTAAATATTTTAGCTTTGGCCTTAAAACTAGATAACTGGGACAAAACAAGTGGAAATCTGGACGAACTGGAACCCAATTCGGTGTTTTTCCGTTGTAATTTACCTTCTACTTTCCAAAAGAAGGCCACCCAGTTTAAATATTTTAGCTTTGGCCTTAAAACTAGATAACTGGGACAAAACAAGTGGAAATCTGGACGAACTGGAACCCAATTCGGTGTTTTTCCGTTGTAATTTACCTTCTACTTTCCAAAAGAAGGCCACCCAGTTTAAATATTTTAGCTTTGGCCTTAAAACTAGAAAACTGGGACAAAACAAGTAGAAATTTGGACGAACTGAGACCCAATTCGATACTTTTCCGTTGTAATTTACCTTACACTTTCCAAAATAAGGCCACCCAGTTTAGATATTTTAGCTTTGGCCTTAAAACTAGATAACAGAGACAAAACAAGTGGAAATCTGGACGAACTGGAACCCAAGTCGGTGTTTTTCCGTTGTAATTTACCTTCTACTTTCCAAAATAAGGCCATCGTGTTTAAATACTTTAGCTTTGGCCTTAAAACTAGATTTTTTTTTTATTTTTTTTTGGCATTGGCTTTCGCCATACAGCCAGCAACTAGAAGCTATGTACGACTACACATGCACAACTATTTCTACATCAGTACATATTTACCCTACTATACCCATGTACACCTGGATAGGCCATTCTTTTGTCACTAGAATATCACTCACTCTCCATTCTTACTTATAAATACATTCGCTTCACACATTCATCATTCTACTATATACCGCTATTAAAACTAGATAAACAGAGAAAAAACAAGTAGAAATCTAGTCGAAGTGGAACCCATTTTGATATGTTTTCGTTGTAATTTACCTTACACATTCCAAAAGAGGGCTACCCTTTGTTTTTGCTTTAGCTTTGGTCTTAAAACTAGATAACAGTGACAAAACAAGTAGAAATCTATACGAACTGGAACCCAATTCGTTATTCGGTTAAGTGGACTAGCTACTTCTTCAGGGATCTTAGTGTCCCTGCGGGTAACGCAGCTTAACAACACATATAGCACCCAATACTGTCACCGCTAACAATGACACAAAATCCATAGAGCCCATAAGTAGATAATGTGTACATCCAATTGGATTTAGGGAGCCACATGACATACTTAGCTCAGCCAAATCCAGGCAGAAGGAAGGGTGACACTGGCACCAGATTTTCCCCATTGTGTTAGCTGTTTTTTCTTACCTAAGGTGAGATTAAGAATACGTAAATGGTGGAGGAGGATACTCTATTTCATGGAAGGAGAGAGGCCGCCAGGTGATTATCCTAACATTAGGAATGCCTGCTGTTCTAGGATATCTTGAACTTACCAGGTATTGAATTATCTCAGCAGGAAATTGCAAAAAAAAAAATGTTACAACTGTGAGCGTAGAAATTTAGCAATAAAATCAATCAAGCATTAAAGTTCTCGTTCAAAAATTATTGCCAGACTTAAATCGGCTCATTGTTTCAATAGATTTTATAAATACGTTTTCGTTACCTTTTATTATTTAAAATAGAATTTACACGGGAACCTTTAAATTCATACCATTTATTTTTATTGTAAAACTTAGTTTCGAAAATAGGACTTAATCCCATTGTACTTTTTCTAAGCTAGAGTTTTAGAATGGGAACTTACGCATTCTAGTTTTTTCCGCTACAACTAAACATTCTAAGCTTTGTAGTACAGCCTATAGAGTGAGCACTTCTAACGCTGCTTTAAGTAAAAAATTGGAAATATCTTTCCTCTTATTTTTTACAATAATTTAGTGAATACTTTCAAATATTATCACTGCAATAAATAAAAATAATCGCCAATTTTCTCAGAAAGATTGGTCCGAACACTAAATTTATTACCGGCGTATTTAGTATTAAAAATGAATATAACATATTAAAGAGTATTATCAAATATTAAATAGTTATAAATAAATCATTATATTATTAAGTTATAAATGGTAATAAAAGAAGAAATTGTATTTAGTATGAAAAGAAAAGAAATAAATAAATTAAAAGAACCAATTTGGAAATGTATGATATAATAGTAATAAAGTTCTCTGTTAATACGAGGAAGCCAAGTCTGGAGAATAGGGGGATGTGAAACGAGTTGGAATCCTATTTCCATTAATTTTGCGACCACAACTGCTGAGGTGTGATGGAAAAGGACTTTTTTGGTGGGCCAATCGTGGGCGTTTTTCTTGCAGCTCGGTTTTCAAACGGTCCAATAACGATGAATAATATGCACGTGTAATAGTTTTACCCTTTTCCAGATAGTCGATGAGGATTATTCCTTGCGAATCCCAAAAGACAGTCGCCATAATCTTTCCGGCCGAAGGAACGGTCTTCGCCTTTTTTGGCGCAGATTCCCCCCTTGGTAACCCATTGTTTAGATTGTTCTTTGGTCTCAGGAGTGTAGTGATGTATCCATGTTTCATCCACAGTGACGAAACGACGCTTAAAGTACTGCGGATTCTTCTGGAACAGCTGCAAACCGTCCTTGCTACACTTCACACGATTTCGTTTTTGGTCAAGCGTGAGTAATCGCGGCACACCCATCTTGCGGATAGCTTTGTCATGTCCAAATGTTAATGCAAAATATTATGTACCCGTTCATTCGAGATGCCCACAGCACTAGCAATCTCACGCACCTTCACTCTTCTGTCATCCATCACCATATCATGGATTTTATCAATGATTTCTGGAGTAGTAACCTCAACAGGGCGTCCAGAACGTTCAGCGTCACTTGTGCCCATATGGCCACTCCGAAAATTTTGAAACCACTTATAAACTGTTCTAATCGAAGGTGCAGAGTCACCATAATGTTTATCAAGCTTCTCTTTAGTCTCCTGAGGCGTTTTGCCTTTCATAAAGTAGTGTTTAATCAACACACGAAATTCTTTTTCGTCCATTTTTTGAAAATCACTCGACTTCCTGGAATAAAACGAATGCCAAACACAAAGAAATAGACCGATCTGGCTGAAACTTGGTGTGTGTTCTTCCAAGAGATGCTACTAACTAAACATAACCTCGATACGCGTCAGTAGTGCTATCTCTCTGACTTTGCACGGACTTTTCAAACGACCCTCGTATGACTGTATAACGGTTAATCGCCAAGAAATGCTATGAGAATAAATGTATTATATATTAAATTGTATTTAAGGATATTATTGAGCATTAAATGGATATAATTAATACTTTTAGTCAACTATTATAATAAATATTTTGGGAAAAGACATTTAATTTTATGCGAAAAAGAGTAGAGCACTCTCATTATAAATAAAATATATAAAACTCCTAGATTTGAGAATAAATTAATTCATAAATAATAAATTAATTTATGGGAATGAGAATCTTAAATAAGTTGAGCGAGCGTAGCTGACAAGTGCTGCCGCCAGTGAGAAACTAATAAGTAATCATTTTCAACGCTAGAATGCGCCCCAATGAACAAAACTGTAAATACTTATAGACAGAGATGGGCACTGATTAAAAATACAAATTTAATTGAACTATAATTTTAACTCCCCCGAATTAATTTAATTTCAATCGTTAATCAAATTGATTTAATCATTCACTATATTACTTTTCAAATAATGGTTCCGGGACCACGTTTTGGCGAGACCAAAACCTTTCTCAGTATCTCTAACAAAAACCTTTTGTTCTAGACTTAGACTTCACAAGCATACGTACTCACTAAACTAAGATAGAAACAAAATCAAAAATTTTACTATCTCTTACTAATGATAAGGAAAGCGGAAGCGATCGAATCGAATTTTCGATATCGACACAGGAAGGATCCGCTTTGAGATCTCCAGGGCCCAAACCAGTGGTTTTTTTTTTTTTTTTTTTTTACAAATTTGTAGGTGTGCGTGTGGTCAAAATACCCCCAAAACGAAAAATGCATTATCTAATTTAAAATTTAGCTTAGTTTTTATTCAAATATTAGATTTAATTTGGATTGAAATTAGCCAACCGGAAAAGCCTCTTCACTGAATCGATTGTTATCCCGGTTTTATGGGATTTTTTTCCTAGAAATCACTCTTTCACTTTCCCTGAACATTAGGCGTACTAGTTGCATTATATAGACATTTAGTTGGAACATTTTCCGAAGAGGAATTCATAAAAGGACTCTTTAAAATGAGAGAGAGTGAGATAAATAAATGTAACATTCTTCTAAGTGCCATTCCAGTCAAATGTACGGCCATAACATCTATAAAATATAATATTAAAACGAGTTAAAAGTTAACTGGAGTTCAAAATTTTGAAGAGAATTAGCCGATCACATTATGGAATATGTTTACAGTAAGCTAGCGATTATATCGAGAATCGATTTATTTTTTTAAACTTTGTTTACACACTGTAGTACAAGTAGGAATGTTACATTTATAACAATCGTTTATTCCAAGCAACTTTATTTATTTAGGAGGAGCTAAATAAGGTTTTCTAAATATCCATTTTAAATATTTTAAGGCTTTACAACCTTTTAAGTATTTGATATCAAATTTCTAACCAAACTTCCAAAAAGAAAGAAAATCAATTTACCGGTAGTGCAAGTTTTAAGAAAGAAATGGACGGGGCGTGATTACACTAGAGGTGGGCGTGACGTACTAGAGGTGGGCATGACACGCCCACAGTCTGCAACCGTACTGCACTGTGATTGGCCACTACTTTAAACTTAATAATTTCATTGAAATAATTAATTTAAAATGTTCTTTCCAACATTTTTCCCATAGGTATTAGATAAACTTTCGATTTAAGCAAGAGAAAAAATTCCCTGTAAAAATACGATAAATAATATTTCTTTTGGGATAATACTTCATGTTTTACACAATTATCGTTAACAGAAACAAAAAAGTTGAGAATTTGTTTTGTTTAATCGTGAAATAAGTAAAAGAGAAATGAGCACATTGTTGACTTGTAAGCCGCCATTAAATAGGCTGTAACCTTACTTTATACTCCATCAGGTGGAGAACTCTAGCGACAATTTCTGTAAACATATATGCAGTATCTACATTCACATTTAACCATTTTAGACTTAGGTATATATTACAATCTTATACTCATATTCAACCATGTTGACGACTCACTAGACTTATTCCGGATATCTTATACTCACATTTAACCGTGCTGACGACTCACTAGACTTATATAGGACTATCTTACACTCAAATTTAACCATGCTGGCGACTCATTAGACTTAAATTAGACTATCATTATATATAACCTATTTATGTATTAGTCTATTATTTTGTCTATATATTACACATCTCCTTGTTAGTGAAGTGAGTAATTTGAGCTACTTCTTCTTTACCATTGCTATTCTACTATGGTGGAACATCGTTTTGGAGGACGTTCCTAGTCTAGAAAGATCCCACGTTGTTCAGTTAATTTGTGAGTAATTGTTTTAGTTTTATGCATACATTACAGTAGATCTCACATTATGTTACATCGAACCAACCTTGGATTTACTTGCCACTTATTAAAAGTAGGCGAATATTACTTTAATGTATAATCAGAATAACAAATAATACGAAATACAATCATTTTTATGAAGTGGTACAATTTAGCATGATGTACTACCAAGTGGTACGCAAGCCAAAGGTTGAAACACTGGTTTATTAATGTACGTACGAAGTTTACAAAAAATAAAAATAAATAAAATAATAATAATTGGAATCATTTTCGAGAAAATGAAGAATTCGGTGAAGACGGAAAATGTGATTATAAGCATTGCTTTCTCTAATTGGTAGAAAGAAAAAATTAAAAATAGATATGATCTAATTAAACTATTCTATTTCAGTTGCTTTTTCAAACATGATGTAATCGAGCAAGTATGTGCTTGCATTGAAACAAAACAAAAAATTCAAGGAGGGGGCGATAATTAAAGTGAGAGAGAAAAAAAAAGTATCATCAGTAAAATTGATGATAAAACATGCCACATGAATAAAATCAGCAAAGTCTAATTATCATTGAATATAGAAGAGGGAAAGGGGATAGTCTTATTTCATTATGAAACAGTGATTTAATGCTGAGAACAGATTCTGTTTGGCTGAATGTGTGAAACAAACAGAAATTATTTTTTAAAAAAACAAAAAGAAAGAAAAATGGTGCTTACATCCGGTTTGTAGCATTGCCGAATATTTACCAGATGGTATAATTAATTAAGAAATAAGTAAAACGAATTGGGAACATTCTATCATATGTTAGATGTATTGCCTTCTGTTTCCCGGCCGTAAAATGTGATTCTAATAGAGGGGTTAAGATGTAACGTTTTTCTCTGTGTATATCTTTTACTTTTTCTAAAGGGAAATATTACGATCGTGAAGATTTTCAACGTTACACTTCCAAAAGAAAAGCCCCACCAAAAAAAAAAAAAGGAAATTTGGGGAAACCTCACATAAATATTATGCTTGTGTAGTCAATTTTTTTCTTTTTTTTCCTAGACACCAACAGAAGAATAGAATAGAATAGAAAGCTTTATTACACATTTTACAAAAAGAGAAAATTACATATAAACAATAAACTAATAGCTATTGCTAGGCATGGTTGTATACCGTCAGCCTAGAGTTCATCTTAAAACTTGAGAAAAAAAAAATAAAATAAAATAACTTACTTGCTAAAGTAAAACAAAGCAGAAGTAAACAAGTCCTGTTGTAAAGCGAGCGGCCATATGTACATAATATTATGAATTAAAAAACAAAATCCTACGTATTGTATTCACTTATAAGGAACATCCTGTACTTATAAGCCGAAACATAAAAGCAAAACAACTCTGTCCAATTTCCACTATTCAGTAAATTAATAATTTCTGCCTGGCTTAGTGCCTTCTTCCCCAGCCACCTAATTCTATATTCCTGTAAAACAGGGCATTTCCCTAAATAATGGCACATGTCCTCACGTTCTCCTAAGTTACAGAGGGTACATGACCACTGTTCCTCCGAACGCATTACATTATAATTTAAGTTAACTAGCTGCCCTCTTAGCTTGAAAATGACCTTCATAAGACCGAAACTGTTAGTATCGGATATGTAGTGACCCTCTCCAAGATCAGCAACCAGATGTTTATATAACGAATGGAAGCTCGAATATTGCAACACCAACAGAAGACAAAGCAAATAAAGTTTAAGTTATACCGTAGGGACACAGGAATAGAGAAATCAAAGAGTGCAGACACTCTTGGGAATAAAGTGAATGGAATTATCTAGTATCGGAGATCACGAGGTAAACGTAGTTTTAGACGTCGTGGTGGATTATGAGGATGGGCTAATGGGGAAAGAGTTCGAGCTGTTGAACTAGGGATGGCAAGATAGGCTTATGTGTGAAATTGAGGAATCGTGAATGGATAGATATGGTGATAAAAGGGATATTAGGGAAGGGATTAGCTATGGGGTTAGCATACTGGACTCCCACGCGGAGGTCCCGGGTTCGAATCCAGCAGCTGACCCTTAGATTTTCTCTTCCTAGGAGCTTCTTACAGCTCACTGTCCGGTGATGGACAGTGTTGTCTGTAATGAGAGAACACTGTCCGGAGGCCGGCAGTGCACTGAAAAAAGCTCCGGGCGCCAATAACCTTAGATGTTGACGCGCCTTAAATCATAAAATAAAAAAAGGGATATTAAGGAAGCATTAATAATACAGCGGAGGACTTCTGATTGAAAGGATTGGATGCTTCTTTATTTAATAATGTTTTTTTAAGAAAATGGTTCAAAAGAATTCATACAAAATTGAGTTCACCAGTTTGAGCAGGGTTTTCCGGCAAAATAAATCATAATTACACTTTAATTCTCAACAGTCTTCGAAAAAGCGGCCATTTAAAAAAAAAAGAAGTTCTTAATATTCCTTAATCTAAGGATTCAAGATTGGCCAGGAATCGGTCAAATAAAAAAATAAACAACTCGTCTTTTTGTCAACGTTTCGACAAATATATTGTCTTCTTCAGGGCGTGGCTATACGTGTTTTTTTTCTGTAACTCAAACAACCCACATAGCTACGCCCTGAAGAAGACAATATATTTGTGGAAACGTTGGCAAAAAGACTGTCTTGTTTTATTATTTGACCGATTCCTCGCCAATCTTTGAATCCTTAGTGAAATAAATGCATTCAATTATTATTTCGGAGGAAGCTGAGTAGAAAGGAGACAATTGAACAGAAGCGATTTAGAGATGGAAAGGGTAGGAGCATGGCGGACAGATGATGGTAAGGAGTTCCAGAGAGAGAGGTAGCGCGAATTAGGAAGGATTTGTCAAAGGATGAAGTACGATGTGAGGGAATATAGAGATCAGAGGATCAGAGATCTAGTATTGCGAGAAAATGTGCTACCACGGATAAAATCAAAGATTTGTACAGATCTACATCTATAAAATTGGTTCACAAAGATTAAAAGAAAACCTTGAAGCATTTATTAAAACTGTTTGCATAGCTACGCCCTGAAGAAGACAATATATTTGTGGAAACATTGGCAAAAAGACTGTCTTGTTTTATTATTTGACCGATTCCTCGCCAACCTTTGAATCCTTAGTTTAATAATTTACGGTCACGAAGCCTTTATATTCTATATTCTTTAACCCCTTTAATGTCCAGATCAATTATACACGGACATAAAGGATTAGATCCCCCCCCCCCCGAGGATTGGCTAGAAAACCACCGCCACCCAGAAAGCCTATTGTGGCGGCTAATGACCTCATAATAATTCATTAACAGAAAAATAATCCTTCCAAAAATTCTTACCTCAACTTGTGTAGCAATTGATTGATTGATTTTATTGATGAACAAAGAAAGAAAAATGTACAACCTAAGGTGACCTCTATCTGAGCCAGTCAACAATAAAGTTATATTTAAAAAAAAACTTCAATCGATAGCTAGCCACACCTTAAAGAAAATAAAAAAATATCTTAAAAATAATAATTTGAATAAGGCCCCCCTCCCGTTATAGAAATAAAGAAATGAAGAAATTTAAGATCATTAATCATAAAAATAAAAAATATAAGGTATAAAAAGACTACAGCGCTTTTTAGAGAGAAAGACTACATGCGGTACGCTCAGGCATATCCTAACTAATATTGGTGAATGCCAAGTAGTTCCATTAGTTTATTGTTTATTAATGTTCCTATTGTTGACACGAAGTGGTTTAGGATTCTTCAAATAAGAAGACACCATAACAAGAAGATGCCTTTAATGAATTATAATCTTGGTCTAATTTTTTTACATTTTGTACTCCCAACAGAAATTTCGAAATAAAAACAATAATGTTTTAAGTTTCTTAGAATTAATTTAAATTAATGTTGATTTTTATCTGTCGTAGCACAAGATTCCCCCTCTATTCTTGTCCAGTTTTGGATTTGTATTCATTATCAGAGATTGATTCATCAATTAGATGCAAAAGAATACAACTTCCACTTTGAATAGCCCAAGCCAAATGGCTACACTTGATGATACAACAGAAGTTGTTGTACACTATGAATAATAGAAATGGACTAGACAATGCTCTAAGTCTTAAACACTTTCCAAACGCTGAAACCTCTTCCCTAAAATCATTGCCGCAGAATCACCATCATTAACAGGCCATAGTTCGACTTACAGCAAATCGAAGATAATGCTTTAAGGGACCATCTTTGAAGTTGGCCCTTTTTAAAATGGTTCAGAGGATCCAAAAGTAACAGATCTTTAGACATACTTTGTTTTAAAGTGTATTGAAAAGCTGGCAAATACTCGTAGTACAGTGAATGGACCATCATTTAAACGATCATCACAAAAAAAAAATCATATTTTGTGAATGGAATCGTGTGACTTGTAACATTAAAAGTGATTCCTGTAAGAGAATATATATTTGTAGGAAACGTTCTGGACAGTTGTTGGACAAGTTGAGACTTGCAAATACTTGCCAGAATAACGTATCTTGACAGCACAAAAATAGGTAGCTAAAGATATTTACTACACTCTTTGTTTTTAAATCGGTGAAATCACCTAGGCCAGGGGTCGGCAACCCACGGCTCGCGAGCCGCATGCGGCTCTTTTAACCAAATTTTGTGGCTCTTCAGCCTGTCTAAAATATACGTATTGTATATTTCAATTTTATCGAAACAAATGAAAATTTCATTTATTAAAGTTAAGATATTTTTTCAAAAAGAATTTTAAATTGAGATTTGGTTTGAAATTGTATAGAATTATATTAAAATACAGCACGTAATATATAGGACTGCCGCCATTTTCATTCAAACACAGGTTTAGTTATTATTTATTTGTTAATTTACTTTGCAATATGTGAAAATAATTCTGTACCTCGGAGGGAAAAGGCACCATGTCACAAAAAGTGAATTTTACAGGGGAGCCAAATGAAGATATTTTTCCAAATTCATTTTTTGTTCCACTTTTCCGGTTATACTCTTTCCTGTACTTCTCACCGTAATTATTACAGTTGGTATGGCCACTTAACCTCCCATATTTTAAAATATTTTACTTTCATCTCCATTGTGAAAAAATTTATGTCCATGTAGTGCCTTTTACCCTTAAGCAATGAAGTATCATAGCGCTTTTTAAAAATACATAAATCGCTTAATAGTAAACATAGGACATAGTGCTTTACACCTGTAGAAAGAGCAACAAAAAATTTGTAAAATGATGCCAAAATCTGAAAATCGAAAAAAATGGACATGGTGCCTTTTCCCTCCGAGGTACAGAAATAAATAAAACATTTAAACGTTACTGAATATCATAAAATAATAATTTGTGAATACAAATGATCTACTACAACTTTTTACACTATCATCCTTGCGGCTCAAAGTTCGCCCATCAAAGTCTCCTAGACAACGAAGTTTTAAAACTATCTAGTTAGAAACTTCACAAAGAACCATTCAAGAAGGCAATCGTTGAATTCTTTTGAATCCTGAGGACCTAACTTTGTATAGTAATTGGGGATAAATCGATTTGGATCGATAAATCTGCACGATTGTAATCATTGCTAGTGATAAGTGGAGAAGAAGTAAACCTACGTAAATCTTGGTAATAACAATAGCAGCAGGGAAAGTTTTCTTAAAACCGTGCCAACTAAAACTACATTTCATTTTGTTCTATCTCAATACAGAATATAAATCATAAAAAAAGAAAAGAAACTGACGGTATTTTTAGGAAAGAAAGTAAGAAGGAAGTAATGTTGCAAAGGAAGTAAGAAGGCCAACTTTGGAAATTTTCAAAACTTGTATGTTGTTAAAGAGACCGGAAGAGATGGTTGAAGCGTACTAGCGTAATGCACTATTACAGCCTATAATTTGCATAAGAATTACTAAATATGCGCACATTTCGCTGCAGGGCAAGCGGAAGGCAAAGAGTACATCGTATATCTACGCTGTGTAGGACTGGATTTTGTTGCAAGAACTGTAAGGATAAAGATGCGACTTTAAACATGTGCTGCTTATCTCTTAATATTTTAACATATACTTAGAGATCAAAATAACGAATGTGAAGTTGAGGGGGAAGGGGGAGTGGAAGATGAGTGTGTTGTACTGGGCCGAACTGGCAGGATGAAGAGGCAAGTGGAAGGATCTAGTAACGTTTCGTTTAGTTCCGGCAGATTAGTAATGGCTTTACTGAATTTGCTGTCCTCCTTACTGAAAATTCAGATAGAAGAAGGAATATTTAAATGAGATACATTTTTATTTTTACTTTTACATTTTACTCACTCACTCTCACTTAAGAGTTTTTAAAAAGTAACAGGCTTTAATCAACAAGTTTTTGAGTAACAACAGACTTTTCTTGTAACTTACAATGCTTAAAAGAAAGAAAGCTTAATGCCAACTTCAGTCTTGATTTTTTTTGTCGAGCTTTCGACCTGCACCTGGTCATCTTCAGGGGCTATGGAACATATTATGCAGTAATTATACACATTACTTTGATATAAGAAGAGAAATAAAGTATTTGATATAAATTCAGGCAGGGCTTAACGTCCAACTACCGATGTAAAAAGTGTGAATATTATGAAAAACATGTAAATGTTATAATTAATAAAAAATATGTATTTGCGTTAAGGCGCCGCAGTAGCCGAGCGGGTTAGAGAAGAGACCTGCAAAGCTAATATGTATTGTTGGTTAGTAGGTTCGATTCCTGGTCTCTAGGTCTTGGATTTTATTCAATGTTTAGCAAAAAGGTTTGTTTGAAAAAAAAATACTTTACTACATTTGCATTAAGTTGGATTACTATTATACAAAAATTGTAAGTATTAAGCAAATAAAAAATATAATATAAAGAAACTGACGAATAAAAATCTACGTTAACATCCCGAAACAGAGTACTAATTCCAAATAGCCTCTTCCCACAAAACTAGATCCTCTACTAGTGTTCTTTGCGCATAATTTGTGCGAAAAATATGGTGCTTATTACTGGTCCCTAGCGATATTTCTAACGTTTTAAACCCCATTATCACTTTGTTGTTCTGTTACAAATGCGCGCGCCACTCTTATACAATTCTATTAAAATGTTGGAAGAGATATTTAACGTCAACATAAAATTTAGAAGCTATAAATAACAACTATAGAAGTAATTAATATTCTTATTAGAACTATAAATTACAAGGATTATAATGTTACAAGTAAATGTAATGAATAATGTAAAGTATAACGTAATTATTAAAAAAAAGTAGATTTAATTAGGTACATCCGTTTTAATAATAAAAATTTACTTTTTTAAAAAAAGGCTTCCTTAAAAATATTAAATTTAATTTATTTATTTATTTTTTTTAAAGAGAAAATCCCTGAGGCATCTTTTTTGGGTCGAAATATACCTTAAATATTTTGTAAATAGATATTACTTTGATTTTGGGAGGAGACAAACCTGTCAATCATAAATATCAGTGGTGAATCCATAATTCTAGCTTGTTACAGAAGCAGAAGAGGAGATTGTTTTCTGTAATAAATAACCCCTAGATGATGGGCAACACTTAACGTGCGCTAAAACACTATTTAATAAAGCTTTAAAGTATATATTATTTAAAAATAAAAATAAAAATAAATAACTATGTACGATAATATTTTGTAAATGAAGGTTATTTATCTGACATATCTTTGAAAAAAAAAAAACAAAAATAAATAAATCTTTAAAAAAATGTCCTAACAAGCCATTCTGCACTGTTTCAGTAATAAGTCATCTCTTAAGTAATCCTTCTTCCTTGAGTCTTCTTGTCGCCCAAGAAGTATATCTTCTAATTATAGAGTGACATGAAGTCTAGTATAACAAAACTGGGATATTTTACAACCATATCTTGTTAATTTGTTGGATATTAATGGATAAAAACAACCAGCGGGGCCCCACCCACATAGTACAAGAATAAAATTGACTTAACAGAATATAGTAAAAATGGCCGTACGTCTGTCATATTTATGCACCGGTTTTGGGTCCGTTAGATTGCATATTAATTCCATGCCTACTACATTTTTAAATGCACTTTTTTTTATTTACATTTTATGCCTTGGCGTATTATAAGTGTAAGCTCACGTGGAATATCCAAACGAGACTCAAAAGACTAGAGCTAAACAAAAGGTACGGGCAAACTAAGAAGCATGATTGGATCTAAATCTAATCTAAGCACACCCAACAAACTAAGACGTTACTTCAACCCAACTGGACTTACGGATCAGAGAGGTGGGGCTCAACTAAACCTTCCAATATCTCCCCGCATCCAAATCCTTCCAATCAAAAGTCCTGCGCCGTATTGTTAATGCTCCCTATAATGTCCTTAACAACATCCTTCACAAAGACCTAAATATCCCCCCCTTTGTCACGATTCCTCAATTTCCACACAGAAGCCTATCCTGCCATCCCAATTCAACAGCTCAAAAACTCTTTCCTCATCAGCCCATCCTGATCTGGTAATCTCCCAACAACGTCTAAAACGACGTTGGCCTCATGATCTCCTAACCCTAGATCTATCCAGCCACTAAAAATTCCCGAGAGTGTCTAGCACTGGCTGATTTCCCACTTCCTGTGTCCGTATTGGTTGTGGTGGGCGTCGGCTATTCCGGGCAGCTTTCGTATCCTGTATTATACTTGTTCCATTCACATTTTGCCTGGTTTATTTTTTATACAGGTAGCAAATAAAAAGGAAAAAATAAATAAATGTATCAAGGACCAGCATTTTTGTTAATTTTGGCGAAATCAGTAGCGTCCCTGGGTCTGCTAATTGCCTCGCCATTCCAGGAGCCCCACGATTCCATTCTATGGGGCTACAAAGATGCTTCTGTTAGTAAACTGGATTGAATTATTTACAACCACACTCACATCACCTACAACTTACAAGGAGAACTAACAGTTCAGGGGTTTTCCATTTCCCTGAAATACCCTAAATAGAATTTTCCTGGAAAATGGTTTAAAAAAATAGAAGTAAATCTTAAACTTCTCGTTAAACATCGTTCTCGTTTTTTTTTTTAAACTGGGTTTTCCCTGTGAACACTAAAAATTGAAGGACAAAATTTTCCTCACATTTTCCGGTAATATTTTAACAAACTCCTCGACTCTTTTCTTAAGATCAAAATCGTAAGTTTTTAATCACCTGGGTTATTTTTATTATTTTAGATAAAAATACGTTTAAGTCCGTTACTTATTAGTTAAGGTTTCCCACTGCGTCTAACCCTAGCCTTACTTTCACCCGAGTGAGCTGGGTTATGATTAATCATTCTACAAACACCGGTTCTGTAAGACTTTTTATCATACATATATATATATATATATATATCCATTATTTTTTATACTCTAGGCGAGGAGGGCAAGGGCGAGAATTTTCCCCAGTATTTTGAGTGGTCCTCCGAGGGTATAAAGACTTTGGACGGTCGTTCATCAATCAATCAAACTTGAATAGAAAAAAAAAAAAAAAAGTTAAAAAAAAGTCACTTTTTAACATTATGGGGGGGGAGAACGGAAAAATGAGGCTACCGAAGCGGGGTTAGATGTTTGAGAGGGGTGAAGGGATAGGCTTGGAGATGAGCCTGGTTACACCATCAATAATATTGCTACTACAGCCACTCCAACAGGATACTTGTAAAAATGTAATCGACACTTTTCTTCTTCTACACGGGCCACTTTTCATAGGATTGAGAATTGGGCCTGGAGGAGATACATATATCTCTCTGGAAGCCAGCACGTTTTTTCCCTGGTTTTAGGACCCAAATAAATAATAATACCAGAAAAAAAAATAAAGGCCCTTGGTAGGGAATACTTTCGTACAGGGCAAACCTCCTAAAAAAAAAAACAGTAACTACTGCTAGTCCCTTGTATCCTCTCCCTGAACATCCTGAGGGAGTTTAACCCTCTCTGTCTGGATGAAAGGACAACTCCTGGCTAAACTGGATGATGGATTGCTCTTATCTTGGAAAATTGTAGGGAGAGAAAAAACTTTTTTGCGAGAAAAATTCATTTTTCTCTGTGTGTAGGTTTTTCTTTTTTTTCTTTTTTTTTTAACATAAAAAGCGAATTCCAGGTCAATGTAACTGAGGCAGAATAAATGCTAAACTATACCAATTCACTGGATATTCAAAAATTTTAATATATTTAAATACCTAGATATTTTGTATTTTGTATTATTTTATTTATTTATTTATTTATTTTGTAACTGTAATAGATGCAACAAGCAAAAGAGATGAATGATAAGGATAGCACAAATACACATGCACGCATATATCCATACATATACGCGCACATGCATCTGCACCTAGAGACATGAGTGGAGTGAACTACGACCATCCAGTGATGGAAGCCGTTAGTTCACCAGATTGGCAAGCTTACGCAGCAACCATCCTAGGAGGTCGGCGTTAAATGATGAGATGATCGCGTGGCCACCGCCGCTTCAGTGGATTTGAAGGAAGTGTTTTAGTAGACATGTTGTGGGATCAGAGGGTTGTAATGATTGTGTCTAGATTTCGGTGGAGTTTTGTGTATTGAGATCATGGCTATTTCGGAGAAGAGGAATATTTAGATCAGAGTGTATAGTATGATTGGAGACGTAGAAGGAAGCGTTAACTATTGTTCTTAGAATTTTAGATTCTAAGGTTTTGAAGTCGGTTGATGTTAAATTTTTTAGCGCTTCCGTAGAAATGTATTCCGTATGTCCATATTGGGGCAAGTAGAGCGGTATATAGTGTTCGTTTGTTTGTCAGAGTCAGTTTTGATCGTCTGTCGAGTAGTCTTTTCAACATTTTATACCTCAGATTGAGGTCAGTTCGTTTCAGTCTCGTGTGGGGGTTCCAAGTTAGTCGTTTGTCAAGATGTAATCTAGTGCTGCACGAGACCGAGACGAGGCGAGACTTTGTGCAGTCTCGATCTTGGTCTCGGTCTCGGTTTTTTTGAATTTTTGTTTAAGTATTAAAAGTGGTTTGCTATTAATAATCTTTTCAAAAAATGTTTTGATTTTCTAATAATTATTTTAATTTATATATTGGTAATGAAAATGTGTGTAAAAGAAGACAACTACTTACACTTCAATGCATCACATATTACTATTACTGTTATATATCTTTATATAATTTCAAAAAGATGTTAAAAACGCGCCAAATGAAAGACCCAAATAACATATCTGCCTGCTATGACAAGTCGATTCGTGAAATAAAAAATACACCTCCCAACAAACTTCCCGCTCCATTAGTTATGGCTGTTGGTGAAGATAAAGAATCTGATGATTCACCTTTTGACGACGACGACGACTGCATCAATATTTTTGCACCATTTGCTCAAAAATCAGCAAATATCACCGAAGCATGGAAGACAGAAATAATTAATTATACCAAATTAGACCAAGCACCAGTAGACGTTGACATTTTAGAATGGTGGAAAACACTTGAGAATTCCTTCAAAAATTTGTCTAGAATGGCGAAAGATATTTTTAGTATCTGTGCAACTTCAGTGCCATCGGAAAGATTATTTTCGCAAGCTGCGATGATAATGACCAATAGAAGATCTTCTTTAACTTCTGACTCAGTAAATGCTCTTTTATGAATCAATGCTTGGGCAAAGAGTATCTTAAAAACGAAAATTTGTGGCAATATTTTTTAGATGCATAGATAGTCTTTTTTTTTCAAATTCACTAATTCTAAAATTCTAAAATATAATTCAAATAATATCTAAGTTCAAAGTATTCGATTATTAATAGTGAAATTTATGAAATTTTATGAATGAATGATATGAATAGTAAATTTAGTGAATTTATGTAAAAATTAGGTAATTCGAAGGGGGCGCTACGGTAGCCGAGCGGTGCGAGACCTGCGAAGCTAATGTGCATTGCATTGCAGAAACAAATGGCTATTTTTCAGACTTGGACAAATCTTATTATTCGGAAGGGATCAACAAACTAGAGCAGCATTGGACGAAGTGTATAAGCCTAAAAGGAGACTTATGTTGAAAAATAAAAAAGGTTTGCCCCCAAAAATTAAGTAGTTTTTATTTTTGCACGGTTTTTTCAAACGACCCTCGTATGTATTGTGGTACTGGGTTCGATTCCCGGTCTTAGGTCTTGGATTTTATTTAATGGTTAGTAGAAGAAATTTACAGTAAAGTATGTTTGCTAGTCGCCTCCGTCCGCGACGCCTAATTGGTAGTTGGACGTAAAGCCCCGCCTGAAAAAATAGGCATTACTTTACTTATGTAATTCGAAGTCAAATAGATGTAGTAATATTGAACATATATAATAAAATCGTATCTTTTAATAATTAATTCAATACCCGTAATGATTATTTATTAATAAAGAGCACAATTTTATAATTTTGTGGCTAAAAATTAATATTTGAAAAACCGAGACGAGACCGAGATTTCTCGACGAGATACTCGTATATATCATGTCTCGATCTCGGTCACGGTTGCTCAAGTCTCGTCTCGGTCTCGTTTCTCGTGCAGCACTAATGTAATCCGAGATATCGTACTTGGCTAGTAATTGGTATATAAGAGTTGTGGAATAAGAGAGGAGGGAGAGTTTTCTTATCTTATATATATATATAATTCTTTATTCAGTAAAAACATAAAATAACACTATTACATACAATACAGAAATAGCATGGCTACAAGCCGTCTGCTGGAGCTGCCGCATGATTAAATTAAATAATATACTTTTAAATAATGAGAAAAAAATAAAAAATAAATAAATAACTAAAATAAATAAATAAAACAAAATAAAATAAAGTAAAATAAAATTACACAATATTATGAAACATATCCCGTAAAAAGTAATTAAATATAATACATAAATAATAATCATGGTTAATATAATTTAAGTGGAGGTGAATTGTTTATTTCTATAACAACGCGCTTTTTTAGCAAAATAAATAACTTTTAGACAGTTTACTGAACAGAGAAGATTCACAATTTGGTGTGGTGATATATTGGACCCAAGATATTCTGTACGGAGATTGGCTAATGTAGGACAGGTAATAAGAAAATGGAAAAGATCCTCAGGACCCTGCGAGCACAAAGGACAAATCTCAGTCTCTGGATCCTTCATAATCCAAGGGACCTTGTTCAATGCCAATAATTCCCCTCTAAGTCTAACCAACCACTTCAAGTCGTCAAACTTTATGTTTACGTACTCATCACTAGTGATTTGACCAAATTGAGGCTTAATGTCCATCAGCGTTCTGAATAATAAAAACCGTTCAGTACCTCTTGCTCTTTTCAGAGACTTTACACGAAAAAAGGCTTTCATTTTGTTTATTATATCAGAGTGCTGTTTAGGCCAAGTTTCCATTTTGCCTAACGAAAAATCGACTTCAACCGAGTACCTTGCAGCAATTGAATACCAGTGATTGAGGAACGCAGCTTTCTTTTTAATTAATTCAAGTGCGACTATACGAGGGTAGCGGAAGTCTGGCAGAGATAAAATCTGAGTGATGTATCTGAAGTGAAGTTTTAATGTAGATAAGACAAGAGGATCTGCGGAAGTTTCTATATGGAGTAGATAGTTCGGAGTAGAGGGAGGTAGAGAGAAAACTTTTTTAATAAAGAATCTTTGAAATTTCTCCAGGTTATCAAAGCTTTGATAGCCCCATATTTGTGATCCATAACACACTATAGCTTTAGATATGGATTCGAAGAATTGGAATTTTGCATTCAATGGAACATCATTCCGACAGGTGAACGGAGCCCATCCTTTGTTAATTCCAATCTTGGCAACGGAGATTTTCTCATTCAGATGAAAATTAAACGATAAGCGAGAGGTTAGGTGTATTCCAAGATATTTATATGTGTTAACGGTTTCTATTCTTTTACCATTATAGAACCATCTTTCCCTGGCATCGCTTCTCGGCCTTTTGGCTAAGATCAAAGTGGAGTTTTCTTATCTTTAATACATTTAAAAATATTTAGAATTATAGCATTTCGATGATAGGTTTTTTTGTTTTTTTTTTTACAGCCGAGCATTAAAAGTGAAACATTAAACTTTTTGGCAGACACTGCTAAAGACGACATACATCTTTTAACAAAAAATATTTTGACATCTCTATCTCTTCATAGAGACAGACAAATCCATTAAATTTTCTACTAAAAAATAGAATACGTATGTTATCGATAGATGTAAAGAGTTCCAAACGTTTTACATAATCTAAAAATAATGTTTCTATTTTTTTTGTACAGAAATTTACCGACAAACATAAGTTTTCAATCATATTTTAGTATTTAGAAGCATGTGGACTAAAAATACAAAAAAAAAAAAAAATTAAAAAAAAAGAGTTAATAGCATTTATATTCTTTTACCATGATATTTGTCTACCTGAAGGTATGCGAGTCTGTTTGTAGAGAGATCTTATTTTGGACATTTTCCACATGGTTTCAAGTCGATCTGTTTTGTGGAGGAAAGAATGGCACTGGGAAAGAGATGGTAAATACGTGAATGTATGTTAGTATGAGTGTGTTGGGAAGTATTTACAACCTATGACCTTCTAAATGTTAATGCTTTATTCTTGTTCGCGTGTGTTACATTTACAAGTTGGTCTCTCTCTTATAATAAGCCATAGTAGTATATATGCTGAAGTCAGTTTGTATCGGGTCGTCTTTTTTTTTTTTTTTTTACAAAGGCCATCTGCCGGCTCTACCAGTAAGCCAGGTTTACCTCGGGACCGACCCTTTAATATTCCAAACCTCCACAATGAGAAGTTTAGGTACTGACATGTATGCGTGTTGTTATTGGAATATGATTACTTTTAACACACACTAACAGAACTTCTTTCTTCTATTTTTTCCAGTTAAATAGAACTTAGT
Source organism: Rhodnius prolixus (assembly GCF_049639745.1). Lineage (NCBI taxonomy): Eukaryota > Metazoa > Arthropoda > Insecta > Hemiptera > Reduviidae > Rhodnius > Rhodnius prolixus. The sequence goes on along the minus strand of NW_027411593.1, from coordinate 6,130,960 downwards.
GACTTGCAATTTCATTCATGGATCGAAAAATATAAAAATAAAAATGTTTTTTTTTGAAAGCAAAAAAGATCAAAGATATGGGAGGCTTTAAGTTATGATTTAACTATCCAGGTGGACATGTTCTCTGGTTTTTGACAACCAGGGCATATCTCTATTATTTATTGGGCACGCGTTAATGATACGCACTGCTGCACGTCACTAGAGGCCTAGTTTTCTCTTACTGCTCTCCGTAAACCCAAATTTTTTAACCAAATTGAAAGTTATTCTTTAAATACTAGTATAGTAGGCGCCACGGTAACGGAGCGGTTATAGGCTGGACCCGCAAAGCTAAGATGTATTGTTGGTTAGTGGATTCGATTCCCCGGTCTTAGGCCTTGTATTTTATTTAATGGTTAATAAAAGAAATTTACAGTAAAGTATGTTAGTTCGTTATAGGCTAAAACCGCAAAGCTAATATGTATTGTTGGTTTAGTGGGTTCGATTCCCCCGGTCTTAGGCCTTGGATTTTATTTAATGCTTAATATGAGAAATTTACAGTAAAGTGTGTTTGGCGGTTATAGGCTAGACCCGCAAAGCTACTATGAATTGTTGGTTTAGTGGATTCGATTCCCGGTCTTAGGCCTTGGATTTTATTTAATGGTTAATAAAAGAAATTTACAGTAAAGTATGTTAGTTCGTTATAGGCTAGACCCGCAAAGCTAAGATGTATCGTTGGTTAGTGGATTCGATTCCCCGGTCTTAGGCCTTGGATATTATTTAATGGTTAATAAAAGAAATTTACAGTAAAGTATGTTAGTTCGTTATAGGCTAAACCCGCAAAGCTAATATGTATTGTTGGTTAGTGGATTCGATTCCCCGGTCTTAGGCCTTGGATTTTATTTAATGGTTAATAAAAGAAAATTACAGTAAAGTATGTTTGATAGTCGCCTCTGTCCACTACACCTAATTGGACGTTAAGCCCCGCCTGAAAAAATAGGCGATTACTTTACTTTTTACTAGTATAGATTTTCAACAGTGGGAAGAGGCAAAAGATTTATGCAATCTGAAGGGGGGACCAGAGTTTCTTTACAGCTCAATGTCCCGGTGATGGACACTGTTACGAGAAAACATTGGTCCGGAGGCCGGCAGAGCACTGTAAAATAAAGCTCCGGGTGCCAATAACCTCAGATGTTAACGCACCTTAAATCATAAAATAAAATTTCAAACAATAACAAACATTAATTGCATTGTAATATTTTTGTGGCGAAGTACTTTACAATAAATGCATTACTTGAGACTTCTTCAAAGGGGCATCAATGATGTCTATGTGTTTACTTCATTGCAGGGATTTAAAAAAGAAATAGACATATAATTTAAAATAATATTTAATACCAAGTATAATTATTTTTGTTTCTGAGGAATCTAGAGTTTTGATCAGATAGAAATAATAGATCTTTGTAATCCAACATATTTGTACTATTTCAGGGTTTTTTTAGCTAATAACCTTCTGCGTGTACGGTATGGAGCAAGATCCCTGAACAAGAACTAGATCATTTGAAACGGTGGAAAGATTTCTTTCATTTAAAACTGACCAAAACTCAAGATTCTTTAGAAACAAAATTTTATCAGCGATTGGTGCAAGAACTGCTATCAGTTTAGTATCATTTCTATCAACATTACAGAAGGATTTATTTTTTATGAGAACACTTACATAAATTTATTGATAAAGATTAAGGACTCTTGGTCAATCCGAAGAGTAACATTTCAGTTGCAGTATTTAATCCCACTATCTGCATTCAGAATGCTGGTTAATTTGATTCTCATTTCCAGGCATAGCTCTCTTTTATAGTAACCATGACTCTTCAGGTAGCAAGAACACCTCTAAAATATTTAAACTTTTGGCTATCTCTGTTTGGAAAACTTAGTCCTTATTTATCCTGAAGAATTACAAATCAATGGAAACTATTAATTCCTAAATGCAGGGCCGGATTTAGATGAAAAGAGGCCCTAGGCTATTCCACTTATGAGGCCCTTTCACCTCCCATTTTTAAGTCAGTAAATTACATGAGAAATAATAAAATACATCGCTACAGTAATATATATACGAGGATCGTTTGAAAAGTCCGTGCAAAAATAAAAACTACTTAATTTTTTGGGGTAAACCTTTTTTATTTTTCAACATAGTCTCCTTTTAGGCTTATACACTTCGTCCAACGCTGCTCTAGTTTGTTGATCCCTTCCGAATAATAGGATTTGTCCAAGTCTGAAAAATAGCCATTCGTTTCTGCAATCACCTTCTCGTTTGAATAAAATATTTTTCCCGCCAGCCATTTCTTCATATTGGGGAACAAATAGTAGTCCGAGGGAGCCAAGTCTGGAGAATAGGGGGGATGTAAAACGAGTTGGAACCCTATTTCCATTAATTTTGCGACCACAACTGCTGAGGTGTGAACTGGTGCGTTGTCGTGATGGAAAAGGACTTTTTTGTGGGCCAATCGTGGGCGTTTTTCTTGCAGCTCGGTTTTTAAACGGTCCAATAACGATGAATAATATGCACCTGTAATAGTTTTACCCTTTTCCAGATAGTCGATGAGGATTATTCCTTGCGAATCCCAAAAGACAGTCGCCATAATCTTTCCGGCCGAAGGAACGGTCTTCGCCCTTTTTTGGCGCAGATTCCCCCTTGGTAACCCATTGTTTAGATTGTTCTTTGGTCTCAGGAGTGTAGTGATGTATCCATGTTTCATCCACAGTGACGAAACGACGCTTAAAGTCCTGCGGATTCTTCTGGAACAGCTGCAAGCCGTCCTTGCAACACTTCACACGATTTCGTTTTTTGGTCAAGCGTGAGCAATTGCGGCACCCATCTTGCGGATAGCTTTGTCATGTCCAAATGTTGATGCAAAATATTATGTACCCGTTCATTCGAGACGCCCACAGCACTAGCAATCTCACGCACCTTCACTCTTCTGTCATCCATCACCATATAATGGATTTTATCAATGATTTCTGGAGTAGTAACCTCAACAGGGCGTCCAGAACGTTCAGCGTCACTTGTGCCCATATGGCCACTCCGAAAATTTTGAAACCACTTATAAACTGTTCTAATCGAAGGTGCACAGTCACCATAATGTTTATCAAGCTTCTCTTTAGTCTCCTGAGGCGTTTTGCCTTTCATAAAGTAGTGTTTAATCAATACACGAAATTCTTTTTCGTCCATTTTTTGAAAATCACTCGACTTCCTCGATTCAAACGAATGCCAAACACAAAGAAATAGACCGATCTGGCTGAAACTTGGTGTGTGTGTTCTTCCAAGAGATGCTACTAACTAAACATAACCTCGATACGCGCCAGTGGTGCTATCTCTCTGACTTTGCACGGACTTTTCAAACGACCCTCGTATATATCAATACGTTAAATGGTAATATATAATACGTTAAGTTTTTAGAATAGTGTAAATTTAATTTTGCAAACAATTTGAAGTAGGCCCCTCTTGGATCTTGAGGCACTAGGCTGTATCCTAGTTAGCCTATAGGAAAATCCGGCCCTGCCTAAATGGGAGGCCAGGGAATTTGAAGTTTTACTTTATTTTATTTTATTTTTTGAGATTAATTATATTAAACAAAAATTCTGCTCAATTTAAATTCGTATTCAAAACCAATGTACAATTCATGTATTTGTTAAAATGATCACATTAAATGTTGTGTTTTGGTTTTTCTTGTAAATTTTTCCACGCAACGTACTCTCGTTGTAGAAAACATTTCCATCTCCGGACAGTTTGCTCTTAGTGGTTCCTAGCTGCTGGATGGATTTTTTGTCGGTCTCCCCAAAAAAGAAGAATTTTAAGCAGAAAAACAAAGGGTGATAAGGTGTGTGCAAAATTCCCCAAAAAAATACCCAGCTACATTTAATGGAATTAAGTTGACAAAGCCAGGTAGTAAGTATAGGGTTACAACTGTTTCTCTGCTTTACTCTTGTGGAACAACTTAATGATCAAAAAGTATAAAGAATAAGGTGGAATACTTACTTCCCCTCTTGTTTGCCAAGTTTCTAAGTGATTGGTATTGCTCAGGCAGTTTGAAGTTTTTTTTTTTGAAGGGAGACGATGGAAGATGCTGAGAAATGATGAATGTTGTTGCAATGTGCAATGGTGGAGGGGACACAGAGAGGGCCAAGCGTGGCCTTGATAAAAAAAATAAGTGAACCCTGTGAAAATTAACCCATTCTACCAAAACAGGGAAATATAACGCCCAAACTTTGGTCTACCACCTTCTCTCTTAAACCATTCAAAACATCATTTTTCTTAAAAAAAAAAAAAGTAGATGAAAAAAATATAACCCCTGCATCATTTAAGAAAGTGACTACAATGGGAATTGTTAGATTTCTGTTTTTTTTAACCAAACAACAGTTCAAATAGTGTGCCGCTACCCCCTCTTTTGTTAGTAAATCTTTAAAAACAGTCATTAACACTCTGTATTTTGTAGACTTTTTTTACTTTCATTTAATATTATATACAAAGCTAGAAAAATTCATCAATTCTTCGCGCCGTCAAATCGAATTAAGGAAAAAGTTTTTTCTCTTTTAAGGAAGAATGAAGTGTACACTTTAATCGATCTTATGTACTTGACAACTTTTAACAGATTGTCCGTTATGAACGGTATGACTTTTTCTCAAAGTTAGTTATGAGAAACTAACTTCTTTTCAATTCTTTTTTGTTTATTATTGTTATTATTATAACAGACGTGGAAAAATATTGTTAATTGAATGAACTTTCTGAGTAGAATTAAAAGTGAAAGAAAAATTTGATCTAAACAGTTATGCGACTTTTACTTCCGTTTGTTTCCAGTGTATGCCGGTCTCCGGACTGTATCCTTTCCGTTACAGACAACGCTGTCCAACACCGAACAGTGAGCTGTAAGAAGCTCCTGGAAAAACAGAAAATCTGAAGGCCCAGCAGGGATACGAACCTGGTTCACGCCAGACCTCTGAACTAATCTCTTCCCTAACATTTTATCTTGTGCATTCTTTCTTTTAAAGTAAGAATTTTGATTGGTACATACTGAATTTTCAATAAAAAAAAACAAAAAACATCCAATTACCAATAAAATCTTCAATTGGAAAATGATTGTAAAATGTCTCATAAAGGATAAAGGAATTTTCTTACACATTTATGGCTCCTACATAATGTGAATTCATTATAATAAAAATGGAGGCGCCACGCGATAGCCGAGCGGTTAGAGGCGAGACCTGCGAAGCTAATACGTATTGTGGTACTGGGTTCGATTCCCAATAATATAATACAATATAATGGTTAATAAAAGAAATTAATAGTAAAGTAAAGTTAGCTAATCGCCTCGATAGCCGAGCGGTTATAGGCTAGACCCGCACAGCTATGATGTATTGCGGTACTAGTCTATTTTCCCAATGATTTATAAAAGAAATTTACAGTAAAGTATCGTTAGCTAATCGCCACGATAACCGAGCGGTTATAGGCTAGACCCGCACAGCTATGATGTATTGCGGTACTAGTCTATATTCCCAATGATTTATAAAAGAAATTTACAGTAAAGTATCGTTAGCTAATCGCCACGATAGCCGAGCGGTTATAGGCTAGACCCGCAAAGCTAAGATGTATTGCGGTACTAGTCTATATTCCCAAATTATTTAATATGAGAAATTTACAGTAAAGTGTAGTTAGATAATCGCCACGATAACCGAGCGGTTATAGGCTAGACCCGCACAGCTATGATGTATTGCGGTACTAGTCTATATTCCCAATGATTTATAAAAGAAATTTACAGTAAAGTATCGTTAGCTAATCGCCACGATAACCGAGCGGTTATAGGCTAGACCCGCACAGCTATGATGTATTGCGGTACTAGTCTATATTCCCAATGATTTATAAAAGAAATTTACAGTAAAGTATAGTTAGCTAATCGCCACGATAGCCGAGCGGTTATAGGCTAGACCTGCAAAGCTAAGATGTATTGCGTTACTAGTCTATATTCCCAAATTATTTAATATGAGAAATTTACAGTAAAGTGTAGTTAGCTAATCGCCTCGATAGCCGAGCGGTTATAGGCTAGACCCGCACAGCTAAGATGTATTGCGTTACTAGTCTATATTCCCAATGGTTTATGTGAGAAATTTACAGTAAAGTGTAGTTAGATAATCGCCACGATAGCCGAGCGGTTATAGGCTAGACCCGCAAAGCTGAGATGTATTGCGTTACTAGTCTATATTCCCAAATTATTTAATATGAGAAATTTACAGTAAAGTGTAGTTAGCTAATCGCCTCGATAGCCGAGCGGTTATAGGCTAGACCCGCAAAGCTAAGATGTATTGCGGTACTAGTCTATATTCCCAAATTATTTAATATGAGAAATTTACAGTAAAGTGTAGTTAGATAATCGCCACGATAGCCGAGCGGTTATAGGCTAGACCCGCACAGCTAAGATGTATTGCGGTACTAGTCTATATTTCCAATGGTTTATATGAGAAATTTACAGTAAAGTATAGTTAGCTAATCGCCACGATAGCCGAGCGGTTATAGGCTAGACCCGCAAAGCTGAGATGTATTGCGTTACTAGTCTATATTCCCAAATTATTTAATATGAGAAATTTACAGTAAAGTGTAGTTAGCTAATCGCCTCGATAGCCGAGCGGTTATAGGCTAGACCCGCACAGCTAAGATGTATTGCGGTACTAGTCTATATTTCCAATGGTTTATATGAGAAATTTACAGTAAAGTATAGTTAGCTAATCGCCACGATAGCCGAGCGTTATATGCTAGATCCGCACAGCTGAGATTGCGGTACTAGCCTATATTCCCAATGGATAATATCGGACACTAATTCGCCTCCGTCCACGACACCTAATTTGGTAGTTGGACGTTAAGCCCCGCCTGAAAAAATAGGCAATTACTTTACTTTATAATAAAAATGGGACTTTACTAGAAAAGCTACCAAACCTCATCATACAGTCTTCCTCTAAATCAATTTGTCCAGAAAAAAAAATAAAAATAAAATAGGGATCATTATGGGTAAAATAATTATAGAAAAATTTAAAGAAAATTATTGGCACAAATTTTCGATAAAATCTAATAAAGTAATTCGATCGTTAAGTTGATGAGAACCAATCAAATTATAAGGTTTTTAGCTTTCTGTTATTTGTTTGTTATTGAGATATTTTGAAAGGAAAACACACAAACACACCAGTTTCATCTCATCAAAACCCAAAACAGATATTTTATTTTTTGTGAAAACCTAATCGAAAATATTTCCAATAACAATTCTTGAAAAGAACCTGTCTTAGAAATTTTAGAATTACTATATATTGTATAATTTGGAGTATTTAAGCTAAAAAATATTTATTATCATGGAAAATATAACATCTAAAATTTAACATCTATTTCAAAGTAGGGAATAAAATTAAAATGGAATTTATTAATCCATTTTTTCAAATATTTTTCCAGCAAGAGGAATAAATAAATAAATTTAGGGGGGAAAAAAATAAATAACTGGTTACCTCTACCTGTGGTGGACTCGCCTCCTATAAAAAACATTATTTATTTCATTTGATCAATTTATTTATTTAAAATTTCGTATTTCATGCAACCCAAAAAAAAAAAGTGTACATTGAATAAGTTAATATAGAATAAGAATCCTAAAAAATGAATTGAAAAACAAACACTCCTTTTTTAAAAGAAACAAACTAGAAATTCTGGTTTACAATAGAAAATATTAAGACGTTTTCGTGTGAAGAGTTGAATCTAAATGATATCTGATTTTAATATTTGTTACAATATTTAAAGTTTTTTTTTTTTTTTACTCCATAAAAATCTGGAATTGTTTAATAAGAACTTTTTTGGACTTCAATTCGAGGCTTTAACAGACTATCTTGAGGGTGATTTAAAAAAGATGTAAATTGTGGAGATTTCTAATGGTAGAAGCTTGGCAACATAAACAAATAAATATTCTATTGTGGCTTTTAATTGTAGGCATTGATACATTCTTCTGTCTTATTGGTAACTGTAAGCACAAGAAGCGGAATAAAATAAAGAAGCTCGGCTACCGTGGCCCATCCATCTACTAAATAACTTAACTATTTTATAGTAAATTATTAACTATCAAGATAATGAAAATGCGTTTGTTTTTTACATTCATTTTTAAAATGAATAACATTCATTTATCATCTTAACGCGATGTTATATTTAATTATGGTATTATTATGATATTTTTATGTGTAATTCTCTTAATAAAAATGGATAATATAAATAAATAATGATATGAAAGAGCAGTGAAGAGATATTAAAAGGCGAAAGAGAAAGACAGAGAGAGGAGACGAGCTTTTGTGTGATTGCCCATGAAGGAAGCTTCTTTATATGGCTTTTATTATGATGAGATGCAGCTGCCACTTAACAGCCCACTAAAAACCACTTCCTTAGACATTTCTTAAAAGCGTTAACATTTCCTTTTTTTTATTTTATTCTTGAAAAAGAAAAAGTATTATAAAAAAAAAATTTGTTTTAATATTTTTACCTAAAAATTATCTGAAAAATCTTCCAAAAACTTATCTTTGCTTTAAAAAAAAAAGTAAGTTTTGAATCTTTCGGAAAGAAGTGAATTTCGGAATGAACACTCATACGACTCTTATCAAAGTTCTAACTTATTCATTGACTTTAAACTATGAATTTCCAAAAAAAAAAAAGAAGCACGCATTATTTCGAAACCCATTTTGAAAAATACTACCATCTCCCGATTCAAATTACTGAAATATCTTTTGCAAAGTTAATATGCATTGTGGTACTGGGTTCGATTCCCCGGTCTTTAGGTCTTGGATTTTATTTAATGGTTAATAAAAGAAATTTACAGTAAAGTATGTTAGACCCGCAAAGCTTAGATGTATTGTTGGTTAGTGGATTTTATTTAATGGTTAATATGAGTTTATAGTAAAGTATGTTAGGCGATTATAGGCTAGACCCGCAATGCTAAGATGTATTGTTGGTTTAGTGGGTTCGATTCCTCGGTCTTTAGGTCTTAGATTTTATTTAATGGTTAATATGAGAAATATGTTAGGCGGTTATAGGCTAGACCCGCAAAGCTTAGATGTATTGTTGGTTAGTGGATTTTATTTAATGGTTAATATGAGTTTATAGTAAAGTATGTTTGGCGGTTAAAGACTAGACCCGCAATGCTAAGATGTATTGTTGGTTTAGTGGGTTCGATTCCCGGTCTCTAGGCCTTGGATTTTATTTAATGGTTAATAAAAGAAATTTACAGTAAAGTATGTTTGTTGGCCGCCTCCGTCCACGACACCTAATTGGCAGTTGAACGTTAATGTAAAAAGTAGGCGATTACTTACTGAAATATCTCTTGTAAGTTCACTGCTTACTAAGTACCATTTTTTTTGGACTCATACTTTCAAGAAGAAGTCACAGCTCTCTATGTGTCAACTTGTCTGAAAGTGTGTTTTTTACCAGCACTGAACCTAAGAACACACAAAGACACTGATATGGACTTAAGGAATTTTTGAACTGTTGTGGGATTTAAATCGAACGTTCCAAATTTTAAAATTCTTCTTCGTCAGATCTTAGCTACTCTGTATTAAGTAGCTAAATCTCTACCATGCAAAATTTATTGATTGATTTATTGTGCTTGTGGGTCTTGTTTGCACAATTAACGACTTATGCAAAATCTAAACCTCCAATCTAGTTTGGCTTGTCTTATGGAGAAAAGAAACTTTTTTTTGCCTTATTTTTGGCATTGGCTTGCGGTATGCAGCCAGCATCGTCTAGGTGCTTATCACTAGAATATCACTCACTCTCCATTCTTACTTATAAACACATTCGCTTCACTCCTTCATCCCTCTACTATGTACAACTATTTACATACAAACTTACAGCTAATGGAAACTATTACCTGAGGTAATACTCTTCCTGGATTTCATAGTTTTGTTTAGTTTCGGAGTAGGATACAAGTACCATTTTTTTACAAAATCCAAACCTCCAAAAATTCCACAACTCTCTGATCCTTTCTGTTTTTCTAATCATTACTTACAAAAACCCAAACAAACCTCCACGTTGGATGGGTTACTGCCAGCCTTGTGTCCCCTATTCCGAAACTAAACAAACTCTGGAATCCAGCAAGAGTATTATCTCAGGTAAGTTTCCCTTCTCCGTAAGCCATGCCTAAGTAGATTTTTACTGGCTATATTTTTACAGATTGTAAATTAAAAAAAAAAAAAATAATAATAATAATAGAATAAACCGCCTTAAAATCTGGCTGATTTATTTCAGCCACAAATAAATAGAAGATGAAATGTTTTTAAGGATACGGAACAGAAAACGGTGTGCATATTCTACAAAAAAAATACCAAAAAAGAAAAAGTCAAACATTTATTGTGTGAGCTTTCAGGTCAGATGGAAAGATCTTTTTAAGACATCGTCTTGTATTATTTTAGACCATTATAGTGGCTTTCAAGCTTTTGGTCACACTAAAATAGGTCTCTTGTCAATAGATACGTTTTAGATTCCCTCACAAGACTGCATCCACACCCACACAATTCAGCCATGTATCATTCTTTAGCTTCTACATTTTAGAATCTCTTCTTTTTTATTTTCAACAATCACTTTTCACGATTTCTTTTTGGTGTGTCACCTTCATTTTTAGTAAATCTGTAGTAACTTGGCAAATACTCAGCTGACAGATATTACTAGTTAAGCGTTTTACGATCATGTCAACAAGAAAGAATACTGAGAATGACTACGTAGTTTTTTTTCTTTGCAGTGCAGCTGTTCTTTAGATCACATGTCCTTTTGGATTGGCCGCCACTGATCACACTGTTTACAGCTTGTCAACAACAGCCCATCTAACGTGCTCCTATTATTGTTTTCATATTCCTCAGAGATTAATGTTAGCACGTTTTAATTCTAAATATCTTTGAGGTAATATTTTTTTTTTGCTGATAATGATCTGCTAATGTTAAGAAGTCTATTTCTTTTTTATCTTTCTGTTACTCCTTGTTAGAAGCTACGTTTACAACAAACGGATTAGAGCCTAGAACAAGAACAACTGTATTTTGTGTTCGTTTAGTATGTTGTAACAGTATTCTTTTAGCCTTACTACGCATGCTCTTTCGTACTCACCATTTACTCTAAAAGAATATATTTCTGTTCAGCCTAGTCCCAATCCTTTGACATAACCCTACTTAAAATCAAAATTTCACTGCAAAGCCATTTTCGAAGAAAACATTCTTTAGCCTACCGAGAGGGGAAGCGTTACACACAACCTCACCCTTAATCGAATTCTCCAGGGAGAAAGTTTAGTCCAAAAGAATTTGTAGACTTTCATGAAAGCGAAGTGGGTATCAATTTTAAAGAAGTTCGATTAAAACTGCCTTCCGGAACATATAAAAACAATTGAAATGGTCCAATGGAAGTATCAAGTTTGGGCTGTTACTCAATATTTCATTTTCTGAGCATACTCAGGCCTAAAAACCCACTTTTACATGCTCAAGGTTCTTCAGAATGGATATACCAGTTGAAAAAATTAGGTTTGAAATTTTTTTTAACATGATTCCATTACTTTACCTGTTTCAACGGAAATAAAAATGTATAATTTATTTAACTCGTGCTAAACGATGAGATCGTTGGCACTCGGAGCCTTTTTTCAATGCACTTACGCCCTCCAGTCTCTCATTCTCTCTGCTCATCAGACTATTCTTCATACTTCACTGTTACCGTCCAAAAGTAGATTCATGAAGCACTCTTCTATCATACCTTCCATTGGTTGCACTTCAAGATAGGTCGTTTACATTCTGTCACTTTTAAGTCTTCAACCTTTCTCAAATAACTCATCTCAGAGACCTGAGATTTGGCTTACATGTTTCTTACTTAATCTCCAGTGTTCTCTCGGACACAGACAATACTTTCCAACACCAGACAGTGAGCTGTAAGAAGCTCGTAAAAGAAAATTTTGAGGCCCAGCTGCTGGATTCGATTCTCCAAGTGGGAATCTTGAAAGCTAATCACTGGGGATTGACCCTTTACTATTAAGTAATAAAGGTTTCTTTAATTGGCATTAGAATTAGCGCCCCCCCAAGAAAAGTGGGGGGACAAATTTCAAATAATAATAGTTGAAGCTGTTGTTAACAAAAAATACACATTAGCTTGGCTGGTTTTGGATCCAGTAGTTCAGAAAACAGATAAAGGTACAAAATCTCCATTACTTTTGCTGGAATTTCCTTAATTTCTGTTTCTAACATTGTACTTTAATGCCAAGCGTATATTATACACATTAGGTCGGCTTTTTTTGGAAGTAGAGATTTAGAAAAAAGCGAAAAATACAAAATCTTCATTAGTTTTGCTGGAATTTCCATAATTTCTGTTTCTAACATTGTACTTTAATGCCAAGCGTATATTATACACATTAGGTCGGCTTTTTTTGGAAGTAGAGATTTAGAAATAGGGGAAAAAGACAATATCATCAAATAAAAATACACTAGCAAAGTCTAGGGCCGACCGATCACGGATTAACGTTCTAAGAACGAGTGTTTTGTTTTTTAAGATCCCTTTACGCCAAGCGAGCGAACATTCCAGCAAAATTTTTCATAAAACTTCAGAGTAGAGGAAGAATTATAGTGACTTCAGCTTGTTGCGAGGGGATTAGTGTTACTTTATCTGCGTGTAGAGTGAATTTTAAATTTCATATCCAAGTAATCTTGCTAACTCCACGGAAAAATGGGAGTTACCTGCATCAGGGACATATAAAATAAAGATCAGGAGAACACGTTTTTTTTGGATGCCATAAAATAAAAATAAAGCTAAACAACATGTTTCAATTTCCTGATAAAAATTACATACGAATCTCTTTACGGAAATGACTGGCAAATTTCCTGTTCAATAATCTTCAAAAATATTATTACTTTTGTTAGCGATGAAAGACGGAAATTCTATTAAAGCATCCGGTAAATCTTTCTATTTCAATTAAAGCTCACATCTCCGTCATAACAAATAACATAATAATTCTTTTAAAACTAATTTCCGTTTTCCTGCTTATCAGCACATGAAAAAGAAACGAAAAAAAAAAATTCATTGTAAAATAGGATGTGAAGGCTTCCAAAATAGACAATCGAATTTCCTTATTGAACAGACAGTTTGGCGTCAGTAACAAAGTATTTAAATTTAAGTTGTTGTTCATTCCAAAACAACAATATGGTTGCCTCATCTGTGTCCAATATCAACCGAAAAAGTAAATGAAATGGCAACCTCAAAGTCTCAAGACGTACAAGAAGTAGACAACTGCACAATTTACAGAAGGGTTGTGAAAAACGTTAGACTTAGATTTATTTAAACGTTCATTTTTCGTTTATACGTACATCACATAATTGATCCATGATTTTCTTATCAAAGCAGCATTCATATACTGAATTATAAGATGGTTAAGACGGCACGGTAGCCGAGCGGTTAGAGGCGAGACCTGCAAAGCTAATATGCATTGTGGTACTGGCTTCTATTCCCCTGTCTTTGGCCTTGGGATTTTATTTAATGGTTAATAAAAGAAATTTACAGTATGTTTGCTAGTCGCCTCCTTCCACGATACCTAATTTTGGTAGTTGGACGTCAAGCCCCGCCTGAAAAAAATAGGCAATTACTTTACTAAAAGATGGTTAAAGAAAGACATAAAGATTATGGGCTGACTCATCTTTGGAGCCTAGGACAATGAAGCATCGAACAGATTTTCATTTATTGTTTTCTTAGGTTTTGAGGACCTACGAGTGGGATCAAAGAACAAAGGAGACAAAATTGGTCTCTCTGTGTATATGACAGGTCTTGAACGAAAGTCGGTAAACCGAATGTGTCGATTTACTCAATCGATTTACTTAATTTCAGGCTTTTTTTTTTTTTTTGTAATCTTTGTTCACAGACTTGTTTTTCATTTTTGGAAAGCCTGGATTGGTCATTTTCTCTTTATAATTATTTAAAAAAATAAAATAAAATAACATATTTGGAATTTGTGCGGTAGGTCTCTTTCAAAAAATTGTTCGGCATTTTTCCCTCCATCAAACGTTTATTCTTTTTCACATTGGACAAAATCAAGTTTCTCTTTGCTGATATTTCTTTGTTTGTCCGTTTGTCTTTTTTGTTTTGTCTTTTCTTTTCTACTCTCTCATTTCACGTTTGGAATTGCCGTTGGAAGCAAAACAGTCTCTTCTGTCTGGAGAGCCAAAGACCATTCTGGAAGTAGAAGAAGTGTCCAAAGTATTTCGATGAATTCTTTTCTTTTAGAAGGCAACTGGACGCACGCCGTGTGTGACTCTCGCCCTCCTGTTTCAAGAGTTCCAGTACTCTAGCGAACAGGAATGTTTGGACAGTCTGCACAACACCATATCTGGAGAACAGAAACTTTTCGTACAACCTTAAATTTGCTTGCAATTTTAGCCTTTTTTTTCCTCTCTCCCACTCGCTCTCTCTCTCTCTCTCTTTCTCCAGCGTCTACTGACTGGAATTTTTTGTTTTTTGGTGAAACACTGTACAAAGACAAAAAATAAATAAATAAAATACATATCAACGTGTATCAACGAGGTCCAAAGAAATGTTTATTCTTTTAAGTAAAAAATTTTTGAGATAGTTTTGACAATCTTCAAAGACCGTGAATGCAATGAGTGCTTATGTTCAGAAAATAAAAAAATTATATAATTTGACCGTTACAATATATACTTAACATTTTTAAATGATTTGTTTTTGTTTTGTCGAAGAGAACATCTTTAACTTAGGCACGCTAAATACCAAGTTACTAAAAAAATACAACAGACCAATACTCAATTCACTAATAAAACATATTCTTCTTATAACTTACTCAACGACCAGGAAATTCCCTTGAAACAAAAAGGACCAAGGAGTTAGCAATCTCGCCGTAAGCGGTCCGACTGCGTCGCCACTTAAACTAAATTTAAAATTTGAACTTTGTATAATTGGTTTTATTTATTTACTTATTTTGTTATGCTGGCCACATATAAATAGAGCAATTTGTAAAAAGCTCTTTTTTTTGGGGGGGGGGGACTTAGGGTAACTCAAAATAAATACTTCCGGTAGAAACAGGATATTAATTTCTCTACGATATATGATTTCACTTTGGATATGATTGATTTTTGATTGACGATATGATTTCTTTTTGGATATGATTGATTTTTGATTGACGATATGATTTCTCTTTGGATATGATTGACTTTTGATTGAAGATATGATTTCTCTTTGGATATGATTGACTTTTGATTGACGATATGATTTCTCTTTGGATATGATTGACTTTTGATTGACGATATGATTTCTCTTTGGATATGATTGAATTTTGATTGACGATATGATTTCTCTTTTGTCTAGAACAGTAAGAGAAAGAGACAACAAAATAAATCTTGAGTATTCTACGAGTTTGATTAATATAATTTATCACTGAGCTAATGGAAGTCTTGCCGGTATCTTGGTTGCTCAGAAGAATGGTTTAAATAGTTGCTAATAACGTGCGATCAGAAAGGAATGCAGTAAAAGATTAGAGAAAGGAGAAAAATGTTTAGAATTGCATCAACTCCTAGTTGTGTTCACATAATTTACTATCAGTCGGAGTACTTTGTAGTATACATGCGCACAAAACTATTTGTTTTCAAATATGTTTAATGCAAGCTTGGGCAGATAAGAGATGTATAAGAGGAAGCAGGACGGTGTCCCGGTCAGGTCGGGCGGCCAACTATATCCTAGACCTAGAAGAAGAAAATGCATTACAAGTACTCTCTATAGATTAAACTAGGCTTTTTGCTGCATCCTTGTATGCCGATTGGTTGTGTACTCGTATATATCTGAATAGTTTGGGAGACTTCTATTATGGCGAACAAAGGAAGTAATGCCGCCAGTTCTAATACTTTAAAGATAAACACAAGTTTAGTTGAAAGAACTAGGAAACTAGTTAGTTACAATCAGTAGATCAAATGTTAATTTTACAGGATATAGGTGGATGCTCAGGATGCTCTTGTCTACTAATATATTCCATAGATTATTTATTAATGTCCCCCCCCCAACCCACAGAAATACACATCATCCTTTAGCGTAACATCGAGGCCCAGAAGTTGTCACTTTTTTTGGCTCTATTGTCTGTAACGGGCAGATTGACTGACGTGCAAGTCAAATTGAAAAGAAGGTTTTGAGGAGGTAACCTAAGGGATAAATTTTAATGGGAAAAATACTAAATCATCATTAGTTTTGATGGAATTTCCATAATTTCTGTTTCTAACATTGTACTTTAATGCCAAGCGTATTTTATACACATTAGGTCGGCTACTTTTTGGTCCAGTAGTTCAGGAAATAGGAAAAGATACCAAATCTTCTTTAGTTTTTCTGTGATTTCCTTAATTTCTGTTTCTAACATTGTAATTTAAAGCCAAGCGTATGTTATTCATATAAGGTCCGCTGGTTTTGTAAGTAGAGATTTAGAAAAAAGCGAAAAATACCAAATCTTCATTAGTTTTGCTGGACTTTCCATAATCTCTGTTTCTAACACTGTACTTTAATGCCAAGTGTGTATTGTACACATTTGGTAAGCTATTTTTAGTTGTACAGATTCAGAAAATAGGGAAAAATAGAAAATCTTCATTAGTTTTGCTGGGATTTCCTTAATTTCTGTTTCTAACACTGTACTTTATTGCCAAGCGTATATTATACCCATTAGGTCGGCTATTTTTGGATCCAGTATTTCAATTAATCCATTTCAACGATTGGCACTCTGCACATCAATTTTTAAAAAAACTTTATAAAGATTAGGCATTCCATAGATTAGGTGATGTAGATTATTGTGAACAAAAAGCTATAATATTGTATTAATAGCTAAGTTATCTCCTAGCAAAGCCGTGAGACGTTTTCACCTTGCGCTAGTTGTAAGGCGTGTGAATATTTCACCCCCTTGAATGTGGTTTAATCTTTTTAAGATTTTTTAAGCGTTAAACGCTGTTGTCATGGTGTTTTATGAAAAGGAACTGCGGTATTAGTAGCATGGTAATGGACCAAACAAAACGGGGGGTTTTAAAGTAGTGTTGGCGTTTTTTTTTGTTTCACTGACGTAATTATTAAAGCTTAGTTGTGTGAGGAAGTTACTGACTGATATATATATATAAAGGGTCTTGAGACATGAAGTCAGGTGTACAAAGTAATGTAGGAGTTAGTGTCGCTTAAAAAAGGTTGTAGATTGTGGGGCGAAGGGAGGAGAAATAACAGAAACTTGCTTTTTAAAAAAAAAGGGCCACTATATCGGTAAACCGAGATGTAGAAGATCTCGGCTGGAAGTAAAGTACAACGTGGTGGGGATATACCCGACTATACAGTCAGCCTGGGGGACCCATGGCGAGGAGGAGAGTACATCCCTTGCAAGAGCCCACCTAAAAGGGGTATTGCACATCTGGCAATCGTCCTGATAGCGTGACTTCCCTTCAACCCTTCCTCATCCTCCACCATAGAATTCCTTATTTCATTTTTTAATCTCGCTTCCACATCCAAATTCTTATCTACTGCCTTACATCTCCCACATCGTTATATTTGGATTTCCTTGTTCTATCAACTTCCACCACCCCCATCTCTGTTCTAATAAACCCAATGCGCCTATCACAGATTATGGACAACAGTTGTGCTCATATACGAACCTCATTCTTCGGCCGCCCTTCCACAACTAGTCCTACATAAAATGGACCCGCACTTTGGTTACAAGTATGCATGGTAATCATCAATCAAAGATAGATATACAAAAAAAAATGGAGGGTAGCTGTCAACCAGTTACTAAACGCAAGCTTTGCAATGACGTATGAAATAAGATCTCCGATCATGAAGCTCAGTTCTAGGCAGAGCTTCATTTATTCTCCCCTCTTTAAGTTTTTAATGTTTTTATAATGAACAAATTATTCGTTTATTCTAGTTTATCATTTTTTATCAATCATTTTAAATTTTACGATATTTAGTAGTTCGACTTAAAGGTAATGAGATAATTGTAAAGAATATTCGCTTTAAAGTAAAGTAAATGCCTATTTTTTCAGGCAGGCTTTACGTCCAACTACCAAATTTGGCGTCTTGTACGGAGGTGACTAACAAACATACTTTACTATTAATTTCCCATATTAACCATTAAATAAAATCCAAGGCCTAGACTGAGGAATCGAACCCACTAAACCAACAATACATCCTAGCTTTGCAGGTCTAGTCTATAACCGCCTAACATACTTTACTATTAATTTCCCATATTAACCATTAAATAAAATCCAAGGCCTAGACTGAGGAATCGAACCCACTAAACCAACAATACATCTTAGCTTTGCGGGTCTAGCCTATAACCGCCTAACATCTTTACTATTAATTTCTCATATTAACCATTAAATAAAATCCAAGGCCTAGACCAGGGAATCGATTCCACTAAACCAACAATACATCTTAGCTTTGCGGGTCTAGCCTATAACCGCCTAACATCTTTACTATTAATTTCCCATATTAACCATTAAATAAAATCCAAGGCCTAGACTGAGGAATCGAACCCACTAAACCAACAATACATCCTAGCTTTGCAGGTCTAGCCTATAACCGCCTAACATACTTTACTATTAATTTCCCATATTAACCATTAAATAAAATCCAAGGCCTAGACTGAGGAATCGAACCCACTAAACCAACAATACATCTTAGCTTTGCGGGTCTAGCCTATAACCGCCTAACATCTTTACTATTAATTTCTCATATTAACCATTAAATAAAATCCAAGGCCTAGACTGAGGAATCGAATCCACTAAACCAACAATACATCAAAAGCTTTGCAGGTCTAGCCTATAACCGCCTAACATACTTTACTATTAATTTCCCATATTAACCATCAAATAAAATCCAAGGCCTAGACTGAGGAATCGAACCCACTAAACCAACAATACATCTTAGCTTTGCGGGTCTAGCCTATAACCGCTCGGCTACCGTGGCGCCAACATTCACCATACAGAATTAAGTCGACTAGTGGTCAATAGATTCTAGATTTTCATTACAAAAACAAACATGTACTTTACACATCCAAACGTTCTAACTTTAACCATATCCCGTTCCAATAATCCAAAATCCTTCGTACATCCACAGTAACCTGAATACTGCCTTCCTATCTGAAGTTAAATTTGATTTATTAGAAGTTTTTATAACACTCCATCTTTACATTCTGAAGGAATTAGCTGAGTGATCAGCGTGGACTAGATTCCAGTGCTTAAATTTCGAGTCCAGCTGCTGGACCTTAAATTTTCTTTCTTTTTTCGAGCTCACTGTTCGGCGATGGACAGTGTTGTCAGTAAAGAGAGAGAACTCTGTCCAGAGGCGGACAGAACACTGGAAAAAAGGTACGTCTACCTTAGATGTAGACAATCCAGGACTACATTTAATTTACTAAAAAAGTCCCGTTACATAATGGGTAACTACTTTTAAAGGTACCCATCATGTAGGGGATAGACTTCGTCTTTTTGGGTTTCGTTTAAAATAACATAAAAATAAAAGTAGGAGAAAAAAATTAATCTTTGTACCAAAAAAAAGGGAAGGAAACTAACCCTCCTAGTGATGTTACACTTTAACCGAGACAAGGGGATTGTCATGTTTTGAGGAAATGTAGAATAGGATGTCTGGAAATCTCGTGGGAATGTCCGGGCTGTACGCCTACTAGGTACAGTTAGTAATCTTATTCCAGTAGAAGGTTTGTTATCCACCCTCTCGACAAGTGGGAGTCCCCCTTGAACCCCTTCAACACTCCAATCTTATCGTGATCTTCTTCATCACTAGCACACCATATGGCTTCATCTCTTACCCATGGATAACTATTTCCTGTTTTGATTTTTCTATTAAAATTAAAAGTTTATTCAAGCTTGCATTTACAATTAGTTTGAAAGTTTTGTGCGAGATTTGAGTTGTCCGGAATAAAAAATCAGAAAAATCAGCTGTGACAAATCAGGGGGATTCTTCTAGCTGAGATTATTACGTGTATAAATGACAAATTTAAATTTTTGTAAATTCTATACTGTCCTCTCTACTTGCTCTAATCCTCTTGTACAGTCTCTCGCCTGCTCTGACATTCCTAACAATTCTCCTCGCAGACTGAATCGTCAATGGCTCCGCGACCTACTTGAGGTCTGAAGACCATCTCCATCATTATCAGGTTCTTGTCGAGAGTGCTACCACTGGATAGTTTCTTTCCTCCTGCTCATCACGCACCAATACGAATTGTGGCTATTAAATAAGGAGACTATTGCTGTAAAACATTTTATTTTAAATTTATACATATTTAGTTATTATCACCTTCAATATACACCCTATCCGCTATCCCTACAACGCTCCATGCGAATTTACCATTGTTCGAAACAGTGCTGGAAGTCTTATTCTGTGAGCTCCTTGCATGAAGCGTGCCGCTTTTTCTTTCGCAGCTTCAACGGACTGAAATCGTGTTCCTTTTAATGCAGATTTGACTTTGGGGAACAGATAAAAGTCATATGGGGCCAGGTCAGGCGATTAAGGCGGATGGCCTAAAACTGGGATGTTGTACTTGGCTCTAGAAATGTCTTGACAGACAATGCAGTGTGAGCTAGCGCGTTGTCTTGATGGAGAGAACCCATGACTTGTTCTTCCACAAATCGTTTTTTTCCTTACTCTTTCACGGAGTTGAGCAAGCACCTTATGGTAGTAATGTTGATTTTCGATATTTTCATCCGTTTTGGACGTGGAAGGACGACCCGGGCGGTCATCTCGGCCATCTTGGAAACGCTTGAACCACTCAAAAACTCGCGCACGTGATTAACATTCATCGCCATAAACTTCTTTCAATAAAAGATAAGTTTCAGTAGCGGTTCCACCAAGTTTTGATGTGAAATTCCACGAAAATTCGTTGCTCTACTACACGTTTTCGGCAAAACGAAACTAACATCTCTTACACAAACGGACGGTTCCGGTCAGACTGATTTCTATACAAGCACTTGAGACACTGCAATCGAAAGAGAAGGCTTTACGCTGCACAGCTGTCGGGTCGTTAGGATTTGGCGCATGCATAGTTCTTTTGTAGCAGCATCAGTCTCGTTATTTAATAGCCACACCTCATACAGTCTCTCGCCTCCTTTGACATTCCTAACAATCCTACTCGCAGACTGCCTCCTTGAGGTCTAAAGACCATCTCCATCATAATCGGGTTCCTGTCGAGAGTGCTACCACTGGGTATAGTTTCTCTCCTCCTGCTCATCATGTACCAATATATCTCATCCACCTTCTAATTTATTTATTGTATATATTTATACAGATTGTAAATATATACAATAAATTAAAACAAAAAAAATTGTTAACGTTTAGGTGGTCATGAGAATTTAGACGGGAAAAAATTAGATAAAACCCACTCGGAACAAAGTTAAATGTACGTCAATCTTTGTAGATTCGTTTTTATAAAGTCAAGTCATTATTGACCTATCATCACCATCAATGGATGATTTCTTGTTGTCAAAGATGGCATGGCCGCAAAATAATGATTATAAACAGGAAATAAAAAAACTGTTTGCAGCTTCTCCGGTTACAATCTTAGAGGAAATAATCTCGAAGAGCTTTGTAAAAAAATAAAAAAGACGTACGGTCAGATTGAGCTTAAGAACAAATTAATGTTTCACACCTGTTATTTTAGCTTAATTTAAAAGATGAACAAAAAAATGAGATGAAAATTAAACACTAATTATATCTCTTAAATTGATACTTAAAAGAACGAACGAGTCGTTGGTATATTTTTGGTATTACCCAAGCTTTATAAATATAAATGCATTCAAAAGAGAATGAAAGCCGCTAATTAACCGTCCACGTACATACTCTTATATATATAAATACATGTTACATAAATATGTCGGTACCGCATCATCGCCATGTGTGAATGTGTTTAATTCTAATTGAGACCACGTGTTTTTCAGATTTTAGATACCGGATGAACTAAATTTCTGTGCTGTGAAATCTAACAACAACGTGAGCAAATAGCTATGAAAAATTTTCGTACCAAACATTCGATACAGCCTTGTTCACCGGAAGTAAAAAATGCTTGAGATGTTTTTTGGCCGGAAATGTGTTTTTTCTTTTAAAGTTAATGATTTGTAGTGCATCTCAAGCATAAAATACCTCAAAAATTATTGGCTATAATGCAAAATAATCAACTATTAGCCCAATCAAATTAGGATTTAACCTCACAATGAAAGATAATGAGCATGTATAAATCATTGTTTAGGCATCTTATAAGATGGCCCAAAAATACTCTTGGAATCTCGAGTACGCGTCACTGGAAATCAATGGTTAAAAGTCACGAAAAACTTCTCTTTTTTTTTTTTGTAAATATCTTATTTCCTTTACTCTCATTGACATTTAAAGTTCTTTCATAAATAAGCCCGGTCGAACTTCTTACAGCAATAGAGAGAGAATTTGGACAAGCATGTATTACAATAAAATGATACAATAATAAGAAACAGGCATTAAGTCAGTGTGTACACAATGTATACACAATAGGGCCGGCCTAGTCTCGCAATTAGAGGTTAGAAAAGAAGTATAATACAAAATCTTCATTGGTTTTGCTGGAATTTCCATAATTTCTGTTTCTAACATTGTATTATTAGGACGAGCTTACATTTTACAGATTAGGTCGGCTATTTTTGGATCCAGTAGTTCAGAAAGCAGAGAAAAGTACAAAATCTTCATTAGTTTTGCTGGAATTTCCATAATTTCTGTTTCCAACATTGCATTATTTGGACGAGCGTACATTATACAGATTAGGTCGGCTATTTTTGGATCCAGTAGTTCAGAAAGCAGAGAAAAGTACAAAATCTTCATTAGTTTTACTGGAATTTCCTTAATTTCTGTTTCCAACATTGTATTGTTAGGACGAGGGTATATTATACAGATTAGGTCGGCTTC
Organism: Rhodnius prolixus; assembly: GCF_049639745.1. Taxonomy (NCBI): domain Eukaryota; kingdom Metazoa; phylum Arthropoda; class Insecta; order Hemiptera; family Reduviidae; genus Rhodnius; species Rhodnius prolixus. The sequence continues at coordinate 6,108,015 of NW_027411593.1, read as the reverse complement.
TTTTGGTTCCAGTAGTTCAAAAAATAAGGAAAAAATAGAAAATCTTCATTAGTTTTTCTGTGATTTCCTTAACTTCTGTTGCAACAATGTACTTTAATGCCAAGTGTATACTATACACATTAGGTCGGCTCGTTTTTGATGTAAAGATTTAGAAAAAATACAAAATCTTCATTAGTTTTGCTGGAATTTTCATAATTTTTGTTTCTAACATTGTATTATTATTATTGCTTATTATTATTAATTTACTTATTATTATTATTATTAATCCAATTAAGGTAAATTTCAAGCACTCATCGCATATTTTCAACCTGAAGCTTATAAACTTTGACCAGAAAAACAAAAGTAAAATAATTGATGCAAACAAAATTCATATCTCAGTCAGTCTAAGAATAACTTATCTCTTAAGTCTACTACAGAGATTTTGAGTTTGTTTAAGCTTAACATCTTTCTTGGCTAGCCAAAGCCTTCAGCTAATTAGACAGCTGAATCGTTTTGTCAGCTAGACTAGTGAGTCTAGTAGGAGAATCTCTGTCTGTTGTCTGTTTTACAGTTTCACACTAGACTGAGCACAGTAGACCCACAGAAGACCCAAATTACAGTCCCACAAACAAAGATCACTCATTTGTACACTCATCAGAATAAAAATTAATAATTTTCACATATACATATATTTTTTGAAGCTTAATTAATTTTTGGGACAGTATGATAATTAATATTAATTAGATAATTAATATCTAAGAAAATATTAATTATGTTCCGGCTTGTAAACATAAGCTATTTTATTTGTTCAAGTTTTGAAATATTCATTTTAAATTAAGTTATAACTTCTTTGAAGTTCACTTGATGTTCTTTTAAAGGGCGTATGATTACCAGTGAATAACTTCAAGCATCAAATTCTTGAAATTAGTCTTATTTCTTTTCTGTGAATCTTTTTTGCAGTAAACTTCTTGATGTCACTAAATTGTTCGTTAGGCTACAGCACGTAGCTGTATTTCTAGGAAATAAGATTATTTGCCAATTTCAGTCATAAGTCACTACTCATTTTACTTGGATATACGTACGTCTTCTTCAGTGGCCCCTTTTGAAACCGTAATATTCTATGCGTGAAGAGGAAGTTGGCTAGCCACTTCTTCAGAGATCAATGACGTCCCTTCCGGTTGTCCCCCAGCCTAACAAAAAAAAAAAAATTGACATCCGCAACACACTTACTCATAAAATATGTTTCATATTTGTGTAAGTGATTGATTTTTAGCGAACCACAGACAAAACTCATAGCTAATCACCTCACGCTCACGAACATTCTAAAATATACAAGAGATGCTGTTTGCACTGTATAAACAATATTGTGGTTAGATATAGTAAGAGGATTCTGTAACTACTGCAGAAGAGCAAATCCTGTGAACGTTCAATCACATTAGAAAACAAATCCTCGTTGTCAAACCAATATCTGCTATCTGCAAAAAGTATAACTTTGAGATATTGAATAAAAAACGTTCTCCTGTAAAATTTCTGTATGAAGCAGATTTTTGAAAACTAATTTAAATTGAAGATATATATATATGTTAAATGTTATTTTATTTGATTTTTAGGTATTCAAATGTAATAATTTATTAATTATTCCCAAATTAGAGTAATTTGTGCACATAGCAGCTTATAAATTGTCAATTGTTGGCACATAGCAGGTATTAGTGAAAATAACATGTCTAATTTACATTAATATTTTATTATTGTTGAATGAACACAAGAAAAAACTGGCATTAATCAGACTTATCTGTATGATTATACTTACTATTATGTCATAATAATTATCACTTAGTACTTATTATATGTTCATTAATGATCATACGAGGGTCGTTTGAAAAGTCCGTGCAAAAATAAAAACTACTTAATTTTTTGGGGTAAACCTTTTTTATTTTTCAACATAGTCTCCTTTTAGGCTTATACACTTCGTCCAACGCTGCTCTAGTTTGTTGATCCCTTCCGAATAATAGGATTTGTCCAAGTCTGAAAAACGTTTCTGCAATCACCTCCTCGTTTGAATAAAATCTTTTTCCCGCCAGCCATTTCTTCATATTGGGGAACAAATAGTAGTCCGAGGGAGCCAAGTCTGGAGAATAGGGGGGATGTAAAACGAGTTGGAACCCTATTTCCATTAATTTTGCGACCACAACTGCTGAGGTGTGAACTGGTGCGTTGTCGTGATGGAAAAGGACTTTTTTGTGGGCCAATCGTGGGCGTTTTTCTTGCAGCTCGGTTTTCAAACGGTACAATAACGATGAATAATATGCACCTGTAATAGTTTTACCCTTTTCCAGATAGTCGATGAGGATTATTCCTTGCGAATCCCAAAAGACAGTCGCCATAATCTTTCCGGCCGTAGGAACGGTCTTCGCCTTTTTTGGCGCAGATTCCCCCTTGGTAACCCATTGTTTAGATTGTTCTTTGGTCTCAGGAGTGTAGTGATGTATCCATGTTTCATCCACAGTCATTTAAAGTCCTGCGGATTCTTCTGGAACAGCTAGCTGCAAACCGTCCTTGCAACACTTCACACGATTTCGTTTTTGGTTAAGCGTGAGCAATCGCGGCACCCATCTTGCGGATAGCTTTGTCATGTCCAAATGTTGATGCAAAATATTATGTACCCGTTCATTCGAGATGCCCACAGCACTAGCAATCTCACGCACCTTCACTCTTGTGTCATCCATCACCATATCATGGATTTTATCAATGATTTCTGGAGTAGTAACCTCAACAGGGCGTCCAGAACGTTCAGCGTCACTTGTGCCCATATGGCCACTCCGAAAATTTTGAAACCACTTATAAACTGTTCTAATCGAAGGTGCAGAGTCACCATAATGTTTATCAAGCTTCTCTTTAGTCTCCTGAGGCGTTTTTGCCTTTCATAAAGTAGTGTTTAATCAACACACGAAATTCATTTTCGTCCATTTTTTGAAAATCACTCGACTTCCTCGATTCAAATGAATGCCAAACACAAAGAAATAGACCGATCTGGCTGAAACTTGGTGTGTGTTCTTCCAAGAGATGCTATTAACTAAACATAACCTCGATACGCGCCAGAGGTGCTATCTCTCGTGACTTTGCACGGACTTTTCAAACGACCCTCGTATCAGGTCAGTGGTAGTCAGGGTCAATAAACGATTTAAGTTCCTGTAACTGATTGAACTTAGAACGGCCAATGGACCGTTGAAGGTTCAAGATACTCTCGAGGAAGACGCCTTCCTTGTGGAAGTATTTTATACAATCAAGTGGACAGGCAAAGTTTGAAGCACATTTCCACTGTAATACCTATTTATAAAAATCCTCGTGATATCATTCACAGTGAGATCAACAGCTCTGATAGACTGAAAATTGGTGGTTAGATGCTCCGTAATCTTATTTGATTACGGTTAGTTTTCTTAGTTTTTATTCTGAAAATATTCTGGCTGATGCACTTAGCATATTTAGCGACCACAGTTCACCGTATAATGCTTAGAGTCACATAGCAAGTCTTTTTAAACGAAAATTTGGTTAGTAAAACTAGTCATAATAGTCAAAAATGTTGAAATCTGCAAAAAGTGCAAATATCAGATATTGGTTTTTCGACTACGACGAAATACAAATTATGAATATCAGGAAGAATTCTGAACAAACTGAATAACAATATTGAGAAGAAGAGACTTAATAAAAGAATAAAGAAATATTCTTTTAAAAAAAATTAATTGATTTTTTTTTATCTTATACAAAGGTTTAAGAAGAAAGAAGCCACAAAACAAAGAGAAGAAACTAGTTTTATAAACAAAACTTCATTAATGGAGAGGGAACAAAAAGAACAAAAAATAAAAAACTGAAAATTATCTTTAGATATCCATCTTAATTGGTTTAAAAAATCTTAGGTGGTGAACTCTGTTATAACATGTTTGAACTATACGTATATGATTTATGCGTATAGATCGGACGACCATAGACTCTCTTGATTGTCTTGATATTCTTGGTTGTCTATCGATTTTCTAGCGCACATTTTCTGCTGAAAACTAGATTGGATCACAATATTTTCAGGTTACAAAAGAAAGTAAAAAAAGTAGACCATGAGTGCGTAATGGGTTGTCTAATTTCTATTGGTTTCACTTACTTCACGTTGAACGTTCGCGAATGGTCTAAGTCTAGGATGCTGATAGAGGATTGAGAGAGAGAGAGTGAGAGAGAGAGAGCAATAGATGTGAGTCAGCAAAGTGCAGTTTAGTGACTTCTTGTGCAACAATAAATCTAGCCAAGTCCCTTCTGCATTTGCACCAACATGTTCACCGACTGTATCAGTTATATATTTCTTACTAATTAACTTGAGCTCAACATTCTGTATAGCTACAGCCTTCCTTATCTTCTACTCCTTCTAGTTGGTTTACTATAATGTGCATGACTATGTTTTGATCGCAAAAATTTGAAACTGGATAAATGCGAAACATCATCTAGGTAGGTTGTTGTATAAATAGAAGACCTCTAGTTTTTAAAATATTTAGAATCATCATTATATTTTCTAATCTAGTGATCACATTTATAGATTGTTCAAGTTGAAGTTAATAAAAAAAAGAACACTCTGTCTTTAAGATGCAACATCCTCGATTAACAAATCGAAAAAAAATTAGACTCCAGTTTGACTGGCAAGTGACAATATACTTTTTCCGCCTGCCTGAACTTTTGTATTCTGACAAAAGTGTTCCGCAGTACAGTCACAAAATAATGATTTATGGTGGAAATTTTTTGAGTTTTCTTTGGGTACGATAGATCCAAGTATGCTTTTGATTCTTAGGATACAGATTGTAAACCCAAAATCGGGCAATAAATGCGATTTTGTGACCGCAAAGCGATACGCATTGAACTGTGGCGTTACGGAGGACTCTAAACCTGGGATAGTTCCACCCATTAACGTCTTGTCTTCGACTACAAGTTGATTGACTGCTTCATATCTTATCTTTCTCATCGCCATTGAGAAGTTCCAGCAAATTCCTACTATCCTAGAATTCTACTAGCTTCTCCATATTACATGCATCTGCACGGATGTGCACTTGTTTCAAGCCTAATCCAGTTTCTTTCAAGGCTTTCAAAGATTATAAATTAAAAATCAATCTAAAGGTAGTTTAAGAAAAGACTTTTAAAATTGTAGTTTGATCATATAATAATTTACCTCGCATTGTTCAGTAGTAAACGTCCACCAAGTAAGATGTGCCCTTAAAAGGATTCTGTACAAATAAAATAAAAAAGGGCACGGTTTATCGATATATCATGAGCTTTGAACCTGTTACAACAAGGTGGCGATTCGTTAGAGGCAAAAAAAAGATGCTCTGTTCTAGGGTGTGAATTGGGTTATGGTTTAGTGAGCTAATAAATAGTCGGAATGTAATAATTTTTCTTTATTAGATTTACAATATTAATAACAACAGCTGTTCAGTTTTATTAGATTTTCATTTCCACCCGCAACCATTTCTTACTCGCACCTACAATTGCAACCGCATCCTCTGCTTCATCAGCTAACTAACTCAGGTACGTCCAAAAAAGAAAAACAAAAACAGCCTCCCTAATGTTTCTACACCATCCCCAGCTAACTATAACACCTTCTAAAGTATAATTAGTTTGGATTTTATTGGCATTCTCTTGTCTGTAAAGAAATGCATATGGCCTCCTCTACTAACTGCATGGTGTTATTGCTGTAAAAACCCCCTGTATTATATCACCACGCCATATAAATAAATATTAACGATAAGCCATATAAATATTTATATACATTATAGTATACGGTCATGAAATTGCTTCAGTCTATTTATAGAACTAGAAAAGTTAATAATAATCTACCCACTAATTGCATAATTTTTCTGCGCTCATTTCAAAGCACAAATATTGGTGATTTTAATTCACTATTAAGGATGGTTTAGAACAGCGGGTGTATAACGTTTAGAAGGGCCAGAATTTGTACATAAAGGGCTGCACCAAACACACACCGTCGAAAAGTTCCAGCAAAGATGGAATTTTTGACTGGATTGTCTTTTATTGAGATTTAACAGAATGGGCGATGTATGTGTACTTCAGTTAGTATATTGATATTTCTATTACAAACAGCTGATTATGTAAATAACTATTTCAGTGGTTAAGGAGGAGCTACTTGGCCAGTTATTGGTTCTGGTTGGCTAGAGAAGTATCTACAATTTATATTCCAAAAAAGTAATAATTAATAATAAAATAGAATTCCGCGACTAACCAGAATAAACAAAAAAAAACAAAAAAAGAACAAGTTCCAACTTGTTTTTACATGAACGAAAAAGTAATATAAATTCCCTCCCCTGATATTACCAGGATTGCAGAGAGCTATAATTTTACACCAATATGAGTGAAAATAAATTCCAGAATTATATCCATGGATTGAAGGATCTTGTTGGTCATTACAGCCACATCCTACAGGAATTACTTTCTACGCTGTGTGGGTTCACTTAGCCCCATATCAACTGTAGACCTAATATTACTAATACGCGCTTTGGTAATCTATACAATTGTGCTACAGGTAAATTCATAGCACCAGAATTATTGGGAAAAAACTATGTTATTTTACTTCATCTTATTTTTGCCCCACCTGCCTGATATTATTTTCATTTTTTGTTAAATGTGTTCTTGTTTTTTATCTCTTGATTTCTGTAAGTTTAATTCAATTAATGGAAATGGATGAGTGAAATTACAAATTTTTTGTTCGTGAATTGATAAAGGACTTACATGAAGTCCACGCACAAATTTTAAAAGACTTGAACTTAACAAATGGTACAAAAATTCTTCCAGGCTTCCTGATTAGACGCTCGAAACTTCCACTTAAAAAAAAAATCAAAATACTCCTCTACAACACTTATTATACTTTACAACCCTTTTGGACCTTGAATGCAAGATTTGGGATCCCTACATCATCATCATCATCATCCAATGGCGCTACAACTCAATGCTGAGTCCTGCTCTGTGCTGCCGCTCTCCAGTTGGTGATATTTAACATCAACCTTTGCATCACCAGCAAAGTGTCTTAAGACTGCGGCCATTAATTTTTGGGTGCAGAGTAGGTCTCAGGAGTGGTGGCTCGCCACTACTGGGCAGAGACAGGCGAAGGAGTTCATTAGAGGCTATTCGCCTGGAGGCTGACTGCACAATTAATCCGTCAAGGCTCGCGCGGGGCTATAAGGATAATTGTAGGCTTATTAACTGGGCCACTGCAGGCTCAGAAAACACATGCATCGCATAGGGCCTGGCAGATGATAGCCTCTGTAGGTTCTGCCAGGAAGAGGAAGAGGAAACGGCACTGCACCGTATTGTGTCAGTGTGAGGGGCTTGTATGGCTAAGGATGTTACTTCTCGGGGAGGAAAAACCAGAATTAAGAGTCTGATTAAACGGACGGGTCTGGAGGGCAAGCTCTAAAGTCGGGGAGCCACAATAGATCCAATGGTGTAGGCCTTGAGGCCGCCCTAATTCAATCTATTCTATTCCTAGTATCACCAGCAACACCGTCCGTCCAGCGCAATGCTCCCTACAAGCATTCTAAAACTCTTAGCGATCACAATCCTTGCAGTCCAATAGTATCCAGGAAAAAAAAAAAGACCACTTTTAAAAATTCCATAACTAATTTTGGGTTCAGCTCTCTCTCTCTCTCCAAAAGAATTAAAAAGAATTTTCCCTGTTCCTTATTTTTGTGGAAAGTATCCTCTTTACTTTGAGAATCTAGAAGATCAAGAAAAACATGAGAAATGATGTGGCCCAATTCTGGAGAAGTTTCTTTTTTTAAGTAAAACTAGGGTAATAGTATTTGAGTTCTGGATTTGTTCCAGAAATATTGACAAGAATGATTTATTTTGGGAGGTCGCAAAGACATCCATCCATTAGTGGATGAACGTTTTGAAGAACTAAATCAATGGTTAGCCCTTAGGGCTCAAGCGAACTGCAACAAATAGGAAATAGAAAGTTACTTTCGACTGATAACAGCAAACTTAGCGTTAAAGATAAACCGAGGAATCAGATTAATAAAATAAACAATAATAGAAATTGTTTAGAATATAATTCAAGAATTCCAAACACTAAAGAATTAAGAAGGAGTAAACTGCAATTAAACAAAATGACTGCCAATAATTCATCCAAAAACATGACAGTAATTTATTGGTACTGTTCTAAACCAAAAATACAGAATCATAGATCAAATAAAACTAGAAATAAAATGAAATCAAGGAATAGATAGTATTGTTAGCAATACACAATTTGAATATCTTGAATCCGATCTAATTACTTCAAGAAAATATGCTTTAAATAATTCAAATAGCTTTATTATTGTTAATAGAAGCAAACTCTTTATGAATAACCAAATCTAGACGGCACCTTAATTAAATTCTATTGTTTACAGCATTCAATATTGTTCTATTCTTGTTAACCTTTAAAAACATCCGGAATCTTTCTTTGAAAACAATATTATTAACATCAATAGACTATTAACGCATTCTTTTACATATTAAACTCTATTGTAAGTGTGAAGAAGTTGTGATTTTTATTTTTCTGTTTTTTAAGGTGTGTCGTGGCAAATTTAGCTAATTCCAGGTTCCATGGGAAATCCATGAACTTCTTGTATTAACGTTTCAATCGACAAGATCAGAGTTCTCCAGCAAACAAGTGTTCCAAAAAAAAAAAAGTCTCTGTATAAACTTGCTATTAAAACTGAACGGAACTACCAACCTATTCAGAATGGAAACAATATAATACGAAATCCTCTGTGGTACTTAATTCGTCTCCTACACTATCGTTAACTCTAGTGCAAGGACAATCAGAAAAAGAAAATTTACTAAAGTGTAAAACAATAAAGAAAATAAGGAAAACAATGCTGAACAAATCTTCCCACTTTCAAGAAAATTGGTAACTACTTCCTTATTTCAGTAGAAAAGATCCAGAATATTGATAGGGTAGGAAATACAAGACAAAGTTTCAAAAAACGGAACTATATAGAGAACACTTCCGTTTAGATATTCAAACAGACAATTATGGGGGTGTAGAGAGAGAGAGAGTGAGAGAGTTTAGAGTCATCGCTCTTATTTCCTGTTAAATTTAAATGTTCCGGAAGTGAGAGTTCATTAAATCCATTTCCTTCTAAGATCGTGGCTTCCTTAAAGTATCTAGAGTTTGTTTATAGATTGTAAAGGTGTGAGTATGCTTGGAAAAGATAGACAACTTTAAGCAGCTTTACCCTTAAATTTGCTCATCATGAGTCTCTAAGTGAAATCAGTGATTTTACATTTGTTTATAGACTCTAGAAAAAAGCTTGGAAGAGCTTGAAGCTAGAATGAGCTTTCATTTGATCGCGATAGTTTCCTTAAAGCTGATGGTAACTGGTTTGTCTGTTTGTAGTTTTATACTCTAATGATCTAGAATATAATGGAAAACTAAAAAGAGTTCCAGATATTAAATATCCGAGAAGAGGAGGAACAGGCGCTGGATTCTCCAGATAATATGTACACTATCCATTGTTAATACAACAATGCTCCAATAAATAGAGGTTGGCTGGCAGGGTAGCATTTGCATATAGCGCTACATCTTACCGTAGGAGATTATAACGAGAGAAAGAACAATAGTGCGTCCAGGCTTCAGCCTGGGTAACAATCTGGGTAATACGAGACCATGCCCCCTTTGGATAGTGCAGGATACCCTCTGGGCCAAATAGTGCAGAACTGCACCTTGTTATCTTGCACAAACTATGGGAGTATGTCCACAAATGAGCTTCGGGGGACAAATTTATAGCATTTTAGGTAGCCATAATGTTCTTGGAATCATTAAAACTGGCCATCTGAGTTTCTCCTTGAGCTGGTACTGAAATGTTAATTAAAGCGTTTTCCATCAAACTGGGAATTACCTCCAAAATATTTGAAGATCAATTTATGAGGAGAAAATGTCTTTTAAAAGGTCCATTGTGACTTCATATGAGGAGATTGTTGTGCAAGTATAGGACAGAATCTGGTAGTACAACCGTTGAAAGATGAAAATTCGACAAAAAACATGCGCGCTACGACAGATATAATTGACTGCATTAAACATATTTATCAGGGCCACTGATTAGTACATACAACCAACGTTTCGCAGTTAAAAACCCTCAACATCAAACAAAGAAGTGGGGGCAATGTAATTTCTCTTAGTGACTTCCGTTTATTTGTTCTACAATCAGCCCGTTGGCGCTATAAGTAACAGTGATAACAGAGTAACAAATGAAGCAAACGAGTGGAGAAGTTACTGCAGTGGTAACACTCCCAAAACATTAGACTGTTAGTCACTCTCTTCACTTGAGAGGAGATCACGAGGCCACACTGTCTCTTAAGGCGGGGTTACCAGGAAGAGTTCTTGAAGAAACGATTTTGAGCTAGAGGATTTATATGAGATTGCAGACTGAAATGGAGTTTTCTGTATCGTGTTTTCAGCAACTTGGGTGACAAAAGGAATGATTAAGGTCTGTGTGTATAGTCCAGGATGGAGACCTGAAAATGGAGCGTGTACAATAGTTCGAAGTATTTTAGATTGTAGCGATTGAATCCTTTGGAGATTGGAGCGTTTGGTTGAAGCCCACAGCTCTGCTCCATACGCCCAGATGGGTTTCAAAATAGTAGTTTAAATTAGTCTTTTTGTTGACCAGAGAGAGTTTTGATCTTTCGTCTAAAGTTTCTAAATTTAAGCTTAAAATCTGCTGTGTAAGTCCATTGCTTACTTTGGTTTCCTTCAAAGCTTGAGTTTCTACTAAAAAGTTGTCTTTTATACAAAAGTATAAGGTATAGGGTATGGGAAGCAAGTCAATCGTGCAGCCCTCCTTAAGATCTACCTTCTGAGGGTAAGTCTATTCGAATCCCACACAGCTCTATTCCATACGCCCAGTTGGGTTTCAAAATAGAAGTATAAATCAGTCTTTTGTTGTCCAGAGAGAGTTTTGATCTATCGTCTAAGTAGTCTTTTAAGTAGTCGATAGCGTCTGGGCCTTTCTTTGTGACTAATAATTGTAAAATCAGTCATTTAAAAAAACGTTTCAGTTCGAACATGTTTGAGTTGAATAAATCAAAGTCAGAGGGTAGAATTGATCCATAATTCTTGGTAAAGAACTGGAATTTACGATAATTTGTACTATGGCATATTTTGGGAAACATTTGTTTTTGTCTAGTTATTGTTTGTTGACACGTGAAAATTTAACATTATATATTTATTTTGTAATTTACAATCTGTATTAATACATACAATAAGTAAATAGGAGGTGAATGAGATGAACTGGTGCGGGAAGAGCAGGAGGAGAGAAGTTAGCCAGTGGTAGCACTCTCTAGATGAGATAGGGGAATGTGAAGAGGAGAATATGAGTGGGAGAGAGGAGAGATTTAGTTCTTCAGACTGTAAGGAAGTCGCGGGGCCACTGGCGATTCAGTCGGCGAGGAGTATTAGGGATGTCAGAGGAAGCGAGAGACAGTGTAAGAGGATTGGAGCAAGTGGAGAGAGCAGTAAGGAATTTTTGGTATTTAGTCTTAGCGAGTTGGTCTATGAAGGGAATGTTGAGGTCGGTGTGAAGGGTGAGAGGTCTGAAGTCACCGTAGAATAAAATTTAACATAAAACATAAAAATTGAGATCAGGATATCCGGTTCGATCGTAGGAATTTCTCCTTATGATTGATTTTTTATGAGAAAGTGTTAACAGATTTTCAATAAATGTTTCTTTTACTCTCCAAGCATTTATACTAATGTACAAGAAGTTAAGCTTGCGTAAGTAAGCTCATAGTTAGTTAATACGTTCCAGAATCCTGAACAAAGCTAGTTAAAGCATAAAGTTATGTACATAACTAACAAAGATATAGAGAATGACCTGGTGAAAGAGACTGTGTATATGTCTGTGTGGAATACATTATTAACACAGGTTTATATAATGTGTCTATATGTTTATATATATACATGTGTCTATGTGCAACTGGACATAGAATACTCTAATAGCGCTGGTGGCCTAGGGGTTCCCCCTCCCTCCATTAGCACATTACCTGATGACAGTTTGTTAAGCTAACTGGGGTGTGCCTTATGTTGGCGATTTATGTACACCCCAGTCTTGCACGTTATTCCCCAAGTAATTTATAGAAATTCTACATCTTTATCAAAAGCTATGTTCTACTATGGCCATTATTATCTCATTCTACTTTGTTGAATGCAATAGAAATGCTACACTTATCTTATAATCTAGCCTTCTTGTGAGTAATATGCGACTTGGTAAATATTAGAAATATTTTCTGCACCAAATCTGATAAATAAGCCTGTCTTCTAATCTTCCTTTTGATTATTATTAGTATCACTCCGCCAATCATCCGCTTAGATTCTTCAAAAAAACTATTCAATTCAACTCCCTTCCAATTCCCAGATCAGGCCAATTTTATTAGCCAAGCTCCAAGTCGAATGTCTAGTGAACAACAATGTCTTTTAACTCAACACAAACGTTCTGCCCCCTCCCAAAAAAGAAGAAGATTATACATGTTTTTTGTTTTTCCTCAAAGATTATCTTGCTGCAATGCACATCCAGTATCATTTCTTCACTTCCTGTTTTGTGCACCGCTTAAAGTTGGCTTCTGAAGCCGTTATCTTAAAAAGATTCTACTTCAAACCCAGCGGCTGAACAAGCTTTAGCTTTACTACGAATCCACTTCATTAAGAGTAGGCGCCACGGTTACCGAGCGGTTAGAGATGAGACCTGTAAAACTAATTATGTATTGTGGTATTGGGTTCGATTACCGGTCTTAGGCCTTGGATTTTATTTAATGGTTAATGAAAAAAAATTACAGTAAAGTTTGTTTGCTAGTCGCCTCCGTCCACGACACCTAATTTGGTAGTTAGATGTAAAGCCCGCCTGAAAAATTAGGCAATCTTCTGAAGACGTTATCTTAAAAAGCTTCTACTTCAAGCCTAGCGGCGGAATAAGCTTTAGCTTTACTACGAACCCACTTCATTAAGAGTAGGCGCCACGGTTGCCGAGCGCCCGAGCAGTTAGCTTTCAAACCCAGCGGCGGAACAAGTTTTAGCTTTACTTCGAACCCACTTCATTAAGAGTAGGCGCCACGGTTGCCGAGCGGTTAAGAGGCTGGATCCGCAACGCTAAGATGTATTGTTGGTTTAGTGGATTCGATTCCCGGTCTAGGCCTTGCATATTTTATTTAATGGTTAATGAAAGAAATTTACAGTAAAGTTAGGCGGTTATAGGCTAGACCCGCAAAGTTAAGATGTATTGTTGGTTTAGTGGATTCGATTCCCGGTCTTAGGCCTTGCATATTTTATTTAATGGTTAATGAAAGAAATTTACAGTAAAGTAAGTTAGGCGGTTATAGGCTAGACCCGCAAAGCTAAGATGTATTGTTGGTTTAGTGGATTCGATTCCCGGTCTTAGGCCTTGCATATTTTATTTAATGGTTAATGAAAGAAATTTACAGTAAAGTAAGTTAGGCGGTTATAGGCTAGACCCGCAAAGCTAAGATGTATTGTTGGTTTAGTGGATTCGATTCCCGGTCTTAGGCCTTGCATATTTTATTTAATGGTTAATAAAAGAAATTTACAGTACCACGAAGACATTGGTAGTTGGACGTTAAGCCCCGCCTGAAAAAATAGGCTATTACTTTACTTTACTTTTTACTTCATTAAGATCCGTCACATTCTGCTTCGAAATTCTTTGACTACGCTTCGACTTTCCATTATATCACCAGCCCTACTTCGTCACCATTCTTAATCGCTTTTGCTCTTTAAATTGGCCAATTTTACTCAATTTATTTAAAATGTGATTAGATCTGAAGCTGATTGTAGAACGCATTTTTTATTGCATCTCTGACCGGATTCGGACTTAACATCCAGCAAGTGCAGTGTACGTCATAATTACCAAGTTAAAGACAAATTACTCTACCGAAACTGATCAATCTATCTCTCATGATCTTGACAATATCCGCTTCTGTCATAATTTTCTTAAGCAAGATTAAACAATCGATCAGACAACCAAGATTTAGGTTTCTTTTTATTTTAATTTTATTTTTTTAACGAACTAACATCCGCTGCAAGTACCTTGACTTACGCGCTCTTATTTTCTCCAGCGGATATTCTTATAAAAATGGATGTTTGTTTTTTTTTTTTTTTTTAATATCCATTTAGATATTCCATAATATAATCGACCACCTGGAGAATACTGTTTCTTTTGGATAAGATCCAAATGCAAGGAGAGCTCGTAGTGTGGCCCGCAGATGTTTCTTATTTCGCTCACTGACGATCTACACTCTTATTTCATTTCTGTCATTCAGTCATTACAGTGCTCAACATTAATTTCTTTTTAGAAAAAAAAACCCAGTCTTATTAAATGTTCACTTACTTCTAACAAAAGGCACAATAAGCCTCGTGTGGCTGCAGTGCCGTGGGGATAGGGTCCCGCCCCGTCTTTTCAAAATCTAAAAAATCTACTTCTAACAATTTTTAAAAATGTTACCATTTTTATATCGTAATTTTTTCTTGGCTGTGAAAACATGCAAGGTACGATTGAGTCGAATGTAAAAGTACATATAATTACATAAAAGTAATTTTGATTAGTGGTAACATAGCTGAAGTCGAAATCTACCTTCTAATGATGGATAAAAGTGTGAAATCGATCAGGATATAATAAGCATGCGCACTACGACGATATTATCCAGACTTTGTGCCTTACCGAAAAAACTGTAGCGATCAATACCGGAAGTATCCATTTTCCTGCATAGATTTCCCTACTTTATGAAAATGATCTCAGAAAATATGGTTTCAAACAATTTTCTTAAAATATTTCCTTTATTGATTACACTTACTATACAGTGTTTATAACTTTTATTTAAAACATTATTCTAGGTCAATTCGATTAAGAGAACATTTCCTGGCGAAGGAAAGTACTTAAAAGGGTTTAAAGTGTCATTTTATGTAATGTACGATGCTATCACCTCCTTAATGATATTATAAGGGTTAAATATGGTGCCACCTTCTACCTTTTAAAGAGCCATTTTACCCAAGAAAGTGGATTTATTATAGCATCTGCGTTATATCTGTTGAGCATTAAATATGTTGTTAAAAATTTTTCCCTAGCTTGAAAGAAAAATCTCTTTACCGGTAAAAATATCTTCTAGATCGATGAGATCTTGTTTTCCTTATTTCCATCTATCGCAGCAATCTCGAACTATGTTAAAAAGGGATTTTTCGTAGCAAAAGATTTGAAATAAAAGTTTTAAAAAACTACACACACCGGATACAATCATCACGCCAACATTAAATAAAATCGATACAATAATTCTCTTAATAAGATCTCAACAACAACTTCCTTTAATGTTGAGTGAGCCAGCCTGGTTGATTTGCTTTTAGATGGTACCTAATCGAAGTATTAAATTTGAAATTTAATAATAATTTAAGTTCACACAGACTTACCGCTTTATTTTAAACTCAAAATATTGAGCACAAAACTTAATTCAAAAAACGGAAATCTTCACCAGAGATCGCCAGAGGTATACAGGAAGTAAATAATAGGTAACAATAATAAAAGATATCTAGTAATTTGGGGGACCGTCTACGATGTGAAATAGAAAGTGCTTTACAAGAAGATTTTAAGCCCCAAGTATGCATCTACCTGTATTTTTTGGAACAGGTAGATATGTTACATGAGTATGCGGTAAATACTATAGTGTTTGCAACCAACCTTGGGCTGGCAGAGAGAGGTTTTAGTGAATGGGGGAGGCCCAGTGGCTAGCTAACGGCCAGCTCCATTCACTAAACTGTACCCTGCAATTATTATGTATGATCTTCGTTCCTTCATCGGCTGATTGCATTCCACAGCTTCTTCATTCAGGACTTCTTTTTTCTTTTTTTTTTTTGCATCTGTTATTGGCCATTAGCATCTCTCTCTCTCTCTAGTATTGGTAGTCTTTTCTCTTTCATTATTCTACAAGGGGACCGCTTAAATTTTGATACAGCTTGCAGGAAGATGGCAGAACTAAGATGAAGATTTGTTATTGATGAGGTAATAATTGAAAATATGTATTGAAAATAAATAGTTCCTAGGTTTCGGGCAAATTTTTAAAAAAATTAACGTAGCTATCCAACTAAGAGTTGACTTTATCTTTGATCATAGTGGCCATGCCTTTAATCCAAGTGTTGTACAATCTTTTAGTCAGTAGAACAGAATTAGTACTCGATGGTTGATGAAGGATTGTACTACTCTGCCCTTCAATGCCCTTTAAATAGTCTATTTCCGGTAAAATCATTTATTATAATATCAAAAATAACAATTATAAAACAATTTAGACCAGGGGTCTTAAACCTGGGTTCCGTGGGACCCTACGGTTCCCTAGAAAGTTGACAAGGGTTCCGCAAGTGATCACCTTATTATTTATTCTATAAAATAAATAAAAATAAAACCTGATTCGCTACCTCACTATTCAATTGTCTTATTAAGATGTTTGTATTAAGACTAAATAAAGATACAAGAATTTTGCGAATTTGAGTAGAAAGAAAGCTTTGATAAACAATTTTATCTGCTACTTAAAAATGAGGTTCCTTCAAGAAAGACCCATGAGCTCGAAGGGTTCCTAAAAATATAGAGAGGTTGAAGACCCCTGATTTAAACAATACCTTACAGATTTATGACTAATGACTGTTTTAATAATAATAATAAAACTGTTTTTCTGGAATAATACGCGTAAAACGCCGGTATAAAAACTTGAAGTGATTCTGGCGATAAACAGTGAACTAAGTGCTCAGTCTTTCATTCCAATTTCCCTTACTGCAATACTTCAAGTAATTCTAAATTCACGATTTTTCTTAAAACTAAAAGTGTTAATCACTTTAAAATAGTTGGTTTTTCGTCATTTTCCACAGTAATCAAAAAACGTGTAGAATATTTAACGAAAATCATTTGGAAAATTTTCAGAAAATAGATAAAAAACTAAATAAACTATTATTGAACTATTAAAAAAGCTTCCACATTTCAACTAGCAGCCATTACAATCCGATGGGAGGAGATAGCGTGACTGTGGGCGTGGCCTCGCCATGAAAGTACTGGCTTTTGATTAGTCAATCCATCCGCCCACATTTTACGCCTCCACTATTGCTGATAGTGATTAGTTAATTGTTTAACACTAATTATTTCGTAGAAAAATATAGTTTAGATTTTTTTTTACTTATTTTTCCTCCGTAGGTATTTAATAAATTGTCAGATTATGCAATAAATTAAAAAAAAAAAAAAAAAATACCTACTTAAAAGCAGTAGGTTTTTCTTATTTATATTTATGGAAAAAAGGAAATTAGGTAGATTGGTCAGATTTTTAAAAGAAAGAATAATCCAAATCTACTCAGAAGTGAATCAGGTGTACAGGGTTCGCCATTTTGTCATGTCAATATGGCGTATTGCTTTCTAACAGCAAGTAGTTCATGCGGGATAATACCAATGCGGGCAAATAGTAAATGATTCCAGAAACCATAAATCTCGTCTAACATCTCAAGCAGTCAGATGACCAATTAAGGTAGTCAATTTCTTCTCAAAATGTAAGGTCTGGTATGAGCCAAGCATCAACTATCTATTGAACCCAACGATAAGGATGATTGGTGTAGGCAACTACAAACAATTTGAAATCATTTACCACTAAGGTTTCAAGCCTGTCTGGATAGTGCATTATTTTTGGCAAATAGTAAAGGTAAGTCTGTGCAATATTCTATTATGAGTAAATTCACTGATGTGAATTTAATTGCATGTTGCATGAGTACTGCATAGTTTTTTTTCTTTAATATAAAAGCAGACTCTAGTGTCAATCCGATTATACATTTACGTATTTCCGTCGTAAGTTCTCTCTATTATTCCATTTTTTTAGTCTATTGTAATGTTTTGTAGACCTTAAATCTGGCGAATAAGTTTCTTTATTTGGCTTTTTAAAGACATCATTTCGTTGAAATGGTTAAACTAGAATGTCTTAACGTCATTAAAGTCCATTATTTTTGGTGACTGAATATTTTTGGAACTGAAAGTTTACAATTTTTTACATTTTATATTTTTTTGGTGTGCTTCTGTCTTGTCTGTTCATAGACATTCAGTCTATGAACAGACAAGACAGATGACACAACAACCAATGGTGTAAAACTTTGTAAATTGGCCCTGAAGATGACCTAGTCCCTAGGTCGAAAGCTCGGCATAATAAAGTTTGTCATGATTTCATCCAATTGTCATTAAAGTATTTATTTTGAACGGTCTAACGGAAATGATTCTGCACGCCATGAAAGCTCATGGCAATTAAATTAAACATTCGTGATCAAAAGCGCCCAGATTCTTTTACACTACATTTCGGTCTGAAAAACGAAACGGAAGTTAGCTTAACTATTATTATTTGTTAGTAACTGTAAAACAAACCTTACGCTTGGTACTATAAAAATAGTGACAAGGTTGACCGCGTAAACTTTAAATTTTGTGCATTAGTATGCCATATTTTAAAACCTTCCAAACAGTATAGAACCTCTTTGTCAACGAGAACAGAGAACTTTGTCTTGTAAAGGCAAGATTGATTGTATTCAATTTTGAAAACTGCATGCATTTACATTGTTTCTAAGAAAGGCAATAATTACCATGAATAAAACAGTACAATGCAGAGCCGGCTATTTTTAAGATTTTATGTTGAACTCGGTTGCAATCTGAGACATTTCAAGAACTCTTATTTTATTTTAAGTAACTAAACCATTAATAGGTCATCTAATTTTGTATTAAGATTTCATTGTACTTAAAATGTTTGTGATGCTGTGTGATGTGGCCTAGAGAGCGTTGGTTCTTTAGTTTGTTTTATTTGGTGATTTGTTAGAATTAACTTTATTCGAATTTGAAGAGTCTTAAAATAATACTAAGTAGCTCAATCTTAAGATTCATTGATTTATCCTAGAAGATAATTTCGTCTTTTAGTGATCTAACGAGTTCCTAAAATATCACGGATGAGATTCTTTTTTTCTCACATCCGTGCAACAACACTACATTCATTCATATATATTCAAACTTCCGTTTTTATAGTTATGTTCTGATTTAAACACCGCTGTCGTTTAGTTCTTCAAGAGAACAAGGCATTAATGGAAGCAACAATGCATGATCAGTTAAATCTAACTAGATATATTTTTACTGTTAAACTAGCATCAGAGTGTGTAAGGACGCCAGACCACCGCTCGGGACACTCAATTTCATCCAGAGCAATGCATTCACTCGCTAAGGAATCATCCTTACACTCTCTTCACGATCTTACTCTACTCGTCATTCAGTGATCAGCCAATTCTTTTAGAATGGTTAAAGCCAGAAGAACAGAAGCAATCGCATTCAGGGCATTGCATTCACTAAGTGAGTATTCATTTGTGTTTCTAACCTTGTGCTTTAATGCCAAGTATGTTTGTACACATTAGGTAGGCTATTTTTAGTTGTACAGATTCAGAAAATGGGGAAAAATAGAAAATCACCATTACTTTTGCTGGGATTTCCTTAATTTCTGTTTCTAACATTGTACTTTAATGCCAAGCGTATATTGTACACATTAGGTCGGCTATTTTTAGTTGTACAGATTCAGAAAATACGGAAAAATAGAAAATCTTCATTAGTTTTTCTGGAATTTCCATAATTTCTGTTTATAACATTGTACTTTAATGCCAAGTATATATTGTACACATTAGGTCTGCTATTTTTAGTTTTACAGATACAGAAAACAGGGAATAATACGAAATCTTTTTTAGTTTTGCTGGAATTTCCTTAACATCTGTTTCTTACATTTTATTATTAGGATTAGGGTATATAATACACTTTAGGTCGGCTACTTTTGGATATATAGAGTTTCAGAAAGAAACAGCAACTTCTCAGTTATCTCAGATTAATTCTTTTTCGAGTGTATCTTTGCTACATCGTTGTCACAACTTCAAAGTAATAATATTTTTTTCTAGATAAATAACTCAGATGCTGTACTTACACTCTCTTCACGATGTTACTCTACTCAGTCATTCAGTTTAACCAATTTTTTTAGTAATAGTTTATTTTTGGTTATTGTAATCTACGTTTCTGGCAATGTTAGCGTTACTGCTTGTCCTTTGTTTTATTCCATTCTGCTCTTTAGCCATCTTATTCAAACCTCGATTTCCACTTCGTCTTAATGTATTAATAGCTGTTTAAATTTCTATTCTGTGACTATACTCATCAACATCAATCACACGTACAGCTACACACTACACTAGAGGGAGAGTTGTAACAAATTAGACCAACTGAAGCAAACGAATGTGCAAATTAAAGAACTAAATATCATCCACTTGAACAAATTGAATCCTTATCGATAACAATGGTTTTAAGAATACAGTTCGCGACATAATCTAAAAGACTTCTTTTTTTGGAAAAAACAAAACATCCGGTGCAAGGCCAGTTAAGGATATTGCCTCACAATTTATTGTTATGATTGGAAGGTAGACTGGTATAAAAAGAATCCAGGCCGAGATTCAATTAACAGTTTTACATCCTCTACGATGTGGAACTTTACCTAAGATATGGAAGTGGGAATGTA
Organism: Rhodnius prolixus; assembly: GCF_049639745.1. Lineage (NCBI taxonomy): Eukaryota > Metazoa > Arthropoda > Insecta > Hemiptera > Reduviidae > Rhodnius > Rhodnius prolixus. The sequence goes on along the minus strand of NW_027411593.1, from coordinate 6,087,417 downwards.
GCTGTTGGTCGATGGACCCTTCTTGCATTTTAAATAATAGCATGCAGCGTATTCAATGTCCCTGTTATATCCCCATTCATATTTACGTGATGTTTCGGCGCTTCTACTTATTGCTCATTCAATCTCTTTACAAGCAATGTTATTCACTTCCGTCTCTCATATTTCCGGCAATTTCTGAGTAGAATTATAAATTACTTCTTACGGGTAGTAAATTCTTTTATAGCAAAACCTTCTTTCTGTGCTTGTATAATTTTTAGAATTGATAGCATTCTTTATTCTACAGAGAAGGTTTTAAAATCTAGGTGGTAATTTATCTCAAACTATTTGTAAGTAATCAAAAATCTCCGCATTTTTCAATCTATTTTTTGTCCTTGTCTAGAATAAGTCTCATTGATCATTTTCCTAGAATCATTTATTCACACTGTGCTGACGCTAGTCTCAGTAATGTACAAAATCTTCTTTAGTTTTGCTGGAATTTCCATAATTTCTGTTTATAACATTGTATTATTGGAACGAGTGTATATTATACACTTTAGGTCGGCTATTTTTGGATGCAGTATTTTAGAAAACAGAGAAAAGTACGAAATCTTCTTTAGTTTTGCTGGAATTTCCATAATTTCTGTTTATAACATTGTATTATTGGAACGAGTATATATTATACACTTTAGATCGGCTACTTTTGGATGCAGTAGTTTAGAAAACAGAGAAAAGTACGAAATCTTCTTTAGTTTTGCTGGAATTTCCATAATTTCTGTTTATAACATTGTATTATTGGAACGAGTATATATTATACACTTTAGATCGGCTACTTTTGGATGCAGTAGTTTAGAAAACAGAGAAAAGTACGAAATCTTCTTTAGTTTTTCTGGAATTTCCTTAATTTCTGTTTCTAACATTGTACTTTAATGCCAAGCGTATATTGTACACATTAGGTAGGCTATTTTTAGTTGTACAGATTCAGAAAATAGGGAAAAATAGAAAATCTTCATTAGTCTTTCTGGAATTTCCATAATTTCTGTTTCTAACATTGTACTTTAATGGCAAGCGTATATTGTACACATTAGGTCGGCTATTTTTAGTTGTACAGATTCAGAAAATTAGGAAAAATATAAAATCTTCATTAGTCTTTCTGGAATTTCCATAATTTCTGTTTCTAACATTGTACTTTAATGGCAAGCGTATATTGTACACATTAGGTAGGCTATTTTTAGTTGTACAGATTCAGAAAATAGGGAAAAATAGAAAATCTTCATTAGTCTTTCTGGAATTTCCATAATTTCTGTTTCTAACATTGTACTTTAATGGCAAGCGTATATTGTACACATTAGGTCGGCTATTTTTAGTTGTAAAGATTCAGAAAATAGGGAAAAATAGAAAATTACAATTACTTTTGTTGGGATTTCCTTAATTTCTGTTTCTAACATTGTACTTTAATGCCAAGCGTATATTGTACACATTAGGTAGGCTATTTTTAGTTGTACAGATTCAGAAAACAGGTAAAAATTATATATCTTCATTAGTTGTTCTGGAATTTCCATAATTTCTGTTTATAACATTGCACTTTAATGCCAAGTATGTATTGTACACATTAGGTCGGCTATTTTTAGTTTTACAGATACAGAAAAAATGGAATAATACGAAATCTTTTTTAGTTTTGCTGGAATTTCCTTAACATCTGTTTCTTACATTTTATTATTAGGAAGAGGGTATATTATACACTTTAGATCGGCTACTTTTGGATGCAGTAGTTTAGAAAACAGAGAAAAGTACAAAATCTTCATTACTTTTGCTGGAATTTCCTTAATTTCTGTTTCTAACATTGTACTTTAGTGCCAAGCGTATATTGTACACATTAGGTAGGCTATTTTTAGTTGTACAGATTCAGAAAACAGGTAAAAATTATATATCTTCATTAGTTGTTCTGGAATTTCCATAATTTCTGTTTATAACATTGCACTTTAATGCCAAGTATGTATTGTACACATTAGGTCGGCTATTTTTAGTTTTACAGTTACAGAAAAAAGGGAATAATACGAAATCTTTTTTAGTTTTGCTGGAATTTCCTTAACATCTGTTTCTTACATTTTATTATTAGGAAGAGGGTATATTATACACTTTAGATCGGCTACTTTTGGATGCAGTAGTTTAGAAAACAGAGAAAAGTACAAAATCTTCATTACTTTTGCTGGAATTTCCTTAATTTCTGTTTCTAACATTGTACTTTAGTGCCAAGCGTATATTGTACACATTAGGTAGGCTATTTTTAGTTGTACAGATTCAGAAAACAGGTAAAAATTATATATCTTCATTAGTTGTTCTGGAATTTCCATAATTTCTGTTTATAACATTGCACTTTAATGCCAAGTATGTATTGTACACATTAGGTCGGCTATTTTTAGTTTTACAGTTACAGAAAAAAGGGAATAATACGAAATCTTTTTTAGTTTTGCTGGAATTTCCTTAACATCTGTTTCTTACATTTTATTATTAGGAAGAGGGTATATTATACACTTTAGATCGGCTACTTTTGGATGCAGTAGTTTAGAAAACAGAGAAAAGTACAAAATCTTCATTACTTTTGCTGGAATTTCCTTAATTTCTGTTTCTAACATTGTACTTTAGTGCCAAGTGTATATTATATCCATTAGGTCGGCTACTTTTGGATGCAGTAGTTTAGAAAACAGAGAAAAGTACAAAATCTTCATTACTTTTGCTGGAATTTCCTTAATTTCTGTTTCTAACATTGTACTTTAATGCCAACCGTATATTATATCCATTAGGTCGGCTATTTTTGGATGCAGTAGTTTAGAAAACAGAGAAAAGTGCAAAATCTTCAAGAGTTTTGCTGGAATTTCCTTAATTTCTGTTTCTAACATTGTACTTTAATGCCAACCGTATATTATATCCATTAGGTCGGCTACTTTTGGATGCAGTAGTTTAGAAAACAGAGAAAAGTACAAAATCTTCATTACTTTTGCTGGAATTTCCTTAATTTCTGTTTCTAACATTGTACTTTAATGCCAACCGTATATTATATCCATTAGGTCGGCTATTTTTGGATGCAGTAGTTTAGAAAACAGAGAAAAGTGCAAAATCTTCAAGAGTTTTGCTGGAATTTCCTTAATTTCTGTTTCTAACATTGTACTTTAATGCCAACCGTATATTATATCCATTAGGTCGGCTACTTTTGGATGCAGTAGTTTAGAAAACAGAGAAAAGTACAAAATCTTCATTACTTTTGCTGGAATTTCCTTAATTTCTGTTTCTAACATTGTACTTTAATGCCAACCGTATATTATATCCATTAGGTCGGCTATTTTTGGATGCAGTAGTTTAGAAAACAGAGAAAAGTGCAAAATCTTCAACAGTTTTGCTGGAATTTCCTTAATTTCTGTTTCTAACATTGTACTTTAATGCCAACCGTATATTATATCCATTAGGTCGGCTATTTTTGGATGCTGTAGTTTAGAAAACAGAGAAAAGTGCAAAATCTTCAACAGTTTTGCTGGAATTTCCTTAATTTCTGTTTCTAACATTGTACTTTAATGGCCGGTGTATGTTATACACATTAGGTTGGCTAGTTTTAGTTGTAGAGATTCAAAAAAAGGAAAAAATACAGAATCTTTCCCAGTTCTGCTGCGATTTCCTTAATTTCTGTTTCTAACATTGTATTATTAGGAGGAGGGTATATTATACACATTAGGTCGGCTTCTTTTGGATGTAGAAATTTAGAAAGAAACAGCAACTTCTCAGTTATCTCAGATTAATTATTTTTTTGTGTGAGTGTATCTTTGCTACACCACAGTCACAACTTCAAAGTAATAATGTTTTTTTTTTCTAGATAAATAACTCAGATGCTGTAAAATCTAGTAATAAAAACTTAGCATAAAATTTACAAAAAAAAGAAAAAAAAAAGGAATGAACAAAAAACAGAAATAACTTATAGGGGCTTTGGTAATGATAATGTGGCAACGTCAGTCAAGTAAGTAAACCATTGGGGACTTACAGAGTACAATAAAGTAGTGGGCGATGGTATTTGCTCATATGTACCGTGTAATTGAAGTCTAGACTTAATGTAGTAAATCAGAACAGGACACTGTTCGCCAGCTATGAAATAAAACCAAAACACCTAACTATAATACGAGTACATAATAATATTGTTAACTGCGAGCAAGAATCCCCCAACTCTGTTATGGAACATTCGCTCGCTCAACCCAATCGCTATTATTCATCTAATCAGCATTCTTTTACTACCTAGTTTCTTTATTTTGGTCTATTTTGAATAGCCTTTTATACTACCAATTAGGTGTCGTGGACGGGGACGGCGGAAGCGCATACTTTACTATAAATAATTTTTTTTTCTAACAAATAAAAAGTAGTCATACGCGGGATTCGATCTGGTGATCTCCCACATACGAAGCCACGCTCTTGACCACTAGACCAACACACGCCAACAGAAAGGGTGAGTAGATCATAGAGTATCTTCCTCCACGTATCCTCAAATTTTTGGCCGCAACCTAGAGCCACTAATGTACAATAGACTATAAAAATATCCCAAACATATTAATAATTTTCTCTTCAAGACTGTAATCGCTTAATAGCGTTCCTATTAAGTGTAAAAGAAGTTCAGTTACCAGTGTTTCGTTTAAGATTTTAAATAAAGGTTAGGATGACGAAACAAAATGGCAGCCAGAAAATGAAAGAGTGAAATAAATTAGGAGACGGAAGCTAGTGATGCCTCCGGCCTCCTTTACCAAAAAGGTATTATTGATATTTAACTAGCCGTGATGTGGCGACCATTGTGGCTGGTAATAAGTTGATTAGAAGGAGTACGAGAGCCCCCTAGTTGTGGAGCTCCTAGTTCTTTGGACAGTGTGTGTGTCTGTCTGTCTGTGTGTGAATTGTATAAAGTTTTCTTTTTCCAATTTTTTTTTTTTTTTTCTCCTGATGGAATAGTTAGCGCCTGGGGGGCGCCGAGCCGATGGTGGCGCCAACTTCGCAACTCTGTCGCCACGGTCTGACTTGCCAAACACACCAAGAATGAAATGAAAACACTAAACACACTTCCGTTTTGTTTCGCTTCTGGTAGCGACTGAAAGATTGTGTTATTAGAACCGAAACAAATTGGAGGACGCTGGCCTACACCTTTTCCTATTTGGCTCAAAGAGTGAGTTTGAATGGGACAACACGGTTTTTTCTATTCTTTAAGGGGGGAAAAAAAAAAAATTTTCTGATAAGAAACAATGATCTTTTGTGCTTCATTGTTCTTTCTTTTTTTTTTATTAATAAATACAAAAATTAGGTGTGAAATCATTTATTTTCTGTCAACTGATGCGTTTCCTACATTCACCTAACTGAAAAAACATCCAATGGACTTCCAAAAACCTTGTAAAGCGCCAAAATAATCTGTATTAAAGAAACACGCAGAAGAGGATCATACACAGCCAAAGCTGAAGAGCTTTTATAGGATCACATAGGAGGAGGTGGTATTGGTAAGAACTTATTAAGGCCTACATCCTCCCTGGATGAAGTATTATAGGGTATTCCATCGCTAGCAACATCTGTAAGTATGCGCAAGTCTCACGAAATGGAGTAAGGTAGTAAAGGTTCCAAAATCTAACCCAGGGTTCATTGATGTACTTGTTAACCCAAAACGGAAACAGAAATACAGTAATTTTTTTGGGAACTTTATAAATTTTGCTGAGAACTGCAGGAGTGCAGAAAATGCAGCGCACTAAATGATGTCAAGATGCCGCTGTTTTATCAGTTTTTATAAGTGGAAGAATTTTACACCATCTCGACAATATCTTTAACTGTATTTCCTACTAATATTCTACGAAATCTTTGAATTCATCCGTCATACCACGCACATTCTATTTCTTCCCTTGAAATCCGTGACAATGTTGTGCAAAACGAGATCAAATTAGAAGTAAACATCTTATTTGGTTAGTTCTTGTTTATTTAGTTAGTTTTTAGTTTATTCCTAATTTTTTGTTGAATGAATGAATAAATATTTATTTCTATAAATATAATATGTTTTAAATAAATACAGAAGTTTAATGTATAATACCCTAATTTTTGTTATTATCATTACTAATATGGTTTTTAATTAATTTTTAGGTTTCTTCATTGGTCTTCTTCTTTTAGGGTCTTTAATTTATTTTTTGTGAGATATTCTTAGTTTATTTGTTTCATGAATTCTTCTTATAGTAAATTCTTATATTTTGTTTGAAGTATTAAGCTGGCTGGCATTGCTCTTAATTTTTATTTCATACAGAAAGTAAAGTAATTGCCTATTTTTTCAGGAGAGCTTTAGGTCCAACTACCAAATCAGGTGTCGTGGACAGAGGCGACTAGCAAACATTCTTCCCTGTAAATTTCTTTTTATTAACCATTAAATAAAATCCAAGGCCCAAGACCGGGGATCGAACCCACTAACCAACAATACATATTAGCTTTACTGGTCTCGCCCCTAACCGCTCGGCTACCGTGGCGCTTCTTATTTCATACATTTATTCCAAAGGGACTTTATGCATATATTTTTATGATTTTCATTTTATTTCTCTCCTCCCTTCTACCCTTACAAGTTCAAGTATCAGATACTTGCTGAAAACTGTTGGTGAACGCCAACCTATTTACATGTTAATCTACGAGGGTCGTTTGAAAAGTCCGTGCAAAGTCAGAGAGATAGCACCACTGTCGCATATCGAGGTTATGTTTAGTTAGTAGCAACTCTTGGAAGAACACACACCAAGTTTCAGCCAGATCGGTCTATTTCTTTGTGTTTGGCATTCGTTTGAATCGAGGAAGTCGAGTGATTTTCAAATTTTCGAAATCGTGTGAAGTGTTGCAAGGACGGTTTGCAGCTGTTCCAGAAGAATCCGCAGGACTTCAAGCGTCGTTTCGTCACTGTGGATGAAACATGGATACATCACTACACTCCTGAGACCAAAGAACAATCTAAACAATGGGTTACCAAGGGGGAATCTGCGCCAAAAAAAGGCGAAGACCGTTCCTTCAGCCGGAAAGATTATGGCGACTGTCTTTTGGGATTCGCAAGGGATAATCCTCATCGACTATCTGGAAAAGGGTAAAACTATTACAGGTGAATATTATTTATCGTTATTGGACCATTTGAAAACCGAGCTGCAAGAAAAACGCCCACGATTGGCCCACCAAAAAAGTCCTTTTCCATCACGACAACGCACCAGCTCACACCTCAGCAGTTGTGGTCGCAAAATTAATGGAAATAGGGTTCCAACTCGTTTCACATCCCCCCCTATTCTCCAGACTTGGCTCCCTCGGACTACTATTTGTTCCCCAATATGAAGAAATGGCTGGCGGGAAAAAGATTTTATTCAAACGAGGAGGGTGATTGCAGAAACGAATGGCTATTTTTCAGACTTGGACAAATCCTATTATTCGGAAGGGATCAACAAACTAGAGCAGCGTTGGACGAAGTGTATAAGCCTAAAAGGAGACTATGTTGAAAAATAAGAAAGGTTTACCCCCCAAAAAATTAAGTAGTTTTTATTTTTGCACGGACTTTTCAAACTACCCTCGTACTAAATACAAATTTGAAGTTAGAAGATGTAATTCTAAGTAATTGTGAGCTTTTGGTGCTAGCTTTTTCCCATCATCTTTTATTTATTTATTACATTTTACAAATATTTTATTACACTTGTGTACGTCCTTGAATACAAACAAACATAAATTCCATTAGAACGTCCATCTCTGCTGTGCTAATGGTCCACTACTACTGAGGCTGAAATGAGACAACTCTGTTGATGAACCGACTGACTACAAGCATTTAAATTGACCGTGAAATTGTCGTCTGTGAAAAAGTTTGTCGTTTTAAAAATATATATTGACAGTCCTCTCGGCCAGCTTCCATCTTGTAATAATCATGTTTTGACTAGCATGCCATCCTCCTGACTGGCTAGAACTTAATTATTTGCCAGTCACACATCGTTCCTTCTTTTTCTTAATATTTACGTTAATAATCTTTGTAACTATGACAGCTAATTGTCTACGCCTGTTACTCTCAAATTCCTTTTTCCTTTTTAATTTCTCAGATAGAGAAAATAGTTTTAGTCTTACTGATTTTCAATTTTTGAATTTTTTTGGCAACAAATACAAGTTTCGAATTTCAGTCAGCGTTACTCGATCGGGAAAAATCCACGAAAGTTCACATTTATTATTTGCTTCTGGTTCCATCTTCGAAGCTCTCAACAGTTTTAGAATAAAAAAATGTTTTTTTACAATGATTTTCTTTTAACTCAATAAACTAAGTACCTACAATGCACGCAAGGTCTCGCCACTTGTTTAACATAATGAAACATGGCATAATAGTTGAGCTACACGATTTTTGGCCATGCAAACTTGTCAACGAATCGTTGCATTTTCTTATTAGATAAAAAAAAAATATCGGTGCATAATTGTAAAAAAGCGATGCCGTTAAATTATTTATCTCATTATCTGGGAAGAACAATAGAAACTTGTAGCTAAAGAGGAATTTCCAGGCAAACCACATGTGAAGGATTGTTCCAAAACAGGACAGTTTGAACTGTCCAGCAAGTTAATCTTTCTAATACTGCTGGATATTTTTTTTGCAAGCTCGAGAATATTTTTTGCTTTTGTGCCTAACAATCTGCGGTTGACGAATCTTGCAACAGTTTTCTGTTTTAAACTTGGTTAAACGGATACGGTAAGATGAGGTGAGCCAGGACAAGATGTTTGAAATGTTTTAGACCTCATCTTGCGCGTGCTAATCGTTGGAGGTCGTCTTACTTTTAAATAAATGCAGTCCTGGTATCTTCTGCCATGTCTACTAATTATTTTATTTGTGAGTTCATTGCTTTTAAGTAAGCGATTTCACAAAGGTCATTGAAGGAATGAAACTGAATACTGTTCAGGAGCTTCTTTTTTTTATTCCTTTGATTGCGCTAAATGTGTTCAAAGGGGGGGAATGTTCCTGGAAGAGAAACAGGGAAAAGAGTATACACAAAGAATGTGAGGGTTCCTTGAAAGGACTTAGCTTGTACCCCCAATCTCCCCTCCAATTCTGGGTTACCTCAACAAGCTCCTGAACATGATAAATTTAATATTCTATTAGCTTCTGAAATTCAGGGTGACAGACTTCAGCCCTCAGCATCTTTTGTTGCAAGAGATGTTGAAAGGGGTTACGGTAAGTTGTTGTAACTGTCTTTTTATCCAATCAATATCGTATTTCCTACTTCCTTACTGGTGGAAACGGCTCACCTACTGGTAAGTAACGCAAAAACCTGGTCCTCCAGGATGCCTGTTGTTGCAAAGGGCCACTTCCTTGTCCAACTAAAATTTGGTAAAAAGTCAACTTGAAGGAGACTTCATAATAAATTAAAAACCGTCCTGGAACGTCGAACAATTCATACAGTACCGGAAATACATTTTTATAGAAGCATGTACAAAATGTGGTCCTAATTTTTAATTCACTATTTTTTTTTTGTATTCCTTTTTTTGGAGGTTATCTACATTTTAGTATTGTACACGTCCTTGACTATACCACCTGCATCATACAGGTATTAGCATCCCGCATTGTCGCCAGCCTACTACACCCACCTGGCTTAAGGCTTGTTGTTTTCGAAATTCCGCCATCACCCTGCCAAAACTTTTATTAATAAAGGAGGTGGGAACCTCCATGTTTCTGAACCAGCGTAGAGGGAGCGAAATGTTTTGTTAATTATAATTATTCCAAGAGATTAGGGAGAAGGGGGAATTTGCAAAAGATATTAAACTTTACTTCCATGAAATTTGTTACCTTTTATCACGATAGTTCTCCTTCTGGGAGAAAAGGGCTTTGCGGGATTCTCTCTAAAGTACCAATTCGGTAAAATGCACGGTATTATGTGTTGTATATTTTAAAAGAGGTTTTAAATTTTTGAAATTGAAGGAATTACTTCTAAAAAGAAATACCATTTCAATGAAATTTTCTTTTCACTTTTCTAAGAGTTGTTTCTCAACTACTTCCTGTGATTCACTGTCTTTATTTGAATATTTTGTTCAATAAAATTCTTGGTACTCAAAGAATGGCTCCCCTAGATTGTCATTTCGGTGTAATGAAATTTATATTTGAGAAAATACGTCAGCGAACTGGATTTCTACGTGAAGATCCCGAATTCCAGATGAACTGTCGATTCTGTTACAGTTAACTTACCGGAGAGTTGCAACACTGTCCGGGGGATCGGTTGCGCCGCACTAAAAGAGGATCTCAGATGTTGACCTGTCTGAGATTAAAGAGAGAGGAAGTGAAACGTAAAAGAGAGAAAAAATTGTGTGGGTTCATATCCTTTTTTTTTAAAAAAAATAAAATAAAACAAATTACTAGAAAAACCGAATAGTTAACAAAAACAAAAAACAATAACAAGCAGTATTCGATTTCATAAACTATATAAATAAATAGTGTACAAAAACTATAATAATATATAAAACTATATAACGTAATAAATAGTGTGAAAAAAACTTTACAGAAAACAGAAACATGAAGATAATAATAGGGTAAACCAAAAAAAAAATCTATAACCTAACAAAATATCGAAATAAAGTTAAAAAGAAGTATACCGACGGTGGCAGCCTGCTCTCTATGACTGAAATAGTAAACTAAGGGTTATTATAGCCCTTGTTCCAAAACATATATACGTATATATAATAATGAATTACTTTATGGGCCATCTGACATTAAAGGGAATGGATATTAATACAGAATACGTATAATTTGCATATGAAATAGTATAACCCACTTTTATATTAAGGCTAAGCGCACAGCAGCTCACCCAGCTCTCGGTTATGCTGTGTTGACTGCGTGCAGTCACCAAAAAAGCCCCTTGGTAACGTGCACACTCGTATTTATTTCAAAACCTAACAATATTTTATATTGAAATTATGGATAATTTATTCATAAAAATATAATAATAATATTCACCATCATGTTTGGTTGTTAAAATAGAGTCTCGTTCTTTTCTTTTTTATTTTTTTAATGGAACTTTTCAAGCAAACTTTTTTTTAGCAAATAAAGGGTACGTTAAGCTCCCTTTTCCGGTTAGGGGAGGGCTGAATATTGTCCTAGGTTTTATCGTCAACCCTTTTTTTTTTTTTAGTTTATATCTTTTTATTTTATTTCTTTAAATAGCCACTAACTTTTGAATTAAAAAAAATGTTTTGCCAGTTTACTCCGTTAAAAATTAAAAATAGAAAAGGGATTACCTCATTGGTTTAGCGTGCTTCATTTCCGGAGAACCCGGGTTCATAAAATGTTCCGCAAGCCCTTCTTACAATGCAGGTCGAGTAGAATGTACCTTGTTAGCAAATCATCACAAATCCTTTAGGTAATACAAATCGCCCTAATTGAGCCCTCAAGAAATTATCTGTCCTACATTACGAGTACGAGAATAGTATGTGCATCCCAATGATGAATAAATGCGCCATGATATATCGATTTCCCCAAATACTACTTAACTAGATATTCACTAATTTCCATAACAATGCAAAAATAATCGAACCGGTGTACGTTTGTCAACAAGAGCTATGAGATAACGACTATTGAAAGCTGTAAAACCCATGATGAATGGTTTCTATCTTCTAAAATATGCACATCGTAATGTGCCCATTATATTGTTAGATATAAATAAATGCATACAATTAATGGCCTGGAATTTCACCGAGTACTCCCCCTAATCGCCATTTGTAAATACATATGTAGACTTTGTTTGGGTTCAGGTGATTCAACGGTTATTTAAAAATGTTGCACGTGATAGGTATTAAACTAAGCCTATCCGTCTTGATTAGTAAAAAAGGCATTCTGGAAGTACTTCAGAACAGACAATCTTCGTTGCGCATTCAAACTGGGAATAGAAGTAAAGATGCTTTAGATGGATCCGTAGTATCCAGCATGGATGTCTTAAAACCATGTTTAATAAGGTTCCTTATCTCAACGGAACGACGGTATAAAAAGTAAAGAAATAATTAAAAGTTCCATCTATCTGGAGAAATTCATACTCTCCTAAGGGTACGTTCACAACGGAGCTGTGAGCATAGATGATAGCGGAGATGATAGCAGTGATGCATCAGCGCTTATAGAATAACCTAGTACATTCTTATGTGAGCGTGCACAACGAAGCTTCGACTAGTGACTCATACTCGCTGCTATAAACGAGCATAGATGATAGAATTGAATTTTTCATTTTTCTGCTAGCTGAGCTCCAGTATCGGAGCTTCAAAATGGACGTAGAAAAATTATTTAGTGCTGTCTTTACTCATTATTTTTGGTTATTATTTTATTATTTACTTTTAAACAATATTTTGTTTTTTAAATCGTGCTTACATTTATTTTCATGTGTATTTATTTGTTTTTTTTTTTTTTCAATAAAATAATTACCTAAGAGTAATCACTAGTTTTTCTTCTATGGTTATAGGATTTCCATGACAATTTTTCCAAAGTTTTCTTAATTTTGACCTTATTTTTTCTAAAATATAGTCGAATGTGGGTGGACCCATCCTCACATATTCAAAAAAACGATCCGGATAATTTCTAAGTTCCTTATATAAATAGTGAAATTCACCCAAAGTACTTCGTTTTTTATTTATGGTATGTACATGATATTTTCTAAAGCGTTTTTTCTTTAAAATATTCCATTTTGTTGCTGGTGAACATAAAAACTCTTCTTCACTACTCGACAGTTGCATGTATCACAGCTCCGTTGTGCACACTAATCAGCGATTATATTTTACTCTATCAGTTATCATCTCTGCTCCGTTGTAAACGTGCCCTAAGGCTGCATTAATCAGGAATGGCTACTCGTTCTAAATGACCCTGTACTTGACTCATGTAAGTCTTGCTTGGTCGTAGGATTACTTGAAACAGAATTTTGGGATCGAGCTTAGCTCAATTTACTCCCAACGATTGCTTTTAAGTGACCAGATTCACCGCCAAAGATGTGAGAAACAGTAAATGCTCCATTCTAAGCTATCAAATATCCCTTCCTGAAAGGCCCTACCTGTAGCAAAATTCCCAATAACTTCCCTAGATTGTTTAAAGATGAGCTTCAAGGCAATCAGACCGCTGGTTCGTTTTTCACCCTCATTTAGTAGCCAACTAATTGTTTCAGTTCTTGACAGTTTTCACAAGATTCTGTATCTTGAAAATAGAATTAAAAAATCCAAACTTTCAAGCTACATTTTAAGCAACTACAATTTTTTTTTTGAACATATAACTAAAATTTAGAAAAAAAATTAAATTTGGAAGTTAAGAAAATAAAAAACTACCAAAACAAAAAATTGCTGAAAATATGGTTGATAGTGTTGCAATCTGTTAGCGACAGTGACAAACACACAAAGTAACTGGCAAATTATTAACTAGCTAGGACAAAGTCATTAGTTGCAGACGACATAGTAAACTAACTGCGATTTCACACAGATTCTGGATAATCTGTTGGTATTATGTTGATTACACTGAAATGTGGTGCATAAATTATCATTCATCCTCACTTACTAAAGGGAAATTAGGGAACATTAAACATTTAGGCGGTGGAACAGTGAGAACACATTAACTCTATTTTCTGCAATACTTTGAAAGAGGAATTTTCTCAAACTTTCTACTTTTTCATACTACTGTAAATTATTCTTGGTATGAACTATGTGAATTATTTCACCGCTGCTTCTGTGTAATTAATTCCTGCCATAAAATGAAGCTTTTTTTTTATAGTTAATTTATTCTATGCATTGGGTTAAATTTAAGCTTACTTCTTTCACTAACTACTACTGTCAAAGTTTTCTTCAAATTTGGACTTTTAACCAATTACTCCCTCAAAAAGTTTCGGAAGTGATAACTGGACATTTCCGGGTTGGTTGGAGGATCACCAGAAAGTTTTCTTGCCTGTTCCGAGCTAAATTCTACTATCTACGTTCCAGCCCGAATCCTGAACTATTTTTTTTTGTTAATTTTAAAGTAAAGACAAACGGGAAGTTACAATCGGATTTTTTTCCTAAAGAGACAAACTATTTCCTGTACAAATTATGTCCCTGTAAAGTCCTGAATTAAAGGTACATATAAAATAAATTAAAAGTTCTTGAATGTTCAATCTATTATCATGGAATACATTATAATAATTAATTAATGCTTTCTTTACTTAAAAATACACATATATATATAAACTCCCAAGACAAAGCTATACTTAGTGTACAAAGTACGCAGCCCGCATATCTAACAATGATTTGCGAACTGGTTTACTAGTCAGAACTCTTCAGAACAGCCCTCTTGAATCAGCTTGCCCACTTGAATGAACTGGAATAATTACTTCTTAGGATGTCTATTGAATGCTGTCCAATTGAATGATTATTTATAAAGTAGTATAACCATTGATTAGATTATGTTTTGTTTCATTGACATAATGATAACTATAATTTTATAAAAATTAAACTTTTTTTTTATGTTTTTTTTTATGCTAAAGAATTACATACATTGTAATGATCTTTTAATTGTGAGCATTATTTAAATTAATACTCAATTAATTTTGCTCTGAGTTTTAGCCGCTATCCAGATTTTCCTGTGGGTTTTCTAGCAAGGTTAGGAAATGAAAAGCGGTCTTTTCTTGGCTGGAGCACGGGTCATAATTATCTGCTGGTTCATTATCTAAACAGAATTGGAGTACTCGATGGTTCAAGACTATGTTATCTTTGGGATTGTGCAAAAGTCAGTCGTGTTATTCTATTAAAAATACTTCCTTCAACGAGGACGGCTGTGGCCTTGGGCGACAAACACTCGGATTTGCAATGAGCTGTGATTTGCCTGTAGATTTTGTCCTACTAAAATTGGAAGCACACATCAACTATCTCTGATAGTTTTGATGTAATATATTGTGAGGTGCTAGGAGTTCGAGAGATGTTAGCTTCTCAGTCAGGCTGGGATACCCGCATTGACTACAAGATTTCTGTGAAGAAGTGATTAATTCACTTCCTCTGTGGGTTAGGTGGCCGTAAAACATTTTTTTTTCCGGAGGATACAGAAAAATTGAAGTCAAACAATTTTTATGAATGTCAATTTTATTATTAACTATTATTTTTGTGTCAATAATAGTTTTTTGTTACCAAAAAAAAAATAAAAAAAAAATGTATCCAGGTGTAAAATAAAAAGTAATACGCGTAAGTACTAAAGGTATCGATCTAGCTAGCAGAGGAACCGGTATATTACCCTGTGTGTGTACATAAAGTTGGTGTAAATGCGACAGATGGGCAAGTGGTCTCACTACAAAGCATGTATGTACAGGAAACATCTGATTAGGTTTGTAAAAAAGTAACCGAGTCATATTGCCTTTGCGTAATATTACCCCTTCATTGCCACAACGAAGTTAACCAGTTGCCGTTTTTTTAATACCTTATATTCTAACTATATATATATATAAAGAGGCCACATTGAGCGCAGATACAATGTTTCATACTAATGTACTCAAAGAAGCAGCTGAATTGTAGAAAAGCAAAACATACTGCGCTGGGAAGACATATGTGCGCAGACTCAACTGCCTAGCGCTTTTTACTTCTTGACAGCAGCTTTTTCCCACGCAATGACTAAAAAGAAAATGATAGAATAAAATTGTGTAAATAATAATAATGATCGTAATGGGTTATATTAAGCAATCAAAAAAAAATCTTGTTATTTATAATAACACTACCATAGGATTTGCAACCTTACTAACTCAGAATTTTTAAAATGTATTTATTGCTTACTAAAATTACATAGTTCCTAAAAAAACATAATTCACAAAAATGTTACTGATCTTTATAAGCGTCACGGTTGTCGAGCCGTTTAGAGGTTAACATGTTACTTTTAGTCATGTGATACTTAAAGGTTCACTGAAAATATCTATTCATAGTAATGCCTACTTTTTTTTTTAGGTGGACTTTATACGTCCAACTACCAAATTAGGTTTCGCGTACGGAGAGGCGTCAAACAAGCACACATTACTATAAATTTATTATGCAAAATATTAACTAAAATCGGCTGATAGGAGCGGGAATCGAACCCAGCAGCACTAGCTCTAAATAACTTTTACTTAGTTTAGCGGGCCTCGCTTCTAACCACTCGGCTATCGTGACACCTTACTTCTAACTAATTAGAACTCAAAATAAAAAGAAAACAGTAAATGAACATACATACTAAACTGAACATTAGAAATAAAATCTATCTTTTAAGAAACAAGTTTCATTTTATTTATTTTTTAATAAAACAATTGAGACAGAATCTATTTTACTTTAATAGAATAAAAGTATCAACAATAAAAGCTCTTGTAAGAAATAATTCAGAGAAGTAATGAATTGTAAACGCAATACTGCAGTAAATTAAGTATTTTATACTTTTTAAAAACAGCAATTAAGTATGGAAAATGTGTACTTTACTAGAGATTTATCTTTTTCAATTAGATGTTTTTAGTGGACACGAGGCAAAACAGACATAGTAGAGTAATTAAGAAAATGATGATTGTATCCAATTGATGAAAGAGACTGTTCGAAGTAAAAAGAAGAAAGAAAGAAATAAGGACAGAAATAGAGGCAATAATTCTAATGTTTTAAATCGTTTAAAAAAAAAAGAAAAAAACGTTTTGTACTTTAGAATCATTATCACTCATCAATAGCCACTTAGATTGCAGTTTGTAACAGCAATAGTAGCCTGACAAATCCAAACTAGGCTTAGAAGTATTTATATTCACAAAGGCAATGGTGTACATGCATCGTGGACACCCATCTGATTGGATTTCTATTGCAATCGTTGACAGGCCAATGGAATTTTTAAAGTCAATTAAATGACTCAATTAATTCAAGTAATACTGATGTTGGATGTCATTTGTCACTTTACAAAACTTATCTGTCTTTGATGACATCAAATAACGTCTACACTATTTATTTCCTTCAACTACTTTCTCTCGATGACGTCTTAACAATTACATTCATTGGGAGTTTTTACCATTAAATTTGTTAATGGTTTAGGTAGCCATTTATTTCAGGCTAAAATTTCTTTCTTTGTTTTTGTTTTATTTTATTTTTGAAACTGCGGATAGAAGGATTTAGTTTCTCATCTGAAATATCTGTCATTTAAATTTTAAAGTTTAAGGGGTCATATATCTTTCAGCGAAGACTAGGCGATTGTACTCATCTAGAGCCTCAAAAAAATGTTCCAGCAGCTAGTCTCAGATTCTGCTCTCCTACGATCTCACATCTTTCTGCTTAACCGTTCACGAGATATCCTGCACAGGGCGGCACATAATGGGTGGGGCAATTCTATATGATTTGCAGACTGTCAGAGGATGAAAGATGTTCACTTAAATCTTGACTATAGCTTTGGAATTATTACCTTGCGGTACTGGAAATGTGTTACAGACCAAACGGGTTAAAAAGCTACCTTTGAAGCCGTCTAATTAGTCTATTCTCATGTTTTTCTTTTCTCTGTGTGAGTAAAAATACCAAAAATGTTTAGCCTGGAATATCTATGCGTGATTTCCAGTAGCTCTTCTTTTAAATATTTCTGGATTCACAACTGTGGAATGTGTCACAAATTCTTAAAGATCTTTTAAGACAATTTCCAAGTTCTCGCCCCTTTTATTCGATAAAAATTTCTCGATTTAGAATGAATACAATTAAATGAACTCCCGTGAGATTTCACACGGTTAAATGTAAGAAACACGTGACCAAATTATTAAATGGGATGTTTAACTTCAAAAAGATAAAGAATAAACTAAGCACTAAACGAAGAGAGATTCTTATTTTTAATGAGATGTCACAAAACGGAGAAAAAAAAAATATCTCATTTAAGTTATCAAAATTTATTTTCTACTTAATTAAATAAGTTTCGAATTGTCTCACAAAGTTTACAGTTTTATGTTTCCTTGTACCGTATTTGGATAACCATAGATATCAATTTCGTTTGCTTTTCCCCCCCCCCTACTTTAGGATGGATGGGGTAGAGAAAGACCGGTAGTGATTTAGGACTTTGATGGGATCCTTCTGGGGTTAACGGCCCTGTCTTGGACAAGACATAACTCCATCAAGACGCTAATTAAAGAACGAACAAAAAAAGAGACAAAATTATCGGGACAAGTTAACGCAAACAGTAGCCAGAGATTTTAATAGCTGGAAACAAAGCATAGCTCCTTTTTTTGTCTTTCCCATAAAATTCTCTTTATACTGTTTACGTCCAAATAATGAAACAAAACAAAAACAAAAAAAAAATGATTGAATATAAAATAAAATTGGATAAGCAAAAAGTTGAATAAAGGAGAACAAATGGACAGACAGACAGACTGGCAGAAAGAACCAATGGCTATAAAACCTTTTAGGCATGAGCTAACAAGGGGGGGAAATGCTTTGAATGAAGAAAAAGCTGATGAATCGCGCGGGCTTGGAAATTCTCATGAATAATTCCAGGTATAGGCATATTTTAGTTGGCATTGAAGAACAAGAAGTTGAGTGAATGGTCCGGCTATAGTAAGGGTGGTATTTTGGTTGTAAGGTTAAAAGAAAGGGTTGACCCATTGATTACCTGTATCCATTTCTATCATCTCTCTTGAGTGAACTGAGCGAACTGTGAGGGTAACCCAGCTTGCGTTTCCAAGGTGATTTGTTTTCTCCAAAATTGCAAAGAACAAATCCCCACATGCCCTAAAATGTGTTATCCACTAAAAACAAAAAACAAAACAAAAAAAATTGTCAAAAACAAAAATATTTAGTTATCATCCCGCAGGAGGAACAGTTTAACTGCTCATGAGGAGCAACGGTCCCACGGGTACCAGTCAGCATACTTGCTCATAAACAATCCACAGAATGTACCTGAAGGCTCAAAAAATCATTTACTCAAAATAGAATTGTTCATGGAGAGCTAATCTCAAAAATCTTAGTGGCACTTAATAACCAACAGGCTTCTTAAAAGAATTTGTTAACTTAAAAAATATCTAGTACTGCTAAATTAAGTACACTTGCTTGTTTTTTTTTTTTGTTTTTTTTTTATTAAAGTGATTAACAGCTTAACTTAATTATGATACAGTCTTACAGATTATTTTGATAGAATAGAATAATCATCTAAAGCGTGAAATTATTTAATACAAAAAATTGGTAAATTACAGTAAAAAAAACAAACGAAATTACAAAAAAACCTGGAAGTAGAAGTTAAGTATACTACTCAATTAATAGAACTTTACACAATTAACTTTAAACAGAAATTTATTTAGACGTGAGAGTCTTTTTCATTTTAACCCAGAAAGAAAATAAGCATCAAAAAATAATTATAGATAAATATTAGATTGGTTTAAGGTTGTTTTAATTTTTGTCTTCACCTTCTACTTCTTTTAAAGAAAACGATTTGTCTATTTATTTATTTTTTAATTAATTTAAAGAGCTGATCTGTTGATCTGAAGAACGAGCAAAGAAGAAATGATTATGGTGAAGGAGGAAACCAAATCTATCAAGAAAAGTGGATAATCTGTAAGAAATGTGTTTACAAGTTATGCTCAAGGTTTTAAAGTTTGAATCCTGTAATTATTTTAAGTTGGTGAGATCAGAATAGGTACCGTTTTATTAAAAAAAAAACAAAAAATAGAAAAGTCCATTCTTACCTGTATAATAAATAGAGGTGCCAAGTTTATTTATTTATTTTTTTAAAAGAATTTTTCCACCAACAACCCTATTATTATTAAATTTTGTAAACCCATAAATATTTGTTTTTAATCAGATTCTAAATAGTGGATCTTTTCTCTCTCTAACAGTTCAATAATGTGACAATAATTCAATCAAAAGTAGAGTCGAAAGGGTTTAGTTTTAATATCTAAAGACAAAAACCAGGGGCACCTCTTTAATTTATTTAATTACTGAATTTCAACCAGTTTATTTATTGATCTAAGATCCTGTCTGTTCAGGAATATAGATTTTTTTTTTTTTTAATAATTATTATTTATACATAGTTGAAAATAGTTATTTATTGCCGTAATGTGGGAAATGCCAGCCGGCGGCTTTTACCTATTTCTTTGATGACTTGACTCTGGCGTGCTGTGATAGACCCAGTCTAATACGCAATAATATATAGGAGCAAAAAATAATTAGGTTGAATTCTTTATAAAACAGTTGTGTAAAACATTGCAGCGAAATTCTTTTATCCATTTGCTTTTGATCTGCATTTAAACGTTATTTTTGCACCAATCTTACCCAAAGCTTTCTCATGATGCAAATTGTGCCGTACTCTTTCTTGGGTGGCAGCTGTCACATATTCCTTTAATCCGCTAATTGTTGAAACATACGTGGCATCAGTCTTAGACCGCGCCAAAAAAAAAAAGAAAAGAGGATCATCTTCAAGAGAAAGCAGAAACAGGAATCACTCACTAATGAAAAGGTAGGATCAGACTTTTTACTTAATCCTTTACAAACTTTGCTTCAGTACCTGTTAGTTTTTTCAAAGACAGGCTAAAACAAAAAAATATTTACGCCCTTTTTGTTTTGTTTTTGTCTGTTGTGTGTTCCCCACTGGTGCCAGATGAGACCACTCATCCTACAACACCACTCAAGGGATGATACCCTGAATCCAGGTACTCCAGCCAAGTTCTAGATGGAAAAGCTAAAGCTGGAGATAGAAGTTCTGGGGGCAACTTACTCTTCACCACCATTACCCGCCCTAAAGATTCAGAAGAAAGCTCCACCTGTGGGGTGTATTCCCCTTCAATACCTAGAAAACTACAAAAGCTCTCCAGGAAGCTCCCAGGTAAAGCGGGGAGACAGACTGTAGTGGGTAAAAAAAAGTTTGGATTCAATAGACGTATTGTCCACTTTCTATCGATTAGGTGTTTTCTAAATGTGTTGTTTCAATACTCTCATTACAACATCAGGAACGATACAGTAAATATCGGTAGCTTATTAAATATTGTCAGGAACGCCGTCAAAAATTAGTTGGCGAACAACCCATAAATAATTACCAATCCAAACTCCCCGAATTACTTTTTTTATAGTGATAACGAATTACTTAATTTAAAAACTTTTGTTAATCATGTTAATTAAAGCTTTGCCATGAAAATCCGCTTAAGCTCGACCTTAAGTTATAACTTTAGGAAAGGAAAAATCGTGTAAGTATGCCGGTTTCTTTTCAAGCCAAGAAATGTTCTTAATTGGTAGCAATAAGTTCAACTAGGCTCGTCCTATGTTGATCAGACTGTAGTAAACTAAAATCAAGTGTTAAATAAGCTACTGGACACTCGCTTCAGTAGCTACTTGGAAGCTACAATATTTTTAGATGCAGGTATGTATGAATGCAGGGAAAAGGAGAAGTCGATAGAAGTGAGAAATGAGAAAACTATTAAAAAAGAGATTCCTTCGGTACTCATTTATGAGATAACAAACTATTTTTCTTGTATCTAAAATACTTGAGTCCATCCAATGAAGAACAGTGTAGACTATATGAAGAAATGCACAGGCAAAAAGTGAATGTAGGGGAGAACGATGAATCAAAAAAGAGAAAGGATGAATCGCGGTGTGTAGAATCGATATTAGACATGTGTAGTAGTGGTCTTTTCAAAACCAGCATCACCATCATCATCATCATCATTACCATATAGATTTGCAGATCCCAATAAAGCGCTCGCGGCTGTATTTATATCGGACTGAAAGCGCGCGAGAATTAGAGCGGGAGTGAATGAGAGATTGTCTAGTGACGGCGCGGCAAATGCTGCTCCCTGCCGGCTGAAAACCGGTCCATTTATTTATTTCTTTCTTTATCTGTCTTCTTAGCTTGTCCACCAAATTCCTTCACGCTTGTACTGGAATCGTACTGGATATCCCCCTTTTGCGGTCACTTTACAATAAATAATAATTTTGTTTGTTTATTTTTTTTTCTTTATTTTATTATTCTTCAAAGGTACTTTAACTTACACGACTTTTTTTTCTTATTACAATTATTACCGCAAAAGTTATTCGCCAATCTCATCATTACTCTATAAATGTGCTTTTCTAGTTTAGATCGTCTGTAAGCTCTTTCTGGTTTGAACCCTAATGGTTTTTTTTAGTTTGCACTAAGGTTGTAACCGAGCGCACAGATTTCATGGACAAAAAGACCTTATCTAGATAATACTGTACAAATTAGAGCAAATGTGAGTGCATTCAAAGTAGATCTAATAAAAGTCGCAGTCTAGAACATCTGAGTTATACGTAATAAAAATGAAGCAAAATTCTAAAATAAAGGTGAATTTCGGGTAAATAATCAGTAGTTTCGATAGAATCGCAGTACTCTCTTTTGCCTTCTACTAAGAAAAAAATAATAAAGATGAATAGCCCTAAAATCAATGTTACGAAGGATGAAGGTACTGCCACCAATAATCAGTTAAACGTGTGGAAGGTGACAAGAAATGATATATTCAGCGATTTCTTGGCAAACGAAAAGCATCAGATGACTGTAGGAAGGAAATGTGAATCCATAATACACCAGTCGATTTAGTCATATGTAACATTTCTTTTTTTATATATATATTTACATAAAATTATGCTAAATATTATACAGAGAAGAATTCAACTATACTATACTGGGTTATAGTTGACAAGGAACTTTAACTCGCGTCATACTAACTTACGAAGACAATTAACATATCCTACATATCCCAGTAAGACTAAAAAGGAAGTAAATTTTTTTTCATTGGAGTGAGGTAGGATAAAGTTTTATCCTGTAAAAAAAAAAAAAACCAAGGAGAGTCCATTAGGAGGAATTGCGTGATCTGCTGGTGATGTGGATTAATTCACAGTAATATATCAGAGTATTTAGGCCTGAGAAATACAAAGTAACTTCTCTCTTCTTTTTTTTTTTGCTGTATTTCTATATAAGCCAGTGACATCGTACAAAAGCTGTTTTGCATCAGAATAGAAATCTCCCTCTATCGTGACTCTCCTCACTCTCTTCCACCAGTGAACGGCCTAATATGAATTAAAGTGAGATTGGGAGAGAGAGAAAGAGAGAGAGAGGGATAAAATAGTGATGAAGAGGCTTGTCAACAGCATCGTTGTCAAGGGTTACTTACCATCTCTGCATCTCATTCACTAAAAACCAAGTTCACCCTTTTTACACACTCCGCACAAATACCAACATATGACAAACTAAACATCTAGAATGCTTTGCGGCCAAAGAAGGGGTCATATCAACTGTAAAAATATATAATAATAATATATATTCCTGTATATATTCAAGAATAAAACACATTGTTATGCTAATTTAAAAAAAAAAATGTTGAATACTAGTACCTTTAAAAAAAGAAAAAAAGGGTCCAAATAATTTTAAATCCTATTCGATCAGTATTATACTAATTCTAATTGTATTGTGGAACTTATTCCCTAACCTAATTTTTTAACATTAAATAATGCTTTAAACCTTTTCTTTAGTTATTCAGACAATGAAAAAAAATTATTAGCCTAACTTATTGTTCAATAAAAATCAATAATACAACGCCCAGTTCTGAACCAGATGGCTGATAACAGACTTGAGCAATCCAGATGCTGACATCTCTTCTATTTAAGCTTAAATTAAAACCAGAAACTGACTCTAAAAATGTGATGTGGACATTCACACAATTCTCGCTTACTACCACTGACAAAGTTTCTTAAAACTCCAAACGTTTGAGTTATATTTAACCGTTTATAAAGCGCCACCGCCTTAGCAGAGCGGTTTATAGGTGAGGCCTGTAAAGTTAAGAAGTATTGTGATGCTAGAGATTCGATTCCTGGTCTACTAGGCTATTTATTTATTGTTTTCTTTTCATGAGTAAAATTTATTGTAAAATATGGACGCCTCCGACGAGGTCTTATTTGATAGTTGGGTAGGGCAAAGCCCGTTTGATAAAATAGGCATTACAAACTATTCAGTTTGTGATTGTACATTACTTTGAAATTTAACAGTTTTAAGGAAGATAACCATTGTTTTATCTTCGGAAAGTGTTCTAAAACGGATTTTTCTTTTTTAAAAAAAGAAAAAAGAATGTATGTATTCTATACTGGGACTTTCCAGAAAAGCCTCGATGCTTTCCAGTAACTGCATGCTCAATGTAATGATTGTCTAATTTTCTTCCAACTCGATTTAAGCTATACATTAGTGTGCACTACAGAAAATCTACCTTTACAGGGAAAACGCCACCATTTCACGGAATCTTCCCAAATTTATTTTTTCCCAAGAAGTTTCCTTAATCGAATTTTCCGGGAAAATTGTTTTCAATAAAAGTTATAGATCTGCTTATATAAAATAAATTTACTATGTTTAATGAAAATCGTAAGAGCCGTTTTCAAGGAATCCTTAAAAAACAATTCTGTCAAATGGTTCATCGAGTTTCACTTGTGGCTCTTTGCCAAATTATCAAATTAAAACGTTTTCTGCTATTTCTCTCATCAGTAAAGTGAAAAATGTAAGAATAAAAATAAAATGATATATAATAAGAAGCAAACAAACATAAGTGCCGAGCTTATATCTAAATTTGTGAACAAAACAACTCGGCAGCAAGAATTTATCCGCAGTTAACTATAATAATGATTATTTCGCCCACTCGGTGAGGCTTTACATACACGTATACTGGAGAAAAAAACAGAACAAAAAATATCGAATGTTAGAACTGCTGAGTAAGATAATGTGTCACACATCCTGTCTTAGAGTTAAGCTCCAGTCTACTTAGATCTGCAGAGAAAGTTAACTTGTCACGTTCTCAGAACAGTAAGGCAAAAATAAAATAAAAACAATTAAATAGAAATTTATTTAAAACTTATCTTTAAAAAATATACAATGTTTAATGTACAATTTGTTAAATACAAACAAACATCTGTTTTCAGAACGAAGGCAAGCAGAAAGGTTTTTGACATAGCTGTGAAAAATGTGGTTTTTCAACTCAAAATCCTAGTCCTTTTTTAGGACTCCATGCACTTTATCCAATGTTTTTCTCAATGAATAGATATACCATCACTGAAGTGCAGTTTTGAAAGACGCGCAAAATACTCTTTTAAGGCTTCTATTCCCTCTATATTTGCCTCTAAAAGTTTCCAGTTACAAATTTCTCCTGGTACGGGCATCTAAAATATAAAAATAAAAATAAATTCAAATATAAAAGACAAAGTTTGTATCCACAGAATATTCTGGAATAATTATAATAAAATAATCTTTACCGCAAATGAAATTAACACTACAAGGAACTTTAAATCATATTTAACTCTTCAGTTCAAACGCTACAATATAAGCTTACAACGAAGCCTTTCACGAGCTTTTCCCGAAAACTACTCTAAAACGAAGATTTTTCGTCAAAATGATTAAATTAAAAGTAATAAATCTATGTGAATGTTGCAATGCTGAAACGGACAGGTAATGTGTCTGAGATGGAGCCTGGAAGTCAGATGACTAGTTGGGCGACCGAAATTGAGGTGTTAAGACGATGTGCTGACTAAATAGAAAATCTGCCAAAAGTACGGAACTAACAGTCGCCCAGAATCGAGATAGTTGGAGATGCTAGCTTTATGCACACGCTTAGGTTTGTAGTGTCTAGTAAAGAAGTTCTTTGCAATTTTGCAGTGTTAAGCACAAGTAAATTTGTTTCTAGAAAATCAAATTAAATTAAACATAAATACCTCCAGTGTGTGCAGGCCATATGTGTATCGTGTAAATGTTTGGCATGTCAATAATCAGCATTGTTTGTGTTGATAAGTTGGGTTGCCCCGAAGGGACGCTTAAATCATTTCTACGCACTTTAAGATATAAGATTCGTCTCCAAATACATGATGAATGGTATTGCCTGTTTCAAGTGCCGTCATATTTAGATTGATAAGGTTAAGTATGCTTTAGTGCTTTCAGATCCAAGAATATTTGACCCGCATACTAAACTTAAACACATTTAAATATAGAAGACTAAATTGATCTACGTCAATGATGGCTGCAATCCGCGAGAAACACTTTATTCTATGATTAGACTTATCGTGTCAATCATCGTACTAAATATTAAATGTGTGACATCAACAGCTTGTCTAAATTTTAGTCTTACTAGCCTAGTACTATTAAACTTTCACTAGATCAGAAAATGGATAAAACATGTTACCAACTCTGAAACTGAGTTTAAAATTAAATTACTATAGAAAATTAAATGTCCTTGTCTTAAATTTCCTTGTTCATCCTCATTTTCCATTGATTCCTTGTTCCTAATTTCAATTCAGGGAGGAGTGTAATCAAATTTACACCCTCCTAATTTATCCACAGCTATAGTTTTAAGAACATTTTCAATTTCCACTACATTAATTAAAGCAGTAAAGTTCCCTTTAAGAAAACATTTTCAAAAAAAAATGTGATGACTTACTTTTTACTGATCTTTCTCGACCTATGAACTGGCAACATGTTTGTCAGAAGAGATTAAATTTTACATATTTTAGAACATTCAATTTAGTTCATAAAACTTGTTTTAACTTTTTATTAATTGTTAATAAGTCAGCTAATCAACTCTTGTCCAATTGTTTTTGGTGGTAATTTCACAGTGGTTACCACATCCTCCCTTTGGCATCATTAAATTTGTTTATTCATCTTTATCTGACGCGGATTTGGAGCTCTCATTATCTAATATCTCGGTAAACGCTCCATCCACAGCATTCGTCATTCAATCGCGTTTCTTCATGGTCCAATGCAAACAAAATAATCCAGCTTATATTTAGCTGGATTTACCACCCGATTTAACATTATTTGTTGATCTAATAAGTTTCAGTTGAAAAGAATTTGTTTTTAAAACCATTCGTTATCTCTCGAATTAAAGACAAAAACATTGAAAGGGTATAAACTGTGGTTTCAACTTACCTTAAATGATTCTCGCTTATTTTTTTCTTTTTTTTTTAATGACTCATTCGTGTCAGTCTCAGTTTCTGAGTTTTATCTATACTCCTTCCGATATCTCATCATCTAGAAACTTTCTCATTCAACATTAGACATTTGCTGCCTTGTTCGGTTCTCACTCAAGAAAACCATTCTACTATCCAACTCCTCGCGCCCTCCCGTGTTTAATTTTTCTCAGTTATAACGTTTCGTCGGCGCTAATGACCAAGTTGTCGATGCTCTGGAAAAAAAAAAATAGTTCAACATTTTTATAGCCGTTCTCTGTGAGGGGCACCCCAAAATCTATAATTTGATTCTGGTATTTTTCTTTATCATGGAGTGTTCACAAAATTTTCCTTCTTCTGTCCATATCCCTTAGTCATTTCAGCAATTTCTTTTCAAAAATGCGTAAAATCTAAAAGAGCATGAATTTTGAAAACTTTGCAGGTTAAATGCAGGTTATCAGTTAATCAGCCATATCACCACGTTCTAGCACGTGTAGTAGACCTACTCCAATATCTTTTCTCTTGTTTCAAAGAAATTTCATTTCATTTGGTCAGTGAACATATGTAACAGATTTACTAATCGTTAATAATAGTTCATTTGAATAGAAAAGGAAAATATTATATGTTCTCCAAATTTCAATTTCTGTCAAGTTTTAACCAACGGTCAAAATTATTTTAGAAGCTTTTCTTCTTTCTAATTCAGTTCAAATTTCTCATATTGTTTTTTCTGAAATGTCCAAGCAAGAAAATTCAGTGACCAAAAACTATGACAATTTCCCACACATGTTTGCTGGAAACTTGGAAAACTGGTAAGTGGTTTAATCCATTTACATTTTGCTTGTTTAATCCACTTCTTCTTTTTCATTATATTTTCAAACCACCCAATTACCGTTTTCGTCTCTATGATGTTTTGAGGTCGCCAGAGTCAGAAGGATTTTCAAAAATGGAGTGTGTGTCTGCAAAAAATAGCTCAAAAACCTGAATTCTCAAGACGCTGAAACTTTAAATTTAAATTGGACTCTTTCAAGAGATCTAAATCCTTCAACCAGAAGTATTGCTTTAGTGAGCAGAAATTCTTGAGCCCAGTTTGATTGATTAATGCATCCGGTTGTAAGTTCTATTCAATTCTTTTATTGATAACTGACATAAATAAATTGTACAAAGAAAAGGGTAAGTTTATAGGTCGATTGTTCCGTATATCTAACCTGTCCCCTTTCTTGAATCAATATCAACTTTAATTACATCCACTCTTCAGGAATTTTCTCATATATCAAGCTATTATTAAAAATTTCACAGTTCAGCCACCAGCTTTAATCTCTTCATTACGTTATTCCACCCATTACTTGGGGCTTTCCCATCAGATCTGACATTACATTTATTCCTGCACAGCTTGCTGAAAAATCTCGTAATGACTTTGAGTACTGGTTCCGTTTCATGAACAACCGTAAATCCATGTCCGTGGTATGAAATTATTCATTAATTGTTCCTTTTAGTAAATTCATCTAATGTCTCTCTCAGACCTTCTTCATTCCTTTTGCCGAGGCTGTATTTACCTAGATAGTCTTTCCCTTTATACTCATGCACTTTTGAATTGAATTCTCCATCAAGAGTGAATCGTTTAGTCAACCCTCGTGCATATCTTTTTCAACTGTTAGTTTTTGTTAACGTGTATAAATTCGTAATGCTTGAAGTAAATCATAATCCTTGGTAAATATTATTGTTTTTATTTTGTTTGGACACACTAATTACTATAATTCTTTTTTTATTATTATCCGGATCATCACTCCCATTTTTAACTACTACTGCTTGCATTTTTAAAATTTTAGTAATTATTTTAATTCCTTCGTCACATATCAACTTCTTTAATAAATCCTTATTCCTCTTGCTTTAAGTGGGGACTAAATATGAACTTCTTCCAGTTTCATATTTCATTTATTACGGGGATTCTGTTTTCTATCATTCATTTTCAAATCATTCGTAATTTTATGTATTTTTGAAATAGTAGTTTAATTTTTTTTGCATGTCTTTTTCCATGTAAATTTTTCAATAGAAATGCTGGTGCCTCATAAGTTTTATTTTTTAGTGCTGAAGTAGAACGGATAGCAATTTGCAAGAGAAGTATCTATCTGATGCAGTTGCAGGTGTATTTAAAAGTGCGATTGAAACTTAGGTAACAGCTTTTTCACCAATTTAACAGTTAAATGCAGCAAAAACGATGATCGTTGAAATTGCTATCGTTGCAAGTTACTCTGCATAGAAGTTATAGATCTCGTAGAGACCAATCAGGTTCACTGAAAGGTCAGGTGATGAGCTCATAGAATATCGCGAAGAAATAGTTCTCGTTTTAGGGTATATAGAGAAAGAAATCGAGATCGATGTAGCACAGTTGTTGTATTTCAATAGAATGATTCATGATTCCATATCATTGACACGTTTTTTAAGAGTTGAAATAAATTCAATATTGCCTTTCTGGTATAAATCGAATAGACCAATAACTAACTTTTATGAGAAACTTTATTCCTAATAAGTTTAAAGGTATTACTTGGAAAAGAGAATAGTAGAGTCTCTCTAGAATACCATTTTCTAAAATGCACTGTCCTAACTCAATGTGTCGTTGCTAAATTTGTTACTAATTACGAGTCTGGAATAAACTCCTCAGCTAGATGTACCTATTGCTCAATGGTTTGTTGCATTTCCTTGAAAATAACTGCTAGGCTTTTCGGAAAAACTCCGTGTGAGTATATAATGATATACATGTAGATTTATAACTTTTAATTTTATAATTTTTCTACAAAAAGTTCATTTTAGGGCTGTTCTTCACGAGGGCTTGTGGTAGGGTTCAATGCCCGGTCATATTTCAGTGTATTGTACTGTGTAAGTGCCTAGTACAATAGTTCCGCATTGAATATGGTTGGTAGGCCTTAATTATGGTTCAAATATTGTTCCGAGTTTGAAGTAAATTGTAAGTTAGATGCTTCAGAATAGTTGATAGGAAACGTGTGGGTGTTCACTACAAATTTTTGTGAATATAATAGATATATATACATTTTATTAATTACAGAAAAAAAAAGTTTGAATGTGTATTGCTTTATCCATGAAATATTGGTTTTCAGTTTCTAAACTTTTGTCTAGAAATATAAAAACTAATGGTTAGCATTAAGACCAACTACGCACGTTCTGAGCGTAGTTTAATTACTTGTACAAGACGTGATTCTAACGTCCCATCATCGGATCTTTCACTCGTAAACAAAAACATAATTATTACTACACATGATTGGGCCATTGCTAGTTCCATGGTATGTATCTGCTGACGACTGGAAATATTTTCAACCTCAATTTAATTCACAAAACTCATCCCCCTGTTCCCTTTAAAAAAAAAGAAAGATTAGCTAAGTCTTGTGCTAGATCATTACAATTGATCATTTTTTCAACAATACTCAACAGGCGGTGCTAGATTAGCTAAAACGAATGCTAGCATCGTACAGAACCTTACAAGGTAGCTATAAAGACTTCTAAATACAAACAATAGACATTCTAGGTATTGTTCTGAATCATATACTTTTAAATTCTTGTACTTGTTACCAACGCATTGATCGTTAAATATCATTAAAAATCGTTACAAAAACATCGTTAAAACAATTTTAAAAAAAGTAAAATAATACTTATTTTTTTCAAGCATGATTTACGTCCAACTACCTAATTTGATATCATTAACGGAGGCGACTAGCAAACGTACTTAGCTATAATGTTCTCATAATAAACATTAATGAAAATTTAAGGCCTAGACCGGGAATCGAACTTAGCATTACAATAATCTTAGCTTTGTGGGTCTCACCTCTAACCACTCGTCTTAGCATCCATTTAGTAACGATTAATATTGATCAATTTTTATATTCTCTTACATCACGAGAGAAATAATGAAGGTTTGCGGTCTTGTCAACATTTTTGATATCGTATTTTCATTGGAAGTATCCGTTTTTAAGTCCTAAAAAAAAAAAAAAAACTATTTCTTAATTGTTAGTGTATGGTCAGCATAATTACGAGAACTTTCATTTTGTTTTCTCATTCTGTTTAGGTAACCACAAACTTGGCGATAAGCTTTTGGACAAGTGTCAGCTGTCCGGAATGTTCAGTCAGTTTACCAGTAATCGATGTTATACGAGTAGTAATCGTAGTTTCTGGAGAGTACTTGGAAAACAGCCATCGATACTCTTTAAACTAGGTATGCTTATTGCACATAAATAATTCTTTTATTACAACATTTCTCTGGTTAAAATTCGATTAATGGCACATCTGGGAGAGGGAGTTTCTTCTAAAGCCCAACGTTAATGTAATGTATGTATTTACCATCCATATATAACTAATATGTCAACAACATTTCAAATTTGAAAAAATTGGATGTTCCGAAGTGACATTTATCTGCATTAATAAGTGAATGAAAGAAAGTAAATAATATACAAAATCTGAAAGCTATAAAATATTTCTACTAATAATAGAAATGAAAATAACCAATAAAACTTACAAAAGTCGGTTATTAACCCGTTCGGATAAACAACGTTATTGTATTTTTAACTTCATTGAAAGTATTCAATTGCGCAGCTGGTTGACATTCAGAAATGTCGCCTTTAAACGTTAGCTGGGGAATGCTTGCGTAGTTCGTAGGGTGCAATCTAGTTAAATAGTTAGATCTAGCAGAAATAGATCAGGAATAAAAGGTCGTTTAAGAAATATCTTGGCACCCCACTGCTGAGATAAAAAAATAATACCATTCTTTTATATTCATTAGTTGTTTTTATTATTATTATGTTTGTTATAATTTTATTAATCAAATTAAATAATTCGATCAAAATCTCGAATTTAAAATTTGTAAAATTAGAGTATTTTCTTCTAAATTTGTGAAGAATTTGTAAATAGTCGTAAGGAAAGTGTAATTTCTACGAATAAGTCGATATTTTTGCGTGTTTTCACATAATCATTGGAGTATTGGTCCCAGACAAAGTAACCTTACTGAATCAGATTGATAGTTGAAAAAAGTTGAGTGGCAGAATTATGAACACAGCATGGGGAGGGGTCTATCTGATCGTGAAGCGAACTAGGAAGTAATTGAAGAAACCTATGATGATATGAAATTCAGTTTAGGAAGACGCCTTCAGTGCGGCTGGTTGAGCAGGAAATCCAGAACGGAGAGCAAGAGTCCAAGAGAGAAACGGGAAAGGAATGAGCGATGCCTTCGCCAAAAGCAAAATTTGGATCGGATTTCTTTAGACTGTCTAGGCTGCAGAATGAAAGCTACTTCATGGGCAGAATTGGGCTGGACACCCAGAAATTACAGCCAATGTAAATAGTTAATAGTCGCCCAATTTGACCGACCTACAGCCTCCTCAGTACCCGAAATTCTTGTTTGATTTGGTGATAGAGATCAGCTTTGCAAAATTTGCTCTTAATTCATTCAACAGTATTATTTTGAATAAAAACATACCATTTAGCGCTAAGATTCAGGTATACAATGCTGTATCGAGGGCAATGATTTGTTATGGAGCCCAGATATGGGGTTTAACACCATACGATAAGATTGAGGTTCTATTAAAATATTTTATTAAAAAAGTTTTCAAATTGCCTGTTAATGCCCCCGATTACATTGTATACTTAGAAACCAATCTGATGCCCACCTATTTGTACACTATTAGGCTACACATTAACTATGTACGTAGATGTATTGACTTGCCAGGTGAAAGATATCCTCATATAGTAATTAACGAAATTACACGAAAAAAGATTTATTTGTTTAAGGACTGGGAAAAATTCTGCAAAAATTATGACGTTCCCTTAGAACAATTACTAAGTAAAAACTATAGCGTTAATGCAATCACAGAAAAAGTAAAAGAAAAATTACTTAGTATAGGTTGAACGCACAAAAATGCTGTTACCACAAATTGTATAAAAGTGTATTATGTTGTGGCAGAATACCTGTGTATGGTAATTTAGATTCAGTGGCTATCAGTTGGGTTATTAAGTGTAGAGGGGAACTATTGTACTTAAATAATTATAGATTTAATAATGATATTAAATTATGCTCCTTGTGTAATTTACAGAGATGTGAGGATGTTTTTTATTTTGTCTGTGTGTGCCCTATTTTAAAAGGTCTGAGACATGTACATTTTAAGAAATATGAATTGAATTGCGATGAATTTATAGACCTGCTAACCAATGAAAACAGATGGCCCAGTTTGGTGTCTTACTGTAAGCAAGCTTGGTGTTATAGATACACTTTAATCCAAGAATTTAATTATTAATCCAAACCTATTAATGTCTTATTGGCGCCCAAGATAAAGATTTAATTTTTTGTTTTATTTTATTACATTTTATTCTGTGCTAGTTTATTTTAATTTTATTTAAATTTTTTTTCTTTTCTCTCTTCTACTTTGCTTTCCAATCTTAAGATGAAATTGCTAATACATTAAGATGAAATTTAATTTAAACATTTTAAAGTTACTCCTTTATATAAATAAGATCTTTATTTATTTATTTATTGTATATGCAGCAAAACACAGCAACCCTCTGACGGTCAAAAGACCAAGAGAACTGTCAGTCGCTTTTCTATTATATCCTGATATATGTAAATATTATCCAAAATAAAGACAATATTATTATTATTATTATTAGAGATCAGCTTTGACAGCAGATATTTCTTCCTCATTCTTTTGGCAATCTTGCAACAAGATCTCCTGGTTCAGGTCCTCTATCTGGGTGAGTGAATAATTGCTTAGAAAAGTCAATTGAAATATATTGTATATATAACAAAAAGAATATTAATTGAATCATTATTGTACCTTTACATTAAATAAATTACCACATAATACGGAGTATTTACAATGTTCTAAAAAAATACAGAGTAATGCCGTGTTTAAGGTTAATTATATTTAATAAATATTAAATTAATAAATTAAATTTAATGAATAATATTTTATTTGACCCTGTGCGAAGAGGAATATTGTGAAATAGAATTAAAAATGAAAGAAATAAAAAAGAAAAGTAATATCATGTTCATGTGACTAGTGCCCCTTTTTTCTATATAATATATTACTTATAATAATGTGACAATGCGTTCCCAGAGTGTCATAAGTTCAGAATTACGCCGGAAATATTTTCTTATATTCAATTTTAACATTAATACTAATTTACATGTTTAATGCAAATGTAAAATATAATAATAATATAAATTATTACATTTTTTATTTTACTTGGTGTAAAAATATGTTGTAAATTTGGAAAAAATTGATTATATTATATATGTTTTAGTTAAAAGTTATGAGCTGGAGGTTCTAAGGAGGATTTGAGGGTGGAAAAAAGAACAGAAGCAGAAGAGTTATAGATAAGAATCGAGTGTGCTTCAAACAAAGGATGCGGTTAGTTGCACATACTTTCGATAACAAACTTATATTCAAAAATAATGTAAAGGTGTTTTGTTGCCAAGAGTTGTGGAAAATATATGTTCTGCTGTATAGTGAGGATAGCAGAGCTATGTACAGAAGACACAATGTAGTATTGTCTGTCTGGGTATGAGTGTTTGGGGTGGGAGAGAGAGCGAGCGAGAGAAGAACAGGGAAAAGAAATGGGAGCCGATGGTAAGGGGGATAACTACTCCCAGGTGCTGACTTCCTAAATATTAATAAATGGGGGAGCTCCCATTTACTTACGGTAAATTCCCCTCTAACACAAGATAACTATCCAGGAAGTGTAGGAACTCTCCACACTCGCCAAGCCCAAAACGCTCTCCATATTTTCGTAAGAGTGGTTTCCCCAAATCAAGCTATCCGGGGTAAGTTGTAAGTAAGAGAGTGAGGTCCGCACTCAGGTATAACTCCCTTGGAGTCACATATACCCTTGCCTTCTCAAATCTCTTCCAAATTATTCCAAAATTTGGTTCCAAATTAAAAAGTTTGGAGAGTTCTAAGGAATCACATACCCTTATACCCTTGATAACCGTCCAGACTCTTAAGAAAATTTCAAGGTTCGGAAAGCCGGCAAAATTTGATAACAATTCCTAGCGCTAGACCCTAATCCAAATTCCCTTATTGGGAGGGAGGGACATATCCCCTTCCCAGGATTGGGATAATGAAGTGCCAAGAAGAAGGAGGAGCGATAATCTGGAGATATAATTCTCCCCAGCGCTTTACGCTCTCTTCCTTTTTCCCTACATACCTTCAAGTCTTCTCCAGACGTTTAGAGTTCAGAGAAGGAACAAATAAGGAGATGTTGGTGATCGGTTTTTGCCCCCTCCCCTGTGTTCTTAATAAAGGACTTCATTGCTGCTAGCACGATCTGATAAGTTGCTTGAAGTCATATAGGTAGGTTTATTTAAATAAAAGAAGTGTGACATTTAAAATTTCGAGAATTCCAAAACATTGTTCCAAAGAAATATATATCGTAATAATTTCCAATGATATTATTTTTAAGGGGAGTTGGAAATCGTGGCAATAGGCGGTCTTATTAATTCAGTGGAACCTGTTTATTTCATTATCATTTTTATTTCTCCTTCATTTTTTTTAAAATCTTTTTTTCAAAATATATAATAAAATGTAAGAATATGATATCACGATGGGCAATAAGGTGTATTATGCTATGGTTCACATGCATATATAATATAATAGGGTAGCCATTTTACGTCATAATTTGAATTAAATTATTAAACATTTTTATTTACCTGTTTGGTCGCTCCTCGTTATTTGTGTTTGTGTTTGTATGGGTGTAAATATGTTTTTGTCTCTGTGTAAAGTTGTTAATGTATTGAACAAGTACTATAGTGAAAACCAAATTGAGTTATTATCAAAGTCAGATTATTGTTACTTTATGCTTAGTGTTTTCATTGAATTGGCTATATACTTAAATGGATCTAGTTTTCTGAAAATTTTGTGAAATAAAAAAAGGATCATACGTGTCCTGAAGTTTGGTAAACAAAAATAAATCATCCAAGACGGTGGCACCAATTTCAGAGGGAATTTGGGTACAATGGTTAGTTACACTAGTAATCCATAGTTGCCAAAGCACCAAAGAAGCCGACGATGTAATTTATTTTTATTGTGAGACGGTAACGTAAATGAAGTCGAAATCTCTACACCAAACGGATTAATCTCTCTCTCCAATCTATCTATCGATTAATGACAGTCCGATATAGGTCTGGGATATCATAAACATGCTTTGATTGGTAAAAATAATGGATGTTATCCCGCACTTAGTACCGAACCATATTTACATTATTTTGTTGCCATGATTGAAGCATACTGCAATGGTTCACAAAATAGTTATTACAATTTTTCTAAATAACTAGCGATTGAAATTTGAACTTCAAGTTAAGTCTAAAAAGGATCCCACGATTTATCAATTATTGAAAGAACTATATTTTAGTAAAGATTTGGTATGCATTTTTTTATTTGTCTTTAAGAATGTGGTCAATCTTAATGAGCATTACTTTTTATGAGCTTAATGAACTTTTTAAGTTCATTCAGAGAGATTATAAATAAATACTCACATATGAATAAACAAAATTCAAGCCAATATTAACAGTTATTTAATTTCATATATGGATTTGTTTCTCTTTAAAGGAATTGAATTAGTATCGCGGTAAAGAGTAACAAGTACCCGCATGAAGCGGGCTTGTGGCTTTAGAATATTAAATATTTCACTTTATATTCTATTATTAGGCGTAGTATTTTATTTCTAAAATAATAATAATTCCTGTACACAATAAAAACAATTAATAATTGCTGTGTATTTCTATTAGAAAACTGGAATAATTTTTATCGCATACATTTCTAACAACAAATCGTTATCTCTATGGATAATAAAGTAATCAGTATTTAATATTTTATTGCAGTGATGAGAAGCTCGAGAATTGTACCAGCTGGGTTAGACTGTAGAACATAACTTTCGTCAGTAAAGTTAATTTGATGTCTTCTGAGTGTGAAAGAGTGGACAAAAAAAAACGCAGGAGGATAAAACTTTGTCTAGATTGAGCCCTAGCCAGGGTTTCTAACTGCATCCTTGAGATCGGAATCTCTAATCCGTAAGTTCCATTTTACTGAGTAGAATTTTTACTTTTTTTGAGGTTTTTGTTTTTCCAAAATAGCTCCAAACAATTTTCTTTAAATTGTGTACACATATTTTACTTTTTGGTGGTTAACATTTCGAAAATTCGATTAAGGTGTTAATGCCATTTTGATTTTAGTGCATGGTTTTTGGTTCTACATATTTGGTTTGTAAAATGTGTATCTAAAATTTTGATTTTGATGAGAATTGCACAATGTGAAGACTTTTTTTTTTAACTCAGGTGTGTTAACATCTTTTTACAACGAGTAATTCAACAACTCGAGAAAGGAGCACATCAGATATATTATTAGTTTTTGTAATGTCACGGTCAGTTATGGATAATACTCAGGAAAAAAAAAAAAATTGGCTGTCTTTTTTGAGTAGATATATCCTTAGTCGGTGTTCTTGCAAATATGGAAAAAAACATCCGATTGAGAGAGCTACTTAAGAAACCGTTAGGTTCAGAAAACACCTGAGCGTATTTCTACCATTTTACTTACTGCTCTTGGTTTTATGAATGCATTCTTTTCTTTAGAAGTAATAATTCAGCAGGGAATTAAAATTATGTTTACAAAGTGAATGTAGTTCTTCATGACATTAGAAAAATCATATTTATGTACAAAGCCTACTGAAAAGTATTCCAGTTATACAGGGATATGCGTCCTTCTAGTTCTAGTTAAAATACAAAATTTAAATCTTACAGTTGGAATGTATTATTTAGTAGTGCGTTGAAAATACTGTTTCAAGAGATAAATTCTGCGTATACTAGTCCTGAGTTGCAGGAGGTTGTTACAATCAGACTTTGACATAAAGTTATAGCCTAGGAACTGACCACTGAGTCTAACTGAGATGTGTATATATATATTGAAAGAGATATCTACAAAGACAGGTCACCATAATGGAGATTCGTTGCTTAACAAAGAACTAGTTAACTAAGACTAGCCTTACAAAACCACAATAATGCTGTAGACTCATGCCAGCCAGCCCAATAGATGTCGTTCAATGTCAGCCTATCAATTAAAACTTTTCTTCATATTTCTTCTCTGTTTGGATTCTATTTTGAATTGTCTCTTTATCTTACCTACAATTCAAGTCCTCTTTTCTTGTGATCATCTGTTCCCAGCCATCTTCAAGTTGAAGAAAGGATTTTTTCAAAAAAGAAATAAGAATAATTTTCAATTATTTCAGTGGTTTGAAACAAGTGTTATTTTATTTTTTTTTAACAAACCCATATACAAGAAGATCCAAACTCACAAATTTCTGGTGAAAATTAAAGCCCAGTTTCTACCACAAGAGCGGTGAGATTTGTAGTCATAGTCCTTTGTGTTGCATGAGTAAAAATAGGACCCCACACACTTGTGATGTCACCCTATTACAAGGTAGACTATAATTAAGGCTGAAATTGAAAATTTCAAAATGGTAAATTTCATTTATTTAAAATATTAATTTATATTTATTGTTTTTTGTATAGCCACGCCTTTGTTTTAATGGCTGCCCTATTAAAATTCAAATGTGTCTCTTTTATATATTATCATTTTGTGGAGCTTGGTTTTTATTATGATAGTGTATGAGAGTTCCAGGAATGTGACAATAAACTGTACTACGTTAAATATTTTAATGACTATGTAAACTTCAGCTCGTGCGACAAACACAATGGTTTTGCAGACTCAGCTTTCTTGTTTTTCAGCTTTCTTGTTTTAATATCTGTACGTAATGTTCTTTTTTTTTGTTAAATTCAATTGTACATATAGAATAATTAATTACTTGCAATTTAGGGATTCTTACTTTCTTATACTAGGCGAAAAAACTATCGCAATCATTCAAATTTTATATTATGCGTTTTCTCTGGAAAGCATTCGTTTTGGCTTTCAAGCATCCCATAATGTTATATCATAATGCGGAAATAGTGTTATAAATTATTATTTGTGATTAGTTTTTCTTCAGTAAAAAGAAAATATGCAATGATTTATGAAGAAATAACAAAAAAAAATCAATGCTAAGCATTCAAAAGGGTTTTACTTTGCTGAAAACTTTTTTACTCCCGAATACCTTTGAACTGTTAAGAAAATAATACTCTCTTTAGAAAAATTGCAACATTTACTTTCAATTGTACTACTGTCGGCCTTTTGTATCAATTTTCCTTCGTGGTTCTTTTAGTATCATGATATAGCCATTCTTAGCGCTGAAATGAATAATTGATTCTGCTTAGTAACGGAAAGTATTATAGATCAAACTTTCGGCAATATTGACGCTCAGTCAGCAAACATATAGTTGATAATTTTCTGTATTTTCAAGTAAAGTCACTGATAATTTACATTGATAAATTTTATTTTTACTAAATATTTAGTTATCTTTATAATCTACATCGTTATGAAGGGAGGATTTCTCTACGCCAAATTCAAGGCGATCTCAAAAGTTCTATTGTGGCTTCATAATGTGTTAGTGTGTTTGGGTTTTTGAGAAAAATTTATCGTTTGTAAGGTGTAAGGTGTGTGATGATGAGCTAAAATGACTATTTTTTCAATCGGGCTTTGCGTTGACTGACAAATTAAGAATCTCGGATGAAGCAGAGAGATTTCATAATTTACTGTAGATCTTTTATTTTAAAGCAGCCAGATATGAAGCCGCCAAAGCAAAGTTTTGAACAGTAGCGCAAGGCTTCTCAACTTCTCAACTCTAAGGGAAAGGCTGTTGTAGCTCTCCTCTATAAAGTGTCAGTATGCATGAGAGCTGGTTAAGTGCTAAAAATTTGTAGCATTTTATGTGTAATAGTTTGCATGCGGGTTTGATAAACCCAAATTCTTGTTATTCCTAGATTCTTCAAAATGCTTTAAAAAGTGGCTAGTCCACTTCTTTCTACGGAGTAATCATCTAACATTAGATCAGATCAAGACATGGGAGGATCCTGTTTCCAAGACAATGCTGCCAAGGCAAGGCTATCATCTGTGCCGAAAGTTTTCCTATAAACAGGTACCTACACCTAACAAACCAGAGTTCAGAACAAATATCTGGTGAGAACACTTCTGTGCAACTTCCTCACTAAGGTTTTCATTCTTCTTACGCATTTTCTTCCACTCCGAATTTTAAAGCAATTAATTCTAGTTCGTAAAACCAGAAATGACATCTTAGAGGGAAGACAAAACCCATTGCAAAACTATTTTTTAAAGACCAATTATTTAAATAAAACTTACAGATCTTCGTGTTTATAACTTATATCGATGTTTAAAGAAATTCGAGTCATTTTCGAAAAAAAGAAACCTTACGTAACATAAATTTTTGTGAGTACAGCAATAGCTGCTTTATTTATTTTGCGGCATGATACTAGATAATTTCTAATAATCTCAATCGATTTTGTAAAACGTTTATCCATATTGTAATTTGTAGTTTTATCTTTGAAGTCAACCATTTTAAACCTTTAAATATAATTTTTGTAAACATTTGTGTTACAGGTCCCAAATAATGAACCAAAAGAAATGAAAGAAAAACTACAATTTAAAAAAAAAATCATATATTTTGCTACATATTTGAGCTCTGAATCAGTTTTATGTGTTTGTTCTTTTTGTAAAAAAAAAACAAAAAAGAATGAAATAAAGGAAAAAAAAAATTGTGTTTTCACTTTTCTATAATCATTTATTTTATAAAAACATCCTAAGTTATAATATATCTGACAAAATATTGTAACAGAATAATATAATAGCATTGGCAAACACAGCTCTATGGCGGCCATAACTCCATCACCTGAGGCGAGACAGCTGGGATGTTACTCAGCACTGGAAATCTCTAGAAGGTTAAAGGAGTGAAACCTTTCGTGGAGATTACGCCAAACTGTAAGACATGCATGCATCACTTTAAAAATAAATAAATAATAAAAAATGATAGCTAATATGTTCATGATAAAAAAAAAAGTTCCTGAATAAGTACAAGAATGATACTATGAATAAGCAAGAATGATACTATGTGGAAATAAGTACTTAGTTTTGATTGATTAGGAACCTTTGAACTTCCTAAAAAAGTTTCTGTTTAATTACATACATATGTTGTAAAAATCCATCGTGCGAATTATTGTTTAAGCTGGTTTTATAGTTGCCCGTCCCTCTTTTAGTTAATCGTTAAAAGTGGTCATTCTAGAATATATTGAATAAATTCGCTGAAGTAACTCCCAGATATGTGTTGAAATTAAATATGAATGCCGCGGTAAGTTTTTCCTAACTCAGCCGTCTATCGCATGCATAATTCTAAACTGCCTATACTTACTTGGCCTGTGAAGCTGCTATACAGGCAGTAGCATTACATGGTCTTGGCCAGTCGAGTATTGCCGTAAATCATTAAACCACCTTTACTCTCTTGACACATTTTGCGATGTACCTTTTATTTATTTTTTTTGGTTACTAACTTGGTTAGTTAGATATTCAGAGAGCTTTCGCTTCTCCAAGATGCACATAATGTACAGAGCAAGCAATAAATTAATAAATAATAGGTAAGGTATTATTTATGTGAATTTAAACATGTATTTATCAATCAATATTTATCGATAATATGAAATCAAGTACACTAGATTGTCATAAACATTTATGATAACCACAATTTTCAGACTTGGTTCTACTGGTTTTTATCGTTTAGATAATTACAGGTTGTTTCTATTCAAATGGTTGGGCAACGAAAGAACTACCAATTCTTTTGAATTATGTGTGGAGCTGTCGTTCATTCAAAAACCAAAAACTAATTTCAAATCAGTATTATTTGTTTCACAGTGTTATTGAAGCTCTTACAAGTTTAGGACTTAGAATATTTGTACTCTAAAGGTTTAGTCTGATGTGATTCGTATGATATAAAATTATGGAATCATGGATGAATAATCGTTAGAAATTAGGACGTTTTGAGGAGAAGAAGCTGAACAGTGGTTCTTGGTTCATTTTGTGTGATTTTTAACTGGTTAAGGTAAATGCTTCATTACTTTTCAAATTATTAATTTCAGTGTCATTTTATTCATATTATTCTCAATTGAAGGTTTTTTTTTTTTTTACTGGAAATCAAATTAATAATCTATGGTTAAGTTGACATAAGAAGATCGATAAATTATAGCAAGAAGGTTATACACAGGTTGTTAAAGCCTCTTTATCATTCAATTGAGAATCTTATATTCTTGCTATGTTAAACCCGTCTGGTTTTATTCTCTTGTGAAAGTTCGAATGAATATACTGCTAGTGTTTATCAACCAAACTTAAATTCAAGCTGAAGCAATAATATATGAAGTTCAATGGACTCGGATTAACTTACCTATTATCTAATTTAAGGATGTAATTTCTTCAGTAGTCTTTATCTATATTTTGTGCGCATTACAATTTCATTAGATCGTATTTTCTGCCAAGTTATCAAACTTTGCCTATTTTTACAACTTGTTGGCCCATTCAACAGGCCCAGTTACTTCTTTTTAATTTGCCATTTAACACCGCATTAAGGCAATTTAGTGTTAATTAATTTTTCTATTACTCTTCAGCATTTTCCACCCATCACGGACATTTGGGTTTTTCTGTTGCTTAGGGCAGCTTTTTAATGTGAACGATCTGCATGATTGTTAATTATAGTAACCGTGTACTACAGGTTAGTAATTCATGTTTTTTTATTTGTCTTAAATGTTCACTTATCATTCATTATTCCATAGCCAGTAATTTATTTATTTTTGAGTACTGGCCACTTTATTTGCTCTATTTGGAGTCTTGCTACTTGATTGTCTCTGTCTGTCTTCGTGTATGGTATTTTAATTTTTACCCATTTATTTTATAGCTATTATTAACCTTAGATAATTCAATTTTACTCATTATTTTCTATTTTACAGTACAAGATATATTCTGAACCAACCAGTCCTTGAGAATACTGCTTATTCATTAGCGAAGCCTTCATACATCCAGCTTAAGCATCTTAGTAGCCCATTTTTCTAAAGGTATTTATTAAGTTTTCTAAAGTGCAGTTAGGAAAAATTAAAAAATCTGAAACTTAACAAAACCAACTTGATTGTCTGAAATCAAAATTTAAGAAAAAAGATAACTTCTTGAAAAAGTTGACGAAAGATAAAGAGGAAGGTATGAGAAAAGCGAACCTTTTTGTAATTTAGTAGGCAATATTACTTACTGGCAGGTTGAGTTACCTACCGAATGGAATATTAATCGAGGAGGAAGTGAGGTGGAGGATGTCACGTCGTGATCTGAAGAAGGCTGTTGAACCTGCGTGTTT
The DNA here is from genome assembly GCF_049639745.1 of Rhodnius prolixus. Lineage (NCBI taxonomy): Eukaryota > Metazoa > Arthropoda > Insecta > Hemiptera > Reduviidae > Rhodnius > Rhodnius prolixus. The sequence goes on along the minus strand of NW_027411593.1, from coordinate 6,044,235 downwards.
ACCACCCATTACATTTCTATACATATCTGCTCACTAAAAATACACTTAACCCATAGATCTGCGATGGATCTCATACTCCTGCTGTTCTTCAACTTTCGATTCTTTTGTCTTGAGCATCGCTGTTTATTCTTTAAAAACAATCCAGTTCTTTAGCTAGGAAAGTGACAGAATTTTGAAAAAAAAAAATCGCCCCTGATCGAACTCATACCTTCTTTATCTTTCTATACTATGTCACCCTTTTTATCCCTGTTGAGTAATTGACACTGAAATCACCAACTTTATGTTCTAGATTTATTCATCATTTCCTTTGTTTTACTTGTCTGCAGAGCCCTACAAATCTTGGGAACACTTCAACTGATTGACACCCAACTTGGATTGAAATAATTTGAAGCTAAACGTTTCAAACCAAGGTAAACTATTGGCAGTTCCAAACATTTAGTTGTGTGTCGCTTCCTCCTCAGTTCATCATAACTTAATCATCCAGGTTTTACCTTACCTTTAAAACATTGGTCTAACCTACGCCCAGCAACACTCCTTTAAGAACCATGAGGTAAATGTCTCTAAATTATCCTTCTACACTTAATCACGTCTTTTTCCTTCATCTCACTGTAGCACACTGTGTATTTGTTTCCTTCATGTTTATAATTTTCTCTCACAGTAAAGACTTGTAATGTTTTTTAATAGTTTACTTGGATTTTATTTTGTTATTTAGTACCATTTACGTCAGACTTGACTTTCAATAAATTATTGTTTTCATTTTATTTTAATGTTCCACTCGCACAATTAAGAATTAAGAATTTCTTTTTTTCAATGTGAATTGAAGGATAGAATATGCAGATAACATTGCTGTAAAAAGGTTAATACTAAAAAATGAATATTGTTTTAATCTTTTCAATATTGATATTTCTTCTTACTATATTTTGTTTTAGTTTATATTTCATGTATTATTATTTTTTGTTTTTAAATAATAATAATGCAAATATCCAATGTAATGTGCATTATACGTTCATGGTGATGCGGTTCAATAATTTGATCTTGTGGTTTATCATTCATACATCGCTTAGTTAAATTTTTCTTATATAAAAAAAAAGTTTATGCTAAAAGCTTTCGAATTCCCAGTAAGCAACTTCAATCAGACTTTTCTAAAACCTCAAACTCCAATCTCAATATTAAAAATTGGTTTAAAACAACTAGTCCATTTGTATAGATTGTGTTTCTGAAGTTTAATAGAATGAAATTTTGTTAAACTATTTCCGGGATACTAAATTATCGTTAAATAATGATTTTTCTTTAAAAAAAAAAAAAAGAGATAGAAAATAAATATAATAATGCCCAAGTAAAATACATCTTTAGGCAAATAAGATGCTCGACGACCACCTAAGATGGTGGTCTATATTAACTATTGTGATTTATTATTCATATGTAACGAAAAAGTATGTTTCTTTGGACCCTTTTACTCCAAATGAAAAAAATAACGACAACCTAAGTCGAATCTAGGTTGAAAAAAACCAGATCCGGACTTTATGCAAACTTAGAAGTTAAGTAAATTTCAATTAAACTTCAAGTCTTCTTTTAAACTCTTTTATCATCATCCTGTTAAATACATCATCCTGTATTTGAACCTATATAATATTTATTTTAAATAGATTAACGGAAGTGATAAATAAGAACATTTAGTACATTAACGGACTAAAAAGAATACGTTTTCCTGTCATACTTATGTACGAACAATCGGTGCTAATTATCTTAACTAAAATGGAAAATGAATTTTTATAATTATATTTTTTATTTAGCTTAAAAGATGACATTAATTTAATTCAAAGAAGTAGGAAAGGTACATAGTGTGAAAAATAAGAACAAACGCACTAACCAGTGAATATTATATAATTTATGTACGCATTATATTGTGTTATTTATGTATAATGTAGATTGTGCCCTTAGTAAATTTATTGCTATTGTATTCATTAACTGTAAGAAGTATATTATATGTGTAATTGTATGTGCATTTATTTTTTTAGAATTGTATGTGGCTTTTTTATGTATATAATGTGGGATATATATGTGTTAATTTTCAGAGAAGTCGTAGGTTGGTGTGTATGTATTTTTTTTATTTTTTGTAAACAAGCTTAGCCAGTTAGGTTGCAAGTGAATGGGCACAATCTATCATTTTTAATTGATTTTTCATGGTCTAAAATGGACGTGTAATAATTAAAACAAAAATATAAAACCTTTTGTTTTATTCATTGTAATTGGACAATTTGCTCTTCTGTTTTATTTTTCTTTATATAATGTACTTATAATTATTTACTTACATCGTAAATATTAATCTGCAAAACAGAAGAGATAATTATCATTCCAATTTGTAATACATTTCTTACATTCGTAAATGTTTGTCACCCATAGTTTGGTACAAAATTTTTCTCTTTGAAAAACTAAGCGCAAAGGTTGTGTAGAAAAGCTAGTAATTAGTAAATTTAAATTTTATCTGGTAGTCAATTTTGGAACCATTACTAAGTTTTTTACATTTCTTGTATTTTATTTATTTTACATTATATAATTTTTAAGAAATAATATAGTTGTGTTATATAATAATAATTAATGAAAATAAATTTTTGCAGAATTAAGGTACAATAGAGTACATTGTACATTTAATTGTACCAGGAGCACATTCTGGTATAGGAGGTCTAAAAAACAATTCTTGTCTGCAAGGTGCCTGTTGCTACTACCATATTGTCGCTCTAGCTTTATTTAAGATATAATTACAAAATAAAAATTGCTTTTGTTATGAATCATTTATTGAAAAATGTATTAAATTATTATAAGAAGTGATTACATTATTAGTATTAAGTGTAAAAAATTGTACATCAAAGTTGTATATTTCATATAAAAAAGATATTGTATGATTGATAATATAATGAAATAAAAAACGTATTATTTCAAAAATAGTCTTTTATTATTACCCCTTTATGCATGAACTTTGTATTTATGATTTTTAATTAAACAAAAATATTTGAAAAAAAATTCTAAATTCAAAAAACGTAGCTAAGTAGGTCTTATGGGTCACCAATATGATTAAATATAAGAATAAGATACTCCTATATAGGTCTAGAGAGTCACCATCATGATTAAATATTAAGTTACTCCTATTATAGGTCTAGAAAGTCACCAACATGGTTAAATATAAGAATAAGTTACTCCTATAAAGGTCTAGAGAGACACCAGATTGGTTAAATATAAGTTTAAGGTAGTCCTATAATTGGTCTTGAGAGTCACCAGCATGGTTAAATATAAGTGAAATACAGTCCCAGGTAGGTCTGAGAGTCACCAATATGGTTAAATATAAGAATAAGTTACTCCTATATAGGTCTAGAGAGTCACCAGCATGGTTAAATATACATGAAAGTTAGTCCTATGTAGGTCTAGAGAGTCACCAGCATGGTTAAATATAAGTAAATTGGTCCCATAAAGGTCTAGAGAGTGTGTGTAAGAGGTACGTAAAAAAATAAAATTGAAAATGCCAGCAAAAGTCTAGAGAGTCTAAATGCAAGGTGAAAAAAGGGCGGTGCTAGCCATCTAGTGGGAGGAGTTAACTGAACTAATGGGCGGACTGTCACCATGGTGATAAGACGCTCATATCATATGGTACCTCTCTATATATACGTGAACAAAAAAAAATGGTCGTCAGTACGACACAAGTCGTACTGCTTGATGCAGGGGGGTATTGTCGCTCGTCACTCCAAATTATTCCAAATAAATCTTGTCAACCCATACTTCTTCCTCAAAAACTCTTGAAAAAGTGTCATGTTGTGGTTATGGAGATGTTGTCGCTTCGACGGTCGGAAGGCAAATGTTCTCCCCACCCGGCCCGGCCCGCGCGGCGAACTTTCTTATATACCCTCTGGCCGCGTCATATCTCCATAGCAACGGCTATATTAGTTCTAACAGCTGTCACTAGATGTCACGCGCTATCATATTTTAACCTTGCTCTCACACTCTCTAGACTCTGGCAACCATTTTCCCTATTATTATTTTACCTTACCACTCTCTAGACTCTGGCGGCCATTATCGCTATTACTGTTTTACCTTCCACTTACCACTCTCTAGACTTTGGCAACCAATATCCCTCTTATTATTTTTCGTACCTCTTACCACTCTCTAGACTTTGGCAGCAATTTTCCCTCTTATTATTTTACCTTCCACTCTCTAGACTTTGGCAGCCATTTTCCCTCTTATTATTTTACCTTCCTCTTACCACTCTCTAAGACTTAACCAATTTACACTTATATTTAAACATGCTTATGACTCTCTAGACTTTGTGCGGCCATTCGCCCTATTATTATTTTACCATCCTCTTACACACTCTCTAGACTTTAGGGACCATTTTCCCTATTATTATTTTACCATGCTCTTATACACTCTCTCGACTTTAGCGGCCAATTTTTATATTATTATTTTACCTTCCACGTACACACTCTCAAGACAATTTTTTTTTAAATTTTTTAATAATTAAGAAATTGCAAGGAAAAGTAAAGACAATATTATTATCAATTATAAACTTATTTATTTTTTTAAAATTATTTACATTTTTTTACAACAAATTTATATAAATTTTTACAAACAGTATAAACAGATTATTTTATAAATAAATGAATTTTAACATTACTTTACAAATACAACTTTTAAGTAAAAAATTCTTACATTAGATCCTGAAATCCTGCTGAACCCCAGGGCAAGAGGTATTTAATCTGAAAAATAAGATAATTAATGTAATTAAAATAGCTGGTCACTCACTAGACCTATATAGGACTACCTTAAACTTATATTTAACCATGCTGGTCACTCACTAGACCTATATAGGACTACCTTAAACTTACATTTAACCATGCTGGTGACTCTCAAGACCTATATAGGACTACCTTAAACTTATATTTAACCATGCTGGTAACCTTTTTACAATAAATTGAATAAATATACATTTTTAAAAAAATTGTGTGAATAAATAAACATAAATTTAAAAAAAAACCCTAGTCTAACATTATTTTAAAAAACAACATGCAATTTAGAAGTAAACATTCTTACATTACATTGAGAAATCCTGCAGTACCTCAGATTTCCTGTAAATAATGACGAAATAAAAGCATATATAGCTTTATGTATCTTGATGTCACATTCAAAGTTGGCAAAGTATTGGCCAAAAAGAGAGATTAAAGTACCCTACTTTTTTCCAAACATAATGCCAAGTGTTAGGTTTATCGCAAGGTTATTGGCGCTAATGACTTCGGCAGTCGATGTGCCAAAAAATATTAAAAAATCAAAATAAAGGAAAAAAGAAAAAGGTTTATCGATATTTCTACTTTTCTGCAATTTACAGATAATGAAAAACTAAGTAAGGCTGGAAACATAGTGGAGCGGCGAGCAAAGCGGCGATGATAGCGAGGAGCAAAGCAGCGAAATCAAACACAAGTAAACATATGGGACCGCGCATAGTGGCGAGCAAAGCGAAGATAGAGCAACTCTATCTATTTGTAGTTTTTGTTTTTGCCGCTTTTCTCTTCGCTATCATCGCCGCTTTGCGCGCCGCTCCACTATGTTTCCAGCCTAAGGATGATACAATTAGGAAGATTAGAAATAATGTAGATTATCTGAACAATAGATTCTGTTACTTTTACACACCAAATAATGCAAGTATCTCTTGATGAATCGCTAATAAAACACAAAAGTCGAGTAAGTTATATACAACTTATTGGCAGCAAATGAACACGTATCGGTATAAAGTTTTATAAACTCTATGAATCTTCATCCAGCTATTGTACTCGAATCAAAATCTTTTTCGGTCAGGATAAAAATACGGGAAGTGATACACCTGCTTTTGAGAGTGTAGTTCTGGTTGATTCCACAAAATACATTTTCTATTTTTCAATTAGATTAATTAAGCCTTTTTTAAAGTGAAAAACAATTTCTTTGTATGGGGCTTTAAGCATGAAAAATAATAAATGGATTTTTGTCTTGAAAAAAAACTTTTTTTAATCAAAGTTAGGTAAAGGCAAATGACCCATTAAGCTATCTAATATACATTTTATTTCTTAATTTAAAAACAATGATCATAATGACATTGATCTCATCGAACTGATTTTATCTTATGTAAGATGACACCTAACTTAAAACGCAAGAAATATCTTGATCTAAACATTTTTTAAATATAGTACAAAAATAAACTAATAATAATAATAATAATTCTATAAGCAAATAATGATCGAAATTCATGGACCCGAATTCATAGTCATGTATGATGAAATACAAAACATATATGAAAGAAGATCAAATAAAAAAATAGAATGAAATAAAGTGGAATGAGTTTGTAAGAATTTTTAGTATTGGCATCTTTAAAGTCCAACAAACTGGTTGAGATAAGATTCAAATGATTCTATTGTAAACAAGAGCCGTTTTATTAGAATTGATATTATTAAAAGTGATTTCTAAATAAGAATCTAATACAAACATTTGATAAACAATTCAAATAACTTTGATGTATGGTAATTTTTTTTTAATATTTGTTTTGAAAAGAGAATGAATTGAAAGATTTCTATAAACGGATTGAGTGAATTGTGAAAATGAATAAAACAATTTAGTTCATGATTACTTCACAAGTAGAATTCATGGATCTCATTTACAATATGTGAATATTTGTTTGTTTAATCAAATATTTAAGAACATGTTTTCCTGGATTATGAACTTGTAATGATAATAAGTTCGTAAAACCTAAAGATTTCATTGAGGCTGGCAAAGCAAACTATCTCAACCCAGTATTATTTGTTTAGCAAATCAAAGGCAGACTCTAGCTCATCACAAATACATGTAACACAATTTCATATATTCACGTACCGAAACTAAAATGATACTTTTACTGTGCTTATTGACTTGCTCGTTAATGGTGGGAATCATTAAAACATTAAAATAGGCTGTTTCAACATTCCCGTCTAAAAACCATAAAAACCAACGCTTTAGCCTAATGTTCGATTATCTGTTTCATAAAAATCATTACAAGTCATTTTACCTTGTAAAGTTAATTGTCTACAGCCTAGAAATTCTAAAATACATTATTTAAAACAATCAGAATAGGTCTCTATTGATAACAACAAAGTGGAAGTTGTGTCGAACACAATACAATAATATAAGCGAGATAGTTGACACAATAGGGCTGAGGTTGATAGACATATAACACAAAAAGTTATAACTACACAGTTAACAATAGTTTATATAATGTTAAATAAGGGGACCCCTAATGTTTTATTTAAAAAAAACACACACACAATAGTTGTTCTTTTAATAAACAGAACAAAACAGTTAATAAACACATTCCAGTTTTACAATTTGTCATTTCTTAGTTTGGTGCCCGAGTTCAATAATGTAAGATTAAAATAATGGATAATTACTGCACAGAACATGGAAGTTTTTTGTTTTTATTAAAGACAATTGCCAAGGAATGATGATGCAATTGATATAAAGGTGACTGTTCATTACGTCACTTCAAATAAAGAAGCTAAAGAATGTAGGCTTCACGACAAAGAAATCTCTCTTAGCTGATAAAGCAAAAATTATTATTATTTTTTTTTTACTAATATTAAAATTTTAATGATTTAGGGGAATTTTGAGGTGCGGCCAATAAATTCACAAGCAAATTTTCTTTATTATACCGCCATTTTGATAAATATATGACCTTCTTCAGGGTGTAGTAAAATGTGTAGAGTTTAATGTAAAGCTAGATCATCATAACTGTTGAATTACAATACCCAGAAGAAGGTAATATATTTACCGAAACGTTGCTATGAAGAAACAAAAATTTTGTGAGTGAATTTATTGAACATACCTCAATATTCCCTCAAAATCATCAATTAACAACTGTCGAAAACCAAAACTATCATTAAAATTTTATAAAATATGAAAAATTTGGCATTAAACGTTCAAATTACTTTTACTTCAATTTAAACGATTCATGTTCTAGACACAATTTTCTTCTAAATGCTAGTGTCTCCAACGAAAAATACAGTACAATAATAAATCATCAATCCAGGCTACAACTCCCTAAAATATTGAACTTTTAATGATTACAGATTCCATTAAAATTCTAAAATCCCCGAAAACTTTCTAAAATTTCTTTTTTATTTGGGAAAACAAAAATTTCTTAATAAAAGTATTGAAGTTTACTTTAAAGATCTTAAACTGGAAAGAAGTTTTGATGGAATTTTATCCATCATTAAGAGACTGATTCATCAGGCTAACATAGAGGATTACCCACTGATAGCAATGATAAACCGAAACCCGTCAAAAACAAAAAACAAAAAAAAACATGCTACAACGAATTAAATAAAATAATAAGGAAAACAGTAAATTGCTGAAGCAATGGAATTAGAAAAAAGAACACTTAGAAACTGAGACAATTTTTGAGTTCTTAGAGTACATTTTCTCAAGGCAAAAAAAAAATAAATGCAATGTATCTATGATTTAAGTGACTTAAAACATACTTACTTTTAGCCAAACAATGTGATTACGGTAGTAAATGAAACTGCTTCATTTCATCATCCTTTTTCACAGCACTTTCTTCTGCTGCAGCATCACCACTAGTCTGCACAAAAAATAAAAAGAAATCACTATCTTATAGAGGTTTCAACCTAATAAACAGATGCAAAAACATTATTTTGGTGATTAAAAAAAACATTATTTTTCGGAAATTTAATAAATTTGAGACGATATATTTTATTCTCTTTAAGAAAGCTAAAAGAGATGATTAGATGAAAATGCCAACCGACTGTACGAACCACACTGTGTTGAAATTTCAAAAAATATAAAACCAATAATCATGGAAAATTCATCGGCAACAACCACCAGTACCTGATAGAAAATATGCCGCTAAACTAGTTGGACTTATAATTGAATTGTTGCTCACCTTTTTAGCAGGGGCACTCCTCAAGTTTTTAACCCAAAGAACAGGGTTCAGAGTTTTTGATTTGAAGGATTGTATGAAAAGAAATCATGCAGATGTTTGAAATAATAGAAATACAGACAGAAATGAATGTGAAGCAGATTTTATCCGTTTTAATGAGTGAATACTTCTGGCAAGAGGAAATCAACTTCCACAGAAAAAGTATCAGAGAAAGAATGATGGTGATATCAAGACTATTAAGTATCATTAGATACAGAATAAAAATAGAAAAAAGAATTCACTTTAATTCTGCAATTTTTAAAAAATAAAGTCTGACTAATCTCAACACTTACCCGAACTTGAATAAAGGCTGATAATGTGTAGAAGTATAGATAATTTCTATACTTCTTTATAGATATCAGTAATTGATTGATAAATGAAATTTGTTGGAGTTTACTTGTGAAGAAATTTAGTTCCACATAGAAAACATAAAGATGAAATCGATAATACAGATGGTTAGAGAAGTAAAAAAGAAAGCACTAAAGGAAGAAGTAAAAGGAAAATACATTGTATCACCTGCGGGTACAGGTTTTCCAATTGTCCATAAACGAGTTCATGGAAACTGATTCTGATGTAAGACACACTAAATTTTCTTGTATAGGTAATGCAGAAAACACATTGTGAGAAATTTCATCTCAATTAAAAAGATTAGCTTCTTAAATCATTTTGACCGATGATAGTAAATTATATGAGAAAAACTAGAATATATTCTTGTTCTATTCTGATAAATTATAATATACGATAAGTAAAGTAGTTTCAGATAATCAGTATTTAAAATAAAAAAACTGAAATCGAACGAAAACAAGAGAAAAGAATTTCAAATTAAGAGAGCACGTGCTGTTCTAGCAAGTGGCTAATAGTGATAAGGTTACAATGTATAACCTGCACTGCCTTCGCAATTTCAGCTGTTTAAAATTAATTATTCTTTATGAAAAACAAAAATGGTCTAGAAATGTCCAAGAAGTATTAATAAAATACAAAAAAAATAAAAGATTGCGTAGAAAACGAAAATATTAAAATTATATTTTAATAATGGAAATTTTTGGGTGGCCCCACACATAAAAAGAAATTAACATTTTTTTAGCCCACAGAACGTCTATTTACTAAGGAAATGTTGACCTGTACAACAAATTAAAACTACTATTTTATATTTAATACTATCAACAACTCTTTTTTATTAATACAACACAAAAATATGATAGTTCAGGCGAGTGGAAAGATGAAATTATGCCCTTAAAAAAACTTCAGGTTTAAATATAACAATTATAATGTGTAAACAGTAAAGTTACTGTTTACACATTATGCTGTTATTCCAAATAAATACAGAGAATTGTAGCATTGGTTAGCGAATACTGGATTTCAACGCGTTAATCCAACTGCTGCCCTTACAGTTTTTCCTTCTAAGAGCTTTTTACAGCTCATTTGTTCGGTAATGGACATGACAGTCTGTAACGAGACAACACTGTCAAGTACACAATGTACCCTGAAAAAATCATTGCGAATATTAAATTTATAGAAAGTGGTTCAAACTATTTAAAGTTTAGCTTCTATTATCTCCGAAACTAAAACATCGTTAATGTTAATATTTTAGTTTTGTACAGTGCCTGAAGTTGTCTACATATAAACTAATTTTCATAATAATATGACTAATGTAGAGCAAGATATTAAAGGTTAAATTAAGGACCTTGGTGTGTGAAAAGTTTTGCTATTAATATCTACCTAAACTAATAGATCGTTGCAGTTTATATTTTAGTCTCTCACAGAGACTGATATTGTCTAAATTTGTTCATGTTTTCATAATCATCTGATGAATGTGGAGTGGGATATTGAACGTCAAGTTTAGACGTTAAAACTATAAAATTTTTAGCTTCTACTGTCTCCGGAACTAGAACATCGTTGGAGTTAAATGTTTTAGTCGTATATGAAGACTGTTATTGTCTACATTAGAGCAAGTGTTTATGATGATCGGATTAAAGTGGAGGGAGTTATGCTAGATTAAGTTTAGGATATGAATTGTTTTACTCCCAATATAACCTAAAATAACGCATCGTAGGAGTTCATATTTGAGGCTTATTTTCTTTCTTTGTTGAAATTTTCGTAATGATATGATGACTGTAGATCGGGAAATCAGGAGTGATCAGACCAGAACCGTACTGGTTCTGCATCGCCTAAACAAGAAGAATTATAATACTTTAGATACGTCGATATTCTTCTTTCCATAATAAGTAAATGTAAGAACTGTACATACATTGAAAATTACTTATTTTTAAATTTTATGTTTGGAATTTTTACTTTTAATTTGCAGGAACAAAAAAAAATAACAAGAACACAAAACTTAATGATCCCGTTCAGACAATAGTGATGATTAAAAAGGAAAACGGGGTCTGCAGGAGGACTGGCGGGATCTACAAAAGTTATTAAGCGGAAACAGGACGCCAACAATGATGACAGTAAATAATTAATAATAAAGTTTCAAGAATAAATAATTAATCAAACGGCTAAATACAGAAATAGATAATTAAATAGACGTAGCCGCAAATGAAAGACGATTGTCCCGTCCTCGGATATAGGAATAAAAAAATCTTTTGTTAACCCCGCACCCACTACTCTAAGAATATATTTCTCTTCACATCTTGAATTATCCAACATGTTTTTGGCTATCTTTTCTCAATTTTTTTTTTTTATGGCGTTTATTTATGTTACAATCAGCGCTTTGGCGCTATAAGTAACAATGATAACAGAGTAACAAACGATAAGGTAACGAGTGGAGAAGTTACCTCCAGTGGTAACACTCCAAAACATTAGACTGTTAGTCGCTCTCTTGAGAGGAAATCACGAGGCCACTGTCTTTTAAGGCGTCTTGTCCGGGTTATCAGGAAGAGTTCTAGAAGAAAGATTTTGAGCTAGAGGATTTATAAAAGATTGCAGGTTGAAGTGGAGTTTTCTGTATCTTGTTTTCAGCGACTTGTGCGATAAAGGAATGTTAAGGTCAGTGTGTATAGTCCAGGTTGGAGACATAAAATGGAGCGTTTACAATAGTTCGAAGTATTTTAGAGTGTAGCGTTTGGATGAACCCCACAGCTCTAATCCATACGCCCAGATGGGTTTCAAACGCCCAGATGGGTTTCAAAATAGAAGTATAAATATCAGTCTTTTGTTGACCAGAGAGAGTTTTGATCTTTCGTCTAAAAGTCTCAAAATTTAAGCTTAAAATCTGCTGTGTAAGTCCATTGCTTACTTTGGTTTTCTTCAAAGCTTGAGTTTCTACTAAAAAGTTGTCTTTTATACAAAAGTATAAAGTATAAAGTTTGGGAAGCAAGACGTACGTGTTTCTCTCCTTAAAATCCACCTTTAGATGGTAAGTCTATTCGAAAGTTTCAGTAGCCATGGCGGCTGAACAGTTAGAGGCGAGGTTCGCAAAAGCTATGAAGTATTGCGGTTCTGTGTTGGATACCTTTGGACCTTATTTAATGGTTACTATGAGAATTTAGTAGTAAAATATGTTTGCCTCCGTCCAAGTAACCTAATTGTGGTAGTTGGACGTAAAGCCCGCTTGAAAATATAGGCATTACTGTTTTTATTTTATTTCTTTTAATTTTATAAATTAGAACCTCGAGAACTGTTATTAGGAATTATACTCCAGATTCTGTAGTTCTTCCAATTCTTGGGAAGACAAGTACGGCTTCGACAAGCCTCTTGATCTTCTAGGCTAGGTGATAGTTCTATGCCAAAATGGTTTCCTTTAAGTTGTACGCCACTTCATCCTTCTTCAAACACAAGGGCGCCAGACAGACTTACAAAACGGAACACCCCACCCACAGTATGAAAAATAAACTCGAACAGAGATTTTAGAGCGTTATGCACAAAAATATATTCCTAGTTATGAGATTGGGCGCGACTTTATACACGTTGTGTGATGTATCCCCCAGCGTCACAGTAAATAACATAATATCATCTGTATAACTAATATCCTTCTTCCAGATTTTTATAGTTAATCTGCATAAAAACGGATATCTGTTCCTTCCCCCCCTTCCATGTACAGATTTTTCTACACTAACACTGACACAGGGATCAACTCCTCCCTTCTACCCTTCGAAAACATGTTCGTGCGTGTGTACATCACAGCTAGTATTTCTTTCTTAAGACAGACATACCCGTGTGTCTGTCCGGACGGTAAGTAGTCAAATTAATAATTTCTATTCCTACACAACTATTTGTTTGTGTCACTTTAGAAGACCTTCACTACATGTATACAAATTTTTTACTGCCCAGTTTTGGAAAGGATTGTTTATTATTATTTTAATTTTGGTTTTTTTAAACGTTTCAGTAGAAATAAATAGGCACGCGAGTACATCATTAACTTCGTCTTCTTATACCCCATATTAGACTACTAACACAAGTTACCTTCCATTTTGATGAAATAAAATTTGTTTTTATCTGATTAGAAATGTATAATATACATTTATGTTCCGGAAATTACCAATAAAAGACCGAATTAAGTTCTGATGTGAACAAATTTTGATTCTCGCTCGCACCAAACACAAATTATAATCAATTTTAGTCCGCAATTTGTAGTTGGTGGTAGAAACATGAGTGGAAGTCAAAGTTGAATCAACTAGACTTATGAATGAAAATCCAAAATGGGGTCAAATGGGTGCTACAATTGATAAAATCAAAGGTACTATCAAGCACCTTGGACCCAATCTCGATTTCTGTATAATGATCCCATCTAACAACAAATACCAATCCAAACTAAACTTTAAGGTGTTTAAAATTTTGATTTTAATACTTACTTACTTACTAATACTACTTTGATCGTCGTAACCAGATTCTATCCGTCCATGGTTTATTCTGAAACCTATCGATTCCATCCATTATCAGGATTCTAGTATTGGCTTTTCTAAAACTAAAACTTTCGATTTTATCCGTCGAAAAACAAAGTTTCTATCCGTCCATGGTTTATTCTGAAACTTATCTATTCCATCCATTATCAGTATTCTAGTATTGGCTTTTCTTAAGAGACTAACAAAGATTTCTGTCACATAACTACGACCAAAGATGATATTGTTACCTCTATTCAAAACAAGTCAATCTGTTCTTATTATATTAAAAAAAGTAACAAACCCACAAAGGTGATTTTAATAACTAGGTTAGAAAATGATTCAAAAAGAACATATGTACAAACAGAGATTCAACTAAATAAATGACTTCTTTTTTTTCTGGAACATATGTCCCCAGGGGAACCCGGCTAAACCATCTCCAGATAATTGATACGTTGGATAGACAAACAGATGGATATTAATTCCTAGATTTTTACTACTTCCTAACTTAATATCATATATTTGGAAATATGGTCATCTTATACTTTTTTATCATTACCAGATGACAAGATGTATAACGTAAACTGTAGTTAATAAATCTAGCTGGGTCTAACTTTTATATTTTTGGGACAAGTTGTAATTATAACTTATGAATACTATACTAATTTAATATACAATAAGTTGTTATTTTGAGGGCAGCATTTTGAAGATCAAATTTTGGCAGAAAATCTACGCATCTTCATCGTTATCGATTCCGTCACACTTTTCAAAAATCAAAAATCTTGCTTTGAACATGAAGATAGTTGTTCAGAATTGAGTAATTCAGATTTAGCAAAGACGTTGAACAAATTTCCTCTATAATTAAGTTTAAAAAAAAAAATTTAAAGCGCACGGAGTGGAATAAGAAGTAGTTTATGATTGCTGTTTTAATTAATAAAGGAATTAATTTCACCTAATTACCTCTGTTAGATGTTACTGCATGGATGAATTAACCAGGCACAATTAGTTTTATTGCTTAGCAAAGGAATATAATAAAAAATATTTATCACAGAACTAGAAGAAAAAATGGTTTAAGTCCAAATAGCGAACATTTACAGGAACACAAAAAAATTTATACAGAAAACGCTGCATAAATTTGTATCATTATATTAGTTAATTACTTACTCACTGCCTCATCTACCGTCAGGTGTCCCAAAGGAGGCAGCACTGCGCTAGGGGGCTGTGGGCCAATCCCTCACATCTCTGAAAAGAAAAGTAAAGTAAAGTAATTGCCTATTTTTTTCAGGCGGGCTTTACATCCAACTACTCAAATTATGTGTCGTGGACGGGGGCGACTAGCAAACATACTTTACTGTAAATTTCTTTTTATTAACCATTAAATAATATCCAAAGCGTAGACCGGGGGAATCGAATCCACAAAACCAACAATACATATTAGCTTTGCGGGTCTCGCCTCTAACCGCTCGGCTATCGTGGCGTCTACATCTCTGAATATTTAACGATTAAAAGAAACAACAAGAAGAAAGCCGGATTGTCTTTTTTTTAGCTGCGAACTGGCGAGGGAGGACGTGGGAACTACTAAATATTTGTTAATAACCATGTAAAATTTTGTGGTTCCAGCAGAGGTGACGTAATGTTGAGGCTATTTCCTGAGACAATTCCCCCCACGAGTGCGGCCCTTTGCCTTAATTATAAAGGTAGCATTGATCTGGCATAGGGCAATATTTAATGTTTGCTTACCTTTACCGCCTTTCCATTATAGATAACCCCTCTTAAACCTCTTCTTTTTTTCTTTTTTTTAAAGAAAAACTAGTCTTACTGGTACAAGAGTAAACAAGACCAACCAAACACACCTTGGGAGTTCCATTAAAAATTTGCACGTTATTACAATATAGTTGACCTTGACTCTTTAGGTAGGACAGAATATTGAATCCTTTGACTCATAGACACAAAGAAAACTCGTTCAGATAGAAATAAAATAATGTAAACAAAAAAAACCCTAAAAAACATGTCCTTTCATTCCCTTAAACATGGCTTCGAAGGTAAGTAAGGTAAAAACTTCACTTCAATAACAATGACTTAACTCGTCTTCCCCCCCCCCATCACCTCGACTAATAATTCTAGTCAAACCGGATGCAAGCAATGTGCAACAACTACTGTCTAATGTCTGTATATAATACAGGCGCAAAGGGGCGATCTATAATAGTCTTATACCAATGTTAGATCCCCATATTTTATTTCTTTTTCTATATTTACTATTTCCATTTTCATAGTTCATTCCTTGTTTCCCTAAAGGTCATCGTATTTGTGGGAATATTACGTATAAAGAGTACAGCGTATTTGTTCCGCTCGCATGGTCACTTGCCTGGGATAATGGATATTCAAATAATGGAGGGAAATAATGGACAGGGGTCCCGGCAAAAAGAATTTTAATTTCTTTCGAGAAAAAAACCTTAATGGATATTTGATCTAATTTAGAGTAAATTTTAGACCCGAAAAGGCTTCCTGCAAATCTAAAAATTGCAATTTCTGAAATCAATGTTTAGCCACTTAACATAAGTAAAAGTTATCACTTCAAATAAGTATTGAGATCGATCCAAATTATAATTACACCTGAAATTGCACATAGGCACCAACCTCATTCACGTAATTGAATTCGTTAGGCTGTTTGATGCAATCAAAATCAAAACCTCAAGGTTTTGATTGTTAGGAAATTGCTGTGACTTTAAGCAAGACAGCCAAATGGGCTATCTGGTATATTTATGGAGGATCAATTTGTACGCAAGCTCATTAAGAACTAGACCAGTAAAAATTAATGAAATTTTTAACTTAACTGTTTTATTCCAACAAAATTCTTCAATCAAATCAAAATTAGGCACATCATAATCAAAATATAACATATTCTGCAATCATTCACTAACCGTAGTTAATGATGAAAGGTAAAATAAATTATCAAAATAAAGTATTTATATTTTTGCATAAAATCATTCTTTACTAAATACCTATGAGGGAAAAAATAGTGAAAAAATTCTAGAGTACATTTTTCGTACGAATATTTGGCCTAAAAAGTCATAATGGTGGAACGTAGAAGTGGTATGTGGGCGTGTAATTGAAACTGGTATTCCCCCACCTACCTACAATTCTATTGGCCAGTGTACACGCCCACAAGACCCCTGTTCGATCCGCCATTAGGATTTTTAATGCTTAATTTTTCTATTAAAACAATAGTTTAGAATTTTTTCACTATTTTTTCCTCCGTAGGTATTTCATAAAGAATCAACTTATGCAATAAAAATTATTACCACAAAAATTTATGTTTTTTTTAACTTAACTGTTTTATTCCGACAAAATTCTTCAATCAAATCAAAATTAGACACATCATATTTGAAACAAAACATATTCTGCAATCATTCACTAACCGTAGTTAATGATGAAAGGTAAAATAAATTATCAAAATAAAGTATTTATATTTTTGCATAAAATCATTCTTTACTAAATACCTATGAGGGAAAAAATAGTGAAAAAATTCTAGAGTACATTTTTCGTACGAATATTTGGCCTAAAAAGTCATAATGGTGGAACGTAGAAGTGGTATGTGGGCGTGTAATTGAAACTGGTATTCCCCCACCCACCTACAATTCTATTGGCCAGTGTACACGCCCACAAGACCCCTGTTCGATCCGCCATTAGGATTTTTAATGCTTAATTTTTCTATTAAAACAATAGTTTAGAATTTTTTTACTATTTTTTCCTCCGTAGGTATTTCATAAAGAATCAACTTATGCAATAAAAATTATTACCACAAAAATTTATGTTTTTTTTAACTTAACTGTTTTATTCCGACAAAATTCTTCAATCAAATCAAAATTAGACACATCATATTTGAAACAAAACATATTCTGCAATCATTCACTAACCGTAGTTGATGGTGAAACGTAAAATAAACTATAAAAATAATTTATTTTTATTTTTGCATAAAATCATTCTTTAATAAATACCTATGAGGGAAAAAATAGTGAAAAAATTCTGGAGTACATTTTTCGTACGAATATTTGGCCTAAAAAGTCATAATGGTGGAACGTAGAAGTGGTATGTGGGCGTGTAATTGAAACTGGTATTCCCCCACCTACCTACAATTCTATTGGCCAGTGTACACGCCCACAAGACCCCTGTTCGATCCGCCATTAGGATTTTTAATGCTTAATTTTTCTATTAAAACAATAGTTTAGAATTTTTTTACTATTTTTTCCTCCGTAGGTATTTCATAAAGAATCAACTTATGCAATAAAAATTATTACCACAAAAATTAATGAAATTTTTAACTTAACTGTTCTATTCCGTCATAATTCTTCAATAAAATCAAAATTAGGCAAATAATAATTGAAATAAAGCATATTCTGCAATCATTCACTAACCGTAGTTGATGGTGAAACGTAAAATAAACTATAAAAATAATTTATTTTTATTTTTGCATAAAATCATTCTTTATTAAATACCTATGGGGGAAAAAATAGTGAAAAAATTCTAGAGTACATTTTTGATATGAATTTTTGGCCTCAAAAGTCATAATGGTGGAACGTAGAAAGTGGTATGTGGGCGTGTAATTGAAACTGGTATTCCCCCACCTACCTACAATTCTATTGGCCAGTGTACACGCCCACAAGACCCCTGTTCGATCCGCCATTAGGATTTTTAATGCTTAATTTTTCTATTAAAACAATAGTTTAGAATTTTTTCACTATTTTTTCCTCCGTAGGTATTTCATAAAGAATCAATTTATGCAATAAAAATTTTTACCACAAAAATTAATGAAATTTTTAACTTAACTGTTCTATTCCGTCATAATTCTTCAATAAAATCAAAATTAGGCAAATAATAATTGAAATAAAGCATATTCTGCAATCATTCACTAACCGTAGTTGATGGTGAAACGTAAAATAAACTATAAAAATAATTTATTTTTATTTTTGCATAAAATCATTCTTTATTAAATACCTATGGGGGAAAAAATAGTGAAAAAATTCTAGAGTACATTTTTGATATCAATTTTTGGCCTCAAAAGTCATAATGGCGGAACGTAGAAAGTGGTATGTGGGCGTGTAATTGAAACTGGTATTCCCCCACCTACCTACAATTCTATTGGCTAGTGAACACGCCTACTAGACCCTTCTTCGATCCGCCATTAGGATTTTTAATGCTTAATATTTCCATTAAAACAATACTTTAGAATTTTTTCACTATTTTTTCCTCCGTAGGTATTTCATAAAGAATCAATTTATGCAATAAAAATTTTTACCACAAAAATTAATGAAATTTTTAACTTAACTGTTCTATTCCGTCATAATTCTTCAATAAAATCAAAATTAGGCAAATAATAATTGAAATAAAGCATATTCTGCAATCATTCACTAACCGTAGTTTGAAAAGAGTTTCAAATTAGTTAGACTCAAAATGATCTCTGTGCCGTGAATCATCATGAGTATCGTTACTTACGATTTTCTGATGTAATGTTAGTCCCAGTTTCCTCTCCCCAGCTGCGCCACTGTTTAGAACTGTATTCGTGTTGTTTTGAACCTGAGTTATTATTGAAATTGGTCTTTTGCAAAACCTAGTCGTAAGCAATTTTTCTTTGTCTTGAACAATCACGTTGAGCCTTTTTTCTCACTTGTGTGCAAAGTGAACGAATGATCCTGTTCAAAATAATTAATACAATAAATTAATTTAGGCACAGTCTAAAAGTGGTAATCAGCTCTTTATATTTATCGATTAAATTTTATAATCTCACATTTAAAAAAAAATAAAAAAAATCACGTTAATACATTTTTGATAAATATGTAAAATTAATAAATTAAATAAGTGGCAAGCAGTTACTTAAAAATTCATGAGCTTAAAAAATTCTAGACTGGTCTTGCAAACTTTTTTAATATACACGGAAAAGAAACTAAATAAGCAAAACAAAGATAAAGGAAGAAGAAAATGCGGTAATTTTGGGTAATAAATTATTAATTGATGGTCACTTATCGATTAGCTAACCGATAATTATCGCTTATAAAGTTTTAGGCTCAGTTCGTGAGGAAATACATAAATTATTTATTTATGAAAAAAAATCCTAAACAGTATCTAGCGATTAATTTGCTGTAAAATCTAAAATGTCGGCGCTTTTTCGCTTGTTAAGAGCCTTATGATGGGACCAAATGAAATGATTCGATTTACTGGAACGAAGCTAGGTTCTAAATCTTTAATTTATAAAGAAAGATTCCACCGGAAATGAAATACTATATTCAGTTAAATTAGAGTTTAATTAAACTTTAGTTTTAATTCCTCTGTTTGTCTTAAAATAGCCTAATGGCTATTAGAATTATGTTGTTGGCTTTATTTTAAGTTTAAAAACAATTTTTAGAAAGATATTTCTGATTCGCTTTTTTGTTGGGGGGCAAAATGGATCAAATTGTTAACTTTTAAAGTTCGAGAAAGGCCAAGTTAGTAGTGCATAAAACTAATTTTAAGGACGATAGTTATCAGGAGAAGTGAGACCTTAACTTTATATGATGAAAAACAGTTGGGACATTTGGAATAGGAAATTGGTCCTCAGAAAAGTTTGTGACCCATTAAGAGAAGGAAAACTAATGGTGCATGAGGTCAAAAGAATGACACTGAAGAAAAAGTGGAAAACGAGGAAGTCTACGTTTACGTTGGAAGAGGAAGATCTGAGGAAAAGATGGAGACAGGGTGGTCCAGAACAGATAGCATGGAGGAAAGAGAACCAAGAAGAAGAAGAATGGAGTCCAAACAAGTATTTGGAAACGATTTCCATCCTGAAAACGATTCGAAACCAATAATTCTTCAGCAGGACGTGTCAATCAAATAAGATTATTAATAAATATAGCTTAAAATAAAGATAGCTTCCGCCACTGCTACCTAATTGAAAAGTTGATGGTAAAGTGGCTGGTGAAAGGTATAAAAGGGTTAAAACCACCAGGTAGGGCTCAGAACAGTAGGAGCTGCCCTAGAATCAGGACGCTAGACTAGGGACAATCGCATTCAGGGCATTGCATTCACTCACTGAGGATTCATTCTTACCACTCTCTTCATGACCTTACTCTACACGTCATTCAGTGTTCAGTCAATTCTTTTAGTATGGTTAGCTAGTTTCAGAAGAACAGAAACAATCGCATTCAGGGCATTGCATTCACTCGCTGAGGATTCATTCTTACCGCTCTGTTCACGACCTTACTCTACTCGCCATTCAGTGTTCAGCCAATCCTTTAAGTATGGTTAGCTAGTTTCAGAAGAACAGAAACAATCGCATTCAGGGCATTGCATTCACTCGCTGAGGATTCATTCTTACCGCTCTGTTCACGACCTTACTCTACTCGCCATTCAGTGTTCAGCCAATTCTTTAAGTATGGTTAAATAGGTTCAGAAGAACAGAAGCAATCGTATTCAGGGCATTGCATTCACTCGCTGAGGATTCATTCTTACCACTCTCTTCACGATATTACTCTACTGACACAGACAACTTCTTTCCAGTTTCTTTTAACATATAAAAGGGAGAAAAATAAAGATTTAGAAAAAGCCACGGACGGAAACTCCTTTGGTGTTCTGTAAGACGAGTAAACTGGTTTTAAAAACCTAATTGAAGACTTCCGAGACCCAGTTACATTCTGGAAGTTTCTTGAAGATTGGTTTGAAGATGGATTATTGGTGGAAAATCAGCGACTTTTCTCGGTGGCTTAGGTGAAAGCTTATCCACAAAGCCCGTTCTTTAAATTTTTATTAGAACTTATTTTTTAATAATGACCTTAAGTTCCGGTTACTCTCAAATTTTGGAATTTTACTCTATCCCAAATAGCCAATTAGAAAATAGCCTTTATTTAGAGTTCAAATGAACAAATTCAAATAAACTGTCAATTAGAGTAGGGCCGGAGCAGTTTACGTTATATCCAATATAAAATATAACAACGTATGAATATAAATAAATGTATTTAATATAGTTCCCACGATAGGTCAACATTGATAATATAGAATTAATTTTATAATTTATTGCAGAAAGGTTTGGTCGATATATCGATGAAATGGCTTACTGATCTTTGATATCGTTTTTTTTTTTTAAGTTTTTGTAATCATGTTATACGAGGGTCGTTTGAAAAGTCCGTGCAAAAATAAAAACTACTTAATTTTTTTGGGGTAAACCTTTTTTATTTTTCAACATAGTCTCCTTTTAGGCTTATACACTTCGTCCAACGCTGCTCTAGTTTGTTGATCCCTTCCGAATAATAGGATTTGTCCAAGTCTGAAAAATAGCCATTCGTTTCTGCAATCACCTCCTCGTTTGAATAAAATCTTTTTCCCGCCAGCCATTTCTTCATATTGGGGAACAAATAGTAGTCCGAGGGAGCCAAGTCTGGAGAATAGGGGGGATGTGAAACGAGTTGGAACCCTATTTCCATTAATTTTGCGACCACAACTGCTGAGGTGTGAGCTGGTGCGTTGTCGTGATGGAAAAGGACTTTTTTGGTGGGCCAATCGTGGGCGTTTTTCTTGCAGCTCGGTTTTCAAACGGTCCAATAACGATGAATAATATGCACCTGTAATAGTTTTACCCTTTTCCAGATAGTCGATGAGGATTATTCCTTGCGAATCCCAAAAGACAGTCGCCATAATCTTTCCGGCCGAAGAAACGGTCTTCGCCTTTTTTGGCGCAGATTCCCCCTTGGTAACCCCATTGTTTAGATTGTTCTTTGGTCTCTGGAGTGTAGTGATGTATCCATGTTCCATCCACAGTGACGAAACGACGCTTAAAGTCCTGCGGATTCTTCTGGAACAGCTGCAAACCGTCCTTGCAACACTTCACACGATTTCGTTTTTGGTCAAGCGTGAGCAATCGCGACACCCATCTTGCGGATAGCTTTGTCATGTCCAAATGTTATTGCAAAATATTATGTACCCGTTCATTCGAGATGCCCACAGCACTAGCAATCTCACGCACCTTCACTCTTCTGTCATCCATCACCATATCATGGATTTTATCAATGATTTCTGGAGTAGTAACCTCAACAGGGCGTCCAGAACGTTCAGAGTCACTTGTGCCCATATGGCCACTCCGAAAATTTTGAAACCACTTATAAACTGTTCTAATCGAAGGTGCAGAGTCACCATAATGTTCATCAAGCTTCTCTTTAGTCTCCTGAGGCGTTTTGCCTTTCATAAAGTAGTGTTTAATCAACACACGAAATTGTTTTTCGTCCATTTTTTGAAAATCACTCGACTTCCTCGATTCAAACGAATGCCAAACACAAAGAAATAGACCGATCTGGCTGAAACTTGGTGTGTGTTCTTCCAAGAGATGCTACTAACTAAACATAACCTCGATACGCGCCAGTGGTGCTATCTCTCTGACTTTGCACGGACTTTTCAAACGACCCTCGTAGATACCATCTGTCCACTCTTAGCCAATCTAAGTTAGCCGCAAACGTCTATTCGTGGCGCACCCAAAAATTAGTAAATATGCTCCAGTCTCTTCTGCGAAATTAAGACTTAAAAGTGTGGAGGGAGGGCTTGAGGTGTGAAAATTTGTGTTTTTCTACTCGAACAGAGTCTGCAGGTAACCGCCGCTTAAAAAGAAGTAAGTTAATCCCCCCCAAAAAACGAAGGAATCTTAAAGTCTATTTAAGACAGAAAATTATTTAGTGAATGACGTAAACTTGAGTGCATCCGTTTCATTTAATATTGCCAACATTACCACATATTCCTCTTGCAACAATGACATCATAGTCCCCATATTCTCATGCAAGTACTTCTTCTTCTACACCAAGAAGATGGCTTTGTGTTTTTTAGTATCAATTTTTATTTTCATTTATTTTTTTAAGCAATATTTATCCCAACGAGAGGTTTATGTCAACATAAAACACAAAAAATAAATTAGTATTTTAGAGACATCAGCGCATACACTATCACCCCCATGATTCACTGCCCCCGCTCCACTAGAAGAACACAATATACAATAACAGTCTATTGTTCTCTACCATGATGTCAAATGATTAGCATTTTTGCACACACATGCCACCCGCTTTGTTAATAATAATATAAACTCAGACACAAATCTAATAAATATACATTTTTGTGGTAAAATATTATGACAAATATAAGCTGGAATAACTCATCTCTCAAACTCATATTTCATATTTGTTTGTTTCAATTTAAATTTGATTTTGTTTCAATAAAGACTTGAAAAGTTGATGGTAAAGTGGCTGGTGAAAGGTATAAAAGGGTTAAAACCACCAGGTAGGGCTCAGAACAGTAGGAGCTGCCCTAGAATCAGGGCGCTAGACTAGGGACAATCGCATTCAGGGCATTGCATTCACTCACTGAGGATTCATTCTTACCACTCTGTTCACGACCTTACTCTACTCGCCATTCAGTGTTCAGCCAATTCTTTTAGTATGGTTAGCTAGTTTCAGAAGAACAGAAACAATCGCATTCAGGGCATTGCATTCACTCGCTGAGGATTCATTCTTACCACTCTCTTCATGACCTTACTCTACACGTCATTCAGTGTTCAGCCAATTCTTTTAGTATGGTTAGCTAGTTTCAGAAGAACAGAAACAATCGCATTCAGGGCATTGCATTCACTCGCTGAGGATTCATTCTTACCGCTCTGTTCACGACCTTACTCTACTCGCCATTCAGTGTTCAGCCAATTCTTTTAGTATGGTTAGCTAGTTTCAGAAGAACAGAAACAATCGCATTCAGGGCATTGCATTCACTCGCTGAGGATTCATTCTTACCACTCTCTTCACGACCTTACTCTACTCGCCATTCAGTGTTCAGCCAACTCTTTTAGTATGGATAGGTAGGTTCAGAAGAACAGAAGCAATCGCTTCCAGGACATTGCATTCACTCACTGAGGATTCATTTTTACACTCTCTTCACGACCTTACTCTACTCGACATTCAGTTCAGCCAATTCTTTTAGAAATAGTTTATATTTAGTTTAGCCCAGTTAGTTATCGTTCCCTGAGTTAGTGTTAATACTAGCCCTTAAACTCTAAGTCAGTAATAGTATCTTTTATTCTAGTTCAGTCCTTCAGCCTCCCTAATCAAATCACTAATATTCCGCTCCTGTTTATGGATTAACAGCTACTTATATCTCCTTTTCGTGGCTATACTCATCGACATCAACCTCAACCAGAGCTATAAACTAAGAACGCACAAGTTCGACTTCAACCCATCTACACACCCAAGACCAAACTAACAGAAAACTTCTTTCTCAACTTCACACACAAGGAAATACGTATTACTTAGACTCCCGTTCTTTGCAAGCTATTTACTTACATGTCAATTACACTATTTTCAAAGATAAGAAAGACAAATGATTAGTAAATGTTAGTTGTACCTTTCATTAACTGGTAATAGAGGCCCAAGTATACTGAAGAAGAGTTCAGATTAGCCTGAAAGTTCCATCAACCTACAGGAGGGAGCGGTTAGCTATAGATTGTGCATGAATAATTTATTTGCATTGTAAATACATTCAATTGTATTATGCATGTATTATGTATTTATTGTAAGTAAAAACTTCTCCTATTGATTGGCGGTTCACTGCACCACTCGATTAACTCCATAAAACCAAAAAATATGGAGAAATGCCTGGAAATAATGTAGTGTTTCTTTAAAAAAACAAATCCGCTTACGTATAATATAAATTCAAATAAATGTACCGTTATCAGTGAATTTGAGTTGAATTATTGTAACGATTTTAGAATCAGGACACTGAGTTAATCAAAATGGCTTTTGAAATAAATTATTTATTATTCAATGGCCCCCCCAAATTTTTTTTTGTCGTTTAATGGTGTTAATCTTTATTATTTGGGGTTACAAGCATATAAAAAAAAAAGCTATGATTGAACCAAATGCTTTGTGTCACTTAACTTTACGATATTTCCAAAAGTTTAGTTAATCGATTTGTGCAGTCGATCGGCTCAAATAGTAAAGTGTTTAAATTGAAATAATTAAGAGGTAATGAATCAAGTAAGGGAGTGTTTTATTACAGCAATTAATATTAAATTTAGAAATTTAGTTTGTGATCATTATATTAAGTAGACCATTCTAGTGTGTCTTTATAAAAATTAATATGCAAAACATGTCAGTTATATGTAATATTTTGTGAGACATGGAACAATGTATTTTTAATCTGTTGAATAATAAAGCCATGTGAAAGCTAACAGCTGGTTCATTTACTTTCATACTTTTCCTTCCAAGACAGTTTTGAAATGGCAGTTTACCGGAAAGGCCAACGTCTTCCCTAGTTACCCCTTAATACCCTACATTTTTTTTCCACGCAGTTGTTTCGAAAAAAACAGGAATTTTCTCGTACAAAGATCTTCTTCAAGTTTTTTTCCCCTCTCCTTTTATAGCGAACAGCAGGGGTGGAGGGGGTTAATCCAATAAAACGGATAACAGTTGTGACAGAAACTGGTTAAGCAATTGTGACAGGAGTCTTGTTTAAGTACCCAGCCTTAGGTAACCAAAAGCTGAAGTTCTTTGTAACCTTAGTTATAAGGGCCGGTTTACCATTTTCGTATCTTACCAAAAAAGGTATAAAGCACCAAGTACCCCATCGGCCTGTCAACTGTGAAATAAAGAGGGATATGTGTGAAGTGTGTTGTAAAACCGGTCTATTCAGCCCTTCTTCTTCACTGAGGTGGTGGTGCTTTATCCCAAAAGTAGGGCTACTAAGCCAATTACAACCCAATTGCAAAACCTCTGGACAAGAAATACTCTTATCAAAGGGTGGGGCCACGTGCCGTAGTCCTGTACGATAAGGTTTTGTTTTGTTTTCTTTGCCTACCGTTATCCACCCATTTAGTGAAAATTACGTTAAGTGAAATTCTAGGCGTTAAAAAAATTAGGTTTTTTAGAAAATCAGGATGCTCCCCCAAGAACAAAATGGATGAGCAGCCAAATCTGTCTTCTTGCGCATGATAGTACCAAATTCTACAAAAAAAAATATTCAAATGACATCACAAGTGAGTCGCCACGATAGCCGTTAAGCGGTTAAGAGGATAAACCCCGCAAAGCTAAGATGTATTGTTGGTTTAGTGGGTTCGATTCCCGATGTATGCTTTGGATTTTATTTAATGGTTAATATTGTAAAGTATTTAATGGTAAAGTATGTTAGGCGGTTATAGGCTAGACCCGCAAAGCTAAGATGTATTGTTGGTTTAGTGGGTTCGATTCCCCGGTCTTAGGCCTTGGATTTTATTTAATGTTTAATATGAGAACTTTAAAGTAAAGAATGTTAGGCGGTTATAGGATAGACCCGCAATGCTAAGATGTATTGTTGGTTAGTGGATTCGATTTCCCTGGTCTAGGCCTTGGATTTTATTTAATGTTTAATATGAGAAATTTATAGTAAAGTATGTTTGGCGGATATAGTCTAGACCCGCAATGCTAAGATGTATTGTTGGTTAGTGGATTCGATTTCCCTGGTCTAGGCCTTGGATTTTATTTAATGTTTAATATGAGAACTTTAAAGTAAAGAATGTTAGGCGGTTATAGGCTAGACCCGCAATGCTAAGATGTATTGTTGGTTTAGTGGGTTCGATTCCCCGGTCTTAGGCCTTGGATTTTATTTAATGTTTAATATGAGAACTTTAAAGTAAAGAATGTTAGGCGGTTATAGGCTAGACCCGCAAAGCTAAGATATATTGTTGGTTTAGTGGGTTCGATTCCCCGGTCTTAGGCCTTGGATTTTATTTAATGTTTAATATGAGAAATTTATAGTAAAGTATGTTTGGTGGATATAGTCTAGACCCGCAAAGCTAAGATGTATTGTTGGTTTAGTGGGTTCGATTCCCCCGATCTTAAGCCTTAGATTTTATTTGATAGTTAATATGAGAAATTTTTATAGTAAAGTATGTTTGTAAAGCCCGCCTGAAAATATAAGCAATTACTTTACTTTTTTTACATCACATGTATTAAGGAAACTCTATTAAATTATTTAGAAAACACTTTTCGATAAAATAAATTCAATTTCCAGTGAAAAATACACTTCAAAAACGATCACAATATTCCCAATTATTAGAAGTAAGAGAATTGGGGAGAAAGAAAATTACGTTAATCAGCGCTATTAGCTAAACAGTAGAATGTTTATAATTAGCTGGAAAAAAAATTGTAATAACTGGGAGCTATTCCAGCAGATGAAATGACTCATTTGCAAGTTACAAGTTAGTAGACCAGGTTGGGAATTTGATAACCAAACTAAAAAAAAGAAACCTGCTTGACTATATCTGGTCTGATTGTTGTGGAGCAAAACAGATGTTTATAATCCTCCTTAGGTCACTATAATGTTGAAACTTAGCATTTCTTTCTCCTTAGGAATTACGCAGACTCGACAATAACGTCCACGATCTGAGGCTCGCAAAAAAAAAAAAATAATAAGCGAAGGAATTATTTTTTAAATAGAACCCCCCTTAAGTTGTTTTGTCTCCTAGTTGTTCTATTTCTTAGTAATTGTTTGTTTATATTATATATTATTTTATCATCTTCTATTTTTGTTCTATTCTTTTTATTTGTCTACTTTCTCTTTTAGTCCTCGATTTTGCGTTTTTCTTTTGGACATATCTCATGTTGGGAGGGTCCACTGAAAGGTTAGAGCGGAAAGTTGTTGAGAATCAGCTGAGGAAGAAGGAAAACCAGAGAAAAAAGAAACAATGCGCGCGCTTTTTTTTTGGGGGGGGGGGAACCCAGTTATTATCTTCAGTTATTGCCTTCTTTATAAATATGATTTTGTCCTTTTTTTTGCAGGATCTCGAATGATCAGCAAAATTTTGCAGGAGAGTAACAACAATCTGCCAAAAAGTTTCTAATTAATCAGCAAAGTGAAGTGTAAGACGGAAAAACTTATATTGAAGTTGAATTCTCTTCACCAAACTGAAGCAACCTCTGGTGATAGATGAAAGCCTGAATTCCGGATAGAGTGTATACAAAAACATGTGTGCCATTACGAACAAAATCAGTATTTTTCGTTTGTTTCTTTATTGTGTGATTGGTCACTAGAATTTTGAAAACTAGAATCACAATAAGGAGATTTCAGCCTCAAAACTTTTCCAGCTCTCTATACTACATCCTGTAGAAGCTGCATTTCGCCTAAATTTTCTTCCAACTATGCTTTCCCAGGAGATAAAGAAGAAGTTTGGTCGAATGGGTTTTTGCGAAGATAAACGATATCTACTCTTAGTTTAACTGATAACTACTGATCAGGGTAACTATTGCAGAGTTACGAGTTAATGAGAGCTATTTGGTGAGGAATTTGATGGAAGGCTACAGAGTAGAAAAGAAAGAGCATGGTCCAAATCGAATGGAGTCATCTTAGAAGTAGAACACAGGAACAGTACAAGAGAGTATCAGTTTAAACGTTCGAAATCATTAGTGGAAAAGGATTGATCTCTTTTTTGAACAGGAAGTAGATGGCAGGTTTAGGGAAGGTAGACGAATAATACTGGTTAAGGAATCGCAAATGTGATTGACAATCATCGGGACAATGAAGAGTATGAAGGAGTACGTACTGAAGACAACGGAAGTCAAACTGCTGGTACGTTCGGTTAATACCGTGAATATGATCGGTGAAGGCACTCCATTAACGTGAATATTACTATACTGCTCTCCTCACGAGAGGCCATCTTCTCTTCAATCTCCTCGAAGGATTGCCTGGTAATTTGGAAGAAGGTAGGGGTTCGATTAGAGGATCAGGATGAGCTGCGGTAGAGGAATGAAATTTTAAGAAACGAGTTTTACCAAGGTCTTATAACGAAAGGGATTTTGAGATCATCATTACCAAGACGGAGTGCTGATGGCCATCGAGATCTAAGGTATAGATAAAGACGGGTTATTGGCTGACGGAAGTACAGATAAGAATTCTGCAACTTAGAGAGAAACCCAACTCCGTAGGAGATCGCTAAGGAAATCCTTTTGGGCCAAAAAATCTGCATATTGCTAGTAAGTAAAGATGTTGCTTCTCGAGGAGGGGAAAAAAACCAAGGCCTGTGTGAGCTTTACTCAAGAGAGCGCTCTCCAGAATTAAGAGTCTGATTAAACGGACAGGGTCTGGAGGGCGAGCTCTAGAGTGAGGGGAGCCACAATAGATCCAAAGGGAGGTCGCAACAGCGTAGGCCCTATTAGAATCTTAATCTTAGTAAGAAGTCCAAGTTCAAGTATTTCTATTTCTATTCCAATAAAAAAATAATCTATAATTTCAAGACAGGACCTTTAAATCAAATCAATGGCTCATAACAAAGAAATCTGTTCACCTGTTTTTAGCTTATTAGTAGGCAATTAGTGAAATAAGAAATTGGCAATAACCTAGACCAATTAGAATGCTTGTAGATTACTTTAACATATAATTAAAGAAAAAAAGAAAGAACAAGCTGCAATTAATTATTTATTTCTACTCTAATAACATTTAAGATAATCTTTAAGCTATGGTTGCACTTAAACTTTAATAAAGATGCAACCAAATTATGTAACTGTTTTTAATATCTAATCACAAATCTTAAGAGATTAATAAAACATGTGTCTGCTGTTCCATACTGTATCACTAAATTTTTAAATATTTTGCTCATTCTAATAATTAATTTAATACTGTTAATGAAATAGATACTTTTTTGCAATTCAAAACGGATGAAATTAAAGTTTTGTTAGTGTGTCAGTTTTTGAATTAATTTAACGAAACATTTATTAATAAGAGAAAGGAGATGCAAAAATTAAATTATATTTAAATACATTTTGAAAATAAATAAATAAATAAAATCAGAAATTTTCCCGACATATTTAAGAAAAAAAACGACGGAGAATTATATTAGGGAATCGAATTTGGCCCATGAAGGAATTGCGAACAATTCGTGCTTCGTAAACTGTTCAGCCTTACAAAATTGTGGATTTTCTCCTCATACTTGTAGAACTTGTGTGGTCTACCTGGACTTTGGAGGGGCTTTTATTACTCATCAGGGATTTCTGATCAGCCCCCCCGCACACGAGCTTTCAAAGAAAAATTGAAGAGCTTGGTGCACAAAAAGGAGTTATCTACAGTTTTTTTTTTTTTTTTTTTTTTAATTTTTAGTAGAGACAAAAAAACTAAATATGCTTTAAGATGTATTCCTTATTTTTTGTGTCTGCTGTAAGGATTAGGTTAATATATTGTGATGGGGTCATTTGGGGCTCCAATTTGAACTTTCTAGCACATTTTTTTAAAGTTTGCTATAAACAAAAGTTATTTTGCAGCTAAAACTCTTCTTTTTTTTTTTTGCACCAAAATCACTAATTTTCAGTAAAACTTGAATAAATATTAAGTACTTTATAATCAACAGATTTCTTGTTTTTGAGCTTTTAAGTGGCTTTTTGTGTCTTGTCGAAGCGAATGTTAGATATATTATTATGCCTGTCAAAAAGAAAAATAATAATATCTACCAAGGGAAGGGATTAGCTATGAGGTTAGCATACTGGACTCCCACGCGGAGGTCCCGGGTTCGAATCCAGCAGCTGACCCTTAGATTTTCTCTTCCTAGGAGCTTCTTACAGCTCACTGTCCGGTGATGGACAGTGTTGTCTGTAACGAGAGAACACTGTCCGGAGGCTGGCAGTGCACTGAAAAAAGCTCCGGGCGCCAATAACCTTAGATGTTGACGCGCCTTAAATCATAAAAAAAAAAAATAATAATAATAATAATCTACCTAATATAAACATTAAATAAAGCTAATAAAAATTTTTGTTTGATTGATGGCGTCATCTTTTCTGTTTGGAGCAAAAGAAAGTTATCTGCAAGTAGAAAACTCTCATTTTTGCTCCAAATCTAACCTCTAGGTTAGAGAATAAGTAATAAGCAAGACTCGTTTATGCACCAAAAGATGTAGAATTGAACATACAATAGGGGGCACCACTAAACACATTTTCTGAAAAAAATGTAGATAACTCCTTTTTGCACCAAGCTCTTCAATTTCAAAGAACTTGAAAGTCTGTAGCTTTAGATTTGTTTAAGATACAGGAGAGAATAAAATGCGGTAAAAGAAATTAAAAACAAAAAAAATTGAAAGTAATAAAATAGAAGAGAGTTCATTGGGTCACCTTACGGCAGACGATCAGCTCTCTAAATGTAACTTGTTCTCTGCCACCCCCTGCCCCCTTATCACAGCCCAGTAAACTTTATACGTACTCGACTTTTATGTGATTACACTGACTAAACGTTGGAAATCAGTGGACTGTGTAAAAGCACCCAGGTAACTAAACTACGTGCATTAAATATGGCATAGTAAACAAGGAATAGAAAAGGTAATATCAGTGAAAAGTATAGGATGGGGTGTCACGAGTGGCTGATTTTATAAAAAAAAAAGAGAACCTCTGTGATAAGCTCAATTTGTCTCTTTCTCTATATGTGAACGCACTCACAGACCGACATCCTCACCAAACTTTTTAGAAACATAAATTCACCCACACCTTTCTGGGCCCTTTGACTTGTCTACGATAATAATAAACAAAACCCAACTATTTTGTGGGGCACTCCCTTTAAAAATAAAAAAAAAAGTCCTCTGTCTCCCTCTTTATCCGGAAATTAACTCAAATATAAATGGAAGGAAATCAGTAATTGTGGAACAATGAAGAAACGTTGTCCCCCCTGAACAGGGGAGAGATTGCGGGGTCATCAGAGTCGCTTCCCTATGACGAGCTCACATAGTCTAATTGTTTCATAGATACTTTACTATTTATTGTATACAAAACATATTATACAGGCATACAGACAAAGATCTACTTTAATTACTTTCTATTGAACTATAATTAACTTCTTCCTACTTTTTTTTTTTCAACCAATGAGAACACTCAATTTAAACAAGTGAGTTCCGATAAATAAACAATAAGAATATAAAGTTCACTATAAGCTCCTAAAGCTCACTTTGTTATATTTTTAAGGGTCCATTCGTATCTTAGATCTTCTGTATGAATCTCTTTTCAAAACGATATGCGTCTATCTTTGACAATTTTTGTAAAAAATATAATGAAATAAAAATTAATGAAACCTAGTTCTTGTTTAAGGGTCCCGTAGTTGAAGTTGTGTTAAAACTGTCCGGCAGGACAGTTGTATAAGGGTTGATCGTCAAAAACTACACGAAAAAGTGTAACGTTTAAAAAACACCCAACTTTGACAATTTTTTTCTCTTTTTCTACAAAAGATAAAATTCCCAAATTTTCTTTATAATATAGGGCAAACCCTCCTTTATAACTGTAATTTTTTTTTTTTGTAACAACCCAGTTCTAATAGATTTTGAGAAAAATACATAGCTGAAAATGGACCAAAAACCGGCATTTTCAGAAAAATGTTCTTGTTGTTACCTTTTTGTAAACAACGTAGCGCTTAAACGCGCGAGTCGATTTTCATGAATGAGGTATCATTCGATTCAGTATTTCATGTAGATGTACTTTTTTTGGGGGTCTCGACGCTGTACATCGAATGGGAGAGGAGTTAGGCTTCTATAAGTAGGGCCACACGCAAGGCCGGATTTAGATGAAAAGAGGCCCTAAGGCTATTCCACTTATGAGGAGGCCCTTTCACCTCCCATTTTTTGAGTTTGTTAATTACATGACAGATAATAAAAATACATCACTAAAACAGTGCTTTAGTGTTCTCTGTTTTTAGAATAGTGTAATTTTAATTTTGCTAACAATTTGAATGTAGGCTCCTCTTGGATCTTGAGGCCCTAGGCTGAAGCCTAGTTAGCCTACAGGAAAATCCGGCCCTGGCCACACGATGAACATGCTTTGATTTTAAAACGTACCTTGGATTTTATTCTGACCAGTTTCGTCTGACTTTCATCCCAAAGTAAGCTTTATATGGATTCGGGTGAGGGATTTCGTTGCGTGATACTTGAAAAGCAAAAACGTTATGCATCCACGATTATTGTTTAGATCACATTTTGAGAAGAAATGGTTAAGGATACCCATCAGGACAAACTTTTTTTCCTTTTTTACCATTTCAATTCACATTCAAATTAAATTGTATTTTGGTGAAGGGTGCAGGCTATAACATGAATCTCCCCCTACCACTAGCAATGACGTATTATTACGTCACACAGAGCCAAAGCTTTGCACATGTTCCTCACTTCAATTATCACCACCATGAATTACAAAATAATAATGAACAAAGTTCAGCCAACAATGCAGTCACTATTGATCTAAATGATTAAATAGGAGAAAAAGAGAATTAAACTCATTCACCCTTTCTAGGTATTGTCCTACCCCTATCTTTTGCATATAGTTTTTTTGAACCCTTAGTACTTTTTATAACAATTCATATGAATACTAGCAACATTTTACGCTCCATTTATTATGGTCTCCAGTAATGCATGTAGTAGTCAATTTCAAGTAAATTAGGGAAAAAAGAGGGAATAGTTTATGCAAGCCACTGAATACGTCCTACTCTGGGAGGAGGGCTACCAAAAAATGCTTCTGTTGCATGCCCACCATAAATCTAGGGGTCAAAAAAGTTCCCATAAAGTTGGTAAAATCTTTCGAGACTTTTTTAATGAACTCACAACAACCAAAAATTGGTAGTAGGGGAAAGGAGATTTTCTCGCCAAATATTTAAAACATTTATGATTGGTATTCTCCAGAATGTTGTGGTAGACCTGTTGTATAATTGGCACGAGTTTCCGCTTCGTTTTCCATTGTTTTGTAAAGTCTAGAATTGGAGGAATGTTTTAATTTTGTAAGGTGGAAGTAAAATAATTTTTTGTTGCAGCTTTGGGAAGTGTATTGTGAAGATTGTAGTGGGGACAAGGTGTGAAGTATTGTTAGTCAGGCGCCACGGTCGAGCGGTTAGAGGCGAGACTTGCAAAGCTAAGATGTATTGTTGGTTTAGTGGATTCGATTCCCGGTCTAGGTTTTTGGATTTTATTTAATGGTTAATATGAAAACTTTATAGTAGTGTGTTAGGCGGTAAGAGACTAGACCTGCGAAGCTAATATGCATTGTAATACTAGATTCGATTCCCGGTCTCAGGCCTTGCATTTTATTTAATGGTTAATATGAGAAATTTACAGTAAAGTATGTTAGGCGGCAAGAGACTAGACCCGCAAAGCTAAGATGTATTGTTGGTTAGTGGCTTCGATTCCCGGTCTTAGGCCTTGGGTTTTATTTAATGGTTAATAAAAGAAATTTACAGTAAAGTATGTTTGCTAGTCGCCTCCGTCTACGACTCCTAATTGGTAGTTGGAGGTTAAGCCCCACCGGGAAAATAGGTGATTACTTTACTTAACTTATTGTTAGTCCATATTACCATTTGGAATTCGTATTTTTGAAATCTAGTATTTACAAAAAGTCTAAAAGCTTGCAAAAAGTGTTGGATATTATATTTCTCTTTTATGGAAGTAGAGGGGGCCCCATTTCTACATCACCAGTTAAAATGTGCCGCCCTACCGACCTCTGCAAGTTTGTGACTATTTTGTTGGTTTATTCGCAGAGAAGGAGAAAGTGATCCGAACCTACTACATTAAGAAGCACAACAAACCGAATATTTTGTTCCTAATTTTCCTAAACCCATCACCACTTCGGGTACAACATCACGAACTAAGTCATTCTTGATTTTTTTAACTAGATTTCAGAGGTTCAGTATTGTAGTAGTGAGAGAAATAACCGATAGAAGGCAGATTCAGAGTAAAGTAATATCATCTCTTTCTATTTTATATTGTGTTCAAAGCTACCCCGACCAGTGGGGGCAGATATTAACATTTGACACAAAACTGTTAAATTAAAAAGAATATATAGTTATGTATGTAAAGTACCAACTGTTTATTGATATAGATCTCTGTTCAGATACTTAAAAGTTGTAGAAATCAAAAATAAAAAGGTTAAATAATACAGATTCTGTGCACTCTGTAACAGAAAATGTAAATTCTGTACAAAATGTACCCCCCTCTATACCCTACACTTTTTGTAAAAATAATTAAATAAAAATTAATTAATTAATTGTTTAAGGGTTCCGAAGCGGAAGTTGCGTCTTACAAGAAGGGCGTACGATGCACATGCAACTAAATGTACAGAACCCTTGAACGAGTACTAGGTACACATTGATGTTATTACATTATTAAAAAAAAAAATATGTTTTACGGTTCATTAACATCTTTAGTTTTTAATTTAATTAATTTTTAATGATACACATGTAACCTACCTTATAGCGCGAGACGGGAACATAAATTTCTGCCCCAAACTTAGTAATCTACCTCTGACGATGAATGAATAACTGAAACAGGTTGAGAGTACAATAAAAATGCGTGCCAAGACCGATAAAATTAAAGATATTATCCAGCACTACAGGACCTATAATCACTTTTTCAATAATAATTTCTTTAATAACTTAAAAGAAAAGAACTATTAAAGATAATAAATTACGTAAAAATAAAGCTCCGAATAAATTTTAATGGCCTGATTTTAATGGTTATTGGATAGAACTAACTATAAATCTGGCATATAATGGAGAATAATTTTTATTAAGGGTTCTATGGGGGATAGCCTAAGTTCTATGAGCTTAATCAGCCTGTACAGATGTAATACAGCGATAATGATCTGAAGAGGAAACGATAATGTTAATAGTCATTTTTTGGGGGGCCAATTATAGGAGAGTTTTTATTTCCGTTATAATTTCAACAAGATGGAAAACGATTATACCAAAAAATAAAAAAAAATAAAAAATAAATAAATAACTTAAAAAAAAAACTAGACCCAACTTTGATGAAAACTTATCTTAGAAACATACTTAATTCGGTCTGGTTCTTTGTTCGTTTACCATTGAGTACTGTTAGCGTCAGTGGCGGAAGCACAACGTTCATTGGAAGCGGAGAGCGCATCTACACAGAATAGCGAGCAAGATATACCCCTATCCAGCATCTCTTTGGTTAGCATCCTTTTTGTCCTTTTTCCAAAATTTGAAGCACCCTTTCTCCCACAAATATTCTCCAGGATTCTCCTCCAAAGAAAAATTAATAATTTAAAGGAAAATAATTCAAGTAAATTGTGAAAGATATGGTTTTCAATTAAGAGTTATTTTCCAGGACGAAACGAAATAGTATTAAAACGGAAATACCCAGTTTTAAGCTTCAGCATCTTTTCCGCCTTTTAAAATTCTTTGTACCGAAACACGATACATATTCATATATGTACGCACAAATAGGCAAAGATTCAGAGTAATCGCTGCAAATCTGTTCGACTCTTTATAGCTGTTCTTATTTGTAAAAGACTCGCAGGCCGCGTCTTCTTCTAGAATCACTTTTTACCATTCCTTTCCGGTTACTAATCTTCTTAATTTTCAGGCTCTTCAATCAGAGTCTTATAGTTCTAGCCCCACAAACAAGATCATTCTACTATTTCTTTGATATCCTAGAATCTTTTTTACATTCCAAGTAAGAATATATAGATTTCGCGACCTTAATCTATTCAATTAAGGATTCAAAATTGGCGAGGAATCGGTCCAAATAAAAAACAACAACTCGTCTTTTTTTGCCAACGTTTCGACAAATATATTATCTTCTTCTTCAGGGCCTGGATATATTACTGGATATTGTTTTTTATTTTTGTATTTGTAATATCCAAATTGGCAAAAAAAAGACGAGTTGTTGTTTTTTACTTGGACCGATTCCTCGCCAATTTTGAATCCTTAATTCCAAGTACTCTAAACAATCCTTTTCCTTTTTATACCATCTCACTCCAGGATCAGTTGTTTTCTCTTCCTCTATAACCGGAAACAGGAAACATTATTCTCAGAAAACCGATCCAAGATAAAAAAAAACAAAAAGAAACAGATTTTTCTAAAACTATAACATCTTCTACAACTCTCTGAAATGATGCTGTTGGTAATTCTTTATTGGTGGACCACAAAATGACAACATCAACAGCAAAGCTCAATCAATTGATGAACATTTTCTTTGATGTCTTATATTATTAAGTAAAAAAAAAAAGAAGATGTGGGGGCTTACCAGTTCCCTATAGTATATCATCCATCCCATGTAGTATTTCATTCGTGATCCAAACCTGGCTCGAATCAAGGGCTCATATAACTTACAGGAGACTGGATGAGACATTTGAGTCATCAGGAAGCGCTCCGGAATTCTGTAAAAATAAGTAATATAAGTAAAAGTAAAGTAAAGTAGTAAAGTAATCGCCTATTTTTTCAGGCGGGGCTTAACGTCTAACTACCAATTAGGTGTCGCAGACGGAGGCGACTAGCAAACGTACTTTACCTCATTTAACCATTAAATAAAATCCAAAGCCTAAGACCGGGGAATCGAACCCAGTACCACAATGCATATTAGCTTTGCAGGTCTCGCCTCTTAAACCGCTCGGCTACCGTGGCGCCTAATATAAGTAAAGTAAGTTCCTATTTTTTTTTTTTTTTCAGGCGGGGATTTAACGTCCAACTACCAATTAGATGTCGCGGAGACAAGGGTGGTACAAACACATTGCTTTCTATTAACATTTTTTTTTTAACAAAACAAAAACTACTCTCAGAATTCGGACTGAGAATCTTCCACTTAGAAAGCCATGCTTCATAACTACTACACCAATATCCGCCACTCTGGAAGCCTAAGATTGTGGTAAGACGTAGATAAACTAGTACTAAATGAAAACAAAAGAAAAAAAAATTAAAATAATTCTTTAAAAATGAAAGATAATATTAAAATATAAAATATCATGAAATAGCGAATTAAAATTTGATATAACCGTCTTTATAAGAAATCTTGCCGGCAGGGAAATTAAGAAATGCGAAAGACGAGCCTAGAATGGGGGAAATGAAGTAAGTAGTAGAAGGCCGAGTTTCAACTGATATTGGAACAAGAAAAAGGAAAAGAAAATGAGGAAGAATTGAAATTTATTGAATTTCTTTTATTAAAAGAAGGTCGGCCCGGGTTTGGTTCCAGAATAACAAGACAAAATAGAACAAAAAATAAAAAAGTAGAAGAAATCTGCCTGAAGGCTTTTATGATAATACTGAGAGAGAGAGAGATAGAGCGTGCGGGGGAAGAGAGGGCGCACATCTGAACAGAAATTGATTAGAAATAAACAAATAATTTAAAAGGGTGGAGACCGAAGAAATAAAGAAAAAATAATAAATAAATAAATAAATAAATAAACCAGTATCCCGTATGTTTAGACAAAGGAAATATAAGAAATTGGTTTCTAAGATTTAAGGGCATGTTTTACATTTAAACGATCCACTTTATTTTAAGAAAAAAACATTCAAGCGTCTAAATTATGGATATAATTTTCAAACGTTTTTGGGTTAAATTGATTAAATAAAAATTAATTTTCTTTTATGTTTTTTGAATTTAAATTTATAAATGCTCCATTTAAATGCTGTGTAATTAACAAACAAAAAAATTGGTTAATTAATTTTTCATTTGTTAAAAAAAAATAATTTATTAAAGTCGTTTTAAATTTAAAAGTTTAAAGTTATTTTTAAGTTCACCATTTAAATGCTGTGTAATTAACAAAAAAATTGGTTAATTAATTTTTATATTTTCAATTATTTCATTTGTTAAATAAAATAATTTATTAAAGTCGTTTTAAATTTAAAAGTTTAAAGTTTTTTGTAAGTTCACCATTTAAATGCTGTGTAATTAACAAAAAAATTGGTTAATTAATTTTTATATTTTCAATTATTTCATTTGTTAAATAAAATAATTTATTAAAGTCGTTTTAAATTTAAAAGTTTAAAGTTATTTTTAAGTTCACCATTTAAATGCTGTGTAATTAACAAAAAAATTGGTTAATTAATTTTTATATTTTCAATTATTTCATTTGTTAAATAAAATAATTTATTATAGACGTTTTAAAGTTTAAAATTATTTTTAAGTTCACCGTTTAAATGCTGTGTCTTCTTCTTCTTCTTCTTCTTTCCTGGCTCTATAACCCAGTGATGTGGCCTCCTCAATATGCTTCCGCCAGTCGTCTCGTATCTCTAGCGGCCGCCATCCAGTTACACAGTCCGAGGATATTCCTCGCGCCCTGGGCAACTCCATCAAATGCTGTGTAATTAACCCCAAAAAATTGGTTAATTAATTTTTATATTTTCAATTATTTCATTTGTTAAAAAATATTAATTTATTAAAGTCGTTTCCAATATTAAAGTTTCTTTTGTTTCTGTTTTTTGATCGTTTATTTAGTCACAATCAACGCATTCTGTTGCGTTATAAGCAACAATAACAACAATAAACAACTCTCAGAGTGGAGAGGTTACCCAGCGGTAACACCACTCCAATAAAATTTTACTTTCTATTGACTCCAGTCATCATAAGACTGTCCTAGAAGTGTTGGCCTGGAAATGTTCTGGAAGATAGATGTTTAGGCCAGTGGCTTGTGATAAGATTGAATGTTAAGATGGAATCTATCTGTAACGCGTATTTCAGCCTCTGGTGTTTCACTAAAAGAATGTTGTAAGTCTGTGGGAAGGGTTTGATTGATGACGTAGAAAGGAGCTGTTTATTGTAAAGCGAAGAATTTTGGACTGCAAGGACTGGAGATACTTTGGAGGTTTTGAGCGTTTGGTTCGATCCCATAAGCCCAGACTGGTTTTAATATACTTACATAAATAAGTCTTTTGTTGTCCAGAGTGAGTTTTGATCTGTTGTCGAGTAGTCTTTTCAGTTGTCGGAAGCGTCTGTTGAGTTCTGTTCTCCTTAAGTCGAGTATGAGGGTTCCGTGTAAGTCTTCTGTCACGGTAAAGCCCAAGATAGCGGACCACATTGACTGCTGGTAATGGAATTAAATTGTATAAGACAGGAGGAAGAGTGATGCGTCGAAAAGTGAAAGTAATGTTTTGAGATTTTGTTTCGTTCAGTTTTATAGTTTATTTTAAGTTAATTTAAAGAACAAAACTAATAACCACCATCTATTTTTTTTCAATTACTTTTTCTGGTGAATTTTCTGGACGATTATTTTCTGAAGAGTCTTTATTTTTTTATTATTTTTGAAACCAAGATAATGGTAGGAACAAAGAGGATGAAAACAGATTGATCAAGATCCCTGAAGAAGTGGCTAGTCCACTTCCGCCTACGGGTCTTAGACGAGCCACTAACGGATGAACATTTTTCAGAGGTAGAGTAAAGTTTACAGTTTGATGTTAAGATTTCTGTCTTAGTGTAAGACAGAAAAGAAAAGTTAAATCGAAATCTTTACACCAAACTGATTACTTTAGTTCTGAAGATGGATGAAGGCGTGAAAATCGATCTGGGGGTGGGAAAAGCCGGATAAAGCGAATAAGATCATAAAATCAATCATATTTCCGTTTATCTGCTAAGGTCGACACCCATAATTCCGGCGACTTACTTAAAACTCGAACTTTGTTGATTGTAATGCCACAAAGGACAAATCCTTACAGGGCATTTCCTCGCAGCGACAGAAATCATATCTTATAAAGAAAAAAATTTTTGTCAGAGAGTTAAAAAAGTAATATAACTAAAATATGGCTGACATAACCATTTGAGGAGATTTATTCTTAGTTACATCGCGCCCCTTTACTTATATCAAAACAGCACTTACTTCTTAGCTGGGAAAAATATTGCCCCCTTGCTAGCTCCTACCATCCTGGGGGCTTGCAATTAACTAAAAAATATATTTACTGAATGTAATGGTGGAGTACACCTCAAGATGCTGACACAAGCAATCTGTAATATTTTCGTATGAAAGGGATAGACACGCCAAGCTAGCAGACATGTCATCTGTGGTGGGTACTGATTTAAAAGAGACACATGCGGGTATGGTCTCTCTCTCTCTCTCTAACCAAGCGATATAGAAGATTGAATACTAACAGGAGAATAATACTAGAAGTGCTAGTAGCGTAACCAGAACTAGTGTATGGGATAAGAGAGGAGGTTGAACATGAGTAGGTGTTCGTAAAGAGCAACGAACGCTATAGTAAAGGGGTATTTTTTTTTTTGTTTAGAGGAAGGAAGGGTCGTGGTGTATGTACTTCCGGCTTGATCAAGCTAACCCTTCTCGCTCGCCAGATGGTGTACTGATCATCCTCCTGGATGTTGGGGAAGGATTACGATTTTTACGCATGTTAAAAACCATATCCCAGATGTAACAAGCAACATTTTTTTTGTTTTTGTAAATACAACTGGCACTAGAACTAAATAAAATGCAGCCCGAGTTCTTTGTTTTTAAAAGTTCTAGGAGAGTACGGTAAGTAATTATCTCTAGAAACGTCTAGACGTGGCTGTTTTCAACACTACCTGATGGTATAGTCACGTTTTGTTTCTTTAAAAAAATGTACATTTGTAATTATATATTATAATATTCTAATTAAGGCGCCACGATAACCGAGCGGTTATAGGCTAGACCCGCAAAGCTAAGATGTATTGTTGGTTTAGTGGGTTCGATTCCCGGTCTCTAGGCCTTGGATTTTATTTAATGGTTAATAAAAGAAATTTACAGTAAAGTATGTTAGCCGGTTATAGGCTAGACCCGCAAAGCTAAGATGTATTGTTGGTTTAGTGGGTTCGATTCCCCGGTCTAGGACTTGGATTTTATTTAATGGTTAATATGGGAAATTTACAGTAAAGTAAGGCGGTTAAGAGACTAGACCCGCAATGCTAATAGGTATTGTTGGTTTAGTAGGTTCGATTCCCCCGGTTTAGGCCTTGGATTTTATTTAATGGTTAATATGGGAAATTTACAGTAAAGTATGTTAGGCGATTATAGGCTAGACCCGCAAAGCTTAGATGTATTGTTGGTTAGTGGATTCGATTCCCAATGTATTAATATAGATTTTATTTAATGTTTAATATGAGAACCTTAAAGTAAAGTAAGTTTATTAGTCGCTTTCAACTACTACATCTAATTGGGTAATGAGAAGTAAAGCCTGCCTGAAATAAGCAATACTTTACTTTTTATTCTAACTATCTCCTTAACTAAAAACTTGCAGTTTTAAAAAGTATAAAAGTTGATTAAACGCCAAAAGGTACACAAATCAGCAAGCACACAACATTTCATTCATACTTCATTTGATACCATTTAAGTAATTCTACTGCATTAACTTTACATTAATATTTTTTTTAGAATTTATTAGATTTCACAGACTCTTATACTGGCCAGTTCACTCATAATTTGTTGTTGTTGCAATAATCATAAAATGTACTTTACATCATTATCTTCATAAATAAATAGGCCCATTATTTTAACTCTATTCCAAATTATTCTTCTGATTTATCTACATTATGCCCTTTATTCTGAGTAATCACATAGAAAATAGAAAAAGCCAAATTTAGAGTCGATTACTGTTAAAATTTAAATCACAGAGTTAAAAGAGGGCACCAAAATTGTTCACAGTTAATAACAAATAAATTATTCAAGAATAATTGTTCATTCTTAATTGTGATGTAAAGCAGACCCTTTAATTGAGTACTTGCAGTAAAATACTTTATTAATTAGCTGCCCTA
Source organism: Rhodnius prolixus (assembly GCF_049639745.1). Classification (NCBI taxonomy): domain Eukaryota; kingdom Metazoa; phylum Arthropoda; class Insecta; order Hemiptera; family Reduviidae; genus Rhodnius; species Rhodnius prolixus. Next base: position 6,000,962 of record NW_027411593.1, on the reverse strand, counting down.
AAAATATGCATATTTTTATCTATTTTATATTCAATATTATACCCTGCAGACGGCTATTAGCCATGCAATATTTCCTTATATTATAATTTATGATTTATGTATGTATATTTTGTATAACAAATAAAGGTTTATTATTATTATTCAATATTATACAACATTGTGAGAATAATACCTTGATTAAGAATGTAATAAAGAATACTGTATTATTTATTATTAACCAAGATTAATTAATATTTAAGATCTGGTACAAAGGGCTTCAAACTTATGAAACTTTTTTCAAAGAAAATACCATTTAAGAGTTATGACAGAAGTCACTTTTGTCTCTAAAGTGACATATCCTCTACTGGGCAACGTTATTCCTTACGTTATACATATTAGAGTAATACTTTGCTAAAATTGAAAAACTTAAAAGAAATTTATACTGATAGGAACTTAGAGAATCGTTTCGCCCAAAAGATTCATACATATCAATTCATCAATTTCACTTAAGAAATAATAATAAACATGCTACAACGTAAAATGTGAACATAAACTTCTATAAATGAATGTATGTGTCATGAATGTGCGTGTGAATATGTTTTGTCTGCATGATTTAATGCGACTAACTGAGTGCATGTTTTAGAAGGTGATGAACAATCTAATCTACATAAACACTTTGTCCAAAAAGTACAAAAAAAAAAAAAACTACAGGAATATATCCTATAAATTACATAAATACATTTAACATTTGCATAAATAGATCAGATAAACTACAGAAATATATTTTAAGAAAATAATTAGTGATGACCACTTCCTAAACGGAACTAATATTTATTCAAGACGCATTAATTCATTTTGCCATTACTGTTTCCAAAAATATAATAATATAAAGTAGATTTATTTAATAAGGAAGTTTCAAAATTAACAGTTTTCCGAATTTACGTATACACCGGATATTCACGGTTCGTGGTAGCCCTGATTACGAAAGTTTTATTTATTTATTCATTTATTTATTTTTATAAAAAAATTTAAGTTTCAAACTCTTGAGAAATGAAGGCAGTACGTATAATATTATTTAAATGGAAATTAGAGCCATTCAAAATATTAAAAAAACGCCAAACCCCAAAACTTTATCACCTACAAATTTTAACCTTCCATACCACAAGAACCATAGGTACTAGAACAGTGTAATTCATACCAGTTATTCAGCTCTATTTTGTCTACGATTCGGTAAAGAAATCATTGAAATCCGATCAGTACGAAATGAGATATAAACGTTTCAAATTGGAATCAATTGCTAAACATAGACCAAAAAATGGAATATTAAACCTTCTATATCTAGCTTAATATCATAATCAGAAAAAAGCCCTTTATATCAGTTGAACACCTAACATTCTTCTACATTTTGCTAAAGGATTCGTTAAAATCTGATAAATAGCAAAAGAGATATAAGAGTTTCAAGTTTTGAACGAATATGAAAACCATCAAATTTTAACCTTCCACACCATAAAAACTATTGGGACTAGAACAGTGTAATTCATACCAGTTAATCAGCTCTCTTTTGTCTACAATTCGGAAAAAAATGCATTGAAATCTAATCAGTACGAAAAAAGATATAAACGTTTCAAATTGGAATCAATTGCTAAACATAGACCAAAAACATGGAATATTAAACCTTCTATATCTAGCTTAATATCATAATCAGAAAAATGCCCTTTATATCAGGTTATACACCTAACATTCTTCTACATTTTGCTAAAGGATTCGTTAAAATCTGATAAATGGGAAAAGAGATATTAGAGTATGAAATTTTGAACGAATATGAAAACCTTCAAATTTTAACCTTCCACACCAAAAAAAACTATTGGGACTAGAACAGTGTAATTCATACCAGTTATACAGCTCTATTTTGTCTACAATTCAGAAAAGAAATCATTGAAATCCGATCAGTACGAAATGAGATATAAACGTTTCAAATTGGAATCAATTGCTGAACTTAGACCAAAAACATGGAATATTAAACCTTCTATATCTAGCTTAATATCATAATCTGAAAAATACCCCTTATATCAGTTGAACACCTAACATTATTCTACATTTTGCTAAAGGATTCGTTAAAATCTGATAAATGGGAAAAGAGATATTAGAGTATGAAATTTTGAACGAATATGAAAACCTTCAAATTTTAACCTTCCACACCACAAAAACTATTGGGACTAGAACAGTGTAATTCATGCCAGTTAATCACCTCTCTATTGTCTACAATTCAGAAAAGAAATCATTGAAATCCGATCAGTACGAAATGAGATATAAACGTTTCAAATTGGAATCAATTGCTGAACTTAGACCAAAAACATGGAATATTAAACCTTCTATATCTAGCTTAATATCATAATCTGAAAAATACCCCTTATATCAGTTGAACACCTAACATTATTCTACATTTTGCTAAAGGATTCGTTAAAATCTGATAAATGGGAAAAGAGATATTAGAGTATGAAATTTTGAACGAATATGAAAACCTTCAAATTTTAACCTTCCACACCACAAAAACTATTGGGACTAGAACAGTGTAATTCATGCCAGTTAATCACCTCTCTATTGTCTACAATTCAGAAAAGAAATCATTGAAATCCGATCAGTACGAAATGAGATATAAACGTTTCAAATTGGAATCAATTGCTAAACTTAGACCAAAAACATGGAATATTAAACCTTCTATATCTAGCTTAATATCATAATCAGAAAAATGCCTCTTATATCAGTTATACACCTAACTTTCTTCTACATTTTGCTAAAGGATTCGTTAAAATCTGATAAATAGGAAAAGAGATATAAGAGTTTGAAGTTTTGAACGAATATGAAAAACCATCAAATTTTAACCTTCCACACCACAAAAACTATTGGGACTAGAACAGTGTAATTCATACCAGTTATACAGCTCTATTCTGTCTACAATTCAGAAAAGAAATCATTGAAATCCGATCAGTACGAAATGAGATATAAACGTTTCAAATTGGAATCAATTGCTAAACTTAGACCAAAAACATGGAATATTAAACCTTCTATATCTAGCTTAATATCATAATCAGAAAAATGCCCTTTATATCAGTTATACACCTAACTTTCTTCTACATTTTGCTAAAGGATTCGTTAAAATCTGATAAATAGGAAAAGAGATATAAGAGTTTGAAGTTATGAACGAATATGAAAACCATCAAATTTTAACCTTCCACACCACAAAAACTATTGGGACTAGAACAGTGTAATTCATACCAGTTATACAGCTCTATTTTGTCTACAATTCAGAAAAGAAATCATTGAAATCTGATCAGTACGAAATGAGATATAAACGTTTCAAATTGGAATCAATTGCTAAACTTAGACCAAAAACATGGAATATTAAACCTTCTATATCTAGCTTAATATCATAATCTGAAAAATACCCCTTATATCAGTTGAACACCTAACATTATTCTACATTTTGCTAAAGGATACGTTAAAATCTGATAAATGGGAAAAGAGATATTAGAGTATGAAATTTTGAACGGATATGAAAACCTTCAAATTTTAACCTTCCACACCACAAAAACTATTGGGACTAGAACAGTGTAATTCATGCCAGTTAATCAACTCTCTATTGTCTACAATTCAGAAAAGAAATCATTGAAATCCGATCAGTACGAAATTAGATATAAACGTTTCAAATTGGAATCAATTGCTAAACTTAGACCAAAAACATGGAATATTAAACCTTCTATATCTAGCTTAATATCATAATCAGAAAAATGCCTCTTATATCAGTTATACACCTAACTTTCTTCTACATTTTGCTAAAGGATTCGTTAAAATCTGATAAATAGGAAAAGAGATATAAGAGTTTGAAGTTTTGAACGAATATGAAAAACCATCAAATTTTAACCTTCCACACCACAAAAACTATTAGGACTAGAACAGTGTAATTCATACCAGTTAATCAGCTCTCTTTTGTCTACAATTCGGAAAAAAAATCATTGAAATCTAATTAGTACGAAAAAAGATATAAACGTTTCAAATTGGAATCAATTGCTAAACTTAGACCAAAAAATGGAATATTAAACCTTCTATATCTAGCTTAATATCATAATCAGAAAAATGCCTCTTATATCAGTTATACACCTAACTTTCTTCTACATTTTGCTAAAGGATTCGTTAAAATCTGATAAATAGGAAAAGAGATATAAGAGTTTGAAGTTTTGAACGAATATGAAAAACCATCAAATTTTAACCTTCCACACCACAAAAACTATTAGGAGTAGAACAGTGTAATTCATACCAGTTAATCAGCTCTCTTTTGTCTACAATTCGGAAAAAAAATCATTGAAATCTAATTAGTACGAAAAAAGATATAAACGTTTCAAATTGGAATCAATTGCTAAACTTAGACCAAAAAATGGAATATTAAACCTTCTATATCTAGCTTAATATCATAGTTAGAAAAATGCCCTTTATATCAGTTATACACCTAACTTTCTTCTACATTTTGCTAAAGGATTCGTTAAAATCTGATAAATAGGAAAAGAGATATAAGAGTTTGAAGTTTTGAACGAATATGAAAACCATCAAATTTTAACCTTCCACACCACAAAAACTATTGGGACTAGAACAGTGTAATTCATACCAGTTATACAGCTCTATTTTGTCTACAATTCAGAAAAGAAATTATTGAAATCCGATCAGTACGAAATGAGATATAAACGTTTCAAATTGGAATCAATTGCTAAACTTAGACCAAAAACATGGAATATTAAACCTTCTATATCTAGCTTAATATCATAATCAGAAAAATGCCTCTTATATCAGTTATACACCTAACTTTCTTCTACATTTTGCTAAAGGATTCGTTAAAATCTGATAAATAGGAAAAGAGATATAAGAGTTTGAAGTTTTGAACGAATATGAAAAACCATCAAATTTTAACCTTCCACACCACAAAAACTATTGGGACTAGAACAGTGTAATTCATACCAGTTATACAGCTCTATTTTGTCTACAATTCAGAAAAGAAATCATTGAAATCCGATCAGTACGAAATGAGATATAAACGTTTCAAATTGGAATCAATTGCTAAACTTAGACCAAAAACATGGAATATTAAACCTTCTATATCTAGCTTAATATCATAATCAGAAAAATGCCTCTTATATCAGTTATACACCTAACTTTCTTCTACATTTTGCTAAAGGATTCGTTAAAATCTGATAAATAGGAAAAGGGATATAAGAGTTTGAAGTTTTGAACGAATATGAAAACCTTCAAATTTTAACCTTCCACACCATAAAAACTATTGGGACTAGAACAGTGTAATTCATACCAGTTAATCAGTTTTCTTTTGTCTACGATTCGGTAAAGAAATCATTGAAATCCGATCAGTACGAAAAAAGATATAAACGTTTCAAATTGGAACGAATTGTCTAACTTTGACCAAAAAATGGAATATTAAACCTTCTATATCTAGCTTAATATCATAATCTGAAAAATACCCCTTATATCAGTTGAACACCTAACTTTCTTCTACATTTTGCTAAAGGATTCGTTAAAATCTGATAAATAGGAAAAGAGATATAAGAGTTTGAAGTTTTGAACGAATATGAAAACCATCAAATTTTAACCTTCCACACCACAAAAACTATTGGGACTAGAACAGTGTAATTCATGCCAGTTAATCACCTCTCTATTGTCTACAATTCAGAAAAGAAATCATTGAAATCCGATCAGTACGAAATGAGATATAAACGTTTCAAATTGGAATCAATTGCTATACTTAGACCAAAAACATGGAATATTAAACCTTCTATATCTAGCTTAATATCATAATCAGAAAAATGCCTCTTATATCAGTTATACACCTAACTTTCTTCTACATTTTGCTAAAGGATTCGTTAAAATCTGATAAATAGGAAAAGAGATATAAGAGTTTGAAGTTTTGAACGAATATGAAAACCATCAAATTTTAACCTTCCACACCACAAAAACTATTGGGACTAGAACAGTGTAATTCATACCAGTTATACAGCTCTATTTTGTCTACAATTCAGAAAAGAAATAATTGAAATCCGATCAGTACGAAATGAGATATAAACGTTTCAAATTGGAATCAATTGCTAAACTTAGACCAAAAACATGGAATATTAAACCTTCTATATCTAGCTTAATATCATAATCAGAAAAATGCCTCTTATATCAGTTGAACACCTAACATTCTTCTACATTTTGCTAAAGGATTCGTTAAAATCTGATAAATGGGAAAAGAGATAAAAGAGTTTGAAGTTTTGAACGAATATGAAAACCTTCAAATTTTAACCTTCCACACCAAAAAAAACTATTGGGACTAGAACAGTGTAATTCATACCAGTTATACAGCTCTATTTTGTCTACAATTCAGAAAAGAAATCATTGAAATCCGATCAGTACGAAATGAGATATAAACGTTTCAAATTGGAATCAATTGCTGAACTTAGACCAAAAACATGGAATATTAAACCTTCTATATCTAGCTTAATATCATAATCTGAAAAATACCCCTTATATCAGTTGAACACCTAACATTATTCTACATTTTGCTAAAGGATTCGTTAAAATCTGATAAATGGGAAAAGAGATATTAGAGTATGAAATTTTGAACGAATATGAAAACCTTCAAATTTTAACCTTCCACACCACAAAAACTATTGGGACTAGAACAGTGTAATTCATGCCAGTTAATCACCTCTCTATTGTCTACAATTCAGAAAAGAAATCATTGAAATCCGATCAGTACGAAATGAGATATAAACGTTTCAAATTGGAATCAATTGCTAAACTTAGACCAAAAACATGGAATATTAAACCTTCTATATCTAGCTTAATATCATAATCAGAAAAATGCCTCTTATATCAGTTATACACCTAACTTTCTTCTACATTTTGCTAAAGGATTCGTTAAAATCTGATAAATAGGAAAAGAGATATAAGAGTTTGAAGTTTTGAACGAATATGAAAAACCATCAAATTTTAACCTTCCACACCACAAAAACTATTAGGACTAGAACAGTGTAATTCATACCAGTTAATCAGCTCTCTTTTGTCTACAATTCGGAAAAAAAATCATTGAAATCTAATTAGTACGAAAAAAGATATAAACGTTTCAAATTGGAATCAATTGCTAAACTTAGACCAAAAAATGGAATATTAAACCTTCTATATCTAGCTTAATATCATAGTTAGAAAAATGCCCTTTATATCAGTTATACACCTAACTTTCTTCTACATTTTGCTAAAGGATTCGTTAAAATCTGATAAATAGGAAAAGAGATATAAGAGTTTGAAGTTTTGAACGAATATGAAAACCATCAAATTTTAACCTTCCACACCACAAAAACTATTGGGACTAGAACAGTGTAATTCATACCAGTTATACAGCTCTATTTTGTCTACAATTCAGAAAAGAAATCATTGAAATCCGATCAGTACGAAATGAGATATAAACGTTTCAAATTGGAATCAATTGCTAAACTTAGACCAAAAACATGGAATATTAAACCTTCTATATCTAGCTTAATATCATAATCTGAAAAATACCCCTTATATCAGTTGAACACCTAACATTATTCTACATTTTGCTAAAGGATACGTTAAAATCTGATAAATGGGAAAAGAGATATTAGAGTATGAAATTTTGAACGAATATGAAAACCTTCAAATTTCAACCTTCCACACCACAAAAACTATTGGGACTAGAACAGTGTAATTCATGCCAGTTAATCACCTCTCTATTGTCTACAATTCAGAAAAGAAATCATTGAAATCCGATCAGTACGAAATGAGATATAAACGTTTCAAATTGGAATCAATTGCTAAACTTAGACCAAAAAATGGAATATTAAACCTTCTATATCTAGCTTAATATCATAGTTAGAAAAATGCCCTTTATATCAGTTATACACCTAACTTTCTTCTACATTTTGCTAAAGGATTCGTTAAAATCTGATAAATAGGAAAAGAGATATAAGAGTTTGAAGTTTTGAACGAATATGAAAACCATCAAATTTTAACCTTCCACACCACAAAAACTATCGGGACTAGAACAGTGTAATTCATACCAGTTAATCAGCTCACTTTTGTCTACAATTCGGAAAAAAAAGCATTGAAATCTAATCAGTACGAAAAAAGATATAAACGTTTCAAATTGGAATCAATTGCTAAACTTAGACCAAAAACATGGAATATTAAACCTTCTATATCTAGCTTAATATCATAGTTAGAAAAATGCCCTTTATATCAGTTATACACCTAACATTATTCTACATTTTGCTAAAGGATTCGTTAAAATCTGATAAATGGGAAAAGAGATATTAGAGTATGAAATTTTGAACGAATATGAAAACCTTCAAATTTTAACCTTCCACACCACAAAAACTATTGGGACTAGAACAGTGTAATTCATGCCAGTTAATCACCTCCCTATTGTCTACAATTCAGAAAAGAAATCATTGAAATCCGATCAGTACGAAATGAGATATAAACGTTTCAAATTGGAATCAATTGCTGAACTTAGACCAAAAACATGGAATATTAAACCTTCTATATCTAGCTTAATATCATAATCTGAAAAATACCCCTTATATCAGTTGAACACCTAACATTATTCTACATTTTGCTAAAGGATTCGTTAAAATCTGATAAATGGGAAAAGAGATATAAGAGTTTGAAGTTTTGAACGAATATGAAAACCTTCAAATTTTAACCTTCCACACCATAAAAACTATTGGGACTAGAACAGTGTAATTCATACCAGTTAATCAGTTTTCTTTTGTCTACGATTCGGTAAAGAAATCATTGAAATCCGATCAGTACGAAAAAAGATATAAACGTTTCAAACTGGAACGAATTGCCTAACTTAGACCAAAAAATGGAATATTAAACCTTCTATATCTAGCTTAATATCATAGTTAGGAAAATGCCCTTTATATCAGTTATACACCTAACTTTCTTCTACATTTTGCTAAAGGATTCGTTAAAATCTGATAAATAGGAAAAGAGATATAAGAGTTTGAAGTTTTGAACGAATATGAAAACCATCAAATTTTAACCTTCCACACCAAAAAAAACTATTGGGACTAGAACAGTGTAATTCATACCAGTTATACAGCTCTATTTTGTCTACAATTCAGAAAAGAAATCATTGAAATCCGATCAGTACGAAATGAGATATAAACGTTTCAAATTGGAATCAATTGCTAAACTTAGACCAAAAACATGGAATATTAAACCTTCTATATCTAGCTTAATATCATAATCAGAAAAATGCCTCTTATATCATTTATACACCTAACTTTCTTCTACACTTTGCTAAAGGATTCGTTAAAATCTGATAAATAGGAAAAGAGATATAAGAGTTTGAAGTTTTGAACGAATATGAAAACCTTCAAATTTTAACCTTCCACACCATAAAAACTATTGGGACTAGAACAGTGTAATTCATACCAGTTATACAGCTCTATTTTGTCTACAATTCAGAAAAGAAATCATTGAAATCCGATCAGTACGAAAAAAGATATAAACGTTTCAAATTGGAACGAATTGCCTAACTTAGACCAAAAAATGGAATATTAAACCTTCTATATCTAGCTTAATATCATAGTTAGAAAAATGCCCTTTATATCAGTTATACACCTAACATTATTCTACATTTTGCTAAAGGATTCGTTAAAATCTGATAAATGGGAAAAGAGATATTAGAGTATGAAATTTTGAACGAATATGAAAACCTTCAAATTTTAACCTTCCACACCACAAAAACTATTGGGACTAGAACAGTGTAATTCATGCCAGTTAATCACCTCTCTATTGTCTACAATTCAGAAAAGAAATCATTGAAATCCGATCAGTACGAAATGAGATATAAACGTTTCAAATTGGAATCAATTGCTGAACTTAGACCAAAAACATGGAATATTGAACCTTCTATATCTAGCTTAATATCATAATCTGAAAAATACCCCTTATATCAGTTGAACACCTAACATTATTCTACATTTTGCTAAAGGATTCGTTAAAATCTGATAAATGGGAAAAGAGATATTAGAGTATGAAATTTTGAATGAATATGAAAACCTTCAAATTTTAACCTTCCACACCACAAAAACTATTGGGACTAGAACAGTGTAATTCATGCCAGTTAATCACCTCTCTATTGTCTACAATTCAGAAAAGAAATCATTGAAATCCGATCAGTACGAAATGAGATATAAACGTTTCAAATTGGAATCAATTGCTAAACTTAGACCAAAAACATGGAATATTAAACCTTCTATATCTAGCTTAATATCATAATCAGAAAAATGCCTCTTATATCAGTTATACACCTAACATTCTTCTACATTTTGGTAAAGGATTCGTTAAAATCTGATAAATAGGAAAAGAGATATAAGAGTTTGAAGTTTTGAACGAATATGAAAACCATCAAATTTTAACCTTCCACACCACAAAAACTATTGGGACTAGAACAGTGTAATTCATACCAGTTATACAGCACTATTTTGTCTACAATTCAGAAAAGAAATCATTGAAATCCGATCAGTACGAAATGAGATATAAACGTTTCAAATTGGAATCAATTGCTAAACTTAGACCAAAAACATGGAATATTAAACCTTCTATATCTAGCTTAATATCATAATCAGAAAAATGCCTCTTATATCAGTTATACACCTAACATTCTTCTACATTTTGCTAAAGGATTCGTTAAAATCTGATAAATAGGAAAAGAGATATAAGAGTTTGAAGTTTTGAACGAATATGAAAACCATCAAATTTTAACCTTCCACACCACAAAAACTATTGGGACTAGAACAGTGTAATTCATACCAGTTATACAGCTCTATTTTGTCTACAATTCGGAAAAAAAATCATTGAAATCTAATTAGTACGAAAAAAGATATAAACGTTTCAAATTGGAATCAATTGCTAAACTTAGACCAAAAACATGGAATATTAAACCTTCTATATCTAGCTTAATATCATAATCAGAAAAATGCCTCTTATATCAGTTGAACACCTAACATTCTTCTACATTTTGCTAAAGGATTCGTTAAAATCTGATAAATGGGAAAAGAGATATAAGAGTTTGAAGTTTTGAACGAATATGAAAAACCATCAAATTTTAACCTTCCACACCACAAAAACTATTAGGACTAGAACAGTGTAATTCATACCACTTAATCAGCTCTCTTTTGTCTACAATTCGGAAAAAAAATCATTGAAATCTAATTAGTACGAAAAAAGATATAAACGTTTCAAATTGGAATCAATTGCTAAACTTAGACCAAAAAATGGAATATTAAACCTTCTATATCTAGCTTAATATCATAATCAGAAAAATGCCTCTTATATCAGTTGAACACCTAACATTCTTCTACATTTTGCTAAAGGATTCGTTAAAATCTGATAAATGGGAAAAGAGATAAAAGAGTTTGAAGTTTTGAACGAATATGAAAACCTTCAAATTTTAACCTTCCACACCATAAAAACTATTGGGACTAGAACAGTGTAATTCATACCAGTTAATCAGTTTTCTTTTGTCTACGATTCGGTAAAGAAATCATTGAAATCCGATCAGTACGAAAAAAGATATAAACGTTTCAAATTGGAACGAATTGCCTAACTTAGACCAAAAAATGGAATATTAAACCTTCTATATCTAGCTTAATATCATAGTTAGAAAAATGCCCTTTATATCAGTTATACACCTAACATTATTCTACATTTTGCTAAAGGATTCGTTAAAATCTGATAAATGGGAAAAGAGATAAAAGAGTTTGAAGTTTTGAACGAATATGAAAACCTTCAAATTTTAACCTTCCACACCACAAAAACTATCGGGACTAGAACAGTGTAATTCATACCAGTTAATCAGCTCACTTTTGTCTACAATTCGGAAAAAAAAGCATTGAAATCTAATCAGTACGAAAAAAGATATAAACGTTTCAAATTGGAATCAATTGCTAAACTTAGACCAAAAACATGGAATATTAAACCTTCTATATCTAGCTTAATATCATAGTTAGAAAAATGCCCTTTATATCAGTTATACACCTAACATTATTCTACATTTTGCTAAAGGATTCGTTAAAATCTGATAAATGGGAAAAGAGATATTAGAGTATGAAATTTTGAACGAATATGAAAACCTTCAAATTTTAACCTTCCACACCAAAAAACTATTGGGACTAGAACAGTGTAATTCATGCCAGTTAATCACCTCTCTATTGTCTACAATTCAGAAAAGAAATCATTGAAATCCGATCAGTACGAAAAAAGATATAAACGTTTCAAATTGGAACGAATTGCCTAACTTAGACCAAAAAATGGAATATTAAACCTTCTATATCTAGCTTAATATCATAGTTAGAAAAATGCCCTTTATATCAGTTATACACCTAACATTATTCTACATTTTGCTAAAGGATTCGTTAAAATCTGATAAATGGGAAAAGAGATATTAGAGTATGAAATTTTGAACGAATATGAAAACCTTCAAATTTTAACCTTCCACACCACAAAAACTATTGGGACTAGAACAGTGTAATTCATGCCAGTTAATCACCTCTCTATTGTCTACAATTCAGAAAAGAAATCATTGAAATCCGATCAGTACGAAATGAGATATAAACGTTTCAAATTGGAATCAATTGCTGAACTTAGACCAAAAACATGGAATATTGAACCTTCTATATCTAGCTTAATATCATAATCTGAAAAATACCCCTTATATCAGTTGAACACCTAACATTATTCTACATTTTACTAAAGGATTCGTTAAAATCTGATAAATGGGAAAAGAGATATTAGAGTATGAAATTTTGAACGAATATGAAAACCTTCAAATTTTAACCTTCCACACCACAAAAACTATTGGGACTAGAACAGTGTAATTCATGCCAGTTAATCACCTCTCTATTGTCTACAATTCAGAAAAGAAATCATTGAAATCCGATCAGTACGAAATGAGATATAAACGTTTCAAATTGGAATCAATTGCTAAACTTAGACCAAAAACATGGAATATTAAACCTTCTATATCTAGCTTAATATCATAATCAGAAAAATGCCTCTTATATCAGTTATACACCTAACATTCTTCTACATTTTGCTAAAGGATTCGTTAAAATCTGATAAATAGGAAAAGAGATATAAGAGTTTGAAGTTTTGAACGAATATGAAAACCATCAAATTTTAACCTTCCACACCACAAAAACTATTGGGACTAGAACAGTGTAATTCATACCAGTTATACAGCTCTATTTTGTCTACAATTCAGAAAAGAAATCATTGAAATCCGATCAGTACGAAATGAGATATAAACGTTTCAAATTGGAATCAATTGCTAAACTTAGACCAAAAACATGGAATATTAAACCTTCTATATCTAGCTTAATATCATAATCAGAAAAATGCCTCTTATATCAGTTATACACCTAACTTTCTTCTACATTTTGCTAAAGGATTCGTTAAAATCTGATAAATAGGAAAAGAGATATAAGAGTTTGAAGTTTTGAACGAATATGAAAACCATCAAATTTTAACCTTCCACACCACAAAAACTATTGGGACTAGAACAGTGTAATTCATACCAGTTATACAGCTCTATTTTGTCTACAATTCGGAAAAAAAATCATTGAAATCTAATTAGTACGAAAAAAGATATAAACGTTTCAAATTGGAATCAATTGCTAAACTTAGACCAAAAACATGGAATATTAAACCTTCTATATCTAGCTTAATATCATAATCAGAAAAATGCCTCTTATATCAGTTGAACACCTAACATTCTTCTACATTTTGCTAAAGGATTCCTTAAAATCTGATAAATGGGAAAAGAGATATAAGAGTTTGAAGTTTTGAACGAATATGAAAAACCATCAAATTTTAACCTTCCACACCACAAAAACTATTAGGACTAGAACAGTGTAATTCATACCACTTAATCAGCTCTCTTTTGTCTACAATTCGGAAAAAAAATCATTGAAATCTAATTAGTACGAAAAAAGATATAAACGTTTCAAATTGGAATCAATTGCTAAACTTAGACCAAAAAATGGAATATTAAACCTTCTATATCTAGCTTAATATCATAATCAGAAAAATGCCTCTTATATCAGTTGAACACCTAACATTCTTCTACATTTTGCTAAAGGATTCGTTAAAATCTGATAAATGGGAAAAGAGATAAAAGAGTTTGAAGTTTTGAACGAATATGAAAACCTTCAAATTTTAACCTTCCACACCATAAAAACTATTGGGACTAGAACAGTGTAATTCATACCAGTTAATCAGTTTTCTTTTGTCTACGATTCGGTAAAGAAATCATTGAAATCCGATCAGTACGAAAAAAGATATAAACGTTTCAAATTGGAACGAATTGCCTAACTTAGACCAAAAAATGGAATATTAAACCTTCTATATCTAGCTTAATATCATAGTTAGAAAAATGCCCTTTATATCAGTTATACACCTAACATTATTCTTCATTTTGCTAAAGGATTCGTTAAAATCTGATAAATGGGAAAAGAGATAAAAGAGTTTGAAGTTTTGAACGAATATGAAAACCTTCAAATTTTAACCTTCCACACCATAAAAACTATTGGGACTAGAACAGTGTAATTCATACCAGTTAATCAGTTTTCTTTTGTCTACGATTCGGTAAAGAAATCATTTTAATCCGATCAGTACGAAAAAAGATATAAACGTTTCAAATTGGAACGAATTGCCTAACTTAGACCAAAAACATGGAATATTAAACCTTCTATATCTAGCTTAATATCATAGTTAGAAAAATGCCCTTTATATCAGTTATACACCTAACATTATTCTACATTTTGCTAAAGGATTCGTTAAAATCTGATAAATGGGAAAAGAGATATTAGAGTATGAAATTTTGAACGAATATGAAAACCTTCAAATTTTAACCTTCCACACCACAAAAACTATTGGGACTAGAACAGTGTAATTCATGCCAGTTAATCACCTCTCTATTGTCTACAATTCAGAAAAGAAATCATTGAAATCCGATCAGTACGAAATGAGATATAAACGTTTCAAATTGGAATCAATTGCTAAACTTAGACCAAAAACATGGAATATTAAACCTTCTATATCTAGCTTAATATCATAATCAGAAAAATGCCTCTTATATCAGTTATACACCTAACATTCTTCTACATTTTGCTAAAGGATTCGTTAAAATCTGATAAATAGGAAAAGAGATATAAGAGTTTGAAGTTTTGAACGAATATGAAAACCATCAAATTTTAACCTTCCACACCACAAAAACTATTGGGACTAGAACAGTGTAATTCATACCAGTTATACAGCTCTATTTTGTCTACAATTCAGAAAAGAAATCATTGAAATCCGATCAGTACGAAATGAGATATAAACGTTTCAAATTGGAATCAATTGCTAAACTTAGACCAAAAACATGGAATATTAAACCTTCTATATCTAGCTTAATATCATAATCTGAAAAATGCCCCTTATATCAGTTGAACACCGAACATTCTTCTACATTTTGCTAAAGGATTCGTTAAAATCTGATAAATAGGAAAAGAGATATAAGAGTTTGAAGTTTTGAACGAATATGAAAACCATCAAATTTTAACCTTCCACACCACAAAAACTATTGGGACTAGAACAGTGTAATTCATACCAGTTATACAGCTCTATTTTGTCTACAATTCAGAAAAGAAATCATTGAAATCCGATCAGTACGAAATGAGATATAAACGTTTCAAATTGGAATCAATTGCTAAACTTAGACCAAAAACATGGAATATTAAACCTTCTATATCTAGCTTAATATCATAATCAGAAAAATGCCTCTTATATCAGTTGAACACCGAACATTCTTCTACATTTTGCTAAAGGATTCGTTAAAATCTGATAAATGGGAAAAGAGATATAAGAGTATGAAGTTTTGAACGAATATGAAAACCTTCAAATTTTAACCTTCCACACCAGAAAAACTATTGGGACTAGAATAGTGTAATTCATACCAGTTAATCAGCTCTCTTTTGTCTACAATTCGGAAAAAAAATGATTGAAATCCGATCAGTACGAAAAAGATATAAATGTTTCAAATAGGAACGAATTGCTTAACTTAGACCAAAAAATGGAATATTAATCCTTCTATATCTTGCTTAATATCATAATCAGAAAAATGCCCTTTATATCAGTTATACAGCTATCTTTCTTCTACATTTTGCTAAAGGATTCGTTAAAATCTGATAAATAGGATAAGAGATATAATAGTTTGAAGTTTTGAACGAATATGAAAACCATCAAATTTTAACCTTCCACACCACAAGAACCATTGGTACTAGAACCGTGTAATTCATACCAGTTATTCAGCTCTCTTTTGTCTACAATTCAGAAAAGAAATCATTGAAATCCGATCAGTACGAAATGAGATATAAACGTTTCAAATTGGAACGAATTGCTAAACTTAGACCAAAAAATGGAATATTAAACCTTCTATATCTAGCTTAATATCATAATCAGAAAAATGCCTCTTATATCAGTTATACACCTAACTTTCTTCTACATTTTGCTAAAGGATTCGTTAAAATCTGATAAATAGGAAAAGAGATATAAGAGTTTGAAGTTTTGAACGAATATGAAAACCTTCAAATTTTAACCTTCCACACCACAAAAACTATTAGGACTAGAACAGTGTAATTCATACCAGTTAATCAGCTCTCTTTTGTCTACAATTCGGAAAAAAAATCATTGAAATCTAATTAGTACGAAAAAAGATATAAACGTTTCAAATTGGAATCAATTGCTAAACTTAGACCAAAAAATGGAATATTAAACCTTCTATATCTAGCTTAATATCATAGTTAGAAAAATGCCCTTTATATCAGTTATACACCTAACTTTCTTCTACATTTTGCTAAAGGATTCGTTAAAATCTGATAAATAGGAAAAGAGATATAAGAGTTTGAAGTTTTGAACGAATATGAAAAACCATCAAATTTTAACCTTCCACACCACAAAAACTATTAGGAGTAGAACAGTGTAATTCATACCAGTTAATCAGCTCTCTTTTGTCTACAATTCGGAAAAAAAATCATTGAAATCTAATTAGTACGAAAAAAGATATAAACGTTTCAAATTGGAATCAATTGCTAAACTTAGACCAAAAAATGGAATATTAAACCTTCTATATCTAGCTTAATATCATAATCAGAAAAATGCCTCTTATATCAGTTATACACCTAACTTTCTTCTACATTTTGCTAAAGGATTCGTTAAAATCTGATAAATAGGAAAAGAGATATAAGAGTTTGAAGTTTTGAACGAATATGAAAAACCATCAAATTTTAACCTTCCACACCACAAAAACTATTAGGACTAGAACAGTGTAATTCATACCAGTTAATCAGCTCTCTTTTGTCTACAATTCGGAAAAAAAATCATTGAAATCTAATTAGTACGAAAAAAGATATAAACGTTTCAAATTGGAATCAATTGCTAAACTTAGACCAAAAAATGGAATATTAAACCTTCTATATCTAGCTTAATATCATAGTTAGAAAAATGCCCTTTATATCAGTTATACACCTAACTTTCTTCTACATTTTGCTAAAGGATTCGTTAAAATCTGATAAATAGGAAAAGAGATATAAGAGTTTGAAGTTTTGAACGAATATGAAAAACCATCAAATTTTAACCTTCCACACCACAAAAACTATTAGGAGTAGAACAGTGTAATTCATACCAGTTAATCAGCTCTCTTTTGTCTACAATTCGGAAAAAAAATCATTGAAATCTAATTAGTACGAAAAAAGATATAAACGTTTCAAATTGGAATCAATTGCTAAACTTAGACCAAAAAATGGAATATTAAACCTTCTATATCTAGCTTAATATCATAATCAGAAAAATGCCTCTTATATCAGTTATACACCTAACTTTCTTCTACATTTTGCTAAAGGATTCGTTAAAATCTGATAAATAGGAAAAGAGATATAAGAGTTTGAAGTTTTGAACGAATATGAAAAACCATCAAATTTTAACCTTCCACACCACAAAAACTATTAGGACTAGAACAGTGTAATTCATACCAGTTAATCAGCTCTCTTTTGTCTACAATTCGGAAAAAAAATCATTGAAATCTAATTAGTACGAAAAAAGATATAAACGTTTCAAATTGGAATCAATTGCTAAACTTAGACCAAAAAATGGAATATTAAACCTTCTATATCTAGCTTAATATCATAGTTAGAAAAATGCCCTTTATATCAGTTATACACCTAACTTTCTTCTACATTTTGCTAAAGGATTCGTTAAAATCTGATAAATAGGAAAAGAGATATAAGAGTTTGAAGTTTTGAACGAATATGAAAACCATCAAATTTTAACCTTCCACACCACAAAAACTATCGGGACTAGAACAGTGTAATTCATACCAGTTAATCAGCTCACTTTTGTCTACAATTCGGAAAAAAAAGCATTGAAATCTAATCAGTACGAAAAAAGATATAAACGTTTCAAATTGGAATCAATTGCTAAACTTAGACCAAAAACATGGAATATTAAACCTTCTATATCTAGCTTAATATCATAGTTAGAAAAATGCCCTTTATATCAGTTATACACCTAACATTATTCTACATTTTGCTAAAGGATTCGTTAAAATCTGATAAATGGGAAAAGAGATATTAGAGTATGAAATTTTGAACGAATATGAAAACCTTCAAATTTTAACCTTCCACACCACAAAAACTATTGGGACTAGAACAGTGTAATTCATGCCAGTTAATCACCTCTCTATTGTCTACAATTCAGAAAAGAAATCATTGAAATCCGATCAGTACGAAATGAGATATAAACGTTTCAAATTGGAATCAATTGCTAAACTTAGACCAAAAAATGGAATATTAAACCTTCTATATCTAGCTTAATATCATAATCAGAAAAATGCCTCTTATATCAGTTGAACACCTAACATTCTTCTACATTTTGCTAAAGGATTCGTTAAAATCTGATAAATGGGAAAAGAGATAAAAGAGTTTGAAGTTTTGAACGAATATGAAAACCTTCAAATTTTAACCTTCCACACCATAAAAACTATTGGGACTAGAACAGTGTAATTCATACCAGTTAATCAGTTTTCTTTTGTCTACGATTCGGTAAAGAAATCATTGAAATCCGATCAGTACGAAAAAAGATATAAACGTTTCAAATTGGAACGAATTGCCTAACTTAGACCAAAAAATGGAATATTAAACCTTCTATATCTAGCTTAATATCATAGTTAGAAAAATGCCCTTTATATCAGTTATACACCTAACATTATTCTACATTTTGCTAAAGGATTCGTTAAAATCTGATAAATGGGAAAAGAGATATTAGAGTATGAAATTTTGAACGAATATGAAAACCTTCAAATTTTAACCTTCCACACCACAAAAACTATTGGGACTAGAACAGTGTAATTCATGCCAGTTAATCATCTCTCTATTGTCTACAATTCAGAAAAGAAATCATTGAAATCCGATCAGTACGAAATGAGATATAAACGTTTCAAATTGGAATCAATTGCTGAACTTAGACCAAAAACATGGAATATTGAACCTTCTATATCTAGCTTAATATCATAATCTGAAAAATACCCCTTATATCAGTTGAACACCTAACATTATTCTACATTTTGCTAAAGGATTCGTTAAAATCTGATAAATGGGAAAAGAGATATTAGAGTATGAAATTTTGAATGAATATGAAAACCTTCAAATTTTAACCTTCCACACCACAAAAACTATTGGGACTAGAACAGTGTAATTCATGCCAGTTAATCACCTCTCTATTGTCTACAATTCAGAAAAGAAATCATTGAAATCCGATCAGTACGAAATGAGATATAAACGTTTCAAATTGGAATCAATTGCTAAACTTAGACCAAAAACATGGAATATTAAACCTTCTATATCTAGCTTAATATCATAATCAGAAAAATGCCTCTTATATCAGTTATACACCTAACATTCTTCTACATTTTGCTAAAGGATTCGTTAAAATCTGATAAATAGGAAAAGAGATATAAGAGTTTGAAGTTTTGAACGAATATGAAAACCATCAAATTTTAACCTTCCACACCACAAAAACTATTGGGACTAGAACAGTGTAATTCATACCAGTTATACAGCACTATTTTGTCTACAATTCAGAAAAGAAATCATTGAAATCCGATCAGTACGAAATGAGATATAAACGTTTCAAATTGGAATCAATTGCTAAACTTAGACCAAAAACATGGAATATTAAACCTTCTATATCTAGCTTAATATCATAATCAGAAAAATGCCTCTTATATCAGTTATACACCTAACATTCTTCTACATTTTGCTAAAGGATTCGTTAAAATCTGATAAATAGGAAAAGAGATATAAGAGTTTGAAGTTTTGAACGAATATGAAAACCATCAAATTTTAACCTTCCACACCACAAAAACTATTGGGACTAGAACAGTGTAATTCATACCAGTTATACAGCTCTATTTTGTCTACAATTCGGAAAAAAAATCATTGAAATCTAATTAGTACGAAAAAAGATATAAACGTTTCAAATTGGAATCAATTGCTAAACTTAGACCAAAAACATGGAATATTAAACCTTCTATATCTAGCTTAATATCATAATCAGAAAAATGCCTCTTATATCAGTTGAACACCTAACATTCTTCTACATTTTGCTAAAGGATTCGTTAAAATCTGATAAATGGGAAAAGAGATATAAGAGTTTGAAGTTTTGAACGAATATGAAAAACCATCAAATTTTAACCTTCCACACCACAAAAACTATTAGGACTAGAACAGTGTAATTCATACCACTTAATCAGCTCTCTTTTGTCTACAATTCGGAAAAAAAATCATTGAAATCTAATTAGTACGAAAAAAGATATAAACGTTTCAAATTGGAATCAATTGCTAAACTTAGACCAAAAAATGGAATATTAAACCTTCTATATCTAGCTTAATATCATAATCAGAAAAATGCCTCTTATATCAGTTGAACACCTAACATTCTTCTACATTTTGCTAAAGGATTCGTTAAAATCTGATAAATGGGAAAAGAGATAAAAGAGTTTGAAGTTTTGAACGAATATGAAAACCTTCAAATTTTAACCTTCCACACCATAAAAACTATTGGGACTAGAACAGTGTAATTCATACCAGTTAATCAGTTTTCTTTTGTCTACAATTCGGAAAAAAAAGCATTGAAATCTAATCAGTACGAAAAAAGATATAAACGTTTCAAATTGGAATCAATTGCTAAACTTAGACCAAAAACATGGAATATTAAACCTTCTATATCTAGCTTAATATCATAGTTAGAAAAATGCCCTTTATATCAGTTATACACCTAACATTATTCTACATTTTGCTAAAGGATTCGTTAAAATCTGATAAATGGGAAAAGAGATATTAGAGTATGAAATTTTGAACGAATATGAAAACCTTCAAATTTTAACCTTCCACACCACAAAAACTATTGGGACTAGAACAGTGTAATTCATGCCAGTTAATCACCTCTCTATTGTCTACAATTCAGAAAAGAAATCATTGAAATCCGATCAGTACGAAATGAGATATAAACGTTTCAAATTGGAATCAATTACTAAACTTAGACCAAAAACATGGAATATTAAACCTTCTATATCTAGCTTAATATCATAATCTGAAAAATACCCCTTATATCAGTTGAACACCTAACATTATTCTACATTTTGCTAAAGGATTCGTTAAAATCTGATAAATAGGAAAAGAGATATAAGAGTTTGAAGTTTTGAACGAATATGAAAACCTTCAAATTTTAACCTTCCACACCATAAAAACTATTGGGACTAGAACAGTGTAATTCATACCAGTTAATCAGTTTTCTTTTGTCTACGATTCGGTAAAGAAATCATTGAAATCCGATCAGTACGAAAAAAGATATAAACGTTTCAAATTGGAACGAATTGCCTAACTTAGACCAAAAAATGGAATATTAAACCTTCTATATCTAGCTTAATATCATAGTTAGAAAAATGCCCTTTATATCAGTTATACACCTAACATTATTCTACATTTTGCTAAAGGATTCGTTAAAATCTGATAAATGGGAAAAGAGATATTAGAGTATGAAATTTTGAACGAATATGAAAACCTTCAAATTTTAACCTTCCACACCACAAAAACTATTGGGACTAGAACAGTGTAATTCATGCCAGTTAATCACCTCTCTATTGTCTACAATTCAGAAAAGAAATCATTGAAATCCGATCAGTACGAAATGAGATATAAACGTTTCAAATTGGAATCAATTGCTGAACTTAGACCAAAAACATGGAATATTGAACCTTCTATATCTAGCTTAATACCATAATCTGAAAAATACCCCTTATATCAGTTGAACACCTAACATTATTCTACATTTTGCTAAAGGATTCGTTAAAATCTGATAAATGGGAAAAGAGATATTAGAGTATGAAATTTTGAACGAATATGAAAACCTTCAAATTTTAACCTTCCACACCACAAAAACTATTGGGACTAGAACAGTGTAATTCATGCCAGTTAATCACCTCTCTATTGTCTACAATTCAGAAAAGAAATCATTGAAATCCGATCAGTACGAAATGAGATATAAACGTTTCAAATTGGAATCAATTGCTAAACTTAGACCAAAAACATGGAATATTAAACCTTCTATATCTAGCTTAATATCATAATCAGAAAAATGCCTCTTATATCAGTTATACACCTAACATTCTTCTACATTTTGCTAAAGGATTCGTTAAAATCTGATAAATAGGAAAAGAGATATAAGAGTTTGAAGTTTTGAACGAATATGAAAACCATCAAATTTTAACCTTCCACACCACAAAAACTATTGGGACTAGAACAGTGTAATTCATACCAGTTATACAGCTCTATTTTGTCTACAATTCAGAAAAGAAATCATTGAAATCCGATCAGTACGAAATGAGATATAAACGTTTCAAATTGGAATCAATTGCTAAACTTAGACCAAAAACATGGAATATTAAACCTTCTATATCTAGCTTAATATCATAATCAGAAAAATGCCTCTTATATCAGTTATACACCTAACTTTCTTCTACATTTTGCTAAAGGATTCGTTAAAATCTGATAAATAGGAAAAGAGATATAAGAGTTTGAAGTTTTGAACGAATATGAAAACCATCAAATTTTAACCTTCCACACCACAAAAACTATTGGGACTAGAACAGTGTAATTCATACCAGTTATACAGCTCTATTTTGTCTACAATTCGGAAAAAAAATCATTGAAATCTAATTAGTACGAAAAATGATATAAACGTTTCAAATTGGAATCAATTGCTAAACTTAGACCAAAAACATGGAATATTAAACCTTCTATATCTAGCTTAATATCATAATCAGAAAAATGCCTCTTATATCAGTTGAACACCTAACATTCTTCTACATTTTGCTAAAGGATTCGTTAAAATCTGATAAATGGGAAAAGAGATATAAGAGTTTGAAGTTTTGAACGAATATGAAAAACCATCAAATTTTAACCTTCCACACCACAAAAACTATTAGGACTAGAACAGTGTAATTCATACCACTTAATCAGCTCTCTTTTGTCTACAATTCGGAAAAAAAATCATTGAAATCTAATTAGTACGAAAAAAGATATAAACGTTTCAAATTGGAATCAATTGCTAAACTTAGACCAAAAAATGGAATATTAAACCTTCTATATCTAGCTTAATATCATAATCAGAAAAATGCCTCTTATATCAGTTGAACACCTAACATTCTTCTACATTTTGCTAAAGGATTCGTTAAAATCTGATAAATGGGAAAAGAGATATAAGAGTTTGAAGTTTTGAACGAATATGAAAAACCATCAAATTTTAACCTTCCACACCACAAAAACTATTAGGACTAGAACAGTGTAATTCATACCACTTAATCAGCTCTCTTTTGTCTACAATTCGGAAAAAAAATCATTGAAATCCGATCAGTACGAAAAAAGATATAAACGTTTCAAATTGGAACGAATTGCCTAACTTAGACCAAAAAATGGAATATTAAACCTTCTATATCTAGCTTAATATCATAGTTAGAAAAATGCCCTTTATATCAGTTATACACCTAACATTATTCTACATTTTGCTAAAGGATTCGTTAAAATCTGATAAATGGGAAAAGAGATAAAAGAGTTTGAAGTTTTGAACGAATATGAAAACCTTCAAATTTTAACCTTCCACACCATAAAAACTATTGGGACTAGAACAGTGTAATTCATACCAGTTAATCAGTTTTCTTTTGTCTACGATTCGGTAAAGAAATCATTTTAATCCGATCAGTACGAAAAAAGATATAAACGTTTCAAATTGGAACGAATTGCCTAACTTAGACCAAAAACATGGAATATTAAACCTTCTATATCTAGCTTAATATCATAGTTAGAAAAATGCCCTTTATATCAGTTATACACCTAACATTATTCTACATTTTGCTAAAGGATTCGTTAAAATCTGATAAATGGGAAAAGAGATATTAGAGTATGAAATTTTGAACGAATATGAAAACCTTCAAATTTTAACCTTCCACACCACAAAAACTATTGGGACTAGAACAGTGTAATTCATGCCAGTTAATCACCTCTCTATTGTCTACAATTCAGAAAAGAAATCATTGAAATCCGATCAGTACGAAATGAGATATAAACGTTTCAAATTGGAATCAATTGCTAAACTTAGACCAAAAACATGGAATATTAAACCTTCTATATCTAGCTTAATATCATAATCAGAAAAATGCCTCTTATATCAGTTATACACCTAACATTCTTCTACATTTTGCTAAAGGATTCGTTAAAATCTGATAAATAGGAAAAGAGATATAAGAGTTTGAAGTTTTGAACGAATATGAAAACCATCAAATTTTAACCTTCCACACCACAAAAACTATTGGGACTAGAACAGTGTAATTCATACCAGTTATACAGCTCTATTTTGTCTACAATTCAGAAAAGAAATCATTGAAATCCGATCAGTACGAAATGAGATATAAACGTTTCAAATTGGAATCAATTGCTAAACTTAGACCAAAAACATGGAATATTAAACCTTCTATATCTAGCTTAATATCATAATCTGAAAAATGCCCCTTATATCAGTTGAACACCGAACATTCTTCTACATTTTGCTAAAGGATTCGTTAAAATCTGATAAATAGGAAAAGAGATATAAGAGTTTGAAGTTTTGAACGAATATGAAAACCATCAAATTTTAACCTTCCACACCACAAAAACTATTGGGACTAGAACAGTGTAATTCATACCAGTTATACAGCTCTATTTTGTCTACAATTCAGAAAAGAAATCATTGAAATCCGATCAGTACGAAATGAGATATAAACGTTTCAAATTGGAATCAATTGCTAAACTTAGACCAAAAACATGGAATATTAAACCTTCTATATCTAGCTTAATATCATAATCAGAAAAATGCCTCTTATATCAGTTGAACACCGAACATTCTTCTACATTTTGCTAAAGGATTCGTTAAAATCTGATAAATGGGAAAAGAGATATAAGAGTATGAAGTTTTGAACGAATATGAAAACCTTCAAATTTTAACCTTCCACACCAGAAAAACTATTGGGACTAGAATAGTGTAATTCATACCAGTTAATCAGCTCTCTTTTGTCTACAATTCGGAAAAAAAATGATTGAAATCCGATCAGTACGAAAAAGATATAAATGTTTCAAATAGGAACGAATTGCTTAACTTAGACCAAAAAATGGAATATTAATCCTTCTATATCTTGCTTAATATCATAATCAGAAAAATGCCCTTTATATCAGTTATACAGCTATCTTTCTTCTACATTTTGCTAAAGGATTCGTTAAAATCTGATAAATAGGATAAGAGATATAATAGTTTGAAGTTTTGAACGAATATGAAAACCATCAAATTTTAACCTTCCACACCACAAGAACCATTGGTACTAGAACCGTGTAATTCATACCAGTTATTCAGCTCTCTTTTGTCTACAATTCAGAAAAGAAATCATTGAAATCCGATCAGTACGAAATGAGATATAAACGTTTCAAATTGGAACGAATTGCTAAACTTAGACCAAAAAATGGAATATTAAACCTTCTATATCTAGCTTAATATCATAATCAGAAAAATGCCTCTTATATCAGTTGAACACCTAACATTCTTCTACATTTTGCTAAAGGATTCGTTAAAATCTGATAAATGGGAAAAGAGATAAAAGAGTTTGAAGTTTTGAACGAATATGAAAACCTTCAAATTTTAACCTTCCACACCATAAAAACTATTGGGACTAGAACAGTGTAATTCATACCAGTTAATCAGTTTTCTTTTGTCTACGATTCGGTAAAGAAATCATTGAAATCCGATCAGTACGAAATGAGATATAAACGTTTCAAATTGGAATCAATTGCTAAACTTAGACCAAAAAATGGAATATTAAACCTTCTATATCTAGCTTAATATCATAATCAGAAAAAAGCCCTTTATATCAGTTGAACACCTAACATTCTTCTACATTTTGCTAAAGGATTCGTTAAAATCTGATAAATAGCAAAAGAGATATAAGAGTTTCAAGTTTTGAACGAATATGAAAACCATCAAATTTTAACCTTCCACACCATAAAAACTATTGGGACTAGAACAGTGTAATTCATACCAGTTAATCAGCTCTCTTTTGTCTACAATTCGGAAAAAAATGCATTGAAATCTAATCAGTACGAAAAAAGATATAAACGTTTCAAATTGGAATCAATTGCTAAACATAGACCAAAAACATGGAATATTAAACCTTCTATATCTAGCTTAATATCATAATCAGAAAAATGCCCTTTATATCAGGTTATACACCTAACATTCTTCTACATTTTGCTAAAGGATTCGTTAAAATCTGATAAATGGGAAAAGAGATAAAAGAGTTTGAAGTTTTGAACGAATATGAAAACCTTCAAATTTTAACCTTCCACACCAAAAAAAACTATTGGGACTAGAACAGTGTAATTCATACCAGTTATACAGCTCTATTTTGTCTACAATTCAGAAAAGAAATCATTGAAATCCGATCAGTACGAAATGAGATATAAACGTTTCAAATTGGAATCAATTGCTGAACTTAGACCAAAAACATGGAATATTAAACCTTCTATATCTAGCTTAATATCATAATCTGAAAAATACCCCTTATATCAGT
Organism: Rhodnius prolixus; assembly: GCF_049639745.1. Classification (NCBI taxonomy): domain Eukaryota; kingdom Metazoa; phylum Arthropoda; class Insecta; order Hemiptera; family Reduviidae; genus Rhodnius; species Rhodnius prolixus. The sequence continues at coordinate 5,973,664 of NW_027411593.1, read as the reverse complement.
TGAACACCTAACATTATTCTACATTTTGCTAAAGGATTCGTTAAAATCTGATAAATGGGAAAAGAGATATTAGAGTATGAAATTTTGAACGAATATGAAAACCTTCAAATTTTAACCTTCCACACCACAAAAACTATTGGGACTAGAACAGTGTAATTCATGCCAGTTAATCACCTCTCTATTGTCTACAATTCAGAAAAGAAATCATTGAAATCCGATCAGTACGAAATGAGATATAAACGTTTCAAATTGGAATCAATTGCTGAACTTAGACCAAAAACATGGAATATTAAACCTTCTATATCTAGCTTAATATCATAATCTGAAAAATACCCCATATATCAGTTGAACACCTAACATTATTCTACATTTTGCTAAAGGATTCGTTAAAATCTGATAAATGGGAAAAGAGATATTAGAGTATGAAATTTTGAACGAATATGAAAACCTTCAAATTTTAACCTTCCACACCACAAAAACTATTGGGACTAGAACAGTGTAATTCATGCCAGTTAATCACCTCTCTATTGTCTACAATTCAGAAAAGAAATCATTGAAATCCGATCAGTACGAAATGAGATATAAACGTTTCAAATTGGAATCAATTGCTAAACTTAGACCAAAAACATGGAATATTAAACCTTCTATATCTAGCTTAATATCATAATCAGAAAAATGCCCCTTATATCAGTTGAACACCGAACATTCTTCTACATTTTGCTAAAGGATTCGTTAAAATCTGATAAATAGGAAAAGAGATATAAGAGTTTGAAGTTTTGAACGAATATGAAAACCATCAAATTTTAACCTTCCACACCACAAAAACTATTGGGACTAGAACAGTGTAATTCATACCAGTTATACAGCTCTATTTTGTCTACAATTCAGAAAAGAAATCATTGAAATCCGATCAGTACGAAATGAGATATAAACGTTTCAAATTGGAATCAATTGCTAAACTTAGACCAAAAACATGGAATATTAAACCTTCTATATCTAGCTTAATATCATAATCAGAAAAATGCCTCTTATATCAGTTGAACACCGAACATTCTTCTACATTTTGCTAAAGGATTCGTTAAAATCTGATAAATGGGAAAAGAGATATAAGAGTATGAAGTTTTGAACGAATATGAAAACCTTCAAATTTTAACCTTCCACACCAGAAAAACTATTGGGACTAGAATAGTGTAATTCATACCAGTTAATCAGCTCTCTTTTGTCTACAATTCGGAAAAAAAATGATTGAAATCCGATCAGTACGAAAAAGATATAAATGTTTCAAATAGGAACGAATTGCTTAACTTAGACCAAAAAATGGAATATTAATCCTTCTATATCTTGCTTAATATCATAATCAGAAAAATGCCCTTTATATCAGTTATACAGCTATCTTTCTTCTACATTTTGCTAAAGGATTCGTTAAAATCTGATAAATAGTATAAGAGATATAAGAGTTTGAAGTTTTGAACGAATATGAAAACCATCAAATTTTAACCTTCCACACCACAAGAACCATTGGTACTAGAACCGTGTAATTCATACCAGTTATTCAGCTCTCTTTTGTCTACGATTCGGTTAAGAAATCGTTGAAATCCGATCAGTACGAAAAGAGATATAAACGTTTCAAATTGGAACGAATTGCCTAACTTAGACCAAAAAATGGAATATTAAAGCTTCTATATCTAGCTTAATATCATAATCAGAAAAATGCCCTTTATATCAGTTATACAGCTATCTTTCTTCTACATTTTGCTAAAGAATTCGTTAAAATCTGATAAATAGGAAAAGAGATATAAGAGTTTGAAGTTTTGAACTAATATGAAAACCATCAAATTATAACCTTCCACACCACAAAAACTATTGGGACTAGAAGAGTGTAATTCATGGCAGTTAATCATCTCTCTTTTGTCTACGATTCCTTAAAGAAATTATTGAAATCCGATCAGTACGAAATGAGATATAAACGTTTCAAATTGGAACGAATTGCCTAACTTAGACCAAAAAATGGAATATTAAACCTTCTATATCTAGCTTAATATCATAATCAGAAAAATGCCCCTTATATCAGTTATACACCAAACTTTCTTCTACATTTTGCTAAAGGATTCGTTAAAATCTTATAAATAGGAAAAGAGATATAAGAGTTTGAAGTTTTGAACGAATATGAAAACCTTCAAATTTAACCCTTTCACACCACAAGAACTATTGGGACTAGAACAGTGTAATTCATACCAGTTATACAGCTCTCTTTTGTCTACAATTCAGAAAAGAAATCATTGAAATCCGATCAGTACGAAATGAGATATAAAGGTTTCAAATTGGAACGAATTGCTAAATTTAAATTACGCCCAAAAAAGGAATGTACTAGAAATATAAATTACATACCGAAGACAGAAAATAGTCTAAAGTTCAATAATGTAGAAAGAATCTGTGTAATATATATTCCAACTTATTACAAAACACATCGCAATTAGAAATAGTTAAAAATGACTAAAATCATCTTTCTGAGAATTAGGAGTACTGACTTGACTCAAAGTAGAACGTTTCAAAACCGACCAGATGAGTACCTAAACAGTAAGGGCGGAAGACAAACCAACCTTGAATGTTATGAATGTAAAAATTCATCATCTGTTGTCTAGATGATCGAATGCACGGTAATAAATAAATAAAACATTATTAGTGAAATTGGCAATTTTATTTCATTTTTAGTGATGAAGTTCTGTTTTCAAAACGTTTTCCTAAGAAACGTATTAACTAGCTTAAAATCTTTATTATTCGGAAAAAGCTAACTTTTGCATACTTTCTGGATCTTAAAAACTAAATTTCTGATAAGTTGTTTTAAAAAATGTGTATCAATTCAGTAAGACTTGTTAAGGAAGTAATCAATCTAAAAATTGACCAATACACTTACACAAATAATATTGGAACAAATTTACTTGCACATTATAGCTCTACTTCCCAATATGCTAAAGAACAAACATACAGACAAAACAGAAAAAGAAGAAATGACAAAAAAAGCTAGGGTAGAATATTCCCACAGTAAGACTGACAACTCGGAGAGCACTAATTGTAAATCTTGCCACTTTACACAGCATTAAGACCATTAAGTTATGATTTACACGGTCTTTCCAAATGTGTAAGTCTTACAATGTTAATTACTTGAAAGAAATACAAGATTTTAAGGGGGAAATAGTAAGAAAAAGACAATAACCAAACCTGTTGAAACGCACACAAAAATGTTACACTTTCTATGCTTCTTAATGAATTCACTTCAATCATCATATTCTTAGTGTTCATTTAAAATGCTCAGCAAATTATTTGGTTTTAAAACGCGATAAGGGAGCCGAGTACAAAAATGTCTCAGGTGCTTAAAACCGACTTAGTGCTCGGTTTTGTTTTTAGTATTAGGGGACAACAGTGCACTAGGAATCAACAACAAAAAAGTGAATTTAAGAAGTAAAGGAAAAATAAATTAAATCACTCACAGTCATAGGTTTTCCAAGTATCCAATAAACTCGTGGAAACTGGTTGTGGTGTAAGGCAGGTTGGATTTTCTCGTACGGAAGTTGCAGAAAGGAGAACGTATAAGCACGTGGTGTTCAAGCAGACTAACTGGAAAAGATAAGGTTACTATAACCTGCACTGCCTTTTCAATTAAAACTCTTTTAGATTAAGTACATTATTGGGTACGAAAAAAAAAGAAAAATAAGTCAAAAAATAACCCAAGAATGTTGATAAAATACCAAGCAATTGTACTAAGCCCACTATGGTACGGAAAAATGCCAAAATAAAATTAGAGAAAAGTGTTACACTTTCTGTGCTTCTTAATGAATTCACTTCAATTATCATATTTTTAGGTGTTCAGCAAATTATTGGGTTTTAAAACACGATAAGGGAGCCGAGCAAAAAATGTCTCAGGTGCTTAAAACCGACTTAGTTCTCGCTTTTGTTTCTAGTATTGGGGGATAACAGGGCACTAGGATTCAATACCAACATTTGGAAAGATTTCAAATAAATAATAGTTATTGGAAAGAACTAATAGAACTTGCAGATGGTCAATGCTAAGTGTTATCACCCACAGACATATTATGAATAATCAATCACTAGTTTTATTTCACTCTGTAGCAAAAGGATCATGCAAGGCACCGTTACACAATAAATAAACTATTCTAAACATAGTGATTTTGAAGTAAAATAGTGCAAAAAATGTAATACCCTACGTAGAAGGTTATAATTAAAAGAATTCGAAACATTCTAATGAATTACACTGTTTATTACTTTTCTACAGTCGGTGGTTTATGAATATAAAAAGCAAATCGCAAAATGGATAAAAAAAAGAAGGCATTAAATTTGCCAATTACGAGAAAATAACAAATTTTTTCAAAAGTTACTTTAGATATTTGGAGAACCAGAATACAACCATACCTTAAGAACTGAGATTTAGAAACTTAATGATAACTATTTAGTTGAGTAATGCTGGCAAGAAATAATCTTTCCACAGAAAATATTAGAGACAGAATGAAGGTCAATACTTAAAGTATTAACAAATAGAGAAAAGAACTCTACTACTTCGCTAATATTAATGCTGACTGATCTCAACATTTAGATAGAACTCAATGTAATCTATAGGCTTTAGAAGTACATACATTAGATATCAATATTTGTTTGACCTTGAATATAATCAATGAAATTTGATGGAGAAGAGTTATCTGTTAAGTTAACTGTAGTTCTACGTAGGAGTGGAAATAAACGAGATGAAAACGATAATTGGGTGGTTCGAGGAAAAACAACAATAAAAAAGTGAATTTAAGAAGTAAAAGAAAAATATATTAAATCACTTACAGTTTCAGGTTTTCCAAGTATCCAATAAACTCGTTGTGGAAACTGGTTGTGGTGTAAGGCAAGCTGGATTTTCTCGTACGGAAGTTGCAGAACCCAGAATGTGTAAGCACGTGGTGTTCAAGCAGACTAACTGGAAAAGATAAGGTTACTATAACCTGCACTGCCTTTTCAATTAAAACTCTTTTAGATTAAGTACATTATTGGGTACGAAAAAAAAAGAGAAAAATAAGTCAAAAAATAACCAAAGAATGTTGGTAAAATACCAAGCAATTGTACTAAGCCCACTATGGTACGGAAAAATGCCAAAATAAAATTCGAATTTTTTGGGTGCCCCCCATTGAAGAGGAGCTGTAAAATTTTTTAAATTTTTAGCTGCACAAGAAACAATGATTTATTAAGAGACGTGTAACAATCATTTTCTTTACAAATTAATACAAATTATTTCTATGTGCTTAATATAAACCTATTTTTAGCTTTTTTGTCTCCAATATTTCACTGAATTATTGAATTATTTTATTATTATTATTATTATTATTTTAGGGGGAGAGAAAGAGATCTGAAGATCGGATTTAATAAAAGAGGAAAATTCAAAAAGGGAAGAAGTGCTTGATACCAACATTTAGTCCAATTCATAAATCTTAGCCAGGAAGTGCAATTTCCTCTGAATAAATCTTACTGATATATTTCTATCTTTAAGAAAATGCGTAAGTTGGAATTACTGAAAGAGAAAATTACATTAACGAGTGAATTTTCTCGCAGATTCCAGTTTTTAGGCCGCAGTTGTACGAGCGTTTTTTTCACTGCTGTTTTGTTATTAATACGACAAAAACCGACGGGAAAACGTGCAAGTACACACTGGTCTGTGACAATTCTGGCCACAGCCAGTTCGATCTACTTCCACGTCATTAAAACTGTCCGATAGGACAGTTGTATAAGGGTTGATCATCAAAAACTGCACGAAAAAGCGTAACGTTGAAAAACACCCAACTTTGACAATTTTTTTCTCTTTTTCTATAAAAGATAAAATTCTCAAATTTTCTTTAAAATATGGGGAAAATCCTCCTTAATGACTGTAATGTTTTGCAACAACACAGATCTAATAGATTTCGAGAAAAAAGTTGCTGAAAATGAGCAAAACCGGCATTTTCATAAATTGTTCTTGTTCTTCTTCTTCCTGTTACCTTTTTTGTAAACAACGTAGCGCCTAAACGCGCTAACCGATTTTCATGAATGAGGTGTCATTCGATTCGGAATTTTATGTAGATGTGCCTTTTGGGGGTCTCGACTCTGTACATCGAATGAGAGAGGAGTTAGCCCCATGTATATAAGGCCCCCTTCAAAATTATTATTACTAATTACTCTGCAAATCTTTGCCCGATTTACATAAAAATTGGTAGGATGAAAGGGTTAGGACTCCTCTACGTAACATTAAAGCGAAGATCTGCTCTTATACCTGTTATGGGGAAGTACAGCAATCGTTTCAAATTATCGAGGCGTGAACCGATTTTCATGAATGAAATATCATTCGAAGCGAAATTTTGTACAGATTTTCATTTAAGTCTCGGTGCTGTGCCACTTAAGAAGGGGCGTTTGCCCCACGCAAGTAAGGCCCTTTCTAAAACTATTATTACCAATATTTCTATAACGCTTAGTCCGGTTTGATAAAGTTTAGCACGAAGAAGTGGTAAAAGCTTCCATACGTGACTCTAAAGTGCTACTATGCTCTTACACCTACTAAGAGGAAGTATTGCAATCGTTTAAATTATCGACGCGTGAACTGATTTACGTCAATCGTCGAATTGTCATTCGATTCGATATTTTATGAGAATAAAGCTTTTGTGGATCTCGAGTTTTCAACATTAGAAACGGAGTTTGCACCACTTAAGTAAGGCCCGCCTTAATAATCAATAACTACGACCAATTTGATATATTTTGTTATTTACTCACAAATACCTTCCAATTTTAATTGAAACGTTTACCGAAGAAAAGTTGTTGCGGATTCTTTTGGGACCGTTCATTTAAAAGACCTCTCCAGTGGTAGTTACGGGTGTGACTTAACACCATATCAGGTTGTAATGAAACTATTGCTAATTCCAAATGTTAAGAAAATCTGTAAAGCAAAAAGGGAAATCTATCCAAAAGGTACAAAAATCTCTTTAACAAATACTTACAGTTTAAAATGTTTAAAGGGCTGATTAAACGCCAAAAGGTACACAAATCAGCAAGTACCCAACATTTCATTAATACTTCATTGATATTATTTAAGTAATTTTACTGCATTAATTTTCATTAATATTTTTTAGAATTTATTAGATGTCACAGACCCTTATGCTGGCCATTTTCATCTACAAAATATCTGTTCAAGTAACGCACCATTTCACTTAGATTGACTGTAATATCTATTAATCTGTAATAATCAAACTATTAATCACAGGTTGAAAAGAAAAACGTTATGTTTATTTTATTTATTTAGTTTTTAAATAAAAATCGTCGGTTTAAGTTAATTCTTCGATTAAAGTGATTGTTACTTTATGTATTCAAGGGTTAAAAATAATAGGTAATAATTAATCTGGGTTAATATTAAACAATAAAGTTTTCTTCAACTACATTCTTAATCTAGGTGTTCTTCCCACAATCTTATATGTATATATGGAATATAAAATATATAAAATTTGCACATATTTAGGACAGTTAATTATTAAAGTATTTTACAGCAATTACTCAATTAAAGGGACTGCATTAAATTACAACTGAGAAATGAATAATTTACTTGTTATTAACTGTGTGTTATTTGTGCTCTCAAATACTCTGTTAGACGAATTGAAGATTCAAATTTTGTTCTAACTTCGTGATTCAAATTTAAATAGTAATCAGAACTACACTCAACTTTTTATTTTATTTTAATGTACATATGTATGTGATTACACAGAATAAAGGGCATAATAGAGATAAATCAGAAAAATAATGTGGAATAGAGTTAAAATAAGCTTCTATTTAGTTATGATGAAGAAATATACATTTTATTATTATTCTCACAAAAAAATTATTATAAATGAAGTGGCCAGCATAAGGGTCTGTGACATCTAATATATTCTAAAAATATCAATGAAAAGTTAATGCAGTAAAATTTCTTAAATGATATGAATGAAGTATTAATGAAATGTTGGGTTCTTGCTGATTTGTGTACCTTTTGGCGTTTAATCAACCCTTATACTTAACATTTTAAACTGTAAGTTTTTATTAAAGAGTTAATGGAGTCAGTATTATTTGCAAGGTATAATGAGAATCAGTTATAGCATTGAAGCGATAAACGATTTGGTAGTTTAAATGTTTAACGTGGAAATTTCACTACGTTGACAAGAATTACATTTAAGATCATTAAAAGTAGAAGTGTACTTTGAAAGAGAATGTAAAAATAAATTTAAAAAAATGGCACACCCCACCATACAGTAATGTATCCAATCAGCGATGGTTAATTATTGATTCAAGGAAACGAGTTTGGCAGATGTCAAGCGTTTAGAATTCTGTGCTCTCGTACAGCGTGCTTTTTATTATTATTTTAATAGTTTGTATGTGGTAATAAGTTGAATGAGGTGACTGGCGTTCTAGAGGGGTGATTGCCTCCCCTTCTTGGTCCGCTGGGTGGGGAAAGTGTTGATGGTAGGGTACGGCGGAGTCTGGATATGCATTTTGTCAGTCAGTCAGCAGTGGCATGGCTTTTAGGAGAGGGAAGCCGAGCGTGCATGCACACACAGGTCTGTGACAATTCTGGCCCACAGCCAGTTCGCTCTACTTTTCACGTCCATCTCCACACAATATGCTCTTAGTTCCATCATTTTACCACCTTCAAATGGGCATACGTTTTCACAAACCATTTTTTTCGCCTTGTTTGACTAACTCTCACTAAATTGGCAAACAGGAAATTTGGGGGATTTTAATAAAATTCTCAAAAAAAAAAAAAAAAACGAAAAATCAATTTAATTAACGTTTTTGGTTGGTCAAATTTTGTCCATAAGCTTACTTGTTGAGTCCCCGTGGAATCTTCTAATCCAAATATTTCAAATTTGAACTTTCTGAAGTTTTCGTGGTATTTATGGTAGATAAATACTACCAGACACTTTGATACCTACACAGAGAAGACTTCCGGTGGAGACTTATAATTAAAAAAATTGTTTATAATATTTTCTTTTATTTGAGGAAGAGAAAGCCGCCACTATAGCCGAGCGGTTAAGAGACTAGACCCACAAAGCTGATATGTATTGTTGGTTTAGTGGGTTCGATTCCCAATGTATGCCATGGATTTTATTTAATGGTTAATAAAAGAAATTTACAGTAAAGTATGTTTACTAGTTGCCTCCGTCCACGACACCTAATTGGACGTAAAGCCCGTCTAAAAAAAATAGGTATTACTTTATTTAACTTTTTTGAGGAAGAGAAATTTCATTCTTATGTCGTGCGTCATTCCATTATCATTCAATAACTTTTATTATGACACATTTTTTAGTAAAAAAAAAAAATAATGCTAATCAGATTTCAGATATTGATGAATCGATAATTGCTAGTCAACGGAGATGATTGTGACGACTCGATACAACTCGATTGTGACAAATCGAATCGTATCAATATTATTATATACAAAAAATATTAGCCATCGATAGTTGCAACATTTCAGCAAGTGAAAACGTTTGTAAGGGAAATATTTAAGCGTCAGAGTTTTGTTTAAAATTTTCTTAAATTTTATTTTTTTATAAACATTGGAAAAACCTACTTGACAATAAGCTTACTGAGCTGCACAATGGGCTTGAAAAGTCCGTACTTATTTACGCACGAAAGCGCCCTTTGTGTTCTGACACACAACTGGGCCAGGGAAACAGTGGAAAAATGCGCTACTGTGATTGGTGCAGCGAAGATAATATGAGTAAGCAGAAAGATGTGGTGCTTAAAGGTCTCCCGGCCAGTATCGTTCTATTTCAGGCACTTTTATTCATCAAGTCTCACAATACTGAACAAATTGAGGGCGTTTACAAAACTTTTAGATTGTGGGGGATAAAATTGTACTTTCTTTGTAGATTCATTTAGAGAATGAGACGGCCTAGTTGAGGGAAGTGATGCTTAAGAAAAAGGGCTAATATTTACGAGTGCGGAAAGGAGAGATGGAACGGATATCCGGTTTCCTATATTGGTGGTCCCTCTTTATGAAGATGTCTGCTTAATCTGTTAAGTGTGTTTGACGTGTACGTATAATCTTGTGAAAATTATAAAATTGCCATTAACCATAAAAACTCGAAATTTTAATAAAATACAATAAGAATATTATTTGGTGGGATGTTTATCTTACCAATAGAACTGCCAAGTATTTTATACGGAAGTGGGTGGAGGGAATCAGCCAAATGATGAGTGGTTGGTACATGTTTGGTCTCCGCATTAGAGATTGGGGAATTACCTCACACAAATAGAAGCTCTCAACCCCTTGTGCAATGCCCGTTTTTTTACCTTAGATAGAGATTCAGACCTCTCAGTACGAGCATGATTTCATTTTGCACAGAATTCAAAGCTCTTCTCTTCCTTGTAAAAGCTCTTGCGTCTCTAGTTAACTGGAGCAATGCATACGTGAAGCGGTGCAAGATTTTTGAATGTGCACAGAATGCTCTGTAATCTGTAAGCCCCAAGAGATTGCAGAAAAAGTCGCTTGCAGTGACTATTACGACTATTGTAAACTTTTGGTTGTTTTTGCCTTGCGTTCGACGTGTATATACACGTCATTGTCTGATTTTAATTCCGCACACTGTGGATTTTTTTTTTTTTAAACTAAATTATACCGCTGAACTGGTTAAAGGAGCAATGTCTTGTACTAGCATTATCCTCCTCAGTTCCGACTTCGTTCAGCCAAGTGTATGAACCAGATATCATAGCCGCAAAGGTGGCTTTGAACGATGCCATGTATAGATTTACCATAATCCAAATATTTACTCACATTTACACAGAAAGAAAGATGGAGTCTGGCAATCTGAGACCATTTTGTATTCTTGTACTTGAGGGGTATGAGAAACGAAGATTTCCAGTAAAAACCCCAAATCTTCTTAGAAGTGGAGTAAGAGATTGTGGAAACGTTAAAAATGAAATTTCAATGAAGAGTTTTTTTTGGATTTCTCTGGATTTCTTCATGTGTACCTTTCTGCAAACCATCCCAGATGATAATGTTGCATGCCGAAGTGAAAAGTATGATGGCGATATATGTGTGATGTGGGAGGTAAAAATATTTTAAAAAATAAAAATGTCCAAAAAAAAAGCAAATCTATTATCTGTAAAGGTTGAGTAAATGACAGGTTTCAATGATCATTATTTGGGCAAAGCGTTGACACTTTGTAAAAGCGAGAACAGGAAATACAAAAAAAGAAAGAAAAGGAAGACACGAAGATGGATGATAAGTGAAGGGAGAAGCGGAGTGGGCGACAATGAAACTAGCGCCGGTCTCAGATTTTCGTAAATTATCCCCATGTCTACGGACGGACGGCAATTGATGCCGTCAGTAATAATATGGTAAGATCTTGGAGATTGTTGAGGAGGTGTGCGCGACTTTCCAAGGCACAAAGCTCGGACGGCGACAAACTTAACGGCTAACATCCCATTCCTATTTCCTGGCCCGTGTGATTAGCCACGGTCCGTATTCCGATACACACCTGCGCGTCATACTCGTCTCCATCATTATTGTTTCACTAATTTTTCAACAAAAATTCTCTATACAAGATTTTTATTTTATTTTATGTTATGGCTGGTTTATGAATTCGCCAAAATATACGAGTATATTATATTATAATATATAGACCTGTCAAAGTTTAAACCATTATTACGTCACTTTTAGTATTATTTTTATTGATAATTTCCTAGGCGCCACGGTAGCCGAGCGGTTAGAGACGAGACCTGCAAAGCTAAGATGTATTGCGGTACTAGTATAGGCCTTGCGTTTCATTTAATTGTTAATTTGAGTTTATAGTAAAGTATGTATGTTGATAGTGAAGTAGGAGTTATACGTAGGCTAGACCCGCAAAGCTTAGATGTATTGTTGGTTTAGTGGGTTCGATTCCCGGTCTTAGGCCTTGGATTTTATTTAATGGTTATTATGAGGAATTTATAGTAAAGTATGTTTGCTAGTCGCCTCCGCCCACGACACCTAATTGGTAGTTGGACGTAAAGCACGCCTGAAAAAATAGGCAATTACTTTACTTTTTTTTTTATTGATAATTTCCCCTCCTATTTGTATGAGGAAGTTTCGTAAACGGGAAAAGCTTTCATCGATTCCCGGAACAGGAAATTAGTTTAACTAAAGGATGCACCAAAAGTTACTACATTTAAAACGGAATCAATCATAATTATCAGTAGTAAAGTTTACACCATCAAATACTGTTTCCGTGTACGAGTATACATATACAGGGTGACCAAAGTTATATGCTCCACCCACTTTTTTTTTTAACGGCGGGAAATATCGAAAAAATAAAAAACACGTATTTAATCATTTTTAGTCTAGTTTATTTTCAGTGATTGACCCATTTTTTTAAACCCCTGTATCTCGAGATACAGCATCCAACTTTTGTTTTTCAAAAGGAACGTTATATTTTTTGTTGCATATTTTTATAGTATTTGTGCTCCTAAAAAAAAAATTTTTTGAAATCGGTTAGGTTTTTCAAAAGTTATGATAATTTAAAATATGAAAAACAAATTTCAGTTTACTGTCAAAATTACGTTATTTTTTTTAAAGAATCTGTTCAAACTGGGCACAACCAACGGATAGGCAAGCCAAAACTCTGGACTCCCACGCTTTGCTTGTAGCAGCACTTATGGTAGCGAAGTCAAGATCTAGGCAGGCTAGAGTAGTTCGACGTTTCAGATCATCGACTGAAGCCACGGGATTAAGGATAATTTACAGTTTATTTTTTTAGGTATCCCCACAAAATATAGTCCACTTGCGTCAAGTCCGGAGATCGAGGTGGCCATTGGATGGGACAATGAGTCCCTAAGCACTTTTCATGGAAATTTCTGTCCAGGTAATCTCGAACCACTCTCGCATTATGTGCCAAGCAACCATCTTGTTGAAAATACTTATCTATCCGACGTTGTAGATAAACATCTTCAAGAAGAACTGGCAAAATGTCTCTGAAAAAAAAGTTGGATACCTTTCACCAGTTAAGTTCTCTCTGTAGAAGTATGGGCCACGATAAATGCTGCTACAAGCAAAGCGTGGGAGTCCAGAGTTTTGGCTTGCCTATCCGTTGGTTGTGCCCAGTTTGAATAGATTCTTTAAAAAAAATAACGTAATTTTGACAGTAAACTGAAATTTGATTTTCATATTTTAAATTACCATAACTTTTGAAAAACCTAACCGATTTCAAAAAAATTTTTGTTGTTTTTAGGAGATCAAATACTACAAAAATATTCAACAAAAAATATAACGTTCCATTTGAAAAACAAAAGTTGGATGCTGTATCTCGAGATACAAGGGTTTAGAAAAATGGGTCAATCACTGAAAATAAACTAGACTAAAAATGATTAAATACGTGTTTTTTATTTTTTCGAAATTTCCCGCCGTTAAAAAAAAAGTGGGTGGAGCATATAACTCTGGTCACCCTGTATACTGGTGTCGTAGAATGTATAAATGGCTTAAGCTGTGTTTAGCAAATAAATAAATAAAAAAATAAATAAATACATAAAAATAAAAGTGTGCAGCGTTAAAGTAACAATATTTATTAAGATATTTTAGCGATTTGTGAAACATTATTTTGTTATCTCGTAGATGAAGGTCGTTTAGATTGTCGTTATGCCGCTAAGCGACAGACAAGTCTGCTAGTCTTAACGAGCCAGTCACTGTTTAGTTCGACTCAGTCTAACTTGACACTGATACTTATCAAATTACGTTTATTTATTAATTCGACATTTACTGCTCAACTTACAACACCTATTTTGATTATTATGGAGCGAAAAAAAAACGTTCGTTAAACTGAACTTAGGAGAATTTTATTAACATATAATTCTGACACTTATTAGAACTGCTTTTTTCTTTTTTAATCAACTAAATTTTTAATTTAATGTCAATTGAAATGATTTAGTTCATTAATTTAACTTCATCTTGATCGCGCCAAATTTTCCACCTTCGGATCACGTTTTGGCGTGGCCATCTTTCTCAGTATAGCCAACAAAAACTTTTCGATTAAGTTTTTCAGACTTGGACTTCACAAGCATACTACTCACTAAACCAAGATAGATCCACCCTAACACTTAACCGCATTGGCGACTCGCTAGACCTACCATCTTATACGTACACTCATTTTAGGAGGGGTTAAATAAGGTTTTCTCCACTTCCCTTAAGATATTTTAAGGTTTTCCTACCTCTAGATATTTCATTATTAAATTTCTAACCAAACTTCCGAGAAGAAAGGAAATTAATACCCCTGAAGTGCAATTTTATAGAAAGACTTTTCCTGTAATTTACTATGAATTTTCCAAACGGATTCATTTGAAGCTGATCTAATGGCGTAGCTTAAGCTTAAATGTCAATTTGACTTGTAATTGTTTCTTAATTAATAGTTTGGTTCTGAGGGAACGTGTCGCATTCTATCGACATTATTATTAATCTGATATCCTTTTTTCTTTCTGTTATGCAATTCTAAGTTACAAGAAAATTCAATTATATTCGTAAATTATGGTAAGAAAAAGTCATGTGAGTGTTCATACCAGATTCTTTTCATGAGAAAGTGAAGTGAAACTGGCGAAAACTATCTTAACTCATGAAAAATTTCTTGAAAATTAAGAATGATTTTTTTTTTTAAATAAATTGTTAGCATTATTTCTAATATCTACTTAAGATTAATATTATTTCTAAAATAACAAAAGAAAGTTAATAAAAGGTGAGAAAATAAAAGATTTAGAAAGGTATTGAAGCACCATTGTTAGTACTCACTGGATCCACCCATAACTGGTTTCTATTGGAAGGGGCGTGACTACACTAGTGGTGGGGCGTGACCCGCCCACAGTCTGCAACCATACTGCACTGTGATTGGCTACTGCTTTAAAATTAAGGAAATAATTAATTTAAAATGTTTTTTTCAACATTTCTCCCATAGGTATTTGATAAACTTTCGATTTAAGCAAGAAACAAAATTTTCTTTAAAAATACGATAAATAATATTTCTTTTGGGATAATACTTAATGTTTTACACAATTATTGTTAACAGAAACAAAAAAGTTGAGAATTTTTATTATTCTATAGTGAAATAGACAAAAGAGAAATGAGCACAATGTAGGCTTGTGAGCCGCCATTAAATAGGCAGTAAGCTTACTTTAAACTCCATCCGGTGGAGAACTCTAGTGGCAATTTCTGTAAACACAAATGCAGTTCACACTTAACCGTGTTAAATTTATGTAGGACCATCTTACATTCAAATTTAACAATGTTGACGACTCACTAGACTTATACAGGATATCTACACTCATATTTAACCATGTTCACGACTCACTAGACTTATATAGGACTATCTTACACTCATATTAACCACGTTCACGACTCACTAGACTTATATTGGACTATCTTACACTCATATTAACCATGTTCACGACTCACTAGACTTATATAGGACTATCTTACACTCATATTAACCATGTTGACGGCTCACTAGACTTATATAGAACTATCTTACACTCATATTAACCATGTTCACGACTCACTAGACTTATATAGGACTATCTTACACTCATATTAAACCATCTTTACGACTCACTAGACTTATATAGAACTATCTTACACTCATATTTAACCATGTCCACGACTCACTAGACTTATATAGAACTATCTTACACTCACATTTAACCATGTTCACGACTCACAGACATATAGGGCTATTTTACACTCGTATTTAACTCATTTTTTTACCGCAATAAATGTGTTATATTTATGAATTAGTCTATTATTTTGTTGGTCTATCTACTACACATCTCCATGTTAGTGAAGTAAGTAATTCGATCTAGATTATCCTGATTACTAGAGATCACGAAATAAAGCTTTCCAAACAGTTTGAAGAAGAAGAAGAAAGATGTTTGACTGGAGAAATTTAATCTTATTTTTTGGAATAAACTTACAGCACTAAAACTAATTAAATCGTAAGTTAGGTGTGAATGAAACATTGTCTTGCGTATTCACACTGTGAAGTAGTTTACTGTGTTGTGAAGCACCGAGACTGGTCCGTAGTTTCTAACTTCAATTATGGCTCATTAGTGGATAGAAAATTACTACCTTCAAGTAATGATGGTTAACTCAGCGTTTTCTATGAATGAACTAACTACGCTTAACTAAACTATTTTTATAAATAATTATATAAAAACTAAATCTTATTATTATTATTATTTATTATCTGGTCTAATAACTTTGAACTTAATAATTTATTTTCTAATAATCATGAAATGTATATTATTACCGACGATTAGAAGTGATGCAGTAAACATGCTTAAGAAAGCTTTAAAGTGAAATTGATTGAGTCAAGATTGAGAGAAAGCGATTTGCGAGACTGTTTAAAGTCCATCTTCTTAACCGGAAAACAATCTAAAGCGTTTATTTATAGTCATCCATAACTTTAATTGAAAATATGGTAATGAACCGCAGTGCTTTCGATATTATCGCCCATATTTATCGAATCCCTGATCGATTATTTTGAACATTCAGCCCATCATCACAGTGAAGGTTAACTCAGCTTAGTGCCTCAAGATTTCGATTTGAATTTTATTTCCGTCTCGCAGCAGTACACTCGCAGCAGGAAGTGAAGTCGAAATATCTGCACTAACTGATTAACCTAGATTGTGATGTATGGAAGACCGGAACCTGTCAGTGATGCTATTGAACAATACAAGGATATAATAATAAAATATATGCGTGATATGTTTGGTTGAATTGTCGAGGATTCTTGATTTGAAAGAATCTGGGCTCAAGAGAGTGTAGCCATTCGCTGGAACACGGGTGGAAGTTCGAATCCAGCTGGCTGCATTTCACTGGAAACGACCACAACTCACTTATTGAATAGTGGGAGAAGAGTCTTATTAAGTACGAGTAAAGAAAGAACACTGATCCCTTAGAACGACAGAGAAACTTAAATACCAAGGGTACCTATAACGTCACCGCCATCCAAAAGAGGAGAGCTTTTCCAGCATCATGCAAACAGAGAATTATACATTGAAAATCACAAAAATCGACTCAAACTACAAGAAAGGTTCCCACAATGTTAACGCAATGAAATTAGCCAATTAAAAAAAACCCTTATCCAGAGAATGTTTTCTGTAAAGTTTTATGTGTTTATATGTTCAAAGTCAAGCTTTGTTTTGTGGTTCCGAAGTGTGTGAAATCTGCGCTCATTAACTTATGGGTGCAGAGTAGGTCTCAAGATTGGTGGCTTGCCACCACTAACTAGGCAGAGACAGGCGAAGCAGTTCATTAAAGGCTATTTGCCGAGGCTGACTGCAGAATTAATCCGTCAAGGCCACGTGGGGCTGCTATAAGGATGATTGTAGGCCTATTAGCTGGGCCACTGCAGGCTCAGGAAGCACATGCATTGCATGGGCCTGGCAGATGATAGATAGCCTTTGCAGGTTCTGTCAAGAAGAGGAGGAAACGGCACTGCACGTGTTGTGTCAGTGCGAGGGGCTCGTGCGGCTAAGGATGTTAATTCTCGGATAGGAAAAACCAAGGCCAGAGAGCTTTACCCAGGAGTCGTTCTCACAGATTTAAGAGTATGATTAAACGGACAGTGTCTGTAAGGGCGAGTTCTAGAGTGAGGAGAGCCACAATAGATTCAAAAGGGACGCAGTGGCGTAGGCCTTGAGGCCGCCCTAGTCTAATCTAATCTAAGACGTATTGTGGTTCTGGGTTCGATTCCACAGCCTAGGCTTTTGGATTTTATTTAATGATTAATTTAAGAAATTGATGGTAAAGTGTTCGCCAATAGCCTCTGTCCAAGCCACCAGGTTTAAGTGATTGATGTTAAAGCCAGCCATTTAGTTTATATTTTTCTTTTTTTAACTAAAACCCTTTATTGATTTATAAGTTAGTAAGAAGAACAATAAGGTGAACTAAAGGCAGAAATAAAGGAGGCTAAAAAATAATTGGAAACATACACTCAAGTGTTGTGAATAGAAAAATATACATTTAGTTGTGATATGTTGGTTGACAATGTGTCGTAAGAACAGATTACAGAGCATACTTGTACAAACTGGTGATTTTAAGACGGAACAATATGGACAAAAAACAAAAAAAAAACAAAAAGACAAAAAGATAGAAAATATTCCAACACAATAAAGTTATGTTAGTGTTTTTGTGTACGTAAGAATAACATATTTCAGTTCCACAGTTTTGCTATTGTCTCACGGTACCTAGATGAGTCCTTTTATACATGATAGAGTGTGTATATGTTTGATTATATTGTGAACACAAGGGAGAAAACATACACATAAGCACATAGAAAGAAAGATGAGATAGGATTCTGCGGTCCAAGGAGATACTCACGTTCTGTTTTATCTGTTATTATTTCCAGTACCCCTCTCCTTGTATCATTCTTCCTCAATGTCCTTGTAGTCTTCAACTATTGGCTGGGATTTCTTCTTCTTCTTCGTTTTTTTCCACAAGTTTATTTTTCTGTATCTTTCTTTGATTCTTGGTGAAGAACAACGGTGCGACAGCAATATGTTAGTGCATTTGAAGATCACTAACAGAAAACCTCTACATACTGTGAAGCAAAACTAATCATTTGAAACCGCTAAAGCAATAACATAATAAAAACATACACGTACATAAAAATCATTTTATGTATGTTATTTTTAAAAAAAATAAAAAAATGTAAAATACATACATGAATATTCATTATACTATATAAGCATTTTTAGTATTATCTCGTGAACAAAATCATACAGTATAAAAAGTTAAGTATAAGGGTTTGGAAAAAAACTACAAAAAGAACACAAACCAGCAAGTATCACATTTCATTTAAATTTTTACCAAAATCGCTCCTACGATTTTCTAAAATCTTTGTATGCAGTGTATGATTGTAGGTTTATGACTTCTATTTGAATAATTATTCAAGAATTTGTAGGCGATCTTTCAGTGTATGTTAACTGGGCAATTGAAAGTCACTTCACAGAAAATTGTAAATTTAATAATAATTTTATATAATAAAATTCTAATAAGGCGCTACGGTAGCCGAGCAGTTAGAGGTGAGGACCTCAAAGCAAAGAAATATTACTAGTCTACATTATCAAATGGTTAATATGAGAAATTTATAGTATAGTTAGCTAATCGCCACATTAGCTGAGCGGTTATAGTCTAGACCAGCACAGCTAAGATGTATTGCGGTACTAGTCTATATTCCCAATGATTTATATGAGAAATTTACAGCAAAGTATAGTAAGCTAATCGCCACGATAGCCGAGCGGTTATAGGCTGGACCCGCAAAGCTAAGATGTATTGCGGTACTAGTCTATATTCCCAATGGTTTATAAGAGAAATTTACAGTAAAGTATAGTTAGCTAATCGCCACATTAGCTGAGCGGTTATAGTCTAGACCAGCACAGCTAAGATGTATTGCGGTACTAGTCTATATTCCCAATGATTTATATGAGAAATTTACAGCAAAGTATAGTAAGCTAATCGCCACGATAGCCGAGCGGTTATAGGCTGGACCCGCAAAGCTAAGATGTATTGCGGTACTAGTCTATATTCCCAATGGTTTATAAGAGAAATTTACAGTAAAGTATAGTTAGCTAATCGCCACGGTAGCCGAGGGGTTATAGGCTAGACCCGCACAGCTAAGATGTATTGCGGTACTAGTCTATATTCCCAATGGTTTATATGAGAAATTTACAGTAAAGAATAATAATCGCCTCCGTCCGCGACACCTATTTTGGTAGTTGGATGTAAAGCCTGCCTGAAAAAAATAGGCATTACTTTACTTTTTCTTTTTTTTATCTACGCTAGTCCAGAAATTGAAATTTAAGAAAATTTGACGAAGTTGATTAAGTTATCGTTTTGTTTAAATGATTTTGGAAGAATTTAATAAAGAAGCGAGATTATCGATTGGGAGTTATTATCTGAAATATACTTTTCTGTGTGTATCCTCTGCCACTCAGAAGTGTAAAATCGTGGAAAATCAAAATCGCCCAACATAATCAGCGAGGAAAATACCTCAAGCATCATTTCACTGAATCGATATAATCTGATCGATTTGATTTGATATTCTCACTATAGTAATAGAAAGTAATCGCATATTTTTTTTCAGGCAAGACTTAACGACCAACTACCAATTAGGTGTCGTGGAACGGGGCGGGAGGTTCATACTTTACTAGAAACAATTTTTTTTTATAACAGTAAAAAAGTAGCCATACGCGGGATTCGAACTGGGGATCTCCCACACACATAGACACGCTGTTGACCACTAGACCAACACCCACCCGCCCCTAGAAAGTAATTATAGTCCTGTATAAGTACAATAGTAATCTCATGAAAGTGATTATAAGTAACTGATATTGCTGTAAACTGATCAGCTACATCATTCGACTGGTTTTCAGCAAATCTGGAGCACTCACTTAATATTCTTTCACCAATCCAGTAAATGTAAGCAATAAAAATTAACTAGAAAGTACTAAACTAAGTTTTATGTAGCAAATATAATAAATGTAATAAAAGTGGAATACATAAATGTAGAGAAAATAAATAAAAAAATTATTTCTTGTTTTTATATAACTTATATATTTTATTTTACTTTTTATTTATTTATTATTATTATATATTTTTTTTTTACAAAACAGGTAATAAAGAAAAAATATATAAATTAAAATGAGGTCATGTGACAAAATCCTGGTTTTATAATATACAATAATAATTTCAGACTCAAATATACATTAGTCACACCGTTAGTTGTAAAGTTTAAATGCTAGTTAGTTTTAATGGCTGACCATACCATCCATAATACTTACTGCTGCTCTAAGCTTATATGAATAAATATTAGATGGATATCTTTATTTTATGTAGCGGCTCTTAATAAAACTATTGTGCTAAGATCTTTTATTAATTTTGCATGAGTAAAGTTGGAAGGAGTATTTTAGATGTCATGAACAGAGGCGACTAGCTAACTATACATTACTGTTAATTTTTCAAATTAACCATTAAATAAAAATACAAGGCTTAGACCGAAGGAATCGAACCCACTAACCAGCAATACATCTAAGCTTTGCGGGCCACGCTTCTAACCGCTCGGCTATCGTGGTGACCTATTCAAAAGGACTAATTTCAAAATTAATAAATATTTATTTATGTTAGAATAATATTAGAACACGATCCAAAAATAGTTGAAAAGCGTTACCAGAAGTTGGATCCTCTGGTGCCGCAGCATACGGTCACCAAATTATTGAATAAAAGGCAAAATATGTGATTTCTAGTCAAACATCTAGAATATTAGGGCAATTTTTCAGCTCAAAATGAACATTTTTTTTTGAAGGAATGAAAAATGTCAAAAAATCTTTGGTTCAAACCAGAATAAGGTTTAGCTGAAAAAAGTTTAAACTTAAGACTCAAATTTTTGAAGACTACAATCTGCACCTCTGAAAACCTTCACTAGTGAGGGTTACAATCGTACAAGTGTTCCACCCACATTTTGTCGTCCCTGTCAAATTACACGTCCTAAACCACTCTCTGAATACTTTTTCCATTCCCCCCCCTACCTGCTTCTACACTAATCTGGAAGTCATAATTGCAGCCAAGTGGTTAGAGCTAAGACGTATTGTGGTTCTGGGTTCGATTCCAGGGCCTAGGCTTTTGGATTTTATTTAATAATTAATTTAAGAAATCGATGTTAAAGTGTTCGCCAATAGCCACTGTCCAAGCCACCAGATTTAAGTAATTGACGTTAAAGCCAGCCACTTAATTTATCTCCAACGACATTTCATCTACAATTGCGTCACCTCACAGCTACCTGTACTCAGGCAACTCCTGTTTCCATTTCTAATTGAACAATCGATAGATTATCCATTAAAAAAAAAAAATCGATTACGTAGTCGCCGCACTTAAACAGACTTAAATGAAATAAAATAACTGGAACTACTGAATGAAGTTATGATAAAAGAAAAAAAAAATGTTAATTTAAGTAAATAAATAATTGAACAAGAAAAAAACAAATTGACTTGTCCATCTACTTGGGGGAGTAACTCATTTTAGAATTCACAAGGCGTGCTTCAATACATAAAACGCTCCTAGGAGATAACCTAGTATCTTGTGAGAGACTAGTTAGCTATTCTCCAGGACTGAAGCTGAAGAAACATCAACAGATGTTAAACTGCAATCAGTTATATATAATTTTTTTATTCACAATACACACACATAATTACATTCCCATCACTACTACCTCATTACAGTGCTCACACACACACCACAAAGCTAAGATATGTCTATAAACAAATAGTTAATAAATTCTAGTATAGTTAATAATTAATAACATAAATTACCTGGGTGAAAGTTATTAAAAAACCCAAACATATTTATCCATCATCAAATAGCCCATTCATTATAAAATTATATATAATATCCCTTCAACTGGCCGCCAGGATCAAAAAATCCCAAATATGCTCTTTTCCCCACACATATAAACCCCATCTTAAAATATTTATATCCTATTCATCATTAGAAATTCCCCCCACACAAAATTAAATTTTAAAACAAAAAAAGAATAACGTGCTCCTTCCCCCGCACGTTATCGTCGCCGCCGACCAATGAAATGCGGCGCCCGTTTTCCCTAATATTTTACTTTTCCCTAATACTTATATATCCCATTTTCCAACATCTTATTAATCATTAAGTAATGTATAAAATCTCTTTTGGTTGGATCTCCAAAATCTATTTTCTTACAAAATATATCCCGCTTCAAATCCCTGGATACTGATAATGTATCTGTTTAAATTGGTGTGCTAATTAATGATGGTCTAGGATTAGAGTGAAGCCACCAGATCGATCTAATCACTTTTAATTTCTTAAAACTAAATTCTTCTTCTTTTGTAATATTAGGTTTCCATCACTTTGCTCCTGTTTGTATTATAAGTTTATGTTTACTGGTGAAAAAAAGGGTTTACATACCGTGGCGATATCTGCGTTTTATATACTCGTTTGATTCATTGTACCATCTACACCAGAGTTCCCCAAACTTTTTTGTGTCGTAGACCCCTTGCCATGTTTTTCCGTGTTGGGTAGACCCCCTACTTACCTGATATTGATTTCCTGTAAATTTCTAACTGTAGTGAAGTTTAGTGTTTAAAACTTAAAGTAAAAACACATGTTAATTTATACATTTATTAATTGAATTTAAATTAAAACTACTCAAAATAAAATTTTGTATCTGTTATGTAAAATATACGTAACATTAAACAAACATAAAATAAACTATAAATAAAATAACATAAGCAATAAGTCAATATTTTTAGTGAGAAGGATGAACCTGATGCTTTAATAATAAATTATCAACATTTGGCGTCAATTTTGTAAGGGTTAATCTTAAATCTCCTCGGCTAATGATGTCCAGTCTGTTTCTTTTTTTCGTTAGGAGATTGGTAACAGCGCTGAATATGTTTTGATATTATAAGATAGTATGATGTAAGTAAATAGGTACTATCAGTGTATGTGTTGAGATCCACTATCGTGGACCCCCATTTTCATTTCATGGACCCCCAAATTTTTTTTCGCTGACGTAGACCCCTTGCAGGTTGTCATAGACCCCTAGGGGTCGATATAGACCACTTTGGGAATCACTGATCTACACATATGCTGCTTGTTGTCTTGAATTATCCTGAGCTGTGGGTATGATTGTTGTTTCACAATAAATGTTGTATTTGTCAACTAAAGTGAGAAGACAGAGGAAGAAGCAGATAGATCAAAATAAAATAAATACTTCTAAAAAGAAATAATTTAACGTAACTGCCAGATGTGAGCATGTTTCAAATGATTTCTTTGAAAAAACAAAAGACGTTCATTTCCTTTTCGCGTGAATTATAATGAGAACGAATTTACCATATGAATATAAGCCCGCAGGTGCGCGGTGGTGATATTTCGGAAAGAAAGTCGATGTGGTAGGGGAAACAGTTAATAAAGCTAATGTTGAAAAAGCTTGTTTGTTATTTTGTCAAATCCCAAATCATCAATCACCATTTGCAATGTAAGCAGAATATGGCACACAGTTTTACATCTTATTCTTAAATAAAAATGGCAAAGTAAATTTGAAAAGTGGTTAGAGTAATGTCGTATATTCATTTGGGTTTTTGTATAAAGGAAAATAAACATAAATAATAATGCGTACTAACAAAGCGGCTGAACAAAACAGACAAAAACAAAAGTGAGAAACAAAAAAAATGAGAACATAACGAATTTGTCGCTTTGCAAAGTTGAGAAGCAATTCAAGACTAGAGTGAGGGGGGGCCGGATACAAAAAAAAATAAATAAGATAAATTATTGTAACCGGAAGAAGTTCTGCCATCATTATTATCTCAATAATTATTTGAATTTTCTCACAGAAGTTGAAAATGAATAGCCCAAGATAATGTTCAAGCATTCGGATAATGGCTAATTGTTTATAAATTTCGCTCCCAGAGATCAGTCTAGTTCGTTTGACAGCAGTCGTAGCACGTGCGTTTTCAATACGAAAAGTATTTTGTACTTTATTTAATGAAAGCGAAATTAAGCGAAAAAAAATCTTCTATTGATTGGCTTTTTATGATCTTTATTATAAAGTCAAGTGAATTATTGATTCGCCATTTTCTGTGTAGTGTATGGCTACTACGTATTGAAGAATTACAAAATTGGTTGTGAAAATTTCTTAGGCAAATTCTATAATTGTCAAATCTTCCTAATTAACTTGGATAAAAAAAAATAATAATAATAACGATATTAGATTCTTATGGTTCAAACAATTGAATATTCTTTATAAAGGGTGACCCAATGAAAATGACCACATTTATTTCTTTAATAACAACAAAAGTATTATAGATATAAAAGTAACAAAAAAATCTTAGAAAAGTAGAAACATGGGAGATTATTTATGGAATATTACATCCTTCAAATGGTGACCGTTCTGGGCTTTACATTCTTCCAATCGTTTAACGAAGTTTTTGAATACTTTCTTCAGCATGGAAGCCGAAATTTTTGCGAATTCGGCTCTAATCCTCGATTTTAAATCCTCTAGATCACGGGGCTTGGTTTCATAAACACGACTTTTCAAATACCCCCTCAGAAAAAAAATCTGGAACCATCAAATCTGGCGAGCGAGGCGGCCAAGCGAAATCTGAAGAACGTGACAATAAACGAATTCCAAACGTTTCTTTCAACAACGCAAGTGTAAGAACGGCGGTGTGACAAGTTGCCCCCGTCTTGCTGGAGGAACCAGGTTCGATTCAAACGACGTTTGCGGCGGAGTTGGGGGGGTTGAGGAACGAGTTTAACATCTCCCTGTACCTCTCTCCATTGACGGTACCGTCGAAAAAATACGGTCCGATAATTCCCCACGACGCTACACCGGCCCATACTGTAAATCGTTGGCTATGTAATGGTTTTTCTGGAATGAATTGGGGATTACCACTTGCCCAGTACCGAAAGTTTTGTTTATTTACCGATCCAGAGAGTTCGAAATGAGCTTCATCGCTTATTAAAAGATTATTTAAATCAATCTCACCATCGTCCAATTTCTTTAACGTGTTTTCGGCGAAAAGTAATCTCTGTCGGTAATCAGTTTCTTTCAACTCTTGAGTGATCATCAACTTATATGGATGGTGGTTCAAGTCTGAGGTTAGAATTCGACGCACAGATTCCTTTGATAACTTTAAAGAAGCTGCATGACGGCGAGCGGAACGAACGAGTTAGACTAATTTTTATTGCTTGGCAAACTTTTCCGATGTTTTCCGGTGTACGAACTGTTCTTTTGGCACCTGGATGAATCTTATCAATCGTCTTACCACTTTCACGGAAGTTTTCAACCCACCTGAGGATCGATTTTCGCGTAGATTTTCGTAAACTTTGAACTGTTTACGAAACGCTCTATGAACTTTCACAACCGATTTATCTCGAAAATACGCTTCTACACAAAATGCTCGTTCTTTTGCAGGGTAACGTTCCATGATTACTAAAATGTTGATAACAGAAATCTCCCAGGTCTCTACTAACCATAGAGCGCTCGTTCGTCCCTGTAGCAGTGTTACCACCAGAGCTATTCAAAAAAGAAATGTGGTCATTTTCACTGGGTCACCCTGTACCAGGGATCCCCAAACTTTTTACACAGGGGGCCACAGTTCACTGTCCCCTCAGACCGTTGGAGGGCCCAGACTATAAAACAAACTATTTTAAAGTAAAAAAAAACAAAACGGGAACAAATAGGATATTCCAGATAAAGAACAAGTAAATTTAAATCAACAAACTGCCCTAGTATTTCTGTGGGAATTATGGGCCTGCTTTTTGGCTAATGAGATGGTCCAATGTCCGGGTTTAGTTATAGTGCTTTGCCTTTATTCCTACTTCTGGCTGTTATTTTACGCACTGTTTTCGGAGCCGTAAGGCGTGCATCAGGGTCATTGGAAGGAGTACTGTACATGAGCGACGCAGCGCTTTGCGGCACAGCCACAATATAGTGCTCCTCTCACTGACCAACAATGATGAAAGAAATGCCCCTTCCGAAAGTGCGGCGAGGGCCGGATAAATGTCCTCAGGGGGCCGTAGTTTGGGGGACCCCTGCTTTATACAGCGAATTTTATAAACGTATTTAACATAATAACTTTAACAAGATTGCATTACTTTCTACTTTCTTCGTATAACTTCCTTTAGTTAGAAAAATCAAAACTAATTTGCGTTAATTACGATAAAAGGAAGTGCGTGTTCACACTAGTTTTTCCATTTATTAATTTGTAAACAGAAAAACAGGAACTGTACTTATAATCTAGTATTTTGTATACCTTAATCTAGGATAATAAATTATTAATAAGTTCCCTACAATAAGAAATTTATATATGCAAACATCTAATTAAATGAATACATATTTTAAATACAACTGTTACATTATAATAAATAGGACATTTAGTTTGGCCGAGACGAAGAACGTTTCTATAGTTCTTACAACTTCCGGTACAATGTACGTTCTTTCATGAACAGAAAAGACCGGAAATATTGGTAAAAATCGAGAGAGAAAAAGAACAAAACGGATCTTACTTCCATAAAAGAAAAGATTACTAATTTCTGATTATACAGAAGTTCATCTACATAATTAATTTATACAGACTGTAAGACTGTAAGGCCGATTGTCTTGGAAGTAGACGCTCCAGATTATTTCTCCTCCTGGAATACACATATATTCCTTTTTCTAAACCGGTATTCTATCCCCTGTATTATATTAGAACTTGCAATTGAACTAATGGAGAAATGGGGAAAAGCTAGAGGTGTATTTAGTCTCAGCTACCTGATTCTAATTAATTCTTAAGTTATTTAGTTTGCATCATTCTTTTTTATACTTTATAGGCAAACTTGTTTTTTCTATATAGTCAAGAATTGCATTTGTTCACTTTACCTAGAAAAACAGTCTATTTAAATAATTAAAACAAGTCGCTTGTGAGTTGTAACTCATTTGCAACACTAAATTCCCAGTAAACTAATGTAACTAATTTCATTTAAATACCCAGCAAGCTGTGATTGTCAAAGAACAAAAAAAGTGGAATCTACAAATGTTATTTTGACAGGGGAATATTGTTTTTTCTAATTAGTTTAAAAATATAATAAGAAGAGAGAGAGAGAGAGAATCGATTGTAAAACAAAACAAAGGGTGCTGCCCAAATAGATCGGGTTGCTATATTAATGCAAACTAATGTACTAACTGTTCAAATTAGCACCGCCCTAGAGGGTATTTGGGACATGATTTTAGCAAGGCGGAATGGAAGAAGTAACACTAACTTGGCTAAGAAATTGCATTGTGCATTGGACATGCATTTTTCACAACCAGTTTTTTTTAGTATCAGTAATTAGCAGCCGCATATAATTAAAACATAGAAAATATGGATTTGCTAAATCGAAATGGATGTAGAAATTTTATCTCATCTCTCGTGTTCATCATTTGATCCGAAGTTGAAGTACTCGTAGAAGGCTAACCATTGCAGGTCCATCCCATCAATTCCATTGCAGCAGACTCCCAATTTCCATTGCTGAGCATCGTTTTTGCATCTTAGATAAGCCCATAGCAGCTACCTCTAGGAGAAAATGTTCCATCTACTCCCATATTATTTATTTCTAAAAATAATCCATCAGTGGAAAAAAAGACCATTCTTACCACCTAGTCTGTCGCTCCTGAGGATCTATCCTTTGCCTTTTCCTTAATAAACACTTCTTCAATCCGGACCGCTTCTTTTACTGCAAATCTCATAAGATTTGGTAATGGCCCATGTATCGGAGAAGTAGATGAACACCGGGCGGAGAAGTATGTATACATGAATACTTTTGTGAACGATTTTTAACAGCTTATGATGTGACAAATGAATCTGTTCAACTATCTGTAAAAGACATATTTTTTGTCTGTATATGTGTGCTTGGAGTGTTAGTGTAAGTGTTGTTAGGCTGGGATACCCGCAGGGACGCCAAGCTCCCTGAAGAAGTGGCTAATCCTACTTCTTCCTACGGGGAAATTCCAGAAGAAAGAGTCAGTCCAACTCGTCGGTTAAAGAAGCTTCCTGTGACCATCTCCAGGAGCATATTTCTACTTCATGACACATCTGCACATTGTAATCATGTAATCCCTGCTTCAAGATTTCTATCGTTCTTCTTCTTCTCCTCCTCCTCCTTCCACCTCTTTCTCCAGCATTCCTTATTTTTTTTACGCCCACATAGAGAATGTTTTTGTGCGCTTGTCTGGGTTTAGAACAGGAAGAATATTGTTCTTTCTGCCTCCACCGTTAAAATTACATTAAAAAGAAATAATAATAAAATCTGAGGTTATATAGATCTTAATCTAATCGTGCGTGAGGAACAATCTTTTGACCACCCTGCGGAGAGATTCGATAGATCGCTGGAGAAGTTGTGAAGCTCCCTCTGGCGAATAGAATACTTCTTTTTCTTTTTATTATTTTTTTAAAAGGTCATTCAATACAATTATTACTTATTGTTTTGATCCTCATTTCTAGTCAACTCTAGAGATTTTTTTGTTCTCTCTCATTTCCGGTTCTCCTGTGCACTCCTGTTAAATCTTGATAATGAAGAAACAGTAAATTCTTTTATTGAATGAGATAATCTGGTAGTCAGATAGTTAAACCTGTAGATCGAGTTTAAAACAAGCCTTCAGTCTTAGATTTAACATTTAAACAATAAAATTTATCATTTATTCCTAAAAAAAACCCTTAGAACATCCGCCTCTTAATAATTGTAACATTATTCTGTAAAGTCGAACTTAAGAGTCGATTGAAAAAAATCCTGAAGAATTTTGATAGATACAGTCGAACCTCCCATAAAGGGCACTCTCACTAGCGACCACCTCCATTTACGGACCAGTTTTTGGATTTCTCCGTTTTACCCCAATACACTTCGTCCTCCGTCTAACGGTCACTCTACATAGCGACCGCGGACATTGATTTTCAGGGAACGGATTATATGTTTCACCTCCCACCAACGACCACCTTATTATTAAAAAAGTTCGTTTGAAGCGGTGATATAAAAGTAATTATCCCCTCTCAAGTTTTCTGTTTTTTTTTCCTGGTTTTTCCTAAAGTTTCCTATATAAGCTCCATACATCTTGTACCATTTTAATCTCATTTTTCAATATTACTTTGGACGAACAATATTATTTTTTCCGATATGTCTCCCAAACGAAAGTGGGTTTAACTCTAGAAGAGAAAATAAATGTGTGTTGGAAGATTTTGCAAAAACCAAATCGAGTCATCGACAAATTGCCGAAAGGTTTGTTCTATTTTTCTAATAATTGATGATAGTATGATGATAATTTTACCATAAATTATTATTGTTATGAATAAATGTGATGATTATTATAAAAATTATTAATTAAGGTCAATAATATGTAGTTTTTTGATAAATTTTTTGGATAATTAAGAAAAACTTTGATGCATATCATATAGCTGCAATAATTATGCAATTATGTACGTTTTTTAAATCTATTAATAATAAACAATTTTTAAATAGATGTTTGGAAAAATAAACCATATTTTTTCATTATGAAACTTGCCTACCTCCTTCTAACGGCCACCTCCAAACAGCGGCCACTTTGCTTTCCCCCGCCAGTGTCCGTTATTGTAGAGGTTCGACTGTACATCGATTTCTTAATAGCCGACTTTTAATTTTCGAGTTAAGGCGGAACACACTCCATTTTGTGAAAACCATATTATTTCTTTAAGCACTCAAAATGTGGACTTCCGTTAAAAAAATCTCTCTTACTTGCGAAAAAGTAGAAGTAAGAATTAAGCTAAAAAAAAAAAAAAACAGAAACCGGAAATCAAGACTTCAGGCTTATTTTGAACATTTCTTTTTTGTTTTGCTTTTTTACATAGCCTACGATTGGCAGCACACATGTCAGGCAAGTGAAACTAATTCATGTTTCAGGCCCATTCATCACATTTATCGCATGTTTCCTAACGGAATGATTGATTAGCATGTTGAGCGTGTGTAAGTAACAGCTTGCTTGGTGACTGGCCGCATTATTCCAGGGTGAGTGGGGATGGAGACTGCAGTCTGTACGGCGGCTGGAATCCGGCGGACCACAGATAGAATGAATGAGAGAGAGGGCCTAGCCCGGACAGAAATTTGTCTGTTTGTCTTACAAATCCAAAGTGGCTCATTAACAAATTACCATCGAACCACTATAAATATATTTAACAGGTAAATGATGTCTACTCTCATCTGGACCACCTTTCATTAAATTAAAATGAATATTTAAAATGTTTCTTTTTAGTTTTTGTTTTATGAAGACACAGTTCCAGCCGTTCCACTTATAATCTACTAGTAGCCCTCATCGGTCTTTTGGATGCTGCCAAAACTATTAATGATCATTTGCTCTAATAATGGCAAATGAGGAAAATTACTGCCAATTGGTGTTAAGCAATCTGAGACTGGAGTGATCCTACCACAAATTCTGAGTCCACCTTAACATCATTTAGAACAGAATTTCACAACTATTGGAAGATGTATTCAAGTTAATCTTCGAATGAACTTATCAGGATCTGGAGGCGATTATCCTTTCTGATAGCCACGCCCCCATTAAACCGCTGAGCTTCAAAATACCATCAGCTTAGGAATTTTCTGAATCCAACTGAGGGAAAATCTAAAACAAAAATTTTTCACTTCCAGAGTTTATCTTCACCGTAGAAGAACACAAAACAAATTAGATAAATAATCTAGATAACTTTGGGATGCTTAGTTGCTGCAGCGAATAAAAAGGTTTGTCTTAGAAGCTACGCTCTGATTGGCTAGCGCATTCCCATATCTACAGTTAGGAGAGGATTTCCACTATTTTTTTACAAAAGTCTAATTACATCCTGAATATACGATATACACCAACGATTTATTATAATTCTTAAAATGTTTTAAGAATAACAAATATCTATTCCCTAGAATTCTCCCACACTTAGCCTTTGTCCTCTGGTGAATTGTTTATTTAGAAAGAATTAAAAAAAAAATTAAGAAAAGAATTTAAAATGAAAAAAATAAAAATGGGGCCAACTAAGGCGTGTCTTCTGAGGTGACTATAAGAGAGGTGTGTTTCCAAATGGTTTGAATAAAATTATATATTCGATTTCAATTGTAATTTTGTATTATGAATCAGATTAATATATTCATCTTCTTAGAAGGACATTTCATAATCATCTCTAAGATGTAATTGTAACAGCTCCATATAGGTTTTGTTTTTTTCAAAGGTAATTTCTATTTAACGGGAATCTCGTATTATCCAAGTAGTGAGTATGTTGCTGTCAGACTAAGGAGTTGTTAGGCTGGGATACCCGCAGGGACGCCAAGATCCCTGAAGAAGTGGCTAGTCCACTTCCCCCTACGGGATGCTCTTTCCTGAGAGAAAGAGAGAGGAAAATGCATGAGAAACTAAATAAACTAAAAATTACTTATTTCTCTTACAATTTTAAGGAGAAATTGTTAATGGTACCATAATTATATTTATTACTAAATATCAGAATGCGTATTTTAGAAGACTTTAAAGAATAATATTATCATTACTATTATCAAAACTGTAATAGTTTTCCACTATACAGAGAACTAAAATTTAAATTAAATAATCACTACTCAGATGATTCCATTATTGTCATTAGTTAGTATTAGTTGGATCTTTAAATGTAGAGGAGACTTGTTGCATCTGAACTATAAACATTTTAAGGCTGATAGTACCAAGTGTGAGATGTGTGTGACTACATTGAAAACGAGGACTTCTTTCACTTTTTAGCTGGCTGTCCAGCATTGGGCGAAATAAGAAAGGACTGCTTTAATATTTTCTAGCAACTAGTGAGATACTTTGGAGTACTTTGAAAGATTGGAAATGTTTAATAAAATATTGTAAGCATGCTTATCAACTTAGGACTTAGTATAATTTCAAATAATGTCTATAGATTGGTCTTCTTTGAACAAAGACTTCTATTTTTTCTCTATATGTTTAAGTCGGAACTTGTTTTGTTTTTCTTTAATTTCAGTTTTGTATTATTTATTTGTATTTTGCTTCTTTACTGTTGTTTTCATCAGAGTATTTATTGAGTTATCGTAACAGGACTCCACTCTGACGGTCCAAGAAAGACCAAGAGGTGTGTCTTCAGTTAAAATATAAAATGCATAGTAGTATATATTTTAGACATTTTCTTTTGTAGGTGATTTTTTTTGATTTTGTGATGTTTATGTACAGTGGTCAAAAAAAGTATTCATACACTAAGTTATTTTACTTTATCTGCTGAACTTTTGTTTCTAAAGATGACTAGTTCTTCAGCACTGAAATCGAAGATGGTAACAATGAATTTAATGCTCTCATTTTCTTTTATAAACATAAAGAATTGATTAAAAAGCAGAAAAATAATTTATTGTATGCAAAATAAGTATTCATACACTCAGTCTGAATGTTATAATTAACGCAAAACTAAATACCTAATATTTTGTAAGCAATCCCTTTGCATTTGTTATTGCCTGAATCCTCCTTGGCATAGATTCCTGATAGTCTGTGGCGTAATAAGGGTCCCTGAAGTTAACGCGAGGCTTTCTGAGAGTTGGCGTGCTCATCGGAAAAGCGCATACTTCTTTCAACAGGATAACGATCCCAAACATACTGCTCAAAAAACGAAGGAATGGCTGCTTTACAATGCCCGGAAACAACTTCTGTTGCTTGAATGTCTTCTGTCTTCTTCTGAGTGTATGAATACTTATTTTGCATACAATAAATTATTTTTCTGCTTTTTAATCAATTCTTTATGTTTATAAAAGAAAATGAGAGCATTAAATTCATTGTTACCATCTTCGATTTCAGTGCTGAAGAAATAGTCATCCTAGAAACAAAAGTTCAGTAGATAAAGTAAGAAAACTTAGTGTATGAATACATTTTTTTACCACTGTACATAAATGTAAATGTAATTAGGACAATTATTATTATATTTATTACTAATTTTTAGAGTAAAAAAAGTGGTCACAAATTTTAATGACAATTAATTCAAAAATTAAATAATAATCACAACTAAAATGCAATTTTTTTAAAAAAAACACATTAAGGTTTAAAGATAATATTATTAAACAAGAAGTCATACTGTGTGTAAAGTTAATGGAATTTTCGTTCACATTTAAAAACCCCCCCTGAGGCACCACTATTAGCCACTCTGGTGTTTTGACTGACAGAAATAGGCTCAGCCTTGTGTGTAATAGCCGACTTCCTTTTGTCTGGACAATAAAATATACGCACACGTTTATATTGCCAGAAGTACAATTTCCTCGTCTGATCTTGGTTTGTTATTTTGTCGTTATTTCTATGTGTATACATAATATATGTCTGTCTGTTGTCAACTCACTCTACTCTATAGAGTAGATCTATTATAATAATATAGTCAAATTAAATAGCCCGTGAAAAATTAAAATACAAAACAAGAACTTACGTAAATTAATAATGTTATTTAAAATAACCACCAACTATACAATCGAATAAATTTAGAATAAATAATATAGTCAAAACTAAATACGAGGAGTGGCTATTAAATAACGAGACTGATGCTACTTACGTACATAAGAACTATGCATGCACCAAATCCTAACGACCGATACGCTGTGCAGCGTAAAGCCTTCCTCTTTCGATTGCAGCGTCTCACGTGTTTTTGTAGAGAAATCTGTCTGATCGGAACCTGACGTGTTTGTGTAAGAGGTGTTAGTTTCGTTTTGCCGAAAACATGATACTACACATGTATCAATGTGTACTAGGACAATGTTGCCCTAGTAGGGCAACGAATTGTCGTGAAATTTCACATGAAACTTGGTGAAACCCATTACTGAAACTTATCTTTTATTAAAAGAAGTTTATGGCGATGAATGTTGCATCACGTGCGCAAGTTTTTTGAGTGGTTCAAGCGTTTTTCCAAGATGGCCGAGAAGACGTCCGGAGATGATGACCGCCCGGGTCGCCCTTTCACGTTTAAAACGGATGAAAATATCGATTATAATTAATCAAAATTACTACCGTAATTGCTCAACTCTAGTGAAAGAGTAAGGAAAAAACGACCCGATTTTTTGGAAGAACAAGTCACGGGGTTCTCTCCATCAAGACAACGCGCCTGCGTTATCTTAAAAGCAATAATTTTTGTGGAATTATTCTTTTTTCTGAACTCTAAACCTAAAATTTTGATGTAAAATTGGATTTAATTACAAAATTAATATATTTCGTCCAAATTTTTGCTGAAGTATGAATAAATCAGAATTACGGACTTACTAAAATTATAGGCTGTAACCAACCAATTCTAAAGCCATCCATTTTGTTGTAGCCTTTAATTAGAGACATTGTATTTATTCTTCAACTTCTTGATTATGTAGTTCATTCTTTTCTTTTTATTATTATTTTATTAACAAGTGATTAATTACAAAGAAATGTAATTGGTTATTGGAGAGATTTAATATCCAATTATAAATTCATTGTGGAGATACTATTTCAAAATTATTGGTTTTAAAATATTCCAAATGATTTATGAAATTAATTGAATAAGAATAATTTGATTTTAGCTTCTATCTTCTTGTTGGAGATACTTTTTCTTTTTTTTTTATCTGCTGTTCGGATCTTTCAGAGTAACCGTATTTCAGTATTTCTTAATTCGGGACTTCCGCGACACAATAGCCTGGGCTAGTTAATCAGATTATGATGACACAACTACACCTAATGAAAAATAACTTCACAAATTTTTCCGGAATTATGAAATTTAACTAAAATTTCCTCAGGGGAAGATTAACCAGGAGGAGCTGTAACTATCTCCACAATCTGCAATTTGATAAAACCGGTTTATTGTGCCCGTACGCTGTGGTGGCCTAGATCACAGAATGATTTTTAACAATTCACCTAGGTCTGTAAAGGAAGTCCTGCGAAGAGCGATGAGAGCTAACCACTTCCTTATCACTCGCACATCCCTCCCTATCCTGTTGGATGGCTGGGATGCTGGAGAAGGAAGAAAGAATATAATGCCAAATTCAGTCATAATTTTTTTTATTATTTCGCCAAGCTTTCGACATCAGGACTACATCATCATGTGGGCTGTAGAACATATTTTACAGTAACATAATTATTATGTACATCAATTTGATATTAAAAAACAAAAATAGACCCAACAAAATTATTTACATTATTGATAAAAAATATTTTTACATTGTCTTTCTAAAGTTGGTATGCCTACTGTCCTGTCCTGCTTATGGGACTGAGTTTGATCGGTTTTATATAGCGTGATTTGTGAAGCGGTCAGTGTTGCCAAATTGTCAGAAGATGTTTTTTAGTAAGTTGGCGTACCTGTAACTGTAAAGGATACACAGTAACTGTTTGCTTGTTTTGTCGTAGTAGAATATGTGAAATAATTTATTGTATTGTTTGCTGTTATTAATGTTTTTACACTTGTTGCTTATACTATTAGGGTAAATATTGTTTTTACAATTGATTAGCAATTTTAGGTCTTTTTCAGCGGTGAGTTTCTTGTTTGCTTCTATATCAAGTTCCCTTGTGAATTATTGCATCAGTCACCTAAAACAATGAACAATAATGTTAGATGTAATAAAAGAAGCTCAACTTAAGGAACAGAGGATTTTAGGTAGTGTGATCTCCTGAAACAGGAGAATTGGAGAACTGAAAACAGTTGGTAACTACGAGATTCTTTAGGGAAGACCAAGGTAGAACGGGAGGATAGCAGTTAGGAATAACCATACTCCCTGGTTAAAAATCCCACCATCCAAATCTACCCATATTAGTCAAGGGAATGGCTATACACTTCTAGAGGCGATTGGAAGTTCTGTCCTGACGCAGTCTTCCGCCTGCTAACCATACTTCTTCACGGATCGCATGATTTTGG
Source organism: Rhodnius prolixus (assembly GCF_049639745.1). Classification (NCBI taxonomy): domain Eukaryota; kingdom Metazoa; phylum Arthropoda; class Insecta; order Hemiptera; family Reduviidae; genus Rhodnius; species Rhodnius prolixus. Next base: position 5,937,226 of record NW_027411593.1, on the reverse strand, counting down.
CATTTTGCTGAGTAAACCAGGATTTGGCAGTGAGTACATTAAATCCAAATACGAGTAGTTAGACCATCATAGCCCTTGGGTTTTTTATTTAAATGTTAGGGGTGTCAGGGTAAGTGCTGTTTAAACAGGATAGCGCGCAGGGATGTCATAATCCCTGACAAAGTTGTTAGAACATTCTTCCACCGGATACGGGTTCCACATCTCTATATATATATAATATTAAGGATTAAATGTTTGCGGAAATGACAAGTGTTTAGAAAATAAATTAACCAGAAGTACCACGTCACTAAATGCTAAATGCCGCGTCACTAAACTTTTTTAAGATTTTTTCCCCTCCTAAAACGGCTTTACAAAACTACAACCACGTAGTCCTTTACTTTATATTTCAATTATTTGTTTTTAGGAAAATATATTTCAGTGCAGTTCCTGAGAAAAGGGAATGGTTTTTCCCACGGGAATCATTGTAATGTACGGTTTAACTAACTCGGAAGTTTGAGGTATTTGTGTGCAAGTTTGAAACCTGGGAGAACTGCAGTAAGTAAAGCGTCGTGTGCCCTCCAGTTCCATCCAGAGCTTGGGATCCAGCTAGGTATGTTTATTTTATTTCTTAGGCTAACTTTATCATTAACAAGACCGACCATTTTGTTTTTGTTGTTTTGACTGTAACTAAATTTACACCATTTCTAATTTACCATTATTTAATATATTTTAGTTTCCAATTAGAGAAAATGCATTTAAGATGGTAGAAAGCTAATAACTTGTTCATGTTACTGTTTGGAATGTAAGATCCCATTGGGGGGAAGGAGAGGAGGTAAATATGATTACCATACATATGAACTAATTCTTCAGTTCTTACTTCTTATTTTCTTGTCTTTCGTTCTACGAAAGTTCTATTAGAACGTAGAATGGCTGCAGGCTAACAATGTGTCCGTTCGTATTAAAAGGGAATATCTGTCACTTATATTCCTGTAACTAATGTTGTGCCTGCCGTAGATTCACTTCCGGGACTAGTTTTTAATAACACGTTTTGATTTTCTTTCCATCGGGATCTTCAGTTAAGAATGGCCGCCCTCCAAGAATCATTTTAATACGTATATTGGAATTCAGATAACATACCAGATTTACCTATTCTATACAGGGTGAACCAGTAAGTATTGTCCATAGGCCTACTGTGTGTAGTACATCTAAAGTGGAGTTCAATGACGTATTGGCCAACTTCATATTTTCCACTGTTCTTGAGTGACGTCACTTTAATTTTTTTTTTTCTAAAATCATTACTTTTTTTTGCAATAAAAATGTTATTACTCAGAAACTTTTAGTCCGAATTCGATTCTGGTGACACGGTTAGAAAGGCAGATAAATTTTCTAAAAATTGACACCATTTCGAAGCATAAGTTATTCACCAAACAGCTTCAATCTTCCTCCTGGATACTGGGAAAATAAAAGTAATCGGAAATTTTTGAAGAAAACTCATTAGGCCCTTACGTGATCATTATCAGACCTAGGTGCTGGCCCACTTTTTATAAAAGTTTCCTTGTTTAATGTGGGCTTTCAAACGGTATATCATTTGCCCAGGATTCCATTTTATCTTCGTATGAGAAATTACGTTTGTTTTTACAAGAAAACGTGTTCACGAGCACTCAAGAGTTGTTAGTTTATCAAGTTGTTTAATTCTTTGAACACTCTTTTAGATGGACCAGAGGCTGTTTGGAGAATAACTTATGCTTCAAAATGGTGTCAATTTTTTAGAAAATTTATCTGCCTTTCTAACCGTGTCATTAGAATCGAATTCAGACTAAAACTTTCTGAGTAATTTACATTTTTCTTGAAAAAAAAGTAATGATTTTAGAAAAAAAAGTAATTGACGTCACTTAAGAACTGTGGAAAATATGAAGTTGGCCAATACGTCATTGTACTCCACTTAAGATGTACTACACACACAGTGGGCCTATGGACTATATTTACTGTTTCACCCTGTATAGTATTGGTATTTTTTTGTTTCAAGTTTTGGTGAAGGAAAACAACACGTAAAATTATATTAAAGGAACTACTACTAAATCTGGAAGGCAGTGGCTGGAATAAACAAAAAAAAAAATTGGATAAAAATTACAGGAATACGAGAGTATGAGATCGATCCAATTACGCGTCTAGAAAACCATAGTTATAGGTTTTGTTGTAGAAGGCCGTGCTTTTTTTTATTTTATTTTTTTTGGTTTTCTTGTATTATTGGTAACCAAGAAGGAAGTGAGGTAGAAAATATACAGTCGTTTGGTTTCCTGTTTTTTTAAGGCCTTAGAACACGATTTAGATAAAGCTGAAGAGAAAGACGGCGAGAGCAGGGGGTGGTCGAAGGCAGCCAGTGTACTACTGGCTGGGGTTCGAAGTCCGGACTGCGCCACATACCTATACTTACTTCCAATTTGATCTCATTATTTTGGTGCCCTCTCACTCTGTCTCTCTCCACACTAATCGTATACTATCATCGACCACCTGTTATAATTTTCTATATCTTCTACTTCTACTTGTTTCTGTTAGAAAAATTACGACGGCAGGTTTATTTGTTTCTCTGTTGTAGGGAAGTGGTGGAGAGGGGCAAGTTTGGTCCCCAGTTAGCAAGAAGTGGCTACCTAGGGGGGCATCACCCTTTTATATTTTTTATCGATATCAAGTTCAACTATCACTTACTCCAGGAAAGAGTAATTATTGCAATGTGTAAAAGTAAATGCTAGAGTAATTATTGCAATGTGTAAAAGTAAATGCTAGAGTAATTATTGCAATGTGTAAAAGTAAGTAGCTAGAGTTTGGGGTCTCCAAGTGTCTTAAGACTGCGGCCATTAAACTATGGGTGCAGAATAGGTCTCAGAAGTGGTGGCTTGCCACCACAGGGCACAGACAAGCGAAGGAGTTCATCAAGGGTTATTCGGCAAAGCTGACTGCAGATTTAATCCGTCAAGGCCGCGTGGGGCTATAAGGATAATTTGTAGGCTTATTAACTGGGCCACTGCAGGCTCAGAAAACCCTTGCATCGCATGGGCCTGGCAGATGATAGCCTTTAATGGTTCTATCAGGAAGAGGAGGAAACGGCACTGCACGTGTTTTGTCAGTGAGAGGGGCTGGTCTGGCTAAGGATGTTACTTCTCGGGGAGGAAGAACCAAGGCCTGTAAGCTTTACCCAAGAGTCGCTCTCCAGAATTAAGAGTCTGATTAAACGGACGGGTCTGGAGGGTGAGCTCTAAAGTTGAAGAACCACAATAGATCCAAAGGGCGGGGGGTCGCAGTGGCGTAGGCCTTAAGGGCCGCCCTATTAGAATCTTATCTTATCTTAGAGTAATTATTGCAATGTGTAAAAAAGTAAGTGCTAGAGTAATTCTTGCAATGTGTTAAAGTAAGTGCTGGAGTAATTATTGCAATGTTTCACCAAAAAGACGGAAGAAATTGACAAGCATCTAATTTAATTACGTAAACACCCTAATTGGCCACACTAGCCACGGAGGCAAACCCCGCAATGTCAAGTATTGAACTGGGTTCGATTACCGGTCTTAACGCCTTCAGAGTGTATTTAATGGTTAATACTAGGACTGATATGCAATTTACATATTTTTTTTACATAACATATTTAATTGTTACTTAATTAGTAACAACGTAGTTGGTAAAAAACGTTCATTACAGGAAATGACACTAAAAAAAGAAGATTCTTCCCAAATTCTTCTCCAATCCCCCCTCACTCCCAGAACAGAGTTTCCATGAACTATTATAGATCTAAGTTTTCACTAATTTGAATACAAAGTTAAGAAAAACTTTTAAAAGCCATTTGTAAACGGAAGAAACAAAACTAAAAAAAATCTCTCTGAAAAGAGAAATGCATTTAGTAAAGTGTTACTTCCGGAATGAGAAGTTTTCTTCAAACTTCGTAATTTCAGCGACAGATGCTCTTTTTTAATAATAGATGAGACAGGAAGTACATTATACTGTGAAGGTACTTTAGAGAAAAAAGCCTCATCAAAGACTTTATCTTCCTCAAGTGGGCTGGATAGATTTATAAAAATAACAAAGATATTAGAGCCACTTTTGAGAGAAAAATCTCCGAAAATTTAAAAACAACTACTTCCGGTGGAAGGTTTTTCTTTTGTAGTTGGGTCTACTGATGGAATAAAAATTTTTGAATGTAGCCTTGTAAAACAATAACTTGTCTTCGGATTAAGGGTAAAAACATAGAAATACAGAATATTTTAGATAAAGAAGTCATTAAGGCTGCTTAGTATTGCGGAAGTCTACCCTCAGTCAAGGACCAAGAAAATTTATAATTTCCTACCGCAAAAAGGGGAAGTATTAAGTCGCTAAAAATTGCAGTAATCGCTCTTAGGGGAACATCAGTTCATAAATTACAGGATTTTAGTAAGGATTTGTAAATAAACCATCCGCTCTTCCCCACTGTACTGGGCTACAGGAAGTATTGGGATTGAGTCCAATTTTAGGATATCGAGTTTCCGTTTTAACGAATCCTGGCCTGGGCCTCCAAAAAAAAGTGCTTTTTAACTCTATATTTTGTGTGTGAGTGTGTTTATATGAGTCTGTGTTCAGCATAACTCAAAAAAATCACCCTACCGGAAGTGCCAATTCAATTTTTGGTTTAAATGAGATTCCCCTTCCAAAAAAACGGCTTCTACAAGTTTAAACATGTTCTATATCGGGTTCTTAAGTGGATTACGATCTATCTTTATTTTTTTAGAGCACCTACTTCGTTTCTATCAAATGCAAAACGGGGTGCATGCCAAAAGGTCATCAACCTCTTCTGCGTCATGGCCAATTTCATTTCTTATATCCTTACCAATATAGCCAATTTGTACCTCTCACTATCATCTACAAAAATAAATAAATAAATAAAAAAATAAATAAATAAATAAAAAAAGAAATTCTTCAACTTACAAATAAGACCAGTTTCATTAGCAAAACATGTGTCTAATCTAGAGCACATCTCAGTAGTCTTACTGGTTAACTTAATTTGGTGCAGTGCAAAAGATTCATTACTAACTATGGCAATGCACATCTCGGTCTTATTATTCTCCGTTTTTAGTACCGCCTCAAATAGTCTTCGTCTACCTTTTTATAATAATTTCACCTGATTTTTACTTTGTTTTGCTTTAGTTTGCTTCTTCTTCTTTTTTTAGATTTTAAAAATTTATTTTGTTTTTTTCTGCTTCAATTCTGTTTCACTTCATCTCTCTTATTGTCCTTACAATAAGTGCAGCAGACGCACTGAAAAGTGCACTTAAAGATTATCTCCATTCTCAGCACGTACTTGCATTCTACTCAAATGTTGCAAGTGAAATCTTCGCTTTTATTTAGACTTGTTTTATTATTACGTATTATTTGTTGCAGATGAAATTGGTTTATTCTTATAATTATCTGTAGTAATTTTTTGTATTCTTCCAATGAAAAGTATTTTTATATAAGACACATGATCACTAAATTGATTTTAAAAAGGAATCTAACTGGTTGAATTTTTATTCTTATGTAAGTAAAAAAAAGTAAAGTAAAGTAATCGCCTATTTTTTCAGGCGGGGCTTAACGTCCAACTACCAATTCGGTATCTTGGACGGAGGCGACTAGCAAACATACTTTACTGTAAATTTCTTTTATTAACCATTAAATAAAATCCAAGGCCTAGACCAGGGAATCGAATCCACTAAACCAACAATACATCTTAGCTTTGCGGGTCTAGCCTATAACCGCTCGGCTATCGTGGCGCTCTTTCTATTCTTATGCATTCTATTTATTTGATAATTAGCTTCAGCTTTGGTTTTTCATGCTGTAGATTGTGTATTTTCTTTTGGGCTTTCTTCTTTAATTTATTTGCTCTGTTTAAGAAGGTTATTTCTTTTCTTATCTCTGTGATATCCGAGGTCGGTAAATTAAGTAATGAGACTGATTTTTTAAAATTTTGTTATTCAAAAAGAATTACAATTCTATATTGTCACCTTCAAAATAACTTCCTTCTGAAGCCACACAGCGCTGGAGACGTTTCTTCCACTCCACATAGCAGTGCTCGAACTTCGATACTGGAATAGCCTTCAGCTGGTCGGTTACAACCGTTTGAATGTTTTCGACTGTCCCAAAATGAGTTCCCTTGAGGTGATTTTTCAACCTTCGGGAAGAGAAAAAAGTCACAAGGACTCAAGTCAGGTGAATAAGGAGGCTGAGGAGCCACAGGAATGTTTTTACTGGCCAAAAACTCTGGTTTATTGAAATTGCTGTGTGACAAGGAGCATTATCGTCATGCAACACCCACTTTTTCGAAGTTTTTCAAGAATTTCTCAATATTTATACGGCCAATCAACATTTTTACCGAGAGGTTCTTGGAAAACTTTGAAAAATTGGGTGTTGCATGACGATAATGCTGAAGGCTATTCCTGTATCGGAGTTCGAGCACTGGTCTATGAGGAGTGGTATTCTGCAAGGGCTACCAACCAAGACCGGTCAGTTCTTTTGAGTTTACGTAGAATTATTTTTTTTTTCGGAATTTAGATTCCCTAAGCCCTAAAAGAAAAGAAAAGTGGTTTTACTATTACCTGCTCTGCACTCCAAAATCAAATTTTCTCATAATTCGATAACTGAGATGGGGAAAGCTAACAATAGCAAGGAACTTCACGACAAAGGAAAACAAAGCTATTGGCCGGGATATAGGAAGGGAGAAACTCTGCAGGAGCAAATTTGGGGAGTTCTAAACGGCAGATCTACTTTGAATAGAACCTTGAAATAGACATATTTTTGAGACACACTTAATTTGATTTAGATGGACTGTAGTCGATTTAAAAAAAAAAAAAAGGTTGTCGATCTGAAAGGAAAGACATAAAAGGAAATAAATGGTTGAATAGGGAGGAGAGAGAGAGAGAGAGAGAATCCGATTAGAGGTAAAGATATAAAGAGAGTGGGAGCGTCTACGAAGAAGGCAATAAGATTTGTTCGATCACACTCCGAAGACGTCGCATCATCTTTCAGAGTAACCAAGCTGGCTTGAGTGGCTTCTCTTTAATTAAACATTGTACAGAGTATAAGTTGACTGGTCTCTCTCTCTAGGCTTTGATTGATGTATTCTGATTGTGTATAAGTCGGTGCCACTTCTACTCCAATGATGATCAATCATAATCACACCAAGTTCATCATCATAGCCCCCCCCCCCCAACACTGATGAATACCTCCTCCTCTACCATCACCACTGTTCTGCTCGTACTACGTAATCTCACACTCAACCCAAACTATCTCAAACTAACAATCCAAACCCCCTTCATGAGAATATTATTGATAAAAATTACACTTCTATTTATTTATGTTTGCTTTCTACCGCATCACCACGGTGTAGTTTACGTAATTAAAACGTTTCCGGAAACTGTATGGCACCCATTGTTACCCTGATTTCAGTTTTGTGTACTTGTACAAAGTAAAAGTAAAGAGCCATACCAAGTGAGGCAGTAAGGAAAGAGAATGTATAACTTATAAGTTATTAGCTTGTAACAATCCTTCAGCGAAGCTCCCCAAACTAGATAAGCTGTGCACCTTGCGTGGGCGGGAGAGGTCCCGTCCACTTTGCATATTTCCATCCTTAAGGAATATACGATTATTTCCTTTTTGTTTCGTTTTGTTTCTCTCTTCTTCCTTTTTACATTTAGTTTAGTTGTTTTATTATTGTTATTATTATTTTTTGTTTCGTTCTAGTCAAGGTAGAGGATGGAGTTTCGAATGAACCAGAGACAGAAAAAGGAAAAAAAAAAAGATGGTAGATTTAGTGGAAAAAGGACAGAGATAATAATGGAATGAAAATAATATTTTGTAATAATAAATTTGTTGGAGCCCTCAGGGGCGAATACTAATTCGTTCCTTTCTGAGATTTCTAAACAAGGACCTCTCAAGTTTTTTAAACATTATTTCTCCCCTTAGTTTTCTGGTGGAGCCTGCGGTCAGGATATTAATGGCCAGGCCGATCTTACTCTTTCCATCTTCGTCTTTCTTTCTTTTTTTGGGTGATTCTTCTTCTTCTTCTTCTGCATCTTCTAGGATCTTTCCATTTACTTTGGGTACGAATTGTTCTACCACGTTTCTAGTTCACCAACTTTATAAAATGTCCTCCTTAGTGCCGGCGAGTGGGTACACTCTGGAAGATCTTTCATTTCTTCTACTCTTTCCTCTCTTTCAGTGGAGCCTTTCAGTAGGAGTGAACAAATCGATTGGTCACTTGGGTACCACGTCCAAGCCCCCTCTTCTCAAGTCTCTACAAAATATTCACAAACTTCTTACTTATTCCTTAACTTCTTCTATCTTGTCACATATGCGCACCCAACTTCAACACCACTTAAGATACAAGCTTCTTGAAATAGACCAGAGAGCTGCAGGACGTTTTGAACAAATTTCATCGCTCTATTTTCCCCATGAGGAACGCTAAATTTTTCGAATGATTTTTTTTTCCTATTTATATTAAGGATTCAAATCTTTACATCGATTCTCCAAAATATACCGCAGAAACATGGGTCTTGAACAGAAGACAGCGCGAGAGACTCCTAGCAGTAGAAATGGGTTTTTTGGAGGAGAGTCTGCAGGATGTTCGAGGCGCGACAAAGAGAAACGTCCTGGAGATTAGAGAGTGACTAAGGTACTCACATGGTAAAGGATATGTAAGGGAGGATGGGTCCAGAGAGGAGATTGCCTAAGGTGGTGATGGACAGCGAGGTGGATGGCCCGGTGGAAGAGAGGAAGATCCAAAAGTGGGTGGTGGAGGGACCAGGTGAAGGAGATGATGGCAGGATATGGTCTGACAGAGGAACAGGCCGAGGATCGTGTCACTTCGAAGAAGGCATTTACTCGCGATGGCTGAAGGGAACCACTATTTGTGGAGAACCCTTAGACAAAAAAAAAAAAAATTAGCGAGGGATCGGTCCAAATAAAAATACAACTCGTCTTTCTGCCAACGTTTCGACAAATATATTGCTGCCTTCTTCAGGGCAAGTCTATGCGGGTTAGTTGAGTTACAGAAAACTGTAATTTGGACCGATTCCTTGCCAATTTGAATAAAAGTAAGTAAGTAAGTAAGTAAAGTAATTGCCTATTTTTTAGGCGGACTTTACGTGCAACTACCAAATTAGGTGTCGTGGACGGAGGCGACTAGCAAACATACTTTACTGTAAATTTCTTATATTAACCATTAAATAAAATCTAAGGCCTAGACCAGGGGAATCGAACCCACTAACCAACAATACATCTAAGCTTTGCGGGTCTCGCCTCTTAACCGCTTGCCAATTTGAATTCTTAATATAATATTTTTACGGTCACTAAAGCCAATTTTCAAAGGAAGTAGTGCTTTGAGGATTTGAGGAAACCAAAATAATGTTTTTATTTTTATTTTTTTTAGAAATCAAAATATTTGAATTAAATTAGTCATTTAGAATTGTAACTCGTAGAGTGAATGAAAGTCTTAGAAGTGTTCCAGCAGGATATTTTGACTCTTCCCTGGCATAATGTGAAGAAGACCTGCTCACAATCACCTCCTAAGTGCCGAAAAATGCTCAAACCGCTCTCTTTGTCAATTTCTCTCTCTCACACCCTCCCATCACTCCATACCACCCCACTCACCACTTCCTCCAGCACACTACTTAAAATACAAGTCTCGTAAAATATGACTCAAGTTGTTACCGTTTAAAAACAAGGACAGAACTCTCTATTTTTTTTTTATTTTCGACATTGTAAACATCCTCCATATTGTAATAGCCGTAAGTGAAATAACGTGTAATTTTTATATTCAATATATATCTGAAGGAAGTGAATTAATTCTGAACAGAAGTTTGGGCTTACCAACAAGTGGGCCTGCCCTGTTATATAGAAGATAACTTTGGTGAATTAAGAAAGGATATTCGTACCAGCCAAAACATTAAGTATTACTACGGACAAATTAATTACACATTGAATATATTAGCCATCGTTTTAATTGTAATGCGTATCTTTTTATTTGAGCAAAAAGGAAGTGGATTTCTTGGAAAGTTTTTATAAATGGTTCCTTTTCTTCTTCTTTAGGACCTTGGGAACTTCGATGAACTATCTAGGGGTTTTGATGCCTTCTTTGGGACCTTGGGAACCTCGATGAACTATCTAGGCGTTTTGATGCCTTCTATGGGATCTTGGGAACTCCGATGAACTATCTAGGCGTTTTGATGCCTTCTATGGGACCTTGGGAACCTCGATGAACTATCTGGGCGTTTTGATGCCTTCTTTAGGACCTTGGGAACCTCGATGAACTATCTAGGCGTTTTGATGCCTTCTATGGGATCTTGGGAACCCCGATGAACTATCTAGGCGTTTTGATGCCTTCTTTGGGACCTTGGGAACCTCGATGAACTATCTAGGCGTTTTGATGCCTTCTATGGGATCTTGGGAACCCCGATGAACTATCTAGGCGTTTTGATGCCTTCTTTAGGACCTTGGGAACCTCGATGAACTATCTGGGCGTTTTGATGCCTTTAATGTGACTAAAACGCCCGCTAGCGAATCAGAGAGCTATTCTTAAGAAAATATCAGCGATATAAATTTAAGATCCTTCGTTTCCAATATTGGCCAATAAAAATATAGAGGAGTTTTCTCCTACAATACACACTTTCAAGTTTCTATCAAAAAATTAGATAATAATAGTAATAAAAATATTGAATATTAGAATCCAATAATAGGACACCATCAATATTAGAGCCCCATGACAGTGCAATCATCACAGGAAGTCCACAAGATAGAACTGAAGTTGAGGGGCGTGTCCAACTGACCTAAGAAATAATTGTATAATCGGCGGAAAACAATATTTATTTATGATCTACTGTAAGAATGTAGTCGATTCCAACTTCTATCATTTTATTTATTTATTTATTTAATAGATTGATAAAAAGTATGGGGCAACAAAAAACATGTCGTATATTCTCTCTAACCAATCCACAAAACTAGCCGTGTAATTATCTAGAAAACTATGAATGATTGTAGATAATCGTAAAGTTTGTTCAAAAATTTATCTAAGCTGACTAAATTATAAGTATATAAAAGGAAAATAATTTAGTTTTTTTAATTGAATAAATAATGAAACAGGCTGTGGTTATGTATTTTTTGATTAAATAATGATTTATGTATTTAAATTTAGATAAATAACAAACACTTAAAAGACTAGTGTTCAGAAAATCGAATATCGATATTTATCATTATTTCGCGCAAACATTAATCCCAGTTTATACGTTGGACCAAGAGATCTCGGCGAGCACATTAAGAAGAATGGGAGTGAGATGATGATGGGAGAAGATAATGCTCAAGATAGGGCCGAGTGTAACAAGATCATTGTACAGAACTACGAGGGTCGTTTGAAAAGTCCGTGCAAAAATAAAAACTACTTAATTTTTTGGGGTAAATCTTTTTTATTTTTCAACATAGTCTCCTTTTAGGCTTATACACTTCGTCCAACGCTGCTCTAGTTTGTTGATCCCTTCCGAATAATAGGATTTGTCCAAGTCTGAAAAATAGCCATTCGTTTCTGCAATCACCTCCTCGTTTGAATAAAACCTATTTCCCGCCAGCCATTTCTTCATATTGGGGAACAAATAGTAGTCCGAGGGAGCCAAGTCTGGAGAATAGGGGGGATGTGAAACGAGTTGGAACCCTATTTCCATTAATTTTGCGACCACAACTGCTGAGGTGTGAGATGGTGCGTTGTCGTGATGGAAAAGGACTTTTTTGTGGGCCAATCGTGGGCGTTTTTCTTGCAGCTCGGTTTTCAAACGGTCCAATAACGATGAATAATATGCACCTGTAATAGTTTTACCCTTTTCCAGATAGTCGATGAGGATTATTTCTTGCGAATCCCAAAAGACAGTCGCCATAATCTTTCCGGCCGAAATCGCATTTTTTGGCGCAGATTCCCCCTTGGTAACCCATTGTTTAGATTGTTCTTTGGTCTCAGGAGTGTAGTGATGTATCCATGTTTCATCCACAGTGACGAAACGACGCTTAAAGTCCTGCTGATTCTTCTGGAACAGCTGCAAACCGTCCTTGCAACACTTCACACGATTTCGTTTTTGGTCAAGCGTGAGCAATCGCGGCACCCATCTTGCGGATAGCTTTGTCATGTCCAAATGTTGATGCAAAATATTATGTACCCGTTCATTCGAGATGCCCACAGCACTAGCAATCTCACGCACCTTCCACTCTTCTGTCATCCATCACCATATCATGGATTTTATCATTCTGGAGTAGTAACCTGAACAGGGCGTCCAGAACGTTCAGCGTCACTTGTGCCCATATGGCCACTCCGAAAATTTTGAAACCACTTATAAACTGTTCTAATCGAAGGTGCAGAGTCACCATAATGTTTATCAAGCTTCTCTTTAGTCTCCTCAGGCGTTTTGCCTTTCATAAAGTAGTGTTCAATCAACATACGAAATTCTTTTTCGTCCATTTTTTGAAAATCACTCGACTTCCTCGATTCAAACGAATGCCAAACACAAAGAAATAGACCGATCTGGCTGAAACTTGGTGTGTGTTCTTCCAAGAGATGCTACTAACTAAACATAACCTCGATACGCATCAGTGGTGCTATCTCTCTGACTTTGCACGGACTTTTCAAACGACCCTCGTACAAGAACGCCTAACGTCTGAAGAGTTTGAATTTAAGAGGATCGAAAAAAGGGGTGTTTAGTTATTTTGTTTTTAAGTAATGCTAAAACACGATATAGGAAACTTCCACTTCAACCTGCAATCTCCTATAAATACTCTAGCTCAAAATCTTTCTTCAAGAACTCTTTCTGATAACCCGGACAAGACGCCTTAAGAGACAGTGGCCTCGTGATCTCCTCTCTAGTGAACTGTCTAATTTTTTTTGGAGTTTTACCACTACAGTAAATTCTCCACTAGTTTGTATCTACCATTCACTTCTATCATTGTTACTTATAGCGCCAACGCGCTGGTTGTAGCACAAATAAACGCAAACAAAAGTAAAGTGAAATTTTTTTCCCCACATTTTGAGGCCATATAGTAGTTTCCTCGAGTTCTATTCTATCTTGAGGACTTCCTGTGAAGATTGGACTCTAGATCATTATGGGATCTAATATTGATGATGTCTTATTATTGATGCAATTATTCAATATTCCTATTAGTATAATTAATATTTAAAAAATAGACTAATTTATATTAATATACTTAAAGTGTATAATGTAATATAAAGCTCTTCTTTATATTTATTGACCAATAGTGGACAAAATGTTTAATTTTACTATCAATCAATAAAGCAATCAAAAGTTCAGCAGACATATGTTGTATTTAAATAAACGCAAACAGGTATATGCCTAATTTTGGACAAATAGCGGTTGGCGCATAGTTTCGAGCTTACTACAGAAGATAGACAGACTAACGGAGGAATGAAAACCAAACATAGAGAGAGATAAATCTTACACGCGGATGAAAGTGAACGCTTGCAGATAACTGGGTTATTTGATTCACGCTGATATGTTACCTCCACTCCTTCCAGTTTCCAAAACTAACTTGCAAACACGTAGGCATTTTCCAATTTTATAATCTCAAATTCAAATTTGCTCCTTCCGATTTTTCACGCGTAAATTTTCCATGTGAATTTGATTTTCCCTAAACTTTCTTACATCTTTCATTTGCAACATTTCTCTCAAAAGATTGGTGGAATTTGTTGCTAAAATCACTAATTTCCGTGCTCCTTTTCTTTTTCAACAGGATGAACTATTTACTATGTCCAGGATGGTTAGTTCATTTAAAAGTAATTTTAAAACCAATTAGGCACAGGTATATGCCTAATTTTGGACAAATAGCGGTTGGCGCTTAGTTTCGAGCTTACTACAGAAGATAGACAGACTAACGGAGGAATGAAAACCAAACATAGAGAGAGATAAATCTTACACGCGGATGAAAGTGAACGCTTGCAGATAACTGGGTTATTTGATTCACGCTGATATGTTACCTCCACTCCTTCCAGTTTCCAGGAAGGAACACGCCATGCGTCATCATCGCGTTTCTCCAGAGTTTAAGCTATTTAAACGTTAAGTATTTTGAGATTTTGTGCCAGTAAAAATTATTAGATATTTCAATTTAGGGGCAATTATTATTATTATGTTGATATTCTAAATAGGTTCAAACCTCAAGGATTTATTATTTTATACCTAATTATCTAACCTAACCTCTAAATTAGGACATTCTTTCCTCTAATGAGAATTGGCTCATTATTACATGTTGTCAAAATATTATTGAAGATAATTTAGTTTGAATAGAACAGTTAGCCTTGGAGAACAATTCCTTTTTCTAAAGTAATTTGTCAGAAATCTTGATAAATATAATCAATTAACAAAAGCTTCAGAAAAAAATTAAACTTAGCTAATGAGAAATAATTCTAAGGAGCTTTAAGCTTTAACCATTTATTGTTATTCATGTTATTACTTTGTCTTAAGAGAGGGAATTGTAACGTAGAATTGTTCTTGTACATTCTGTGATTTCACTAGATACGAGGTCTGCCTAAAAAGTATCCGACCTTTATAGCAAAACAATTCGTAAGATTCAGCAGGTGTTTGGAGACGAAGCAATGGGTGTAACACAAATTAAGGAGTGGTTCAACCGCTTCAAAGTAGCCGCCCATCAGCGGAGAGTGACCAAGTTGTCGCCGGAACAAAAGGACCTCCGTTTTGAAGTTGCACTAACTCCAACCCTCTTGGGCAATCTCCCGCACGGTCAAGCGACGATCTGCCATCACCAAATTTCGCACAATCGCAACAAAGGACTGCACTCCGAACAGTCTGGTGCCTGCCAGAACGCTGGTCACTCTCCGCTGATGTGCGGCCATTTTTGAATCGGTTGAACCACTCCTTAATTTGTGTTACACCCATCGCTTCGTCTACAAACACCTGTTGAATCTTACGAATTGTTTCGCTTTGAGAATCACCAAGCTTTTGACAAGATTTGATGTTTCAGTCATCTTGAAAGAATCGGTAATGCGACGAACACATTGTGTAGCATCACACTCAGCGACCCACCCATCACAGGCAGCAACTGAGGCGCTGGAAGTCGGTGACAAAATTCACACATGCGCATGAAGGTGTCTTCCTTTACTGAGTACAGTGGCGCCGTGCTATCGTCTTTATTTTGCGAGGGAAAAATAAAGGTCGGATACTTTTTAGACAGGCCTCATATATTCGTTTTTGGGAGTTTCCTGAATCCGGAAAGTGGTTTCTACAAAATCAAAGCCCAGCTTCCAATTTCCCCGAAATTGTCTATTCGAGTAGTAGTAGCCCAAAGTGGCACTACTTCCTCCCCTACCACCAAATACTGCAGGGTTTTACCCCCCTGGCTACGATTTAGCTCGTCTTGTTCGTGGATCTACCCATATCTCAAGTCAGACATTCTTCAAGATCTCTTCCATGTCTTTAGGATTCTTCGTACTCCAAGGATTTTATTCATGGAAACAGGACAAGCCTTCCTCCTTTCTACACTTCAATTTGAGACTATTGATAAAGATAAAAACAAATCAATCCGAGTAAAAACAAAAGAAAGTGGTAATAATTTCTCCAAAAGTAATAAAATTTCAGATGCGACTAGAGTTTACGATCTCTTGACTTCCGTCGCAAGCACTTCCAACATTTTGTCTCCTTACATCCTCTTCCTTCTTCTGCTCTCTCTCCACGTCCCCCTTTTTTTTTTCTTTCCTCCCTTCTCCTTCTCTCCTCACACCGTTCTAATATATGTTACTTGCAGTTTAAGGACTATAAACTGTAAGTGGCAAACATTTAATTCCAAGTTGTGTTCCAGAAGGAACATTAGCGCTGTCACTAATGGCAGTCCGATTTGGGGAACCCCCCTCCCCTCTCACCGATCTGTCCGCCCCAGCTGAAGATAATGTCTTCTACTCACATTCTCCAAGAAACCAGACTGCATTTTAAGACATCACCACTAATAACGAATGATATTTTACCTTGTCCTTAATTAAGTCTTATTTTTTTTGTTCATTCTTCATGTGCGTTTTTACCCTAAACGGAATTATAGTCTGATTTAATCTTATCTGGCAATTCTTTTTAAATAAATATTTTTAAAAAATCCGTTTAAGATTCTGTTATTGCACTTACCGGAAGTACTGATTTTATTGGACCAATCATTTCCCTTGCCGACTATATTACTCTTACGCTACATAATCTCGTAACAGCGCGCTAAAAAAAAGAAGTACTCAGACATCCGTACGAATAATCTTCAAAAATGGCAGACAGATTACAGTAATGGTAATAAAGGGAGATTCTATAAAACTATGGCAGATCAGTTACCTAGACAACCATGGTTTAAGGGAACTGTCACTAATAAATGGGTTGTTGCGACAATAAGCAGGCTGAGAGCGAACCACGCGGTGTGCGGATCGTATCTTCACAGGCTCAACAGAAGGTCCACTCCTTTTTGCGTAGATTGCAATGAGGAGGAGGATTTCAAACATATAATAATGATATGTCCTCGTTATGTGGTAGAAAGGAAACGAATGTTTGACGACTTATACAGGTATTTAGATGCTTCATTTCGCTACGAAGACCTAATATTCTCCACCAACATCTGTGTGATTCAATCTGTAGCAGAGCTAGCAATGAAATATTAATGTATTTAAAAGTTATAGCCGAATTAGAATGAATGGAAGAAAATGATTAGAGAAGGATTACGGTGATTTTAATTTAGGTTAAGCTATAAGGATGGCAGGAATATAGAGTACTGATCCATTCATTAGTTGTAAGTTTGTATGTAAATAGTTGTCTACTATAGTAGAGGGATGAATGTGTGAAGCGAATGTATTTATTAGTTGTAAGTTTGTATGTAAATAGTTGAATACTATAGTAGAGGGATGAATGTGTGAAGCGAATGTATTTATTAGTTGTAAGTTTGTATGTAAATAGTTGTATACTATAGTAGAGGGATGAATGTGTGAAGCGAATGTATTTATAAGTAAGAATGGAGAGTGAATGATATTCTAGTGATAAGCACCTAGACGATGCTGGATGCTGTATGGCGAAAGCCGATGCCAAAAAAAAGGCAAAAAACAAACAAAATTCTCAACAAAATGTTATTGTCTACAGTAACAATTATCTGGTGGAAAACAAGAAGACGAGTTTAAAACTTGTCTAGATGATGGACGATATATTGTTGAAATATTAATGATTGGTATTGGTACCTATATGTGAGAGAGTAATTAATAAAGAATAGATATTTTAGAATTACCTAGACCTAGACAAAGAGGAATAGTTTCAGAGGTTAATTGCTAGACCACTGAGTGTACTGAAGAATGATTGACACAGAAGTTGAGTCACTCTATTACAAAGAAAATAAAAAGAATATGTACTTCCCCCTTGCGTATTCAATATTATTGATGATCCAAAAACTATAAGCTAACTTGTACCCATAGTGGCTGGACAAGTAGACGCACAGAATAGAGGGTCCTAAGTGGGGAAATAGGGAACCTCCATCAATATCCCAGCAGCACATTGACTGTAGTTCTAGTATTTAAAGAACAAAACGGAACAGAAATATCTGACACTCTGTATGTTCATTGTTCCAGACTAGTTTCTCCATTTTACTTTTGTTATCTTAGTGCTGGAAGCTCTTTGGATAACTCCAGCGAGTTGTGTTGTCCAGTCTGCCGCCAAAGCTAGCAGCTCTATTCACAAAATAGACCTAAATCCAATTAGCTTCTGATGATTTTGACTTCTTATTGTTAACACATCTCTGGTTATAGAAAAAACCGGGATATAGATAACAATTTTTATGTTATGATTTTGAAAAATATGAAAACTGGAATTACGACTTACTACTGCGCCTAAAGGTTCGAATTCATTGTAATCAATATTATACAGTTTGTAAAACCTTTGATTACACTGTGAAATGTAACTTGACTAGGCCAGCTTAAAACCAAGTTCAAAACTGGCCCCCTAAACCGAATTTTTATTTATTTTTTAATAGAAATATAATAAAATTAAAGGCAATAAATCTGTGTGTATGTACGCAGTTTACAGGAAATGCTAGGAGCCATTTCCGGGAAACAATTCATGGCGTAGCATGGCATTTTTGGATGAGGAAATTTCTTCTTAAATGGATTTTAGCGACAATCCTTTTTAGAAAAATTACACAATAGATCGCGCCCGTACATTATACAAAATTTGGCACTTTAGAAGCAATCTATTCATCCTCTGTTCCTGCCCCCCCCCAAAATTCTAACTTCCTCTTTCACCCCTCTGAGACTAGATGTCATCGTGACCGATGAACCAATCTCAATGACTACCATATGCAGTAGATCAATAAAATAATTATCTTTGAAAATCACTTCACATAAATTGATTAAAATATACAAAAATTAACTGGAACATAATTGAATGAAGTCCTTGGCTTAACGAAGCCATGGCTAATAGCACACTTGCACACCAATGTGCGATAATTTATGTTCATATGATAATTGTGCAATCAAATCTATCTAAAAATGGATCGCCAACCTTCCTTTAGTGGAATCGCACAATTACACCACTACATGATGTGCATATGTATAATATAGTTTTATTAAATTATTTTTTTTTTTTATATATATATAATTATAATTTTTTTTAAGTTGCACAATTTCCAATAAAAATGTTTAAACTAAAAAGTTTGGCAAATGCGTTTAAGTTTGGATAAATCTATAGGGAGTTACCCACGGTAGTCGAGCGGTTATAGGCTAGACGAAAGATGTATTGCGGTACTAGTCTATATTCCCAATGGTTAATATGAGAAATTTATAGTGAAGTATGTTAGGCGATTATAGACTAGACCCGCAAAGCTAAGATGTATTGTTGGTTTAGTGGATTCGATTCCCCAGTGTCTGGGCCTTGGATTTTATTTAATGTTTAATATGAGAAATTTATAATAAAGTAGGTTTGTTAGCTGCCTTCGTCCACGACGCCTAATTAGGTAGGTGGACGTAAAGCTCGCCTGAAAAAAGCTGATCCAGTACTTGCAGAATATGTGCCGTTTAAATGTGATAATTTGTTATTCATATTATGAGATATGAAACTAATAACATAATTATATGCATTTATGATAATATATGTAGTATTTACTAAATTATATATTCAATAATATATAACATCTAATTATTGGATTAATTATCAACATCTTAATGATGTAATCAGTGTGATTAAGTTATTAATATATAATTATGATAATATAATTGCATAATAAAGTATTTATGATCTGCCTATGAACTAAACACACAATTAAGGTGTACTTATGTATTATACTAAGGAATTCTATATTTAATGTTGCAAACATAGATGCTGGTAATTGTTATACTTATATGGGTTTTAGTGGAATGATGACGCAACATAGAGAGGTTTGAATCTAATTGGACAACCAGGTGTATTTGAATTCTTTCGAGTTTTCTGTTACTCGCTATGCTCACACTTCTAACTCACGAATTATCGGCAATCGAAAGTCTTTAGCCATAAGTCAAAAGTACTGTAAGCTAAAAAAGATCTAGGAGTCTGTGTATTTTTGTACAAAGAATTTAGGCATCTGTAAAGTTTACAATACAGTGAGTATGATGCTAAGTTTAGAGATGGCTACAGTTAGCTAAACTCTGATGGTAATTGTGGCTGATATAATACCCAAAAGTACTCCCAGATTCACAAGGAACTAACCTATCAAAATTCTTTTTCTAAACAAACTTCATGAACCCAATATTCCTGTTTTTTTTAATTGCCTATTTTTTCAGGCAGGCTTTATGTCTAACTACCAATTAGGTGTCGTGGACGGAGGCGACTAGCAAACATACTTTTACTATAAATTTCTCATATTAACCATTAAATAAAATCCAAGGCCCAAAGACCGGGGAATCGAACCCACTAAACCAACAATACACCTTAGCATTGCGGGTCTAGTCTCTTAACCGCTCGGCTACTGTGGCCAATATTCCTGTTTTGAACTTATGATTTTGATGGACCTTTGATAATTCTATTTTTGACTAATGGTTGCCCGATAGTTTCGGTTTAGAAAAAGTGTGTCCCCCATCAGAGTCTGATTTAATTATGAAGGTGTGTACCTTCTTGAGAAGAGAAATAAAATTCTTTGAGTAACGATTTGTCTTCAACTCTGGAAAAAAAAAACAACAAAATCTCTCAGGCCGGGAATGCTTTAGAAAGAGAGAGAGAGAGAGATACAGAGATGACTGAACAAACAGGAAATCAGAATAGTTAGAACTCGGAACTATTCTTACTTAGGAGAACTATTTCAATAAGAACAACAACTGCAACTATGTAAACTTTCTTTTACCACTAAAATTACATTACCATTTTAACTAACAAAGAGAAATTCACTAACAGACATCGTCTCTCTCTTTCACGTAGAGAGAGAGTGAGAGGGAGGGAAAGAGTGAGATACAAAGAGAAAATGGATGAAATAATCGAGAAATAATGTTAACTACCCACATGGAGTTGTGCGTGTTGATGTCACCAGATAGCACCCCACATATTTTGATAGAGTTCTCTACAATATATGCGCCTGTATTCTTTGCAATATATATCCAAGTAATCATGTATTTACAATGCAGATACTGTAACACACAGACATATTCAGATCCCCTTTCTCCTCCTCCTACAGGCATATGTCCCAAATTTCTAATGAACATATTTTTGTTCGCCCTCAGCAAGAACAAAATAAAAATCAATATTTGATTTATCGTTTCACCATACGACAGAACAGTTAGATAGATAACGGTTTTATAAACATACAAATACATAAATTATAATATTATTTCAATGCATTTTACGACGCTAATTGATACATTACCAGAGATCCGAAGATCTGCCGATTCAGTTATCAGTGTTTCCCCCTTCTATATAGATTACTTCAGGGATAGAGTGGGGGATCCACTGCCACCTAAAACATCTATTGTGGCTCCGCTAAGTGCAACAGTTTGTAGAATGTGGATAGTAGATATCGTATAAAGTGTGCATGAATGTGAGTGATTAGAGGCTAAGTTTTTTAAAGTCAATTTTCTCCTGAAAAGTCTGCAAAGAGAATGGATAGATTGTTAACGGGGAAATTCTGCGTTGTGACTATCATACTACAGCATCCCAGGTCATTAAACAATATATCCAGGTTTTGTTCTTAGGCAAATAAACGGGGTGCTAAAGAGTAATGGATAACAATCTCTTGATGCTACAAACTCACCCCCTGCCTTTCAATAAATTTTCCTAAATATTCTGAAATCCCCATCCCAAATAAAGGTTAGAGGGTTCTAGGAAGGTTACATACCCCTCCATCCTTAGTAATCGCCGAGGCTTTCACGGCAGATCGGGATAACTCCCCTGGAGCTCTCAAGAAGTGAATCAGTAGGCAACCATTTATTTCCAACAAATGCCAGTTAGAACACGAGTACATAGATCTTTTTCCTGTATACACAGCTTATTTAAAAATCAAAAAGAGGTCTACCAGGTGTCTATGATTATGAAGGAGTTAATGAAGAATCACAATGGGATCTGACGCTAAGAAGGAGCTAAATCAATTAAAGTGCTGTAATGAATGTAAAGTTAAATAAGTAATAATGGGTAAAGGAATTGTAGTCATGGTGATTGTTACTCACGGATGTTTGATATTGATGAAATCTCAAGCGCTGAACTGGCGATTAGCACCTTAATCGTAACTGTATAGTAAGTAAGCGTGTTTTTTGCTGTTGTCTTTGTAGCCTAAATCGAGGTTCTCCAAAGATAAGGGATACACTTTTTCGAAGAAACTTCTTTTTTCTTTGTTTTTGAGGCTTCGAAATTTAGCCTTGGCTCCGGATCTCATGAATAACTGGTCCCTGGTCTATTGATTTCCCCGAGTGCATTTAAATAATAAACAATAATTTCTCTTATAGAATTAAATCAAACGGAAGGAGTGTCTCCTTATATTTTGTAGAGAAAGTTATCTTCTTCATCATCCCCACTCTGTCCCACCCCCCCACTGTATGTTGAACATAAAAACGGATGTACCACTTAGTGTGTTGAATTTGTGTAAGGTCGGACCCCGACAGCAAAAGACGGAAATCCCTGACTTCATAACCAAAGCAGTAACTTAGAAACAAAAACTAATTAATGTCAATTATTGCCAGGGCGGTGCCACAAGACTTAGGCCATTCTGCAAGGCTATATAAATTTCAACCGACATACTGTACACACAAACAAACACACGTACGTACGTACGCACGCATGCACGTACTGACAGAAAGAAGTAAAGTTCGCTGGGAGGTAGGAGGCTATAAAAATAAATGGTCATACCCATAATTATATCTTCTTTGGCCTAATTAAAAGAGAAAATTAAAATAAACTCGATGTTCACATTATATGGACAATATTCAATTATTGAAGGTTATCGATATTTTTTATTGAACCTAATCTTGATCTTACCCAAAGCTAAGATAATTAAAAACTTTTATGCAACATTTTATTCTTATCTTAATATCAATTTTTTTTAATCAATAAATTCTTTGTAGAAATCAATAAATCAGATTATTTTCTAAAAGTAAAGTAAAGTAATCGCCTATTTTTTCAGGAGGGGCTTAACGTCCAACCACCAAATTAGGTGTCGTCGACGGAGACGACTAGCAAAGATACTTTACTGTAAATATCTTTTATTAACTATTAAATAAAATCCAAGGCCTAAGAGCGGGAATCGAACCCACTAAACCAACAGTACATCTTAGCATTGCGGGTCTAGCCTATAACCGCTCGGCTACCGTGGCGCCTCAATAAATAGATGATTTTCTAGTACTTTTTCAGTACGGCAATTTCAGATTTTAAGAATTCGAATGTCTTTTTTTTTTCTTATTACTTCCTCTTAAAAGCACTAAGTAACAGAAGATATTGATGAATTCATCCAGAATCCATTTTGTTTATTTTCTCTAATAGATAAAAAAAATAATTGCTTATCCTTTTTCATGTCATTTTCTTTAAAATTACGAAAGACGTAAAAAAAAAAGGACGAAGAATAAAAATGTTTATAGTATTTAATAGTGGAAAATAGTGATAATGACGTCATTCCGGCTAGCCAAAGGATTCTTTAATAAAAGTATATTGAGCATATAAAGCTGAGGTCAGCGTTGGTCCTTTGCCCTTAGCAATAAGGACTCACAGCTTAAAAAGATACGCCAAACTTATATTTCACTAAAAGGGGGAAAAAAAACTTTTCTATTATATCCGTTCATATTGGACTGCTCGTGTGAGGGGGGTCCGCCGATTTACGAGGGGGTAATTTATTAGGGGGTGCGGAATGTCCGAGGAGGGGCGGTAATATTATTGCCAATATCTTGTACTAGTTTCAATAATATTGGATGTGAAGTGCTGATAATTTGATGGCAGATTGATGAATACAACCAAGAATGGGAAATATCCTGATTTCCGGTATTATGGAAGCCATAATACTTGTCAAAGCTTAATAGTGGTATTGCCAAAACCTTAAATTACGTAAGTGAAAAGAGCTAGTTCCAGGAAAAATCTAGATTGCAGTTCTCAAACTATCAATCTATAGATGTAGGCACCATTGAACCATACCAATACCTATTTTTTGGTACCGGATGCTTAGTCTTTTAAGCTATCATCAAATTTGCAAAGAACTGTAAAATAAGGATGATTAAAAATGAACTAAAATTGATTCTAGAACATCTACACATCGGTTCTCTAGATCCTGCATCAATAGTAAAGTAAAGTAAAGTAATTGCCTACTAATTCAGGCGGGGCTTAACGTCCAACTACCAAATTAGGTGACATGGACGGAGGCGACTAGGAAACATACTGTACTGTAAATTTCTTTTATTAACCATTAAATAAAATCCAAGGCCTAAGACCGAGAATCGAATCCTTTAACCAACAATACATCTTAGCTTTGCAGGTCTAGCCTATAACCGCCTAACATACTTTACTATAAATTTCTCATATTAACCATTAAATAAAACCCAAGGCCTAAGACCGGGAATCGAACCCACTAAACCAACAATACATCTAAGCTTTGCGGGTCTAGTCTATAACCGCCTAACATATTTTACTGTAAATTTCTTTTATTAACCATTAAATAAAATCCAAGGTTTAGACCGGGAGAATCGAACCCACTAAACCAACAATACATCTTAGCTTTGCGGGTCTAGCCTATAACCGCCTAACATACTTTACTATAAATTTCTCATATTAACCATTAAATAAAACCCAAGGCCTAAGACCGGGAATCGAATCCCCTAACCAACAATACATCTTAGCTTTGCAGGTCTAGCCTATAACCGCCTAACATACTTTACTATAAATTTCTCATATTAACCATTAAATAAATCCCAAGGCCTAAGACCGGGAATCGAAACCACTAAACCAACAATACATCTTAGCTTTGCGGGTCTAGCCTATAACCGCCTAACATATTTTACTGTTTTCTTTTATTAACCATTAAATAAAATCCAAGGTTTAGACCGGGAGAATCGAACCCACTAAACCAACAATACATCTTAGCTTTGCGGGTCTAGTTTCTTAACCGCCTAACATACTTTACTGTAAATTTCTTTTATTAACCATTAAATAAAATCCAAGGGCTAAAGAGCCTTTACAGGTCTCACCTCTAACCGCTCGGCTACCAGCATCAATATCTCTTCCTCTAAACATTTAGTAAAGAGGTAAGGAAGTTAAAAAGAAGAAATATGTGAAAGAGAGCCACTGTTAACCTCGAGGAAGCCATGGGGGAAGAAGGAAGTAAAAGAGGCTGCAGAGCAAATAATCTTTTGAAATTAAAGAACGTTGAAAAAGATGGGAGCTGCGTTTTTTTGTTCACCAATAATTTGGAAACTTGTGGCATTAGAAGCCCTCGAAGATAATACCGAAAATAACAAAGAGAAAAAAGCACCGATTTGCCCGGAAGTGCCCTTAATTAAATTCGCCTGGGGTGAAACTTACAAATAAAATTTATAGATCTGCATCAACTCAAAAAATAAAAAAAGGCATTCCAATTTTACAAAGAATCGTTGGAGCCATTTTCCAAAAAAAAACCTGAACGAATCAGTAAAATGATTCTTCCACATGATATATTGGAACCAAAACCGTAATGTGATGACCTAAGTGAAATATAAAATTTCAACCTTAACTTTACGGTACCGTACATACAGACAAAAAAAAACAATTTGTAAAAAAAAAAAATATGCTGAAGCGACTTCAAAAAGGATATTTGATACCGCGAAATCTAAAACCTGTTTTCAATACTCGTGAAAGTACAGTATGTAAAACGTAGATATTGCTATGATTATGAAACCACATCTTTAATAAAATGCTTTACTGTTACAGGATTCTACAACTTAATATCTACCTATTACCTAAAGAAAAAACCATGTTTTGTAATTCTATTATATAAGCTAAACCAGACGGCAAAATACCCTACCTACGGACAATGTAAAATGGTACGCAATTTTTCTAGCTCCATATCAGAATATGAGCTATACAGCTGAACATATGGTAAACTGGGTATATTCTTTTCTATTTCTAAGTGCATAACTAATTACTTCACTAGAATGATGTATGTAAAGAAGAAATAATACTATTAGACGAAGATAAGCGATGACACCTGGTGTACTGAGTGTGGGTAAAACATTTACATACACACGCTCACAATTTGTAGTAACACATATAATACGTATTAATAAGCACAACTAAATATGTGGCTACATATTGTACATACATATCATTACTCTAGTATTTATTCCTGCCCTACCCAATAATAATGGAGAATCTAACTAACTGTTAATAAAACGGCATATCCTGTTTTCACAATACATTATATCTATAGAGCTCATCTAGAAAATACTCTATATTTTATTTATATTAAGACCGTTTAACTAATTTTTTCTACAACAGTTGACAGATAAAACCAAAAAACCAATGTCCTTAATAAAATGTCGACTGTTTTCTCGATCGAATGAATAATAGATGTTTATTATCTCTAATAAGACGCCACAATAACCGAGCGGTTATAGGCTAGATCCGCACAGCTAAGATGTATTGCGGTACTAGTCTATATTCCCAATGGTTTATATGAGAAATTTACAGTAAAGTATAGTTAGCTAATCGCCATGGTAGACGAACGGTTATAGGCTAGACCCGCACAGCTAAGATGTGTTGCGGTACTAGTCTATATTCCCAATGGTTTATATGAGAAATTTACAGTAAAGTATAGTTAGCTAACCACCTCCGTCCACGAACACCTAACTTGGTAGAGTTGAATGTAAAGCCCGCCTGGAAAAGTAGGCATTACTGTATCTGTATTAGAAAAGATGAATATATGAACTCTCATAATTATATGAGGATCCCAGAAGCAATATGCGCTAATACCACTACTTGCTGAAAATGAGCCAGTACAAAATTGGGCGATGTCAGATCTTAAATTTAGAACAAAAATGCCTTAGTGGGTTAAATCCAAAAAATCTACCTTCTGGTCGTGGGACCCAACTAGGAGTAGCCGGGCAACAAATACTATTACAGGACTTGGTCCTGCACGCTGGAACTTCTTGCAAGAGGAAAGCAAAGCATAGTCGTCCACAGAATATCTAGGGAAGAAGTTCGGGAGGTGGGAGAGAGAGACAAGAGATCCCAGAACACTGCTCCAATCAGTTCACTCGCCTCGACAGGAGAGAGGTTTCTATACCGTCTGCGTTTATTTTGTTAAAAAATTTAAAAAAAATAAAAAATCTTAAAAATATCCAGCATAAAAACCCTTCTCCAACTCAAAAATAATACATACACACATAATGGACCACATAATGTTGTAATAAACACAAAGAATGAACATTCATAGATCGTGACTTGACAAAATTCACGGAGCTGGTTTTTTTTATCCTTCAACGTCTTCAACTTATTCTTTTATAAATATTTGACGTGATGTGTGGCAATTGAAACTTGAGGAGTACGGCGATGGTTGTGTATGTAAGCAGGGAATGGATCTTCAGCAAACATACAGCTTCTTTATGTGCCAGATCTTCAGTGGTCGAGGGGGAAGAAGCTGCTTCTTCTTCTTTCAAATCTTCTATTCTCGGCTAAGATGGGACTTCACGTCCTGCTCTCACCCCTCACCCCCCCGCTCGACGAAGTAGAATAATGATGGAGAATCATGGAGATGTGAAGGAGAGTAGATTCTCATTATAATTGGATCTGTAGTTGTGATGATGTTCATCGTTTTACTTGATATGCTCATATCAAAAACGTTTAACGTACTCATCTTAGACAGGCCTAACTTTGACCCAGAGGTGGGGGTACCACTTCAATATACTCTGCTTCTCCTCCACCCTCCTATGCCTGCCCAAGTCCTGCTTCTTTTAAAGAAAATGGAGGAAGAGAAATTCTCTTCTAATTTGTTCTCCTTCCCCTTCAAAGCATGATTAAGTAAAAAATAAAAATACTTCCTTCCCCCACTTTATTTTTTATAAATATTACACCTCTTTCTTAATTATAAATAGCAAGGATGAGTTCTTTGGTCGTATAGAAAAGGTAGAAGAGAGTAAAGATGAAGCCTTTATCCATATTCATCATTTATCATAGCACATCGTTTCTTCTTCATCTTTAAAAAAAAATAAAAAGCCTCCGCTCACATACTTACATACTCAGAGAAAAAAGGAAAGAATAAATATAAAAAATTATGAAACCTGAGGAACTGAGTTCATAAAAAAAAGCCTTGAGAACATTTATTCATTATATTTCTTATTATTAATGATCACTCCTCTTTATTTAGTCCTGGTGAGATATTCAAAAAAGGAAGAACGAGCAAGAAAAAACAAAAAAAAAAAAGTTAACGTATTCCGCATGACTCTTACTTTTCTTATAAAACAACATCTGACTGGCTGCCTGAAGAGAATGGAAGCAAAAGAGGATACGAGAATAAAAAATATTCAAATCTTTTTAGATATTGAAAGAGTTTTTTTCTTTTAATAAAAGAATCATTTATTAATAACTTGATGGTAAAATAATGGCGTAGCTTTGGCCACTCGAAATTAAGAATCAAGTAAAGAAAAAACGCTGTTTTTTTAAACTTAAGGAAGGCGCCACGATAACTAAGCGGTAAGAGACTAGACCGGCAAAGCTTAGTTGTATTGTTGGTTAGTGGATTCTATTATCCCTATCTAAGCCTTGGATTTTATTTAATGGTTAATATGAGAAATTTATAGTAAAGTAAGTTAGGCGGTTAGAGACTAGACCCGCAATGCTAAGATGTATTGTTGGTTTAGTGGGTTCTATTATCCCTATCTAAGCCTTGGATTTTATTTAATGGTTAATATGAGAAATTTATATTAAAGTAAGTTAGGCGGTTAGAGACTAGACCCGCAATGCTAAGATGTAGAAATAGAAAAGTATTGTTGGTTTAGTGGATTCTATTATCCCTATCTAAGCCTTGGATTTTATTTAATGTTAATATGAGAAATTTACAGTAAAGTAAGTTAGGCGGTTAAGAGACTAGACCCGCCAAGCTTAGGTGTATTGTTGGTTAGTGGATTCTATTATCCCTTGGATTTTATGAGAAATTTACATTAAAGAACATTTTCTAGTCACCTCCGTTCACGAAAACTAATATGGCCATTAAAAAATTGTTTCTGTAACCTAGGAATTTTTACTAAACAGGCGTGCACACTTTAGTGCTAGTATCATTGCAATCATTTAGGCAATAACTGAACTCATGAGAGAAAACTGAATTTCCCTTAACTTGTGCAATGTTTTCATTTTGTTGGTAAAGGGATAAACCAGTAAACTAGATCTGGCAATGATTTTAAATCAGAACAAACAGTCTGGATATACGGGCGGTACATCTAATATTCCCTAGCCTTGGTATTTTTTTATTCACGTGAAAACCATTCTAAAGTTATTGCGTCAAACAAAATTTTATTTACAGTAATAAAACAATAAAATGGCCCCCAAGTATTCCTGAGAAGTACTAACTAAGAATTCAAATAAGCTGAATATAAAATGGGGGTATATATATTACCCATGTACATGGTGGAGTGAGACAGTACGAGTGACGGAGCTAGGTTTATATTGGGGAGTGAGTTGTATGTAAAGTGCAGGTTTATGGCTTGGAACTGGCAGCATTAACAATCCACGGCACTAAAACTCACATCTGGCTTTCTGGATTAGAATATCAACATTAAACAATTAATCAAATTACACTTTACAAGTTGATCTTTTTTGTTTTGTTTCTGAATAATTAAAAAAAAAATGAGGAAAATAATGCTGTTAGAAACAATAAAAATTAATAATTATTTCAAAACTAATTCGGTGCTGATTTCAGATTTTAAGTATACTCACCATGAATACGGCTAATGTAAGTCAGTCAGCATGAGTCAAACGCCACGGTAGACGAGCGGTTAATGGCGAAACCAACAAAGCTAATATTTACGAGATTTATGTTAGTTACTTCCTCGTATTAAGGTAAGGTAACTACCTATTTTTTCAGCCGGGTTTTACGTCTAACTACCAAATTAGGTGTCGTGTTCGGAGGCGACTAGCAAACATACTTTACAATATAAAGTTCTTATATTAAACATTAAATAAAATCCAAGGCATACATTAGGAATCGAACCCACTAAACCAACAATACATCTCAGCTTTGCGGGTCTAGCCTATAACTGCCTAACATAATTTACTATAAATTTTCTATATAATCCATTAAACAAAATTCAAACCTAGATCGGGAATCGAATCCACTAACCAATAATACATCTAAGCTTTGCGGGTCTAGTCTATAACCGCTTAACATAATTTACTATAAATTTCTCATATAAACCATTAAATAAAATCCAAGACCTAGACCGGGGGAATCGAACCCACTAAACTAACAATACATCTTAGCTTTGCGGGTCTAGTCTATAACCGCCTAACATTCTTTGCTGTAAATTTCTTTTTTCTGCAACCATGTAGGAATGTTCTCATTACTCAATTAAAATCAGCTGTGTAATGCCCAACTTTACCTCACTAGTGGGGAAAAATTCCCGTTAGTGTCACTTTCCTCAATAGTGAGTGGAAAAACTTTATTGTGCTTCTTTTAAATAAGAAGTTTTGTTATTAAATATTTTCTGTAAAACTTTAATAAGCTTATTTAACGTAACTAAATAATTAAAAAACGAATATTAAAAAATAAAATAAAAATTGAAAGGAATATAGAAATAAAAATAATACTTTAATAAATAATTAGATATTTTTAATTATAACAGTTAAAAAGGTCATAGTGTTACCTTATAGAAATTTAAAATGGATTCTAGTGATTCCTATTTAGTTTTTTTTTTTAGTTAATAACCCTAATGGTTGCAGAAAAGATATAATATTTAACTCAAGTGCAAAGTATTTTCCTCACACCGGCAATTTGCACTTGGTTCATAAGGGCAAACCCTGCCTCACGTGAGGAAAAGTACTACTTTCCACACTTGTTACATAAATAACTATTATTATCTTTCATATTTTACTGTAAATTTCTTTTATTAACCATTAAATAAAATCCACCGCCTAAAGACCGGGAATCGAACCCTCTAAACCAACAATACATCTTAGCTTTGCGGGTCTAGCCTATAACCACCTAACATACTTTACTTTAAATTTCTTTCATTAAATATTAAATAAAATCCAAGGCCTAAAGATCGGGAATCAAACCCAGTGCCACAATGCATATTAGCTTTACAGGTCTCGCCTCTAACCGCTCGGCTATCGTGGCGCCTTCGTATTAAGGTACTGAGTTCGTTTCCCGGTCTAGGCCTTAGATTTTATTTAAAGTTTTACCATGAGAACTTTGTACTTAAGTATGTTAAGAGTAAGTAATTCTAATATCCAAATGGGAAATTCTGATTTTATTGAGGAAAATAATGAAGATCGTTTAATATAAGAAAAAGCAGTGAATGCCCTAATTTACCTCATTTCCTGTCAATTACTATACGTAACTCACGCCTCATCAATTCACGGCTAAAGAAGTTGGAAAAATATTCGTGTGTAAAAAACAAAAAGAAGCAATTCTGATCAGTGTATACAGAATTTACAAAATCTTGTTTCCTGTGTTAGGATCCCTACCTGGTTGTTCATAGATGTGGCCCAAATGGCCAGTCATTACCCACGTGCTGGCCACGCTACTAAACGTTTCCCCTCTGCTTCTACTATTACACACACACACACACACACGTTCACAATTTTTTTTTTTCTTTTTGTTCAGAACTCAAGAGAAAATGAAGCTTTAATTCACTCCCCCCCCCTCCACTCAATCTCTTAGAAGAGAATCAGCCTAGAATAAAGCACCTCATTAGACCCACATTTAGCCAGAGGAGAGTACCTACACAGAGAGAAATTAGGAACTATTAATATCTCCATCCTTTATTATTTCTCTTTATTACCAAGCTATTTATTTTTATTTCTTAATTTTCTTTATTGTGGTAATCTTCAGCCTTCTTGATTAGAATATTAAGGATTCTTCTATCAAGTTATAGAAGAAAATTAGGATTTTTTAAAACTATACTCTAAACATGAAAACAGCGTAGCAGAAATTAGAGATTTATCACAATTTATTATTAATATTATTTAATTTAAGGGCCCACCAACATATGAGATCATTTTTCTAGTGCACTATCGACCCTCTGGACAGTGTTCTTTCGTTACAGACAACACTCTTCCCTCAATGGTTAAAGTCCCCCTCAAAAATGAAGTCTTCCACGAACCAGTGGACATCAAATCCAAAACCACTGTGTAATTGTGTTCAGTTGTTTGAGGTATCAGTTTAAATGTTTTCCATGTAGTTTAGCCTGGGTTGCAACCCTCAGGGACGCCAGGGATTTTTTAGGGGGAAATTTTAAGAAGAATATATGGCCCCATCCTGGAAGGGCACTGATGGAGAATAAGGACCAACAGGGAAGTCAGAGATCTGCTTGTTGATCAGGACCTAGTTGGCCTTATTTGACGGTTAGGTCACTTGGAACGAATTGGGGGAGGAAAGAATAACCAACTCTTTTTTGGACATCCAGGACGGGCTAGAAGGAGAGGGAGGCCCCGGGTTAGATGGCTGGACATTGTTGAGCAGGATTTGAGAGAATTGGGCGTAAGAAGATGGGAGAAGAGCGGCCCAAGAGGGAGATGAATGGCACAAGATTATTGAGGCGTCCAAGGCCTTTCATGGACTGTAGAGCCAAGCAAGAAGATGAAGAAGACGTTTGTGGGTGATCAGCATAACAAAAAAGATGGAAACTTTAAAGTTAGTTCATGTATTAAAGATATTTTTCAGTACAAGTTGGAAAATTCAAGAAAATTTAATTACGTCAACTGCTGCGATACAAGAAAATCCTGTGGATGTCTACAACAGATTTTTTTTCCCCTGAATTCCTTCTGATTTCAAAATATAGTGCAATATAGTCCATCGAGTAACAATAAAGGAATACTTGATTCGGCGAAATTAAGCGTATGAACACGAAAGCCATCTGCAAACAATAAATGCTGAGATAATAGTACTAGTAATGCTTTAATAAATAGCCTCTGCAACTATAAATGCACAAGAGTGCAGACAATATATATAAATATAAATGATATTATGTGTAATGTTGATTGGCTAGTTTTGCCACCTTGGGATTGGCCACACAGGTTAACAGACAAAACATGATCTTAAGAAAAAAAAAACTCTATACACCCCAACTTTACCCGCACAGCCGTAGGGACTTCAATCTCCTTCGCCAGACGGTGCAAGATCGTAAACCGTTTTGCCTGCATTAATTATTATTATATCCAGTGCTGGGGAGAAGGGGCTCGAAGAACCCAATTAAAATTTACAGCCTGCCTCAGTCAGCCTAAAAGAAAATAAACAACAAGAACAAGAGAACAACCATGGCCATATATGCATGCGGTAGTTAATAGAGAAGGACAGCACGCTGGCCCTGGCGTTGGATGGTAAGACAGTGTGAGAGTAGGGCTATGGTAAGAAGATGATGTGTAAAAGCGATGCTGCGGGAATTATGATTGTTATGTTTAAAGCGTTCTTCGGCCATTCGTCTTCATCAACATCAACTTCTTCTTGTTTATGAACCAACTTCTTCCCGTTCAAAGATGCTGTATCTGAAGCGGTCGTTCAGACTATCACTCCAGTACTTGGCTTTAAAAATTTAGTTTTCTTACTAGAAAGGGACAGACTAAGAATGATCTTTACAAGCTTCAAGAGTTTCCCTGAGCCGCAGAATTCGTTTAGAATCTTCTCACGTCTTTTATGTTCATCTCTTAAATATTCTTCAAAATTGGGATATCGGTGACAAACATGACTCACACCAACAATTAGTACGCAATTATTAGTACCTATTTAAAGAAGATCCTGGTTCAGGAGGACGGAGTAGCTCAAGATGGTAAGAGTATCCTCTGAATCCGTAATTGGTTGGCGGTTGTTGCTGAAAATAGGGACAACTGACGGAAACGTATTGAGGAGCGCAATGAAAGAAGAAGAAGAGAAAGGAGATCATAAAGCCGAACTAGAGATTATCTTAAATATTCTGGAAAAAAAAACCTGATTCATCGAAGTGGTACTTTCGGTAGATCGATTTGGACTAATATTGTGGGACCAAAGAGAAATATTTTTCGGAGCACCATCTCAGACGCAATAACTTCCTTTTTACATCGCAGAAGCCTGACACCCAAATTTTTAAAGCAATATTTCCAGAGATTGACATCAAAATTGATTATATGAATAAAAATACCAGATCTACACCACAATGTAACACTGGGTTTTGGAATGTGAAAGGTTCTTCTACTGAGTCACAGACGACCGCCAACAACTTTTCTGATTTTATCTTATGTTTGTATCTGTTCAGTAGCCACCAGGTAGTGCGACAAACTGTCATACCTGGGTTATTGAATAGCTTATGTTTTTTAGTGGGCTGAGCGCTTGCTCCACACAATAAAAATAAAAGAAATAAGGAAATATTTCTCTTGCTTCATCAGTTAAAAGTAAATTTGATAGCCTCCAGAGAAATTGGGTGATTTCTCATGTTAAGAATTTTTATTTCACTTCTTTCCCTTTTTGTATTTAATTTACTTCCTTTTTTTTATGTTTTGGAAGTTCAGGATATCACTCAAGGGCACAATGTTCTTTATGATCTTGGGGTCCTGGGCCTCCACTAACTCTGGTACTTGGGACAGTAGAGTAAGATCAGCACACTCCTCTGCTTCACAGTTTAGCTTCATCATCCTCCAGCCAGCTCAAACGGGGCCGCCTCTCTTAATGCCAGCTCCCCAGGGATTCTCTTGAAGAGTATTTTCTTCTGCAAGCGGATCTAATTCCATGCTTTCTACGTGCTTTAAACTTGTTTCTAATCATTCGCTGCCAAATATTGGTCCTTCAATCAAATTGGTTCGACCTAATAACTATATCGATCTCCTTTTTTCAACAGTTGCCCGTAAATACTCGTACTTCTGGAGGAATTTCCTATTCAAGCGCATTCAGTGCTTTGCTCATCATCACTAGACGTAACACAAACTTCATGCGGTTACCATGCTTTATTAATTATTTAAAAAGAGTTCAATTTCTTTTTTGAAAGTTCAGGATATCACTCTAGGGCACTATGTCCTTTAAGATCCTGGGCCTCCACTAACTCTGGTACTTGGGACAGTAGAGTAAGATCAGCACAACCCTCTGCTTCACAGGTTAGCTTCATCGTCCTCCAGCCAGCTCAAACGGGGCCTCCACTCTTAATGCCAGCTCCCCAGGGATTCTCTTAAAGAGTATTTTCTGCAAGCGGATCTAACTCCATGCTTTCTACGTGCTTTAAACTTTTTCTAATCATTCGCTGTCAATTATTGGTACTTCAACCAAATTGGTTCGATCTAATACCTATATCGATCTCCTTTTTTCAACAGTTTCCCGTAAATACTTCTGGAGGATTTTCCTATTCAAGCAGTGTTTTGCTCATCATCTCTAGACGTAACACAAACCATGGTTCACTAATATTCAAAAGAAGTTCAAGCTCTAACTACACACTAAATAAAAACTAACTAAACCTACAACTAAAAATAGAATCCCTTTCAAAACTTAATAAAATATTTAATTATAAGACAGACAATAGTTTTAAAAACTTAATTAGTTGTATCATTTTGATTATTTTGCCATCATTAGGCTAATTACGGAACATAGTCTTTATTTTAATTTATATTATTATCTTTTACTCATTTTATTGTTACTTGTAATTATTAATTAAGGATAGTCTTTCTTTTTTTATTACAGTTAATAATTTTATTGTTTAGTGTAGTTATTACTATATTCCACTATAATTTTGTAGTTTTATTTTATGTAATTAATTCGACTAAAATTTTTTTGTTTTACGGAGTTGAAGAAGTTTAGGTTTTTATAAGAAAACGCAACATTATTCCGTTATTTCCGTTATAAAAATGTTTTTATAGCTTGTGTACGACAATTTTGAAAATAGCTATGTATTCATTTTTTGGGACTGTAGTTAACTGTTTGTTATAAGTAGAATGATATTAATCAGAATGTGACTCAATTTGAAGTGTGTATCCAGCAGTTATTTCCCTTTTGACGCATTTCCATTGAAATTTTGGCCCCGGTGAATACCGGATTTCCGAACTAAGGACATCTTGAAAAGAAGAGGCAAAATCCCATTGAACATAGAACTAAAAAAAAACAAAAAATATAATAGATATAAGAGTTGAATTAAGTCACCTGTATTCTTAACATTATTTCCTATTCCATAGAATGGCAAACAAACGTGCGTAGTTTCACGGCTAGACATATATTTTTAGGGTGATTGTGAGCACAGTTGTTGGCATTAATGGTAGAAGTTTTTTTGGGGGGGTGGGGGGGGACGCAGGTGTTTATGGTAAGTGTGCTCCCACGATGGGCCTCCTCATACTTCTCCTGTTTGGCGACCTAATTACGGACACCTGTGAACTTCGGTGCCCTCTGTCCGCTCACTTGTCCATTACATTATCTTTTATTCATGTATATTACACCTTATTTAACATACATTTCTTTTTTAGTATATTTTATTTTGTGGCTGTCCTTTTTTCTATTTTTAAATACGATTTCAATTTCCGCTAAAGAATTATACCGCATTTCCTGAGACATTTAAAATGGAATTAGACGAACTTCAAATGTTAAAGTTAACGCGTCTGTTGGTACAGGAAGTTAAACACAAAAAAGAACTTTAGAAAGACAAAATTACTTCCTCTTAAGATCGAAAGCAAAAAGTAATAATCAAAAAAATTAAACCAGAGAAATATACTTTAATATATAAACTTAATTAATAAATAAAAGAATAAATTATTATATATTAAATAGACTTTCAATAAAGAACCAAGAAATCGATATTTGAATGTGTAAAAGATGTACTTTAATAACTCCAGATCGGCTTAAAGAGATCACGGTAATATGATGCCCTTTTACCCTGTCATCTGGGTGCCCTACAGACTTCTTTCAAACCCACTTCAGCCCGCCATATAAATATTCATCGCAACCCAGCTGTTAGTCTTTCTTAAGTCAGGCTCATGACCAATATAATGCTTCTTATTTTTTTTTTTGTATTCAAGATTATACTACGTCACCAATTAAACCATTCACACAGACTTGAACATTTCTTTCGTCACACAAGTTGCAAAAACACAATAAAGAAAATTCCATCTTAACATTCCAAACACATCACAATCCACTTGTACAACATCTATCTTCCAGAACGTTTCCAGACAACACTTCTAGGACAGTCTTAAAAGATAGGTGGCCTCGCGATCTCCTCTCTGATGAAGAGAGTCAGTAGAATTTAGAATGTTTATTGGAGTGTTACCGCTGGGTAACTTCTCCACTCTGATATGTGTGAATGTTATTTATTGTTATCATTGTTGCTTATAACGCAAAATGCGTTGATTCTAACTAAATAAATGAAATAAAAAAAAAGGATTATACTGAGTAAATAGAATTTATATAGTACATAGGAGTTTGTAGTCTTAACGAATCTGCAGCATATTTTTCAGTAGAATATCTACAAAGATCTATTTATTAGGGGTGGTGACCAATTCTTGCTAATCCAAGAAACGAATCTAAGAACGAATAGAACATCAACTTTTCCAAACAATAACCTGGTTCAACTTAAAGAAGTTTAAATCATCTAAAAAGCCAAAAAAGCTCTCCATTTCCTATTTTTTACTTTTTGGAATAACATCTAAAGAAGATCTGATTCGCGCAAGGAACACTTTCAAACCATCAACTTAGGATAGCAGTACATTCAGCCTAGTTACCAAACTCCACAATAATCGAACTACTTTTTGTAACATGGAAGTGGAGCGAGAGATTTGAGATTTTTACCTTGTAAGCCCACAGAACTTTGAATCTACTCTGTTGTAAATATTCTTGACAGTATTTTGTAAGTTGATTACTTTGTAATCTTTCCACAGAATCTTGTGATGTTTTTTTAGGCTCAGCTACGAGTACTTCAAAGAATCCGTTTGTTTCTACTTCCTTTGCGCCCCCTTTCCTTTCCGGCCAACATGTCGGGTTATATCCAATTCATCTTCATCCAATCAATTTGGATAATTTCGTAGTTATTGGTTGTTGAGCTGGAGCAGGCATACCTAGAACATTTTAGAAACCAAACAACCACAAGAAAGAGAGAAGTTATACAATTTTTGGTCTAGTTAGCTAAGATAAGATCATTTCTATCGGTCGTAACTTTGTTAATACAATATTAGATTAACGGCTAAGAGAGAACAACAAAAAAATGTGGAATTGTTCGTTACTAAGTGGAAGAAAGAAGAAAGCATTGAGTTAGAACTGAGAGAGAGAGGAGGCCAATGAAAGAAATAGAAAGAATAAGAAGTAGAGGAACAAGGAGCGCACAAATTGGACTATGCATGATTAATAACCGACCGAATGGTGGCTATGGTGGGGGACACTGTTCAGACGGAGGGGAAGGGACGCCTTTCTATAATTACAATCATAATTGATGGAGACAATACCACTATTAATTAATAGCACGAAGAAAACAACCTATTAGAACATTAATTACTTACTTCTTCAGTTGGTACACTTGCTCAATGTACAATTCCTTACAAACAATGTACAATTTTTTTTTCAATTTAATACGAATATTAAGGAGCTTTGTTAATTATTGTGAGATCTATAACAATTTCATTCAATCAATTGATTGGTTAATTGCAACAAAAGTTTACCTGTTTAATTAGAAAACGACTTGCCACTTGAAAAAAACAAAAAAGTAAGCTTTACAACGGAACTTATTGTTTATAAAGTGTCCAATATTCAAAAAAATTCATGAGGGAATCGTTGATTGAACAGTTTTAACCAGTTAAGCGCGTTTAACGTGTATACACGTCAAACCAAATCTCTGTTATGGTGCGTTCTGCAACGTGTATACTCTTTGTGAAAAAATATAAAACTGCCATTACCTACAAAAAAAACTCGAAATTTTAATAAAATTCAATAAGGAATATTATTTGGTGGGGATGTTTCCTTTATCTTACCCAATAGATCTGCGGTGAGAGCCAGCCAAATGATAAGTGGTTGGTACATGTTTGGTCTCCTCATTGGGGAATTACCTCACACAAATAGAAGCTCTCAACCCCTTGTGCAATGCCCGGATTTTACCTTAGATAGAGGTTCAGACCTTAGTCTCAGATCATGATTTCATTTTGCACAGAGAATTCAAAAAGCTCTTTTCTTCCTTGTGCAAAGCTCATGTTCTTCCCTAGTTAACTATAGCAATGCATACGTTAAGCGGTGCAAGATTTTGGAATGAGCACAGAATGCTCTGGTAATCTCAAGCCCCCAGAGAGATTGCAGAAAAAGTCCGCTTGCACAGTGA
The DNA here is from genome assembly GCF_049639745.1 of Rhodnius prolixus. Classification (NCBI taxonomy): domain Eukaryota; kingdom Metazoa; phylum Arthropoda; class Insecta; order Hemiptera; family Reduviidae; genus Rhodnius; species Rhodnius prolixus. The sequence goes on along the minus strand of NW_027411593.1, from coordinate 5,898,336 downwards.
CTATTACGACTATTGTAAACTTTTGGTTGTTTTGCCCTGCGTTCGACTTTTATATACACATCATTGTCTGATTTTAATTCCGCACACTGTGTTTTTAAAACTAAATTCCACGCTTAACTGGTTAATTTAAAGGAATCCACAAATTTAAAGTAAAAAAAACAAGAAGAGAAGTATCGACTTCACCGTATTAACAGGCTTGTCCATGGGACATATTTTTCTGTCCCATCCCATCCCATGGCTATTTATGCCTGTCCCAACCCATCCCATCCCACGGGATTCCTATTATAATATTAAAACCTAGACAGAGCCTTTAAAAAACTCTAGGTAAACCTGAATTATTCTTTAGACTCGAAATCCTTCTCACAGCACCATGCAGTTACATAGATGATGAATGAATTCTATTTTGTTGCACTTACGCAACTGAAAATTTCAGCCTAAGTTTATTTTACAATATCAAGTATCGACTACCATGGGAAATACAAATGTGTGCTGTCCCATCCCATCCCATGGGACGTTTCCCATGGGAATAACATTCCTATGGACAACACTGCGTATTAATAAATAATAACAGCAGTTTTAAGGCTCGTCCAGGGCTTTTTCTCCAGTGAACTGCTCTACTTTCAGAAGACTCTTTATAGACTACACTGTATGAAAAGTAGCTTCCAAGGACCAGCAGCTAGATCCTAAAGCCCTGAGTGAGAATGCAGAATGAGAAAGAAATACTCTGAGCTAAAACGACAGAATATCCGTTAGAGAACGAGAACACATTCGTTGAATCACCCCTTTTTTTCACATTAAAACATTTGCATTATGTGTAACTCCCAAAAAGTCCTCCATCAAGATATACGATTCCCCTAGGAAGAAACAAACAACAACAAAAACTGCATACAATAAATTCCCCCAACAATCTAACTGTAAAAAAAAAAGCTGGCTTAATTAGTGAATTAAAAAAAAGCAGACAAGATGCAAAAAACACAGAATTATGCAGAAAAGAGAACAAAGATAGAAAACTTGAAGTAGGTTTAACATAAATGACATTTACTAAAATCATAAATAAATGAAGTAAGATATATAAATGAGGGTATATAATGTAATTCAGGGGCGTTTTCATTTTAATTTATTCTAAATTCTTTTTTATTTTACAATTAATTCAAATTCTATCTCATTGGAAGTTGGTTTTTGTAGAAACTAAAATAAGGAAAACAAATAAACCGTCTACAGCGACGCTAATAAACTAAGGTAAGTTAACGAGTTTGCGCATGTGAACATGATGACGTAGACAAAATACATACGCACACATGCATAGCACAAAGAAATGCAACACATAATTTTAGTACAAAATACCTCTTTGGTGTCTTTTGTTTTTTTTTTCTTATTGGATATTGAGCGAAACATCAGTTACCAAATTATGGTGGCACTGTTTAAAGGTGTTTTATTTCTTAAAAAAAAAAAAACTGCACAATTTAATTAGCCAATAGACTTGGCTAAAAATATTGTCTGGAAAAAAGGAGAGCATTACGTAGAGGGGAGTGAGAGAGAGAGAGACAGAGACAATATTGGACAGGAAGGAACAAGACAGAAAGAGCGGGCTTAAGATTAGCGTTAACGATAAAAATCATGGCCATCTGTATTTGGGTTAACTCCTTTGCACACTTGATCGATGGTGATTGGCCATCTCTTTTCCCCATCTCTTTTCATTTATATCGCCAACTCTCTTTCTCTAAATTTATTTATTTATTTATTTACAGTAAATACTGTTTCCCGTCGCAGCAGAAGAACTTGGACATTGTTTATTGAATTACAAAAATCTTATTCTGGTTTCACCAACTTGGTGATTACCAAATCAGTTTGGGTCGTTGATTTAACCCTCGCCTTAGTATTCCTCCTTAGTATTCCCTGGCCTTTATTTCCAAATAAATGATCAAAACTTTCAACATCTAATTATAGCGCTTATCCCGGCAATTCATGTGGTAAACAACAATCTTCCCCCCAAAATTTATTAAATTTTAGTGAACACACATCTACACCGATTTAAGTCTAAAACGGAAATGTATGCAAATATGAAAAAAAATATAGAATGTGCGAAAAAAACAATACTGGAGGGAATCATAAAATTTATTCGGTAAAATGACGACACTTCCGTCTTTTAAATTAATTAATTTAATTTAAAGCGCGTCAATATAGTAGAATGATGAATGTGTGAAGCGAATGTATTTGTAGGTAAGAATGGAGAGTAAGTGATATTCTAGTGATAAGCACCTAGACGATGCTGGCTGTATGCCGGAAGCCAACGCCAAAAAAAGAAAACAAAAAAAAAAAAAAAAAAGCGCGTCAAAATCTGAGGTGATCATTGGTGCCTAGAGCCAGCCACCGGATAGTGTACTCTCGTTACAAACACCGGAAGTTAGGTGTCAGCCGATTACGAGGGTCGTTTGAAAAGTCCGTGCAAAAATAAAAACTACTTAATTTTTTGGGGTAAACCTTTTTTATTTTTCAACATAGTCTCCTTTTAGGCTTATACACTTCGTCCAACGCTGCTCTAGTTTGTTGATCCCTTCCGAATAATAGGATTTGTCCAAGTCTGAAAAATAGCCATTCGTTTCTGCAATCACCTCCTCGTTTGAATAAAATCTTTTTCCCGCCAGCCATTTCTTCATATTGGGGAACAAATAGTAGTCCGAGGGAGCCAAGTCTGGAGAATAGGGGGGATGTGAAACGAGTTGGAACCCTATTTCCATTAATTTTGCGACCACAACTGCTGAGGTGTGAGCTGGTGCGTTGTCGTGATGGAAAAGGACTTTTTTGTGGGCCAATCGTGGGCGTTTTTCTTGCAGCTCGGTTTTCAAACGGTCCAATAACGATGAATAATATGCACCTGTAATAGTTTTACCCTTTTCCAGATAGTCGATGAGGATTATTCCTTGCGAATCCCAAAAGACAGTCGCCATAATCTTTCCGGCCGAAGGAACGGTCTTCGCCTTTTTTGGCGCAGATTCCCCCTTGGTAGCCCATTGTTTAGATTGTTCTTTGGTCTCAGGAGTGTAGTGATGTATCCATGTTTCATCCACAGTGACGAAACGACGCTTAAAGTCCTGCGGATTCTTCTGGAACAGCTGCAAACCGTCCTTGCAACACTTCACACGATTTGAAAATCACTCGACTTCCTCGATTCAAACGAATGCCAAACACAAAGAAATAGACCGATCTGGCTGAAACTTGGTGTGTGTTCTTCCAAGAGATGCTACTAACTAAACATAACCTCGATACGCGCCAGTAGTGCTATCTCCCTGACTTTGCACGGACTTTTCAAACGACCCTCGTACTTTAATTAATCCTTTCATCGTCTATGATTTTTGGTTTAAAACATTTTTTTCTAAGAAAAATACGATTAAAGGGATTTCCGGGTGACGGAGGAGTGATTAGACTTACCTTTAAGGTGCCTTTACAGTGTATTGTACAGGTTTATCACCTGAGTAATATTATTAAGAAACAAATGTGGCACTGAATTCCCCCCAATTTGATGAACAATTAATGAACCCAGTGCTTGGATTATTAATCTAGGAATCTTCTCCATTATCATGATGATTGAATACTTAAAAAGTTATAAATCTACCTCAAAGTCCTTTTTATAAAAAAAAAACAAAAACAAAAAAGGACTTTGTGGGAAAGCTCAAAAATAAACTACGAACTGCATTAGTAAAGTAGTCAATCAAGGAGTCGGACGGACAGTAAGTCAGTGATCACGAATCCCTTACTTGCCCTGGGAATCAACTAATATGATAAATAGTAACGATCAGACTAGATGACTTCCAGTTCAGCTTTTTTTTTAAATCGTTCCTTCACATCTTATGCACCAATCAGTTCTCACTTCATATTATAACCAATATTTACGACCTTTCATTCTGGTTATAACCAAAACGTAAATTAGGATTTCTAACTTCCTTCCTGGTATCGTTTGTTCGCCAAATAGAACAAAACTGTCTGGACTATTATAACCCGGAATAGCTAGAGATCTGCCAATCTTAACAAAACTGGGTCTAAGGCTAGAACAATTCATCAATTAAGGGAACCCCCATCTCTTTCTCCCGTCTTAAGTCATCCTTGATTAAAATAAATTTGCCGGAAAGACACAGACTACTACTTTTCTTTATTTAAATTAATAGCTTTTTGGTATCTAGCGGTACTAAAGATGGAATTCCTTTTAACTAAAAAAGTTAAGACAACGCAATATTTTAAGTAACTTAAAATTGTGTGAAATTTTAGCTTATTATTTAGTAAACATTTTGAAACGGATGAATAGCTTACTTCTATAATTTCAAAATCAATTGGACATTTAAACAGGAAGCGTAATCATCAAGCAAAGATCGAAAGTGAATACGAGAGAGATTATTCCCGAACACATGCAGGCGAAATGTTGGAGCTCAAGACGGACAAAAATCTGATAAGAAAACTAACACGACATTCTCTTACTACTACACTCTCAAAAAGTTAGGACTCACACAGACTTCCGGTAATAGTTATTTATTTAACAAGTGTGGAAAGTAGTACTTTTCCTCACACGAGGCAGGGTTTGCACAAGTGCCGAGTGTGAGGAAAATACTTTTTACTCGAGTTAAATATTATATTTTTTCTGCAACCATTAGGGTTATTAACTAAAAAAACTAAACAGGAATCACTAGAATCCATTTTAAATTTCTATAAGGCAACACTATAACCTTTTTAACTGTTATAATTAAAAATATCTAATTATTTATTAAAGTATTATTTTTATTTCTATATTCCTTTCAATTTTTATTTTTTAATATTCGTTTTTTAATTATTTAGTTACGTTAAATAAGCTTATTAAAGTTTTACAGAAAATATTTATGTTAATAACAAAACTTATATCAAGGAAGCACAATAAAGTTTTTCCACTCACTAGTGAGGTAAGTGACACTAATGGGAATTTTTCCCCACTAGTGAGGTAAAGTTCGGCAGTACACAGCTGATTTTAATTGAGTAATGAGAACATTCCTACATGGTTGCAGAAAAAATATAATATTTAACTCGAGTGTAAAGTATTACTGCTCGAGTGTAAACTGCCTCGTGTGAGGAAAAGTACTACTTTCCACACTTGTTAAATAAATAACTATTATCGTAAAAGTTGTGGATTAAAGTGTTTGTGATCTTTTTACAGTTTGTGATCTTTTTACAAAGTTTGAATAAAATCAGATGGAAAAACTAACTGGTTTATCCAGCGTAGCGCACATGTTTACTGTATATATGACCCTTTTCAGATTTTCAGCCATAATCAGAGATAGAGTAATCAGTTTGGTGTAGAGATTTACAAATTATGTAACCAGCAAGTGTAGTGCTAGATTGAAACATAAATGGCGTCGAAATCTCTGCATAAAACTTGATTAATCTCTTAAAGTTCGAAACCAGTCAGCATTGCTGGACATATTTTACATTTTAAGAACTTTTAAGTTAGTTAAACTTAAATAAAGAATCGTAGGAATGGTGTTTTTCATGCCACGTACTTAAAAAATAAATGGAAAATCCATGTTCTTTAATTGAACATTCTTTCGAAAGCTTAATTTTAGAAAGAAATGATAATTTTGGGTGTGCGAGGTCATATATTGTATAATAAGATTGTATATTTCGTTAATAAATTAAACTGTTAGTTTACCAATTACTGGGAATACATTTTTCTTGGTTGTATTTCTATTTTGTAATTTCACATTAAAAAAGAAAAGAAAAGGGAAATGATGTAAAATATATTAAATACCAGCTGGCCTTCATGTAAACAATATAGAAAAATTAATCAAATATATTAGCCACACGCTGTGCTCTTTTGTACGTGCACATTTTATAAAACTAAAATTATTCAAAATTCAAGGTCTAATTAAAAAAAAAATAATTATTTGATATAAATCAAAGAAAAAAATAATAATAATACCGATTCTCTAATGATTGGAGTTTTTAGTAATAATAGTGCGAAGTATCGTGTGACTTTTTCATGTTATTTAGGATTTTTTTTTTTTTTTTTTTGAAAGTAAAAATAATCACTCAAATATTTTGAGCGATCAAAATTCCTTGAGTTTAATTTTTACTTTTTTCTTGGTCTACCTACTCAAGACGAACAAAGCCACGCCCCCCTTCACAAATAAATAAGATAGAAAAACTCGCCAGTATTGGTAGTATTTTTGACACTGAATAGCCCCAAGAGTTTCAAGGTCCTTAAATAAAAGGAGGTTCAACGTATTTAGAAATTTAGTTTTTATAATAACTAATCAATGCATCAATCAATCAATAGATCAATCAATATTATCTATAAGTTCTGGTGCTGTACACTCATACGTCATGTTCTTACAGCAATTACGCAAGTTCTAACTTATAAAATTTCATTTACAATTACAACTTTTTTGTGATATGCTTGCTGTTGTTTAGATTCTATGTTTCTATGTTTCCTATCTTTCAGATAGATTCTTTCAAGTTAGTACTGGCTCAGCAATCTCTTCTTTCTCCACAGCGGGGGCGGAAGTGCCGCAGGAGAGTATACTTGGCCCCGTTCTCTACACAGTATACACATCAGACATACCTGTACAACCCTCTACACTGCTCTGTACATATGCAGAAGAGACAGCCATACTAGCCAGAAGTACACATCCTTCACCAGTTTCATACAAGTTACAGGACACATTTACATAAAATAGAATCCTGGGCAAAGAAGTGGCGGAATTAAAATGAACCTACAGAAATGCCCAGCATGCCACGTTTACTCTCCGGCGAGGCTCCTGTCCACCTGTCCTTTTCAACAGCAATCCTCTTCCTTGTAGTACAGATCTGGTGCGCTACCTTGGGCTCTACATAGGCAAAAGACTCATGTGGAACCCATACAGTAGACTTAAAAGACAAGCAATGACGAAACGTGCAAAAACTGCTTTACAGACTACTTGGGACGACGCTCCAAATTACCCATTGAACTCAAACGCTTAATATACAATACTATCCACAAACCTATGTGGACTTACGGACTAGAGCTGTGGTGTTCAGCCAAACCAACAAACGTACGGACAGTACAAGACATTTCAGTCAAAACTACTGCCGACAGATAGCTGACGCTCCTCTCTACGGTCACTAACCTCACCCTTCAAAACGACCTCAACATTCCCTTCATAGACCAACTCGCCAAGACTAAATACCAAAAATTCCATACTACTCTCTCGACTAGCTCTAATCCTCTTGTACTGTCTCTCGCCTCCTCTGACATCCCAACTGAATCGCCAGTGGCCCCGCGACTTCCTTGTAGTCTGAAGGCCTAAACGCCATTATTCTCCTATCTCTCCTCTCTCCTCCCCACATTCTCCTCTCTCCTATAGAGAGTGCTACCGCTGGGTAGTTTCTCTCCTCCTGCTCTCCTCCCGCACTAGTTCATCACTCTCTCCATATTTACTTATTGTAAACATGTATACAGATTGTAAATTACAAAATAAATTAAAAAAAAAAAAAATTTCTTTGTAATTAATGGCTCGCTTAGAGACACTATTTTCCCGTTTAAATACCCCTAAATATAAGTGATAAGCCTACAAAAATTTGCTTTCTCTGCGATTAGAACCTCCTTTCAACTGACATCTAACATCTGACACAGTTTGAGATTGGTATAATAACACTCTCGCGTATTCAGTCCGACAAAATGACAAGACGCTTTTCTTTGAACAAAGTCAAAATTTTCTTTTACAGAAACTCTGATCATCACCAAATCGTGCCGAAAATGAACAGGGCTGAAACTGTTATTATTATATACGAGAATTGGTACAATCACAAGACAGGTTCCAGCAACATTTAGAAAAATTCAATCAAAGAATATGAAAGGTACATAAACTACCGATATCTGAAACTATACTTCACGCCATTTATGTCCATAGGAATACGACTGAAAAACCCATACATTCAACAACACCAATCAAGGACACCCCACAAGTCAGCTGATTGTAATGCTACTTACACATATTAAGCACACTCCTGAGTCATATTGTAGCCATTGATGAGAAGCACACATTTATATTGAAACGTTCAATTTATATTGCAACATTTTCCCCTCAAGTGCTGTTCTCAACAAAACTCAAGTTCAATCCATTGTTAATGGTTTTTCAATTGATGGATGTAATTAAAAAGGGTATTGGATGGGTCTTTTTCTAGTAAAACCTCCAATCTATCTTATTTCTGTTAGCTTTTTTTATCTTCCAGAAATTCCCTCGTAATCTTACTCATCGATAGTTAAAGTCGATGTCAGTGAGTGGCTCGCACTAAAAGGCGGCGGCCGGTCCTCCAATAAAACATGTTAATTCTAGAATCGGGACTGCCTTAATTTGAAACAGGAATGTAGCAACTCTTTTAACAATCTTGAAATGCAGTATAGAGGGATAGATGGAGGGCAATAATCATAAAATGAGTGAGCGCCCTGCTCCAAGAAAAAGACAATGGTTAGTTTTTAGCGTTTCAGGCTTATATCATTTAAAAAAATATCCATATAAAATGAATAAAATGTAGAAAAGCTGTAACTAAAAGAGGGGGTGGGAGAGAGAGGAGGGGTGAGAGACAAAAAAAGTTGAAAAAGTTTAAGAATTTTACGTAACCATAAAACTGGAGACCATAAATGAAATCTTTCCAACCAATTGGAGTGAAGCAACCAGAAAAAAAAAATCTAAGAGCGGCGCAATAAAATGGAGTATTAAACTTTAATGCATTATACGACTTGATTTGGAAAAGTAGATACAATTAAGAATGGATCTCATACCATACACAGTATTAATTATCAAATATTTGGATTGAGAAAAAATTGTAATAATATTTCGATCACAGTTCATAGTTCAGCAAAATAACAACCTGTACGAGGTGAGACTTATTAGCTCGCGGAACCGTTGTGCAGACTGTGGCCAGGAAGAGGAGGAGACGGCCTCTCACCTGTTGTTCGTTGTAATATGAAACCTTCGAAACTTTGAGACCAAAGGAGATTCTAGCGCAGTAGGAACTGGTAGGGAAAGTCCTCAATCTTTTTAGGAGGAGGGAGGTTTCATCTACTAGATCCTAAAGGGGCTGGCACAATAAGTCTCCTGTGGTTGCGATGGCGTGGGGCATGGGTCCCGTCCCATTTTTTCAAAATCTAATCTAAATCTAAATCTTAGCAATAAAAAGGAAAAAGGAAAGAAGGGAAATGATCTCTTTGAGAACAAGTTAATGTGTTCATCCTGAAGAGCTGCCAACCATTCCCAGGAGGACTACCTTCCACCCGCGCAATCCCTAGCAACCTTCTAGCGATACCGTTGATAACTAGACAAATAGTTCCTGAACCGAAATAAGCTTGAAAGTCCTAAAACAGATGCGCGTTGAATAAAATAAGAAATGTAGGATTTATGAAGGAGTGGGACTTCATAGTTACTGCTTAAAGTTCTTTTACACTTTCGCAGCACAGATATGTACCATGATACTGGGTGAACCATAAGTAATGTCCACTACGCCCTACTATGTGTAGTACTTCTAAAGTGGAGTTCAATGAAGTATTGGCCAACTTCATATTTTCCACTGTTCTTGAGTGATGTCACTTAATTATTTTTCTTCTAAAATCAACCTTCCTCCTGGATTCTGGAAAAATAAAAGTAATAGAAATTTTCGAAGAAAACTCATTAGGCCCTTATGTGATCATTATCAGACCTAGGTGCTGGCACTTTTTATAAAAGATTGTGGCTGTTTGGAGAATAACTTATGCTTCGAAATGGTGTCAATTTTTAGAAAATTTCTCTGTCTTTTTAACCGTGTCATCAGAATTGACTAAAAATAGCACTTATTCGAAAAATATTTCCTAACATTTTCTCAAATATTTCAGAGTTTAGATTTTTTGTTTTGTTTTTATACTTTTTAAGCGTAATTTGTAACCTTTGACTTCCTTATTTTAAGACAGCCTACTTTAAAATTGACTATTGGTCCATCTAAAAGAGTTTTCAATTAATTAAACAACTTGATAAAATAACACTTACAGTGCTCGTGAACAAGTTTTCTTGTAAAACAAACGTAATTTCTCATACGAAGATAAAAGGAATCCTGGAAAATGATATACCGTTTGAAAGCTCATAAGACAAGGAAACGTTTATAAAAAGTGCCAGCACCTAGGTCTGCTAATGATCACGTAAGGGTCTAATGAGTTTTCTTAAAAATTTCGATTACTTTTATTTTTCCAGCATCTGGAGCAAGATTGAGGCTGTTTGGAGAATAACTTATAGTTCAAAATGGTATCAATTTTTAGAAAATTTATCTGATTCTCTAACCGTGTCATCAGAATCGAATTCGGATTAAAACTTTCTGAGTAATAACATTTTTATTGCAAAAAAGTAATGATTTTAGAAAAAAAAAAAATTAAGTGACGTCACTCAAGAACAGTGGAAAATATGAAGTTGGCCAATACGTCATTGAAATCCACTTTAGATGTACTGCACACAGTAGGCCTATGGACATTACTTACTGGTTCACCCTGTATAAATCCCAAGTCACCATTCAGTTACCATTGCTTCTACTTCTAGGAAAGAATAAAACCTGCAAGCAAAACGCTCAAGGTTATTTTTATCTCAAGGGAAGCCACGAAGAAAAATTAAAATAGCGGAAGAGAGCCACTGTTACCTCGTGAAAGTCATGGAGAAGAGAGAGAAGTGTAAGAGGCTGTAGATCAACTATTCTTTTGAAATAAAAGATACAGCAAACACTGATATCGAGAAATTCATCCAAATTTCAAGTAGATCATTAACAATCAAACAAAAACTGATGTTCCACTTCACAGCAGTTAAAAATCCTCCACCTGTAATTTACGAGTAAAAATACGAGCACCACAGTTGGACCACAAAAGATCTTACACACACCAAAGACCCCCCCCCCCCAAAAAAAAGTAATTCTCCCAAAGTAGTGGGGTTATACTTTATTAACTTCCATTCTTTATAGTTGTTCTTTTCATCTAATAGTTTTAACGAAACTAAAATCTATTAAAACTAGTCAATTTGTTTACAATATATAATGACGTGATTAAAATTAGAAATGATAAAATCACATAAATGATTCACTAAATAAAAATTTATCATGAGGAAAGAATGCATAAATAAATTTTTGTATATATTGTAAACCAAAATACATATGAATAAACATAATATACATATAAATACTGAATATCAACTGAATGCAGATTCACAATCTATATGTAAATGTATTAGTTGTGATGAAATTTAATTGTAAAAATTTGTAAAATAGTGACTAATTATTCAAATGAATACAAGAAAAACAAATTTAACTGATTAATATCAATGTTTTTATGTAAATAAAAAATATCACTATGACCGGTGCATAGAATTTATGCACTTAATATGTGAAGGCGTGAAACTTGCAGGGTGTTCAAAGAAGACTTGAATTAGAACTTAGGGGGATTCTGGAATAGAACTATGGAGGCACTTAACTAGTTGAGGATAATCACAATTTAAACTGTAATATTCCACAATAAGTTTTTGGCTGCAAAGATGTTATCAGCTAATAAGCTGTATTCCCTCAAGAGATGTCTTGGAGCATGCTTAATATAGCAGAAATAGCTTTAAAGATAGTTCTTGAAAGAGATTGCGCTAAAAAAAACCCATCAAGTCATGGACATTTCAGATTCTTGAGCTCTACTTCTGGGACTGGCTTTAGAAAATAAACGAGTGAAGGCGGAAATGATATTTTTTCATTAATCACTAGGACAGTACGAGAACAACTCGTTGATATTACTGGCTCAGCAGGTGTAGTAAGAGACGGAAACATGAAGTAAAGTTGAAAACTACCTCTGATGGTGGATGTAAGTCTTACACTGGTCAGGAACGCGTCTAAACATGCTACGATAGGTAAAATCACCGATATTACCCACATCACTAAGAATCTAACCACACTTTCAGCAGTATAGGAACAATATTTGATCAAGCATTGTATGCAAAAAAAAAAAAAAAAAACTACTTTAATTAGGCGGGGTTCCTGTCCACCTGAAACTCTTGAACAGCAATCCTCTTCCTTGTACAGATCTGGTGCGCTACCTTGGGCTCTACATAGACACACTTGGAACCCATACACTAGACTTAAAAGACAAGCATTGACGAAACGTGCGAAACTACTTTACAGACTTCTTGGACGACGCTCTAAATTACCCATTGAACTGAAACGATTAATATACAGTAGTAACCTCAAACCTATGGTGGACTTACGGACTAGAGCTGTGGGGTTCAGCTAAACCTACAAACGTACGGACTGTACAAGAACATTTCAATCAAAACTACTGCCGATAGATAGCTGACGCTCCTTTCTACGGTCACTAACCTCACTCTTCCTCAACGACCCTCAACATTCCCTTCATAGAGCAACACGCTAAGACGAAATATTAAAAATTCCATACTGCTCTCTCTACTTGCTCTAATCCTCTTGTACTGTCTCTCGCCTCCTCTGACATCCCTAACAATACTCCTAGCCCACTGAATAGCCAGTGGCCCCGCGACTTCCTTACAGTCTGAAGAACTAAATCTCTCCTCTCTCCTACTCATATTCTCCTCCTCACATTCCCCTATCTCATGTAGAGAGTGCTACCGCTGGATAGCTTCTCTCCTCCTGCTCTTCCCGCACCAGTTCATCTCATTCACCTCCTATTTACTTATTGTATATATTTTTACAGATTCTAAATTACAAAAAAAAACAAAACTTTAATTATTATTTTTAAAGCGTCATCATTTTTTATTGTTTAAGTAATAATAATTTAAATTTAATACTAATATTAATAATGCAATGAGTTTAATCTAAATTATTTATATTAATGTAAATATATTCTTTAGTGACCTCAACTTACAAAATAGAAAAATTAAAATAGAATAAAAAATATTTATAAAGGTATGTTCTTAAGCCAACATTTAATAGTGAGAGGATTATAAATCAAATGCAGAATAGAATCAAGCAGAAGAGAGAGAGTGATAGATTGAGAGAAAGCGGGATAGAGAGCGAGGAAGAGGAGTGAAAAAAGGGCCATATTGGGCCTAGAGTGTGGCTATAGTACAGAGCATCACCTATTGTTAGACAGACAGACAAATCCTTACCAGTTCTTGGGTGTACATTAGTGCGGTAATAGTAAAAGCCACCCCCTGCCGCCTCCACACACACACACACACAGACAAGAGAAAGCCCCCCCATTCTGTACGCTACACTCCATCATTCCATTACAATCAAATCAAATACCATTTTTACATGTCACAGCCAATCAACTCAGTCTTGCTTCTTCCCCAAACGATAGATTGATTGTATACAAAATAAAACAAAAATCATAATAAATTAAACTCTGAAAACCATTACTACATAAAATAGCATTTTTCTGTTCGTATTTATATTTTATTTATCAAAGACAATCTGTTCTCATTAGAATAAGCTCATTACATAAACTAGACCAACTCAAATGATTCCTTAAGGGCCTCCTTAAGTGAAGTGAGTTTACAAGCCCATAAGTGGGCCCTTTATGGTCCTTCCATCTTAGAATACAACTCAATTCTAGACGCCACGGTAGCCGAGCGGTTATAGGCTAGACCCGCAAAGCTAAGATGTATTGCGGTACTAGTCTACGCCTTGGATTTTATTTTAAAGGTTAATAAAAGAAACTTATAGTAAAGTATGTTAGGCGGTTATAGGCTAGACCCGCAAAGCTAAGATGTATTGTTGGTTTAGTGGGTTCGATACCCCTTGTTTAAGCCTTGGATTTTATATAATGATTAATAAAAGAAATTTACAGTAAAGTATAGTTAGGCGGTAAGAGACTAGACCCGCAAAGCTAAGAAGTATTGCGGTACTAGTCTACGCCTTGGATTTTATTTTAAAGGTTAATAAAAGAAATTTATAGTAAAGTATGTTAGGCGGTTATAGGCTAGACCCGCAAAGCTAAGATGTATTGTTGGTTTAGTGGGTTCGATTCCGCTTGTCTAGGCCTTGGATTTTATATAATGGTTAATACAAGAAATTTACAGTAAAGTATAGTTAGGCGGTTATAGGCTAGACCCGCAATGTTAAGAAGTATTGCGGTACTAGTCTACGCCTTGGATTTTATTTTAAAGGTTAATAAAAGAAATTTATAGTAAAGTATGTTAGGCGGTTATAGGCTAGACCCGCAAAGCTAAGATGTATTGTTGGTTTAGTGGGTTCGATTCCGCTTGTCTAGGCCTTGGATTTTATATAATGGTTAATACAAGAAATTTACAGTAAAGTATAGTTAGGCGGTTATAGGCTAGACCCGCAATGTTAAGATGTGTTATTGGTTTAGTGGGTTCGATTCTCTTGGTCTAAACCTTGGATTTTATTTAATGTTTAATATGAGAAATTTATAGTAATGTATGTTAGGCGGTAAGAGACTAGACCCGCAAAGCTAAGATGTGTTATTGGTTTAGTGGATTCGATTCTCCCGGTCTAAACCTTGGATTTTATTTAATGTTTAATATGAGAAATTTATAGTAATGTATGTTAGGCGGTAAGAGACTAGACCCGCAAAGCTAAGATGTGTTATTGGTTTAGTGGGTTCGATTCTCCCGGTCTAAACCTTGGATTTTATTTAATGTTTAATATGAGAAATTTATAGTAATGTATGTTAGGCGGTAAGAGACTAGACCCGCAAAGCTAAGATGTGTTATTGGTTTAGTGGGTTCGATTCTCCCGGTCTAAACCTTGGATTTTATTTAATGTTTAATATGAGAAATTTATAGTAATGTATGTTAGGCGTTAAGAGACTAGACCCGCAAAGCTAAGATGTGTTATTGGTTTAGTGGGTTCGATTCTCCCGGTCTAAACCTTGGATTTTATTTAATGTTTAATATGAGAAATTTATAGTAATGTATGTTAGGCGGTTATAAACTAGACCCGCAAAGCTAAGATGTGTTATTGGTTTAGTGGGTTCGATTCTCCCGGTTTAAACCTTGGATTTTATTTAATGTTTAATATGAGAAATTTATAGTAATGTATGTTAGGCGGTTATAAACTAGACCCGCAAAGCTAAGATGTGTTATTGGTTTAGTGGGTTCGATTCTCCCGGTCTACACCTTGGATTTTATTTAATGTTTAATATGAGAAATTTATAGTAATGTATGTTAGGCGGTAAGAGACTAGACCCGCAAAGCTAAGATGTGTTATTGGTTTAGTGGGTTCGATTCTCCCACTCTGTCCACTACACACCTAATTGGACGTAAAGCCCGCCTGAAAAAATAGGTGATTACTTTACCTTTACAACTCAATTCAACACCAAGGCAGAGCGGCAACGCATCAGTTCAGCTCTAACAAGATTAGATGAAGTTTCATCCACTTTATATCCAATATGGTTGCTCCGCATTTGGTCTCAGAACTAATTGCATAATATGGTAAGACGAAGGGGGGGGAAACTTTTAGATAAACGTTGCAGTACACCATGAATAGAGCGGGTTACAAAGCGGAAACATAGGACACATTTTCCAGAAAACCTTAAAAAGAACGTAAAAAAATCCCTTTAAAAATAAAGTGAGACATTTTGAGATATTGTTTTTCAAAAACACAGGCCCATAAAACACACACACACACACACACACACACAAAAATCCTCTTTTCCCGGATTCTGTGGACCTCAAAACGGATATTTCTCCAGAAAACTCGAAAAAGGAAATATGACGTAATCACATTACCTAGTAAGAAAAAATTGAAAAAAAAAAAGAGAATAAAATTATGGAAACCTGCTAAACCTGCAGTTTGCAATAAGTGAACAATTGTTAGAGGTAACAATTATATTAACAATTTGTGGAAGCCAAGGTGTGTCTCCGTACTGTTCACAATAAACCAGCCCAGTCAAACACGTACTCAATTATACTAAATAACTCTATCATCATATAATCTTCCATCCAAGTAAGTCATCTTCTAAATTATAACACTTTTATTATCCTATCTTGAATTACAATATTATTAGCTAATAATCTTATCTCAGATGAGGCAAATGAATCCAACACCCCAATCTTACACAAAATCTACACACTGTAACTGGCGAAGGGGACTCCAATGTCTCCTTAAACGCAGCCCAGGAGTTTAAGAGATCGTCTGTGAAGAAGCAAATCTTGCCTGACCCCAGAATCAGTCTAGATTGGTATACCTACCACGATTTCCTACTATTATGGTAGAATCAATTCCTTTAGAAATATGACCAGTTCAACCAGGGCAAACACCCTGCATTGGAGGAGTCTATGCCTAAAATAATTAATTACGACCGAAGCACATTAATATTAAATTTATGCACTCTTAAAATTCTAGATGCAGAAAAATGCAATCTTCAGCACCACTTGAAGCCCTCTTCTTTATATAGTTCGTTCTCATTTCTGATTAAATAACTTTTTCTTTTTTTTTTTATTTTGTAATTTACAATCTGTTTACATTGTATACAATAAGTGAATATGGTGAGAGTGATGAACTGGTGCTGGAGGAGAGCAGGAAGAGAGAAACTACCCAGCGGTAGCACTCTCTGTATGAGATAGGTGAATGTGTGGAGCAGAGTGTGAGAAGGAGAATACGAGGAGAGAGGAGAGATAGGAGAATAATGGCGTTTTGAAGGAAGCCGCGGGGCCACTGGCGATTCAGTCGGCGAGAAGTATTAGGGATGTCAGAGGTAGCGAGAGAGCTAGTCGAGAGAGTAGTATGGAATTTTTGGTATTTATCTTTTTAATTTTTAAATCAAACAACCTAAATCTACTAGAATATGAAACGATGTAAAACTTCGTAAGAACTGACATTTGCTTAGTAAAAAAACACATATATACTTAAAGTCAAAACAATGGAGCTATTAACAAAAAGTTTCCAATGTTTACCAGCTATATTATTGGACAGTTAAAAATTTAACACTAGTGAGAAAAAGTAATGGCTGTATAGAAGTTTTCTAACATAATTTATGCAAAAAGCTGAAAAAAAAACCTAATATTGTTTACCATGTTGTATTCAATCGGATTGAATGAATTCATTAATCGAACATATATGTATGTAATTTTTGATTGATCCAAAAAACTTTTCTGTATTATTTTTTGATTAATATATTGGGAACAATATTAAGAAGTTAAAGAAAAAGACGATAGTGTTTGCTTTGGATATTAGTTTGGAAGTAGTAATAAATAAGTCGCCATTAATGTAATAAAGTAATAAAGAGCTTAAAGTAATTATTGATTGGTTGTTTGTGCAATAAAAGAGGTAACGTATAATTTTATAACTTTTTGTATAAAGTTTGATTCCATAAGTTTATGTTAAATATATTAAAAAGTTGGTCTGAAGCCGTTTGATACGATCCTATGATACTTCGAAACTAATAATAAATAAGTTATAAACTTTTTTCCACTTTATAACATACGAGTATTTATAACTACAACAAATGTAGCATCAAGTAAATTTGATGAAACTGGTTAAGTTCTCATGAACGTCATATAAGAGCAATCACTCATTGATAGAACGCTTTCTCAGTGGATATTACACCCTAGGCCACTTCCGCTTCAACAAGCGACGAGGAGGATTGTCTAAAAGGTGAGGAGCAGAGAGCTGTTGGACAAAAGGATTAGGATGGAGAGAGCTAGGAGGCTGTAAAATTGGCGGTAGCGAGACAAAAGGGTCGGTGAAGGTCCAGTGTATATTGTAAGGTTAGAAATGTAGTATGGAGCATTCAGGATTTTCCGTTAAGATTTTAGACTGTAGTGTCTGCAGTGCGTTTGGAGTTTGTAAAGGATTGGTTAAGACCCCACACTTCTGCTCCTTATTTCCGTATGGGTCTTAACAGTGTCTTTGTAGATTGTCAGTTTGTGATTCAAGTCGAGAGTTTGGATCTGCGTCTAGTAGTCTAGTAGTCTAGTAAGTAGCTTGTAGCGTCTGTTCAAGTCTTGTAGTTTCGTAAAGAATAACTTCTCTGACTTAGAGCAGAGAACTTCAAGAGACCACCAATTAAAGTAATTTTAATCTAGTAACCAGTTGTTTCCTGTATTTATGTACTTATTTAAAAAAATAAGATCAACTCAACTCTCAATATATAGGTATAAATAAAACTGTCAAAGTATAAAAACTCCAATTTAGCCAATTAAATTCCTCCAAACAGATATGACGCAAGCGGTGCTAACAGAGAGAAAAAAATAAAATTAAAAATTAAAATTAAAAAAACACAAAAAGAAACTTCAAAGACCACAAAAGTTTTGAACCCATAGATTTTTAGAACGGATATATACACGCATTTCAGTGTTATCTGAATCCGAAACGGCTATAATTCATTTAAAAAAAAAAAAAAAATTCTGTCCGAGGTATAGCCCCCGGGCTTAATGTCGGCATCACAAATCTTCAACATCCCAGTAGACCGACCGCCCGACCGGACTGGGATACGTCAACGAATTCTCTATCTGGATTACAACTACTTTACCAACTGTAGAAGTAGAACCAATTGAATAAAAAGCACAATTAGCCGTTTAAAGGTTGTATTTAATTTTGAATATAAAAATGGTTATTACTTTCTCGATATTTTATCGTTTATTTGTTTTATTGTTTATAATTTATATGAGACGGTATATCTAGAAAGAATATTAAGAAAAGCACCTGATTAAACGAACCACGAAATTTTTTTTTTTCCCTTCCAGATTTGGTTTCCGGCAACTAGTAACTTCCGCTATACAAAAAAGATTCAACATGTGAATTCAACGATTTAAAAGTTTAATTGAGAAAAACTATTAATTATTATTTTTTTTTACATTTCGTTAATCTGCACATTTGATTTCATTCAATTATCAACATTCTCTAGCCTAAAGCGGTTCTATTTCCGGCTACCAAATAGAAATTAAGTGAACATCTGTTTGGACGATTAATACGAGGGCGGAACTATATTCAATTGTACAGATTAACTTCTATGAATGTGCCTGTAGAGAAGAGCCAATTCTAGATGAAGGGAATTAAGGAAAGGATGAAGGTAAGGGGATTCAATGCGAAATCGGGAGTCAAAGGCCCGTTGATTATTGATTTTTTTTAGGAAAATGATTAGCTAGAATCGTAGATTCTTGAAATATAGGCAATCAAGCGAAGAATTGAGCCCATGTATTAAAGAAATTTTAGAATTAAGCCCATTGCCCCCAAAATCTTCAGAAAAAACTGAGACGACTGAACATGACTGAATTAGACCCAAGTGAACATATAAACTGCCATGCTTAAATAAGTTTTTTTCCTCGTCAAGAGCGAGGCAAAAACTCCCAAAACACACATGAAAACTCTCACGACCTACAATCATCAAATTGTTGAAGAACATTTTAAACACACCTCAAAATGCCTGAGAATGAATTTCCCCCAACCCCTTCCCCCAAATTTATTCAAATAAAAACTTTTCTGATATAAATATGAAGAAAATTTATTTTAAAAAAAAAATCCCCTCGGAAAAGTCTCCAAATTTTACTTTCAAGAAATTCGTTCACAAAATTTTTTAAATCAGTACCAAAAAAAGTAGTAAAAAACGGATTACCCTGTTTGAACTTCCGTTTGTAGAAATATTCTTCTATCTCCGTCTCTCTCCCTCACACACACTGACATGCTAAACACAGATTTTCATAAACAGGTGACCTCCAAAACATGCATATCCGGTGATATTCTCAGTTTTGGAAATTCGATGCAATCACAATACTTCCTCTTACTACGGAAGTAAGAGAGGGAAACTAGGAAATGAACTTTGATTGTCCGAAAAAAATACGTATTAATTCTTTACAATAAATAAGTGAAGATTAAAAAAATAATTAAAATTAAAAATGTTGAACACCTGAAGAAAAATAGGTAAGTCGAGCCCGATCTATTTGATATTCAACAAACGAAATTAGTGATCCAAACCAATTATAACTATTATAAGTAGAAAAAAATTAAAAAGACGTATATCTGTTTTTGTTTGCCCGCATCATATCTCTTTCTTATTTGCGCGTGTTGAGCAGTTTTTAGTGAAGAAGATGCTTGTTTGATATTACCAGCGGCCGGAAGAATCCCGAAGTAGCAGCAGGATCGTTTTTTTTTTATAATCGCGGTCTGTGATCCCGGTGGCTGTAGACTAGTAATGCATGAGGGAGAGAGAGGAAGGTATAAAGGGATGCTGGAATGTTCATCTACATGGACAAATTAGTAAAGGAGACATCAACAAGATTGCCTTATAGCGCAGATGTTCTGATCAAACAGCCGTCCGTATCTATATACATACTTATATCTGTCCATCCGCCAATGACAACTCCAGTTAATGATAACAATTTACATATTAATCTAATAATTATAAAATTACCTTTAAATATGCATTAGGTATAGTGATGAAGACAAAATTTAGGAAAAGTGACAACTAAAATGAACAGTAACTTTTTGGTTCGAAACTAGATAGGGAGGGGATACAAGATACAATAATAGGGGGTTCGTGAAAAGCCAAGTTGATGGTAGAGTTATTTATGCGAAAAATTGTTCAAGATTTTCCTCGTTACTGATTTCCCAACCCCCTAATGGCAGTGATAGAATAACTGGAATACTACATTAGACAGTTTGGTGTTGAAAGTTCTTTGATTGCTGGCTTCGAATCATTAGTAGATGTTGAAGAAGTCCTCTCAGTGGGATAAGACTTATGAAAAATAGATCAAGTAAACTTTGGGGATAATAGATCTTTCAGAAAATGGGAACTTAGGGGATCCCATAACAGTAATGTTTTGTCTCTTCTTTAGAAGTGTTTGTTTGTTATCTGTAACGAGAGAACACTGTCCTGAAGCCGGGAGTGTACTAGATTAGATTAGATTATCGGGGTGGGACCTATGCCCCACGGTGTAAAGCTAATAAGTATTGTGGTACTGGGTTCGATTCCCGGTCTTAGGCCTTGGATTTTATTTAATGGTTAATAAAAGAAATTTACAGTAAAGTACGATTTGTTTGCTAGTCGCCTCCGTCCACGACACCTAATTCGGTAGTTGGACGTAAAGCTCGTCTGAAAAAATAGGCATTACTTTACCTATGCCCCACGGCACCTCAGCCAAAAGAGGCTTATTGTGCCTTCCCCTTTGGATCTAGTAGACGATACCTTCCCTGATAAAGAAATTGAAGACTTTGCCTACTAGTTCTTTTTGCGCTACTACCTTCATTGGTCTCTTCTTTGGTCTTAAAGTGCCAAAGGATTCACACTGCAAGTACTCGATTGCAACGCAATCGAACAACATGAGAGGCCGTTTCCTCCTCATCCTGACACAATCGAGAGAGAGCTAATAAGCCCCCACCTTGTACAGATGACTATGCCCTATGTGTTCGTGTAAATGTATTGTAGTGTAACAATATACGTATGTTGCTCATGTTCATGTTGTTAGACTGGGATACCAGCGGAGATACCAAGTGCCCTGAAGAAGGGGCCAACGGGAGTGTACTAAGAAGAATCATAGTTTCAATAGGATAAAAAATTAATGCCAGTTTCAGTCATGATAAACTTTATTATGCCGCGAGCTTTCGACCTAGGGACTAGGTCATCTTCAAGGCTAATTTACAATGTACTGTTTTACATCATTGGAGGGTTGGTGTGTCTTCTGTCTTGTCTTCTGTTCATGGACTGAATGTGATCGGTCTGTGTGTGATATGAGTTTGGTTGTAAGGAAGTCAGTGTTGCCAATTATCAAGTATTTTGTGGTAAGTTTGCGTATATATTGTTTAAATTGTTCGTGTCAGTTTTGAATTTTAGACTGTTTTCCGTCTTAGATATGTATATCATTTCTAACACATACAACCTAACACATATCACACACAGACCGATCACAATCAATCCATAAACAGACAAGGCAGAAGACATACCAACCCTCTAATGATGTAAAACAGTATATGGTAAATTAGCCCTGAAGATGACCTAGTCCCTAGGTCGAAAGCTCGGCATAATAAAGTTTAACATGACTGAAACTGGCATTAATTTTTCATCCTACTAATTATATACTTATATATTTTTTTCTCTGATTTAGGCTTTACCACAAAACTTGGGAGAGAGCTGGCTGCATCAACCAAGAAAGCAAAAAAAAAAAAAGAAGGAAAATCAGAAGAAACCTGGAACCTGGAAGATGAAGATAGACTCCTGGAGACAGGAGTGGAGGAGTCACAGAGTGCTGGAGAGGAAAGTTAATTGTGCATTCAGTGGAGCATCCGAGCAATTAACTGCAGACACTGGTAGTTATGGACAGTATTTTGTGATCAGCACAACTACTACTCAGGCTGCTTTTATGTATGAATTTATTAACTTTCTTTATAGTTGGCCATATTTGGTAGCCAAAGATACAGAGTTATCTATCTATCGACAGCTCATTCTATTTTTTGTTTAGATTCTGTTTTCTTAATATCAATAATTATGCAATCGTTCAGGAATCTTTATAATTATAATGAGTCCATGATTGCAACGAATTTTTAGTAAAAGAATCACAGCTTTCAAACCTATTTTTTATTTTATCCGTTGTAGCAGAAGTTTCGAAAATGAAAATAAAATTAAAAAAGAATAATTTGTTATAGGAGAAACTTCCTTACTTCCGGAGCCAACTTCGCGATTCATATTGAGACTTGGACTTCGTGAAAACTGAGTAGCGACTGATAGATCATAAAAAGAGTAGTAACCAGCGAAATTCACTGCTAATTAAAAGTTCTATTATTTACTGTTGACTAATGAGTTTTCCGAACATTAAACTAGGGCATTATTTTAGTGGGAGATTCACTAAATGCAAGCAGTACAACAAACACACTGCAGTAGGTCCTATGTGTCTGATATTTGAAGTTGTCAGTAAGTGTTATTCGTGTTGCTAGGCTGGTATAGACCCGCAGAGACGCCAAGATCACTGAAGAAGTGGCTAGTCCACTTCCCCCTACGGGGATGTGTGGTAGGTAATAGTTTTTTTGATTTGTTTCGTTATTTACAATCTGTATAATATAGTATACAATAAGTAAATAGGGAGAATGATGGATAAAGACGTGAAAGGAAGGAGGATAGAAACTGCCCAGCGGTAGCACTCTCTACAGGATATGATTTTTAGGCCTTTTTAGACTGCGAGGAAGTCGCGGGGCCACTGGCGATTCTGTCGGCGCGTCAGAGGAGGCGAGAGACTGTACTAGAGGATTAGAGCTAGTCGAGAGAGTAGTATGGAATTTTTGGTATTTAGTCTTGGCGAGTTGGTCTATGAAGGGAATGTTGAGGTCGTTGTGAAGAGTGAGGTTAGTCACCGTAGAAATGAGCGTCAACTATCTGTCGGCAGTAGTTTTGATTGAAATGTCTTGTACAGTCTGTATGATTGTAGGTTTGGCTGAACCTCACAGCTCTTACTCCGTAAGTCCACATAGGTTTGAGAATACTACTGTGTATTAAGCGTTTGAGTTCAATGGGTAATTTGGAGCGTCGTCCAAGAAGTCTGTAATCGCACGTTTTGTCATTGCTTGTCTTTTAAGTCTAGTGTATGGGTTTCACATGAGTCGTTTGTCTATGTAGAGCCCAAGGTAGCTAGCACCAGATCTGTACAAGGAAGAGGATTGCTGTGTTGAAGAGGACAGGTGGACAGGAGCCCCGCCGGAGAGTAAACGTGGCATGCTGGCATTTCAGTGGGTTCATTTTAATCCGCCACTTCTTTGCCCAGGATTCTATTAGTAATTAGCCCAGGTAATAGTAATGATTTCTTTCGTTTTTTAAATACTCCCTAAGGAATAAAATTTATGTTTGGAATAGTAATGGATAACTTATTTCCAAGATTCCCCCCCAAAAAATAGATCATAAAAGTAAACATCTCCCTCTCATACAGGGGAGCCTCAAGAATAGAAGGATAGTGCGTATCTAAATAAAGTCCAGCAGTCCTGATGTTTAAGGGATCAGTTAATGAGAGCCAGGTGCGTACTAAGCTATCTACTATTGGCTTGAATATATTCACCGGCTCGGTGATGTAATTAACCTAGTTACTAAACTACACAAACTAGGAGAAGAAATAGTGGACACACACACATAGACACAAATACACACACAACAAAAACAAAGAAAAATCGCATTAAACTTGGGAAACAAGAGAATTATCTCGCCAAGAACTGGATCCATTTTCTAACTTAATTGTGGCTGTAAGATATTAACTATGGGGATAATTAAGGAAAATAATAATAACTAAGGTTCTACAGGAGAGCGCTGGGAATTAATTTAGGAAATGTAGTGGAAACTGTGGTAACCAACTATCAGATCATAACGCAGATGTTCTTTTTGGGGGGAATTATTTAGTTAGAGGTAGTGCAGCGTTTGAAAATTGGCCTAATTCGAATTATTAAAATAAAGGTATAGCTAGTCCTTGATTAAGACATGAATATCAGTTAATTAGAAGTAATTAAGCTGGTTAATTTATTGTTATGAGCAAAATCCAGGTGATTAATTCACAATCCCAATAGTAAAATCCTATGTTAACATTTTACAGAATTTTTAAAGCAGACCGAATCATTTTACAAACGAAGATCCAGACTCCTAGACTCTAAAATCTCCATTTCAATAAGGAATCAGGTGACATTTTTTTTTTTTCAGGCGGGGCTTAACGTCCAGCTACCAATTAGGTGTCGTAGACGGGGGGGAGGCGGAAGCTCATACTTTACTGTAAACAATTTTTTTCCTAACAAATAAAAAAGTAAGTCATACGCGAGATTTGAACTGGGGATCTCCCACTTATAAAGCCACGTTCTTGATCACTAGACCAACAACCGCCCCAACTAAAAATGTAACATCAATATCGTTTAAATTCGTTGGAAGGGTAATCTTTTCTAAAAAATCACTGCTACAAAACAAATTCAGTGTAATGGGGAGTCCGTTATCATTTAATTTGAATTGTGGTTAAGTAAAGTAAGTAAAGTAACTACCAAATAAGGTGTCATGGACGGAGGCGACTAGCAAACTTACTTTACTGTAAATTTCTCATATTAACCATTAAATAAAATCCAAGGCCTAAACCGGGGGAATCGAACCCACTAACCAGCAATACATCTCAACTTTGCGGGTCTAGCTATACATATACATACATACTTTACTGTAAATTTCTCATATTAACCATTAAATAAAATACAAGGCCTAAACCGGGGGAATCGAACCCACTAACCAGCAATACATCTCAACTTTGCGGGTCTAGCTATGCATATACATACATACTTTACTGTAAATTTCTCATATTAACCATTAAATAAAATACAAGGCCTAAACCGGGGGAATCGAACCCACTAACCAGCAATACATCTCAACTTTGCGGGTCTAGCTATACATATACATACATACTTTACTGTAAATTTCTCATATTAACCATTAAATAAAATCCAAGGCCTAGACTAGTACCGCAATACATCTTAGCTTTGCGGGTCTAGCCTATAACCGCTCCGCTATCGTGGCGCCTAGATACAAAACAAATACAGTAAAATGGGAAGCCAGTTATCATTTAAATATGAATTCTTGTTGTGTTTTAATCCTTTAAATGCTCCGCTCCGATGGTAGCACCTAAACTAAGACTCAGATTTACACTTTCTATGACTATTCGGAAAGTTTTGTTGACCACACACTAGCAGAAAGACAGACATAAATACACACACACACACTGAACTAGATTGCAAAAAACACGTATTTTTGAGTTTGACAATGCCGAAACGGATGTCTCGATCGCAGGACGTTTCCCCTACAGGTGATGGCAAAACAAAATATCCACTAACTTCCTCATTCTAACTCAAACCTGAGTGGCAACACTGCTCAGACTAAAAACAACATTCCACAAATAAAGAGACAATAAAATTTATACAATAATTATGGTTATCAGAGTGGCTTATTATAATAGAATAACATTCCTTAAGGTGACACTCCTTATTGTAAATATGACATTAATGTAATCAGTGAAATATCTCTGTTTGTAACAATATCGCTTCACCTAATACCTACTAGTTTGTATGCATTGAACATTTAGCCTGCAATTCGTTCTAGGCTGTCTTGAATGTGTTTTTTTAAAAAGTGTAATAATCCCCGTTTAAAAATTAATATCAGGTTTGTTTTTCTCTCTCTTAATTGTCGACACAATAGAAAGTTGGCAATTATGAGATTACAGTTTCACCCACGCACGATTTGTGCGTATGTTGTGGATATGGTCTCTAAAATTGACCTAATTAAGAAAACGATAACCAATAAGAAAAGATACAAGGATGTAAAGCACTGAAATACCTCGCCTGCTGAATTATTTGTCTCCAGATTGATGAAAACCTGCTGAAACTTCAGTTCGGTACCTGTTCCCACGCTATTCACCAATTCAGCTAGGTTGTTGTTGCCTCATTTCACCAGCGCCTCAACTATTCTTACTTAACACCCGCTCTTTTTTTGGGTAAACTCAAGCACATATATACCTAATCTAAGCTGGAGTTCTTCAAGAAAATACTACACCACAGGTGTGGGCCGTCTGAGCCATGGAAAAAAGAATCGTACATCCCTAATCAGACGGTTGTACCCAATCCATTGTTGGTTCTCCAAACTCACATAGATTTCTTTAAAAACCACCTGGTTCACAATACGGGAGATCAAAGTCTATCCTGTTAAATGAAGTAATGGAGTAAACTTCATCCTCAACACTCTTCCAGCTACATTTATGGAACCACTCCCTGAGCCAATTCATCAAATACCATCCTAACATATTCTGGAAAGAAGACTGCCTGAAAACTGTTCTGATTCTTCTTACATCCAGGTAGAGTGAGATTCTAGAAACTCAATCGCACCCTGCTGATCACACACACACACACACACACACACACACACACACACACACACACACACACACACACACTGTCAGCCCCCAAAACGTCCCCTAAGGAGGAGATATCCTCTTCCATCAACGCTATTAAAGTCACCCAGTTGGTCAACCCGAAAAAAAGGACAATGAAAATAATATCAAATTCTTCTGTTTCCACAACTTGAGAACGAACCGTTTAATAAAATTATTTTTCAAGAAAAAAAAAGGATGTTATAGATTCTACCAGGAAATGGCCTGAGCGGAAGTAAGCTTTTCCAGGAGATGCGTCATCATCTTCAACAATCCTGATGTAGGTTCCACAGCAGGACATCGATTTCCTACAAACGAAGTCTCGGATTTTTAAAGGTTGTATTATTTACCACGATGACGTAACTTCTTGTCATTCACCCCCTGAATTGAAGTCATTTACATCTGAGGTGAATGTTTCAGCTGATAGCTTTAACTCTACTGAATGGTGCAATTTTTTTTTTATTTTTTGGTTTCGCCCGTATTTTATCCACAAAGTAAAAAAAGTAAAAGTAAAGTAATTGCCTAATTTACAGGCGGCCTTTACGTCCAACTACCAGATTAGGTGCCGTGGACGGAGGCGAGTAGCTAACTGTACTTTACTGTAAATTTCTCATATAAACCATTGGGAATATAGACTAGTACCGCAATACATCTTAGCTGTGCTGGTCTACCCTATAACCGCTCGGCTATTGTGGCGATTAGCTAACTATACTTTACTGTAAATTTCTCATATAAACCATTGGGAATATAGACTAGTACCGCAATACATCTTAGCTGTGCTGGTCTAGCCTATAACCGCTCGGCTATTGTGGCGATTAGCTAACTATACTTTACTGTGAATTTCTCATATAAACCATTGGGAATATAGACTAGTACCGCAATACATCTTAGCTGTGCGGGATTAGCCTATAACCGCTCGGCTATCGTGGCGATTAGCTAACTATACTTTACTGTGAATTTCTCATATAAACTATTGGGAATATAGCCTAGTACCGCAATACATCTTAGCTGTGCAGGTTTAGCCTATAACCGCTCGGCTATCGTGGCGATTAGCTACTGTGAATTTCTCATATAAACCATTGGGAATATAGCCTAGTACCGCAATACATCTTAGCTGTGCGGGTCTAGCCTATAACCGCTCGGCTATCGTGGCGCCTCCCTCAAAGTATAATTGCAGGTCTGTGTGCGCAATATATTGACATTAAAAAGTAAAAAAGCAAAGTTACAGAGTAGATAATATTTTCACGATCTATCTACTATATGTTCATATTTTACGCAATACAAAATGTGAAATAAGTGAACCCGGTTTAAATAGGTTTAGAGAGGAGAAAAACTGATTTATAAATTGTGGTCAGAACAAAAAAAAGCAAATGTTGTGGATGAGAATGTAAAGGCATTTGATAAAGATTTGTTACATACACAGTTTCACCATCAACACTATTTTGTAATGGATGTAAAACTAACCAGATGAAGATACTCTAAAACCAAAAGTGTGCATGTAGATATATATTTTGTTCTCTTTTTATTTATTTTAAAAAAATAAAAATAAATGAATTATTGCAATATTTGTTGTTATTTAGGGTTGTCATGACGACCTTAGGCAGAATCCCCACGTACAACCTTGGTTTGAAAGTTAACACACCAGCTGTGGGGCAAAGTTAAAAGTACCTTCTTCATGGTTATAGCAACTTGTCTACAACTACGAGCCTGCATGCGTAAATGGTTACAATTATTATACTTCAACAAGATTCTGCAGAAAACACTCTCTGAACAGGGGTTTACGTAATTATATTTTTTATTTTTTGAACTTTAGAATTTGTTACTTTAAATAAGAAAATATACGTTATTTATTATGATAATGTAATTCTGACACTGTGCTTCCTGTAACCTAGACGTTGTTCCCACTTCCCTTATATGATTCCTAACGCAATCAGATTCCCCTTAATTTAGGAAATCCACATTAGTAATATAAATTAAAACGAAAATCACAAGATGTTTACTGATTTTTTTGCTTTTTGGTTTAAATAGAAGGATTTCCTCCAGATATTTTTTCCCCACATTCCATCTAACTCCAATATAACACACTAAAATGAAGCGGGAAGGAAGTGGAATATTGCAGGAATGATGGAAAGTTTGGTAATTTGTTCGCTTATAGAGCTTTAGAAATTAATGACATCAACTCTCAGATCCTAATTAATAATCTCATCCCAAAGCAAACAAGCAGCTCTTTTTTTCCCGCTCAATTTGCTCAATCTCTTCCGTATCCCCTTCCCCCTCTAAAAACAAAAAAAAAACGGGTACGTGATTTATCATCCCACCTTTTTTACGGATTCAAAAAAAAAAACATTTTTTTGTAACCACTTGTTTATTAGTATATAAACGCTTCTCATTTTTTTTATTTTTTTTTAAAAAAAGGATTATGAAAAATGTTTTTTAGTTGAGATTATTCACCGGAAACGGGGGAAGATAAACAAAAGCTTAATTAATCATTTCTTTTTTTGATAAAGATTGATTATTATTAAAATTATTATAAAATAAAAATTAAATTAAATTCGTCAATTTGTAGATTGGTACAGTGACAATAATGTTGTACAGCAACATTCATGGTAAAGTAAAAGCCTAAAGGGCATTCTGAAATATTTCACTTGAAACGATTCCTCTGAAGGTGCGAGAGAAATTGATTATGAGAACAGGTTAAGTGTGAATACAAAAATCTATTGCAAGACCATTTTTATATAAGTTTAAATTACTTTAAAGCGAGTCAACAGTTGAACCCTAAGCTTTTTTTTCAGACCACTTCTGGACTTCAGACAGTATTACCGTCATTGCACACAAAATACTGTCCAATAGCGGATAGTGAGCTGTAAGAAGCTCCCGAGGAAAAGAAATCTTATGGGCGGCTCTTAAAATAATATTCGCAGTTTTAATTATTCATTTTCTATATCATTTCCATATTTACCTACTTACTTGTAATAAGAAATGCCTATTTTTTTAGGCGGGCTTTATGTCCAATTACCAAATTAGGTGCCGTGCACGGAGGCGATTAGCTAACTATACTTTACTGTGAATTTCTCATATAAACCATTGGGAATATAGACTAGTACCGCAATACATCTCAGCTGTGCGGGTCTAGCCTATAACCGCTCGGCTATCGTGGCGATTAGCTAACTATACTTTACTTTAAATTTCTCATATAAACCATTAGGAATATAGACTAGCACCGCAATACATCTTAGCTGTGCTGGTCTAGCCTATAACCGCTCGGCTATCGTGGTGATTAGATAACTATACTTTACTGTGAATTTCTCATATAAACCATTGGGAATATAGCCTAGTACCGCAATACATCTTAGCTGTGCGGGTCTAGCCTACAACCGCTCGGCTATCGTGGCGATTAGCTAACTATACTTTACTGTAAATTTCTCATATAAACCATTGGGAATATAGACTAGTACCGCAATACACCTTAGCTTTGCGGATCTAGTCTCTTACCGCCTAACATACTTTACTATAAATTTCTCATATTAACCATTAAATACATTTCAAGGTTTAGACCGGGAGTCGAACCCACTAAGCCAACAATACATCTTAGTTTAGAGGGCCTAGCCAATATCCTCTCGGCTACCGAGGCGCCTAACAAACAAAGAGTTTGGGTGCAGTTATGGGTTGCCCAGAATCTGTAGTCCATTGTAATGAAAGCTGTCTACTTTTGGTAACAAGTCAAGCACATATTTTAGGGATGGTAATTGACAGAAATGTCCGGGAAAAAATATTAGAATGCCATAAAAATATCCTCAGATTATACTCCAGACTTTGAACAAGGATTTTTTTTTTTAGGGAACACCTAAAATTAGTTGATCCAGTGTAAGAGAAGACTTATAAGTGAAATTAAACGGATGATAAAGCCAAGAGTAACGACATACTAAATGCTGCTGCCTGAAAAGTGAATGAAGGAGTACAATCGCTTGGCGTCCTTACTGTGACCTATGACCCTAAACATCCAATGTGGGACACCTAAAGAGAAGTGACTAGTCTCTGCAGGGAATCTTTAGATTAGATTAGATTAAATTTGGGTGGCCTCAAGGCCTACGCCACCGCGACCCCTATGGATCTATTGTGGCTCCCCGGCTTTAGAGCTCACCCTCCAGACCCGTCCGTTTAATCAGACTCTTAATTCTGGAGAGTGGCTCCTGGGTAAAGCTCTCAGGCCTTGGTTTTTCCTCCCCGAGAAGTAACATCCTTAGCCATACGAGCCCCTCACACTGACACAACACGTGTAGTGCCGTTTCTTCCTCTTCCTGACAGAACCTACAAAGGCTATCATCTGCCAGGCCCATGCGATGCATGTGCTTTCTGAGCCTGCAGTGGCCCGTTAATAGGCCTACAATTATCCTTATAGCCCCACGGCCTTGACGGATTAATTCTGCGGTCAGCCTCGGCGAGTAGCCTCTGATGAACTCCTTCGCCTGTCGCAGCCCAGTGGTGGCAAGCCACCACTCCTGAGCCTTACTCTGCACCCATGCATTGATGGCCGCAGACTTAACACATTTCGAAACCCCAAAGCAGGGCTCCGGGCCAACGAAGTGTCCCGCAGAGCCTTCCCGGGCCAATAAATCTGCCACTTCGTTCCCCTTGTGTCCTGAATGACCAGGTACCCAAACTAGAAAGACCATATTCTGGTCGCTAATTTCCTTCAGGGCACCCAGACAGTCCCAAACCAGCCTTGAATTGACCTGGTAGGAACTAATTGCCCGTAGAGCAGCCTGACTATCCGAGAAAATTACGACCTTAGAGTTAATAATTCTTCGCCCTTTAATCTCGGTAGCACAGAACCTAATTGCAGCTAGCTCAGCTTGAAAAACTGTAGCTAGTTTTCCTAGGCTAACCGAAAAGCTACATTTCGGTTTCGCCCCGTACACTCCCGCTCCTACTCCCTCCTCCAACTTGGAGCCATCTGTGTACCACATTGAATCTCCCACAACTGGGGGTCCACTTTTCCAAGCCTCCCGGTCCCCAATACAGACTTTGAAAGGCTTGTTGAAGTTATATTTGGGAGTCATAAAGTCCGAGGGCAGGCCCAGAATTGGGTCGGCCTCCAGCTCCTCATATAACTCTTGATACGCTCCTCCATGCCTAACGGTAATGGGGGCTTGTCCTGTCATAAGCCTAATGACAACGGCCTTTGCAACGCCTTGAATATATATGTGTAATGGGGGCAAATTTAATAAAACCTCCAAGGCCGCAGTAGGGGAAGTCCTCATGGCCCCAGTGACACTCAGGCAAACCAGCCTTTGAATATCACTGAGTGCTCGGATTCCCCCCCTGCAAGGTTTTTGCCCACCACGCCACCGCCCCGTGTGACACCATGGGTCTAACCACACTTTTATAGATCCAGAGCGTCATCCTAGGGCTTAATCCCCAACTTTTCCCACACAGCCTTTTGCAGCATCCTAAGGAAACCTTAGCCTTGTGGGAAATCATATTTATGTATGAATTCCAGGGAAGCCTTTACAAATGCTGGAAGAATATTAATGATTCGGGGTGACTTTATTAGATCGATTTTTTTTTTTTTCATCGAATTATTTTTTTGTGTGTCTTCAATACGTCAAAAAAAACAGACCGGAAAAACGTTTGATAACCAAAACCGTTACGCAAAGCGGAAAGTATGATATTCCATTAGTACCTAGCTACAGACTACGCTTTCATTAGAAAATCTGGAGCAGCTAGTAAATAGTATCTATAGATAATGATATTGTCTATAGATTATTCAGTACTTCATTAAGAGCACATAATGTACTATCTTTTTTTATGTTTTTTCTTCCATGTAATTCTATTCTCTGATTACAATAATATGACTAGCAGATACTTCACTTTGGGAAGTCCTAATTTACAATTGTAATCCACAATGGGCGCACGCCATGATGATGTATTCTGAAGAATAATAATGCCAACGAGGACGCGTCTATTGTCATTGACAGATATTTACCGCTTAATTTCTGCCCTCTCTCTCGCACGCCCCCCCGCTCGTTGTCATGATTACCTCATTTTTTGTTTTTATTATTATTTATTTATGTTCAAAAAAATAAAAAAAATGGTTCTTTGTTTAAATCAAGCTAGATGGAATAATTATCTTGAGTATTAATAACTAAAAATGTTTTGGGTAGATTTTGAATAATTTAACAAAGATCCGGGATAATTTTTTTGATATTTTTCTAATTATTTCTTATTCCTTTTTCCTTTAAGAGGAAGTATATCGTGTCAAATTCACCACCGGAAATAACTGAACTAATTTTTTAAGCTCACAGTCAGTATGTAAGTGAGTTTGAGTGGTGTCATTCAAAAATATACGCTGAAATTTAGTGTTCCGTTTTTATAGTAATTTCGCTTCCGGTACTCAAGGTTTTAGCACATATCAGGACCACCGGATGTGTGCTTACTTCTCCAATTAAATTTTCTTTCACTAGAGTCTTTCGTTTAAGAATAGAACTACATAGATCTAAAGTTGTTCTAGAGCAGTGATGGCGAACCTATGACCCGCGGGTCAGACACTGACCCACAATTACTAGGCAACCATTTGTTTGTTTACGCGGGTTGATTTAGATTTTCTAATTGTTGTGGATAATTTATTCTATTCTATATTCTATCTGTTTTTTTTTTCTATCACGCATTGACACAAAAGCAAATTTTAATGCTATCTATAACCTTTAGTTTGATCATTACAGTTCTAAAACGCAAATGACGACAAATGCTTTTGTAGTATTTTGAAATAAAGCAAAAGTGTTTATAAAATATCAAATAAAATGTATAATTTTACTCATATTTTGTTTGTTAAAAAAAAAAAAAATCGACAACCCAAAGCAAATAACCATATTTAGAATTGTTCTTCAGATAAAACACACTTTTGTAAGGTTTTGTTCAGTTATGTTTATAAAAAAGAGACTTCTATAGCCACTTATTTCGTCCCGTTTTACTCCGTTAAGCCAACTGAATTTTAAAGATATTTAGTTTTGAAAATATTCAGTTTAAAATTTTAAAAACTTAACTCTTGTGCAAATGGGCATTAGTGACCCAAGAGCTAGTACTAAATAAAATGAACAAAATTTGACCCACGTCTCAAAAAGATTCGCCATCCCTGTTCTAGAGGATTAACTCCAAAACTTGAAACCTAATCTAACCGGGTTGTTAGTGGCACTTTCTACCGGAAGTGGACACAACCTGGACTATCTAAACATGTAAAATTCAATGTTAAAATAGAAAATTCAACGAATAAAATCGCAATAATGGCCTTAACACGATTTCGTAACATTTCTGCTGTTCCAACTCTTAACAAAACGCTGTGTCAATCCATACTTTTCTATGTTCGATATCTTTTTCAGATATTTAGTTTTTTTTACCTCCTACTGCAATTTGAGATAACAATTTTTACAATAATCAGCTCAAATCTCTTTTTTTTAAAACCAACAGTCATGTGCACTGATTTACAAACATTGGCTTTCTTTATTAGCTATTTTTTCTTTTTTACTTCGTTGTTTATCATCATAATATGAAGCGAAGTATTTCTTCTATTTCCTGTTTAATATTTTCATAAAGTTAATGTATGCTCCTACATATTGGATACTTTATCTACTGGTAATTACGTCATCCATTGATATTTCCTGTGGCCTGCTATATTCTTTATTCATTCAACTCAATATCTCTGTGTTTGTGAGAGCGTGTGGAGTACGTGTGCTTCTCTATTGGCTTCACAGCAAGCAAGGTTTGTTTCATTCTTGAAGCACTTCACCCTCGGTTCCTTCTTTCTCCTCACTTCATTCCTCAAACCTCCATTGGGAACTATTTGTTGTTTTTATTTTTTACTATATTATCTAAACATCTGGATCGTATCTCTCGCCAAGCTCTCCTCAAGTAGCAACGTCCTTCTCTAAACCTCTTCAACTGCTGGTTACTTCATTTTTTTAAAACAATAAATTTTTTACTAATTTAATAATTAAAACGGGAGTCCTACAACAATATTGGCCATTTTATTTTGTTTAATCTAAAGTTATCTCACGGAATTTAACGCATGAACATTTGTCTCAAGATTGGTTTACAATCAGGGTATTACATTATCATTTATGTAAAGTAAAAGGGAGCCGTTTGATAGCAAAATGTTGCCTAGGCTACGAGATAAAGTTCTTCCTGCACAACCAAAGTCCTTTTAAGCAGCTTAACCGTGCCTAAAAAAGGGGATTTTTAATGAATTTTGGTGATAATAAGCTACAGTTTGCCTGTAGTCGCACTAAACCCACCTAATTACAAAACATCAACTAACTCTCAGCGAGCCAAGAAAACAGCGCAAGTTTTTAAAATCACTGTCGTTTGCTTTTGCCTCGGATACAATAGTTTCTCTTGCAACTATAAGGCGCCACTTTAGCCGAGCGGTTAAGAGGCGAGACCTGCGAAGCTAAGATGTATTGTTGGTTTAGTGGGCTCGATGCCCCGGTCTAATCGCTTTGGATTTTATTTAATGGTTAATATGAGAAATTTACAGTAAAGTATTTAGGCGGTTATAGACTAGACCCGCAAAGCTAAGATGTATTGTTGGTTTAGTGGGTTCGATTCCCCGGCCATGGATTTTATTTAATGGTAAATAAAAGAAATTTACAGTAAAGTATGTTTGCTAGTCGCCTCTTGTCCATGACACCTAATTTGGTAGTTAGACGTAAAGCTCGCTTGAAAAAATAGGCAATTTCTTTACTTTACTTGCAACTAAAAGCTGTATATATAAGAAAGCAATTTCATGCTCCAATTACGACTAGAATTACAAAATCTTCTAATCAATATTCAATTAAAGAAACATTTTGAAAAAAAGAAAATAAGATAGTGTGTTTTGATTTCAAATCTAGTCATACAATTATATACAAGTATAATAAGCTAATTTAGTCTCCGTCTGTCTGTCTGTACAGTAACTAGAAAAGTGTCCATATTTAACTAGGTATGAAGAAATAGTGACACTCCTATTTTGGTAAAAAAAAAGGAGGGGATTACAATAACTTAAAATTCCAACGACACTCTATAACCTTGTATAATAAATTAAAGTATAATACAATAAGAACAGTGTATAGAAACAATATTGGTTACGGTGCGTCCATGAAATTGTAACCATATAGTTATGTGTAGTATATCCTTATTGTAAGGTATAGCGTCATAATTAATAAAGAATGAAAACGTAATAAGTATCCACATTCATTGCATTTAATTATGCATAATTAATATTCTATTTTATTTATGCATTATATAGCATAAATACGATAATAAGCGTGATTTGTTTATATAATTCTGTAATTTAAGAAAACTTTCAAGCTATCGTCTCGCGCTATACTTTGCTGGCTCAGTAGTCGAGGCGGAAATAAAATTGAAGTCGAAATCTTTAAACACCCTAACAGATTAAACTATCTGTGATGGTGGATTCAAGTCTGAAACCGGAACATGGATGCTGGTGCAACGGATGAAATCAACCATATTATTTTCATCATTTTAATATCTTTTGCTGGAGGAACATCTTGCCGAGAAATCAACAGCAACTCCCCTCAGATATTAGCCCAAACAAAGAGTGGATTCCAAATCAAAGCTGAAAATAAATTCTTTCCACTCTTTACTTTAGATGATTCGTGACGATCGCTTTTTTTATTATTATTATTATTATTTCTCTTTCTGGCCGCAAAAGTATAGCAGAGTGCCGCGTGCGGCAAATATGATGATTGGCTCGGATAAGGCGGTAAAGTATTTTCACAGTTGGTTAAGTCCGCGCCCAACGTGGTATTCTAACTCTTTTATTTCATTTTTTTTGTTTTCAGATTTCGTGTTTTCCTGAGACATTAATTACCCCACGTGACTGCAGAGTCTAGGGGGGGTGGAGGGGGCTAGGCTAGGTACTACTCGCTAGGACAATGCCCCAAACTAAGCAGCAGAAGGAGAAGAACTAAGTAGAGTTAGGAGTGAACAAGATTGTGGTTCTTTGCCAGGGATATAATACAAAAAACTTCCATATATACCTCCTCCACAGCTCCCAGCTCCCAGATAACTCCCCCATCGCACCCTTTACTAATTACACAACACACACACACACACACACACTCACACACTATACTGACAAAGAGTTATGTATCCACACCCACTCATAATTTCTTAAAAGCAGTTGAAAAAATTAAACTTTTGTACTTTTATACACTTGTATAATAATGGTTAGTATTTATCATTTATGTAATTAAGTTCGCTTTAGTCCCACATTTCTTCTACCCAAAAGTATTCATCTTAAACTTACATATTTATAGCCTAAGATTATTCATATATTTTTTTTTTTAAATTTGCTATACAAATTAGCTTCATTTTATTACTTTGTGTGATGAGCCGAAAGAGCAATATTTCTGCCTATATCAAGTAAGAAATAGCTACTGAAGATGCTGCTCTTTCTAAGCCCAAATGGCTTTCTCTTTCCGTAACTTAATGGTAATTAAATTTTCTCTTAACTTAGTATTTCTACGAAAAGATGGTCGACTTCAATGCTCAGTTGTTTTTAACTAAAAGAAAACGGTTCTGAAGAAAAGTATGACATAAAAGCTGCCCCAGGATCATGTTAAAAATAGATATTGCCTAGGCATATGTGATAGGCAAAATCATAAGGGACGTTCAAATGAAATCAAGAGATGTGCATCAAAAAATTTAGAAAAAGCTCGCTTTATAAGGCCTTAAACAAAAATGTATTTCACTGCTTAAATTTGATTCAAGCAAAAAAATAAATTATTGAATGAATTTAAAAATTATGTATCTACTACGGCCTTTTTGTTTTATAATTCGTTATTGAATATCTCAAAGGGAACTGATAAAACTACACGAATTGTTTCTATTTTTACACGTTGCAAAATTGACCCTGATCTGTATCTACGATCTGTATCTGTATCAGTGTTTCATCTGAGAGGACAAACAGAATATTCCACGTCTAAGGAATCATTTTGGTAAAGAATTAGCAGATAAATAGATGAACTTGTAATCCACGGCAAGCAGCACTTAGTTAAAGATTAATTGAGGAAGACTAACGTGTAAACCCACACACTAGACAAGCAATGACGAAATGTGCGAAACTGCTTTACAGACTACTTGGACGACGCTCCAAATTACCCACTGAACTCAAACGATTACTATACAATACTATCCTCAAACCTATGGTGGACTTACGGACTAGAGCTGTGGGGTTCAGCCTAACCTACACATACGGACAGTACAAAACATTTCAGTCAAAACTCCTTCGACAGGCAGCTGTCGCTCCTTTCTACAGTGACTAATCACACCGACCTTAACATTCCCTTCATAGACCAACTCGCTAAGACTAAATATCAAAAATTCCATACTGCTCTCACTACTTGCTCTAATCCTCTTGTACTGTCTCTCGCCTCCTCTGACATCCCTAACAATACTCCTCGACGGCTGAATCGCCAGTGGCCCCGCGACTTCCTTACAGTCTGAAGAACTAAATCTCTCCTCTCTCCCACTCATAATCTCCTCTTCACATTCCCCTATCCCATATAGAGAGTGCTACCGCTGGGTAGCTTCTCTCCTCCTGCTCTTCCCGCTCCAGTTCATCTCATTCACCTCCTATTTACTTATTGTATATATTTATACAGATTGTAAATTACAAAATAAAAAAAAAATAAGGAAATTTAAAATTCAATTAAAACTGTTAAGGAAAAGCATGAACGTTGGAAAAACACCCAAATTTAACAATTTACTTGAAAAGGTATTAAATACAAAAAGATTTGTCCATAAATTGAAATTATTAAAAAGATGGAGAAAAATTTTACTTTTAGTCAATGTTAACAGCAGCGTGACTTTTAGAAATTTTTTTGATTTTTATTTTTATAAGAAATAGAAAAGAAAAAAGTCAATAAATAGAAGGTTAAGGAATAAAAAAAAGGAGTAGACTTTATAGAAGAAGAATGTGCGTTGAAGTGGACATAAGAAATGAGGCAGGTAAAAATATGGTGAATAGAAAGATGGTTAAAATGATAAAAACTAGTGATGAGTACGATCTTATCACAAAGATTTTTTTGCCTACTACATAATTCATAAATACTACCAAGTTTTAAACAGAATAGATTGGCTAAGATCATTGTTTGGAGGCACAGAAAAAGAGAAGAAGACAAATTGATAGAAAACATGTTTTTGTATTGAATCAATAAGAAATCGAAAAAAACGGGAATTTTTTTTTAATATCATAAGTCAAACTAAAGAAGAATCTTATTTTTGATTTTGGTAAGCATTTTAGTTTTCTTGTCTTCAAACTGTATCAAATCTAAGCTATGTAAATACTCTTGGCTATGATTTTCTTTGTAAAGTAATTTAACTAAATTCTATATATTTTAAAAGAAACAGAATCCGAGGTCTAATGAAGAAGAAGGCGTCTTTGGCCGACCATTTCTTTTTTTATTCAACAATATTTTTATGGCCCCTCAGGGTTATCACAAAGAAACAACCTGTTTCCATTAAATTACCATCTTCCCTATGGAACATAAGTCTCCTAAAATTGCCCTGTTCTTGTAAACCTGGTAATTTACTCCATAATACTCCAGATTATTCACCCAGTCAGATGGGGTTTTGTGGTTAGACATATATTATCATCGATTTCCCCCCCCCACAACAAAAAAATTTTTGTTTTGTTTTTGGTTCATCAAAATAATAATCAGAAATGGGGGAAAAAATTATCTATGCATATTCAAGTGCTTCTAGATCGCAATAGAAGGGCCATGTTTGAGTCTGTACTAAACTCAGGACAGTTAGTTGGATTAACAGGAACCACACAGAGATGAAAATCCTGAACGAATGCCTAATATACGCTCAGGTAGTATAGGAGCAACATTCAGGAAATGTAGGACAATCAATGAGGATGTGTTTAGGGGATCTCCGCGTTCGAATCCAGCTACTGAGCCAATCCCTTCCCCGCGAGCTCTCTTATTGGTTGATTAACAATGGAGAGAGTGATGAACTGGTGCGGGAGAAGAGCAGGAGGAGAGAAACTACCCAGCGGTAGCACTCTCTATAGGAGAGAGGAGAGATTGGAGAATAATGACGTTTAGGTCTTCAGACTACAAGGAAGTCGCGGGACCATTGACGATTCAGTCGGCGAGAAGGATTATTAGGGATGTCAGAGGAGGCGAGAGACTGTACAAGAGGATGGATTAGAGCTAATCGAGAGAGTAGTATGGAATTTTTGGTATTTAGTCTAGGCGAGTTGGTCAATAAAGGGAATGTTGAGGTCGTTGTGAAGAGTGAGGTTAGTCCACCGTAGAAAGGAGCGTCAGCTATCTGTCGGAGGAGTTTTGACTGAAATGTCTTGTACAGTCCCTATGTTTGAAGGTTTGGCTGAACCAAGATTGTAGGTTTGAGGATAGTACTGTATATTAATCGTTTGAGTTCAATATGGTAATTTGTAGCGTCGTCCCAAGAAGTCTGTAAAGTAGTTTCGCACGTTTTGTCATTGCTTTTGTCTTTTAAGTCTAGTGTGTGGGTTCCACGTGAGTCGTTTGTCTATGTAGAGCCCAAGGTAGCTAGCACCAGATCTTCAAGTGCTTCTACTAACTTCTGCTAGATCGCAATAGAAGGACCATGTTTGAATCTGTACTGACTAAGGACAGTTAGATTAACAGGAACAACACAGAGATGCAAATCCAGAACAAATTTCTAATATATGGTCAGGAAGTATAGGAGCAACATTTAGGAAATGTAGCATCAATCAATAAGAAAGTTAGGGGATCTCCGCGTTCGAATCCAGCTACTGAGCCAATCCCTTCCCCGCGAGCTCTCCTATTGGTTGATTATTAATTAGCGGATTAACAAAAAATTTTTGCATTAAAAGTCATTAGAGATCATAATCAATTTGTTTCAAAAGAATTATTGCGATAAATAGGTTTTAATAAAAAAGATGGTGAAGCTGGTATTTAGAGTGACGCATAAAAAGGAACTAGAGTGGGGAGGGGGGAAACAGTAGGAAAGGTAACATAATATTGGGGAATATCTTAAGAAAAGTTGAGGAGGCCAACTACAAAATCGATCAGAAGAGTAGGAAAGGAACCATCGAAAAAGATCTCTCAACAATTCCAACTTCGTTTCACCCTACGCCTCCATGAGCCTGCAACTACTACAACAGATCCACTTTTTTCCATTTTTTTTTGTGCCCGTAAGTTTGTCTCTCGCCCCAAACTCCACTATATACCACTTCTAAACTCGAAAATGATAAATCATTTCTCTCTATTCTCGGAGCCTCCTCTTTCCTCCCTCTGTCCTTCCTTTTCTTTCTTCTTCAAGCTTACACGCCCTTCTTCTTCTTATTCTTTTTTCTTTCTTTTACTTCCCAACATACCCATAAGATTAGTCTAATAGATAGACATTCGTTTGCATTTATTTTCAACTTCTTTCTCAGTTCTTTCCAAGGGCGGTTCAAACTAGAAACCAATATTAAAAACTGGATTCGGTCCAATTCCTTATACTTTTGTATTTTATTTATTATTTATTATTTATTTTTTGGTTTATTTAGCATTTTTAAAGGAAATAATATTTTTTTTTTGTTCAAATTGTAATCATCTTTTCGAAAAGAAGTTTTAATAATATATCATTCATATTTTTTGAGTGTGTGTTTGTGAATGTAATACTTTCTACGAGATTCTATTACTGCGAGAATATCCCCCAGAGAGAGGAGGAGGAATGTGGATATAAGAAAAATAGTGGAGAAGCATAGCAAACAGTGACAGCAGAAATGGAAAAGAAGCAGCTGTTATGGTTCGACCACGTGTTAAAGGATGCCAGAAAGTAGAATGCCGAAGACTAGTCATGCAATGGAGCCCTCCAGGTATGCGGAAAAGAGGCAAGCCTAGGAACAGATGGCAAAATGGCATCTGTAGAGCTAATGGCTGGACGAGGGATGTGCGAGCAAGACGCGATGGATAGAGTGCACTGGAGAACTAGTATAGATTGAATAGAGTAACTATGGTTCCTGCAGTGCACTACATTGTTGGTATATGTGTGAAGTATATTTGTTTTTACGTAGTAGGGAAATTGCTCTGAAGAAACCTCAAGGTTGAGACGCTCCCTACACAATATTGGTTGGAATACGTATTAAGTATTTAATACTAAGTAATTTACTTTGTGTTAATTTTAGTAGCTAAATATTCTGCTTCAAGGCGCCTCGATGCCTAGTGGTAAGAGACTAGACCCGCAAAGCTTAGATGTATTGTTGGTTAGTGGGTTCGATTCCCCGGCCATGGATTTTATTTAATGGTTAATATGAGAAATTTATAGTAAAGTATGTACAGGCGGTTAAGAGACTAGACCCGCAAAGCTTAGATGTATTGTTGGTTTAGTGGGTTCGATTTCCCGGCCATGGATTTTATTTAATGGTTAATAAAAGAATACAGTAAAGTATGTTTGCTAGTCGCCTCCTGATCCATGACACCTAATTTGGTAGTTAGACGTTAAGCCCCCGCCTGAAAAAATAGGCGATTACTTTACTTTATTGGACTTCAGAAGCGGTGAAGAAGACTTCTTAGTCGAAGCCATTGTTTACTTCTTCTAGCCTAGAGTTTGATGAAAATAGTGAAAACTGGTTGGAGTGGGGGATTAATTGAATTCTGGGGGGAGAAAAAAATGATAGAAAATCATGCTCTTGAAAATTTATTGTTGTTGATGATCTCTCTGAAGAAAGAGATTTAAGTAATTAAACACTAAAATTGGTTCTCCCATGTTGCTTTTTTTTCTAAAAACAATGATGCTGTTATAAATGATGGTATTCTAAAAGTAAGTTTCTCTCTATAGCATTGATGAGCAGAATAAGATAAGCGTCCAATCTTAACATCCTATTAGTCAACATGTCCAGAAGATGTACAAAATTATTTAACCACGCCCTCACAAAAGGCCCACCAACTGTCTCTTTACCATTTCCATGGTTTTTTTCGGACAGGAAACCCTCTGGATGTCAACTTGGAAAAATAAATATTTGTCATTTGAATGGGAGTGCCATGATTGGAACTGGTTGATTGTGAAGATGAGATGATGATGTCTAGTTTCATGGATTTTTTGTTTTGTTTGACAAAAAAAGATGTCATAGGAACTGGACTTCAAAGTGGGAATAGATAGATGTCATTCAGGATGAGGGGGGAATGACCCCAAAAAAATAAAAATAAAAATTGGGTTCACAACTCTAGATTTCTTTACAGATGCGCTAGATAAATACAAGATTTTAGGCAATCAATAATAATCAGTAGAAGATGTGTATAGTATTTGTCCAGTCTTTGCCTCTTTCTCTATCAAGTTGAATTGATGGAGGACCATTATTTAGGGAAATGACCAGTTTGTCTCACTCATCAAGGGTCTGTCGGGATTTAGACGAGAGAGAACAACAGAGCGGCTGTGAGAAATGGTTGGATCTAGCACTCTATACAGATCAGGATTCTTACAAATGAGTTTAACTGCAAGTATATGTCAATGTAGGTGTATTAGAATCACAAAATTATAGAATTTCAGTCCCGCATTTAGTCTACATTAAACTGTACATGTGACAGTTTATTGAAATAAACAGTAATGGCACTGGAACTGCCCATCTACCACGACAGGCCCCTAAATCAAATTATCCGGGAATTTTATAGAATCAAATTTCCAAATTAAAGTTATAGATCCAAGTACAACCGGAACTCCAAGTTGAAGGAAAATCGTAAGGGCATTTTTTGAGGCAAAAAAAAAACTTAAAAATTGATTAAGAAATGGGGTACTTCCGGTATCCTGATTTGGGCTAAACGAATAGTTTTGACTTAGTGGAGTAAACAGAATTAAATGGTAAGTAAGAATCAGTTGTGGTTAAGGAGGGTTTCTTTTAAAACCA
Source organism: Rhodnius prolixus (assembly GCF_049639745.1). Classification (NCBI taxonomy): domain Eukaryota; kingdom Metazoa; phylum Arthropoda; class Insecta; order Hemiptera; family Reduviidae; genus Rhodnius; species Rhodnius prolixus. The sequence continues at coordinate 5,854,596 of NW_027411593.1, read as the reverse complement.
TGACACAGGTTCAATATTGGAGTTGTAATTAATCGCAAATAAACGATTTTATGAACTTTGAAATATAAGCGAATTTCACGATATTAATCGTAACCTAGTTTCTTTTTTTTTGCTCATAATCAACAGGTAGAAAAGATAATAGTGCACGCATCGAAGCAGAAGAGAGGAAGAATGAATTAATTGTCCTCGAACCAGGGCAATTGGTCTTTCAAGAATTCTGATATAGAAGTTTTCAAGTTTATTTTAAAAGGCTGTAGAAAATGGAGGCTGTATATGGAGAATAATATATTAGGTACTTCATCTATACAGTAAGCTGAGAGAAACCCAGACGCGATGTCCACTTGTCATGATTAATCATTTAAGTCACACAAGCCAAGTCCTTCTTTTCCACAACACAACTGGTTGCCTGGGTTGCCGGAGTTAGTTAGAAACAAAGCACCTCTCTTCTATTCTCCGATAAACTTTGGTGCATGTCTGTGTGTGTCTGTATGTGCATCAAAAGAGTGATAGTGACGGAAGTAAAGGAGAGGAAGAGAGAGAGAGGACGGACTGAGACTTGAACAGAGGAAAGGGACAAAACTTAAAAAAGATGAAAGACGGATAACGATTACGACTGTTAACAAATCACCGGCATTTATAGTTAAGAGCTTTCAGTTCTGACTTTAAAGCTATAAAAACGAAGCTAGAAGAAGCCCGTTGGGGGTCATTAAAAAGCTATGTGTCGCTCACCCACACTCTGACAGTTCAACATATAAACACAAAACACGAAACAAAAACAAAAGAGAGAACAGAAATCTTTTTATTCTCTTCAACATTTTTTTCCTTTTTGCTTCACCCAAATGGTTCTTTTATAGATAAAACAGATCATTTCTAGAAGAATAAAAATGTAATTTTTAACATTTTTTGGACGTTTAAAAAGGGAGGGTGTATTTCTTAATTTATAACAAGTCATTTTATTTCTTATCTAACAGGAGATATTCATTAGGAAGTTTAACGTATCGATTTTTTGAATGATCATCAATCAAAATTGAATACCTATTTAATTGGTAGAATTGGTATTCTGGGCTATTGATGATTTTTGGATGAATTCTAAAGTGTTACATGGAAATGGTATTCATGCTGTTAAGTGAACATAAAATAGAGACAGGCGGAGAAAATGATTCGTGTCGGATTTTTGGAAATGGTAACTGGTAAGTATCTAAGATGGCAGAAGAGGGATACGCCAGCGGATACTCTACAATTATACTTCTATCCTACCAACCAATAACGTCTACGACATTAGGTTATAGACCAGAGATCAAATAAGCACCAAAAAATCACGTTACTTTGAAATGACTACTTGACAACAGATCCAATCTCTCGTGAAGCAATAATCGACAATCTATAAACAAATACGCCCAAAAAAAACAACAGTAGACATTGAACTTTGTTCTGTTCAAAGGAAACGTATCTCTATTTCCGTCAGGGTTACCATAATAGACGTTTTAATTTTCCTAAGATCCCAGACAATCCCAGTTTAATCCATTAGACCATCCCATCTCCTTATCTTACTGTTGAGAAAATTTCAGATATCTTTTCTCTTGGTGATTAAAACGTTTACTTCCCGTCCTAATGTGTGATCTTTATGTTGTCCAGTTGCAGGTAGTATATTTACTGCTAGCAATTCCCCTTTGGGGATTGTGCAAAACCGCCATTAAGCAATTTTTTTTTAACTGAACCTATAAAAAAACCTATAAGCTGTTCCTACTTGTTTGAAAATTGAAAAGAAAAAGAAAAAAATATATCATACAAAGATGTAGCATAATAAGCAGAATTAATAGACTGCAACCATACAGAAGGTGCCAATCTGGTGAGATGTTTTCTGCAGGATAACTAGTAGGAGGAGGAGCTCCTGTCATTATGGACAGGATGGAGTAGCATCCAAATGGTTCTAGGAGTAATCCATCTTTTTTGGATTGCAACGAGTGTTTGTGGAGGGGTTATCTTCTATCTCTCTCACACGCATACTCTCTATCCCCCACTACTCACTATCAGCTGGACGAAGCTGCCAACTAAATCACCCACAGAGCCGAATTCACGTTCACAACACTAAAGCCAGCTATAAATTAACTTAAAATGAAAATTAACTTATCAAAAAAGTGATGAAGTGTTAGAAAATAAAATATTATCAACATCTGAGAAGAGAGAGAGAGAGACGAAGAGATAGAAAACGAAGTTCTGCATTTTGAAGGAAAATACATGTAGAATGAATAATCGGTTATCGGATATCAACTGCTGGAGGCAATGGGAAATCTAGGGTTTATTTTTTTCAATATCTGCCACTTATTAGCATTTCCAAGATAGATAAATAAATCTTTATTATAAATGTGTACCATAAATACAGGACATGAACTGCCAAACCAATGTTCAATACATTATAACCTTCATAACAATGGTATGCGGAAAGCTTAAGATTTGAAGGATACAGAATGCAGGGAAAAAGAGGAAAAACCTGCATCTAGGACAGAAAGTTGAGGAAGTATGTGTTTCAGTGTTTTGTGTCCTGTAGGGAATAGAAGGATGTGTAGGAGGCTATGTCGTGGCAGAGTGGATTAAGATGACAGTCTAGGGAAGGAAGGGGAGTTTCAGCAGACGGTTTTTGGATGTAGGAGTGTACCAGGGATAATGTGACTGCAGTCTCTTGTAGTGAGTCAATTTCAGTGCGTCTAGGTGAGTTTGTCGCTAAGTCTGAGTAAATTTGTTCTGCGTTGTCCTGGTGTTGCTACTAAAATTAGCATTTCCTTTTTACATTAAGTCACCCATTCTTTATTAGTTTCTTATCATTTCTTCAGGGACCTTTAGACTCTAACCACCATCCTAGAGAAAGTATGGCATATGGACAGTACACTGAACAGGTTGCATGGCTTTGGATCTAGATTGGAGTTCTCTTATCATAGGACTCGATAGGATCAGAATTCCTTGATAGGTGGAACAATGTTTCCCGTTCCTAGCCACTGTCCTGGGCCTGGCTGGGCTCTTGGAGACCAGAAAAGGTAACCCGCATAAACTATTGGTAGGAGGACACTAGTGATGGGCACTACTCCAAACTATTGGTAGGGATAATGATAGTTTAATGCTCACTGATAGTTTACTTAATCTATCTGTGGATAAATTCACTATTCTACTTTATTACACCTCAATTTGAACAGTAATTTTTTGAAACCCATGGTGAATTTGAACCACTTTTCTTTTACACTAAACTACAGCAGGGTTTGATTGTGTTGTTGAGAATGGTTGCCCTTACGCCCTTACGAACAAGATAATTACAACAAAGTCGGTATAAAAGTGCAAAGATTGGATTAAGGCCATCATTCTCTTGAAGGCCCAAAATATCCCTCAATAATCCTTGCAAGTATTTTCCAAGAAGATCACTTTTATTGATGAACTATAGCAGCAGTGTTACCACCCTCCAGTACTCCAGAGAGCAAAATGAGAGGTGGAATCTGTTTGCGTGCGGCATTAAACAGCCGTGTTTACATTGGGCACTAAGCCATTACCATTTTTTTTTGTAGTTAAGGTTATATTGATTTTAATTAATGAATCATCCTTGTTGATTGTGTCCGTCCGCCTGTTTGTATGTCAGGGGATAGTATTGTATTTTATGTTCTAGAGACGTAAACATGGGATCAATATCCCTCCCAATGAGTGAACATCGAATAATAAAGGGAAAACAGAGACAGATATAGCTTGCCTTCTGAAATAATTATATGTACCTGAGAGAGAGACAGAGATAGAGTAAGAAAGGTGGAAAGATGAAAGAACTGACCGTTATTAACAATACAACTAACAATTAACTTTAATTACAGACTGTACCAATAAGGTAATTTAAAGTAACCTCTACTTAATTCAGCCGCCCAATCCTTATTTACATATAAACCCAGTTATAGAAATGAAATTAAGGTTTTCGGTCACTATGTGTACATACCACCACTGTTATTGGTTCTTTACTTATCTACACATAAGACAAGTGTTAACATTCACAACACAGGTCTTCCAGTTCTCTCTAATCGTACGCAAACGGAAGTAGAACATGCAGGATTTTTGTTGTTGTTGATGACATATTGCAAGTGTGAGATGATCAATAAAGGCTTGATCGATGACGGTGAAAAAAAAAATTGAGTCTTAAAAATAACTTGATCAGATCGAAATAAAATGTATATTATGTGGTTAAGTCCGCAATGCAGTGCTAGTTTATCTTTGATTTCATCAATAGCAGCATACATGTTTACTGGCATCCTTGACCAGGTTTCGAATTTCTAATCCATCAGAGATAGATTTATCATTTTGGTACATTTTATCCATATTCAGTTGACAATTGCATTTACAAACAAAAGAAATCTAATAAATAATACCGCTTGAAATAAGAAACCAAAATTACCTTGTATACAGGAAATACAAGATTAAGGCAGTGTGGATAGATTGTAATTCTAGTATTTCTTTTTTTGCCCCATTATCTATTTCACCTGAGAGACTAGATATTACTCTAGGTTACAGAATTATTATTGAAATCACCTGGGTATTATTAAATACAATTACATTTCAAGACCTTTTCTCTTTTTTTATTCAATACTTGGAGATTTTTTTGTATACTCTTCTAACCTGGATTTAAGAAACCTTCAACAAGTTTATAAACAAAAAAAAAAAAGATGTCGTAAAGGTTATTTTGAGCTGGAAGGAACGTTTAGAAAAAATAAAAAGATTTGAATTACTTCAACATTATTAAAAGATAATTTAGAGGCTGGAGACAGTAACAAACTGCGACAAACAAAGAATGAGAAAGTCAAGAAATGTCCACTTTGTCAGAGGGCCTTTACGTCCAACAGCCAAATTAGGTGTGATGGACGGAGGCGACTAACAAACATACTTTACTATAAAGTTCTCACATTAAACATTAAAATCCAAAAACCTAGACCGGGAATCGAAGCCACTAACCAGCAATACATCTTAGCTTTGCGGGTCTAGTCTCTTAACCGCCTAACATACTTTACTATAAATTTCTCATATTAAACATTAAATAAAATCCAAAACCTAGAACGAGAATCGAAGCCACTAACCAGCAATACATCTTAGCTTTGCGGGTCTAGCCTATAACCGCTCGGCTATTGTGGCGCCTAACAAACAAAGAATATAGCTGGCGCAGTTATGGTTGCACAGAATTAAAATTTTTTCGAAATGAATTTATATAATATTTATATTTAATGCGAAATTATTAAAACCAATAATTTCGAAATACCAATTTTACCAAATATGAATGTGTATGATAAGTTATAATATTTAATACCATAAAAACACATCCAATATCTGGAAAGTAGGCAAAAAAAAAAAAAAATAAATAAATAAAAAGCTAAATAATTTACGATAGAATCGAAGGGCGTTCATAAATTTCGTGTCTTCGTTCACATGTTACTTCGTTTCTTTATATGGAGAGTTTTAGCTTGTAAAGTGCGCTCTGACCAGCTTGGACTCAGCGATTATCCAACAGCTGGGACCCCACCGCGTATTTAAAATATTCCCCTCCATCCTAGAATCAGATGGCCATTTAATATCTATCCCACATAAATATGCAACATTTACTTATATTCCTCTAACATGTTTATTCTTTATTCCATAAATTGTAACCTGTTCATTATAGATTACCTAAATTTTATTAAATAATATCCGTTTTAAATTAATATTTCTTATTTTTTTTTTATGATAATGGTCAAAATAGTAAAGATTGATAGTTAATTCTCTGTAAGGAAGAAAAAGGACTAAGCTCTTACGGATTTTTGGAGTCCCTAAGAGTCAAACCGCCTAGCTGACGAACAACACCTACCCGGAATCAAAGAACTCCTGAATCTGGTGAGAAGAACTCTTACTCAAGATTCTAATTCCTAAATTTTTCTTCTAATTGCGCATGCTTAAGTCACACCTCATTCTTATTACTTATTCTTATTTAGAAGGAATCTATCCATCACCTCTCAGAGAAATACCCTTGGATCGATTTTCAAGGAAATATTTTTCCAGTAAAAGGTAGTCGATGTTTTGTGTGTTTGTAATCGCTATGAAAAGTTTCAATGAAAATTGTAAAAGCTGCTTGTGAGAAAAATCTTGTAAAATACTGGAAAATTTTATTCGGTAATTGCATTTCTGGTCAGCCGATTTTGCATGAAAATTTTGGAAATTCAGTTGAATATTTGATTTTTATTAAAATTATACAGGTGGTAAGCGAGTGCAATAAACAGTAATGGCACTTAAGAGAGAGGCCTCTCCATCCCTCCGTCCAGGAGGGAATTTTCTTGGAAAAATGTGTATTTTTAAATAAAAAGAAAAGTTCAAGAAGCCCATAAAATTTAAAGAAAATCTTTAAACCTGTTAAGCGTGGAATTTAGTTTTTAAAAAAAAAACCGCACAATGTACGGAATTAAAATCAGACAATGACGTAGTATACACGTCGAAAGCAGGGCAAAACAACCAAAAGTTTACAATAGTCGTAATACTTGCAGCAAGCGACTTTTTCTGCAGTCTCTGGAGGGGCTTACAGATTACCAAAGCATTCTGTGCTCATTCAAAAATCTTGCACCGCTTCACGTTATTTATTGCCTCTAGTTAACTAGAGACGCAAGAGCTTTTACAAGGAAGAAAAGAGCTTTTTGAATTCTGCGCAAAATGAAATCATGCTCGTACTGAGGTCTGAATCTCTATCTAAGGTAAAAAAACCGGGCATTGCACAAGGGGTTGAGAGCTTCTATTTGTGCGCGTAATTCCCCAATCTCTAATGCGGAGACGAAACATATACCAACCGCTTATCATTTGGCTGACTCCCACCGCAGTTCTATTGGGTAAGATAAAGGAAACATCCCACCAAATAATATTCTTATTGTATTTTTATTAAAATTTCGAGTTTTTATAGTTAATGGCAATTTTATATTTTTCACAACGAGTATACACGTCGTACGCACCGTAACAGAGATTTTGGTTTGACGTCTTTAAAGCGCTTAACTGGTTAAAGGAAAACAAGTATAATAATGAAGCTAACTACCTTTTTCCGGTACTAATTTCCGTTTTTCTAAAAAAAAAAGTAATTTCATAAGTCGTGTGATTATTAAGAGCAGCTTTTGTCCTTTTTCTTTTTTTTTTTTTGCTGTGATAATCAGCGACCGATCCTGGAACATTTAAGAGGATCCAGCATTTGGAAACGTCCATTTACAGGAGAGAGAGAGAAAAAAAGATGCAATCTGATATCTCTGGAGTGAAGCTGAATAAATTACTTAGCTACAAAATATTCTGATGTCTCGATAAAAAAACAAAAAAATCTTGTGTTTTAATTGTATACCATCGTGAGCTGGACCAAAATCAGAAATTATTCTACTATACAACGATTTTTCATAAGAAAGAAATGATGGGAGTAAATAAATTCCTTTATAGAAGTAAAAGAAGTTGATACTATTTGTGGTACGCCCTCTTCTGAACGGCCGCAAATCTATCCTGTGGGATGCTCCTATTCCTTTTTTTGTGCCCAATCATAATCATCACAGATTGGCTATTAGAGATGTACAAGCGAAGAAGTAGGAAAGTTACAAGTAATAAGGAATAAATCTCCCCAACTACGAACCCACAGGCACATCTTCCTTCGATCCAGTAAGCGGTGGTAAGGTTTGTTTTTTTTTATTTCTTTTTTTAAAACCAAAGAAGGCGAGCGTATTTCATAAAAAAGAGCTGAAATTAAAATGTTGTAAATTGGTTATGGGCGGTTTCTATGGAGATGTTTAATTAAAAAACATTTTTTTCTTCTCCTTCCTTCTTTTAAATTCTTTCATCTATTTTCTTGTTCTTCTCTTCTCTTATTGTAAAGCGTTTTCTGGTAAAGATTCCTCCACGATTTCTATGGCCATTCCTAGATCTTCAATCTTACAGCCTCAATGTGTTGCCTCTACTACTACTACTTCGTCTACTGGGCAAGCAATTTTACCTACGCCAATTATTATATAAGAACCAATCAAGAATCTATATTAAATATAAACTTCTATGGGTTTAAAAAAATATATATACAATATATATACACTATTTATTTTTGTGTATACTTTCACCCAATATGTGTATATACAAAAAAAAAAAAAACCACCGAATCGAGTACCAAAACTTGATACAAGAAATTTTAGTCACGATATCAGATTATCTCGAAGCAATTACTAAAGTTATTACTTCGTAGTAAATTTCCCCCATATTAATACTATATTAGTAATATTTGTCGTGCCGTGTAACTCTACTTTCGAAAATAAAAAACCCTATATTATCATCTAATCGTTTCTTTTATTCATTAATGAAAAATGGTATTAATTTTTAGTTTTAGATTAGGTTTATAGTTTTATAGTTTTTCATTATTACACTTCGCAAATATTGTAAACAAAAGGGCGCACCGATGAATTTTGTCCCCTTATCCCATCAATTTTTTTTTTGGACGTAAGATTATTAAATGTTTTTCCCGTTATTATATTTTAAAATATCAGTGCAGGCATTATAAAAAGTCGGACATTTATATACTATGTACATATGGAATGGTTAAGCTTTTCTTTGAAGCCCCATTGCTATAGTTATTCTATACAGTCTTGCCAACTGTATCCTATTAATAAGAATCTAATGGTGAGATTTGTATTTCCAAGTTTGAAATGAAAATTTCAATGAAGATTGTTCAGTATTTCTGGAATTTTCTCCAAAATGATTCATAAGATTGTATTTAAACTTCTGATAGTGAGCACAGTGACATGTAAGAGTAATTGCCTATTTTTTCAGACGAGTTTTACTTACCTAATTAGGTAGACGTGGACGGAGGCGACTAGCAAACTATACTTGACTAATAAATAATTCTCATATTAACCATTAAATAAAATCCAAGGCCTAGGATGAGAATCGAATCCACTAACCAACAATACATCTTAGCTTTGCGGGTCTAGTCTATAACCGCTTAACATAATTTACTATAAATTTCTCATATTAACCATTAAATAAAATCCAAAACCTAGAGCTGGGAATGGAACCCATTAAACCAACAATACATCTAAGCTTTGCGGGTCTAGCCTATAACCGCCTAACACACTTTACTATAAATTTTCCATATAATCCATTAAACAAAATTCAAACCTAGATCGGGAATCGAATCCACTAACCAACAAAACATCTTAGCTTTGCGGGTCTAGCCTATAACCGCTCATTAAAACTGTCCGGTAGGATTAAAACTGTCCGGTAGGACAGTTGTATAAGGGTTGATCGTCAAAAACTGCACGAAAAAGCGTAACGTTGAAAAACACCCAACTTTGACAATTTTTTTCTCTTTTTCTATAAAAGATAAAATTCCCAAATTTTCTTTAAATTATAGGGCAAACCCTCCTTTATCACTGTATTTGTTTTGTAACGACCCAGATTTAATAGGTTTCAAGAAAAAAGTTGCCGAAAATGAGCAAAAACGGCTTTTTCAAAAAATGTTCTTGTTCTTGTTCTTGTTCTTGTTCTTGTTCTTGTTCTTCTTGTTCTTGTTACCTTTTTTGTAAACAACGTAGCGCCTAAACGCGTGAACCGATTTTCATGAGTGAGGTGTCATTCGATTTGGAATTTTATGTAGATGTGCCTTTTGGGGGTCTCGATCCTATACATGGAATCGGAGAGGAGTTAGCCCCCTTTATGCAAGGCCCTCTCCAAAATTATTATTACTAATTACTCTGTAAATCTTGGCCCGATTTTGATAAAATTTGGTAGGATGATAGGGTTAGGGCTCCCCTACGTAACATTAAAGCGGCGATCAGCTCTTACACTTGTTAAGGGGAAGTATAGCAATCGTTTCAAATTATCGACACGTGAACCGACCGAAGTGTCATTCGAATCGAAATTTTGTACAGATTTGCACTTTAACAGTCTCGACGCCGTGCCTCATAAGGAGGGAAGTTCGCCCCACCCAAATAAGGCCCTTTCTAAAACTATTATTACCAATATTTCTATAACGCTTAGTACGATTTTGATAAAATTCAGCTCGAATAAGTGGTTAAAGCTCCTCTACGTTGCTGATGCTCTTGCACCTACTAAGAGGAAGTACTGCAATCGTTTAAATTATCAATGAGTGAACCGATTTAAATCAATGAATTGTCGTTCGATTAAAAAATCTTTACCTCTTTGCCTTTTAGGGAGAAGTACTGCAATCGTAGTTTATTTTTCTTACTCCTCTTAAAAGGAAGTACTGAAATCGCAGTTTAATTTTGCTATTTACGTACAAATACCTTCCTATGTTATTCAAAACGCTTTTTCAAAAAAATAGTTATTTAGAATGGTTTGGGGGAACGCAACTATAATCATTCTTTAAAAAGATCTCTCCAGTGGTAGTTACGGTTCCGACTTACCACCTTATCAGGTTATAATTATAGAATTTCTTATTCCAAATTTTAAAAAATCTGTAAAGGAGATATGTAACTTTGTAAAATGGACAAAAAGGAAAATCTATCCAAAAGGTACAAAAATCTCCTTAACAAAAACTTACAGTTTAAAATGTTAAGTATAAGGGTTGATTAAACGCCAAAAGGTACACAAATCAGCAAGTACCCAACATTTCATTAATACTTCATTAATATTTAAGTAATTCTACTGCATTAATTTTCATTAATAAGTTATTTTTTAGAATTTATTAGATGTCACAGACCCTTATGCTGGCCACTTCATTCATAATATTTTTTTTGTTATAATTATGATAAATCACATATATGTACAAGCATGTTAAAGTAGAAAAAGACAAAGTTAGAGTAGGCTACTGTCTTGAATTCGTCTTACCGAAATATTCGAGAGCACAAATAATACACAGTTATAACAAGTAGATTATTCAACAACTATTATTGATTTCTCGATTGTAATTTAATTTAGTCCCCCTAATTTTACTTATAGTAAAATACTGGAATAATTAGCTGTCCTAAAAATATGCATATCTTATTTACTTTATATTACATATATACAACATTGTGGGATGAATACCTACATTGAGAATGTAATTAAAGAAAACTATGTTACTTGCGATAAAGCCAGATAATTATTATGAACGTTTGACTACTTCATACAATAACAATTACTTTAAGCGAAGAATGAACTTAAACCGACGATTTTTGAAAATCATTGATGTATGTTGGTGAAGTTTCTTTTAAAAGAAAGTTTTGAATTTTTTAGCCTCATAATTTTTTTTTATTTTTTGTAACGTTTTTCTTTTTAACCTGTAATTAATAGTTTCATTATTATAGATAACTAGATATTACAGTCAATCTACAGCGCTACTTGAACATATATTTTGTAGACGAAAATGGCCAGCATAAGGGTCTGTGACATCTAATAAATTCTAAAAAATAACTTATTAATGAAAATTAATGCAGTAGAATTACTTAAATATTAATGAAGTATTAATGAAATGTTGGGTACTTGCTGATTTGTGTACCTTTTGGCGTTTAATCAACCCTTATACTTAACATTTTAAACTGTAAGTTTTTGTTAAGGTCCTATCATATAGTTAATATAAATTTAGTACTTTTATCTAAAAGAAAATTTTTTTAAGGGAAGTGGGTAGATTCCCCCTCTTGAGACCGTAATGTACGGTCCTAACTCTTGTTTACCAGCTAAAGAAGGTTAAATGTTTTTCTAAAATCAAGTTCAAATTCTTATTTCCATAAATACTGCTTTATTCCAGACTGTTTACATTTGGAGTTTTTCTCATTCTAGGTTAGCGACCGGGGTAGGTTTCCCTATAAGTTACGGTATAGTATAATGTAAGGTTTTAGAAATAGTAAAACTGTGGTAGGAATTAAATTATATATACATATATTTGACTCCAAATGAAGGATTTGGAGACGCAAAATTTTGTGAGTCAGGATCTAGAAGAAAAAAACAAAAACACGTGAGAGATTTCACACCAGAGTTCATTTTACTTTTAGGATATGATTGGTAGATAATACTAGCAATGTTTTGATTTACTGAAAACATTGTTATTTTGATAAATTACCTTAAATTAACGGTTATTACTCGTTACCAAAAACTATCGAATAATCGGGTGTATCTTGGTAGAAAAACCAACGTAAAATTAATTTTTTTTTTTTTTTAAACCTGCATTACTTAAATATGATTGGCTACTTGTAGTAATAAATTATTGCTATCTGAGTAAGTCACAACTGTAAACCGGAGGTTACTAATTATAGTGCAAAGGATGAAAAATATCAGATGATGATAAATATGAGGCTGAGAAATACCTCACTTCCTCTCGCCCACTCGCGCCCTCTCACTCACCATGATCATAGATTAATTTACAGTTTGGAAATTTACATCACAAACTGTTAAAGTCAAAATGATTAAGCGCTTGTGAGCATAGAGAGCTATACAGAAGTTGCTTTCAAATTGATCCAGTCCTCTGTGTTACACATTCAATTCAAACCGGTTTACTTATTTTTCTTTATAATACTAATTTTTTTTTGTTTTAATAAGTGGTTTAAATAAAATATTAACCATTGAATAAAATCCAAGGTCTAGACCAGGGGAATCGAACCCACTAACCAAAAATACACCTAAGCTTTGCGGGTTTAGTCTCTTACCGCCTAACATACTTTACTATAAATTTCTCATATTAACTATTAAATAGAATATAAGGCCTAAGATCGGGAGTCGAACCCACTAAACCAACAATACATCTTAGCTTTGCGGGTTTAGTCTCTTACCGCCTAACATACTTTACTATAAATTTCTCATATTAACTATTAAATAGAATATAAGGCCTAAGATCGGGAGTCGAACCCACTAAACCAACAATACATCTTAGCTTTGCGGGTCTAGCCTATAACCGCTCGTCTATCATGGCGATTAGCTATACTTTACTGCAAACTCATATAAACCATTGGGAATATAGGCTAATGCCGCAATACAACCTAGCTTTGCGGGTCTCGCCTCTTAACCGCTCGTCTATCACAGTCAATATAATTCTAGCACTTATATCTAAATAAAATTTACCCGGTCTTGGCCGGAAATAAATTTTCCCGTCCGGGATCCGGAGAGAGAACGCGGTAATTTTAGTATTATTTTCTTGAGAATTGTAACTGGACTGAAATGATATCATAAAATTGTAACTTAGAGGAGTGGCCCCAATCTTACTCCATTTAACTTGATATTATTACCTTACATATTTATCTGGCTTAAGGGTGGTTAAACAAAATGGACGAATTGGGCAGAGGTAAGCTCAGGTGATGAGCTTATCAGAAACCCGTACTTAAACTTTGGGATAGAGTTAAATTGCATTTTCCATTACCGAGTAAATCTTAGGATGCAACCATTTCTTAGGCTGCTGAGAATATTTTCAGGTCTATTTTTTTCAGGCGGGGCTTAACGTCCAACTACCAAATTAGGTGTCGTTGACGGAGGCGACTAGCAAACATACTTTACTGTAAATTTCTTTTATTAACTATTAAATAAAATCCAAGGCCTAAGACCGGGGAATCGAACCCAGTACCGCAATGCATATTAGCTTTGCAGGTCTCGCCCCTAACCGCTCGGCTACCTGAGAATACCTCAGGACGAAAACCAAGAGTGATCATTTTCTCAGGATGGCTGGATTGGATATCTCATCTGGAGCGTGCATAAAATAAGACAACGCACCACTAGGCTGTTGAAGGAGGCCAAGAAGGAATGTGCCACCGTAATGAATGGCCAAAGCAGGTCTCTCGTCAAAATTTGTTATGAAACTTTTCTAAACAAGTCTGGGCTGCCAATCGACTGGCTATTGGCTTTCTAAAGGGAAATAAAGGGATTCAGCCATTCTTTTTGAATTTAAAAAGCGTTAATTGATGAATACTCTAAATGATTTGACCATTTAATTGGTCAAAAAAAAAAAGATCCAAATGCGGAGCATTCAAGTTATACTCAATTGATGCCTCCTTATTGGCTCAATAGTTTCAAGGAACGTGTAAATCTTCTACCGATTTGAGTAACAAAATTTGCTATAGCTGTTAACACCCCTAAACCTTAAAACCATTTTTAAAATTAGTAAAATATTAAAGTATTAAAAAATTACATCTTTCTCTAAAAAAAAAATTCTGTGAAGAATCCGTACCATGGTTTATTCACCGTTTTTGCGGTTAATGAGGTGTAGAACCGCTTCCTTTCCCTAAAAGACCAGTTCCAAGCCTAGTAAATGCTCTATGAGTCTAGCGTTTTAAATAAAAAGAACACAGGTGAATGCAAAAATAATAGTTCTACATATAAACGATATAAAATTTCTTTATGGTGTCTATAAATGAATGAACTGAAGGGTAGGGTAAAGCATGATGAAGTGACTGGTTCTTAGCCGGCCAGGATCCAGGGAGAGGACGCGGTAATTTTAGTATTATTTACTTGGGAATTGTAACTGGACTGAAATGATATCATAAAGTTGTAACTTAGAGGAGTGGCCCCAATCTTACTCCATTTAACTTGATATTATTACCTTAAATGGCGAACACTGGCTTTCTATTATTTCTAAACATTATTACTTATTATTACCATCCGCTAGTTTATTTTTTATTATTTTATATAACTTCCCTTAATTACTATTTAAAGAGAAAAATGTCTGGTACTACTCGCGCTCAATTTTTCATTTCAGGTTTCTCCACTGGGGGAATAAGATATGGTTCTCACTGATTTGTTGAACAACTGTCGATCTGTACTTTTCAACTCCAAGAAATAGAAAAGCTTCCTCGGAGGATCGCAAAAAAACATATTAACGCACAAGGCGCAGCGAACCATGACACAGAGCAAGGCTTATCAAGCTAAGATTATGAACTGACATAATAAAGCTGCTGTAGGATGCAAACCATTAGAGCCAAGTGAACATCTTAATCGACAGACAAATCAATGTACAGAACTCAGGCAGAAAATAGGCTTAATCTGTATACAAAGGAAAATACTAAGCTTTCCAAGAATCCAGCTCCAGCTAGCCAAAATAACGCCAACGGAAATTCCCATTTCTCTTCTTTCAGGAAAAGATAGCTACAGATAATAATCTAGTCCTTGCTAAATATAACTAGGAAGTGCAGGAAGTGTCTGTGAAATTGAAACTGCCAAAGAAATAATCAATTGCCTAAAGAAGATGTATTGATATTGGAATACGCCCAACAGTTTATGAGTAGTGACTTTTAAACCTTTACTAAAGACTGTGATTTTGATTAACTGTGAATGTTTAAGTCCGACTGAAGCGCCACGATAGCCCGAGCGGTTAGAGGCGAGACCTGTGAAGCTAATATGTATTGTGGTACTGTGTTCGATTCCCCTGGTCTAGGCCTTGGATTTTATTTTATGGTTAATGAAAGAAATTTACAGTAAAGTATGTTTGTTAGTCGCCTCCGTCCATGACACCCTAATTGGTAGTTAGACGCAAAGCCCGTCTGAAAGTCAGACTGTCCGCAGTAAAAGTATTACTTTTCACTTTTCTTTTTGATAGAAAGTAAAAATTTGCATAATGAGCGGTCTAGCCGAATATAGAAAACCTATAGAGCAGCGGAAAAAGATCAGAAGAGGAGCAAAGGTGGATCAAACCAATCTATTTGGAAAAATCTTAAGAAAACTGCGGACTTGGCCACAAAGTACAAGAGTAATGAAAGATAGTACTCCAGTTACCAGTGCGTTTCTAAATGAATGAAGACTGGCAAGACTGGAGGAAACTGTTTAAGAAGAAGACCGTGTCCAAGATAGTTGGCTGACTTTGTGGGTGTTCTTAAAGAGGAGAGTAGAAGGCCTCAGAAGAAACAGTAGCAGTGGCACAATAGGTTGGTTATATATCACGTTAAGAATGTACTTCGGGTGGTTTTCTACTACTTTAGGAATGGACTAACAGGACTAGATCCATTCTGGATCTGAGGCAGCACCCACAGAGGCGTTGCTTTGGGACTATTGGTACTGTCTCTGTTAGCCTACTTTTTTCTTGAAGCAGTTGCCCGGGGAGCACCTCGTGGAGGTAGAGATCAGAATTTTACTCCCCAAAAACTTATTCCTGCCAATATACCGTATTCCAGGTAGTTTTAGCTCTCTCTCTCTTTTTTTTAGGAACAGGCTTACTAGCGAATCTCTTTGGAGATGCATTACCTGTGAAGTGAAGTGAGAGAGGGGGCTAGCAAAGATCGCGAAGAAAGGAATACGGCCATTCAGGGCTAACTAGTTGCTTTGGGACCGAACCGATTGGGGTAGGGTAATGGACATTTGGCAGGAATGAAGAATACAGGAAATACAAACGTATTTGGAAAAGATTTGGTGGAGTATAGACCCAAGATCCCGATACGAAGTCCGACGAAGTTAGCCGATATTTCAGCTGTTATAACCAACGTTATGCAGGGTAAGTAAGATCAAATAGATATATAATTATGTAACAGTACATAACGAGTAGCAACGTGGCATTGCCTGAGTAAACATCGTTCCCTCTATGGTCAATATTTATCCCTGTTTCTACATCGACGTTAACGATGAGCACTGAGCGGAAGTTAGTCTCTAAATACTAAGAGCAAAATTGGGGAAGTTTAAAAAAAAGTTTCATCGAAAAAAATTCGTAGTTATTTTAATTTAAATTCCGAATTTTTAATGAGATCACGTAATGGAGTTTGGTGAATAGACGCCCCAAGGTGGGGATGCTGTTTGATGCCCCTACCGGTTATAGTTTATAGTACAGAAATATTAAAAAAGTAAGTCAATGTTCCATAGTATCTTTAGTGTTACAGTCAAAACTATCATCTGAATGATGCATTTCTGAACTGAATTGTTTCTTAAACCATTTTTACGTTATTTTATTTAATTTTTTAAATGTATAATATTATAACTGGTCAAAAGAAATCATAAAACAATGTCAGAGATCGAGAAAATTCTCAGTACAAATTAATGCATTAAAAATTAGTGTTGAAGGTTATAAATAAAAAATTTGAAGAAATGGGTTGTAAAATGGAATGAAGATGGAAATGCAGAATATGAAAATAAAAATATTGGAGAAGAAAATACGAATATTTTGGTACTGTACGGTTTACAGGTTGGTACCAATGATGATTAAATGAATAATGAATATTAAATTAGGAGTAAACCACTCGGAATCCGATATTACTTTTACTCAAACATTTGGAAACAGTCCTAATAAACCTATTATTCAAGTTAAGTTCGAGTCTGAAAAGAAATGAGATTTTCTACAAAAGATTCGAATTTAAAGGGGAACTAGTATTTTATTAACGGAAGATTTCCCTCAACAGGGAAGAGAAGAAAGATAAATACTATCAACAGGTACGAGGAACAGATGAGAACAAGAAAATTACGTTAATAAACTGTCTTATAGTAAACACAAGAAAATTATTCTAAGAAGAACGCTGAAGATATTCTAAAAACACAGAAGAAAAAGAAAACTCTTAGAAAACAACAGGAAAAACTGGAAAACTCAATGACTACAGGAACCTTCGCCAACCAGAAAACGATGGAGAATTAAAAAAAACTAGAATGAATCAATCTACAACATACGAGTACTCAACAGCCGAACTACAAGAAACAACAACAAGTATATCGGTGGTGCTGGAAAAAATAGATTTTATAGATTAGCATCAATGCATGCGTAAGCTACAAAAATGGACTTACCTTTCTCACCTCTACTTGGCACTAGAAGTTCCGAAGAAGGATATTAATAAGTGGTACATATAAATAAAATAATTATAATTCCAATTTGTATAATAAAATGACTAGTGTCATTATTTTCATGCAAGAACATGCAAAAAATAACTTTCAAAAATGGAAGCTATTTTTGATAATATTTATTTCGGTGAGTGTACCTGTAAGTTCAAAATTAGTTGGCAAAGGAGTAGCTAGCGACAATGAACGAGAACAATATATGATAAATAAATGAATTAATAAAAATAATAAAACGAAATTATAAACCAAAAATTAGAATTATGAAAAAAAATGACCGTTCTTTAAAAAAAAAGCAAAACAAAACACGTTCTATTTACGTCATTAATAAATTTAAATATTCCAAATTGTTTTCAAAATTGGAGCGGTTTGCAAAAATAAAGTAAACTATAATTCTTCTTCTTCCGCAATAGTTCTTTAGCAAATTCAAATAATCATTTTGTTATATTTAAGTTAAATTTATAGAAGAGGAAAATAGAAGAGGAAAATAGAGGAGGAAAATAGAGGAGGAAAATAGAGGAGGAAAATAAATTTTTGGGTTCCTGTAAAAAAATATGGTTAGTTGTGCATTATAAATACAAATAATATAATTTAATAAAATAAACCAATTAATTGGAATTATAATTGTTCATTTTTTCAGATGAAAGATCTATGATATAGTATGATGCTGAGGTTAGGAACTACCCAGTTCCTAACCAAAATATGGACCACTTAATTAATTCCCCGCCCTACCTGTGATTTTTGCTGTCGGTTGGGATATGTACCAATCGCTTGCTGAGTACACATCCAACGATGTCTTCTTCGCCTCATCGCACAAGACACTGAACACAGCTTTATAAAAGGATGATTACGCAGAAAACAGAAAATACTTAACGCTTTATTGAATTGTGACGGAAATTTTGGAAATACCGGAAGTAATTTTTTTTTTTTGCTTTTTTTACTCGCACAGGTTAAAAGATATCATTTTAGTATTATTAAAAAAAGATGCACTCCCGAAACAAGCACTTCCGGGGGATTTTAACACTCCCGCACTGACGGGGATTTTTAACACTTCCGCACTATCTGTAAAAATTAAAGCAAAATCATATATTAGTAAATAGTTTTTGTGATATACATAAGCCAATAATGGTGTTACTTATGAATAGATCTTTTGATCAAAACTGCTTACCTCGCGTTTGCAGGTGGTTGCATCCATCCATGGCACCATCACTGGATCACTGGACACTGGACACAGCTTTAAAAATGGATTAGATCGCATCAAAAACTATTACGCATTATTTACTAAAGCGGAAATTTGGAAACGACACGAACTTCATTTTTCTACTCGCACTGGTTAAAAGATATCATTTTTATTGTAATAAAAGATAAAACAAAAACACTCCCGAAACAAACATACCTGGGATTCTAACATTCTTGCATTAAAGGATAAAAAGAGTCCCGAAACAAGCACTCCCGGGATTTTAACACTCCCTGCATTAAAGGATAAAGAGAGTCCCGAAATTACCACTCCCGCATTAAAGGATAAAAGAGTCCCAAAACAAACACTCCAGGGATTTTAACACAGCCGCATTAAAGGATAAAAAGAGTCCCAAAACAAACACTCCCGCATTAAAGGATAAAGAGAGTCCCGAAATAAACACTCCCGGGATTTTAACACTCCCGCATTAAAGGATAAAAAGAGTCCCAAAACAAACACTCACGGGATTTTAGACCTTTTCGTTTTCTATTTGTAAATACTGAACTTTACGAGTATTTTCTTTAATACAAAAAAGTTCGGCTTCTGATTATTTCTCTTCTTAGATTTTGGTCGAAAAGTGCCATCCACCTTCCTACTTTAATTAAGGCACTTACTGCGTCAATTTAACATGTCCTTCCAGTTCTGCTTTCCCTCTTTTTAAATTTCAAACCGGAAGAACTAGCATCATCTTGTTCCGATTTCTTCGCCGAAGTTGTTTAAATAATAGCCTTTTGGAATTTCTTTTCTCTCTTCATGTTGCAATAGTCTGCTTAGAGGATGCAGCTGCTGACCAAAACTCCGGAAATCCATCGCGCCCCCCCCCCGACAAAGCGCTTATTTTAAGCGGCGGCGCTAACTCGCCACTAAGACACATCATCTTTGAGTTTTAGAGGTATTTGATAGGACTGTCCGCGTCACCAGACAGCCCCACCTCCTCTCCGATGTGTCCACCCCCTTGTCCGCGGCTGCTTATTCGCCAGACATGAGCCTGCTTATTTCACAGCTAACCACCATTACTGGGGTGGCCGTTCCACTATCCGCAACCTGTGGACGCGCCTGGTTGCATGGAGGGATGCAACTGGGAAGGTGAACCCAGGACCAGGATGTCTTAATTATGGATCTTAGAAAATCTCCAAAAAATAATTTAGATGTAGTTTCATTAATTGAATTTTATTATTTTAATAAGGCTCCTGGCCACCTGTCTTCTTCAACAGCAATCCTCTTCTTTGCCCACTGAGCTGGTGCAACGCTACCTTGGGCTCTTCATAAAGAAACTATTAACATGGAATCACCACACAATAAGACTTCAAAGCAAAAAGACAATGACAGAACGTGCTTAACTGCTTTACAGACTACTTGGACGAAGCTCCACTTACGTACAGAACTCTAACGAAGATGATACTATCCTCAAACCTAAATATGGACTTACGGACTAGAGCTGTGGGGTCCAGCCAAACTTACAAACATACGGACTGTACAGAATATTTCAGTCAAAACTATTCCAGCACATAGTTGACGCTCCTTTCTACGGTGACTAACCTCACTCTTCACAGCGACCTCAACATCTCATTCGTACACCAACTCATCACCAGTTCCATACTGCTCTCTTAACTAGCTCTAATCCAGTTGCACAGTCATTCGCCTCTACTGACATTCCTAACAATCCTCCTAGCTGACTGAATCGTCAGTACTATACTGCTCTGTCTCCTTGCTCTAATCCTTTCGTACAGTCTCTCGCCTCCTCTAACATCCCTAACAATCCACCACGCCGACTGAATCGCCAATGGTCACGGAACTTCTATAAGGTGTGTGAAGATCATAATCGTCATCGATATCCTGTAGCTATCGCTGGGTAGTTTCTCTCCTCCTGCTCTTCCCACACGACTAACATCTTTACCACCACTCATACTTATTTAAAAGCAGACTTAATACCAAAAAAAAATCTTTTATTAAGATTTTTAAAAATTGCAATAATTTAAAAACCGAATTTACTAAGACAAACATCCAGCGTATTTTTTAAATATACATGTAATAATATTCTCAATTCTTAATAGTTCAGCTAAAGAAGACTGAGCCGTTTACAGAGTACCAATAAATTAAATAAATTAATAAATACAAACTGGATTATATATATGTACGAGTATATAATTCATCTTCTTTATTATGTATGTGTATATCCCGTGTATCTACTATATTTAATACTCGCTTGTATAAATTATGCTACTCATTAAATATTCATCAAAGGGGAGCTTAAGTAGCTAGTAGAAACTTCACATTACAAGTTATTAATTTTGACACCGATTAAACACTAATAGAAACGTTTAAATTCTTATCTCTCAGCAGGACGTCACCGTAAACGGTATTTACGAACGTTTTTTTCTTTTCTTAGTAAAGTGCTTCCAGTTCGAAAAGTCTGGAGTATATATATATAGAAAGCACTGGAATTCTTTGGTTACAATCTAGAAAGATGTGGTTATGGCTCATTACACAGTTGAATGTACATAATTTTAAAATGTCCACTGATTGCTATCACAGAGACTGATTTAAATAATTCCTTCAAAGAGCTACTCCATTTTCTATGTTTGAGTTCATTTAATGGAAAACGAACAAAAAAAAACAAGAAATTTTTGAATACGACTTTGTTGTCAATCTGTTCAGTTCAGTAGACAATATTTAAATAAGGCAAACAGAGTGAAGTTTTGTGAGACTAGATTAGCGGAAGAAGAAGAGAATCCTGCTGGGCAGTTACAGCTCTCTGGATGTGACACACCCAATCGCTGATGAGTTTTGAAGGAGTTCTCCAGGCGCATCAGTTGGATTGTTCAAGAGAATGGATAGAAGAGGCGAAAGACTGGACGAAACAAGCTAAGAGAGGGTGTAGAGTATGGTATTTCTGGCAGTTTTCCTTGTGGCTCAACTACTTTACGAAAGAAATGTTCAGATCGGTGGATAGTTTTAGGTTTGTGGCGAAATACTACAGGGCACTGCTATTTATCAAAGTATTTTTTAAATAGAAATATCTTTTTTGTCCGTAAGGCGCCACGTAGAATAGAATAGAGTAGATTAAATTAGGGCGACCTCAAGGCCTACGCCACTGAGACCTCTTTGGATCTATTGTGGCTCCCCGACTTTAGAGCTCGCCCTCCAGACCTGTCCTTTTAATCAAGACACTTAATGCTGGAGAGCGACTCCCTGGGTAAAGCTCACCAGGCCTTGCTTTTTCCACCCCTTAGCCACACAAGCCCCTCACACTGACACAACACGTGCAGTGCCCGTTTGCTCCTCCGCTTCCTGGCAGAACCTACAAAGGCTGCAATCTGCCAGGCCCATGCGATGCATGTGTTTTCTGAGCCTGCAGTGGCCCAGTTAATAAGCCTACAAATTATCCTTATAGCCCCACGGCCTTGATGGATTAATTCTGCAGTCAGTCTCGGCAAGGCGAGACGTAGCTAGTGCTGCACGAGAAACGAGATGGTGCAAAAATATTGATGCAGTCGTCGTCGTCGTCAAAAGGTGAATCATCAGATTCTTTATCTTCACCAACAGCCATAACTAATGGAGCGGGAAGTTTGTTGGGAGGTGTATTTTTTATTTCACGAATCGACTTGTTATAGGAGGCAGATATGTTATTTGGGTCTTTCATTTGGCGCGTTTTTAACATCTTTTAGAAATTATATAAAGATATATAACAGTAATAGTAATATATGATGCATTGAAGTGTAAGTAGTTGTCTTCTTTTACACACATTTTCATTACCAATATATAAATTAAAATAATTATTAGAAAATAATAACATTTTTTTAAAAGATTATTAATAGCAAACCACTTTTAATACTTAAACAAAAATTCAAAAAACTGAGACCGAGACCGAGATATCTCGACGAGACCGAGACCGAGACCGAGATTTGTGCGACCGAGACCGAGACCGAGATCGAGACTGCATAAAGTCTCGCCTCGTCTCGGTCTCGTGCAGCACTAGACGTAGCCGAGCGGTTAAGAGGCGAGTCCTGCAAAGCTAAGATGTATTGTTGCTTAGTGGATTCGATTCTCAGTCTAAGGTCTTGGATTTTACTCGTATTTAATGTTTAATATGAGAAATTTACTTAAAAAAGTAAAGTAGGTTTGCTAGTCGCCTTCGTCCACGACACCTAATTTGGTTGACGGACGTAAAGCCCTTCTGAAAAAATAGGCGATTACTTTACTTTACTTCGTTTTTTTTGTCTGTATGTTAGGCAGAGCCCAATAGTTGTTCTACTACACATAAGTTGAAGTAGATTTGGTCACAGTATTGTATTGTTCCGTCGATAGTTTAAATCGATTTCCAGTAAATTCGATAAAAAAAGTGTGACACGTTTTGTCAACAGCTTGTCTTTTAATTCTAGCATATGGGATCCATTTTAGTTTTTTTTTGGGGGGGGGGGGGCTAGGGAGGACTTATTTTTTAAGCCCTTAAAGGTAGATAAGTAAGTTTAAAAAAGGAAATGAATAAACAGGAAATTTTAAAGACAATTTAGAATGCATTTTTGGAAAAAATGAAAATTTTAAAAATCCGAGTAATAATTTCTTTCCGGTACATTAGATAATCTGGTAGATTAGATTTGTTTTTACTTGAAGTGACATTCAGTTCAAGACTGCATGTACCATAATATGCTGAACAGCTTGCTTTATATATTTGTGGTAACCTGGTGAAGTTAATATCTTATAATATGAAGAATAATGTGTAAAGCAGTTCACGGACAGGTTAAAAAGTCTGGCAAGCATTTTTTTTTTTTATTTTTTACTCTCTCCCTGTTATATCCCCCGCAGGGGCATCTATCCCCCTTCGTCTCCTATATATAGCTTGACCTGACGCGGACTTCTAACTCTCCAGGCCACTTCTCTCAGGTATGGAGATTATTCTTTGGCTCCTTCTAAAAGAAGGGTAATAACAAAAAAGAAGGAATGAGAAGGAAGAAGAGAGACAGAGAGAGAGAGAGAGAACAAAACCAAAGAAACTAGAAACACCCACGCATGGCGCTCGAGGGGTTCCAGAAGACCGCAGACTTGCTCATTACAAAAAAGCGGGTTTTTTTTTGGTGCGTACGTACGCCACCCTGTGTACAAAATATATATATATATACCACACACTGGCCACACTATGCCGCAAAAACTAGTTACTCAAAATACACACTAATACATAAAATATATGTACGACAATTTTCTTATATACAAACAGCCACTATTTTATCTGGAGACGTTGACAGAGCGCTCACTGTTCCGTACCGTTCAACAACTTTATTCTTTCTTGATTTATTTCTATCCATTTTAGGATTTACAATTCTATAATTTAAGATGCTGCATTTTAATGAATTTTAATGGGTGCATTATTATTATCTTTGTAATCATTTTGAAAATTACACCAGCTACAGTGATGGCGGCGAACCTTTTGAGCTCGGTGTGTCAACATTTTTGAAAAATCGAAACATAATTTTCGTGGCGTGTCACAAAGCACGTCACAAAAGTAAAGACTAAATAAAAAAATAGAAATATTTATAATTATTTTAAGTTAATTATTTGTTTAATGCCATTTAAAATTCAAAAAAATCAGAATTATAAAACCAATGATTTACATTTAGAGACTTGCTTTACATATTTCATTGATACGAGGGTCGTTTGAAAAGTCCGTGCAAAAATAAAAACTACTTAATTTTTTGGGGTAAACCTTTTTTATTTTTCAACATAGTCTCCTTTTAGGCTTATACACTTCGTCCAACGCTGCTCTAGTTTGTTGATCCCTTCCGAATAATAGGATTTGTCGCAAGTCTGAAAAATAGCCATTCGTTTCTACAATCACCTTCCTCGTTTGAATAAAATCTTTTTCCCGCCAGCCATTTCTTCATATTGGGGAACAAAATAGTAGTCCGAGGGAGCCAAGTCTGGAAAATAGGGGGGGATGTGAAACGAGTTGGAACCCTATTTCCATTAATTTTGCGACCACAACTGCTGAGGTGTGAGCTGGTGCGTTGTCGTGATGGAAAAGGACTTTTTTGGTGGGCCAATCGTGGGCGTTTTTCTTGCAGCTCGGTTTTCAAACGGTCCAATAACGATGAATAATATGCACCTGTAATAGTTTTACCCTTTTCCAGATAGTCGATGAGGATTATTCCTTGCGAATCCCAAAAGACAGTCGCCATAATCTTTCCGGCCGAAGGAACGGTCTTCGCCTTTTTTGGCGCAGATTCCCCCTTGGTAACCCATTGTTTAGATTTCTGTCATCCATCACCATATCATGGATTTTATCAATGATTTCTGGAGTAGTAACCTCAACAGGGCGTCCAGAACGTTCAGCGTCACTTGTGCCCATATGGCCACTCCGAAAATTTTGAAACCACTTATAAACTGTTCTAATCGAAGGTGCAGAGTCACCATAATGTTTATCAAGCTTCTCTTTAGTCTCCTGAGGCGTTTTGCCTTTTCATAAAGTAGTGTTTAATCAACACACGAAATTCTTTTTCGTCCATTTTTTGAAAATCACTCGACTTCCTCGATTCAAACGAATGCCAAACACAAAGAAATAGACCGATCTGGCTGAAACTTGGTGTGTGTTCTTCCAAGAGATGCTACTAACTAAACATAACCTCGATACGCGTCAGTAGTGCTATCTCTCTGTCTTTGCACGCACTTTTCAAACGACCCTCGTATTGATAATAACCAACTCTGGCCGTTATGAGAGAGAAAAATATTTGAATTATGAATTTTTTTTATTTCAGTTCATTATTTTTGGTGACTGAATCATAGTTTCAATAGGATGAAAAAATAACTGTCAGTTTTAGTCATTATACAGGGTGTTCATTTTAAGAACGGCTCAAACGCATATCATGCTTAAACGGTTAATGTGACCAAAAAATGGTAGAGAAAAAATTTGTTGCCCGTCACCTCAAGTTTCAGAAAATGTGACTTGATTTTAGATTCCTGCCCGCGTACGCTGCTGACGCGCGTCTAAAAAGTAAAGGGTTCGCAGTTGACCCCCATTTTCATATATACACAGTTTTAAAGAGTATAAAAAGTTATGAAGGAAACCGGAAATCGCAATTCGATATCTTTGAAGTTAAAGGTGCTAGGCTATTTCCAAAATCTGGTATTTATTAATCATGTTTCAATTTTTTAACTTGTTATCAAAGAGAAAGAAGAGCACGCGATAGGTCATTTTTATGTATTTTTTCATCCCCTTTCTACTAAAAAAATTGCCAAGGCAGTAAAGCTAGTATTTTTCTTAATATCGGGAAATAAGACGGGTTTTCCGAGTGATTTTTCTAAGAAAAATCAAATGTTAAGAGCTTTAGATGTTCAAGGACCCTGAACAGACAAGACAGAAGACACACCAACCCTCTAATGATGTAATGAACAGTATATTGTAAATTAGCCCTGAATATGACCTAGTCCCCCTAGGTCGAAAGCTCCCGGCATAATAAAGTTTATCATGACTGAAACTGGCATTAATTTTTCATCCTATTGAATTTTTTTTTATCTTTGAAGATGCGTGTCACCAAAAATGAGCTCGCGTGTCATAGGTTCGCCATCACTGCACACATTAGCAGCACTATCTCCTAACCTCAGTTCTGAAATCCCGTACAAATGACTATGGCCCTGACAACATTCCTGTTAAATTAATTAAAGCCTGCCTCCCAGCGATATTGCCAGTCCTTTACCATATTTATAATTTCTCCCTTCAGAATTCTATTTTCCCATCCTGCTGGAAAACAGCCCTAGTCCGTCCTCTAAATAAAATCTCAAATCCCACCTCTCCTATTGATTTTCGTCCCATCTCTATTTTATCAAATTTCTCCAAACCCTTTGAACGTTTAGTGCAATCCCAGCTTTCTAATTACCTCGAACAAAACAATCTCCTTAATCCACTCCAATCTGGCTTTCGTCCTTCTTATTCCACTCATTCTGCACTCTTGAAAATTACCCATGACTTGCAGACGGCTATTGACGACCAAAAACTTACCATCCTTATACTCCTAGACTTCTCCAAAGCCTTTGATACCGTTGACCATCATATCCTGCTATCTAAACTACAATCCCTCTCTTTTTCCAATAGCACCCTCCGTTGGTTCCAATCCTTCCTGTCTAATCGTTCCCAATTCGTTGTCACTCCCGATAGTAATCCTTCTTCACTTCTTCCTTTGTCACGCGGTGTACCTCAAGGTTCTTCCCTATCTCCCACCCTCTTCTCAATTTACATCAATGACCTTCCTCTTTCCATCTCTCATTCCCAGTATCACCTCTATGCTGATGATTTTCAGATTTACATATCCTTTTCCCCGTCGGATTTGTTTGAAGCTGTATTTAAACTTCAAGAAGACCTCAATAACATCTCAGCATGGGCCACGAACAATAAGCTTACCCTGAATGTAGAAAAGACCAAAGCTATAGTTATTGGCTCCAACCCACTCCTTAAATCATTGGCTCCTCTTCCTAATCTTTTCCTTTACAATACCCCAATAAAATATTGTCCCTCTGTGAAAAACCTTGGTATCACTTTCGATCAAAACCTATCCTGGAAAAACCATGTTTCCCAAATCTCTCGCCGTTCCATCCATATCCTTAAGCAGTTTAATAGTTCCCGTCACCTTTTTCCAATTAAGACCCGGCAACTCCTAGTTTCCTCTCTTATATTCCCCCATTTCGACTATGGTTGTTTAGTGTATGGCGGTCTATCTGGTGATATTGAAGCTAAGCTTAAGCGCCTCATGAACTGCTTCATAAGATTTATTTTCAGCATTTCCAGAGACTCTCGCATTTCGCACTGCTACGATGAGTTGAAGTGGCTTTTTCCTGTCTATCGCCGCCAATATTTTTTGGCTTCTTTCCTTTTTCAAGTCATCCAGTCTCAAAGGCCTTCCTATATTTTTCAACTCCTTAAGTTTAAATCCTCCATCCATTCCCGTAACACTAGATCTCGCTCATCTGATCTTTATATTCCCTCTCACCGTACCTCATCCTTTGACAAGTCCTTCCTCATACGTGCTACCTCTCTATGGAACTCCTTGCCTTCATCTGTCCGCCATGCTCCTACCCTATCCATCTTTAAATCCCGTCTATTCAGTTATCTCCTTTCTATTCAGCTTCCTCCGAAATTCTAATTGTTTTAATTCATTTCCTTAATTTCTGCTGTTTTATTATTTTATTTTTACTTTCATTTTCACTTTTGTAAATATTTATTTATTTATTTAATTTCTCTATAATCACAGGCCAAACTATTAAGGCCTCTATTTGTACCTGTATTTATTCTTAGGGGACAATTCTCCCAGAATAATAAATTTCTTTTCTATTCTTTCTTTTTCTATAAGGAACAATGGCTATAATTGACCCTACTGAGGCACTAACTGAGACAGGAAGTTATCTAGTAATCTCTAAGAGGAACTACTCTCTTTCTAAAAAATTTTAAGGTTTTAAAAAGAATTCCTATCCAATTCTAAAGCTTGTATCTGCTTTAACTCAAAAGTATGGAATATAAAAGACTCCAGTCTGGAAAAAAAAAAAAATGGCGAACATTAAACAAAGAGAACGAACCATTTCCAGTACAATAAGACTAAAATTATCCCAGCAGACTGTTTTATGTTAGTAACAGTTAAATAACCCAGTTTTGCCTAGACACTTTTAAAAGCCCTTAGACTGTTGTGAAAAATGTATAAGCCCCCCTCTCAGTTTATAGAAGAAGATCCCCCCTCCGTTTCTTCTCGCGTAAGTACAATATTTGACTTGCACTATAATATATCCCGAGTTGTAACATATTGGAGGCAGCCGTGGCATCTTTGGCATGTATTTTTCCCCCCCTATTACTCATCCTATTTATTACTGTATATCCTCATGTATTTCCTTCCGGATAGTGGATCCCCTTCCCAAAAAAATGATTTGGTTCATCGCAACGATCTGTGAAATATTGGGCACACTGGTGACAAATTGCTATAAGAAAAAAAAAAATCTTCTCAGTTGCCAAGAGTATCTATGCAGAATAGCCCAGACGAATGCAATATACTACTAAGATGTTAAAAACAAAAAAAGAAACAAAAGATTGCACCATTCGATCATATACTATAAAAGTAATCCAAATTGAGATTAATGTTGCTCGAAAACGAGGTTAATTGCAGTTATGCGAAGAACACACATTTATCTTAAAAAGGATGAACCCAGATTTAATTCAAATAAAAATAGAGAATTTCAATTGGAAAGACCAATGAAAAGAGGCGACCCAATAAAATCAACTCTGCATAAGAGTCTTTCTGTTTAAACGTCTTCTACTTAAAAACAAGAACAGCAAGACTAAGAACATTTTCTGAAAATGCAGTTTTTTGCTCATATTCAGCAACTTATTTTTCAAAATCTATTAAATCTGGGTTGCTACAAAAAAATTACAATTACAAAGGAGGATTGGCTTTATATTATAAAAAAATTTTGAGAAGTTATAGAATGAATGGAAGAAAATGAT
Source organism: Rhodnius prolixus (assembly GCF_049639745.1). Lineage (NCBI taxonomy): Eukaryota > Metazoa > Arthropoda > Insecta > Hemiptera > Reduviidae > Rhodnius > Rhodnius prolixus. Next base: position 5,825,182 of record NW_027411593.1, on the reverse strand, counting down.
TAGAGAAGGATTACGGTGATTTTAATTCAGGTTAAGCTATAAGGATGGCAGGAATATAGGAGTACTGATCCATCCATTAGTTGTAAGGTTTATGTGAATAGTTGTGTATAGTAGAGGGATGAATGTGTGAAGGGAATGTATTTATAAGTAAGAATGGAGAGTGAGTGATATTCTAGTGATGATAAGCACCTAGACGATGCTGGCTGTATGGCGAAAGCCAATGCCAAAAAAAAGGCAAAATCAAAAATCAAAAAAATTGGGAATTTTATCTTTTATAGAAAAAGAGAAAAAAATTGTCAAAGTTGGGTGTTTTTCAACGTTACGCTTTTTCGTGCAGTTTTTGAAAGAGAAATAATAACACAAGAAAAATAATGGAAAAATATATAAACATTAACAAGAACCCAAAAATGAATGGAAGCACGTAAAATGATGATGAGCAGGAGAAATATAGTTTTCATTCCCGCGCATACGAAGAGTTTCGCCAAACAGGAGAGAAGGGATCGCCTCAAAAGAGATAGAGATCAACAGTCGGACAGTTTTAATTCTAAGTTTATCGTCCAATTTGATTGGACCTCACGTGGATTTGAGGCAAACAGTGATCGTGAGCTATTGGCTACTTTCTTTAGAGAGACGTTCTAGTCAGAATGTTTTTTTTTAACCAAATCTTCTGCACTGAGACCAAATAATAGATCTACTGCTCTCTAGAGATACCAGGTGTGTTGGCACACCCTATACCCTATACCCTCAGATGATGAAACAACTCAACCGGTTACTCTGTAGAAGTTCTAGAAGTTGATAGTTAAGGATAACCAATCTCTCCTCTTTTTTTTTTTCTGCAAGATATTCTGAAGAAGGCTCTTCTAGATTGAAGCAAAAATAATTCTAAGTACGATACACCCCAACCCCAACAAGTAAGTAATCAGGCAAGCATCAGGTTGGGCAGTTAAGGCAAAAAAAAAACCCCTCTCTCTGAGGCAATGTACATCACTTTTGAAAGCTCCTCAGTTGTTCTGAGGATGGCTCACCTGAATGCCAGACTCTCCAGGGAACCGGTGGTCTGGGGCAACCCCTTTCTGATTACAAATAATGTACGCTAAGTATCCAAAGTTGCCCCAGCAAATTAAGTAGTTTGTTCCGAGAGAGTTCTAGGCAGAATTCGGTACACCTTTTATTCTAGTTCAATGCACTTTATTCATACATCTGCTCATCAAAACACAAGAAAAATAATGGAAAAATATATAAACATTAACAAGAACCCAAAAATGAATGGAAGCACGTAAAATGATGATGAGCAGGAGAAATATAGTTTTCATTCCCGCGCATACGAAGTGTTTCGCCAAACAGGAGAGAAGGGATCGCCTCAAAAGAGATAGAGAAAGACAGATGTGCAGGTCAGTGGCGTAGAGCTCAATTAGAAAGAGAAGGTCGAAAACCAGTTTATTTGGGGACCACAGTCTACCATCAGTACGGAGAACTGAACTCGTAATTTTTTTTAGACTGCCACAGATCGGTTCACTGGACCAGAACCTGTTTTCTCTCTCTCTTTTCTTACTTTTACGCGTGAGCATCAAATCAAACTTGTAAATTAAATTACCTGTCAGATTATCTCAGTAAGCATGTGCACTATGGACAACCAAGACGGTATAACTCTTCTTTTTTTTTTTTCTTTGATGTTCGATTATTCGTTACGATATTTTGATTTTCTTTTACGATACTTAGTAGAGGGGGAAGATATTACGATCGCGCAGATTTTCTGAGTTCTCGCCGGAATTATCTAAAATGAAAAGAAAATTATTCTTTAATAATTTTTAAGGTGGCCTTATATACATGAGGCTATCCCTCATTTGATGTACAGCGTCGAGACCCCTAAAAGGCACATCTACATAAAATTCCGAATCGAATAACATTTCATTCATGAAAATCGGTTCACGCGTTTAGGCGCTATGTTGTTTACAAAAAAGGTAACAAGAAGAAGAAGAAGAACAACAACAACAACATTTTCTGAAAATGCCATTTTTGCCCATTTTCAGCAACTTTTTTCTTGAAATATATTAGATCTGTGTTATAGCAAACATATTACAGTTATAAAAGTGGATTTACCCTATATATTATAATGAAAATTTGGGAATTTTATCTTTTATAGAAAAAGAGAGGAAAAAAATTGTCAAAGTTGGGTGTTTTTCAACGTTACGCATTTTTCATGCACATTTTTGACACTCAACCCCTATACAATTGTCCTACCAGACGAGTTTTAATTCGATGCCACAATTGAGAGCTACTAATAATCTTTTGCCCAACCATAAAAGTGTCACCTTTACTTTATCGAAATTTTCAGGCAATCGAAAAAGGCTGAAACAATAGAAATAGAAATAGAAATTTATTATTCTAGGACAATTGTCCCCTAAGAATAAAAACAGGTACAATTAGAGGCCTTAATAGTTTGGCCTGTGATTAAACAGAAAATAAATAAATAAATAAGTATTTACAAAAAGTGAAAATAAAAATAACAGCAGAAATTAAGGAAATAAATTAAAACAATTAAAATTTCGGAGGAAGCTGGATAGAAAGGAGATCACTGAATAGACGGGATTTAAAGATAGATAGGGTAGGAGCATGGCGGACAGATGATGGCAAGGAGTTCCAGAGAGAGGTAGCACGTATAAGGAAGGATTAGGTACAGTGTGAGGGAATATAGAGATCAGAGGAGCGAGATCTCTAGTATTACGGGAATGGATCGAGTATTTAAACTTAAAGAGTTGAAATACTGCAAGCTTCATGCAGATCCAGAACTTTTACTTGAAATATTTCCCCCTCCCACCAAAAAAAAAAAAAACGGCTTATGCGGTTTGGGGGAAGGGTTGGGTTAAGCTTTACACTAAATGACATCATTAAGCGGCCTCATTAAGTATGTACATCTAAACAGGAATTAGTTAAGCCAGTGAAATTCGATATTTGATGAAAAGCAATGAAAATGCCAATTTATTGAATGACTTCAGCGAATTTTCCACCTCAAAAAATAGTTCTAGAGAAAAGCCTGATTACGCAAATCACAATAAGAGAGAATCATGTGAATATTTCACACTAGAAATCCCATCTTCTTTTTTTTAGTTCCCGTTATATTTTTTATTCATCAAGGTTAAGACAGTTCATTCACTGTGACCGCAACAGCTGATCGTTTGCAAAGCTGTAGATGATGTAATATAATGATGGATCATATGAACTTAGATGTGGGATTGAGGCCAGGTTTAGCCCAAGCATCAGCCTTGGATTTTGAATAGTTCTACGAATGTAATTATGTACGTATAATAGTTTACACCATCGCGACGAATAATCCGGCTTCAACCAGAGCTTAAAGCCGTTTTCGAAAATTTAGTGCAACAGTCTTTATTAATTTATTTTTTTTACTATTATTATTTTATAAATTGAATTAATAATAAGGCGACATTTTTAAGGCCCAGTTACGGTTTAGTTCAGGTTATGGACCATTTTGATCCACATTATTACGAACTGCCTTAATCCGATTTTGTTTTTGTCTTAAAAAAAAAGAAATATTATAGAGATTTAAAAATATGCTTTCATTATGCGAGATTTATTCCATAAAAATAACGAGAACAGATTTTTAAAATATTGTTGAACTGAAAATGGGTTACAACTAGCATTAAAAAAAGAATCATACAAATTAAGTAGCCTTCAAATAATATATGTTACATATTTTTTTAAATTAACCTTTTTTTTTATTATTACTATGGTTATTATTTACCAGTAATTATTTTATGGCTCCCGTAAATTATATTAATTTTACAAGAAATAATAATTAATAACAAATGTTGAAGTTTCCGATTGATACGTCGAATAGGGAAGGGATTAGCTATGAGGTTAGCATACTGGACTCCCACGCGGAGGTCCCGGGTTCGAATCCAGCTGCTGACCCTTAGATTTTCTCTTCCTAGGAGCTTCTTACAGCTCACTGTCCGGTGATGGACAGTGTTGTCTGTAACAAGAGAACACTGTCCGGAGGCCGGCAGTGCACTGGAAAAAGCTCCGGGCGCTAATAACCTCAGATGTTGATGCGCCAAAAAAGAAAAAAAAAAAAAAAAAAAAAGATACGTCGAATAACAGATGAAAATCCGTTATTCCTAACGGATAAAATCAATGATACATAAAAATTATTGTAAACTATGTGTATGTAATGTAAATTCCATGTTTTAGAAAAAGCTGCAGATAATTTTCAAAAACAAAGAAAAATGTGGAGTTGAATGAATATGTATTTCTATAAGTAGGTAGGTATACAGGGTGTCCCAAGCTATATGGATAACGACTTTTTCTCGGAAACTAAGATAGCTAGAAAAAAACTAAAAAATACGTGTTCCCTTAGTTTTTTGTTAGGAATCCAAATTTAATTTGTAAATTTTTTTCGGTGCCTCCAGAAGCGAGATATAGGCACCAACTTCATTTTTTCAAATGGGAAGGTGCGGTTTTTATTTCAGAAATACATTCCTCTATTTTTTAAAAGAAAAATTTACTTGAACGGTTTTTTTCTGTGAGCGATATTTTAGAAGTTATGAATGAAAACATGATTCTTATAAGAAATGTCAAAATGATAATATTATAACGGTATTTTGATTGAATAAGAAGAAAAGTACTATTTTATTATAAATTTTACTCCTCATTAATATTACAGATCATGCTCGAAATGGCTTCCACCATTAGAGATGCATAGACATGCACTTTCCTGCCAATTGCCCCTTACGTAGCTGTTATTCTCTGCTTTAGTTCATCTACAGATGCAATTCCGGCTTGATTCTGATGCACCTAGATTTAGAAATGCTTTTAGGTAAGCAGAAATAAGGAAAGAAAGAAAAAAGTTATGAATAATCACCTTGTTTTTCAGGGATACCCAAAGGAAATAGTCCATAGGTGTCAAATCCGGTGAGAGAGGTATCACTGAATCGCCCCCCGAGTTGATATAATACGCCCATCAAATTGCCTATCGAAAAATCACTTTACATGCCTGGTGGTGTTTATCGACACAGGGGGCGATTCAGTGGCCACTTCTAAATCTAGGTGCATCAGAATCAAGCCGGAATTGCATCTGTAGATGAACTAAAGCAGAGAATAATAGATGCCTGTAAGTCGGTTAAAGCCGAATCTATTTCTTTGGCAGTAAGGGACAATTGGCAGGAAAGAGCATGTCCTATGCATCTCTTATGGTGGAGGCCATTTCGAGCATGATCTGTAATATTAATGAGGAGTAAAATTTAGAATAAAATAGTACTTTTCTTCTTATTCAATCAAAAAACCGTTATAATATTATCATTTTGACATTTCTTATAAGAATCATGTTTTCATTCATAACTTCTAAAATATCGCTCACAGAAAAAAACCGTTCAAGTAAATTTTTCTTGTAAAAAATATAGGAATGTATTTCTGAAATAAAACCCGCACCTTCCCATTTGAAAAAATGAAGTTGGTGCCTGTATCTCGCTTCTGGAAGCACCGAAAAAAATTTACAAAGTAAATTTGGATTTCTAACAAAAAACTAAGGGAACACGTATTTTTTAGTTTTTTTCTAGCTATCTTAGTTTCCGAGAAAAAGTCGTTATCCATATAGCTTGGGACACCCTGTATACAGTGGAGTCTCGGTTATCCGTCATGACCGGGGACCGGACACGTGACGGATAGTCGAATAGACGGGGATAATGGAAAAAAACTGGAAAATTTCCAGATTCTTTTGTTTAACGTGTATAAAACTTTTGTATTAACTGGTATACATATTTTATACGTTTATACGCTTAAGCCTTAAAGGTCAGCTATCTTTCATTATTCAATTCATTCTATTGGGTATTAAAATTAATGAATACAATGTCGGGCGACATCTAATCGGTTTTGTGGGCGGTTTTGTTTGTGGTTGATCTTTTAAGGGAAAAAAACCCACAAACTATCGAATGATGGACACGAGTATGTACCTAAAAGACAAAGGAAAACATCTCAAAAGAAAATATTCACACTCTGCGTTGAACGGGGGGGGGGATGTGATCGTCAATAATCTTAATTTAGAACCCTTAAATTAAATACTGAGGAGAGTGACGGTTAATTGGAATAGACGGATAAAAGGGTGACGGATAACCGAGACTCCACTGTAGTACATAAAATAAATAGAGAAGTATAATGTATATTAAAATTAAACCTTCCAAACTAGTGAAGAAAGAGAAAAGTTAGGTGAGGAGGATTGGACTGCAGGGAAAAAAAAGGAGAGGAAATACCTGCAGCTAGTGTAGAGAGTTAGAGTAGGATATGTTTTAGTCTTCTGTGTCTGTATGTTGTAGAAGGATCTGTAGGAGGCTATGTCGCGACAGAGTGGATTAGGTTGGCAGTCTAGGATGGAAAGGAATTTGAGCAGACGATTTTGGATGCAGGAGTGTGCCGGGGGGATAATGGACGCAGTCTCCGTGGAGTGAGAGTCAATTCTAGTGCGTCATGGAGAGTCTTTGTTCTGTGTTGTCCTGGAGTTTCTTGATGTTACCTACTACAAGTCCAGACTCCAGGCGGAACAGGCGTAGAGCAACATCGGGACCTAATGACTACTTTGTAGAGGAGGTGCTTGTGAAAAATATGGGAAATCTGTTCCCGTAAGTTGTTCCTTCTGGTAGTGAAATTTCTTTTTTCTTTAAACCCCCCCAAAAAAAAACATTAAATGGTACTCTAAAGAAAAGTGTTTTCCTCCTGATCTTCAAGAGGGATGGAATTATGCTAGAAAACTGTTTTCCAAGTACAAACTGTAGAGCACCCAGTCTGAGGAAATCAGTAACTTTAAAGAAAATAATTGAAACCATTTTCACTGGAAAATGTCAACAACAATTTCAGAATTTTTTAAAGTTAGTTTTGGGGGGGGGCGTTTAGGTTTACGATATTTTTGGAGGGGCGGGTGAGGGAGGGTTTTTCTAGAGCTTAGAGTTACTGGCTAAGTAATATAAGCTACTAACGATGTTGAACCGTCTTGTAATCATCATATAACGATGATTAATGATCGCTGTACGTTGACGATGATGATGATGATGGGTATGAAGCGAAGAGAAAGATGGACAGATAAGTGGGAATAGATATTCTGAAAGAAGTTAAATTAGTAAGAGGTGAGTCGAGGAGGATAAAACTAGGGAAATGAAGACAGGATAATGAATATATGGGGGAGATACCAGGAATATAAATGGTTTCTCAGGATAATGAAATCTGTACAGAGTCTTAGAAATGGTGTTCAATTTTTAGATTCATTAATCTGAATCTATCTGGATACTCTAAGAAATCAAATTTTTGTGGGACTAAATTTCTGACCAGAAGTGTGCCAGAATTTTTGACTTGAACCGTTTTTTTTATGACCCAAAAATTTAATAAATGATACTTCTGAGAGGAGCAGAAGGTAGTAAGGAATCTACAAGTGATAAAAATTAAGTATGATTCAAACTTTAAGTGGTTAGAAGAAGAATTTTGTGGATTCGAACTTTGTGAATAGTTATCCAAGTATGTCGCGAGATTGTTGTTCTCAGCAGATTTTTTTAAATTTCACTTCCTGTTGATTGGAGGTAAATTTAAACTCCCGGTAATAATTCACGAATCGGCCTTCACTCTAAGACCCTACAATTCATTCCGCTACTAATATCTAATAAAGCAGTTTCTCTAGTAGCACGTATCTTGAGGTACCACAGCTATCTTAGACCAACGTGGATAGTCTACAGCCTCTACAAGTGATAACCGTAAGTGCTACCTGCAAAGAGCGAATATTTCAGTCCCTTTTATTTACGATGTCCTTTAAAAAAAATCTAATCATGTGATTTTTGAATTCACCTTGATTAAATAGTTTAAGTGAAATGTTCAACCTAAATTTAACTTCATGCGTAGGAGGTTTGACAGTTTTAGAGTTAATGGACTTTAATCCTGCTGAAGTGATACTCGTATTTCTGAGGGACCATCCCTAGCACCTAAGGGTCAAACCCTCTACAATATACCTGTCAACCAAGTAGACTAATATAACTCGTAAACTTTGACCTATTTAATTAATTTGAAGGCATCTAAATTTAATTTGAGTTCATCTAGAATTAGGATTAACTAACTGATTCTGGTAAAACGTCAGTAGTTGCACAATTTTCACTTATTACTTATTTTTACTTAAATTACTTTAAGGCTTAAAATTGGTGTGAAAACATAAATACGTGTTCCAATCAGGTAATTCTGTTAAATGCAACGTGAGGTCACAGATCTCCCAAGACCCCTTCTCCCCGGATTCTTCATTGCCAAAAAAAGGAAGTTTCGAACGCAAATGAATAAGGCCATATGTTTAAGTTCAAATGAAACCCTTTGACTAATGCTTTTCAGAAAATTACAGAAAACATGAACAAACTTTGATGAGTAATGACAATTTAAGCTTAAATTTGCTCTGAACTTAGCAACCGGGATGATATAAACTCTGATATAAAATTATTACTTCCGGTTTTGACTTTTAACTAAAACTTTTCAGGTGTTTTTTTAGGCGGAACCATATAAAAGTTGTAGACCAATATGGATCATATAACAACCACACTCATTGGCCAATTTGTAATAAAAAAAAGACACTTTTTCGATCTCGGAGTACTCTCAATACAGCAGATATTTCCGGATAAAATATTTTACGAAATGATTTCTCTTACTTATGAAAGAGAAAGAGAAAATTTAAAAGAACATGAAATTATCACCAATTTTTTATTAATTAAAAGCCATTGAGCAAAATAACTACCGTATTAACATGGCTAACGTTTCCAACAATTAGCCACTACTTCACATTTTTATACGTATAATTAAAAACACATCAACATTTCCGGAAGCTTCTGACCGGAACTGTAATATGTATTTAAGACAAGTGTAGAAAGTTATGTAGCTTCTTCTTCTTTTTTTTTTTTTTTTTTTTGTTGATTTGAATTGGTAATTAGATCATGAAAAATGCAATTAAAAGAAAATTATGCTTGATTTTCCCATTTACAATTAATTTATTGGGAAATTTTTTAAAGTATTTTAAGGGACGATGAACAGATCAAGTATTTATCTTCTCAAGATATTGCTTCCGTTTTCAAGCAAATAAGCGCTCAAGCTAATTTTACTTTTAATAGAAAACCATTGCAAAGGACTGGATTGAATCCTGGTAAGGTTTTCTTCTAGGAGTAGCACAAGGAGCGTCCTTAGATTGAAGAGTCTGGAACAGGACTTCAGCTGGGTTCTGATTTTTATGTTCATCCCACGAGTACAAGATAAAATACTCTACACCAAATTCAACTAAACGGAAATGGCCCACTGTTTCGCTAGTCTGATTGATATTTTGGTGAATAAATAGTAAATCTCAGTTTAAGGAAAATCATCTCCAAATAGTACTTTCGATTTTCTATACTTAAACTTTGCTAAGTTCCCCTATTTCCAATTTCCTATTTTAGAAAGTAAGTAATGCCTAATAAATGGGTTGTTGCGACAATAAGCAGGCTAAGAGCGAACCGCGCTATGTGCGGATCGTATCTTCACAGGATCAACAACAAGATCCTCTCTCCTTTTTGCGTAGATTGCAATGAGGAGGAGGATTTCAAACATATAATAATGATATGTCCACGTTATGTAGTAGAAAGGAAACGAATGTTTGACGACATATACAGGTATTTAGATGCACCATTTCGCTACGAAGACATAGTATTCTCCAGCAACATCTTTGTGCTTAAGTCTATAGCATTGCTAGCAATGAAATATTAGTGTATTTAAAAGTTATAGTCGATTAGAATGAATGCAAGAAAATGATTAGAGGGATTACGTGATTTTAATTTCGGTTAAGCTATAAGGATGGCAGGAATATAGAGTGCTGATCCATCCATTAGTTGTAAGTTTGTATGTAAATAGCTGTATATAGTAGAGGGATGAATGTGTGAAGTGAATGTATTTATAAGTAAGAATGGAGAGTGAGTGATATTCTAGTGATAAGCACCTAGACGATGCTGGCTGTATGGCGAAAGCCAATGCCAAAAAAAAAGGCAAAAAAAAGTGATGCCTACTTTTACAGGCAGGTTTCACGTACGACTACCAATTTAGGTGTGACGGGCGAAGGCGACCAACAAACATACGTCACTAATAATTTCTCATGTAAAACCGTAAATAAAATCCGAGACCTAGGACTAGGAATCAAACCCAGTACAATGAATCTTTCTAGTTCAGTATATTGTACGATGTTGTCAATCGAAAGTACTATTTGGAGATGATTTTCCTTAAACTGAGATTTACTATTTATTCACCAAAATATCGATCAGACTAGTGAAAACTGCAAATAGAAATTGTCAACGATTTTCTGGAAATCGAAAATGGTTCCAGTTAGATAAGAGAAAGTGAATGAAGGCCGATCTAACGGGTATAAACAAAACAGGAAGGAAATTATGCGAACGGACCTATGTCAACTAGTCGGAGAGGCATTGAGGAGGAAGTGGAGAGTGAGACAGAACGAGCAGGAGAGAGGAAGTCGACTAAACGACCGTTGACTGCTATCACGCGGTCTACAGAGTGCCACATCGGCTACCGCGATCACATGAATGAACATTCCACAGTGATGACGTCACTAGAAGCGTGCGGCAACTAGCCACGCACGCGCATACTACCACACACACACACACACACAGTGCTCACTACTACTACGATAACTACTGCAGTGGTCTTCCTGTTCTATAATGGTTAGCGTGAAGAGGAATTGTGATGAAGGTAGTAGATTGTAGAAGAAGACGAGTTAGATGGAGTAAGAGAGAGAGAGAGAGGTGACGAGTTTTTCTCAGACCAAGAAGACTCTCCAGTTGGTGTCTGTCCGTCTGTCCGTCCAAGTGTACGTCAGTACTTGTGAGTGCATGCGCAGCGTCTCTGGACAACTACAGCCGAATAGGAAACCGTCCTATCACACTCCATCCTAGTTCACTGGAACTGCAGCACTCACAGACAAACACGCACTACCACTCTTTGAACACATAGCTAATTAGAGCAGAATGTGCTCCGTCTAAGATCCCCACAGGAACTACAATCGGTAGTTAACACTGAATCTGAACACACCTATTTCACGGAAATAATAGAGATTCCTTTTCAATTGTTTACTAGCCTCTACTTAGCCGTGTACTTAAACGGCTTAATTAAGCTTTCGTCTCTAATAATATGTTCCCCTCTTAGTGATTGCAATCATGCTGATACTGGGGGGGGGAGGGGTTTTCGTTTTCACCGGAAATTAGGGGGTCCCTCTTACACGAACAAAGTGATTTTTTCAAAACTTGATCTAACTTGGGCCAATCCAAGGACTTGGGCAATAAACCAAGCACTTCCGCTTCCTGGGTGCCTCGTGCCTTAAAAAAAGTTTGTTCATAATTGTAGGTGGAGCGAATGTTATTCAGTATTAGGCCCTATTTTGTTCCAAAACGTATCAGCGTTAAAACAAACAAAAAATAATTTTTTATTAATCATTTGTTTAGTTACAATCAACGCATTTTGCGTTATAAGCAACAATGATAACAATAAGCAACATTCACACATATCAGAGTTGAGAAGTTACCCAGCGGTAACACTCCAATAACATTCTAAATTCTACTGACTCTCTTCATCAGAGAGGAGATCGTGAGGCCACTGTCTTTTAAGACGTCTGGAAGTGTTGTCTGGAAATGTTCTGGGAGATAGATGTGGTACAAGTGGATTGTGATGTGTTTGAATGTTAAGATGGAATTTTCTGTGCCGTGTTTTATAGCAACTTGCGTTGCACGAAAGGAATGTTCAAGTTTGTGTGAATGGTTTGGATTGGTGACGTAGAAAGGAGCAAAACCAAACATTAGCATAACAAAAATAGGTATTTGAATCAGACGATAGGCGAAGAAGTGACTCAAAATCACTCAGTCCATTATTAGATTCAACTTGGTACACTGATGGCTCCAAGATGGAGGAGGGTGTGGGAGCGGGAGTGTACGGGGTGAAGCCGAAATATGGGTTTTCGGTTAGCCTAGGAAAACTAGCTACAGTTTTTCAGGCTGAGCTAGCTGCAATTAGGTTCTGCGCTACCGAGATTATTGGCCGAGGAATTATTAATTCTAAGGTCGTAATTTTCTCGGACAGCCAGGCTGCTCTACGAGCTATTAGTTTCTACCAGGTCAACTCAAGGCTGGTTTGGGACTGTCTGGGTGCCCTGAAGATAATTAGTGACCAAAATAAGGTCTTTCTGGTCTGGGTACCTGGTCATTCAGGTCATAAGGGAAACGAAGCGGCTGATTTATTGGCCCGGGAAGGCTCTGCGGAGACACTTTGTTGGCCCGGAGCCCTGTTTTGGGGTTTCGAAGTGTGTGTGAAGACTGCGGCCATTAACTTATGAGTGCACAGTAGGTCTCAAGAGTGGTGGCAGAGACAGGCGAAGAAATACATTAAAGGCTATTCGCCGAGGCTGACTGCAGAATTAATCCGTCAAGGCCGTGGGGCTATAAAGGATGACTGTAGGCCTATTAACTGGGCCACTGCAGGCTCAGGAAACACATGCATCGCATGGGCCTGGCAGGTGATAGCCTTTGCAGGTTCTGTCAGGAAGAGGAGGAAACGGCACTGCACGTTTTGTGTCAGTGTGAGGAGCTTGTGTGGCTAAGGATGTTACTTCTCGGGGAGGAAAAAACCAAGGCCTGTGGAGCTTTACCCAAGAGTCGCTCTCCAGCATTAAGAGTCTGATTAAAAGGACAGGTCTGGAGGGTGAGCTTTAGAGTAAGGGGAGCCACAATAGAGCCAAAGGGGTCGCAGTGGCGTAGGCCTTGAGGCCGCCCTAGTCTAATCTAATCTAATCTAGATTCAACTTTGAGAAAATGGTAGAATAAATGGTAGAATATATCCAGAGAATATCAAGACATCTCAAATTGCTGATTCTAATCCAAAATTCATACTTATTGGCAACATAATATAAGTACACATTAATTTATAAAAACCTAATATTTACTTTTAAAAAAAATTCTTACTAGAAGTTTTACAATGTGTTAAAACACCGTTTAACCTGTTCATCATTTATAAACTATCTTTCTATTAATAAGTTCTTTTACAGAAACAGAAAAATAGTAACGTGGTGATTACATTGATTTAAGGCATTCATAAATCAGAGCGACAAACTTTTGTATTGTGTTTTTGTTTTTGTTTTTTGTTCCTAATACTTGAAGAAGAACAACACTAAATTATGACAAGTTGGAAAAGAGAGAGAAGAATGTTGTAGGAACAACGAATCACACTCTTATACTCGTACAATAATTAACTTGGCACTCTAAGAAATATCTAAAAAGTTAAAGGAATCTATAGTGTACGGTCTAGAAATTTCTATGTGTGTGTAAACTGAACAGGAACTATTGTTCGTTTGTCTGTGTTAGTTTAGTGTTGTAGTGGGCTACCCAATCCAGGTAGTTTCTTGTCCCTATTATTTTGGCATCTTTACACTATTTTGGGAGAGATGTGTGTTTCAGAGATGCTGTGTAAGATGGAGCCTCACACAAACAATGTTATCTGTCTTAGTAGCTGCTTTATTTCGTCAGGTTTTTATAAAAATAGAAAAACCAAAAATGATTGTCTCTTTTATCAGGCTATTTTAATATTATTGTGCTGAGATTTTCCTTCAAAATAGGGGAAAATGTAAATTTCTACAAGAAAATTGTGTAGTAGATGGACCGCTTAACGGGAACGAGGCAATCGCGAGTTAAGCGATGGAGGAGCTGCGAGAAGAACGGAGGAGAGCATGAGAAGCGTTCCCGACTGTGGCTCTCCTTTCTTAGTCTAATCCAATGCGACTGATATCGTCAAGATGGTGAGCGTGTCGAGAGAACGGAGCCACTGTAGAAGAGGAACAACCTGAATAGCCTTTACAGATTATCGCAAAACTTAGAAGGAAATATCACTTATCAGCAGAGTATAGACACACAGTCAATGGTTGTGCATGACTAAGCACAGATAAAGGAAGTCAAAAATCTCAACACCAAAACTGATGAATTAACACCTCTAATGATGGATGAAAACTGGAAAATGAGTTCTACGATGGATAGAATCAATGTTATTTTCCTAAACCAAATTTTGAAAATAATGAATCCATAATTTTGGGACGAACAACTGTTAGACTCTCTCCAATCAGACCCGCAAAGCTGAGATGTATTGTTGGTTTAGTGGGTTCGATTCCCGGTCTTTAGGCGGTGGATTTTATTTAATGGTTAATAAAAGAAATTTACAGTAAAGTATGTTAGGCGGTTATAGGCTAGACCCGCAATGCTAAGGTGTATTGTTGGTTTAGTGGGTTCTATTCCCCTGGTCTAAGGCCTTGGATTTTATTTAATGGTTAATAAAAGAAATTTACAGTAAAGTATGTTAGGCGGTTATAGGCTAGACCCGCAATGCTAAGATGTATTGTTGGTTTAGTGGGTTCGATTCCCGGTCTTAGGCCTTGGATTTTATTTAATGGTTAATAAAAGAAATTTACAGTAAAGTATGTTTGCTAGTCGTCTCTGTCCCTCGACACCTAATTGGGTACTTGGACGTTAAGCCCTGCCTGAAAAAATAGGCGATTAATTTACTTTTTACATTACACACTCCAATTCTCCTGTGCTAACTACTTTTTCTATATTAGAACATTTTTTTATAGCCAATAATTGAATTAATATTTAATTTAGGTTCTTTTCTAGTTTATTATTCAATAATATGGTTAAACTAATAGTTTTTGTTGTCTATTTATTTAATTTTTATATTTTTTTTTTTTATTATTATTTTTTTTTAGCGCATCAACAGCTGAGGTTATTAGCGCCCGGAGCTTTTTTTCAGTGCACGGCCGGCCTCCGGACAATGTTTTCTCGTTACAGACAACACTGCCCATCACCGGACAGCGCGGAGCTGTAAGAAGCTCCTAGGAAGAGAAAATCTAAGTGGTCAGCAGCTGGATTCGAACCCGGGACCTCCGCATGGGAGTCCAATATGCTAACCGCATTTGTATTATTATTATTATTATTATTATTACAATATTATTATTGTCATTATTATTATTATTACTCTTACTTTTTTGTGTGTGTAAATACTGTACCCATTTTATAGCTTATGCTTCACAAATTATTTAATAAATAAATATTCGAATAATGGCTTTAAGAAACATATTTCTAGTTGGACAAAGACTTGTCTATTAAAAATAGATAAACAAAGTAATGCGACAAAAATGCCACAAAGAGATGGGGCTACCAATTAAGACGTTTGCCTGCCCAGTTACCAGATTCATCTAACCATATCGGCGGAACGTTCTATTTGTTAAAATAATTCCCTAACAACTACCATAACAAAGACTGCCAGAATTCTAGGTTCTAAAAATTGAAACAAAAGATTACGTATATAGGATAGTCTTACACTTTTTGATATTACGATTTCTATTTTTGTAAAAAGGACTATAATTTTTATATAAATAAATAACAAAAAATAATGATAATAAACATCTCTTAATTAAATAATCTAATTAATAATAATGTAAATTTAAAAGTGAAGCGATAGTTTCCAAGAAGTTTACGAACTAGTAATTAATAAAAGGTTGTAATAAATTAAGAAAAAAATACAGAAACACAAGAGAAATATAAATAGTATATAATGGTGTGTATAATATAGGCTGGTTGCCCAAAATGTAAATTAACAACTCTGAAATAAACTTTGATATAATGGAGGAGAGAGACTAGGAGTGTGTAGGTAATGTATTAGGGGGATATTTGTCCCGGACCGGGAACAATGTCTGGCTGTTCAATGGTCCGAATCGGTTTTTATTATTATCCCTCTCTCCCGATCTTTCTGCATCGCTTTTATTACTAATTCCCTTATTTTCCTACTCCTTTATAAATACATAATTAGATTTATATATTAATGTTATTAATTATGGAGCTAGGCTGAGATAAATCAGCTTAACTGGGGGGAACTGTAACAAAAATAAACAGTAAATCCCAAGCATTTTTGAGATATACTGCAAAAGGATGAGTCATTTCTTCGTCAAGAAATCTGGCAAGAGAAATGCATGACCCAATAATTCTTACTTATTGTTTTTTTAAATGTGTAAACTTCCTGAACAAAATTAATTAATGACGTAATGATTTTGGGTTCACTCTTAATTTTATGATAAAAAGAGGTATTGTAATCATCGTGCGGATGTTATTCGTTTTTTTGGTCTTTTATCGTAAAAAAGTGTTCATGTAATTTACTGTGACTAAACAAAAAGACGAAAAATGGTTAAAAAAAAGTTCAAATTGGGCATTTAGCTTTAAAAGATAATGCTACATTAGATTCTGGAGGGGGGGGAATCTGCCCACCGGAAGCACAACTTTAAAGTTGTGAACAGAACTATAGTGCTAAAGCTTCTTCTATGGCAAACCTCTTTCTCGTAGCAGGGCTACCCATAAAAACTCATGAATTTCAGCAACAAATAGAATTGTACATTGTACTGAAATAGCACTTTAGACGAAAATCTAACCACCTCCACCCCCCACCCAACACTCCACACTCCTAGAAATACATTTTCTTCAAATAAACCAAATCGACTTTACCGGAAGAGCAATAATGTAATGCAGAAAATTTACCAAAAACATTATTGGTATAGGAGTCCGGTGCCTTGGAGAGTTTTTGTCCAAATCAAATTATAAAGTTTAAGCCTTCCGGCAAAATGTTTTTCCCGCTAAAATCAGGGGGAGGGGTCTCACAATAATTTTTTTTTTTTTGGCGTTTATTTTTGTTACAATCAGCGCGTTGGTGCTATAAGTAACAATGATAAAAGTAACAATTAATAACAGAAGTATACGAGTGGAGAAGTTACCCAGTGGTAATACTCCAAAATATTAGGCTATTAGTCGCTCTCTTCACTTGAGAGGAGATCACGAGGCCACTGTCTTTTAAGACGTCTTGTCCCCAGTTTATCAGAAAGAGTTATTGAATGAAAGATTTTGAGCTAGAGGATTTTGTATGAGATTGCAGGCTGAAGTGGAGTTTTCTGTATCGTGTTTTCAGCGACTTGTGCGACAAAAGGAATGATTAAGGTCAGAGTGTACGCCTCAGGAAACTAAAGAGAAGCTTGATAAACATTATGGTGACTCTGCATCTTCGATTAGAACAGTTTATAAGTGGTTTCAAAATTTTCGGAGTGGCCATATGGGCACAAGTGGCGCTGGACGTTCTGGACGCCCTGTTGAGGTTACTACTCCAGAAATCATTGATAAAATCCATGATATGGTGATGGATGACAGAAGAGTGAAGGTGCGTGAGATTGCTAGTGCTGTGGGCATCTCGAATGAACGGGTACATAATATTTTGCATCAACATTTGGACATGACAAAGCTATCCGCAAGATGGGTGCCGCGATTGCTCACGCTTGACCAAAAACGAAATCGTGTGAAGTGTTGCAAGGACGGTTTGCAGCTGTTCCAGAAGAATCCGCAGGACTTTAAGCGTCGTTTCGTCACTGTGGATGAAACATGGATACATCACTAAACTCCTGAGACCAAAGAACAATCTAAACAATGGGTTACCAAGGGGGAATCTGCGCCAAAAAAAGGCGAAGACCGTTCCTTCGGCCGGAAAGATTATGGCGACTGTCTTTTGGGATTCGCGAGGAATAATCCTCATCGACTATCTGGAAAAGGGTAAAACTATTACAGGTGCATATTATTCATCGTTATTGGACCGTTTGAAAACCGAGCTGCAAGAAAAACGCCCACGGTTGGCCCACAAAAAAGTCCTTTTCCATCACGACAACGCACCAGCTCACACCTCAGCAGTTGTGGTCGCAAAATTAATGGAAATAGGGTTCCAACTCGTTTCACATCCCCCCTCTATTCTCCAGACTTGGCTCCCTCGGACTACTATTTGTTCCCCAATATGAAGAAATGGCTGGCGGGAAACAGATTTTATTCAAACGAGGAGGTGATTGCAGAAACGAATGGCTATTTTTCAGACTTGGACAAATCCTATTATTCGGAAGGGATCAACAAACTAGAGCAGCGTTGGACGAAGTGTATAAGCCTAAAAGGAGACTATGTTGAAAAATAAAAAAGGTTTACCCCAAAAAATTAAGTAGTTTTTATTTTTTCACGCACTTTTCAAACGACGCTCGTATAGTCCAGGTTGGGAGACAAAATGGAGCGTTTTAGAAATAGTTCGAAGTATTTTAGATTGAAGAGATTGAATCCTTTCGGAGATTGGAGCGTTCGGTTGAACACCACAGCTCTATTCCATACGCCCTGATGGGTTTCAAAATAGAAGTATAAATCAGTCTTTTGTTGTCCAGAGAGAGTTTTGATCTATCGTCTAAGAATCTTTTAAGTTTAAGTCGATAGCGTCTGTTTAGTTCCAGATTGGAGACATAAAATGGAGCGTTTACAATAGTTCGAAGTATTTTAGATTGAAGAGATAGAATCCTTTGGAGATTTGTGCGTTCGGTTGAACCCCACAGCTCTATTCCATACGCCCAGATGGGTTTCAAAATAGAAGTATAAATCAGTCTTTTGTTGTCCAGAGAGAGTTTTGATCTATCGTCTAAGAATCTTTTAAGTTTAAGTCGATAGCGTCTGTTTAGTTCCAGATTGGAGACATAAAATGGAGCGTTTACAATAGTTCCAAGTATTTTAGACTGAAGGAGATCGATTTAAGTAGTCGATAGCGTCTGTTTAGTTCTGTTCTTTTAAGTCTAGTATGGGGGGTTCCAACAATAATATATACATTTCCTATTTAAACTCACTTTCCAAGATTTAACTACGTACTTCCTGTACAGGGAACAGGAATGTAATTAATAGAACTTCCTCACATATTCTACAACTTAAATGAGAGCCAATTATGGTGATTTTAATAAAATATATTCTTATAATGATTACAAAAAAAATAAGAAATTTAATAAAAGAATTTATCACTTAAGTAAATCAATTATTTTCTTAAAAACAAAACGAACTAATAAAAAAATAACATAACAAAATTAATGGTTTGTAATTTTTATTATAGTAAATATAAATAAAAAAATTTAAATAAAGTTATTACTGACAAGAAAGCTGTAAAATAATAATTAAAATTAAAAAAAAAAAAAATATCTTTAATTGATACGGCCATTAAAACAAGTGTAAACAAGTTTAACCCCTCTCCTCAAAGCATTAAAAATGTCCAGCATTTTAGTTTTTTTTAAATTAACTAGCTAATTAACCGATCTACTAATAGTTTCGTGTTTGAGAATAATAAAAATTATCTGCAGCTAGCTCCAATTAAATGGCCATTCAATCAGATCAATGAATTATTAATTAAATTAATAAAAAGGTTAGCCCCCAAAAAGAAGAAATAAAGCAATAATAGAAATAAAGGGTTTACTAGCTCCAGCCAATCCCTTCCGCAAATCTACCAACTCTTCCCCAAGGCGCTCTACAGTGGCTGGATTTCGCAGAGAAATATAGTTGGGGGTGGCCATCGCTAACGAGAACCAAAATATAGTCGAATTCCTAATTCCTCAAATCAAACACTGGAAACCACTCTCCAGACAAAAGAAAAGGTTTTTGGAAAATGGGAAATTAAGATAGGTTATTCCATTAATGCCAGAATTTAATAT
The DNA here is from genome assembly GCF_049639745.1 of Rhodnius prolixus. Lineage (NCBI taxonomy): Eukaryota > Metazoa > Arthropoda > Insecta > Hemiptera > Reduviidae > Rhodnius > Rhodnius prolixus. The sequence goes on along the minus strand of NW_027411593.1, from coordinate 5,805,567 downwards.
TTTTGCTTTCTGACGTAATAGTTACTCTCAGTTAATAGACGAGAATCAGGACTAGATTTTCATGCTGCGGCCTATGATGTCCCATATCTAGGACTTTTACACAAAGAAATAGCTGTGCACCGTAATCAGCGCTCAAGATTAATAAGACAAGAGCTAAAGAAACGTTGTAAACTTACTAAGCGCAACAGACGTTCAAAACTACTACAGTAGACTCTGAGAAATCTGGATCGGCCTAGTCCTAGACTCTGGGTAGTCCGGATCGATGATCTTGTATTTAAAAAAATAAAATTTCTTGCAAATAAAAACGACAAAACGTTGTTTTCATATAAGGTAACATAATGACGATGAAAATGAAATAACAGACGACGATATTATTAAAATGGTGACAAATGAAGAAACCTTGGAAGAAGGAGTAACCGAGAACCAGGCAAATCTTATCCCACATTTAGAAGGGTTTAAAATGCTAGACGGAGCGCTAGAGTACATTACTCAACAAGGAAGGAATATCCGCAGCCGACATTATGTGTTTGAGGAAGTTGAGGGAATCTGCGGCCAGACAACGAGCTAAAACTGTGAAACAGACCAGCATTAAAGACTTCTTCAAAAGATAAGTTGTAAATAATAATTGTTTTCACTCCTGTGATTTACTATTATTATTCAGTCCGATGTTTTATTAATTACAGTACAATACTACTGTACAATATAATACAGAACAGCAGCTTACTGTTAATTATTTCGGAGTGTATATACTGTAACTTATTTCGGAAACTCACTCTTGTATGTGTTGTATTTGCACATAAACGTTAACACTTACAGTATTGTCATAATTGTTCGCCATAAAGACGGAAATCATCAGTCATGCCAACTTCCGGGAAATCTAGACCGGACAGAAGTCCAGATTTCTGAGAGTCTACTGTACTAACCAAACTTAACTTGAGATTGAGACTTAACCGATCTGAAATATCGAATCATCTCGAATCATTATAACCCCAAAATTCTTCTCCAATTAACCCAAAATCTTGGTACAGGAAGAGATAAGTTATCCACAACTTCCCGGCTCCCACTTCTCCTCCTTAAAAAAAAAAAAAACTTCCAGAATATCTCTGGATGAATTGTTTCATCACCTGGAGGGACGATTGATACTTCTATCGCTATGGACACTCGCCGAGGAGATGCTTTTAAATTAGTCGCAGAATATCCTGTACGCACAGAATTCACTTTCAACGGAAACGGCATATTTCGTGGGTGAAACACTAAAAAATAAAACTTCCTTTCTCTACCACGTAATAAGAATTTAAAAACCGTCTAATATTTCACACAAATTAATTAATGAACTTCTAATTAAATAATCAATGAAAGAGCAATCAATGAGAATAATGTTTCTAAGATAATTAAAGTTTTGAAGATAGAACAACCTGAATCAAATTGGTCTCACTTTGAGGTATGTACCGCATAAATAAATAAGAGAATAAATGAGACCTTTTTTTTTTGGTCTTATTTTTTGTCTTCCCCTTTTAAGACTAGAGAGGGTCATTAAAGTTTTAACATCCATTAACAAGCCCAGTAATTAAATATCCATTTACGTCTTTCTTGTTTTGACGTAATTTATTTTAAAGTGATGGAAAAAATAAATTGTACAGGTGAATGAATCATATTTCTTTTTAAATTAATATTTGTGCTGTTTGGGGCGTTTTTGACTCTAGAATTATTTATCCAGTTGAAAAAGCAAGTCGTAGAAAAATAAACTATAACAAGTCTGAGTTGATCTTCACAAGGCTTTATCTTGTTTCAATTTAGGGAACTTAAATTTTATTGATATTTAGAACAAACCTAACTGATCAGTGTAGTACGAAACGGAAGTATAAGTAACGCCAAACTGATTGGTCTATGTCTAATGATGAATGAAAGATTAAAACCGGTTAGCGATAACATAAACTTCCGTTCTACTGCAGATAATTTCAACGATACATAAATAACTTCAACATTGTAAATATTCACAATATCAAGAAACTATTAAAGAATAAGTGACGTACTAGTTTCCCTAAAATCCCTCTCCTCCACAGAGAAATCAATAAACATAAATTCCAAACTAAAGTTATAGCCCTAGACCAGCTTTTTCCCAACCTATGGTATGCAAACCACTGGTGGAACCACACGAAAAATAATCAATAATGGCGAGACAAAAAAAAAAATTTAAATCTTAAAAATATCATAGAAACGTTTTTTCCCTATAATTCAAAAAAATTATTTTAATTAATAATATTTTACAGTAAAGTTGTTAATATGTACAGTAATAAGGATAGTCAGTCTCAAGATATACGAGAAAATATAATAAATAGCACATATAACAAGATTAAAATTGTCTTTCATGGAGTATTTTCCAAAACCCCCGAAAACACAAATGATAAATTGGATTTTAAACCCCTTTCTATAAAGAAAATTTAGGAAAAGCTACATCATTATCTAGATAAAAGATAAAGAAAATTTAATAGAATTGTCATGTGACAGAACTTAAATGATAACTATGTAAAAATCTGCTTAAAGAGACTGGATTGTAATGAGTAAGCTCTATCCAAGCAACATTAAATTTAATTGGTACTTACAGGTAGTTGAATGCTTAACAGAAATTAATTTAGAAGATTTGGGGTACAAATATAATAATCCTAAAGGAGAATAGGATGAAAAAATAATTGCCATTTCAGTCGTGATACATTTATTCTGCCGAGCTTTCGACCTAGGGACTAGGTCATCTTCAGGGCTAGTTTACAAAGTAATACTCGTATTTTTACATTACAGGGTTGGTGTGTCTTCTGTCTTTGTCTGTTCATGGACTGAGACACACCAACCCTGTAATGTAAAAATATTACTTTGTAAACTAGCCCAGAAGATGACCTAGTCCCTAGGTCGAAAGCTCAGGGCAGAATAAATGTATCACGACTGAAATGGCAATTATTTTTTTCATCCTATTGAAACTATGAATCAAGTCACCAAAAAGAATGAACAACAACCTAAAGAAGAAGTTTGTAAATCAAATAATGATGTACTACCAAGTGCCAAAAAGGGTTGGGAAACGTTGGCCCCAGAGCCCTAGACAATAAGCTTAAAAGTTCAAATGAAACCTAACAGAAAAACGAAAACTCCACAAATCTATGAACGTTTGATTTAGTAATTTTGGCCATATAAACGCTGTACACATAAATATTATACCAAGCTGTTAGAACCGTACAATGTACCTAGAAAGGCACTTTAGAGAGCAGCTTATTTACCTTCAAAAGCTCGCTTTAATAATAATAATACTTTCTATGGAAAAGCTTTCAAATAAAAGCATAATGTGCGAGTATCTATGTACATACAAAGCTCACATCTGAACTTTACGGATTTTGCTTACACTTAAACACAGACCATTTCCTAAAAAAATCACATTTTCAAATTCAAGAGACCTCCGGAAACGGATATTTCAAACAAAGATTCAATCTTAAAAATTTGGCATGAACTAATACTTGTTTAATTTAATAGTAGCTACATAAATGTATTTATATTAATTGTAATTACATGTACTAATAAATAGAAATATATCAAGTTCTTGCTAGATGGAACAAACAGTATTTAAGAAGAGTTTCTATCTTAATTTTCAAATAGGATGCTATGTTTTAAGAATTAAGCATTTAAATTTTTAATTATTTGTAAAAATCCAAAGAGAATTGAATAACTTTCAAGAGGCGAAGAATTCAATATTAAGATGGACTTTTTTTGTAAATCTTCTATTGAAATTAACAACTACAACAATTGTTGCAAGAAGCAAATGCGGTACATGTTAAAACAATATGCAAATATTGAGTGGAGAAGACACCCAGTGTGTCACTCCATTATCGTGAATATTGATGGAATTATAATCAAAATTTAAGCTCAATTTAAACCTTTAAGCTCATTCAATGTGCTTGAATTAGTAGTTTACAAGTTCTTCATAAATAGGAAACCACTATAATTTTTGCACTTACCTTTTATAGCAGTTGATCAGGATCAATTCAGTCAATACCTACTCCTCCTTCCAAGACACTAGACACTTGACACAGCTTGTAAAAAATATTAAAAGTAAAAATACTTTATCGAATTAACTTAAGGACGGAATTTGGAATAACCGAATTATTTCTGTTTTAAAACGCACTAATTAAAAAAAAAATTAGTTTTCTCAATGTTAAGAAAAAGAAAATCAAGAAAAAGCACTACCGTTCACAATCACGAAGTCTTAAACACTGCTGCATCACCTGAAAATATGAGTAGAAGGTCAATTAGTTGCTATCTATGGCACAATAGTATCAATGAAAATGTAGAAAATTGCTCAAGAATGGAGAAAACTAGTTTGGTTTATACCCACCAAGGAAGGATAGATTCAAGGAGCTGGATTTTGGGTATTATCCTTACAGTTAGGTGCTCAGGTAATGAGTAAAAGGTAGATGTAGATTACAGTGGCTAAAGCCAAGATCCACTAAGTTCAAGAAGTATTGTACCTCCCAAATAAATCTCGAGCTCGTAATGTAGGAAGCAATCGTTTAAAAAAAGCGTTTAATGTTTAATTGAGTTGCTGTTGTTGAGCAACATATGTTTTCTGTGGGTTCGCTGAACACTCGCAGATTCTATATTCGCTTAGAATGTGGGTTTTGATTGGGGGGGATGTCGATATAAGTTTTGTGTTTTGTTGTTAAGCTGGGGGATATCCACAGCAACATCAAACTACCTGTAAAAAAAAGTGATTACTTCACTTATCCTACACGGATATAAAAGAGTAATTAATCATAAATCAGAATATCTATGAATTCTGCCTACCATTCTATTGCGGCTAACATTCTCTAGTTTTGGTCCATTACAAACAGATTTAATACCTTCAGCATCAAGCAAAACTATGGGAAGAAACTGAAGAACTCTTTTGTGATATAGTTTCTTTTGCAACCACCCAAACCAACCAACCTTACAGCTAAACCCTACTATTATTATAACTTAGTTTCGGTCCATGGAACACTTCTAAGGGACAATATTTAATTTAAACAAAAAAGAAAAGCTAATTCTGGAGTCCAGACATTTCCTATCCAGCTGGGAAGATCAGACAGACAATTAGTTAATCACAATGAGATAGTTTGAACTAATCTTAATGAAACAAATTTGTAAAAACTATCATTTTTGCCTGCATTCCATTAAAAGAAAATAGAACTGGCAAAATTTAGCCCATCAACCTGTGATTGAGAAAGGAAGAGTATCTTCATCAGTTAATAAGAAATAAAACTTAATTTTCAGGCACAAAGAAAAGATGTTGAATATTTTAAAATTTCAGTTCAAACAAAGTATCAATAAAATGGAATAGACCAAATATTACTTAAATTTTACAGCTACTTATGAGTTGTTTTAGTGGAAAAATTACTTTTTAAGTAAGTAATCATAATGCTTTAAAAAGTGTAAATTTTGGCGAATATTTATTTCAATATTTCACTAACCTTTCCAAAGTTACCAATGAACCTTCATCTATTAACTGACGTATCTGTTTAAAATGTTCACTATAGAAGTTGATTATATTAAGTACTTTTCTATAATATTCAGCTACATTCAGGTAAATTTAAATTGAAATCTATGCCAAAAGTAAGTGCCACAGTGTAGGTGGCTCTGCCTAGAAATAGTAATCAGAATTTCTTTAATTTTTCATAAGTTTTAAGGTAAACAGAGAACAGAAGGTTAAAAATTATTGAGTTGCAAAGATAATCAATCATCTTAATGATAGTTTAGTGATATTTTTAGGTATAGATAGTTATTTTGTTTTCAATAATTCAATAAACATTCAATAAAATTGATTAAAATTGTGAATCGACTGTGTAATGAAGCTGTGTAAACGCAAAGTGAAACTATTATAAAGTAACTCTAACCTACAGCAATGTTCTAGAATTATTGTACTCGTACATTAATATAACTTATTAATAGGTAAGCTATACATTCTTATGATTACAGATCTTTAAATCTTTTCATCTTGTGTGATAACTTAATGACAATGTTAAAATAATTCTCGTAATTCTTTGACTATTAATCTACATATGGTTAGTAAAGGTTATCTTCAACTAAGATTTGATTTATAATGTTTGAAGACTTGAAAACTCTTTAAATGCAAATCGTTTTGGTATGTCATGTTAACAAGAAAAGAAAATGTACAATTTTCATTGTTATGTAAAATTCAAGATTTGGAAATAGTTGGGGTTTTTTTTTTGTTAAGCTCAGTGCCTTGAAACATTAAATTTGTGAAAAAGATTAACGTACAAACCTTAACAATTTCTCATGTTAACAAGAAAAGAAACTGTACAATTCTACTGTTATGTAAAATTCAAGATTTGTGAAACATTTAAACAATCTGTGAAAAAGATTAACGTAATTGGCTATAAGTTGATAATTTTAACAATATTTTAAGTGCTATTCAGAGTATTGTGCTTTCTCATCATACATTTCTTACCCTAAATACTATAAGCCAGTAAAGAATATGTGATAATTATTCCAAAGTAATTGGCGAAGTACTTAAGTTTCAAGTCTTAACAAATGTTAACACCAGAATTTCCACAAATCTGTTAAAATTATTTTGTAACTCTCTTTAAAAAGTTTTATAAAGCAGAAAACAAAAGCTGTTGTAACATTAATCTTGAATTATAATTAAAGTAAATGTTAACTATGAAAGTGTAACTTTCTTTTTTGTTCAGTTCAAATAAAACAAAAAGATTATATTGTCTGAATATGAAAGTGTAACTCTCTTTTGTCCAATTTAAATAAAGCAATCAGATTTTTAGCATTATGACTAATCTATAAGCTGTTTGATTCGTTGATTCTACATTGTTTTAAGTTGTTTAATCCATTAATACTATAATGAAGTAAAGTAGAAACATTTGCCTAATAATTTAGAGGCAAATTCGTAAAAAATATACTAATTACTTATTATTCATATTTAAATGACATTCTCTATACTTGAAGCGAATTATAATGATACTTTTTGTAAACTGAAGTTAAAATACAAGTAGAATGGAATGAATGAAACCACCTTTCAATAAGGTGCAATATATTAGAAATAAAGAAATGTAATCTCGTATTTTGTGAATATATGTACTTAAATTTATGATTGAAATTGAACAAATCTGTTGATATTATTTCATTTACTTATCTTTTTAAGATGAACTGAAGTGTAAAACACTTAAAAGAACTTTTGAATATTCTGTAGAATAGGAACGGACTTAGCTTTTTTTAAGAAAGCTTAAAGCCCATCAGTTTAGCATTTAAATTACTTACTTGAAATCATTTAATGTTTTATCAGCATTACATTTTATGGCCCACTTTATTAATTACTTTAATTTCTTTAAGTTGATTACTACGAATAAATTCAATTTACTTGAATAATTAAAAGACATGGAAATGGCCAATGGAAGGTCGAACGTTTAACAATGCCATTCTGATCAACCAAACAGTGATGTACATAACCAATTATATACAATAGTAATTTACATGAATTATAGTATTTCACTTAATTATTTTAATGTAATTGATAGTTTTTTACATTATTTCTTTATTTTTTATGCTAATTATTTTCTGAAGGATTTACAAAAAAAAGATCTCGTAATTTAAATTCAGACGTAGTGAAATAATTGCTATGTTTGATTTACCGTATTTTTGGTAAATATTAACTTTCAGCATTTGAGTTAAATTAAATTTAAATTATTTTCAGCTAGCTCAAAGCAATTTAAATTTAAATTGGCTTTATTTACTCCATTGTATGAAAATATTTCTACTTACAGCAAAAAAATTGGGGCATTATGTTACGTTTTAATTTAAACAAATATCATTATTACATATACTCAAGTGTTTGATTTCTTAGTTTTGACTGTAAAAAGAAATACAAGGATGCTGTTATAGTAAAGAAGTTATCAAATCTATGTAATTAGACAATTTTTTTGTTTACTTTAGCGAATAGATAGAAATGTATCAGCAAAATTATGATACTTTATGTTTAAACAGGATGTGTAATTATGTTTTTTAGTATAATAAAATTAAATAGTTGTGTTAAAACAGCATGAAATAAAGAAATATAGTTTCTTCATGGATTTTGATAAGTTTCCTTGCAATTTAATTATAAGATAAAACTATTATATATATCGAAAACTGAACAATATTTAGTTTTTCATTATGTGGATGTGTAAAAAGTGGTTTAAATTGAACAAAAATGTGCCTAAATCTGTTTTAGCCAAATTGAAATTCTTTTAGATGGTCAACTGGTCAAATTTGGGTCAAAATATTATAAAGACTTGTAACAATATTATGGTTTGAATTACAATTTAGGACCTTTTAGATGTCTTGTAGATGTAATAATAATTAAAATATACTTATATTAAAGAACGTAAGTAGTACTTACAGGGAATTTTGGGGACTGAGCCATTCGGTCTTTGGACCAAGTAGATTTCAGGGAATGAGATTGGCAGTAGAATAAGGATGGATCAAAGAACCTAGTATGATTTGTAAGAGCATGCGCAATGAAAGGGTCGAAAATGGATTTCCAATTTTTTTTGGGGGGGTTAGCAGTTCCAATAAAAGCCCCACTATGTTCATGACTGATTTGTGAACAGTTGACAGTTGATAGTAATCATTGTTTTCAGAATGAGTCGGAACAATTAGTCGGAATTAGTCGGGACAAATTGCAAATGGCCGCATTCATTTAACAGCTGTAGGAAGGTTACAATTTTTTGTTTTTTGTTTTTTTTAATTTGGTGGGCATGTATACAGTAACGTTGAGTGTACCAAATGAAAATTCAAATTAAAATACACAAGGCTCGCTAAATAATCGTAAACCAAATCGACAACCGGGACCCCACCCAAATTGCTTGATATTGAAAATTTAATTTTTTGTTTTGTATTTGGGGGTAATATACTCTGAGGCCCTCCATAGATCCATTGTGCTCTCGAACTTCGTTTACAACTAAGGGCTTAATGTTTCTATTTGAAACAATTTTTCTTAGCAATGTTACAGTTTTTGGAAGGCATATTATCGGCAGCCCGTACAATAATCCAGATTCTCCCCTCTCACCTAGTCCAAGACTAGGGCCATAGTTGAACTCTACCATTGAAGGGGCTATTGAGGTGATCTGCGGTGAAACTGACAAGGAAAAAGGAAAGATATTCCATCAAGATCTTTCGCTGGAAGCCTTAATCTATTCACTAATTTCTGAATTACGTCATTCATTTCAGGCGGTAATCATTCAGTTGGAATTATCTAATAAGTCTACTTTAGGTTATTTGTTTTTCCGTCAAAAATGGCGGAATATCAATATAGTTTTAACTCGTATTTAATTTTTACATTATCCAACGTCTTTAGCTTCATCCTAAATGCCTTTTCACTACAATTTACTGTTACCTCACCTGAATTATTTCATTTAGTATTAAAAAGAAGTTGCTGAAAAACCAAATTTGAAAAAAAAAACCTGAAATCTAAAAGCTCGATTAGTTTTTCTGGTTACAAGTTTGAGGGGAAATAAAAGAAATTTTGTGAATTTGGAAAAATATTAATTGTAGTAAGAAAGAGCTTTCCTTTTAGGCTTTTCTTCAAATTCCTCCAACAGTTCGACGATTTGAAAATCATTGTAATATACTTAAAAGTAAAGTAATCGCCTATTTTTTCAGGCGGGGCTACCAATTAGGTGTCGTAAACGGAGGTGACTAGCAAACATACTTTACTGTAAATGTTTTCTATTAGCCATTAAATAAAATCCAAGGTTTAGACTAGAAATCGAACCCACTAACCAACAATACATCTTAGCTTTGCGGGTCTAGTCTCTAACCGCCTAACATACTTTACTGTAAATTTCTCATATTAACCATTAAATAAAATCCAAGGCCTAAGACCGGGGAATCGAACCCACTAACCAACAATACATATTAGCATTGCGGGTCTAGTCTCTAACCGCCGAACAAACTTTACTAATAAATTCTCATATTAACCATTAAATAAAATCCAAGGGCTAAGACCGGGGAATCGAACCCAGTAACCAACAATACATATTAGCATTGCGGGTCTAGTCTCTAACCGCCGAACAAACTTTACTAATAAATTCTCATATTAACCATTAAATAAAATCCAAGGGCTAAGACCGGGGAATCGAACCCACTAACCAACAATACATCTTAGCATTGCCGGTCTCGCCTCTAACCGCTCGGCTACCGTGGCGCCTTTGTAATATACATATTTTCTTTTTTTAACCAGTATTAATTAGTATACATTTATTGTGTATGCCCCCCCAACTGGACAGTACTACTTTTAAAGCCCACATAATTTTGTTTGGACTATAATGTTTCATAACCACCATGTAATTAGCGATGCTAATCAACTGTTTTATATATAGTAGTAATTAAAAGGAAAAGAACAATCGCTGGTCCTATTGTGAGATCAGAAACTGGGGAACAAAGATTAAGGGGTCACCAATTAAGGTAACCTAATCACAAGGATAGGGCCCCCCTCCATTTAAATAAAAATAAATAAAACTCTTTTTTAATAATTTTTCAACAGCATGTAATATTTATTTTACTTTATAATGTATTAATACTTGTTTTGTTTAATCGTGCCGATAGATTTACGAGTAGTTTTGTGAGGCTCCGCCCTATGACAAAGCAAGATTAACGGCGGCCCAGTAGGAAATATTGCGAAACTGGACACTCCAGCGGTTCTTGTCCTCTCTCTCAATCACTCGCTCTCCTTCTCGCTTTGTTTTAGTTTGTTTTTATTTTTAGTTTAATTATTATTTTCAGGGGAACCGGATACGCCCTCTGTCTATTTATCTAATGTACAGCTACATTTGTTTGGACCAAAATTGGATTGAGGGAAGAAAAAACTTTTAAAAGAAAACACTTACCTTTTTTTATTCTTATCACTTATCATTCTGGGCCACCTGATAAAATTGCCTTCCACGATAGGACCGTTTGGTAAGATTGAAATAAAAATAATCTTCTTTTTAGTTCAACCATTTCTAAATATTTATTTTCTTGTACTAGATCTGGTGCGCTACCTTGGGCTCTACATGGACAAACGACTCACATGGAACCCACACACAAGACTTAAAAGACAAGCAATGACAAAACGTGCGAAACTACTCTACAGACTTCTTGGACGACGCTCCAAATTACCCATTGAACACAAACACTTAATATACAATACTATCCTCAAACCTATGGTGGACTTACGGACTAGAGATGTGGGGTTCAGCCAAACCTACAAAACATACGAACAGTACAAGACATTTCAGTCAAAACTCCTTCGGCAGATAGCTGACGTTCCTTTCTACGGTGACTAACCTCACTCTTCATGACGACCTCAACATACCCTTCATAGATCAACTCGCCAAGACTAAATACCAAAAATTCCATACTACTCTCTCGACTAGCTCTAATCCACTCTTGTACTGTCTCTCGCTTCCTCTGACATCCCTAATACTTCTTGTCGACTGAATCGCCAGTGGCCCCGCGACTTCCTTGCAGTCTGAAGTCATTATTCTCCTATCTCTCCTCTCTCCTATAGAGAGTGCTACCGCTGGATAGTTTCTCTCCTCCTGCTCTCCTCCCACACCAGTTCATCACTCTCTCCTCCTCACATTCTCCTCTCTCCTATAGAGAGTGCTACCGCTGGGTAGTTTCTCTCCACCTGCTCTCCTCCTGCACCAGTTCATCACTCTCTCCTTCTCACATTCCCCTCTCTCCTATAGAGAGTGCTACCGCTGGGTAGTTTCTCTCCACCTGCTCTCCTCCTGCACCAGTTCATCACTCTCTCCTTCTCACATTCCCCTCTCTCCTATAGAGAGTGCTACCGCTGGGTAGTTTCTCTTCTCCTGCTCTCCTCCCACACCAGTTCATCACTCTCTCCTCCTCACTTTACCCTCTCACCTATAGAGAGTGCTACCGCTGGGTAGTTTCTCTCCTCCTGCTCTCCTCCCACACCAGTTCATCACTCTCTCCTCCTCACATTCCCCTCTCTCCTATAGAGAGTGCTACCGCTGGGTAGTTTCTCTCCTCCTGCTCTCCTCCCATACCAGTTCATCACTCTCTCCTCCTCACATTCCCCTCTCTCCTATAGAGAGTGCTACCGCTGGGTAGTTTCTCTCCTCCTGCTCTCCTCCCACACCAGTTCAACATACTCTTCATATTTACTTATCGTTTACAATGTATACAGATTGTAAGTTACAAAATAAAATTAAACAAAAAAAAAATATATAATTTTATTTATTTTTTTAGAATTCTCCCCGACTCTGATAGTTATGATTTAAGATGACTACAAATTCAAGGAAGTTTTGAAACCAGGAGAACACTTTATTTGATTATGTAGATCTAATTGAAAAAAAAATCTTTGTCGGAGACTTGAAACATCAATTATCTAACATTTATGAGGAGTCACGTTTTTACAATTTAGATTTAAGAGAAATTTTTGTAAGTCAGGATTGCTGTAATAATTGCTGTAATAATCGTATTAAGTTAAATTAAGTTTTACACTTGGACTTTTTTTTTAATTTATCATCTTAAAGTTCATAAGTACTTAACCACACAAACACACAGAGAGAGAAGAGAACTTACATGATGAAAGTCCTATAATGGAGCACACTTTTTAAGCTCATACGGTGCAATGTACGAAAGCATTAAGTAATTAACGCTTTTATTGTTCCGCCCATAAAGGGTAAGACTTGATAATTAGTTTCAGTGGAAGAAAAGATAAGTTCTTTTGGTTACAGACCGCGTCTATCCCACTTGGTCAGAGAGAGACCACGAGCTAGATTGAAGCACTAAAACTACTACTAATACTGTTTTAATCATCTTCTCTCCTACCTGGCCATCATCCATACTTTTAGCCACGGATCTTGTTAGAAAATAGTTCTCATCACTGTGGTCTTCCATGGCTGCATAGTTCTCCATGCTTTTTTTATGCTCTCCATGCAGATTATCATGCATTCATTAATTACTATTATCTGACCAGCAAAACTCTTGTAATTACAGTAGATAATGGTGCATAATGATAACTGAAAAGTATAAATATTATCTAAATTTAGAATCAAAGCTCCACTTAAAGGTGGCGTAGATTTTATGGTAGAATTGACTCAAAAAACTTTTTTCTTTTTTTTTGTTAATTTGCATAAATAATATCATTGAATTAAATAATGCTCAATAGAATAGATTAGATTCCAAAGGGTTGGGCTAGAATCCCTACGACATAGTAACCCACTGGATCAGGTTGTGGCATCTACCAGTTTCTTTTTGATCTACCTGTTTAGTTAGGAGTCTCTTGAGGCGTTTCTGTGCAAAGTTGGGAGGCATGGCTTTTTCTTCTTCTAGTAATCGAACCCATGTGAAGCACCTGGTCAGTTTCTGACCAGAACCTACGCAGGCTAGCCTCTGTTGAGCCCAAGCAAAGTATGTGTTTCATTAATCTAAAAAGCCTCAATAGAAAGCCTACTGTCTTTCTAATGGTTATCTGTTCTTTCTTGAGTATTGTCGCTGTAAGTTTGGGCTAGAGAGCTGTGCACATTTTGAGCTCATTCTTTTGATGGTTGCGCCCAATTATGGCATTTCCTAATGCCACAATAAGTTTCAGGTCCAGTGAAAACTTCTCAGGACCAAACTCTTACTTTACTTCCTCTTAATCAATCTAATAAATTGTAAACAAAGTGCGAGAAGTTGGGAGAAATACTTTACCTTACAGGCCAATCTTCAGGATAGAGTCACACCGATAGTGTTCACGTATGGAAAAATCATTAATCTGTAATTCTAGGTGCTTCCTTGCCTTCTGTTGGAAAAAACCTGAAAGCAGAGAAAAAAGAGATGTTTCAATGAATTGAATTCAATCTATATCAAGTCTGTAAGAATAAAAGGAATAGATGTCGCCAAGGATAGTAAACGTTGCTCTCAAGAAATACAAGAAATTATCGCCCGGAAGAAGTTTCTGGCTCCTTCGCGGGGAATGAAAACAGAACATTGGATGTAACGACGTCAATAGGTAGAAAGATAGATAAAAAATTTATTTAATAAGTGAAAATATATATATTTGGAGTGCCAGTGTAAGTACTAAAACCTCCAGGAGACATAAGTTTCAGAAACTGTACAAACAATTGTAAGTATATAATAAGGGGAAAAACAAATGAAAAACCCCCAGCTAATAAGAAAGATTTCAATTCAGGGAGCCCTCAATTGTCCTGAGTCTGTGCACCGTGTCCATACCATAGACCCCCAAAGACGTCTATTCGGTTCTCATCAACATGCAAGAACAAGTCTACCCTAAAATCGAGATCTTCAAAGGGTAAATACCCAAATCTGTTGTCACCTTTATGTATTATCTTTGATTCCGTACTCTTATAGCTATTTATTACTACCAAGTTAATTCTCTTTGATACTTTTATGAGTACTTTTATTACTAGCAAGGTTACTTCCATCATCGGGAAATTAAACTATTTACCTTGTCCTTCGTTTTACTGAACGAAATTCCTCGTGATTCGTTTTACATAATGTCAAAAATCATTTGATTGTTTCTTTTTGGTGAAAGTCAATGAAGGAAGGCAATATAAGAGTAGCTTGTTTCAACCTTAAACAATTTATTTTGAATATCCGCCACTTAAGAATATTTGTGTTAGTCGCAGTACTCCAAGATGGCAGACTATATCCTCCACGTGGATTACGGTCTCAGTGACATTGATGATGGGTAGAAACGTTTGACTTTGGAAAAGGAAAAGACAAGCTTTCAAGATCTGTACCCAACTAATTAGGTAAGCATCACACTTTACTTATTTTGGATTAATTAATTTACGTTAGTAATGGCCTCCATCGTATTTCAGATATGAGTGACAATAAAAATATGTAGTGGCCGGTAGAAGATCCCGGAAATAGTGGCTACTCCATGTCCCTCAAGGGGAGTTTTCCAAAAAGCTGCTTTAATTTCAAACGAAAAAAGAAAACCAACCCAATCGAATCTTTTCAACAATAAGTCAGAGGAGGTTCAGTAAGTAAAAAAACAAAAAGAACTGAACAATTCATTGTTCTTCTGTTAAACATAACCAAAAATAAACATTACTTTCTTAAATGTCAATCAAAAGCCCAAAAGCGCATAGCTTCATCATTCAAATGTACATAAAGAGTGTTCAGGTTTTTTTTTTTTATTCCCATCAACTTCTTTGCTCATATCATCATCAAGGCAAGAGACCCTCAGCGTAGACGTCGAACGTTTCTAATGAAGGCTGGGCAATCTATGCTTACATAGTTAAAAAAAAAGTGCTCAATCATCAATGTATAGTCTATCTATAATAGCATTAACAGAACGCATTATCTAGTCCCCATATTTGCGTGACTCTGGACATCAGCCAATGTGTTCTTCCCACTGTTCAAGTCATGTTTCTCTTTCTTTTTAACTTTATTTGACCTTTATTTGTTAATACCTTTTAGTACTAATGTAAAATATATATTTTTTGTTTCTTAATAAATGCTCACGTAGTTTCCACATTAATAAATGTGAGAAACAGTTGGTTGATTCCAGATTGTACACAAATATTAATGTATTTTTTGTACAACTATCCCTGATAAATCAATTTACAATCACTTACGAATAATCCTTGTAAAACAGAGCATTTTCATGTTTTGATATGCAAATGAATTGCAAGAATTGATAACTTCTCTTAAAAGTATAACCTATTCCCAGTAGCTAGTTTCTAATCTAATCTAGTAATGCCTATTTTTTCAGGCAGACTTAACGTCCAACTACCAAATTAGGTGTCTTGGACGGAGGCGATTAGCTAACTGTACTTTACTGTAAATTCCTCATATAAACCATTGGGAAAATAGACTAATACCGCAATACATCTTAGCTGTGCGGGTCTAGCCTATAACCGCTCGGCTATCGTGGCGACTAGCTAACTATACTTTACTGTAAATTTCTCATATAAACCATTGGGAATATAGACTAGTATCGCAATACATCTCAGCTGTGCGGGTCTAGCCTATAACCGCTCGGCTATCGTGGCGATTAGCTAACTATACTTTACTGTGAATTTCTCATATAAACCATTGGGAATATAGACTAGTACCGCAATACATCTTAGCTGTGCGGGTCTAGCCTATAATCGCTCGGCTACCGTGGTGCCTTAATCTAATCTCAAACCGAGGCCATCTGTTTATGTGTGTTTTTATAATATTTCCAGATTCAAAGAACTGGGTACAGAGTACAAAGAACCACCGTAACTACCGGAAGTAGGTAGCCAAAAAGTGGGAAGATTCCTTCATTTGGAAGGACTATAGACACAGCCCTGTAGATAGTAAGTCGTAGATTTTGCAAACTGTTTGAGCGAAGGACGAAAGGGAATCCACGAAATTTTAAGGGGAACAATGTTACCACCATTAAACAAAAAAAAGTTTAAAATTTAGTTTTGCGTGACTTTCAGGATGAACTTGACTATAAACCAGCTTGATTGAAAAACTCATGGACTTAAGACTTTTTTTTATATATATAATTGTAAGTCTAATTAGTGAGTTGAATGTGTACGAAATGTTAGTTGTAACTAAAAACTATTACTCTTATACCAGAACTAGTAAACACGTAGGCGTTCATTCCTGTTGGGGTTGCTAAGGGGCCGTTGGCACCAGTTATATTGTAGCCTGGGCGCTTGTTTACTCTAACCTTGCTTGCTCTTTGTCTTCTTGGATTTTGATTCCCTTGCCCTCGGAGAAGAATCAGACATAGAGGATGTATGGAATCTTACTAGAGAAAGAAGTTAGGGAGCGCCAGTATAGACAATAGAGTGGGTAAAAAAACAAAAAGAAAGAGAGAAGGATTAGACCTTTCTAAATGCCTACTATTTACGCCCACGTGTTCGTCTTGAATGCAGTAGAGAAAAGAGATCTCTCTCTTACAGCTTCACTCACTTACACACAAATAATAAAAAATAAAGTAATAATAAGCAAATCTCAATTTAGTCTGTCTGTCCGTCGCTTTTTTTTTTTTTTTTTTTTTTTTTCATAAGCGGCTTTTATAGTTCATAGAGTACCACAATGGAAGGCCCCTCCAGTGGAGCCTTCCAATACACAAGATAGGCAATCTTTATTGTAAATACTGCCTCACTAATACTATTACAATGAACCTCTCTTTCTTGCAGCTATGCGTATTATAAAGGCACAGTATGCCTCAAGGCTATACAAAAATACCTACGCATGCGCACTATACTGTGAATGGGATCCTTACACATTCACTATATATATATATATATATGCATGCCCAGATCTCTCCCGTATCTATAAATCCATTCCGGGTGCCCCATAATTATTATTCTTCACTGGCAAATCAATATTCTACCTGTATTAATAGTATTAATTCATATTTTGAAAGACCATATCTATTTTATTATACAAATATGCATACATAGTTAAATTAGTTTGGCTTTGAATCTTTGAATTTTAATTTTTTTTATTTATTTATTTTTAGATCGAGCAAAGACTGAATATTTACGAAAGATAATTAATAAACATAATACGAAGAAAATTTTGGGGCTAAATTATTTCATTGAAGGCGCCACGATAACCGAGCGTTTAAGAGGCATGGGGCTGTAAAGGCTTAATGCTGGCTATGGGTTCGAAAACTGGTCTGAGCCTTTGCTTTTTATTTTTTTTTAAATTTAATTAAGATTAAGGTATTGGAAAAGTTGCATACAGTAGTTGACCCCTTGGTCAAGACCACTTCAAGTAGCTCGACTCTGGTTACGTAAAAGAAAACTGTACAATGTGATCCCCCAGAACTTCGTTCCTCTACTTCTACAGTTCTACTTGAAACAGCTGAAAGCGCTGATTTTAGTTGTCCTGGAAGTTTTTTTTTAAAGAGGCAGCATGCCACTAAGAAGAAGGCGCCCGAATTTTCTGGACTGAAGTAATTGCAATCAAGGTGGCTGCAAGCCTGCTACACATCAAGTGCTGCTCTCCAGCATTACGAATGCATGTAGCCTAATATTTTGGGAATTCCTACTTCTTTTTTTTTTTTTTTGTCTTTTAAAATGGGAACATTCTGGAATTCCACTTAGAGTGGCAGAAATATCGCTTCCAAACGTCACCGGAACTGAGTCAGGTGTTTATAAACGCCCGCAGGCCTCCAGGTAAGGTATTGGGCCACGTGTATACTCAGTCTTCATTGGCTAAAGAGATAGCGTGGGAGGGAATGGTGTGTACGGTATTACCTTGATGTCTTCTAAGCGATAGTAGTTGAGGCATTAATACTGGAAAAAAAGGGAAGATGTGGGCTCTAGGTTGGGTGCCTATCTCCTTAAGACATTCTGAGCAATGAACAAATAGACAGACTCCGAAGGAGTACGGGGGTATCAGGTACCCACTGCCTGAAAACCCAGCTGGCTGCCCCCCCAGAAAAAACAATGAAAGAGAAAGGAACAATGAAAAAAAAATCTTTTAACGAAACCCAACTGGCTATGGATCAGCCACGAAGAGAAATTCGTAATGGATACACCAAACATGCGCCGCCATAGCATGAAGAGAAGCCGATGTAGAACCACTAGTATAAAGTCCTGGACTATCCTGTAGGAAAATTGGTACACTCGCGACAGATCCGGTATAAGAGAAGCTGTTAACAGAATATTTACTTCCTTTCTTTCTATTGAGCAAGACTCAGCTTGGCGAACAACTGACTATACTCATGACAATAGGCGCCACGGTGGCCGAGCGGTAAGAGGCTAGACCCGCAAAGCTAAGATGTATTGTTGGTTTAGTGGGTTCGATTCCCCCGGTCTAGATACCTTGGATTATTATTTAATGGTTAATATGAGAAATTTATAGTAAAGTATGTTAGGCGGTTATAGGCTAGACCCGCAAAGCTAAGATGTATTGTTGGTTTAGTGGGTTCGATTCCCCCGGTCTAGAGACCTTGGATTATTATTTAATGGTTAATATGAGAAATTTATAGTAAAGTATGTTAGGCGGTTATAGGCTAGACCCGCAAAGCTAAGATGTATTGTTGGTTAGTGGATTCGATTCTCCCGGTCTAAACCTTGGATGTTATTTAATGGTTAATATGAGAAATTTATAGTAAAGTATGTTAGGCGGTTATAGGCTAGACCCGCAAAGCTAAGATGTATTGTTGGTTTAGTGGGTTCGATTCCCCTGGTCTAGGCCTTGGATTTTATTTAATGGTTAATATGAGAAATTTATAGTAAAGTATGTTAGGCGGTTATAGGCTAGACCCGCAAAGCTAAGATGTATTGTTGGTTAGTGGATTCGATTCTCCCGGTCTAAACCTTGGATATTATTTAATGGTTAATATGAGAAATTTATAGTAAAGTATGTTAGGCGGTTATAGGCTAGACCCGCAAAGCTAAGATGTATTGTTGGTTTAGTGGGTTCGATTTGCCCGGTCTAGGCCTTGGATTTTATTTAATGGTTAATAAAAGAAATTTACAATAAAGTATGTTTGCTAGTCGCCTCCATCCACGACGGATTCCTTTACTTTACTCTTCACAATACTCGTACAATAAATTAAATTTTTGCAAGCATTTATATTATATTGAATAAACATTTCTACCTGAATAAATTCATGAGTATTACGTAAATAAATTGAATTTCTAATTTTTTGTAATAAATAAAATGAGGGAAAAAACACAGAAAAATGTTATCTATTAGATAAATATTTTAGTGAATGTATGAATCCAAATGCCACGGCCTTCTAGGCAAGGCAAAAATAAAAAAGGTAACACGAGTTCCCTTTATAAGCCTTCCCCCCCCCCACAATTTAAAGACAAAAAAAAAGATCTAAGACATAAAATGAAAAGGTCACAAAACTTGAGGAATGTCATAGAGTGTTTTTGTTCACCAGAGTCGCAATATGGCGACGCCTGATAAACAAATTACCGTACCCAATAATTTATGACATTTCTGTTAAATTTACTTTATAAGTAGTTGCCAGTTGGTGGTGCGAAAACAGAAATTGGCAAAAAGGGCCTTGATAATGAATTATTAGTTTGTCCATAATTATCCATTATTTATACATTTTTTTAAGAAAAAGAATTTAGACAACAATAAATCATGTCCTGACTTAATGGGAAACATCTTTACAGAATTTTTTGTGGTACACTTGATTTTGGAATTCATTTTTTATTTTGTAATTGGACAACCGCAAATATATTTTTGACACATTTTATGTTGGTAAAAAGTAAAGTAAAGTAAAGTATCGCCTATTTTTTAAGGCAGGCTTAACGTACAACTACCAATTAGGTGTAGTGGACGGAGGCGACTAGCAAACATACTTTACTATAAATTTCTCATATTAACCATTAAATAAAATCCATGGCGTAGTCCAGGGAATCGACCAACTAAACCAACAATACATCTTAGCATTGCGGGTCTAGTCTCTAACCGCCTAACATATTTTTCTATAAATTTCTTTTATTAACCATTAAATAAAATCCAAGACCTAGACCGGGGAAATCGAACCCACTAAACCAACAATACATCTTAGCATTGCGGGTCTAGTCTCTAACCGCCTAACATACTTTACTGTAAATTTCTTTTATTAACCATTAAAAAAAATCCAAGACATAGACCGGGGAAATCGAACCCACTAAACCAAAATACATCTTAGCATTGCGGGTCTAGCCTATTATCGCCTAACATACTTTACTATAAATTTCTCATATTAACTATTAAATAAAATCCGAGGCCTAAGACCGGGAACCCACCAACCAACAATACATCTAAGCTTTGCGGGCCTTGCCTATAACCACTCGGCTATCGTGCCGTCAAGTAGGTTACATATTACAAACATTATTATTTTTTAAATTTTCTTTTAACTAAACTTTACGTACTCACAGTCCATTCAGTCCATGAACAGACCAGACAGAAGACACACCAACCCTCTAATGATGTAAAACAGTATATTGTAAATTAGCCCTGAAGATCACCTAGTCCCTAAGTCGAAAGCTTGCGGCATAATAAAGTTTTGTCAAGACTGAAACTGGCATTAAGATTAGTAAATATGATGTAGCCCACGTGAATCTTGACTGTAGCATCGATTGGCCCGTGATTAAATTGAGTTTGACACCCCTGTTCTACAACCTTACTAGATTCGCTCCAGGGGGTGATTTCCAGTCCGAAGAGTTCCAAATTATATTTTTAGATCTAAAAAATTTTATTTGAAACATTTTACGAAAAAAAAAAAATTGTCTATCAATGGGCACTTCTGCTATAAAGAAAAGGTTAGAGTTTTTCCTCTCAAGTGCCATCACTCTTTACTGAACCATATTGCCACCTGTTTAGTAGACCAAAAGTGCCACTTCACACATTAAATTTCCCATTACTTTACAAGATTTTTTCTCGCAAACGGCTCCTATGATTATTTCCCAGAAACATTCTGCTGTTAGAAAAGAAATTGGATTGCTTCTAAAGTGATTTATAACTCAAACGTTTGGACTTTGAGAACAATAAAAATTGTGGAATTACTTTTATTTTATTATTGTTTAAACAATAATTATATAACTTCCAACTTAAATATGTAGTTATATTGATCATTTTCAACACCATCTGCTGTTTACAATTCATGTATATGAATAGAATAATCTACGTATAAGACAATAATTCTAGAAGACCTACAGATTGTGAACATCTTAACCACAAAATTCTGTGTAATTATTTAATTAATGATTTTGTTTTAAAAAGAAAGGAAAAAAAAAAAAAAAGAATGCACCAAGAACAAAAGAACAAGAAAGTACAAAATAAGAAAGCTAACTATTAATCAAGAAAGAAACACATCTGCAAGTGAAGACCTACAATTAAAATATAGTCTGACAGAGTGATGAAGGAACCTTTCTTGTGACAGAGATACTGATGGGAGGGGGTGCAGAGGTTATAGGCCCCCCCCACAATCGTGGTTGGCGGAGCCCTTTTTTAGGCAATACCTGGCAGAAATATTATACTTTCTGGATAAAAAGTGTTTGGTGCACGGGGGCGGGCTACGTTTGCGTTTTGGTTGTTTTGTTTTTACCAGAAATATGGTCAGAATAAAACCGGTCTTGGTCATTAAAATAAAATTTAAAAAAATAAGAAAACAGAATCTTGTGATTTTTATCTTACTAGAGAATTCTCTAGTGTTTGAACACATTAATATTCTTCAAACTCTGGAATATTTGACCCATATTTTTGTAGTTAGCAAATATTATAGTTTGTCGTGAATCTTACAGCCTAGTTCAAAAGATCCTCACCAAGAACTGCCTATAAAAACGATTCTTTTTTTTGTGGGAGGCGGGGGCAAAAAATAAAGAAGTTCTAGAGCAGAGGTCGCCAAATTGGTCTATATAGACCCCCAGGGGTCTATTTAACACAAGCAGGGGTCGAAGGAAAAACCATTTCGAACCCAATATAGAGAACCTTGCAAAGAAACACCATTGCACACCCATCTCATTAATTAAGAAGGAATACTGTAGTTACTTTACTTATTTAATAAATATTAAGGTATTTAAATTTCAACATTAAGATATTTTTCATTAAACTATTGTTACACAATGTAAAATGACTTCAATAAATATTTAAAATCATAAAATAAATGTACAAACACAGTACCTAATGATGGTTTTGGTTTTTTCGACCGTTGTTGATGGATGATTTTTGGTGAATATCGAGGTGTGGTCATCAATAAATACAACTTTTTTGCTTTATACCAAAGTGTCAGTAATTTTTACTACCTTTTTCAGGGTATTACTATAAAAAAGTTTGTGAAGTTTAATTGTAGAGCTATATCATCACGACAGTTATGATGATATAGCTGTACAATTAAACTTCACAAACTTTTTTATAATACCCTGAAAAAGGTAGTAAAAATTACCGACACTTTGGTATAAAGCAAAAAAGTTAGTTGTATTTGTTGATGACCACACCTCGATATTCACCAAAAATTACAGAACCTAATATTATAGTTTTATTTTAATTAACTGAAAATTACTTTTATGGGGAGGGGGGTCGATGGAGATTTCGAAAAATTATAAAAGGGGGTCCATGATCAGAAAAAAAGTTTGGCGACCCCTGTTCTAAATCTTTTTTAAAATTATCTAATGGCAAGACAGTAAAATATATGTACAATGGTTCTTGAGAAGACGAAGCCTAACTCCCCTCTCTCTCTCGCTCTGGGAAATCCCTTTAATAGAATTTTCCTGAAAAATATGTCCAATAAAAACTACATATAATTAGCGCAGAAATATTTAAAGAAAAAACGTAGAAGCCTTTTTTTTTTACGGAAAATGGGGTGGAAAAACAAAGAGTGCGATCTAATAGTTGCATAATTGCTATACTTTCTTAGAAAAAGGAAAACTGAAATGTATCTCAAGAGAGAGACAAAAAAATATTATTGCTAAATAAGCATGTTCGCAACCGGAAGTCAAAACCTCAGAACTTCCGTGGATAAACTCTTCGGCGGTAATTCAGAAAGCGTGACTACTACTTCACCTTCCAAAAAAATCTAAACACAATCAATGATTGACGCCAATCAACGATGAGGTTAAGTTAGGCATAGTTTTATGAATGAAACTGATGACGTATTAAGTCTATAATTTTTGGACCCCAATAGGCAGGTTACGATTAAAGTGCCAACACATTCAATGAGCACATCTACCATTATAATAAACAACCCATAATCTAATTATTATTTTTCTAATTTCCTGTTAGAATTAATAGAAACTATTACCTCAATATATATTTTCTTTTTCACCTATTTCCGTTACATAAAATTTAATCTAAAAATTCGCACATGATAGGTTGAAAATTACGTCATTCCGCAACGTTTTGTTATTAGTTTAAATTTTAAAATACTTTTTTTTTAAATTCAGTTAGATAATAATGATTGGCTAATAATATATTGATTAAAAAAATATATAAATTCTAAAAAATTACTTTGCCTTTAAACAATTGGTTGTTTTTAGTCTGTAAATTATAATGATTGTGGAGCCATTACGTCAATTCTACAAGACAACTTCCTGCCGAAAATTGAAAACGCATGATCATTCCTGTTATCATCCTTACGAAGGAAATATTTTAAAAATTCGATTTTCAGCAAACCCAGTACATCGATTAGAACACGACTTTCTCTAGTATCAATTTACGTAATTTTTAAACATGGTATTTGTACTAAAAAAGAGTATTGAGTTCAATACTATACATGTTCACTATAGAAAAATGATACGGTTATAAATCAAAGCGCTCCCAGAATCACAGAACTTAATATTCTTTGAGAAAAAGTTTTGAACCTAAGTGTTCAAGTTCAACTTTATGTCTAAATTGAATGAAAATCTTTTAGGCATTGCCTATAAAAATTTGAACTTCGGTTTTTCCATGTGTGATAATGATGTGCTGATAACGCGGCCCAGAAACAGGCTCGCATACTTAAATCACTTATTCTTTTGTATGACGCAGACTCCTTAAAGAACTTTGTCCCCCACTTTTTGAGAAGCTGTGGCATGGAGATAATTAAATTTTACCTAGAGCATCTCATAGTATGAAAACTATTAGATATTTATAGTTTAAATAATTATATAATTAACCAAAATAATAATAATAATAATAATAATAATAATAGTGTAATTAGGCAAAAAATATATATAATAAAAACTTTTATACTCTAAGCTATATAACATCTACCAAGAAGGAGTGATTTAAAAGGAGAATGTTACCACGGTAACGAGCGGTAGTAGAAGTTAAGATTATTAATCGCTGTAAGCAACTAGTTTACCGTGAAACTTTTAGGTCAAAGTTCATGAACTTGGAAGCTTAATATCAAAATATATATAGCGGCAATCAATTTACAGAAAGGAAATATAAGATTTTTTTTGTTTTTATATTTTATTTTATATATTTTTAATGATTTATTTAACTCAAAATATTTACTTAAATTACTTCATTTATTGAGGGAAATACTTCCGACTTTTTCTTACAAGACTAATTAAGTTAAAGTAATGCCTATTTTTTAAGGCGGGCCTTACAATAGATGTCGTGGACGGAGACGACTAGCAAACATACTTTACTATAAATTTCTCATATTAACAATTAAATAAAACCTAAAACCTTAGAGAGACCGGGGGAATCGAACCCATTAAACCAGCAATACATCTTAGCATTGCGGGTCTAGCCTATAACCGCTCGGCTATCGTGGCGTCAAGTAGATTACACATACTCGTATTACAAACATTATTATTTTTTTAAATTTTCTTTTATCTAAACTTTACATACTCACAAACGCCGAATTGTGAAATATTTAAATTGGGAATTTCGTTAGTGAACTTTGGGTTGACATAAACAAATTTAAAACAAAGGTAACATAATTGGCTGCCACGAAATTTCTGTAATGGTTCCAATTTATCTTCTATAAAAAGGCTAAAAGACAATTTTATATATTGCACAATTTGTTACTCATCAATTTTATGTATCGTTCAATTTATTTTTAAATACATTTTTATTTCTCAACTTTTCTTTAACGAGTTCACTCTTGATTCGTCTAAAGTGCCACTTTGGTGAAATGTACGACCTTATGTCTTGTTTGTTATGTTAAGAAAGGCTAAGTATGTTGCTACACTTCCGGTTTGGAAGCAATTCCTCTACCGAAAGTAGCTTTTCACCCTAAATATAGTTCACGTTTTTTAGTTTAGGCTTTGATACTTTTATGTTTTAGTACTTTTCTACGCACATAAATGGCACGAAATATCATCCACGAAATAACATTTCTGAATGAACATGTGCGTGAGATTTCTAGAGGGAGAAGCTGCGATTACGTAATCTGCAAAAAAGAGAGCCAAAATCCTATATTCGCTTTGGACTAGTGCTCCACGTAGAAGGCACACAAATACATTATTGAAATCCTTTCCTGAGTTGATGTAATCCTCAATCTCACACTCTCCTTCAGGCTGAGATATTGGAAGAAGGAAGTCAATGATATGTCCACGTTATGTAGTAGAAAGGAAACGAATGTTTGACGACATATACAGGACCATTTCGCTACGAAGACATAATATTCTCCACCAAGATCTATGCTTAAATCTGTAGCAGAGCTAACTAAGAAATATGAGTATATTTAAAAGTTATAGCCGATTAGAATGAATGGAAGAAAATTATTAGAGAAGGATTACGTGATTTTAATTTCGGTTAAGCTATAAGGATGGCAGGAATATAGAGTACTGATCCATCCATTAGTTGTAAGTTTGTATGTAAATAGTTGTATATAGTAGAGGGAAGAATGTGAGAAGCGAATGTATTTATAAGTAGGATTGGAGAGTGAGTGACATTCTAGTGATAATAGCCTACCCATGCGGATATGTTGTAAATATGAATAGATGTAGAAATGGTAGGTGTACGATAGCTGTACATAGCTTCTAGTTACAGTAATTAGGGTGAACGTAATTTATTCAGAAAATGTATTTGAATAAGTGTTGGTAAGCACCTAGATGATGCTGTATGGCGAAAGCCAATGCCCACTGAAGAAGAAGAAAAAAAAGTCCTCAGAACGTGTGGAAGAAGATGTTTAAAGGCAACTTAAGGAACAATAATATCCTTGATAGTTACTCCTCTAGTCCAATCCCAGACCCTTATGGAAAGATAGATGACTGAATATAGAAGGGATCATCCGGCATACCAGGCGCCCCTTCAAAGTACGCTACCTAGTCAAAGCGGGCTAGGGACAGCGATTGACAGCAAAGAAAGAAAATAAGGTGCTCAACATTTGTCCTGATAGATCCTGAAAAATGGAAATAGAAGGAAAGAGAGAGAGAGTGATGTAAGGAGCGAATTAAAGAACAGGTTTTTCATTCGTTAACTAGAAGAATCGAAGCAGACACTCGTTCGCTCAAAGCGTTGTAGAATTATTGTACCATCGATGTATCGTAATCGGAGTCCAAGGTTTTTTGCATTACTAATACAAACACCTTTTCTAAACAGCAACAGGAATTATACGCGGATGAATAAACATTGTGTGGTCTAGCTAAACTACAGAATGGGTAATTAATGTTCGTCTGGCTTGGACAAGGCAAGTAGCGTGCAGAGTTGTTAACTATTTAAGTAATATGTAGGCTGTCCAGTGTGGGAGATCGTAGATCTAGTCTAAGAAGATCGTAATTCTCTCTCTTGCCTTACACCGCCATCTTGGATCTACTGATCACTCCCAGGGTCTGGTAGCGCAGACGGAGCCAACTTACTAGCCCACCCGCCTGTACAGGACGTACATCTTGGCATTTATTACTTTCTCCTGTTCGTAGAGGCAGGAAGTATTGTAATATCACCCCGGATGTACACGTAATGAGCACTCCGAAATCTCCCCCAAAAAGTGTTTTTTTAAAAAAAATATGCGTGTGTGGGTAAACTCTAGATGAAAAACGAAGAATCTCAGCAAGAATTTATATTTATTCCGCACTCCTTAGGCGTTGGACGGTAAAATGAAAAAATCAACCGAAGGCACCACTTCACTGTATGGATTTTTCACTTTTCTTTGCGGGGGCGATTTAAGAAAATGGTCCAAATGGTTCTGTTTAAACTCCTTTATAATGTTTTGTTACGCGGTCTATTTCTAAATAAAGATTATATTAATATTAAGAGAGAAGGATTACATGATTTTAATTTCGGTTAAGCTATAAGGATGGCAGGAATATAGAGTACTGATCCATCCATTAGCTGTAGTTTATGTAAATAGCTGTATATAGTAGAGGGATGAATGTGTGAAGCGAATGTATTTGTAGGTAAGAATGGAGAGTGAGTGATGTTCTAGTGATAAGCACCTAGACGATGCTGGATGCTGTATGGCGAAAGCCGATGCCAAAGAAAAGCCAAAAAAAAAAATCAAAAAACAAACTGAAATCGATTTTAAAAAAATGGCATTTTTCCCTTAAGTACATTTCTATTTATCGTCTTGGAAAAACCAATCGATCTGAACTCTCTTTGAACTGAGTACCACAATCGCTCGCGATCGTAGTTTTAGATTGATTGATGTGGTGTAGGCAGGAACAGTGTGTCTGTTTGTCCTTCAACCCCGTTTTGGCGATTGACAGGTCACGATCTTCTGCTGCAGAAGTTGCCTCTTTGCAAACCTACTATTCTCATCTTGTATAGCTACAACTCATTACCAATACCAGACCTGTTTTACATTCAACATACCAACGAGCGCACGGTTGTCTTATATGCAACTTTGTAACTGAATTTATATAAAATGTGATATAATATTACAAGTTTTTGATTCGAATTAATAATAATGCCATGAACTTGCCCCACCTAACACGTTCCAATGTGCTTTATTGAGACACAGTTTGAACCCACGTACATCCGGCCACTCTAAGTTCGAAAAACTTAAAAAACCCAACATAACATATATTCTGTCCAAGAAAAATGAAGCCCTTCTCTAAGAGAAATTTACGCAATCCAGGATAAGAGAAGTTCAGTTCAGTCGCACTTCGCTCGTGGCTATTACATAACGAGACTGATGCTGTAAAACATTTTATTTTAAATTAAAACATACTTAGTTATTATCACCTACAATATACACCCCTCCCCTATCTCTATAACGCTCCATGCGAATTTACCATTGTTCGAAACCATGCTGGAAGTCTTTTTCTGTGAGCTCCTGCATGACGCGTGCAGCTTTTTCTTTCAAAGCTTCAACGGACTGAAATCGTGTTGCTTTTAATGCAGATTTGACTTTGGGGAACAGATCTAAAGTCACATGGGGCCAGGTCAGGCGGAATAAGGCGGGTGGCCTAAAACTGGGATGTTGTACTTGGCTAGAAACGTCTTGTGACAGACAATGCAGTGTGTAAGACGGCGTTTTTCTCTTGATAGAGAGAATCCATGACTTGTTCTTCCACAAATCGGGACGTTTTTTTCCACCTCAAAAGAAAGGTAATGAATCCCTACATTTACGAAGAGTCTGTAAGCAAAGTGTTGGGAAAAATCATTGGAATCATTTTGAAATAAAAATCGCTAGAGAATTAAAACGATCAAAACTGCAAAGTTTCACTTCCTGTACGCGAAAATAGTTCATAATATTAATTTTACTTCCGTATTTAAACTCTGTTAATATTACGCACGACAATGGACAGCGTATTTTCCACTGAAATTGCTCTACAGAGTTAAGTCCTGACATCATCCTTCCCGCTTAAATGGGCCCTTAAATGATGAATTTTCCTTAAAATTTGAGTCCGTTTTCGAGCATATATTAGAAAACTGAAAAATCGATTTAGTAAAACGATGCTTTTCAGTTGAGTAAAATCCTAATTATATAGTTTTTGACCTCAAAACGGGTATTTCCGTTTGAAGTTCCAAATAGAAAATTTAATCGATTTCCTTTTTTTTTTACAAATGATTAAAGGAGGTAAAAGCTTTATTTTTATTCAAAACGATAAAATTCTTCAACTATGACGCGATTTAATAAAAAATGACAGGAAGTAAAATCGTGTAGCGATGATGAATGTGAACAATTAACAGCGGAGGGATGTGAAAATATCTCTCTGTCTCTCTCTCTCTCACTCTCGTTTTATATATAATACATCACTCATTGAAGAAGATTGTCACTTACAGGCAATAACCGTGAGATCGAATTTATTAGGCAGCCCACTCTTATAAATAAATAGAACGCCTAACTTATCGAGCATATATGTGTTCCTGCGTGCGTATGTACAGGGTGATCCATTTAAAACGCACCAATCGCTAATAACCTTTTTAGGAAAGCGGAAATCCGAGAAAAACCCATTAATAAACTGTTTTTTTTTGGGGGGGTCGTTTTCAAATTTTCCAGCCCCGATAATGTATCTTTATTTTTGGCGGAGCTATGGCCAAAAACAACCTGATCGGGGGGGTTTCATAAGGACCACTGGTTTTTGACAATGATTATAAAAACTACATTAAAAAAATTGTGAAAAATGACGATGACCAAGTTTCGATATCTCTTATATTTATCGAGATATTTAAGGTCAAAGTTAAAATTTCGTCTTATTTATGATCGGCTTCAAAATATTAATTTTCCACCAGAAATACACGTTTTGGGAGGTCCCTCTGGCTGCAAAAAAAAAAGAAAAAGTTATTTGTGACGCAAAGATTTTAAAAAATGTAGTGTAATGTAATGGATGTGGGTGAATCAGGAGAAATTTGTTTTATCATCAAATAAAAGCAATCATCACATCAACTTGACCTATGATTAGGGTAAGAATATTTTGCCAGGGAGGTGCGGGTGTTGGTCAAGAGCGTGGTTTTGTAAGTGAGAGATCCCCAGTTCGAATCCGGCGTTTGACATTTTATTAAAAAAGGTAATATGATGTATTAAGTATTACGAATATACGCAGTAATTTGAAAACTAGAACAAAAAAAAAACAATTAGTTTATTTAAAGGGGTTTTCCGGATTTCCACTTTCCTGAAAAGTTATTAGCGATTAGTGCGTTTTAAATGGATCACTCTGTATATTGAACAATAGCAATATGCTTAACACAACTATAACTTCATAAATTACCCCTCTGGAGCTTAATTCAGTAGATTATAAATGGAATAAAGCCAGGATTTGAAGGAAATGTATTTTTTTTTTTGTAGCTTAAGAAAGAAGAAAATCGGGAAAAGTCGTGTGAGTGTTCACGCAAACTTTTTCCCCGTTCAGAATCCGGAAAACCTCCCCCGATTTTCATCTGAAAAGCCAAGGAATAATTAGTGAGAAGTCAGTTAGAGATTTTATTAGGAGAACTTTTTCTTTATTAGGTTTCTGAAAAAGAAATTAGGTCTTATGAGGCGTGATAAAGGTTAGCTGGGGTAGGTACCCCACGGTGAAAGGTCGCCGAGTCTTCGCGCTGGGTCGCCCGTTATGGATCGCCACGATTGTGCTCAGCGTACGTACAAAAGCACACACAAAAAATAGACGGTTCAAGCTAACACATTCCAGCGGATGCTAAGTCTAGCGTAAAAACCACTTTTGGAAATTCAATATAACATTCCCTCTTGGAGAATTAAGAAAAGCAAATAGTGTAATGTAAATTTATATCTACGAAATCTAAGAAATAGAACTGCAGATAACCAATACATTATACAAACGAAACATTATACATTATACATTGAATGAAAGGGAACACAAATTAATAAATTTAAAAAAGTTTTGAAAAAAACACCGTAATTAGTAATAAAGGTAAAATTAAAAAGTTTCTATATACCTCTGAACATGCCGGTAAAAGACCCATGTTGGTTTAGAATAAGAAAGAAAAAGAAAGAGATGAAGAAGCTGAAGAGACAAAACGAATGATTTTTCAAAGCAAAGGAGGCAATCCATTGAAACATTAAAGGTTGTATATTCTGAAATAACAATCCCGCTGAGACTTTGAGCGGCAAGCGCGTAGGAGGGAAATATCGGGCCAAATAATTCTTTCTTCTCCCGCGCAGGAGAGCCGGCAGTGCCTCTAGGATCTCTGACTCCATCTATGTAATGCCTTTCCTGAATGCAATAATACTATTCATATAAAGATTGGTTCAACGCTTAGTAAGAAAACCAACCGAGCCACTCCGAGCGAACTACAGAAAGACGCAGAAAAAAGGAATTTAGCTTGCATAATCGATAGCCAACAATTCGACTCACATAATCGATAGCCAGCCATTTTTTGTCCTCTTTCTCTTGCTATGCATTGCGATCACGTCAACTTTTTTTTTGGAATCATATTTTCACTAAGTCTAAAAATGTTTTTCTTAGAAAAGCGAAATAATTAAAAAAAAGAAGTCTTAGATATGTATATCATTTCTAACACTTACAACCAAACACAATCACACACAGACCGATCACATTCAGTCCATGAACAGACAAGACAGAAGACACACCAACTCTTTAATAATGTAAAACAGTATATTGTAAATTAAGTAAATATTTTTGTAAATTTCGTTACATTATATATATTCATTTTAATATAATTATTGTTACCCCGCTGTAAATATGTTCCACAGCCATGAAGTTGACCTAGTCACCCTAGATCGAAAGCTCGCGGCGTATACCCTGACTGAAACTGGCAGTTATTTTTTTCATCCTTTCCCTACCACTTTTTGAGGTTTTCTGTTCTTCGAAAACGGTTTAAAATATTGTTCTTTGCACCCTAAATACTCCGTAGTACTCATTAACACCAACAAAAAAATTGGTTAGAAACATTTTACAAGAAAAATTCTGGATATCAGGACACATCTGGAAGAGCGAATTGAAAACGATTATCTCTGAAGTGCAACTCCAGGGTTTTATGTACGGTCTTACCATATCATTAAGCAGAATTGTGTTGATTGTAAATTCCAAGTTTTCTAAGAAAATTCCTCAACTAAAAGGGGCTCTTTACTTTGTTTTTCACCCAAATAGATTAGTTCACAAAAATTTTCTTTCATTTTCATCAACAATTAAATCTAAAACGAATAAGATTAAATGAGAAACTTTCATTTTATTTTTTTTTTGAAGAATAGTCGGCCAATATTTCTGGACACCGGAAAAAAAAAGGGAAGTCTAGAAAAAGATGATGAAGTAGAAGACTACGAGAAACACAGAAATCTCTAATGGAACGATGGACGGAGGGGATAAAGAAGTTGGATTGGAAAAAGACAACGAAGAATGGAGTGGATGGAGTTTGAAATAAAAACAAAAATTGAACAAGGGATCCGAACCGAAGGATGGAGAAAGCAAAAACAGAGAGGGCAAAAATCTTCACTGAAAATTAATGGACTCCGAAGAATTGGACTGTTGAAGGTCGCGCAGTAGAGAGCCGAACGACTGCAGCATGCGGGAGGGCCTCCTCCACAAGACACGACTTTTAATATATTTTTGAGGTTCGGGACTCGTGTTGGGCAGAAAGAAAGAAAGAAAGAAATACGTTTATTAATGTCCTGGGACATTAGTCCCTTAAGGACAACAAAAAGTATATACATAAATTTAATAAACTAAAATTTCTCTTCTGAGTTGCTGCCAAATTAATATTTACAATATATACAGAGTAAAACAAAAAGATAAAAAATAAAACTAAAATTCCATTTCCGTTTTAAATATATACACAAATAAATACATAAATAAAAATGTTAACATAAAAGAAAAGAATAGGTCTACTGCTTACAATATAATAATTATATAATGATAATAATAACATTAATAACAATAATATCAATAATAATAGTAATAGTGATAGTGATAATAAGTAGAGGAAAACATGACGAAATAAAGATAATAATTGGAACAAAGAAGTAATAATAGTAATGATAATAATAACTTTAATAATAAATCACTGATTTAGATAACTTTTGATAAAATGTTCGTATAAATGAGGTTTAAACGTATTGACAGACTTTGCACGCAAACCAATCGGAAGTGAGTTCCATAACCTACAAGCTTTTAAATAAAAAGAATTTTGATAGGTTGCAGTCCTAGGTGTGGGCGTGTACAACTTTGTATCCACTTGTCGAGTGGTCCTCAAGTGTAACTGTTCTTTGCTACTAAATAGTGAATACAGATAATCTGGTGCTCTATTTTTGAACAGAAAATAAATAAAGGCACCTAAAAAATATTGCCTTCTGTATTCAACATTTAGCCAGTTCAGACGATGGTAATAAGGAGTAATATGTTCATCTCTCCTGACATCAAAAATGAAACGAACACCCGAGTTTAGAGCTCTTTGTATCCTTGTATTCAGTTCTGAAGTCAGGTCCAAATAAACAAGACAGCAATAATCTACATGCGGGAGGATGAGTGTTTGAACCAACTGCTTTCTTAGTGACACAGGCAAGATTTCTTTATGGTACTTCAGTTGATACAGAGCTTTGTTCATTCTATTGACAACATCACCCACATGATTATGCCAAGTTAAGGTGCTATTGAAGGTAACTCCCAAAAACTTAGCAGAATCCACATAAGGTAGATCAATGTTACCAATTTTTATCCTAGAAATATTGTTAAAATCGATGCCATTAACAAAGACACGACTTTTAATATATTTTTGAGGTTCGGGACTCGTGTTGGGCAGAGAGAGAGAGAGAGAGAGAGAGAGAGAGACAAGTAAAGATGGAGAAGAAGGGAAGCTGAGAGAATAAAAACGGATAAAATACGAGCAAAAAAAACGCCTAAACTTAAGAGCGGAGGAGTAGGGAGCATAACAAAGAAATCCCAAGTCTGTTCGATTTGTTCCTTGTTTTTGGGGGGTAATGTTGCTTCTATTCTGACGCGCGCCGTTTTTATTTATTTTATTTTCCCCCCCCTTCAAAAAAACAAAAAATCAAAAAAGAACACAAAAAACAAAAAATGAAGATCGCGTGGGAAATTAGTTAGGTTAGGTGGGTGTAGAGTTACTTTTTACTTAATCCACCTTGCTTGCCAGACGGTGGGGAGCCACCGTCGTAACTACCTCGCAGTTCCTTCCTGTGTGCACCCTTTCATTCCCACAGATATCTCATTTACTTCGACAAAACTCTCCTGCACTGAGAGAGAGAGACGCGTCCTCACTCTACAAGATATGTCACCAGTCTCGCCACCTAAGTACCGTTGCTTCATTCAATATTATTTGTTTCAAAAAAATAAATAAATAAAATCGATACTTCCGGTAGCTGATATTGCCCAAAATATTATTGGCATGATCCCAATCGTGTTACCTAAACTTAATCCTTGATGATTGAATTATTGATCCCCCTCCCAAAAAAAAAAAAATTATTACCAATTTCAGTCATAAGTTTTCTTCCTTTTGACCTAGTCCAGTGATGACGAACCTATGACCCGTGGGTCAGACACTGACCCGCGCAAGCTTTTTCACTAACCCACAAAATAGCTAGGCAACCATTTGTTGGTTTACGCGGGTTGATTTAGATTTTCTAATTGTTGTGGATAATTTTATATTCTATCTGTATTTTTTTTTTTCAATCACGCATTGACACAAAAGCAATTTAAATGCCTATCTATAACCTTTTAGTTCGATCATTACAGTTCTAAAACTGTAAAATGACGGACTAAATGCTTTTGTAGTATTTGAAATAAAGCAAAAGTGTTTACAAAATTCTGTTAAATAAAATGTATAATTTTACTCATATTTTGTTTGTTAAAAAACAAAAAATCGACAACCCAAAGCAAATAACCCATATTTAGAATTTTTCTTCAGATAAAACACACTCTTTTGTAAGGTTTTGTTCAGTTACTATGTTTTATAAAAAGATACGACTTCCATAGCCACTTGTTTCGTCCCCATTTTTACCCAGTTAAGCCAACTGAATTTTAAAGATGTTCTAGTTTTGAAAATATTCAGTTTAAAATTTTAAAAACTTAACTCTTGTGCAAATGGGCATTAGTGACCCCAAGAGCTAGTACTAAAAAAAAAAATGAACAAAGTTGACCCACGTCTCAAAAAGGTTCGCCATCCCATCTCTAGGTTATCTCCCGGAAGTCACTTAGCGATCTAAATTCCTGTACCGGAAACACCTCTTTGACTGAATGTATCCTCTTTTTTTTAATGATTTCCTCTTAACTCTGAGGTGCACATTTTATTTATTATTATTTAAAGCTATCTTTGAAGGAAAATTCTATAAAAAGGAAGTTCTAGGGGAGTATTGGTGGATAGAGCTCTCCCCCCCCTCTCTCTCTCCCCCTAAAGAGTCCAAGTCGTTGGAACTTCCTTCTCTCGCCATGAGTGAGCGAGTAAAATATCCATAACATCGTAAACTGTTTTAAATAAGTAAGAGTTAGGACGATTTGATCTGTCAGTCAACTGTCACAGGACGTGTGTTCCAGTAGACACCCTGAATCCACCAAAATTCGCTCGCTTCCACAGCAGCCACTTCCGGTGAACACACAAAATTACAAATCCTGCACGATTACGGCACTTCCTCTAACGGAAGGCGAATGTATTTTTAAAAAAAAAATTATTAGGCGACTAAAAAAAATTTAATTAATGATGTAGGCACTTTTTAAGGCAGAAGGTTGGCACTTATTCAATATTTAAATATAACGATAATTTTATGCTTGGTACAACTAACAATTTTTTCGTTTTAATTAATTAAGTACAAATGGTACTTTAAACAAGTAAATAAAAAGAAAAAGATTTACAATCAAATTTCTGTTCTGTTTAAGATAGACCAAGCCAAGGTGAAAGTCTATTACAATGGAATTGAGTTTTGAAAACGAAATATGTCATTGTCATATGGTAGAGCAAGGCCATAAAAATCAATTTCTATTGTAAACAATATGGTATTGTAATTCCTATTTATTTATTTTTTTAGGTCACACTATGTTATTTTTAAGGACCAATTATTATCAGGTGAAGACAAATGCTTTGGCACTTTGTGGTTAAAATTTATATTAACTTTAAAAGAAAACAAACACATACGTATATTAGTTGATATTTTTAGAGAATTATATACTTCGGGAAAAACTACAAATTTCCATGGACACAAACCAGAGAGTTGGGCTAATTAATGGGTGAAGGTTTTTCCCCTAAATAGTTCGTTCTACTTAGATCACACAAGAAAACTTTTTTTCTTTCTTGGGATGTTTCTAAAATTAATTTTCGAACGATTTACTGTAACGATTGTAACAAGTGAAAATGGTGGAAAAGTGAAATCATTCACATGTATCAGCTTGGAAACGTGAGCGGCAACCAGTGTTGGTAGCCATCAGTCAGCAGGTGTTACTGCGGATATGGTCAGCCAACATAGAACGATCGAGGTTGTGTAGTTAAATGGATACGGGGGGCCATCGATTGAGTCTGCGAGTCGGGAATAGAATAGAATAAATATCTATTTCAATAAATATACACAAAAAATAAATAATGAAGTACAACGCACAATACATTTTTTAACCTTCACATCAGTGCTACTAATCTTAGTAAGGTTAAGATGAGCAGGATAGGAATGCAGGGAAAAAATGGAAAGGAAATACCTGCAGCTAGTGTAGAAAGTTAGAGGAGTATTAGAATACGGCAGAGGGGATTAGGATGACAGTCTAGGGATGGAAAGGAGTTTGAAATTCTTTTGTGCCTGTAGGGAGATAGTAGGATCTGTACGAGGCTATGACGCGGCAGAGTGGATTAGAATGACAGTCTAGGGATGGAAAGGAGTTTGAGCTGACTGATTTTGGATATAGAAGGGTACCAGGGATAATGGATGCAGTCTCGAGGCATGAGTCTATTTTAGTGCGTCGGGGGAGAGTCAGTCGCTAAGTCTGAGGAGTTTGTTGATGTTGCTAATACAAGTCGTAAGGCTCCAGGCGGAGCGAGTCAAGAGTTGTTCTGGATGAAAGAGACCAGATTAGAAGATTGTAAAACAGACCATTTTTTTTTTTTTTGAACCAGTTTTTCTGATTCAAAGGACCACAAAATGAATACTGAAAAAACTCCGGGAAGAAAATTTTGATACCTTAACCATAGACATGCGTATTAAGTTGGCCCCCTTATCACCGCAAATAAAATACTGGCTTTTTGTTAACAAAAATCATGAAATTACTAAATAATTATTTTAATAACAGAATCATGAAATGGACAAAGCATTACAAATGGCAAATTTTTGCTAAAACATAACCTTAAAAAGAAAATGACGATTTTATTTTTATAATATTGTAATAAACAGATTCATGGCAAGCCAAATGATGTTTATTTTATTTTCAATAAGCTAAATAAAGATTTAAGAATGAGTAATACAAGATAAGGTTGTTGCTTGAAGAATGCAACAATTGGCATTTACTACCAATTGGTGATTCAAAATAGATTTCACAATAAAATGTCAAACTGAGTTTATTAAAGAAAATTGAATCTCTACCTCAAATGATTTTTTTTTTTTAATTTATTTATTTCTTTAAATAATATTGGGTTACATCGAATTTTGGAGGCTCCTCGAATTTATAATGAACAATTCTAAAGTTTTATTTTGGGAAATCTCGTTATCTATGCATTTAAAATGCAGAGTATGATCAATCTAATTGGTTCATTCGAGAAATATCGTTTTATCTTTCATTTTTATTTATTTAATTTTTTTCTAGCCATTGCAATTGAATTGATTTCCTGTGATTTTATAACCGATACACCAGAAATACTAACGTTCTGGGGCGGCACAGTAGCCGAGCGGTTTAGAGGCGAGACCTGCGAAGCTAATATGTATTTGTTGGTTTAGTGGGTTCGATTCCCCCGGTCTAGACCTTGGATTTTATTTAATGGTTAATGTGAGATATTTACAGTAAAGTATATTAGGCGGTTATATGCTAGACCCGCAAAGCTAAGATGTATTGTTGGTTTAGTGGGTTCGATTCCCCTGGCCTAGACCTTGGATTTTATTTAATGGTTAATATGAGAAATTTATAGTAAAGTATATTAGGCGGTTATAGGCTAGACCCGCAATGCTGAGATGTATTGTTGGTTAGTGGGTTCGATTCCCCCGGTCCTAGGCCTTGGATTTTATTTAATGGTTAATATAAGAAATTTATAGTAAAGTATGTTAGGCGGTTATAGGCTAGACCCGCAATGCTGAGATGTATTGTTGGTTAGTGGGTTCGATTCCCCCGGTCCTAGGCCTTGGATTTTATTTAATGGTTAATATGAGAAATTTATAGTAAAGTATGTTAGGCGGTTATAGGCTAGACCCGCAATGCTGAGATGTATTGTTGGTTAGTGGGTTCGATTCCATCGGTCCTAGGCTTTGGATTTTATTTAAAGGTTAATAAAAGAAATTTACAGTAAAGCATGTTTGCTAGTCGCCTCCGTCCACGACACCTAATTGGTAGTTGGTCGTTAAGCCCCGCCTGGAAAAATCGGCGATTACTTTAGTTTTTTTTGTTTACTTTTACTAATGTTCTGAGGGAGTAATTGTAGAATAGACTGAAAATATGACGATTTATTTTTATCTGTAACTGGTATCCTCACTCATACGTTGACGTAAGAATGCATTTTTCAATGAGGGCAAATATGTAACAAATAATTGAAATGACTTTATAGTTCACAGATTAATAAAAATGGTTTTCAAATTAGATAGATAGGAATTCTTGTATGACTAAAGTATAGACGGGTGGGGAGCTGAGATAAACGTCACAAAGTGAACTTCACATTTTAATAACTAATTCCTCAGGAGATATGTCCGGAAGATATGTAGTGTGTGTTTGTTGAAGATCAACTGGAATGGTTGGGCCGATAAGTGAAGAAGCCGGCGATAGAGTACGGAGGACGTCTGTAGTAGGAGATCTGGTGTACAGCATCCTGACATCTGGACAGAGTTACCTTCATCTATTGCTCTCTTTCACTCACTCACACACAGACACACAGAATCA
Source organism: Rhodnius prolixus (assembly GCF_049639745.1). Lineage (NCBI taxonomy): Eukaryota > Metazoa > Arthropoda > Insecta > Hemiptera > Reduviidae > Rhodnius > Rhodnius prolixus. The sequence continues at coordinate 5,766,271 of NW_027411593.1, read as the reverse complement.
CTACTGGTTTACATCTACACAGCGGCAGTAGTCTAATCCCCGGGGTCCAGTCCAGTCAAACTTATTGAGCGCTATATCTATTTTGACATAATAGAAATGAAACGGATCAAAGACCGATACCCAGTAGATCTCAGAACCACTGTCTACATTTGCCCACCATGTTAGTTGAACATGGCCACCCTGATCTTTCAAATTAAACCATTCCATCAATACTGTTTGTTTGAGAAAAATCATTTTTATAAATATAATCCGGAATTTAGTTCTATCTATTGTCCATTTTGGGCACAGAATTGCAATTCTCATGCAATGTTTTATTTATTTAATTGATGATTATTCCGATCAAATCCGAGTGGCGGAAATATGGCGAATGCAGATCTCACCGGAAATACCACTTTGAGGTTCCCTATTTACTGTGAGATGATTAAGTCCTAATACAGTACAGGATGTAATGATCTTTAGGTCTTCAGACTACAAGGAAGTCGCGGGGCCATTGACGATTCAGTCGGCGAGTATTGTTAGGGAAGTCAGAGGAGGCGAGAGGCAGTACGAGAGGATTGGGGCAAATAGAGAGAGCAGTATAGTATTGGCGATTCAATCGGCGAGGAGTATTAGGGATGTCAGAGGAGGCGAGAGACTGTACAAGAAGATTGGAGCAAGTAGAGAGAACAGAATGGAACTTTTGGTATTTAGTCTTGGCGAGTTGCTGTACGAATGGGATGTTGAGAGGTCGTTTTGAAGAGTGAGGTTAGTCACCGTAGAAAGGAGCATCATCTATCTGTCGGAGGAGTTTTGACTGAAATGTCTCTACAGTCCGTATATTTATAGGTTTGGCTGAACCCCAAAGCTCTAGTCCGTAAGTTCCACATAGGTTTGAGGATAGTATTGTATATTAAGCGTTTGAGTTCAATAGGTAATTTGGAGCGTCGTCCAAGTATTCTGTAAAGCAGTTTCGCTACTAATCTTATAATTTTCTTCCAACTTGGTAATTGACATTATACAGTTCGCGTAAAACCATACATTAGAATGAAATAATCTAAAAAGAAGTTTAACCCAGATCACTGCCAGATCTTTGCAGTACACAAATTAAAAAAATCATCAAGGAAAGCGTCCCTCCTGGAGTCCGACATGTCGATCCATCATCGCCCCGCTACAGATCATACGAAATAAATTCTTCAGGCTTGTGACAACTTCCCCCCTCCCCCCGCTATACGCGTATTATAGACTTACACTCTAACACCAACATGGACTATGTAGAACAGTACATCAAGTACCTCGCTACTGGTTTCTTCAGTAAGTGTGAATCAAGTCACAACCACCTCTGCAGACTAATAGAGGACTATAGTTTGGACACGGTGCCCAGGCACAGAAGAGTTAGGGACTCCCTGAAGTCAAACTTTCCTTGGAGGCTGAGGGTTTTTCATTTGTATTTCCCTCATTACTTACTTTTATATTCTGTAACAATTTATGTAATTAGCTGGAGGTTATAGTATTTATACTGGAACTCCTATGTACATATGAACACTGCCGGTCAAAAGTTTAGGACCACCTCAATTTTTTGAGAATATTCGATATATTTTGGAATAAATAACACAAACTAACATTGTTTTTCAACAATGAACCTTTAATATATGTTAACAGAAGTACACAGTTCAATATACGAGGGGCACTATTTATATTTTGAGCCTAATAATAAAAGAACAGTAATTTGTCATTGAAAATGACTATTGTTTTTCAAAATATTCTCCTTCATGATCTATACACTTCTGCATGCGTTTGAACCACTTGTCAAAGCATTTTTCCCATTCCGCTTGAGACATCTCCAAAACATGGTTTTTTGAATGCATCAACGGCTTCCTCTGCCGACGAAAATCGTTGTCCACGTAATTTATTCTTGACGTTCGGAAATAAAAAGAAGTCATTTGGTTCCAAATCAGGACTGTACGGCGAATGACCCATTAATTCGATTTTTTGAGTGCTCAAATAGTCGGAAAGTTAGACGAGATGTGTGACAGCTGGCATTGTCTTGATGAAGAATGATCCGACGGCGCTTGTTTGTTTTCCTTATTTCATCAAAGACTTCCGGCAAACAAATGGTTGTGTACCATTCAGAATTGACGGTTCTACGTTCCTCTAAAGCAGTGGTTCTCGCTCTTCTCAGTGGTCGGGGTCGCGACTGACAGGTTGAGAACTGCTGCTCTAAAGGCACTGTTGCCACATGACCAGGTTTTTCCGAAAAAAAACCAGGCGACCATTTGTTTCAAAGTGCTTCGAGCGCGAACAACTTTTTGTTGGTTTTGGTTCATTTTGAAACACCCATAACAGTCGACAGCTGTCTAGTTTCCGGCTCATACGCATATATCCATGATTCGTCACCTGTTACAATCTTATACACGTCTTTTGAAGCACCTCCATTGTACGTATGCCTACCGTAAGTATAATTAGGGTTTTGAGTGATTAAAACTTATTAATTAATATAAATAACAGGTGGTCTTAAACTTTTCAATTATTAAATAAATTTTTATCTATCTATCTATCAAGGAAAGTTATAGAGGCCAGGATGTTCGAGATGGCCGGCCAAGAAGAAGGAGGAAATAGATGGAAATTTTCAGAAAAACTGTTTTTTTTTCTTTTCCTGCGGAAACAGTTGACCTGAAATCTTGGCAGGTATTTTCCGGGGGGGGGGGGAAAAAGGCTTAAATTAAGAAAATTTGTCACGATTGTGCCAATTTGTCAAGATTGATGAATACTTCTTCCTTTTTTTTTTTTTTTTTGCCAGCGGTTAGAAGGAGGAATACCGGCCGATCTGGTTTGGAAGGAGTCCTGGAAATACCATCTGCTCGGTACATGTTTACTTACACGTGAAATTTATTCTGTGACGTATCAAAAAAATAAAATAAATAAAAACTAAAATAATAAGTAGCCATTGCCACCAAAGTTGACAGCTTGTTCGTTACTGAAGACGAAAAAAAAAAAAAAGAGAGCCTTATTCATTTAACTTCTTTCTTTCTTTTTTTAATCAATGACAAATGCTTTGGTGTGCAAAGACCTCTTTCTCCTAAATTGAATGCTAATCGATATTTTGGAAAGTTGATGTAACAAATCGTTTCACAACATACAAAACCACATATTTACCAAGGAGCGTCCCATAACTGAATGGTATTGTGTTCTTTAAATGTTTGTAATTCACAGAACTTTCTACTGTGCTGTTGAAAATTTAAAAACATAAATAAAACACAAGAAATATATCTTGTCTGCATAGAATGTCAATTACATTTAGTCTGCAATATCGAATGTATATGTTAAAAAAAAAAATTAGAGCACATATCGATTTATTATTACTCAATAAAAATTTCTTTTTAAGTATCATTTCATTCTTATTTATATCGACAATTTTTAATATTTAAAAGCTTTACTTAATTTCTGACCGGAATCGGTGAATCTAGTAATACCAAAAAGTTAGCGAACAATCTACGTATATAGATTCGATTCCCGGTCTTAGGCCTTGGATTTTATTTACTGGTTAATATGAGAAATTTATAGTAAAGTATGTTAGGCGGATACAGGCTAGACCCGCAATGCTAAGATGTATTGTTGGTTTAGTGGGTTCGATTCCCGGTCTTGGCCTTGGATTTTATTTAATGGTTAATATGAGAAATTTATAGTAAAGTATGTTAGGCGGATACAGGCTAGACCCGCAATGCTTAGATGTATTGTTGGTTAGTGGATTCGATTCCCGGTCTTGGCCTTGGATTTTATTTAATGGTTAATATGAGAAATTTATAGTCAATTACGTTTGCTTAACTTTAAGTGAATAAAAATTAAAGTAAAGTAATCGCCTATTTTTTCAGGCGGGACTTAACGCCCATCTACCAAATTAGGTGTCGTGGACGTAGGCGACTATCAAACGTACGTATTAAACTGATTAAATATCTTTTATTAACCATTAAATAAAATCCAAGACCTAGACCGAGGGAAACCAACAATACATATCAGCTTTGCGGGTCTAGCCTATAACTGCCTAACATACTTACTGTAAATTTCTTTTATTAACCATTAAATAAAATCCAAGCTTAAGATCGGGGAATCGAACTCAGTACCACAATACATATTAGCTTCACAGGTCTCGCCTCTAACCGCTCGACTACCCTGGTGCCTACTTATAAGTAAATTAAAACAAAAAAGCCTATTTTTTTTAAGGCAAGCTTTACGTTTTTTTTAACTTACAGGTTTGAAATTAATGGTAAAAACACACAGAAGGATCCTATGTTAACAGCAGAAATTGAAAAATCAAAATTAAAGAGTGAGACAGATAGAAATGCTGACCAATTCGAGAAAGAAAAAAAAATTAATGCTTTTTGTCCCCCAAAAATGCCTCAAAAAAGCATGTGTGGTTAAAGCTCAAAACCGAAAAAGTAAATTCATTCCTGGAAATGCATTTAGAAAGCAAAAACCAGGTTAAAAATTCTGGCAGTTTAAAAAGTTTGCATAATGGTGTTTATTTTTTTCTTCCCCCTACAGATATTTGAAAGTGTTCACGTAGTTGTTAGCCGGAGTTCGCGGAGGGTCAGAGGATTGTCTGAGATTGATAAGAATGTAATGTTCTCGGCCAAGGAAGGTGGTAGGGCCATAAGAATTGCCAGCGCTAGAGTTAGGTGGGTGGTCAACTTCTAGGTAATTGTCAGTCCAGTGGCTAATTAAACCAACCACCACCACCACCATCGTCATCATCACCAGCATCACCACCATCACCAGTGGGCTCTTGTTAATGCGCACTCACCACAGCTTAGAGGTTGAGTTCGTGCCTATTTACCTTGCAAACTCAAATCAATGTGCAGCGCAACAGGTCATGATAGATCGTAATTGGACATTACTAATGCCAACTTCTATACTGCTAGCCCACTAACTTCTTGTTCTTCTACAAAAACATCGTCCACGGCCATCTTGATTGGTATTCGTATATAAATAAATATCCTAGGAGAGTATCAACAGGCGGGCTTGGTGATTGCTCAGTATTCGCTATTTCTTGGAATCTTCTATCATCGCATTGTCTATTATTATTTTTTTCTAGTTCTACATGTTCCTTTACATGGACCTATTTGACTAGATAACCAAACAAAACTTAGTGTCCAATTATCGAATTAGGTGTATATTCTTTTTAAAAACACGTTTAAAAACGGAGTTTTTTTTTTTTTTTCTTCTTTTTTGGTATTGGCTTCCGGTATACAGCCAGCATCGTCTAGGTGCTTATCACTAGAATATCACTCACTCTCCATTCTTACTTATAAATACATTCGCTTCACTCATTCATCCCACTACTATGTACAACTATTTACATAAACTACTGCTAATGGATGGAGCAGCACTCTGTGCTCCTGCCATCCTTATAGCTTAACCAAAATTAAAATCACATAATCCTTCTCTAAGCATTTTCTTCCATTCATTCTAATCGGCTATAACTTTTAAATACATTCATATTTCTTTGCTAGCTCTGCTACAGATTTAAGCACATAGATGTTGGTGGAGAATATTATGTCTTCGTAGCGAAATGGTGCATCTAAATACCTGTAAATGTCGTCAAACATTCGTTTCCTTTCTACCACATAACGTGGACATATCATTATTACATGTTTGAAATCCTCCTCCTCATTGCAATCTACGCAAAGAGGAGAGGACCTTTTGTTGATCCTGTGTAGATACGATCCGCACACCGCGTGGTTCGCTCTCAGTGAAAAAACGGAGTTGATTCAAGAATTGTTTTTGAAAGAGTGTCTTATCAAGAATAAAAAAAATATAAAACTAAAAATCAGTTTAAAAGTTTGTTTTTTTGGCGCTTATTTTGGCTCCAATCAGCGCGTTAGCGCTATAAGTAACAATGATAACAGTGAACAGTAGAAGTAAATGAGTGGAGAAGTTACCCAGTGGTAACACTCCAAAACATTATATGGTTAGTCACTCTCTTCACTTGGGAGGAGATCACGAGGCCACTGTCTTTTAAGGCGTCTTGTCGGGTTGTCAGGAACAGATTTTTAGCTAGAGGATTTATATGAGATTGCAGGCTGAAGTGGAGTTTTCGGTATCGTGTTTTCAGCTACTTGGGTGAAAAAAGGAATGTTAAGGTCAGTGTGTTTAGTCCAGGTTGGGAGACATAAAATGGAGCGCTTACAATAGTTCGAAGTATTTTAAATTGTAGCGATTGAATCCTTTGGAGATTGGAGCGTTTGGTTTGAACCCCACAGCTCTATTCCTCCATACGCCCAGATGGGTTTCAAAGTAGCAAGTATTTTCAAATTAGTCTTTTGTTGTCCAGAGAGAATTTAGATCTATCTATCGTCTAAGACTCTTTTAAGTACTCGTAGTCGATAGCGTCTGTTTAGTTCTATTCTTTTAAGTCTAGTGTAGGGGTGTTCAATTTAAAAGTTGAAGAAAATCAATAACTTTACAGAAATCGATTATTCATTCACTGCCTTCAGGATTTATCTCTGGTAAACATCCTGTAACTAGAAGTAAACCCTTTGTGAGGAAACCCCACTTTTGGGGACTAAGAGAAGCTAAAAACTCAGGGGATAATCCCGATGAGAAGACTCAAAATAAAATATCTGTAACTCGCTGTAACACCTTCTTTTAATAGTAAACTTAAGAGAAAATTGAAAAATTAATAGATTATTTATTTAAAAAATTGTTTCTTTTTTAATAAAGTATAATATCTGAAATTAAACTTTATATTTATAACCATAATAAAAGCAATAATAATAAACCAATAATTAAATAAACCTATAAATAGAGAAATTGATTATTAGTAATCGATTTAAATGAATACTAGGTGACAGCGGGAGATTATTCAATTAAAAAATATTACCCCCAAAAAAAATAATAATTACAATAATATTCCATCTCAAAATTTATGACTGGCATTTATTAATAATCGTAAAATGGGGAAAAAAAGAAGCTGATAAATAATTCTCAATTATCGATTCAAACACGAGAGTGTTGCTCATAATGTTGGGCCAATAACAATTAAATTTCCACGTTAGAAAATTGATTGAGGAGTGGCCAAGGAAGTTATATAGTTAATATTACGGTCATATAAATAGTACGAGAAGAAGTTACCACCACTTCAAAGGCTCAACTATTATAACTCACAAAACTATCCCGTAAAAGGTAGTTGTATCTATAAATATTATGATGGCAATGGACACCTTCAAGAAGAAATGGATGATGGGTGCAAGAAGAGAGAGAGCAGAGAACTGGGCGGGAGTTTTTGAAGTAGAGAAAGATCTTAATGAATATCATATTTATGAGTGAAGACGCATTAAGCAGAGGTTTTTTTCTTTACAGGCTCACAGAATGAGGCTGTGCCTCACAAGTTGGTTGCGGACGGGTTGGGGTTTTAAGGAAAAAGGAATGTCTAAGTGGAAGGGGAGATATGCAGAGGAAGTGAGATCGAATGAAGAAGGGTAGGGCCACTTATGGCTTCCAAAAATAGAACACGAAGTGGCAGCTTTTAGAAAAAAAATTAAAGGAAGTGGCCCCTCCCCCACTCTACATAGTGTAATTGAATGAATCGTTTTAAATCAAGACTGATCGTAAATTTGGTAATCGCTTTTTCCATAAAAACTGCCTAAATTAAATAGTTAATAGGCTTTCTTTCATTAAAAAAAATAAAGATTAAATTAAAAATAAAGAAATCTTCCAGATGAAGGTTTAGACATTATTATAAATTTTTTTTTCACTTTTAATATCTTCAGAAATAAAAACAAAACCTTAACACGAAATTAAGTTACTTTGTGGGCTTTATTCAAGGCCCGGATGTTGGCCACCTTTTTTGGTATTTCATCTTTTTTGACGGAAGTTTTTACCAATAAATAAATAAATAAAATCAAATAAATGTTCTGTCTCTCTTTAAATTAAGGAAATATTACAAATATTAATATTATCACGAAGTAAACTATATGCTTTTGTTTTTTTGGTCTAGTTTTAAAATTTTCCAATCCCGATGCTATATCTTCATTTTTGGCGGAGTTACGGGCAAAACCTTTGATCGTGGTTTCATAAGGACCACTGGTTTTGGCCATGATTATGAAAACTACATAAAAAATTATGAAAAATGCCGTTAACTCCGTTTCGATATCCCTAATATTTGTCGAGATATTTAAGATCAAATTTACAATTTTTTCTATTCATGAACGGTTTTCAATATTAATTTTCCACCAGAAATACACGTTTTGGGGAGGTCCTCTGACTGCAAAAAATATGTTATTTGTGACGCAAAGTAAAAAAAAAATAATAATAATAATAATTGAAGATTTTAAAAGATGTAGTGTAATGTAATGGTTATGGGTGAATCAGGATAAATAGATTTGTTTTATCATCAAATAAAATGCAATCATCACATCATTTTAATGCCAGATCCAGGAATGCAAGACTTTTTTGACCTATGAAAACCAGTGGTCTTTATGAAACCCCCGTTCAGGTTTTTTTTGCCCGTAACTTCGCCAAAAATGAAGATACAGGCATCGGGGATGGAAAAATTTGAAAACTAGACCTAAAAAACATAGATGTAGTTTACTTCAACTACAATACTTCAATTAGTTTACTTCAATTAGAGAATAATAGATGCCTGTAACTCGGTTAAAGCCGAATCTATTTCTTTGGCAGTAAGGGACAATTGGCAGGAAAGTGCATGTCTATGCATCTCTAATGGTGGAGGCCATTTCGAGCATGATCTGTAATATTAATGAGGAGTAAAATTTATGATAAAATAGTACTTTTCTTCTTATTCAATCAAAAAACCGTTATAATATTATCATTTTGAAATTTCTTATAAGAATCATGTTTTCATTCCTAACATCTAAAATATCGCTCACAGAAAAAAACCTTTCGAGTAAAAGTTTCTTTAAAAAAATAGAGGAATCTATTTCTGAAATAAAAACCGCACCTTCCCATTTGAAAAAATGAAGTTGGTGCCTGTATCTCGCTTCTGGAAGCACCGAAAAAAATTTACAAAGTAAATTTGGATTCCTAACAAAAAACTAAGGGAACACGTATTTTTTAGTTTTTTTCTAGCTATCTTAGTTTCCGAGAAAAAGTCGTTATCCATATAGCTTGGGACACCCTGTATATATATATATAAATTGAATTGTATTTTCACAGTAAGTTTGGGAGAAACGGAGAAACACAAGAATTCAATCTTATTAACAAACACTTCAGAAAAAAGAATATATATACACGTATAATCAAAAAAATGAAACAAGTTTTTCTCCCTTAAAGCCGAATCTGGCAGGCACACTTCCTCACCACCACCTCCTTACCATGAACATTCGTCATATATGACGCTTCTATTTTAATATTCATGAAGCCCGTAGTAGAAGTAAGAAATTATAAAACGTTTCGTTTAGTTATTTTCTATGTGAGAGTTGGTTAGTATAAGACAGAAATTAAGAGTTTAAAAGTGTGTGTGAGACAGAGAGAGACTGACGGAGAGAGAGAGAGAGAGAGAGAGTGATAGTGAATAAGCCGAGGGCCAAAATTCGAAATATCATGTGGTTACTTTTTTTTGACTTGTTATAAATTGGTTAGAAATTTCTTGGGTTAAAGTATTCATTCCAAGACATATGAGTGGTGACTTAGCCGGTGGTTTTTTGAAGAGTTTATGGTTGGGCTTTTATAAGAATAAAAATAATAAGCTTCTTTTTTTGGTGAAGTTTAATGATATTCTCGCGGGATGCCTCCTGAAATCCATTTCAGTCGCCTCTATCTTTTTCTGCATTATCTTGCTGACTGTCCATGTTGATGAAATGGTGGAGAAGCATAGCAAACAGTGACAGAAGAAATGGAAAAGAAGAAAAACTGATATGGTTCGGCCACGTGTTAAAGGATACCCCAAAAAGTAGAATGCCGAAGACTGGTCATGCAATGGAGCCCGCCAGGTATGCGGAAAAGAGGCAGGCCTAGGAACAGGTGGCAAAATGGCATCTGTAGAGCTAATGGCTGGACGAGGGATGTGCGAGCAAGGCGCGATTGGATAGATTGCACTGGAGAAATAGTATAGATTGAATAGGGTAAATATAATTCCTGCAGTGCACTACAGTTATTGGTGTATCTGTGAAGGGAAATTGGTCTGAGGAAACCTCAAGGTTGAGGAAAAATCCTAAAAAAATAAATAAATAAAATATTTAATGAAAAAACCGATTTTTAATACAGTTCCTGTAATACAGGAAACTGATATGGCGGTCACTTCCTGCCATAAGTGATAACAAAAACATTTTTCACTTCGCCATTTCAGCATTTTTCTTAGAACTTCCATTAAAAAAAAAAAAAATCAAAGTACACTACTGCAGCACATAGTGCCTCGTAAGAAGTAGCTTTTTAAGTTTACAAAAAACTTGTGGTAGATAGAGAATTTTCCAAAACTGTTTCAAACATAGTAGAAACTTGAATACCAAAAACTGGGACTGAGAAGGTCCATTAGGATGGAAGGAACCAGGACCAGATCGCGCAAATACTTCTTATTGGTCTGCGAAAGCTAATTTTTTAGTTGTACCCTGGTCTCTTAGTTCGGATACATGTAGCCGCGCCCCTAGTAAAACAATTACTAAAAAAGATTTTTGAAGCACGGGTTTGCCCCAACAACATTCTGGGCAACCGCCCAAAGTGGACAGGCTAGCCTCATGGGGAAGGGATACCCCAGTATCCTCAAATCTCTGCAAGAGACCGACCTAAAAAATAACAGGAATTTGCTGCATGAATGATTTCTCCCTCCCAAAAAAAAAAAAAAACAAAGACCCAGTCATATCGATATGCACCTAATACCACCTGAGTTTACTGATAATCGTTTAGGGATGCTCGAGAAAAAAAAAATCGAACTATCGAACTAAGTAATCTCCCACTTTCGGTAAGATGATTTTAGCGTGGCATTTGATTGGTACAGTACTGGAGAATGAAACTAGTTTAGCTTCCCTCTAAAGTCTCGTTCAAGTATAAAGTATGGTTTTACAAACTTTTGAATGAGAATTATGTCTCTGATAGTCACACTTCCGTAGCAAAAAAAGGGAAAGCATTTCCCGAAAATGGTAACACATCCGGTTTTTTACAGCTTAATTCTGTTGTAAAAATAATAGGACATGAAGGGACTGGACTCAACACGCGGAGGTCCCGGGTTCTCGAGCTGCTGACCCTTAGATTTTTTTCTCTTCCTAGTGAGCTTCTTACAGCTCACTGTCCGGTGATGGACAGTGTTGTCTGTAACGAGAGAACACTGTCCGAAGGCCGGCAGTGCACTGGAAGAAGCTCCGGGCGCCAATAATCTTAGATGTTGACGCGCTTTAAGTCATAAAAAAAATAAAAAATAAAAGGCTTTTTTCCTCAAATAGAACTTAAGAGAATAGTTATTTATTTAACAAGTGTGGAAAGTAGTACTTTTCCTCACACGAGGCAGGGTTTGCACGCACGAGCGTGTGCGAGGCGAGTGCAAGTGCAAATTGCCGAGGGTGAGGAAAATACTTTACACTCGAGTTAAATATTATATTTTTTCTTCAACCATTAGGGTTATTAACTAAAAAAAAAAAAAAAAAACTAAACAGGAATCACTAGAATCCATTTTAAATTTCTATAAAGTAACACTATAACCTTTTTAACTGTTATAATTAAAAATATCTAATTATTTATTAAAATATTATTTTTATTTCTATATTCCTTTCAATTTTTATTTTATTTTTTTAATATTCGTTTTTTAATTATTTAGATAAAATAAATTTAAATAAGCTTATTAGAGTTTTACAGAAAATATTTAATAACAAAACTTCTTATATCAAGGAAGCACAATAAAGTTTTTCCACTCACTAGTGAGGAAAGTGACACTAATGGGAATTTTTCCCCACTAGTGAGGTAAAGTTGGGCATTACACAGCTGATTTTAATTGAGTAATGAGAACATTCCTACATGGTTGCAGAAAAAATAAATATACCAACAAATCTGTCTGCAAAATAGGTCGTTCATTTATAGAACACAAAATAGAAATATATAATTGCCTCCTTTTTGTCTTCCAAATTATAACAGAAACATTCAAGAATTTCTATCATTTTTTTTTTTTATATAAAAAAAAAGCCCACCATCAAGATACCAAAAAGATATCTCCTCAAATAGAAAGCATTGTGTAAAACAAAATTATTCAAAACTTGATCCCGTTCGATAGATGAGAGTTACGTTTCCTATCTGACTCCATTAATCTGATGTGCCCTGTGCTTTGTATTTGTATTTTTTTTTTATAACAACAATATAATAGAGAACAATTGTATTATTCTGGCAGACAGAGGCCCCCCCTACGAATCAGTCTCTCGTCTGTTATAAAATTAAACGAATTAAAAGGAAACAGAAAATAATAATAAAAAAATATCTAGTCATTGTTTGGGAATATCGTTAGAAGCGTTATTATCTTTAAAATTAATTTCTTATGCATATTTTTAATTTAAATTATAATTAAATTATGATTTTATCAGAACAAACATTAGAAGTAATTTATTTAACTTTTGTTTGTAAAAATAATAATTAGAATCCTGTGAAACATTCACAGGTCTTTTATCTAAATATTTGATTCCGCAGCTATTTCACCGCAAGACAAAGGAACAGTAAGCCGCCAAGAGCCTCCTAAGTGAGCCTCCAAATATGGGTGCCGACAAGAAGACGGAACAAGCCCCCCCCTCCCATCTCTTTCAGGAAAAAAAATTCTCCGCTAGAAATTTCCCGCCACCTTACTGAGTTTTGTTTCGTTTGAATTTTCCAACATCATCCTTTGCTTCTCCTTAATCTGCAAGCCTATCTCTCCTGTCATTCTAGTGATAAGGCAAAATTACTGGCATCCGGTACTTTTCCGGAATACTTTTTGCTAGCTTTCATCACGTGTGATCACGTGGATCTGTTCACTTCCCCTAAGAACCTTTACTTCATAAATTTTGATTTCTATGGCTGTCCAAGACAGACTGCAATGCCACAATAAGTCGTAACTTTGATCAATGATCTTTTTATCTTGCCTTAGAGACTTTAAGTCAGAAGCAATCGGATTAATACCCCTAGTATCCTATGCTTGTTCGTAAGTGACGACTAAAATAGGGATCTCTTGCTCATTTCCGCGTCCTTCCTAATGGATACCTTCCTATTAACCCTATTCCTATCCACCCATCTTTTAGCCTTTCGACTAGGCATTCGTCTTTCGAAGTACGGTTTTCAAAGCACCAATATACACACAAAATAACTGAGCGCTATCGTCTCTGAGTTCTCGTTACATCTAACAAGAGCTGGCAAGCCCAGCTATAACGAGGTAGTCCCTTAATTGGGCTAACAGTACTGTACTCGTAGATTTACTATTTACTGCAGAAATAAGACCAAGTTACTCTATCGTAAAGTTTTTTTTTTTTTAGGAGAAAAATAAGACAGTTTGAAATTCTCATTCCTGTTTGATGTTAATCCTGAAAAGATGGAAATAATTCAATTCTAGTAGTAAGTGGCTAGCCCCAGCGGCATTCTAGGCAACGTCCAAGTGGATAGGGCTAGCCATTGTGGGACCCTTAGAACCACGACTATGTCTACGTTAACTTGAATGAATACTTTAACTCAAGAAATTTCTACCCTATTTATTTGTTCAAAATACAAGTTTTCCGAACATTGTTTTATATTAGATAACGTTATATTCGTTTTCTATTTGTTATTAACTGGAATATCGCTTGAACTCAGATCTAACCAGTGTAAATCAACAGTCTGACATTTAAGGGCAACCAAAAGGTGATTTTTAACCACTCTCTGGACAGCTCCATAATACTATAATCTTATAAAAGTTTTTTAGAGCCCTTAAGGGCATAAAAAGTGATAAAGGTGCTCCCTTTTTTTCTCCTTCGTTATTTTCTTCTGCTTTTTTTTATTTTATTTACACCCAAACCCTTAAGACATCAATGTTTTCTTCTTAAGGGTTTACCCTGGCCAGCACCCTTCCCATAGTAAGGGAAATTTCTAGGCTGGGGGGGGCAAGTGAGGCAGCAAGATGAGATTGAGAGTACTGTCTGAAGGTTTTTTTTAACACTCTTGTAGGACAGTGGATAGAAGGGCCAGTCAGTGCAGCCTTGCGATATAGCTGGTCCATATCCTTGAGGGTCATTACAACGACAGCGATATATATTCTCGACAAGAGAGATATTTTCTATATCCTCTTTGTAAGAACAACCAGCGCAAGTAAAAAAAAGAAAAAAAAATACATTTTTATGGTGAAGAAATATGGGTAAAATATATTGTTTGGGGCCGTAAACGCGTGCATCTTTACAGTCCCACCTTACGACCTTTACCAACCATACTTATTTATTACCATCGTAAATAGTAAAAGGAAAAAAAAAATAATAATAAAAAGATGTTTTTTCGGTTTTATGTACTTTTTCCTCGTAAATAGAAGGAAAAACCCTACCATATTTCTTCCTTCGTGTTATTAGAAACAGAGTGAAAACTTTGATAATTGGAAAAACAAAATTCGATTTTCTCTAATTGCTCTTTCGTTACTTCTAACTTGAATTCACTTCCGATTTTCCTAAGTTTTCGGATTTCCATTATAAGTCCTAAGTTTTTATCGGCGAGGAGTAAATATGGCCTTGGGTCTAAAAAAAGAAACTCCATTTTTTTTTAGTATAATACCCTGCGATCTGAGGCGCCACGGTAGCCGAGCGGTTAAGAGGCGAGACCTGCAAAGCTAATATGTATTGTGGTACTAGTCTATGGAACTAGTCCAATGGTTTATATGAGAAATTTACAGTAAAGTATGTTAGGCGTTTAGAGGCTAGACCCGCAAAGCTAAGATGTATTGTTGGTTAGTGGATTCGATTCCCGGTCTTAGGCCTTGGATTTTATTTAATGGTTAATATGAGAAATTTATAGTAAAGTATGTTAGGCGGTTATAGGCTAGACCCGCAAAGCTAAGATGCATTGTTGGTTAGTGGGTTCGATTCTCGGTCTTAGGCCTTGGATTTTATTTAATGGTTAATATGAGAAATTTATAGTAAAGTATGTTAGGCGGTTATAGGCTAGACCCGCAAAGCTAAGATGTATTGTTGGTTTAGTGGGTTCGATTCCCGGTCTTAGGCCTTGGGTTTTATTTAATGGTTAATATGAGAAATTTATAGTAAAGTATGTTAGGCGGTTATAGGCTAGACCCGAAAGCTAAGATGTATTGTTGGTTAGTGGATTCGATTCCCGGTCTTAGGGCCTTGGATTTTATTTAATGGTAAATAAAAGAAATTCACAGTAAAGTATGTTCGCTAGTCGCCTCCGTCCTCGACACCTAATTTGGTAGTTGGACGTTAAGCCCCGCCTGAAAAAATAGGCGATTACTTTACTTTACTTTTTACCCTGCGATCTTCACACCCAGTATCACTCAATTAGGTCAATGAGAGCAGCAATTTCTTCTCGCATGTGACATCCTAAGCCCTATATGGACACCATGGTGGAAAAAGGCCGAGGGGTAGGATCTCGACTAGTATGGTTGAGCGGTGTACAAGACGATTTAGAGGCCCTTGGTCAGCAGAGATGGAGAACGTCGGCAAGAAATAGTGATAGGGCGGAGAGCTGTAGTGGCTGAGGGCTCGGGTCCTTTATGGACAGTTATAACCCTTGAGTAAGATGACAACCTAGAAATCGCCATAATCTTGTAAGGCTTTGGAAAATGTACGAGGTGTGTTCAAAAAGTAACGGGAATTTTCGTTTTTTGAAAAAAATATTTATTTATTCATCTACATTAATATTGTCGCCTTCAAAGTAGTCCCCTTCGCATACAATACACTTGTGCCAGCGCTTTTTCCAATCCTCGAAACACTTCTGAAACTCCATCTTTGTGATAGCTTTCAGCTCTTTCAGCGATTCGCTTTTAATGTCATCTATGCTTGTAAAACGACGGCCTTTTAATGTTCTCTTTATGTTTGGAAATAGAAAAAAGTCACATGGAGCCATGTCTGGCGAATATGGAGGCTGGGGCATCGTTAAAGTTTTGTTTTTGGCCAAAAATTCACGAACAAGCAATGAAGTGTGAGCAGGTGCATTATCGTGGTGCAAAATCCATGAATTGTTTGGCCACAAATCCGGGCGTTTTTTTCGGATTGCTTCACGCAAACGGCGTTGAACTTGTAGGTAGTACTCCTTATTGATTGTTTGACCTTGTGGCAAGAATTCATGATGCACTATGCCATTAAAATCGAAGAACACAGTGAGCATAACCTTCACATTGACCGCACTTGTCGAGCCTTTTTCGGTCTTGGCGATCCAGAATGCCTCCACTGGGACGATTGAGCCTTAGTTTCGACATCATATCCGTAAACCCATGTTTCGTCACCTGTTATAACACGTTTCAGTAGATCCGCATCGTTGTCGACTTCATTGAGTGACTCTTGAGCAACTTCCATTCTCCGCTGTTTTTGTTCGAAATTCAACAATTTTGGAACAAATTTTGCTGCCACACGTTTCATACCCAAAACATCCGAAAAAATTTCATGGCATGAGCCAATTGATATGGCAACATCATCAGCGACTTCTCTGATTGTGATTCGGCGATCGTTCATAACCATTTCTTTCACTTTTTTCACGTTTTCATCGGTTGTTGATGTGCTTGGATGTCCAGGTCGTTCGTCATCTTCAACGTTTTCGCGGCCATCTTGGAAACGCTTATACCACTCGTAAATCCTTGTTTTACTCATAGCAGACTCACCATATGCCTTTATTAACATTTCACACACTTTATTTCATTTTTTACGCAAAATTTAATACAAATTCTTTGATCCATTTTTTTTAACAAACAAAAATCGCCAAGCTCGAAAAACACGTCTAACCTTAACGGCTGCCACTTAAGAAGTAAACAATGAATATTACTGAAAATTTTATCGAACTTCAGGGGCATGTGTACCAACATAATAAAAAAAAAATTTTACAATCAGACTCTCCAAACCCGCGAAATTTAAAAATTCCCGTTACTTTTTGAACACACCTCGTATATCCCGCTTTACCAACATCCGGTAACCTGGCCTAGGATACATCTGTTAATCACAGGATAAAGCTTTCTAAGGTTGTGGTAGGCATATTTTAATTAAAAACAAAACGAACAACTAATCTGAAATAAGGACCCCCTGAAAATGGGTCCCCAGTGCAGATATTATCTTTGATTTTCGACTTTATTTACGTTTAGTGAGTCATAATCTCAAGTGACTTCTTAATCTCTACACCGAAGTAATTAAACTACCTCTAAAGATGGAAGAAAATTCGAAAATCAAATTTGTGCGCTGGAACGGATAAATTTAAATTATTTTCTTTGACAGAATTTTGAACGTCTGCGATTTAAAAAAAAAACACTTTATATCATTCTCTATGATGTGAAAATGTTCATTTTAGACTCTAGGGTAAAATTATTTGTTTACAATACGTACGACAGTTTCTACATCTAACTAAACAAAATAAACTAAAAAGACAAAGAGAATAAACTAAGCCATATGGGATGGAAGATTCAATGGGCAGAAATCTCTGCTTCGAGCCCTGAGGACCACTTTTAATTCACTAGATTAAAGAGAGAGAGCGAGCTTTTATTTCCGGTCTGGAACTGATTCACTATTTTCCCTATCCTTTTGATTAACCCCACATATGGCCACCGGCTAAAGCCTTACTGGGCTGCTCCTTCTTAATACTAAATAACTTTTTACTATGCATAGTCACATATTGTTTTTATAGGATCGTAGTAATTTGTTAATGTCCAATGCGTGGGTTATAAAATTGTTCTTATTGCAGATTAAAAAAAAAACTATAGGCGCCACGGTAGCTGAGCGGTTAAGAGACTAGACCCGCAATGCTAAGATGTATTGTTGGTTTAGTGGGTTCAATTCCCCTGGTCTAGGCCTTGGATTTTATTTAACGGTTAATATGAGAAATTTATAGTAAATTATGTTAGGTGGTTATAGGCTAGACCCGCAAAGCTTAGATGTATTGTTGGTTAGTGGATTCGATTCTCCCGGTCTAAATCTTGGATTTTATTTAATGTTTAATATGAAGAATTTATAGTAAAGTATGTTAGGTGGTTATAGGCTAGACCCGCAAAGCTAAGATGTATTGTTGGTTTAGTGGGTTCGATTCCCGGTGTTTAGGCCTTGGATTTTATTTAATGGTTAATATGAGAAACAAAAAAACATCTCTGTACAAGTGGATCACCTTCAAAAACGTGAATTATTTGGATTTTTCTTGGCTCAATGGGGTCTAAGTGCTTTCACATTTCTGTTCATTTAAATTGTTTTTCCATCTCTTGAAGCCTGGTCTCCAAGGTTCGAAGATGGGATTCAAGGTTTCTTATAACTATTACAGGATCTACGTGAGGGGGGCACGAAGCAATTGGACACTCCTGTATTGGGTGGTAGGAGGAGATAGTAGAACCTTCTAATATTCGGTGATAGCTAAGGATGAGATAGTAAATGGGTAGGAACGGAAGTGTTGAGCTTCCAGAACAAGTCCTGAGCTAAACCTAGTTAAAAGACAAACAATTCAATTCCAAAATTTTAACATGATCAGAATACATCCTTTAAAGTAAAAACCTGAGTGAAAGTAAAAAACGATGAAGTAATTTTCAAAAATAAACGAACGGAAGCCGTTAAGATGTGAAGCGCTGGCGTTCACTGCCAATTGAATGGTAAAATTGATTTTGTATATTCCATGGGCGTTCACTAGCGCCCTTTCCAATCGCGCGCTATCTCCCCTCACTCTCTCTCACTCACTCAGAACCATATATAATGTTGAGAAGGAAGAAAAAAAAGTGGTGCTGCATGAGTTAGGCCAATCAAAGTTTAGCGATTAGAATGATAATGTCCGTGAAGCGGAGGACCTATGGTATGTCATGATTAGCCAAACTGAATTACTAAACATATCGAATATAAAATATATAATATAAAAAAAAAGAATGCAAATACGTATTGTATAGTTTATAGGTACGTGTTTCCGGTCGATCAAGAGGAAACGATAGGGATTTAAGAAGGCAGCTCTCAAGCTCCTTGTTTATATACATTATTATTAGAGTACAATGTTGATGGATGTTCGGTATGCGGGGATAGCACGAGCGCCTGTTCTCCCCCGCCCCCCCCCAGAACGCGTACATGTAATCATTATTATGTCCAGTACATAACAAGCACCACCAACTTGTACACATCATTTCTATTAATAACTTTGCACCTATCCAAGTCAATGTTAATAACATCTTTTATATATACAGGGTGTTCAGCATAAGGCTACCGTAACTTTGGGAGGCGATTCTGGGCATCATTTGCAACAAAAAATTCCATATAAACTATGGCTCGATTCGGCTCCGTTTTATAGATATTTTCAATTTTATGTTTTTTTAAGGTGTACTACTTTTTAGCAAATAGTTGCCTGTATTTCTTAAACTATTAAAGCTACAGCAATTTCAATCAGCTCATTAGAAAGAAGGTTAAATTTCCTTTTAAATAAGCTAATTTATGTTTCAAAATAATAATATTAAGAATTTCACTTCGTGGCCCAAACAAAAGAAATAGCAAATTTCTAATTTTTTTCAAAATCACCTCCCGAAGTTACGGTAGTCTTATGCTGAACACCCTGTATATATTCTCCATTCCCAAACTATTGCCAGGGCAATCTAGATCAACTTAGAGAACAATATGAAACTAGAACAATCACCTAGACCTAGAAATAACCTTCGATTGATTCAACTTTACCGAGTGTATTAGTGAGTGGCTAAAGAGACGAATTCAAGAAAAGAGAATTCGCCAGAGAGTTAAAATTTTAAAGAGAAAGAGCATTCTCCTCAACTTTGTTCTAGTTAATCATGGCTGCACCCCGCCACCCAAATTCTAATTCAAGAAATAGAGTTGTG
The DNA here is from genome assembly GCF_049639745.1 of Rhodnius prolixus. Lineage (NCBI taxonomy): Eukaryota > Metazoa > Arthropoda > Insecta > Hemiptera > Reduviidae > Rhodnius > Rhodnius prolixus. The sequence continues at coordinate 5,746,374 of NW_027411593.1, read as the reverse complement.
AAGTGTACACTACACTTAGACGCGACCATAGTTGTTAGAGGCGAGGCCCACAAAAAGTTAAGATGCATCATGGTACTGGGTTTGATTCCTGGTCTACGATCTTGGATTTTACTTTAATAAATTAAAACCCCACCAAATTACCCATAGAACTCAAACGCTTAATATACAACACTATTCTCAAACCTATGTGGGACTTACGGACTAGAGCTGTGGGGTTCAGCCTAACCTACAAAACATACGGACAGTACAGGACATTTCAGTCAAAACTACTGCCGACAGTTAGTTGACGCTCCTTTCTACGGTGACTAACCTCACTCTTCATGACGACCTCAACATTTCCTTTATAGACCTACTCGCCAAGACTAAATACCAAAAATTCCATACTGCTCTCTCGACTAGCTCTAATCCTCTTGTACTGTCTCTCGCTTCCTCTGACATCCCTAATACTCCTAGCCGACTTCCTTGAGGTATGAAGGCCTAAACGCCATTATTCTCCTATCTCTCCTCTCTGCACACATCCTCCTCTCTCCTATAGAGAGTGCTACCGCTCGGTAGTTTTTCTCCTCCTGCTCTCCTCCTGCACCAGTTCATCACTCCCTCCTATCACTCCTCTGTCCTTCTCACATTCTCCTCTCTCCTATAGAGAGTGCTACCGCTGGGTAGTTTCTCTCCTCCTGCTCTCCTCCTGCTCTCCTCCCACACCAGTTCATCACTCTCTCCTCCTCATATTCTCTTCCCCACATCCTCCTCTCTCCTATAGAGAGTGCTACCGCTCGGTAGTTTCTCTCCTCCTGCACCAGTTCATCATACTCTCCTATTTCTCCTCTCTCCTCCTCACATTCTCCTCTCTCCTATAGAGAGTGCTACCGCTGGGTAGTTTCTCTCCTTCTGCTCTCCTCCCACACCAGTTCATCACTCTCACCTCCTCATATTCTCCTCCCCACATCCTCCTCTCTCCTATAGAGAGTGCTACCGCTGGGTAGTTTCTCTCCTCCTGCTCTCCTCCCACACCAGTTCATCACTCTCTCCATATTTACTGATTGTATTCAGGTTGTAAATTACAAAATAAATTAAAATAAAAAAGAAATTATCCAGCATGCGGACCAAACCAAATTTTCATTCAATAAATATCTTAATATCATCTTACTTCACTCAATAATATTTCTTGAACTTTTTTTTTCCTACACTTATTTTAAGTTTATAGTTGGACTTCATCAGATTTCCGATAATTTAAAAAAAAGAAAGAAGAACATATTGTGAATCTAAAACACTTTACTAACGTAGCGGCAAAATTATGCGCACAAAAAAGCATTGCGAACGTTGTTCCATGATAACGAGCAGTTCGCTAGGGGATAAAAGAGGGGGGAGAGAGACGTTTAACGTTTAATCGTTCGCCCCTCCAGATGTTAAAAAGGAAGAAAGGTAAAAAAAAGAGAAGATCGAGATAGTTATCTTGCATATTTAAAACATTTTAATATCCTTTATCTTGGAGGATATACTCATGTTATTCAGACTTTTACTGAGTAGTTACTGAATAGATAAGTTTAGATTTACATTAATAAAGGGAATGCGTAATTTTTTATTTTTATTTTTCATTTAATTTTTGAATATTTTAAAAGAGATTTGACTGATTCTTCCACAAGTTCACACCTGGGCGGGAAAAAAAACAGAATTTAAATTCCAAAAGAGAATATGAATAAAAAGATCTGGTTAGAACACGCACAGCTTTCCCTAATTCCTGTTCGTCCTCCAGGTTATCTTCCCATTTCTAGTATTAACAACAACTTTATTGAAGGCATCCTTTGGCGACATCTAGCGAAAATAATAATTAAAGTACAAACAAACCTCGAAATAACTACAGCACAGCTCCAAACTATAACTTCCGGTAAAAAAACAAAACAAAATCGTGCATTTCAACGAAAACAATACTTCCTTATGTGAGCGTTAAGATGTGCGAGAGAGATAAAGAAATAACTTTAAAAGTATAAAATAGGAAACAACATAAATTTGAATAACTAAACATTAAATGTTTACGATGTCTCGGAAACAGAAATGAGATATAAATGTTTTTTTACATGTGAGAAGTACGAAGAATGGGATAAGGTAGTTATTACAAGATGGCTTGTTGGAAAATGCCAAGTGTAGAATCGGTCCTGGAGGAGCACCGATGATGATGACCTGTCTTCATAAAACTATACCCAATACTCCGCTAGTACTTAATACAAGTAAAAGGACAGACGGATAGACAGACAGACGTACAGAGACTAGAACTGGAGGTACATTACAATTCATGGTCATACAAGTAGGCATCACTAATACATTCCAAGGAACCTCCTCGTGTACGCCAATATCCAAACGACCATGCCCCTCAGTATGCGCACCATATCCACTCTTCGTCCTAACATCTCCCTACATGCACAACATACCCCTTCGTATGACGGTTACACCTTGTTTTCTGATATTTTTACAACCTTCGTTCTTGCTATAAGTCATACAGCACCGACGAAGTATACCTGTAGTACCGTGAAATCATTACAGCTTCATGTTTAACCTTGGATTTGTTACAAAATGATAAATTCAAAACTGTTCATAGTTATGCAGTTTCCACAATGTAACATCCTGAGATATTGGATATTAACAGTAAATAATAATAATACGCTTTTGGCGGAGAGATAAGGAGTATGTACAACCTCTCTCGTATTTCCGTGAAAGTTGTCAGGTAGATTTATAAAAGAGAAATAAAAAATGTGAAGTGTATACTGCACTTAGACACGACCATAGCTGTTAGAGGCGAGGCCCGCAAAAAGTTAAGATGCATCATGGCACTGAGTTCAATTCCCGGTATAGATCCTGGATTTTTACTTTAAGATATTACCCAACATGTGGATCAAACCAAATTTTCATTCAATAAATATCTTAATATTTCACTCGATAATGTTTCTTAAACTTTTTATCCTACACCGCATTTTAAGTTTATAGTTGAACTTTATCAGATCATGTTGAACTGATCATATTCTAGGGATCGTTGGGAATGATGTTAGAGCTACCCATTCTGTCAGAGACCCCCCCTGCATCCTGGGCGTTGGGCCAGATATCTTCAGTTCTTGGAGATTCATGACTTAGAAGTAATTAGAACAATTCATCAGTTCCAGTTATTTTTTTGGCTTTTATTTGGTTTTAAAGGAACTGTCACTAATAAAAGGGTTGTTACGACAATAAGCAGGCTGAGAGCGAACCACGCGGTGTGTGGATCGTATCTTCACAGGATCAACAAAAAAGGTCCTCTCTCTTTTTTGCGTAGATTGCAATGAGGAGGAGGATTTCAAACATATAATAATGATATGTCCACGTTATGTAGTAGAAAGGAAACGAATGTTTGACGACTTATACAGGTATTTAGATGCACCATTTCGCTACGAAGACATAATATTATTGTTATTTTCTTACATCTACTTTTACTTAGTACACAGATTTCCGATTGAATCATTTTTCTCTATAAAATTGATTTCTGCAAGTAGGATATAGTCGATTTCTAGCCAGATTTACAATTGTATCAGTAGAAAATGATGTGACAGAAGAACGGTTTTGTAATTTACGAATAACCTATCGATAGATTGTTTAACTTAGAACTTATTTACACTATTTGAACTTAAAATAAAAAGGAACTTCATGAACCTTTGTGAAGTCGATTAGCTTTACAACTAAAAATCGATTAGGTGGAGAACAATTGTGTGGATAGGTACAAGGAGAGAATTGAAGTTATTGTGTTCGGGAGATTCTGCTAAATTGTAATATGTAAAGATTTGGCTTACGTCAAAAAAACGGGTATTTGCTCTATTTACGGTTTGGCAATTTACAGTTCAACTCTTTCTGGTGTCTATATGTTTTGTTTCTTACATGTAGCTCTTAGCTTCCGCTGATGACTTCAGGCAAAACACTTTCCTATTATTAAGCTACTTTCTAGCTCTCTTCAATGGCAATTAATCATCTCATCTGACGTAAAACTGCCGAAGCCTTGTGGTTAATCTTTTAAAGTCAATTCAAAACAATAAATCTGGAGCCATTGCATTTCTAATGACAGAATAAAAACTAAAGTACAAAATACTGTCTAACATTGGTAGTATCTAGTTAAAATCTCCAGCTTACAGCAGAAAACATATTTAACTACAATTATAGTTAATGGATTGCACTTATATGGTGCTACGAATACACTGTGAGCATTGATAGAGCAGGCGTTCAAGAATATCTCTCTGCTGGTGTGAAAAGAGTAGGTGGGGGGGGGGTCCCTGTATTGAGGAGAAGGAATTCTGCTCGGCAGACTACCAGGTATGCTCGGGAGACTGGAGAATGCTGTAAGCTCTGGTGAGTGAATTCTAGAGGAAAGGAGGCTGTATGTCGTTCGGCTAAACAGGCCTATCTCGACGGTTGTTCTGAGTAATGGGGTGTAGATCCGGGGGAATCCTCTCTGTCTCCACTTATAGACAACCACTGGAAGCTGGGTAGACCTTACCTACACCTTGGCCTACCACCGTAATATTAATGCTTCGCTACAAACTATCCAACAACCTTTTTTTTTACAAATTACTTTACTGAAATTTGTTACGATTAATAAAAGTAGAAGGACAAAGTTAAGCTTTTTTTCTCTTTTGCTTCCTCACAGGAAGTACTGCGATCGAATTTGATTTTACACCGGAAATAGTTTAGCGCTAGCCCAGTGCTCTTTGAGAAAACTTGGTTACTTCTTTACTGAATCGATCTTGGCCGGGTTTATTCTCCAGATTTTCTTAAAAACTGTGCCCAGATTTCCTTTATACTTATTGCGTACAGTTAGTGCCAAAATTTATATTTGTAACATTTTTTTCTGAGTGGATATACTATTAAGAGTGATTTTGGACAGGATATGGTGGGTTGGACTTCCTTTTAAAATGTCACTTAAACATACGACGATATCGCCAATAAAAATACAAACTTTAAAGAAAATTTACAGGCCGGAAGTGCCAAAACTAAATAGCTTAGGTTACGTAAACTACAGGAAGAGAAAGTTTTTTTTCTGAGTCACATCAGATTCTTCTCTCTTTTTTTTTTGCAGTAAGCAGCTTTTAGGAAGGCAAAAATCTAAGTGCCAGCAGCTGGATTGGAAAAAAAAATCCAGGAAAACCATTAGAAGCCTAGGCAGATAAAGTCGAGAGATCGCTGACATTTGATGAGGGCTATTTTGAGGGACAATGTGCTGCCAAAAAAACCTGCCTCGGAGCGTAGCGGTGGCCTGTTTTCGTTTGGTCACTGGACACGATTACCTGCAGGCACACTTATTTAAGATAGTGGGTAGTTGACAACCCGAACTGTGTGCTTTGCGAGAACGGGCACATGACAGGAGAACATCTTTTTGAGTGCGAAGCCCTGGCCCATTTAACTGCGACTATTGACGAGCTCTCTTCAAGAGCGAAAATATATTGGGATGCGAGACATCTAATGGCCGAGCGCCAATGATGTATGGCATTAGAAAAAAAAAGAAAAAAAAGTCCCTAATTTAAACATCAATCCCCTCTCCCAAAAAAATGTTTTGTCCCAGCTTGAATGGAGAGCCATAAATGTCGTAAATTTATTTACAGGATAAATATGGTAGAGATGAGGGGTAATAAATAAATTAGCGTTCAGGAGAATTATTAACTAGAGTTAAGGGAGCCCCGTATTTATTAATTTTATTTTATTAATAACACGATACATGAATGGAGGGACGAAGTGGGGGGGGGCCATAGTGCTAGTGCACCATATATGTCCGGTGCATATAATACGTAATTTTTGCCCATAATGAATAGCGTTGGGGCTAAAAGAGGCAAATAATGATCATAGTGTGTAAAGTTGTTGTACTTAACGTGCGTAAAGGGTCTGCATGACATAAAAATGAAAATACTCTATAATTATTAGTTATTACTGGGAGAGGGACGGCGAGGCCGGTGAGAGACTCTAAGAGCGATGTTGGTGTCTGCCGCATCTTTTTCCTCCTCTCGTTGGGCTCCATCTCTTCTCTGTGTATACCTGACCGCTAAACACCTGGTAGTGTTGATGTTGCCCCGTTTCATCTAACACCTTCCCCTTTTTGTGTAGCGTCCTTTTACAATTTTGCCTTTCGTATCTTCTTTCCTAATTAGTCTCAAAGTGTAGCAGTTTCTATTTCTCTTTTAGGCCTGTATATTCCAATAATTATTCTCTCAGATTTTCTGCTTTTTAATGAATGAACATTACATTTTCTCATTTTTTTTTTTTTTTTTTTTTTATTTCCTCGGGAAATTTTATTTCTTCCGGTTTTCACCGGAACTACTCGAAACCCAAAAACTCGCAGCACGTTCAAATTTAATATTTCAAATAATAGCCACCATGATAATAAGTTTGAACACAAAATTAGCCTAAATGGAAAGAGCCACGTTTGTGTTGAGGGGATTTTTCCTTAGTACGACCCCCAACGATGTTCTTTAAGAGATTTTTTCCTAAAATAGTGCAATGGAGAAGATAGGTAGGGTGTTAAGCTTGCCCCCACCCCCCAAAATGCTATTACAATGAACGGCCTAATCACTTGTACGAGGTGTGGCTATTAAATAACGAGACTGATGCTGCTACAGAAAAACTATGCATGCGCCAAATCCTAACAACCGACAGCTGTGCAGCGTAAAGCCTTCTCATTCGATAGCAGCGTCTCACGTGTTTGTAGAGAAATCTGTCTGACCGGAACCGTCGTTTGTGTAAGAGGTGTTAGTTTCGTTTTGCCGAAAACATGATACTACACATGTAGTAGAGCAACGAATTGTCGTGAAATTTCACATCAAAACTTGGGTAAACCACTACTGAAACTTATCTTTTATTAAAAGAAGTTTATGGCAATGAATGTTGAATCACGTGCGGCGAGTTTTTGAGTGGTTCAAGGGTTTCCAAGATGGCTGAGAAGACGTTGGAGATGATGACGTCCCGGGTCGCCCTTCCACGTCCAAAACGGATGAAAATATCGATTATAATTAATCAACATTACTACTGTGAGGTGCTTGCTCAACTCTGGTGAAAGAGTAAGGAAAAAACGACCCGATTTGTGGAAGAACAAGTCATGGGGGTTCTCCATCAAGACAACGCGCCGGCTGACGCCTGCATTGTCTGTCAAGACGTTTCTAGCCAAGTAGGTTTTAGTCTATCCGCCTTATTCGCCTGGGACCTGGCCCCCAAGTGACTTTTATCTGTTCCCCCAAAGTCAAATCTGCATTAAAAGGAACCCGATTTCAGTCGGTTGAAGCTGTGAATGAAAAAGCGGCACGCGTCATGCAGGAGCTCAGACAGAAAAAGACTTCCAGCACTGTTTCGAACAATGGTAAATTCGCATGGAGCGTTGTAGGGATAGGGGAGGGGTGTGTATTGAAGGTGATAATAACTAAATAAGAGGGTCGTTTGAAAAGTCCGTGCAAAGTCAGAGAGATAGCACTACTGGCGCGTATCGAGGTTATGTTTAGTTAGTAGCATCTCTTGGAAGAACACACACCAAGTTTCAGCCAGATCGGTCTATTTCTTTGTGTTTGGCATTCGTTTGAATCAAGGAAGTCGAGTGATTTTCAAAAAATGGACGAAAAAGAATTTCGTGTGTTGATTAAACACTACTTTATGAAAGGCAAAACGCCTGAGGAGACTAAAGAGAAGCTTGATAAACATTATGGTGACTCTGCACCTTCGATTAGAACAGTTTATAAGTGGTTTCAAAATTTTCGGAGTGGCCATATGGGCACAAGTGACGCTGAATGTTCTGGACGCCCTGTTGAGGTTACTACTCCAGAAATCATTGATAAAATCCATGATATGGTGATGGATGACAGAAGAGTGAAGGTGCGTGAGATTGCTAGTGCTGTGGGCATCTCGAATGAATGGGTACATAATATTTTGCATCAACATTTGGACATGACAAAGCTATCCGCAAGATGGGTGCCGCGATTGCTCACGCTTGACCAAAAACGAAATCGTGTGAAGTGTTGCAAGGACGGTTTACAGCTGTTCCAGAAGAATCCGCAGGACTTTAAACGTCGTTTCGTCACTGTGGATGAAACATGGATACATCACTACACTCCTGAGACCAAAGAACAATCTAAACAATGGGTTACCAAGGAGGAATCTGCGCCAAAAAAGGCGAAGACCGTTCCTTCGGCCGGAAAGATTATGGCGACTGTCTTTTGGGATTCGCAAGGAATAATCCTCATCGACTGGAAAAGAGTAAAACTATTACAGGTGCATATTATTCATCGTTATTGGACCGTTTGAAAACCGAGCTGCAAAAAAAACGCCCACGATTGGCCCACAAAAAAGTCCTTTTCCATCACGACAACGCACCAGCTCACACCTCAGCAGTTGTGGTCGCAAAATTAATGGAAATAGGGTTCCAACTCGTTTCACATCCCCCCTATTCTCCAGACTTGGCTCCCACGGACTACTATTTGTTCCCCAATATGAAGAAATGGCTGGCGGGAAAAAGATTTTATTCAAACGAGGAGGTGATTGCAGAAACGAATGACTATTTTTCAGACTTGGACAAATCCTATTATTCGGAAGGGATCAATAAACTAGAGCAGCGTTGGACGAAGTGTATAAGCCTAAAAGGAGACTATGTTGAAAAATAAAAAAGGTCTACCCTAAAAAATTAAGTAGTTTTTATTTTTGCACGGACTTTTCAAACGACCCTCGTAGTATAGATTTAAAATAAAATGTTTTACAGCAATAGTCTCGTTATTTAATAGCCACACCTCGTATAATACAACTAATAGGAATAAAAAATATGTATTTAAATAAAAATTCCTAATTTGAAGAAAATTTATTGAATAGATGTACCAAATTACTAAATATGGATTGGTGAGCTAGAGTTTGGCGGTTTATTATTCGTTTTTCAAGAAAAAATTAAATTAAATTAATGTTAAAATTACCAGTAATAATTTCAATCTGCAAAGTATTGTAATTAAGTACGTTTAGACTCACCTGAAACAGACAAAAAACAGAAATAATTAACATTTTTTTATTCTGTAGAAAAACAAAAAAAAATTGGCAAAGATAACAACAAAATTTGGGTTTATTAAGCTAATAGATTTTTTGTTGTGATATAATTAAGTTATTTTACGAGTAAATATAATTTTGAAGGGAGCCTCACATTCATGAGGTTAACTCCTCTCCCATACAATGTACAGCATCGAGACCCCCAAAAGGCACATCTGTATAAAATTCCGAATCGAATGACACCTCATTCATGAAAATCGGTTCACGCGTTTAGGCGCTACGTTGTTTACAAAAAAAGGTAACAAGAAGAAGAAGAAGATTTTCTGAAAATGTCGTTTTTCCCAGTTTTTGCTAACTTTTTTTTCTAGAAATCTATCAGATCTAGGTTGTTACAAAAAAATTACAGCTATAAAGGAGGATTTGCCCTATATTTTGAAGAAAATTTGGGAATTTTATCTTTTATAGAAGAGGAGAAAAAAATTGTCAAAGTTGGGTGTTTTTCAACGTTACGCTTTTTCGTGCGGTTTTTGTCGATCAACCCTTGTACTTTTACAACTGTCCTACCGGACAGTTTTAATTAAAGTTATTCCCTTACACAAGTAGCATAATACTATCAGTAGTGCTCCATATTAAAGTATATGAGAGCACAATAGAAAATTAATTTCAAACGATTTCATAGTTACAAATAGGATTTGTGCTACACGATAGCCACACACAATTGGGTTGGCTTTCAAAACACGAAGATATTATCCTTGATCCTATGAATTAATGAAGTTATTGTCCGTGTGTTTGTGCTATTTGTTTGTATGCATGTTTATACTTAAAGCGGCAAACTAAGTCCAGCATCACGAACCACACTTAATCCTGGAAAGATGATTTGATGCTTCAGGATTTGGTCCAGTGCGTCAGTATTCTAAATAGTAGTAGTAAAAGCAAGGTTTTGTATCTTTGAAGATGTAGATCAGGGGTCCCCAAAACTACGGACCGCGGGCCACATGCAGCCCCCTGAGGACATTTATCCGGCCCTCGCCGCACTTCCGGAAGGGGCATCTCTTTCATTGGTGGTCAGTGAGAGGAGCACTATATTGTGGCGGTGTCGTAAAGTGCTGCGTAGCTCATGTACAGTACTACTTCCGATGACGCGGGATGCTCCGGAAACAGTGTAAAATAACAGCCAGAAGTAGGAAGAAAGGCAAAACACTATAACTGAACCGGACATTGACCATCTCATTAGCCAAAAAGCAGGTCCATAATTCCCACAGAAATACTGGTACAGTTTGTTGATTTAAATTTACTTGTTCTTTATTTGAAATATTCTATTTGTTCCCGTTTTGTTTTTTTTTTACTTTAAAATAGTTTGTTTTATAGTCGGGGCCCTCCAACGGTCTGAGGGGACAGTGAACCTGGCCCCCTGTGTAAAAAGTTTGGGGTCCCCTGGTGTAGATTATTAGATTCGCAAAAATTGTTTTTTGTAAAGAGTAAAAAATAAATTAATAGGAAGTAGTGGAAGCCGAAGATTCTCGCTTACAGGAAATGAGATTAAAGAAGAAACTGTTTTGCCCTTTAACTGCCTAACCGGATACAATGATGATCGGTAAATCGGTGAGATCTTAAGGATTATTCATGAACTAGATGGTAGGAGGTTTCAAGTCCGCATTATCCCTTCCTTTTAGTGCATTTATTGATTTATTGATTTTCGCCCGCACTTCATGATTGTGGATAAAAACATTTTATTGATTGCAAGATGATCAAAGAAATGATCGAAATCATTTCTCTTTACAAATATCAGGAGAAAAAAAAATGTTTACCTTTTCAAAAAATAATAATACTACACTAATATTTTGCGAAAATCAATTATTAAGGAGGCAAAGAGTGGGTGAGAGAGAGAGAAGAGGTAAATATTTATGATGATGCCGTCATATCCGGGACATTGGATTTCGCCCAATGAATTTCTTTTTCAACTCTACAATACGTAATTATATTCAAAGCTGTCTTAATATGCAAGGAACCCCGTGTGTTTTAGAAGAGGAGAACCGAAGCGTTGGGCTGTCTTTACAGGCAATAAAGACCTACACAGTAAAGACAAAAAAATAAAATATGGTACTATTTAGTAAAACATCCAAGTTTTATGGAAATAAAGAATGATACGATTAATTAAAATTAGAAAATAAACACCATTTAATTTTTTGTTTTTTTTACTTCATTCATAAAGATGTTAATTAAAGCCATAAATTTTAATATAATTTATTATTTTGACGTTTCATAAAATATATGCCCTTCATAAAAAACATAAAAAAATGTTTATGTGTTTATTTTAGGTTGAATTATTTATAAATAAATAAGTTAACTCATATTATTTTATTTCATTCTTTTTCTCCATACTTTATTACTTTATGGTCACATGTTTTCCATTTTTCGGGGGGGGGGGGGATTTCCCCCCAAATACGGTTCCTAAGTTTTCCTTGCGCTAAGTGCTGCCACTCATAAGATCTAGAACTTTCATTAGAAACGTCATTCTAGGAAAATTCTATCAGCGGAAGTACTTTTAAATTGTTTTCTTTTTTTTTCAACGAATGTATGGTTGTAAAAATTTAACTTAAACTTAACTTTAAATTTAAGGAGATTCTCTTGAATTTAAGGAGAATTTAAGGAGATTCTGGAATGTCTCGCTTTCCTTTGAAGGTCCCTTTTGTAGTAGTGAAAATTTAGTAAAATAGAAATAAGAAGGAAAAGTATAATATTTAAGGAAAAACCAAAGTTAACTAAAAATAGAACGCAGTCTAGAAAATAGGTACATAGATAAGTAAGAGCATGGGTCGCCAAACTTTTTTGATCATGGACTCCCCCCCCTGTATAATTTTTCGAAATCTCCATAGACCCCCCCATAAAAGTAATTTTCAGTTAATTAAAATAAAACTATTAGATATTGTGTTTTATACATTTATTTTATGATTTTAAACATTTATTAAAGCAATTTTACATTATGTAACCAATAGTTTTATGAAAAATATCTTTCATTTATTTAGTTACCATCAACGCATTTTTCAACTCCTTAAGTTTAAATCCTCCATCCATTCCCGTAACACTAGATCTCGCTCATCTGATCTCTATATTCCCTCTCACCGTACCTCATCCTTTGACAAGTCCTTCCTAATACGTGCTACCTCTCTCTGGAACTCCTTGCCTTCATCTGTCCGCCATGCTCCTACCCTATCCATCTTTAAATCCCGTCTATTCAGTTATCTACTTTCTATTCAGCTTCCTCCGAAATTCTAATTGTTTTAATTTATTTCCTTAATTTCTGCTGTTTTATTATTTTATTTTTACTTTCATTTTCACTTATTATATTTTCACTTTTGTAAATACTTATTTATTTATTTAATTTCTGTATAATCACAGGCCAAACTATTAAGGCCTCTAATTGTACCTGTGTTTATTCTTAGGGGACAATTGTCCCAGAATAATAAATTTCTTTTCTATTCTATTCTATTCTATTCTATAAGCAACAATGATAACAATAAGCAACATTCACACATATCAGAGTGGAGAAGTTACCCAGCGGTAACACTCAAATAACATTCTAAATTCTACTGACTCTCTTCATCAGAGAGGAGATCGCGAGGCCACCTATCTTTTAAGACGTCTGGAAGTATTGTCTGGAAATGTTCTGGAAGATAGATGTTGTACCAGTGGATTGTGGTGTGTTTGAATATTAAGATGGAATTTTCTGAAACGTGTTTTCAGCAACTTGTGTTGCACGAAAGGAATGTTCAAGTCTGTGTGAATGGTTTGGATTGGTGACGTAGAAAGGAGCTGTTTACTATAGAGCGAAGAATTTTAGATTGCAAGGACTGCATCTTTTGCAGATTTTGAGCGTTTGGTTGAACCCCACAGTTCGATGCGAAAGATAACTTAATGTTGAAATTATTTATTAAATAATAAGTAATTATGAATAAGTAAAGTAACTACAGTATTGCTTCTTAATTAATGAGATGGGTTTGCCTGTTGTTTCTTTGCAAGGTTCCGCTAAATTGGGTACGAAATTGTTTTTCCTTCGACCCCCTGGCTCAGATTGAACCCTAGTTTTTGTTAAACAGACCCCTAGTGGGTCTATTATATAGATCTCTTTGGCGACCTCTGGTTTAGAGATTTTGAGAGAGCTAAGTTGATAGTCAGATCATCAGATGGGAACCAATCGAAATATAAACAAAGAAACGGAACTCACATTTCAAGAAAACAAAATCCCGTAGCTAACATCTATTCAAGATAAAAATAATGTCACCTAAATGCAATATAAAACTGTCCGACGCAATTACAGTATAGAGGTTAGAAGACTGCATAAAAAACTTTTTATGTCAAATGAAATTGTAAATACCCACTTCTTGAATACACTTTTCTTTTTGTTTTTTGTTGAATGCAATTCAAAAACAAGAACCAAGATATGTGTACAATTCGAAAAGCAGATGGCTTATAATGCACACATTGAAAGTGCGCATCTCTGTCTCTGTCTCTACCTTTTCTCATTGCCGCCTGTTAGACTTTTTGTTTCTTTCTTTTTATCTCCATCATTCTCTCGTCCTCGCTAACCCTTCTCCCAAACCCTCACTTTTTGTACGCATGCGTCCCGCGCCTTTTTAATTCACCTTAACCAAAAAATTCACCCGCCTAATACTGGTAACCTTAAAGTTGATTTTTTATTTTTATTTTTTTACAATTAAGAATGATTTTTCCGTCTTTCTTTCTCTTCCAGCAGCTTTGTTCCAAATAAATAACAGGAGTGAGAGAGAAAATACCCCTTTCAAGAAGTCACCATCAAAAATCTTGAGGAATGTGACCAAAAAACTGGAATAAAAAAAAACCCTATGTTTGGTAGTCTTACTGGACTGACTTCAAGGCAAGGCCGAAAGAGATCATAGAATTTCTTACGTTCAACAATGCTTTTCTTATAAAAAAGGAATGTTTTACGTGTGTGTTTCAAGATATTTAACCAATGAGAGATTTTCTTTTTTTATATATATAAACTCCAGGTTCGGATAGAAACAGGATTAAAAAGAAACAAAAATAAAAGATTTTTGGTTTTCCTTTTTTTTTCTTTGTCTTACACCAGTTAACAGAGAACCAATATCTTGGATTTTCTACATTGCTTCTTTGGTATAGGCAATTTGTTCTTGGACGAGCGCGTCAGGTTCTTCTAGTCTTTTCCCACCACCAAAGTTTGATTAGGATCATTAGTAAAAAGTAAAGTAATTGCCAACTTTTTTCAGGCGGGGCTTAACGTCCAACTACTGAATTAGGTGACGTGGACGGAGTCGACTAGCAAACATACTTTACTGTAAATTTCTCATATTAACCATTAAATAAAACCCAAGGCCTAAGACCGGGGAATCGAATCCACTAACCAACAATACATCTTAGCATTGCGGGTCTAGTCTCTTAACCGCCTAACATACTTTACTATAAATTCCTCATATTAACCATTAAATAAAATCCAAAACCTAAGACCGGGGAATCGAACCTACTAACCAACAATACATCTTAGCTTTGCAGGTCTCGAGGTAAAGGTACTAGTCTAAAGTACCATTTTCGTACAATTTACGGCCCCATGTGTCTCATAAATTATAATATGAGTTGCTCGAATTTCGTATTTTAATGGACCGGTAGTGCCACTTTAATCAAAAAAGATTTTTGGCGATTTTCTGAGCCTCTAATAATCTTTAGTTTTTAAGGTAGTCTCCTCAGGGAGTCACTGATGATTAAATCGACATGGTCTACTGTAAAGAGTGGCTGTAGAAGCGAGAGACCTTAGAAATGGATTAAAGCAAGTAGAGAGAGAGAAGTAAGTATGTAGCTCGTGAAATTTCGTCTTAGGCAAGTTGTAGTACTAATGGGGATGTTGATGTCTTTTTTGAAGATTAAGAAATGAGCGTCAACTATCTGTTGGAATAGTTTTGACTAAAATGTTTGTACCTTCTGTACGTTTTGTAGGTTTGGCTGAATCTCACAGCTCTAGTCCGTAAGTCCACATAGGTTTGAGGATAGTATTATCCCTGTTGGAGTTCTGTATGTAATGTGGAGCTTCGTCCAAGTAGTCTGTAAAGCAGTTTAGCACGTTCTGTCATTGCTTGTCTTTAAAGTCTTAATGTTTGGTGATTCCATGTTAATAGTTTCTTTGCGAAGAGCCCAAGGTAGCTTCGCACCAGCTCAGTGGGCAAAGAAGAGGATTGCTGTTGAAGAAGACAGGTGGTCAGGAGCCTTTTATTAAAATAAAACCACTCAATTGATGAAACTACATCTAAATTATATTTTTGGCCTCCGCCAATATTATTAAAAACTTAAAAAGAATTATTTCATTAATTTTTAGACATTTCAACGACTTATTAATAAATTAAGTGTATACCAATCGTTTGAGTTCCTATGGTCAATTTGAAGCTTCGTCCAAATTAACAACAATACATCTTAGCTTTGCGGGTCTAGTCTCTTAACCGCCTAACATATTTACTTTACTGTAAATTTCTTTTATTAACCATTAAATAAAATCCAAAACATAGATCGCGAATCGAATCCACTAACCAACAATACACCTAAGCTTTGCGGGTCTAGCCTATAACCGCTCGGCTACCGTGGCGCCTAGGATCAATAGTAAAGAAAAGACTAAAAACTATAAATTGTCTCTAAAACTGAATATTATGTCTTTTCCGTGATTTTTTTTAACCGGCTTCTACAACAGAATTGTGGACTTTTTTTTTTTTGGATTAACCTGTGAATTTGTTAACAGATCCGCATTGCTCAGGGGAAAAAAAGAATAAGTTAATTCACCCAACTTTCATATTATACATATCAATCTTTCCATGAATAAAACAAGTAATACTGTTGGCCAACACTAATTGTTAAGGTAAGTAAAGTAATTGTTGTTCATTATTTTTGGTGACTGATTCATAGTTTCAATAGGATGAAAAAATAATTGCCATTTCAGTCGAGTAAAATTTATTCTGCCGAGCTTTCCACCTAGGGACTAGGTCATCTTCAAGGCTAGTTTAACATACAAAGTAATATTTTTACATTACATGGTTGGTGTGTCTTCAGTCTTGTATGTTCATGGACTCAAGACCATGAACAGTAGTCGATGAACAGACAAGACAGAAGACACTGGTGTGTCTTCAGGATTGGTACCCTGTAATGTAAAAATATTACTTTGTATGTTAAACTAGCCCTGTTGTCTTCTAGAGCCACTGCTTTCTAGGACGGGTGGGTCTGTGTCGGGATTGTCACCCTGGCACGCGTATGAATGGGCTGCGTGAATGTAAATAGGTTTAGGATTGTAAATGAGTGAGAGGAATATAGAGTACTCCACTCAATGTATGTATAGGAATATATCTATTAGGAGGAATGTAATTATTAGCATGAATGTAAATATTAGGGATGTATGTATTTATTAGGATGAACGTATTTATTTATTAGGACGAATGTACTTATTAGGATGAGTGTATGAGTGCGTATATAAATTTTGTGTAAATAGGTGATTTTAAAATTTAGGCTAGATCTCTATGGGGTGCGAGGAATATCGAATACTCCACCCCAACATTAGTTAGCTAGGTTAAAAGGAAATACGAGTTAGGCCAACCACTATGTTAGTTTCGACTAGATTGACTAGGTGTAGATTAGGCCGTGTAGTAAAGTATCTATTCTCCAGTATAGTTTAGGTGCAAAGGACCCTTGAGGTTGCGCACCTTACAAAACCAAAAAAAAAAACTAGCCCTGAAGATGACCTAGTCCCTAGGTCGAAAGCTCGGCAGAATAAATGTATCACAACTGAAATGGCAATTATTTTTTCATCCTATTAAGTAAAGTAAAGTAATTGCCTATTTTTTCAGGCGGAGCTTAATGTCCAACTACCCAAATTAGGCGTCGTGGACGGGGGGGGGGCGACTAGCAAACAATACTTTACTAGAAACAATTTTTTTTTAACAAAAAAAAAAAATAGTCATACGCGGGATTCGATCTGTGGATCTCCCACATACGAAGCCTCTTCTCTTGACCACTAGACCAACAACACTCGCCCCACTAAAACTGAACGTTAATAACCAAAAATCTACTTTGGTTAGATCTGATTTTAAGACCAATAAGAATCACTTATGAGCTGTCTTTGTAGTCGGCGCGACTACAAACAGGTCACTGAACGAAAATATAATAATATTATACAAAAAAATTAAAATGAGAAATTTTTTTAACCCCTCCCCCCAAAACTGAGGCAATAAAGTAGAAAGAATTCTATAGCAGATTACACTTTATTGATTTATGGATAAAATAAAAGAATTGCCTCCCCACAACACAATAAAGTGCCCTTAATATTTTGCCGCAAAATAAAAAAATATATATATATAGATTGTTAACGACCAAGTTTTATACATGTTCTTTTTTTGCGATTATATTCCGCAGAAGACCATATACTATACTTGGAAATATATAAAAACCTTAAAATCCTGTCATAAAATTTATTTTTATTTTTTTTGCGGAGAAACCTCTCATAAAATGGGAGGAGAAGAAAATAAAAATGGGATTCCCGGTTTGTGTGGAATTTAATAACTCATAAAGGGGAGAAAAAGGAATATTACCTGGCGGGACTCCTTTATTTTATTGACGAATTGCCCTGGATTTTTAAAAATATTTTTTATTGAAAACTAATTCTATCGCATCAAATTTTTATGTTTTTGGTTTTTTTTCTCCCTCCCCCCCTCGTTTAATAAATCTTCGAAACGATGGCCTGCCTCAATGGTTATTTTCAAGCCTTATCTAAGGGGGAGGTGGGGCCATAAAAATAGTTATCATCACGCCCCCAAGACTTCCTGTTACCACTATCTTAGGAGGTTATATAACGCACAGATTTCCCGCAAAACTCATTTGAGTCAACAAAAAAACCTCAATTTTATGAATTTAACCAGTTAAGCGTGGAATTTAGTTTTAAAAAAATTGTGCGGAATTAAAAGCAGACAATGACGTGTACGTCGAACGTAAGGGCGCAAAACAACCAAAAGTTTACAATAGTCGGTAATAGTCACTGTGCAAGCGACTTTTTTTGCAATCTCTCTTGGGGGGGGGGGTCTTGAGATTACCAGAGCATTCTGTGCTCATTCAAAAATCTTGCACCTCTTCTTCAGTATGCATTGCTCCTAGTTAACTAGGGACGCACAAGAGCTTTGCACAAAGAAGAAAAGAGCTTTTTGAATTCTGTGCAAAATGAAATCATGCTCGTACTGTGAGGTCTGAACCTCTATCTAAGGTAATAAAACGGGCATTGCACAAGGGGTTGAGAGCTTCTATTTGTGTGAAGTAATTCCCCAATCTCTAATGCGGAGACCAAACATCGACCAACCACTTATCATTTGGCCTGGCTCCCACCGCAGTTCTATTGGTAAGACAAAGGAAACATCCCACCAAATAGTATTCTTATTGTATTTTATTAAAATTTCGAGTTTTTTTTATAGTTAATGGCAATTTTATATTTTACACAACGTTTATAAACGTCGAACGCACCGTAACAGAGATTTGTATTTGACTTGTATACACCTCAAACACGCTTAACTGGTTTTAAATACAACACCTTTTTTCCACTGAATTGCAATTTCACGTGGAAAGCCTATCCCCTCAAAAACGCCCCTGAGAAAGTAAAGTAAAACTATAAAATTATGTGTACATAACATAATTATATATTAGAGAAATTTAAAGAACCATAGCAGAAGCTATTTTATTATTATTTTTTATTATTTTTTTGGCGCATCAACAGCTGAGGTCATTAGCGCCCGGAGCTTTTTCCAGTGCACTGCCGGCCTCCGGACAGTGTTCTCTCGTTACAGACAACACTGTCCATCACCGGACAGTGAGCTGTAAGAAGCTCCTAGGAAGAGAAAATCTAAGGGTCAGCTGCTGGATTCGAACCCGGGACCTCCGCGTGGGAGTCCAGTATGCTAACCTCATAGCTAATCCCTTCCCTTGCAGAAGCTATTGCAGGAACCATTGCAGGAGCTATTGCATGAAAGATAAACATGAAAGATTGACGAACTCTGCAGAGGAAATTTTTATTGTCCCCCCCCAAGACAAAAAAAATATTTAGGCAAAGCAAAAAAATTAATTAAACTAAGTTTTATTTACTAAAATATTTTTAAAAAAAATAATAACCATTTAAATAAATAAAATGATTCTTTATCTTTAATAATAATTGTTTTCAATAAGATTATAGTGTGCCCTATCTATTAAAGAAAAAGATAGGTATTAATTAAAGGCATAAAACGACTTTATTTATGAAGACACTCGATTCAAGAAAACATTTATATAAAAAAAGATGAGTGGCTCAGCTTCTCCCATCTCTATCATCCTAACAATCGGTTCTGTTTTAAATTTTTATTTATTTATTTTTTCCTCCCACCTTCTTTAATTCTAAGTTTTGATTTGTACCAAATCTATTTCATAATTGGTGCGTGGTCAAGACGGCTGATTTGAAGAAATGGAAGAATGTTTAGGAATAGCGGGTGGGTAAAAATTCTTTTTTCTTTTAAAGATGAAGAAAGAAGAAATACAAGAAGATGCGGCCTCAAGATATATATATATATAAGTTTTTAAAGAAAAGTGAGAGGAAAGAAAAAAAGAGGATAGAATGGGGCAGCAAGCACCCCCAGGGCCCCTTTATGTAAATTAGTTCGGGGCGGGTTTTTATTTTTCTAGTTCGGCGGGAGGGGCGTTTCTTTTTTGTAGTAGAAGTCTTTGGACAGAACGGATATTGTTTGGTAATTGCCTGGAGTTATCTTATTTCTCTTTGCGGGGTCATTTATTCTCTGTTGCGTATTCCTTCCATCTTCCTCTATTTCTCCCATGGATGTAAGTGTATGGTGGTAATGTACGTTATAGAATATATAAAATCTCACTGCTTAAAGTTTTTGTGCTGATCACATTGAACTCAAGAGAGTCTAATCGCGAAGAAGAAGAAGAAGACTAGTACTTCAGAAGAACTAGAAAACTGAATTCTACTATACGGATACGAGTTATTCGATGCCCAAGGCTACCAACTGAAGCGACCAAATGAAATAAAAATGACAGCAATTCGACAAGTATAAATTCCCCTATCCAATCCCCTACAAATAACCCCGCTGGACCAACCAGATTGGAGACGAGGTAATTGTGGCGTATGAACTCTTTATGCTAAACAGTTACGCCTACAACTTCTCAGATACTAACTGAGCGTATAAAAAAAATATATACATATAAAAATGAATTCTACAACTATAAATGTACACACAAACTCACGTACAAAAAAAAAAAAACAGTGGAATAAAAGTTGTTTTTTTCAACGGATTATTATTATGACACTCTTTTCTTTTTTTTTGTCACTATTCCCTTTATTTTTTGTACCATTTAATTTTTAACGATATATTCGCGCACAAAACGTTAAATATGTTGTTCTCCAGGACACATTTTCCCTGGAATGTGAAAGTCTATAAATTTAATGTATACAGCCAATAAAAATTAGCATAATCTTGTCCTTTCTTGCGCCGTTTCTTGGGTGCCTCATCTTTAGCACACTATAATACCGTACTAAACAAGTTCCGCCATCATCAGCATCATCTCACTCAGATAGCTCTTTGCTACATTTTGCTATACAAACAGATACAGCTGTTAAAACTTTTAACGTCCTTATAGACCTCGTAGCTCTTTCTATCTCACGTCTTATTATTACTAAGATTAACATACATTTTTTTTTATTATTTTTCTGAGTTTTTTACGATCATTCACAAGTTCTACTTCATACAGGAAGTATGTATTTTTTTTTTGGAGATTGTTCACGTAAAATTCAAAAAAATGTTTTTCCTTTTTCTTTTTTGCCCCCCCCCCCACTAAAAATATCCACGAGAAATTCTCTGAGGTTGATTTGCCTCTCCGAAGACTTGCTCTGATCATTTAATATAACAGGATTCGTGAATTGCGCATGTGCAGAAGGCTAAGACGGCAATTAGCCTTAGATGTTAGTTTATCACCAATCAGACTTCATTTATTCGTGTATTAATTCCGTACATTTATCCGGTTGCTCCCCCACCACACACACACACACACTCAATCAGCATCCATAACTAAATCATCATTTAACAATATTGAGGAGCAATGCTGTTGAATCTCCCAGAGATTGGGATGGTTTCCAATTATATTCAATTGACAAGTAGGGCCCAGTCTATATTATATTATTAGTGTTAGTGTTTTTGTAGGAGTTGTTTTGTACGAGTTGTGCGTTAGTGTGTTAGTATTTGAGAACTGCAGCATCATTTCAGCTCTATTCCTGTCTATATGTTGGGCCTGTGTGAGAGAGGGCTCTTCTCCTCAAAATATTAAAGGTTCATTCCCCTTCCTCATTCCAGCGCTCCCAACTGGGTGCTTCAATTACTCCGGCTCGATAGAAGGGGGGGGGGTAACATAGTCAATTCGTGATTCCATTATTTGTTCGTCCGTCTCACACAGCCCTCTTTGGTGACGTCACAATAATAAACATTTATTAAAAACAAAATTTATTAAGGGAAACGAGTATATATCCTTTCATTATTTACGTGATTAAATATTGGAATCGAACTAAATTATCGATACAAAGTTTTTTTTGCCGGAAATATCTGTTTTGAGGCCCACCCAACGTCCCTCCCAATTTTTTTTTTACAAAAATTTGTTTGTTTGTATGTGCAAAAGAAGTGAGAACAACTCTGACGAGAAAAAGCAGAAATTTCAATATTTAGACGTAACTTACCAGTGAAATTAGCTATAATAACTTTGGCTTTCTATTAAAAGTTAAAATTTGTTATGCGCATGCTAATTAGACGATATGTTTTTTTTAAAAAATGGACTCACCACAGTTTGTGACACAGCTAGCTTTCCATCAAATCGATTGTGCTAATTGATTGTAAGAAAACATGTATTTTACGAGGGTCGTTTGAAAAGTCCGTGCAAAAATAAAAACTACTTAATTTTTTGGGGTAAACCTTTTTTATTTTTCAACATAGTCTCCTTTTAGGCTTATACACTTCGTCCAACGCTGCTCTAGTTTGTTGATCCCTTCCGAATAATAGGATTTGTCCAAGTCTGAAAAATAGCCATTCCTTTCTGCAATCACCTCCTCGTTTGAATAAAATCTTTTTCCCGCCAGCCATTTCTTCATATTGGGGAACAAATAGTAGTCCGAGGGAGCCAAGTCTGGAGAATAGGGGGGATGTGAAACGAGTTGGAACCCTATTTCCATTAATTTTGTGACCACAACTGCTGAGGTGTGAGCTGGTGCGTTGTCGTGATGGAAAAGGACTTTTTTGTGGGCCAATCGTGGGCGTTTTTCTTGCAGCTCGGTTTTCAAACGGTCCAATAACGATGAATAATATGCACCTGTAATAGTTTTACCCTTTTCCAGATAGTCGATGAGGATTATTCCTTGCGAATCCCAAAAGACAGTCGCCATAATCTTTCCGGCCGAAGGAACGGTCTTCGCCTTTTTTGGCGCAGATTCCCCCTTGTTAACCCATTGTTTACGAGTAGATTGTTCTTTGGTCTCAGGAGTGTAGT
Source organism: Rhodnius prolixus (assembly GCF_049639745.1). Classification (NCBI taxonomy): domain Eukaryota; kingdom Metazoa; phylum Arthropoda; class Insecta; order Hemiptera; family Reduviidae; genus Rhodnius; species Rhodnius prolixus. The sequence continues at coordinate 5,723,784 of NW_027411593.1, read as the reverse complement.
GATGTATCCATGTTTCATCCACAGTGACGAAACGACGCTTAAAGTCCTGCGGATTCTTCTGGAACAGCTGCAAACCGTCCTTGCAACACTTCACACGATTTCGTTTTTGGTCAAGCGTGAGCAATCGCGGCACCCATCTTGCGGATAGCTTTGTCATGTCCAAATGTTGATGCAAAATATTATGTACCCGTTCATTCGAAATGCCCACAGCACTAGCAATCTCACGCACCTTCACTCTTCTGTCATCCATCACCATATCATGGATTTTATCAATGATTTCTGGAGTAGTAACCTCAACAGGGCGTCCAGAACGTTCAGCGTCACTTGTGCCCATATGGCCACTCCGAAAATTTTGAAACCACTTATAAACTGTTCTAATCGAAGGTGCAGAGTCACCATAATGTTTATCAAGCTCCTGAGGCGTTTTGCCTTTCATAAAGTAGTGTTTAATCAACACACGAAATTCTTTTTCGTCCATTTTTTGAAAATCACTCGACTTCCTCGATTCAAACGAATGCCAAACACAAAGAAATAGACCGATCTGGCTGAAACTTGGTGTGTGTTCTTCCAAGAGATGCTACTAACTAAACATAACCTCGATACGCGCCAGTGGTACTATCTCTCTGACTTTGCACGGACTTTTCAAACGACCCTCGTATATGAAAAAAGTGATTCAGTTAATTTCTTTGAAATAACAAAAAATATATCTTTTCCAAGCAGTTAGATACAAATACAGAAAGGCTGTTAAAACAGATAAAACAAAGGAAATTTAGGGTTCTATCTATCCTCATGTGTGTACATCGTTACCTAGACAACCTTGGTTTAAGGGAACTGTCACTAATAAATTGGTTGTTGCGACAATAAGCAGGCAAAAGGTTCTCCTCTCCTCTTTGCGTAGATTGCAATGAGGAGGAGGATTTCAAACATATAATTAGGATATGTCCACGTTATGTAGTAGAAAGGAAACGAATGTTTGACGACATATAAAGGTGCTTTGGATGCACCATTTTGCTACGAAGACATGATATTCTCCACCAACATCTATGTGCTTGTCGATAGCAGAGCTAGCAATGAAATATGAGTGTATTTAAAAGTTATAGCCGATTAGAATGAATGCAAGAAAATGATTACAGAAGGATTACGGTGATTTTAATTTCGGTTAAGCTATAAGGGTGGCAGAAGCACAGAGTACTGATCCACCCATTAGCTGTAAGTTTGTATGTAAATAGTTGTATATAGTAGAGGGATGAATGTGTGAAGCTAATGTATTTATAAGTAAGAATGGAGAGTGTTATTCTAGTGATAAGCACCTAGAAGATGCTGGCGCTACAATCTTTTTTTTGTTTTGTAAAATATTTAACGAAATAAATGTTTTGTTTATATTAATACATTTCAATACTAACGATGTTCCAAGCACTGTGGAGTCTGCCACATTTCTTTTTTTTTTTGGAAGTAATAATAGTTTACGTAAGTAGGTTAAAATGACGAAGTAATTTGGTGTAGAAAACAAGTTGTAATCGTCTGTAAAAAGGGCTGTGAACAGACGTGCAGACATTGAACTGGAAATAAACAGAGGAAAATCCAAACCATTGTGAGCTTGGTGCCCTATGGGGGGGGCTAGTATTGGTTGAGGGTGGAGTTGACTAAGGGTGTGCTCAAAGAGGGGGAGGGACTGCCCTAAAATATTCATGACTAAATGAGGATGGTGTACCCACTCACTATTGGCTTCCCAATTTACTGTAAATGTGATACAATGCCTGGGTTCTTTTTTCCAGATTGGCTATTTTGTACACGTAGATATTAGTGCTAGGGGAAGTGGTAACCACCAGTTGTCTACTGGAATACATTCACAACAGACTAAGGTGAGGAGCAGCTAACAGACTGGGCGAGCACCTGTTGTTCTCCAGACAGTAGTAACCTGTTGTACCACACCTCCAGCCAAGCTACTTCGTGAGTTATGCTGCTGCTGCTGCTGCCCAACTGTACCCTTCTTATATATATATATGCATCCTAATAAAACTCATTCTGGTGTGAATCCTCTCACGACTGTCCCCCCTTAATTTAACCCCTTTAGACAACAAGTAATTGGCGAGTCAAGGTCATTCTATACGGGTTCCGGTAGCTCGTTATTTTACCCCTTCCACTTTTTGCCAAACTCTTTGACCAGCAAGCCGCCATGTTAGAAAATATATTTTTTCCGCTCGTATTGTTTAATAATTCATCCGTTCAAAAGAATCACCAACGTGTTGAAGTGTATAATTGCAAAAGCAGCACTACAAAAATGGCAGACAGATTACAGTAATGGTAATAAAGGAAGATTCTATAAAACTATGGTAGATCAGTTACCTAGACAACCATGGTTTAAGGGAACTGTCACTAATAAATGGGTTGTTACGACAATAAGCAGGCTAGAGCGAACCATGCGGTGTGCGGAGATCGTATCTTCACAGGGTCAACAAAAGGTCCTCTCTCTCCTCTTTGCGTAGATTGCAATGAGGAGGAGGATTTCAAACATATAATAATTATATGTCCACCGTTATGTAGTAGAAAGGAAACGAATATTTTGACGACTTATACAGGTATTTAGATGCACCATTTCGCTACGAAGACATAATATGTGCGGTGTGCGGATCGTTGAAAGAATTGAAGAAGTTCTAGAGCAGAAGTGTCAAACTGTAGGCCCACGTTTGTAATTTTTTGAGGCCCACGATGTAAAGTGAAAATATATAAAATTGTTATGAAGAAAATAGCGCTTAGGGCGGGATCCAGGCAAATACCGTTCACACAGAATTCCCTTTTCTGACCTTTATTCGTGAAGGTCTGCGTTCTTGTATAAACACGCTGACTACTTCAGGTGAAGTTTATAAACACAGCGTGTCACGTGATGCAAATGTTTAAGAGAATGTCTGAAATAAGTGGGACATTAGTAGACGGCCAAAACATTATGTAGATTCTTCAAGAGTCCTTTGAAATCTACGAAGCAAAATGGTTTAATTTAGAGCATATTTAGCTGAACAATTCCTTCTGGATTCAATCTAAAAAAAGAAAGAAAAGAAAACTATTCAAACTAGAAATTCAAACAATTTGGAGCGATTTTAATCTATAATAATCTACGATATTGACGATCTAGATAAGATAATCGCCAACGGGATTAGATATCCCTAGGCGCTGCAGCAGATTTTACAAGTAAAATGTTCATCCTGAGTCTGACAAACGACTCGGGAGCCTATCCTAAACTATAGTTCGTGTATTAAGCAGGATATTTGGACCTGTAACGACGGCAAAATAGCTGTAAACTAAGGACAAGCTGAGTAATCGGTGAGCTACGAGGGTCGTTTGAAAAGTCCGTGCAAAAATAAAAACTACTTAATTTTTTGGGGTAAACCTTTTTTATTTTTCAACATAGTCTCCTTTTAGGCTTATACACTTCGTCCAACGCTGCTCTAGTTTGTTGATCACTTCCGAATAATAGGATTTGTCCAAGTCTGAAAAATAGCCATTCGTTTCTGCAATCACCTCCTCGTTTGAATAAAATCTTTTTCCCGCCAGCCATTTCTTCATATTGGGGAACAAATAGTAGTCCGAGGGAGCCAAGTCTGGAGAATAGGGGGGGATGTGAAACGAGTTGGAACCCTATTTCCATTAATTTTGCGACCACAACTGCTGAGGTGTGAGCTGGTGCGTTGTCGTGATGGAAAAGGACTTTTTTGTGGGCCAATCGTGGGCGTTTTTCTTGCAGCTCGGTTTTCAAACGGTCCAATAACGATGAATAATATGCACCTGTAATAGTTTTACCCTTTTCCAGATAGTCGATGAGGATTATTCCTTGCGAATCCCAAAAGACAGTCGCCATAATCTTTCCGGCCGAAGGAACGGTCTTCGCCTTTTTTTGGCGCAGATTCCCCCTTGGTAACCCATTGTTTAGATTGTTCTTTGGTCTCAGGAGTGTAGTGATGTATCCATGTTTCATCCGCAGTGACGAAACGACGCTTAAAGTCCTGCGGATTCTTCTGGAACAGCTGCAAACCGTCCTTGCAACACCTCATACGATTTGAAAATCACTCGACTTCCTCGATTCAAACGAATGCCAAACACAAAGAAATAGACCGATCTGGCTGAAACTTGGTGTGTGTTCTTCCAAGAGATGCTACTAACTAAACATAACCTCGATACGCGCCAGTAGTGCTATCTCTCTGACTTTGCACGGACTTTTCAAACGACCCTCGTAGTTCGTGTTTTAAGCAGAATATTTGGACCTGTAACGACAGTCAGATAGCTGTAAACTAAGGACAAGGTGAGTAATCGGTGAGCCAGTAATAATAGTCCCATAAAAACAAACGCTGAACAGATTGCGATATCTGAGACGTTTGTTTGTACATGAGAAAAGACAAAATGGTTAAGATTTTTAAACCAGAATTGTTAAACCATATTTCAATTGGCATATATTACGAATTAACAGCACTAAATAATCAACAGCGAACCACTAAGAACTGCCTACGTAAACTCATTAACACATACACGATAAATTCTCCTGTATCCAGTGTGAAATATGGCGTACCAAAGAGATATTTATTTTTATTCCAAAGAACTAATAAATGCATATATATTTAAATGAACTAGACATCACGTTTTGTTTAGAACCAAATTATTATTCATAGAATTCTCTTTTATTCTCTGCCATATTCTCTCTGAAATTCCAGTTCTCAGTTCGGGTGTAAGAGTTGACATTATTCTCTTCAAATAAAATAAAAAAAAAATCAACGTATTGAATAACTAATTGTCTAACACAATATCGATTTATTCATATTATTGTTAAAGGTGTGAAAAAAAAAAATCATATATGGTGTGAATAATCAAAAACAACATTCTCAAGAGAGTAAAGTATTCGTTTCGTAAAAAGGTATTTCCGGTAGAGGTGTTACTTCCGAATGCGGAACATGGTACGACCATGCTTTTAAACTTTTAAAAGAGGCCAACCTACATCCTCTCCTAGAATGTCCTTGATCGAATTAACCTGGAAAATTTATTTTAGTGAAAACTTTCCCCATCTACGTGTCTGAGAAAAGTCTAAGAAAAGTTATATTTCCGGTTCGCAGAATCATTATCATTAACTATTCGTCAGGTCACACACTGTTACCCCAAATGTGATTTAGGCGAGAAAACGCATCTAATGCAAAAAAAAAGGATCACCAATGTGTTGTCATGGTGATGGAATGGTGATCAGCGTTTTAGTCGCATAGCAGGGGGTGAGTATCCTTTAAAGATTTTAAGGTGAGTATTAGCGCAATATGCTCTGTCGGTACCAGATCAGTGCCTGAGTTTGGAGCAGGGTCACAGTGTTTTGTGGTGAAGGCGCTTTCTTAAGATTCCAAATTAATGGGAGAATGTAGCAGAAAAGTTAATAGCTTTTTCTCAGAGGAGCAGTGTGGTCTTCTGTTCCCAAGAAGCAATTTTTATGAAAGGAAGCCCTCAGAATTGGATATATTGAAAGAATTGAAGAAGTTCTAGAGCAGGGGAGTCAAACTGTAGGCCCAAGTTGGTAATTTTTTGAGGCCCACGGTGTACTAAAATAAAATGAAAATATAAGAAAATTGTTATAAAGAAAATAGCGCTTAGGGCGGGATCCAGGCAACACTATTCACACACACAGAATTCCCCTCGTTAATCCTTTAACTACTGAAGAGTACAGACGTGGTCCAGTGCCTTTTCTGGAGGCCAGCGTTCGTGTATAAACACGCTGACTACTTCCGTGTCACGTGATGTAAACTGATCCCTATTGCGGAATTCTTAAAAAGAGCTTTCCGGGTTGAGATGTTGTGGATTATATCTGTTAAATCAGATTTGTAAATTTAATGAGGCTCGTGTGAATCGTGCCTGTTGTTGCTCCTAATTGCGAGTCTTTTAAATGATTTTTGACAACCCTTGTCTAGAGCTCTACTTTTTCTGTCTCTCTGTCACCTACTTTTGTGGCCAGGGCTAAAATAAACATAAAAAGTAGCCTTCATTTGGGCAACGGGTGGTAAAAAACATGTGTTCCAGTTCGTCTAGATTTCTCCTTTTTCTGTTTTTGTCACCTACTTTTATGGCCAGGGCTAAAATAAACATTAAGGGTAGCCTCCATTTGGAAATAGAAAAGTAAAGTACAAGTGAAAATCAGCGAATTGGCTTCCAGTTCGTCTAGATGTCTACTTTTTCTGTTTGTGTCACCTACTTTTATGGCCAGGGCTAAAATAAACATAAAGGGTAGCCTTCATTTGGACAATGGATGGTAAAAAACAAGGGAAAATCAGCGAATTGGCTTCCAGTTCGTCTAAAGTTCCACTTTTTCTGTTTGTGTCACCTACTTTTATGGCCAGGGCTAAAATAAACATAAAGGGTAGCCTTCATTTGGACAATGGATGGTAAAAAACAAGGGAAATTCATCGAATTGTGTTCCAGTTCGTCTAGATGTCTACTTTTTTCTGTTTTTGACACCTACTTTTGTGGCCAGGACTAAAATAAAAATAAAGGGTAGCCTTCATTTGGAAAAAGAAAAGTAAAATACTTTTGAAAATCAGCGAATTGGCTTCCAGTTCGTCTAGATTTCTAAAGCATTCTGGGTTGTGATGTAATCAATCATATCTATCTAATAAAATCTGTAAATGTGATGTAGCCCGCGTGAATCTTGCCCAACGTTGCACCAAACGCCCCCTTGTTTTTAATTGAGTTTGACACCCCCAGAGTAAGGGGGTGTCTCCCAAAATAACAAAGTGATTCCGGTCCAAGAACTGTGCTGCGAACATCTGTAATTGAGCCAGTAGAAAATTTCAAGAAAATCTGTCAGAATTGAAGCCTTATCTTAAGTTGAACTTTAAGATTACCCTACTGTTTCTGATCAGTCTTATTTCCTTCAAGAAAAGCAACGATTACGAGAAATAGGCGGAATGTAACAGCTGTAGTTCTAGGCATTCATTACTTGTAAATGAAAGAGACAGTTACAGACTGTTCAACCGAAAATTGTCCTACAATCTATAACCGTAAGACAAGACGGGCAAATACTTTGAGAATATTAACTCGTCATTTCTTTTAAAAAACAAAATAAGTAAATAAAATTTCATCCAAAAAAATAACCTCATATTTTTTTACTAAAACACCCAGAAGAATTGCCCGGTGTATGTGTCAGCCATTGATAGCTATCTCACAATTCCTCCCCGTGGGTTAACTATCAATGAATTATAAAAACAAGGATTTAGTACTGGGACGCAGTAAAACAGATGTAAAATCCTTATTTTGTTCCCTTTTCTCTGTCTCCTGTACGGAATGTAGTGCGAGAACGCACATTAAAAACCTCTATAAAATTTCATTATACACAATAAAAACAGTTTTGTGTTTTTTGTCTCTTTTTTTAGCTTCTCCTTTCTTTCTCATCCTTTTATTCTGTTTATTCCCATCAGCCAGCATTGCATAACTGGCTAGAATAAACCTCAAGAATAACCACTTGTTTTTCTATCTTGTATTTTCGAGGTAGATGAATGAATGATTTTTCCCGAAGAAATGTCACAAATAAACTAAATGTTTTGTAGAAAAATTAAAATTATCACTCCGCTTTGTGTTTATTTGTTGCAATCGAGAGCTTATCGCATCACTTGTTGCACATCATTCACTGATTTATCGAAAAAAGAAGCAGTTGCAAGATAAAGTGTAACAAATGTGCGGTACAGTTTTTTTAGTCAGTTAACATATTTTTAACCACAATTTTCATAATAAACAGGACATGTGCACTCTACTGCAATTAGCTGCAGCTGTCTAAAATGTTTATTCATTATTGTTAGAAAAATAATAAGAACAAGTCACCTCATTGGTGGACATCAAAAGTTATATTTTAAAAGTAGAAGTGTAGAGGTGGTACAAGCTTATTAACAGACTTGTAAGACTTTCACAGTGTACTTAGGCAATTACGTCAAATTATCGCTATTCTTTTTACCGGAAATGAAAGTTTTTGAAGTCGTCTAGATCAGAAAAGTTGGTTGTATCCGAAAAAAGTCAGCAGATAAAAACCAAAAGTAGCCCTTCATTAAAGGGATTTTTTTTTTTATTCTAAAATTTTTCCAAATAATTTTTCCTTAGATTTTCATTAAACTATCTCCAACCTCGTTTTACTCATTCATGATCTAGAATTTTTCTTTCATGTAATTCGATTAAAAGCCCTTCTTAAGGGATAAGGTTTAATGAATAATGAATAAATCTTTAATTCTATAAATTAAAACTGTCCGGAAGGACAGTTGTATAAAGTGTTGATCGTCAAAAACTGCACGAAAAAGCGTAACGTTGAAAAACACCCAAATTTGACAATTTTTTTCTCTTTTTCTACAAAAGAGAAAATTCCCAAATTTTCTTTAAAATAAAGGGCAAACCCTCCTTTATAACTGTAATTTTTTTTGGCAAAACCTAGATTTAGTAGATTACGAGAAAAAAAGTTGCTGAAAATGAACAAAAACGGCATTTTCAAAAATTGGTTTTGTTCTTGTTGTTACCTTTTTTGTAAACAACGTAGCGACTAAACGCGTGAACCGATTTTCATGAATGATGTGTCATTCGATTTGGAATTTTATGTAGATGCGCCTTTTGGGGGTCTCGACGCTGTACATCAAATGGGAGAGGAGTTAGCCCCATGTATGTGAGTCCCCCTCCAAAATTATTATTATTATTTTTTTTTTTTATGATTTAAGGCGCGTCAACATCTAAGGTTATTGGCGCCCGGAGCTTTTTCCAGTGCATTGCCGGCCTCCGGACAGTGTTCTCTTGTTACAGACAACACTGTCCATCACCGGACAGTGAGCTGTAAGAAGCTCCTAGGAAGAAAAAATCTAAGGGTCAGCAGCCGGATTCGAACGTGGGACCTCCGCGTGGGAGTCCAGTATGCTAACCTCATAGCTAATCCCTTCCCTCCAAAATTATTATTACTAATAACTCCGTAAATCTTAGCTCGATTTGGATAATATATACATAAAATAAATAGAGAAGTATAATGTATAATACATTTTAACCTTCTTAACATGCGAGGAACGAGAAAGGTTAAGTGAGTAGGATAGGATTGCAGAAAAAAAAAAGGAGAGGAAAAACCTGAAGCTAGTGTAGAGAGATAGAGGAGTATCTGTTTTATTCTTTTGTGTCCTGTAGGAAATAGAAGGATCGTAGGAGGTTATGTCGCGGCAGAGTGGATTAGGATGACAGTCTAGGATGGAAAGGAGTTTGAGCAGTCGGTTTTTGGATGTAGGAGTGTACCAGGGATAGTGGACGCAGTCTCCGTGGAGTGAGTCAATTCTTGTGCGTCGTGGAGGGTCTATTACGAGTCTCAGAAATTTGTTCTGTGTTGTCCTGGAGTTTCTTACTACAAGTCCAGGCTCCAGGCGGAGCAGGCTGAGGAGCAACATCGGGGCCTAATGACTACTTTGTAGAGGAGGAGGGGATAAGGTTTATGATTTTGCTTTAAAGTGCGTCATTAATACAATATTTGGTCCCATCTTTAATGCTATAACATTAACAAGAATAAAATGAGTTTTTCCAAATTCTGAGTTTGACGAAAATTCCAACAAAAAAAACGGAAGTACTTATGTATGGATTTTCACACTTTCTCGGTTACGGAAATACGCTTACTTGGTTACGAAAATATTTCAATTAGTGAAATTCTTTTATTTCGAGTTTTCCGGTTTTAAGTACCCACAGAGTCCAGAACGAAGGTTCCAGAACATTTTGTGTGAGACATGTGATTAATAGATGACAAAAACAGAAATAAAACGGAAGGAAACAGAATGTAAGGAGAATGAGTTATGAGCATTGAAAGTGTTTCGCCATACACTTTTTTCTTTTTTTGATTGTTTCCTTTAAAGAACATGGCTGCCGAGTTACTTCCTATTACGTAATAATAATAATAAAAAATAATAATTAATTTAAAAATTAATTTCAAAGATAATAATTTACAGATACTCTTATCGATAAAGTTTTTCGATTAATTTAAATCATTGCCAGAGAAACATGATTGCCCAATTTTTTTAAATGCCACCAATCTTTAAATAGCATACACCAAGTATCTTCTGTGATCAGACAGAATTGCTTCAATAATTTTAAATTTGATGAACCCATAGAAATAGAAATAAAATACTTTTTATCGATAATTTCAATCGATTCACCCCGAATCTATAATAACGCAGTTTTTTTTAATTAATACAATTTGAATCAGATAATGACTACTGATTTAATTTTTTTTATTTATTTATTTATTTATTTTCTGTCTAGACACAGATTTTGAGGATTAAAATTTAAAATAATAATAATAATAATGTATGTAGGGAAGGGATTAGCTATGAGGTTAGCATACTGGACTCCCACGCGGAGGTCCCGGGTTCGAATCCAGCAGCTGACCCTTAGATTTTTTCTTCCTAGGAGCTTCTTACAGCTCACTGTCCGGTGATGAACAGTGTTGTCTGTAACGAGAGAACACTGTCCGGAGGCCGGCAGTGCACTGGAAAAAGCTCCGGGCGCTAATAACCTTAGATGTTGACGCGCCTTAATCTTAAATAAAAAAAAAATAATGTAACATTATAAAGGACATAAAAAAAGGGATAGAACGGAAGTCAAAACAGGTCTCACAAGAAAACTTTAGTTCTACGTCCTGGAACGGATAAAGGACAAAACGGAAGTATTAAATTCCAAACAGCTGGTAAAATTGCCATATATAAAAAAAGGTTTTTTTTGCGTTTATTTACGCTACAATCAGCGCGTTAGCGCTTTAAGTAACAGTGATAACCAAGAAACAAATGATAAGTAACGAGTAGAGAAGTTACCCAGTGGTAACACTCCCAAATATTAGATGGTTAGTCCACTCTCTTCACTGGAGAGGAGATCACGAGGCCACACTGTCTTTTAAGACGTCTTGTCCGGCTTGTCAGGAAGAGTTCTAGAAGAAAGATTTTGAGCAAGAGGATTTATACGAGATTGCAGGCTGATGTGGAGTTTTCTGTATCTTGTTTTCAGCAACTTCGGTGTTAAAAAGGAATGGTTAAGGTCAGTGTGTATAGTCCAGGTTGGGAGACATAAAATGGAGCGTTTACTGCAGTTTAAAGTATTTTAGATCGAAGAGATTGAATGCTTTCAAAGATTGGAGCGTCTGGTTGAACCCCACAGCTCTATTCCATACGCCCAGATGGGATTCAAAATAGAAGTATAAATCAGTCCATTTTGTTGTCCACAGAGAGAGTTTAGATCTATCGTCTCTTTTACGATAAGTAGTCAATAGCGTCTGTTTAGTTCTGTTCTTTTAAGTCTAGTGTGGGGGTTTCCAAGAAAGTCTTCGGTCTAAGTAAAGCCCAAGGTAAGCGGGCAACGTTTACTACTGGTAGAGGTGTTAGGTTATAGAAGACAGGAGGAAGAGTAATGCGACGAAGAGTGAAGGTGATGTTTTGAGACTTAGTTTCATTAAGCTTTATAGCCCAAAAAAAGTCATCAATTTTTATAATTTTCAAAAGAAATTTAAGGGTTAAAATTATTATGATCTATCTGTATGTGCGTTTGTTTATCTGTCTGTCTACTCGTGTTCATGCGCAACTTACAATTATTGAAAATTCACAGAAATTTCAAATTTTGATATTTAGTCCGAGGTTCCAAGATTGAAAAGCAACAATAAGCTTCTTTTTCAGATAAAATCAGCCAACCCGAAATACCATTTTGTTGAATCGATATAGAATCGATATTTAACTGAATCGAATGCTGATCAACATTTCGGATATCATTGGTGGCCCTTCATCAGGAGGCCCCCCAAACTTATTAGAAAACAAATTATTATTTTTTTTTTCTCATCAATACTTTCTCTGATCATTGTGTGAAACATCCTTTCTCTTAGAATTTAAGACCTCACAAATTACTGTGAACCATTCTATCAAAAAAAACTTAACACCAAAACACTAACTACTGTTTACGAGAACTTTGACGAAGTATATATCAATTTTTTTTTTTTTTTTATACATAACATAAGTAACACAATGTACCATTTATTATAGCTCTTTTATTGTAAGCACATTTCTGTTTACACAGATTTTCATAGAAAAAGGGTTCAAATAACGAAAAGCAACGGTAAGCAACTCCCCTAAATAAAGGAAAAGGATTAGGGAGACCAGAAATAGTGCGTTAGGGAGAATTACTTTCCATTATAACGGCTAATTCATAATTTTTTTTCTGACGTAAAAGAAAAAAAATATTGAAAGAAAGATGAAGGAAAACAGTGAAAGGGTGAAAACTTCTGATGGGAAAGAAAGTATGATGAAGTGAAGATAAAATAAGAATTATATAAAAAAAAAAAAGGGTTTGAAGGTGTCTAAGTACAGGAAACTATGATAAATGAAGGGCTACACTAGGGGTGAAGTAGCATCAGAATAATCCATAAAATTCTCAGAGAGGGCTGCGCGAACTGTGGTGTATCCCAGGTATTTTAATGGATTTACAAATTTAAATAACACTAACCAGGTGTCCAGGTGTTATGCTGGATAGATCTTAGTAAAAGAATTAATTTTCTTGGGCACCATGATATAAACGTATATGTTTACGGTTCACTTCCGGTTTTTAAAAAAATAGTTTTTACTATCGCCTAAGTCACTAATTTACGTGCAAAATTAGCGTGTTTACTTCCTCTTGTAAGAGATATTCGTTTGGATATTTACAAATTTTGTGAAAATCCACAGGGAATACCTAAACAATAGATACTTCCGGTGTAAATTACTTACTATCTGATTCGGCAGTCCCTAAAGCAGGACCTGGACCTCCTCAACAAGTTTCTCGCGGTCTACAGCCTTAAGGCGCCATCTTCTCACTCCAAACCGACAAAGATCTTCCTCCACATCATCCACAGCGATCTAAGTAGAGGGCGCCCTCGAATTCTACTTCTGCCTCCTGGGTTTTCTTTTTTCCAGTTTTCAGGGCACCCTTCCCGCAGGCATCCTCTCCACAAGTCCCAATCATCTTAATCTCCCCTTCTTTATTTGGGCGTCTATGTTCTGGTTCTCCAACCAAATCCAATCAATTCAAGGTGGTTCTTTCATGATTTTCCAGTCACCATTCTCGCACTTAGGGGCCAAATATCTTTCTTAATATTTTTCTTTTCCGAACCCCGAGTACCTTTTCACTTTCTTTGTTGGCATATGTGACGATGGGTCTAATTATTGTTTTATAGGCTATTATCTTAGCCTTGCGGGACAAATACTTAAACCTCAAAACCTTTTTGAATAGCGAAAAGGCATCTGTTTCCTGCTGCTATTCTCCTCGCCTTGATTTCTGCGGTTATGTCATTGTTGTTTGTAAACAAGTGACCCTAGATATTTAAAATCACTGCACGTTGGGAAGCTGTGATTACTTAACTGGATTTCTTCTTCTGCTCACGACTGGGCTCTCGTGGTTCGCATGTATTTGGTCTTTACCTCGTTGATTTCCAGACCGCTTCTTCGAGTTCTTGAAAAGCTACCCCCTAGGGCCGCATTTAGTTCGCGCTATAATCAACACATCGTCCAGCATAGGCCAGGTGTTGCGTTAATCTGTTGTAAATGGCGCCGCCGGGGTCCGGTTTAAATTAAAAATTGATAAAAATCTACACGAATGCAGTACTTGCTCTCATGTAGAATTAGGGAGTAAACAGCTTCATATAGTATCCAGAACAGATCAAAGTATTAAATAATATAATAAGAATCCCAATCTTTACAAAAAGAAAAACGAAATACGAGAGCTTGAATGATCATAATTTTATGAAGATAAAGACCCATCTTTATGTTAATGGGTGGTACAGCTGGCTGAGCTCCTACTAAATACTGTGCTCCCAACCAATCTAACAAAGAGCCAGAAAATAATAATAAAATGTAGGGGGAGATATTGTTAATAAAAATGAAAAGGATAAAGGAAATAAAGGGTTGAAGGAATTTTTTTCTTTTCTACAAAAAAAATGTCTCACCCCAACTGGGAAAGATGCTGGTGGTGTGCGTGCAGGTTGAAGGGATCTTCTTAATGAAAAGTTCTTCGGTTTACCTTTTTTTTTTTTTTTTTTGTAGTCAAAAGAGAGACCTTAGAACTACAGCCCTTCCGGTATGAGTGCAATATGGCAGGAGGTAGCCCCGGCAGTATTCTCTCACGGATTTCGTTTCAATCCACAGTATCTCTCTAATCTAATAACTTCAGTAATTTGTGTTTGGGAGAGTTCTTTTTTTTGGGGTATCCTAAGGATTAGCTCAATCAAAGCGGAAGAGTTAGTAGGTAATGTTAGAGGGGTATTACCCTTTAGTTTCGGCTCTCCTCTATTTCCTATTTAATTACATCCTTACATGAACTGTACTTAATTATAATATTATAGCAAAAAAAGTCTGATGTGAATTCTCATTATTCTCAAGATATCAACTCACAAACTTAAGGGGTGGACTGACAAAGAAGACGAGAAACTGCACGAAAGGATTAAAGCAAGTATGGAACTAGTTATATTACGTCTTGTGCAAGTTGTAGCACGAATGGGATGTTGAGGTCGTTATCTTTAAATTAGGTGTCGTTGACGGAGGCAAACATACTTCACTGTAAAATTCCTTTTATTAACCATTAAATAAAATCCAAGGCCTAGACCGGGAATCGAATCCACTAACCAACAATACATCTTAGCTTTGCGGGTCTAGTCTCTTACCGCCTAACATACTTCACTGTAAAATTCCTTTTATTAACCATTAAATAAAATCCAAGGCCTAGACCGGGAATCGAATCCACTAACCAACAATACATCTTAGCTTTGCGGGTCTAGTCTAATACCGCCTAACATACTTTACTGTAAACTTCTTTTATTAACCATTAAATAAAACCCAAGGCCTAAGACCGGGGAATCGAATCCACTAACCAACAATACATCTTAGCTTTACAGGTCTCGGCCTCTAACTGCTCGGCTACCGTGGCGCCTCTAATAATCTATAGTTTTTAAGGAAGTCTCCTCAGGGAGTCACTGATGATTAAATCGACATGGTGTACTGTAAAGAGTGGCTGTAGAAGCGAGAGACCTTAGAAATGGATTAAAGCAAGTAGAGAGAGAGAAGTAAGTATGTAGCTCGTGAAATTTCGTCTTAGGCAAGTTGTAGTACTAATGGGGATGTTGATGTCTTTTTTGAAGATTAAGAAATGAGCGTCAACTATCTGTTGGAATAGTTTTGACTAAAATGTTTGTACCTTCTGTACTTTTTGTAGGTTTGGCTGAATCTCACAGCTCTAGTCCGTAAGTCCACATAGGTTTGAGGATAGTATTATCCCTGTTGGAGTTCTGTACGTAATGTGGAGCTTCGTCCAAGTAGTCTGTAAAGCAGTTTAGCACGTTCTGTCATTGCTTGTCTTTAAAGTCTTAATGTTTGGTGATTCCATGTTAATAGTTTCTTTGCGAAGAGCCCAAGGTAGCTTCGCACCAGCTCAGTGGGCAAAGAAGAGGATTGCTGTTGAAGAAGACAGGTGGTCAGGAGCCTTTTATTAAAATAAAACCACTCAATTGATGAAACTACATCTAAATTATATTTTTGGCCTCCGCCAATAATATTAAAAGCTTAAAAAGAACTATTTCATTAATTTTTAGTCATTTCAACGACTTATTAAAAAATAAGGGTACACCAATCGTTTGAGTTCCTATGGTCAATTTGAAGCTTCGTCCAAATCGTCTGTTTCGTACATTTTTATCATTGTCTTTAATGAGGAGTATGCGTAGTCCATGTTTAGTAAATTGTCAATTTAGAGCCGAAGATAGCGCACCAGGTCTGTGGGCAAGGAAAGGAGGGGATTACTGTTGAAGAAGAAGACTAGAGCGGAAGCCCCGCTGGGTAACTGTCAACGAAATCCCCCCCCCCAGAAAACCATTAAAGACGTTCTTTCCGGTTTGGGGTATTTTTTTTTGCTTTTAATACGATAATTTAGCTATACTTTTTACCCTCCTTAGTAATAGAACCGTACAATGCACCGAAGTGGTACGTTAGAGCAAAGCCTAACTATCCCCCCTCTTCCAGAAGTACCCTAATCGAAGTCCCCCCCAGTGTTCGCTTCAGATTGTTTTTAAGTACGACTACTGTGCAACTACTTTAATATTTAAATAAAAATTCAAGCCGAAGTTGTACATTAGAAAGCATGTTAATGTTAATTCCCCCCGACCCTCGGAGATATTTAATGACAAATGGTCGGCGAACTGAAAAGGAAATAATCAATAGGAGACAATTCAGCTCCTTTCTTTGCTCTGTTCATTCTTCTGCTGTCGTTGTTCTGTTGTTTATTTAATTCGTCAGTTATTTATTCAATATGTGGAATGAAAATTGTATTGAACATCTGCACATATTTCTTTCTCGGCATCTCCATCATTGCAACAGCCTGTCCTGTCCTGTCCTGTCCGCCATTCCTCGACTGCCCACCCTACTCAGGCTACTCCAACTACCACTCTACATATACACTTGCAACACTGTAATGTGTACAACAACACACTTGATACATATGTATCCTTATGGTTACAATTCTACTGGTCACGCCATCACCACTGTGACACACACATTGTCCGGTTATGCGCTTGTCTGTGTGTGAGTATGTGCACGAGTGACAGTAAACACCATATTGAAAGCAATAGTCTTTAGTGTACACGACGACGGCGCTGGACAAGTGTCAGTCCTGGCACTGCTGCTGCTACACTACAGCATACCCCCAGATGTTTTAGCTTTCACCAATAGGCTCTTTGGAACAAGGGACAATTTTTATGCCTATATGTTATTTGTTAGATCAATTCCTTCAGGATTGATCACTGCATTAAAAAAAAACCTTTATATTTCCTCGAAGCCCTACAAAAAGTGTTCCGACTTTTAAAGTTTAAAAATTAAAATACATGTGTTCAGGTCACCCCAAAGAGTGAAGAAAAGTGACGTCATTACGTACTTATTACATCAAACAGACCAAAAAAAAATGCAGATGTCAATTTTTGAATTAATTTTTTTCCCATAAAATGGCAACATTTTTTTGGATCGTGTTTAAGTCAGATCTGTAAGTAGTCTAGCAGTTTCCGGTACTGACCTTTAGCTGAGTTTCACTTCCTCTTGTGGAAAAAAAAAAACAAAAGGCTCACCCGGAACTATCACTTTACATAATGGATCTAAAGATTAGATACGGGAAAATTCTATTAAGAGTAAATCCGGAGAAGGAACTAGTAAAAAGTAAAGTAAAGTAACAGCCTATTTTTTTCAGGCAGGGCTTAACGTCCAACTACCAAATAAGGTGTCGTGGACGGAGGCGACTAGCAAACATACTTTACTGTAAATTCCTCATATTAACCATTAAATAAAATCCAAAACCTAAGACCGGGGAATCGAACCTACTAACCAACAATACATCTTAGCTTTGCGGGTCTCGAGGTAAAGGTACTAGTCTAAAGTACCATTTTCGTACAATTTACGGCCCCATGTGTCTCATAAATTATAATATGAGTTGCTCGAATTTCGTATTTTAATGGACCGGTAGTGCCACTTTAATCAAAAAAGATTTTTGGCGATTTTCTGAGCTTGAGTACACTTAAGATAAAAAAAACGTTGAACATTTCTTATCGTATGCTTCAAAACTATTTGGACATCATTTATCATTTCAGCAGAATATTGCTACACTATATTCTATATTTTATTGATTTCAGATTAGATAAAAGAAATACTAACGTTTAGGTCTATGATTATTTTTTTATTCAGACTAACACTGTTTTATTAATCTTTAAATCAGATATGGCGATTTATATAGAATACAATCTGTATATTGTATAGTACAGGATGTATAAAATTTAAATAAAATCAAAACAATTATTTCCATTTCATTATCACACCGCAATAAGGGTCCGATCTTAAAATATATATATATAAGTATAATGCTTATAACATCGAAAATTATCATCGATCTTCTTATTTTCTTATTGGTATGAATACATTATTGAAACTGTAGTCTTATTCTTCTTCTTCTTCAACAAGATGCCAATCTGAGTGAAATCTCCATTTCTGGACTCTCGTCCACACCCCGCCTCCTTGAAAATACTGTCCATACTGTGTGCCTCTACCCTCTATACTCTATAACGTCCGGCTAGCTCTTTTACCCATACGTAGACACGTACAGAAACACCATACAGTTCGAAATGTTCGCCTCTATTGTGTGCTTTATTAATACGTAATAAAAAAGAAAAAAAAAAAACTCACGAATGATAAAAATCTTTCTCCCCCCTCCCCTTGTTATACGATCAACAAAGTATGAATTATTTAGAAAGAATATGGAAAAAAAGGAAGAAGTAAAAATTATGAAGAAAGCCGTGGTAATATTTAGTTATTCCATGAAAGAAGAAAGAACGCGTGGGCTTTCAAAAAATTTTGTATTCAATGGACATCATTTTGTATTTCTTTTTTATTATTTATTATTTATTACAAAATAAAAATAAAAATAAATTATTAGGAATAAATTAAACTTCGATCTTATCTATCCACTTCCAATCTAATAAGACTAAAAATATTTTTTTAGTCTTTATCCACAAAAATTTATTTTTTATTTTTATTTTATTTATTTATTTTTTTATTTAATTTGTTTATTTATTTTGCAACTGTATGCAGTACAATAAGCAAAAGTGATGAGAGATAAGGGATGGCGCAAATACACATGCACGCGTATATATGTGTGTACATATAGATGCGTGCACATGCATGTGCGCCGAGGGCATGATTGGAGTGAACGACGACCATCCAGTGATGGAAGCTGTTAGCTCGCCAGATTGGCAGGCTTATACAGCTACCATCCTAGGAGGTCGGCGTTATATGTTGAGATGATCGCGTGGCCACCGCCGCTTCAGTCTGCGCTGTGTGGATTTGAAGGAAGTGTTGTAGTAGACATGTTGTGGGATCAGAGGGTTGTAGTTACTGTAGATTTGAGTGGAGTTTTGTGTATCCGAGATTGGGCTATTTCAGAGATGAGAGGAATATTTATATCACAGAGTGTATAGTATGAGTGGAGACGTAAAAGAGAGCATTAACTATTGTTCTTAGAATTTTAGATTGTAAGGTCTGAAGTCGGTTGATGTTCCAATTTTTTAGCGCTTCCATAGAGCTGTATTCCGTACGTCCATATTGGGGCAAGTAGAGCGGTATATAGTGATCGTTTGTCAGGGTCAGTTTTGATCGTTTGTCGAGGAGTCTTTTCAACATTTTATACCACAGATTGAGGTCAGTTCGTTTGAGTCTCGTGTGGGGGTTCCATGTTAGTCGTTTGTCAAGATGTAGTCCGAGATACCGTACTTGGTTAGAAATTGGTATAGAAGTATTGTGGAAGGAGAGAGGAGGGAGAGTTTGCTTGTTTAAGGTGAATACTATGTATTTAGATTTCAATTCATTCACTTTGATTCTCCAGTTTTGCAGCCAAGGCTCTAGAAGATTGAGATGTGATTGGAGTGCACGGCATGCTATTACAGGATCTAGATGAGGTGAAAGAATTGCCGTGTCGTCGGCGAATGTGAAAGTAATTGTAGTCGGGTGAGTTGGTAAGTCGGCAGTATAGAGAATATAAAGTAAGGAGGCTAGAATGCTTCCTTGAGGAACTCCAGCGAGTATTGGAAGGATCAGAGAAGAAGAAGAATTACCTTGTTTGACTTGGAAGAAACGGTCGGAGAGATAAGACTTAAGAATGAGGTAAAAGGTATGTTAGAAGACAGAAGGTATTTTTATTTAAATCTAATAATATGATGAATAAAATGTGGTGAGATCGTTCACACAATATTCAAATACCACTACTTCCGGTTCCAAAAACTAGAGTCATATTTAACTAATAATAGGGAAACCTATCTCATCTCTGGGAACAGCCCCCAAAAAAATAACAAACTGGACAATCCATTATGTGGAAATCTCGAGATTTTCAACAGAACATTTAACTCTCGGTTAAAACTTGAGGCTGAAAAATAGGATAACATTCTCAAGAAATACACTAATATCCAGATTAAAATTGAATTTTATGAACCATCTTCTGGACAATTCCCTTAGGAACAATGCTATGAAGTGTAATAATAATTACCATACTCGCTAATCGTTAAAAAAGTTAATTGATGATTTTTGGGGAATATTGAGATGCGGTCAATAATGAATTCACACACACAAATTTTTGTTTCTTCCTAGCAACGTTTCGGTAAATATGTATTACCTTCTTCAATTGTCTGGCTAAGGAAATAACTTCTCGGGGAGGAAAAACCAAGGCCTGTGTGAGCTTTACCCAAGAGCCGCTCTCCAGTATTAAGAGTCTGATTAAAAGGACAGATCTGGAGGGCCAGCTCTAGAGTGAGGGCAGCCACAATAGATCCAAAGGGCTCGCAGTGGCGTAGGCCTTAAGGGGCCGCTCTATTAGAATCTTATTACCTTCTTCAGGTTTATTGTAAAATTTGTGGAGTTTAATTTTTAAGCTACATCAACGTAATTGTTGAAATACAATACCCTGAAGAAGGTAATATATATAATACCGAAACGTTGCTATGAAGAAACAAAAATTTGTGTGTGTGAATTCATTATTGACCGCATCTCAATATTCCCCAAAAATCATCAATTAACTTTTTTAACGATTAGCGAGTATGGTAATTATTATTACACTTCATAGCATTGTTCCTAAGGGAATTGTCCAGAAGATGATTCATAAAATTCTGTTTTTATCTGGATTTTAGTGTATTTCTTGAGGATGTTATCCTATTTTTTTTTTTTAGCCTCAATTGTTAACCGAGAGTTAAATGTTCTGTTGAAAATCTCGAGATTCCCACATAATGGATTGTCCAGTTAAAAATTGTTATTTTTTGGGGGCTATTCCCAGAGATGAGATAGGTATCCCTATTAATATTATAAATAGTTAAATATGACTCTAGTTTTTGAAACCAGAAGTAGAGGTATTTGAATATTATGTGTACGATCTCACCAGATTTTATTCACCATATTATTAGATTTAAATGAAAATAAAAAATAATTTTTTGTGGATAAAGATAAAAAAATATCTTTAGCCTTATTAGATTGGATAAAACAACTACCCATTCAACTACAATGTCTGGAGTTCTCAATTACTTAATGAACATTTTAAATACTACGCTTTTATAGACATAAAATAATGGAAATTAACATTAATTGAATAATTTCTTGTGAAAAAACCTTCCCTGTTCAATAATTTTTGTTTGCTACAGACAAAACAATTCTGGAACAGTTTCTCCCTGTACGAGGGTCGTTTGAAAAGTCCGTGCAAAGTCAGAGAGATAGCACTACTGGCGCGTATCGAGGTTATGTTTAGTTAGTAGCATCTCTTGGAAGAACACACACCAAGTTTCAGCCAGATCGGTCTATTTCTTTGTGTTTGGCATTCGTTTGAATCGAGGAAGTCGACTGATTTTCAAATCGTGTGAAGTGTTGCAAGGACGGTTTGCAGCTGTTCCAGAAGAATCCGCAGGACTTTAAACGTCGTTTCGTCACTGTGGATGAAACATGGATACATCACTACACTCCTGAGACCAAAGAACAATCTAAACAATGGGTTACCAAGGGGGAATCTGCGCCAAAAAAGGCGAAGACCGTTCCTTCGGCCGGAAAGATTATGGCGACTGTCTTTTGGGATTCGCAAGGAATAATCCTCATCGACTATCTGGAAAAGGGTAAAACTATTACAGGTGCATATTATTCATCGTTATTGGACCGTTTGAAAACCGAGCTGCAAGAAAAACGCCCACGATTGGCCCACAAAAAAGTCCTTTTCCATCACGACAACGCACCAGCTCACACCTCAGCAGTTTTGGTCGCAAAATTAATGGAAATAGGGTTCCAAATCGTTTCACATCCCCCCTATTCTTCAGACTTGGCTCCCTCGGACTACTATTTGTTCCCCCAATATGAAGAAATTGCTGGCGGGAAAAAGATTTTATTCAAACGAGGAGGTGATTGCAGAAACGAATGGCTATTTTTCAGACTTGGACAAATCCTATTATTCGGAAGGGATCAACAAACTAGAGCAGCGTTGGACGAAGTGTATAAGCCTAAAAGGAGACTATGTTGAAAAATAAAAAAGGTTTACCCCAAAAAATTAAGTAGTTTTTATTTTTGCACGGACTTTTCAAACGACCCTCGTAATTCCTTTACTCGTCTTTAAAACTACCAAATGTCTAGAACTTCAGTATCCCCTAAAACTTATACCAACTCCAGTACAAACATTATGTGAACTTTAAGCACTATTTTTTTTACCAATTTAGAGACAGAAAAAGCTTTTTAAATTTTGGTCTTAAATGTAGATTTTTAAGTAGATAATTATAAATCCCATGTTTGTTTTAAATAAATAAATGGGAAATGGTTCATTAAATAAATTAATGATGGAGATAATGTAGTTCTAATTTATTTTTCACGCAAGTTTCTTAAAAAACAAAAAATCAAGTAATGATCCTTGATTGTACAGCAGAAGTTATGGAGAATGTCCCTAGATGGCTCGCTTTGGAAATGCGTCTTGGAGTAAACTGATTAAAAATGGAAACCATTTTTGTTTCTCGCAATTCCCATATTGTAACCTTACTGTACTATGCTTGTAAGAACTAGTTAGGTTAAGTGAAAAGTAATGTTAGTTAACAAATATGATGTTTTTTTCCACTTAAAAATCAAAATTCAAGAAAAAAAATAACTTGGAAACACAAAGAAGAATCAGTAATGCTTCATTTGGACGCAAGTAAAATATTATAGTAAACTATAATAACGCATTTGCATTATAAAAACTTAAGAGATGCATCACATGTGCTCAATGTTCCAGGTATTTATCGTTTATTATAAAATTTAAGTTGTTCCTAACCCCCAAAGAAAACTTTCTTACAAATTACTGCATTAATCATTACCAGTAGTACACTGTAAAATCATTAAAAAGTTTTGTGTATTTAAAGCATGCAGGCTTTTACCTTATACTGCTTCAGGAAATCTAAGATTTGATGGCCTCCAGCAAAAAAAGAGCTTCAGTACAAAAGACATATTTCAACAGAACCTCTTAAGAACAATGCACCTGCAATAATTAAGAGCTGAATATTATTTACAAGAAGTATTATTTTATAAAGCTAAAGATTTGCATTAGAGACAATTATTGATTAAGGATTGATTTGCTCATTTCATTTTACAAATGGTAAGTATTGAAATTTCTAGTGCTCTTAGCATGTAACTTACATTTATAAGTAACCAACCACGTTTCTTTTCTGTGCTTTAGGTATAGATTTATATATCTGTGATATAGTACAGATTAAAATAAAGTCAAGTACAATAGAAGTATTATTTCATGAAACTGAAGATTTGCATCAAAGCCAATTATTGATTAAGGAATTGATTTACTGATTTCAAGTGACAAACTATAAGTATTTAAACTTCTTATTCTTCTCTTAGCATGTGATTTACAAATAAAAGTAACCAACCCGATTTCTTTTCTGTGCTACAGCAAACTTGTATTAATGCCAGTAAAGAAAAAAAAAGAGAACTTCAAAAGAAAACCAAGAATGAATAGTTACTTAATTTTATGAAATTCATCACCCAAAAGTGAAGAAAGCTACTTTCAAAGTCTGCACAGATCAAAGATCCAGATTTCCAAAACGCAGAGAACTTCATCAAGACTTGAAGAAGTTAATACTTAGAATATAAGAAGTTAATGTACTATATATGAGAAGTAAGTTTTGTATAATATAACTTACATTTATCAAGTTCTTGTAAAATGAAGTTCTGAAGGTTGAAATACTATTTAAACTAAGATTGTTTTGTTTTATTTTTTAAAGTAATAAACTAAATATGTCGTATAATAGTTTTATTGTAAGAAATTGGCATTACTACGTAACTAAATTGTGCTTGATTAATCTTAATTCATCTTTAAAGTTCAATAAATCTAGGGCAAAGACAAGAAGCCATATTGCTTTTTTAGGAGTTACTTATTTTTGAATTTCACTCTGATTTAATTGAATTTAGAAATACTTCATTGGAAATCTTATAGCTTATTGTCCACTGCTGTTTTTTCACTATGAATATTATCAAATATATTAGATTATTGTAGTAATTATGTATTTAAAATGTACTTACGTATAACTTATTTGAACGGATCTGGAAAGCTGGTCTGGCCGTAGCTGGGAAGTGGATCTTAGAGCCACGTAATTAGTTATGTATATTAGTAAAATTATTTAATTTTTTATATAAAAGTTATGTTTTTTGACTGCATTAATATTATTATTTATTTTTAAATAAGTAATTTATAATAAAATATTAAATTTATTTAATTGTAAGTA
Organism: Rhodnius prolixus; assembly: GCF_049639745.1. Taxonomy (NCBI): domain Eukaryota; kingdom Metazoa; phylum Arthropoda; class Insecta; order Hemiptera; family Reduviidae; genus Rhodnius; species Rhodnius prolixus. The sequence goes on along the minus strand of NW_027411593.1, from coordinate 5,699,465 downwards.
ATCAAAAAATTACTTGCCTTAAAAAAAAGTTTATAAATGAACATTAAAAATTGTTTTTGTTAATTATTTAATTAATTAGTGTATTTTTTTTTAAAAAAATATATAACTTTTTAAGAAAAATATTATTTTTTTGAATTCATATTTATGGGCAACTGCCTTCCATAAAAGTGGTGACGTCAGAAGTAGAAGAATTGATCGCCATTAGATTGCCCCATATTTAAGTTGAACTGCTGCCTTTTTTGTAAGTAATCTATCTTAAATATTACTAGAAGATAATATTGATACATTTTACTTAAAAGTAAGTAAATATAGTTTAAATTTATTTTAACTTTTCCATAGATTGGATAAATTCTTAATGAAATGAAGATCTTAATTGTTCTAGTTGGAACCTAGATACATCCATTTGGTAAGAGATTTCAGTTTTTAAGATCAGTTTTAGTTTAATTAAGTAATTAATTATTACATGATATTTATATGAAATAATTTGGAAAAAAAGTAAATGTAAGTTTGGAATCATTTGTTCTCAAAAGTTAATACATTTAAATCTTAATCTGTACTTGGTACAGCATCTGGGGCAATAGCCCTGAACTTTTAGTTGGCTGAGATTTTCTTTGTTAAACATTAAGCATCTGAACAGGCATAAATAATTAATAATTAACGTTAATTTTATTGCAATTAATGAATTAGAAATTAAAATTAACATTTTATTCTATAACAACTAATTAATTTGGAAACTGAAAAGAAAATTACCCATAATCCTTTAGGCATTTTGTATAACTATTTTCATTGGCAAAAGGTAAGAAATAATTGAAAACGTTTTATACTACTTAATATATAAGATTAATTATATCTACTTATATTATTTTCTGCAAACTTTATTTGAAAATTTCAAGAAACAACATTGAATTTAAGTAATAGATTATATTTTATTCAATGTTAAGTAATAAGTACCATTAAATGGCATCTGACAATAGGGCTAGTGAATTATAGATTTTGTTAAAAGTACTTTTTAAAGTGCTTCAAGTACTTTGGCAAGTAGGTAATCTACAACAACTGGCCGCAACGTGAATCTATTCAATAAAATTCACTCTAAAAACAAAACCAGAATTGGAAATGTGAAAAAAAAAGAAGAAAGATGAGAAGCTGGACAAAATTGATCTGGGGAAGATTTAAAATCAACTTATTGGTATTCACTTATTTTAAGAGCCACTCCTATGGCCCGGGTAGTCATTGAATAAAATCAGTCTTCAAGTTCTGAATTGCAGAAAAAAAGCCAACTAGTTCATCTAGAGAACCTCATTCACTATGCTTTGTTTTCTTAACCTCACATTACACGCCATTCTTTGCTCGCTTAAGGCTCTAAAATTGTGTATCTGCTGACTGGGACATTGTTCTTACAGAAAACAATTGTTACAATTGTTCCTTACAATTTTACCTGATGTTTTTACATTTGTTAAGTTTTATGATTGCATTTACCTTCGTTATTGGTTCAGACAAGTTTTTTTTTTTTTTTAAGAACAATCCAACAAATCTATAGCTGTATTCTGAAATCTTTCTTCATGTAGAACATAATTTTTTTTTCACATTTCCAATTCTGGTTTTGTTTTTAGAGTGAATTTTATTGAATAGATTCACGTTGCGGCCAGTTGTCATGAAGGAGGATACTATGCAGACTACATGACTGTCACCTGAGAACCCTTAAATAACTTTTTTTAGGAGGGGATAATCTTTACACTTTTTTTACTTAATTTTCTGGACATGAAATTTTAAGATTTTCTTTAATGGTTGCATTTTTAATACTTTTATGATTATATTTACAATTTTATTTATTTTTTTATGAGCATGCTTAACTGCAAGGTAGAGGGTTCTCTTGCTGGTTATGCTTACCGCTTGAGCTTGGGTGTTTCCTTACTACTTGCGCTTCTTCTTTTTATGCTTTGTTTTCTTAAAGAATGCAGGTTCTTTTTTTTTTAAGAAAGCCTCTATGGATAACAGGATTGCGATGTTTTTTTAGCAAAGATATTGGAGTCACTTCCAATTCTTTAAAGAACCTTTATGAGTTATTGTACTCTACACCCAGTTTGGGAGCTCTGTATGCTATTTTTAGCTTTTTGTTGGTCCATAAGAAGGTGGACAAAATTGATCTGGGGAAGATTTAAAATCAACTTATTGGTATTCACTTATTTTAAGAGCCACTCCTATGGCCCGGGTAGTCATTGAATAAAATCAGTCTTCAAGTTCTGAATTGCAGAAAAAAAAACCAACTAGTTCATCTAGAGAACCTCACATTACACGCCATTCTTTGCTCGCTTAAGGCTCTAAAATTGTGTATCTGCTGACTGGGACATTGTTCTTACAGAAAACAATTGTTCCTTACAATTTTACCTGATGTTTTTACATTTGACAAAATATAATAGACTTTCACTAATATTATATTCTAATTTGCAGTCAAAACTAGTAGAGAAGTAATTGTTTTCATTGTATTCACTATCAAAATAGTTTCACACTATGAAAGACAATTAGGAAATTGGAAAGCGTTATTTTGTGTTTTTAATATAGATTATTTTTTTTGTTACAGTTGTGTAGGAATCCACACACACACTATTATTACTCAACACGATTACACCAATTACAGTTAACAGTAGTGAATTGTTTTACAACCTTAGACATAATATACCTTACTTATTTTTACTAATTAATGGCACGTATTGGACTGTTACTTTGTACAAGCGCATATAACAGCACAAATTAGGTTTTTTTTTTTCAGAGGCAAGCTGTTGAAATTTAGCTTAATTAATTTGAGAATATAGTAGCTGCACGCCAGCCGTTCATGTAACTGCACGTTTCTTTTAATAAAGCGTAAATACGAGGAATAATACTTTATATCTGAGCGATATAAAGTTTAAATTTTAAATCATCTACAACGATCTTGATGTAAAAGATAATTTGAGAGGATTAGATCCCCACCTGGCATGCGGAGGACTTCCTCAGTGAAGAATATTCGTTTAATTTCTGGCTGTTGAAGGCTCCTTTAGAGTTGTTTCTGGCGCTTCAGTTCACCAATTATTCTTGGTCTTCACATTACGCTTCTGCCAGACTCCGCATTAGTTCATGATACAATTTACTAGTTGTCTAACAAGTGGCTTTTTCCACCTTTATACCATCAATTCATTAAAATTTGGTCCATCATCAGTTCTCACAACATCTTCTGGTTGATTCCGTCTCTGATTTTTCTAGTTACAAGGCACGCTTTTCTTAACCATCCGGAGTTTTAAAACAATTACTACTTTGGTTTCTTGGAAGCGATGTTTGATCCTGGTTAATTCTTTTTTTTTTACCAGATTGTACTCAACCTCTTCGTGACTCTTCTGCCTTGGAAATTAGGGGTGCCTTGTAATCTACATCCCCTATCTACTTCTCCTCTTCACTTGTAATCAGTAAATACATTTAAAGAAATTCATTTTCAAAGATTTAGCAAAGGAACGGGGTTAGTCTCGTGGTAAATGTACAGGCATCGAATACAGTTGCCAGCTCTTAGCTTTTCCTCTTCCTAGGAGCTTCTTAAGCTCACTGTAAGATGGAAAGTGGCTCTGTAAAGAGAAAACACTGTCCGGCAGCTGGCAGTGTACAATAATCTCTGATGTTAACGCGACTTAAATAAAAAAAAATAAAATAATATAAATAAACATTTAACAGAGTTTTTATAGATTTTCATTTGAACCGACATATTTACTCAGCATCTCATCACCAACACAGAAACATGTATTTCCGATTATACATTCAATTTCCAATTTTGTCACCATCTTCATACGTCATTTTAGGAGCAGTAGGAGATTAATTAAAAAAGAAAACTATTTGAGACTCTTTCGAATATTATTGGTCGTAAAGAAGAAAGCATATTTTCGATTTCCGGATACACACATTATCTTTTAATCTCTTGTGTATAGGGCTTAAATTAATTTTCTTAAATCCTATTTCCGTTGATTATAAGGCCTTGCCTAAATGTTCATTGTTTTTAAATAACCAGATAACATTTCCACAACTGCTGTTATAAATTTTTCATTTAATTATAAATTAATTACTCTTTTCTTTTTCCACTTGTTGCAGATTACTGCAGTTCCGCGGAGTGCATATTTTTCCCGGAAGTGTTTTTCCTCTCCCCCACATTTCATAGGTTCATTAAGAAAATCAATGAACTATTTATTTATTTTTTTTTTTTAACTAGTGCGTAAATCAAAGTAAGTCGGATATGTACCTACCAAATTCATAGTTAAATAGTGCGTTAATAGTAATTTCCGTTTCTTTTTTTTAATTTGTGTCAAGTGTCCATTGATGAGAAGGATTCTGTAGTATCTGGCAGCTGTTCAAGATGGGTATGTAATCATTTAATTTCATTTTATTGCATTTTTTTGCAATATTTGCATGAATTTGATTTTTATGTCATATTTACAAAATATTTTACAAATTTGCATACAAAATTATACTTCTTAATTAAACGTGTAATATAATCGTTCATAAAAGAATAAGCATACTTCAATGGCTAAACGTTTTTGAGTTTAATTACACAATATTTTCTTGAAACTACTTCCGATCATAATTTTACAAGATATCTTTTACAAAAAATGTTTATTTCACATTACTATGCAGAACTGTAACGTTTTATCGCACGATTACCACGTTTTCTCTTGCTACAGAAGAATAAGAGAAACTAGAAATAAAATAATAATGAAAAAATAAAATAATCCCGAAGAAGTTTAGTCCAGGGAAAAAAAAAGCAAAAATGATCCCAGGACAAAAAAGAAACAGTCAAAATCAACCAGTACCCAGTTAATAACATTTAAGGATTATTCACCTATCCCTTTTTTTCCCCCTTTACTTACTTTTTTAACATAAGCTTTAACATTTTTTTTATTATTATTATTTATCTTATTTGTAAAGCTGTTATGTCAAAAATCCTAACAGACAGTTCCATTGTGAACCCGTTAATAAATCCAATGTTCAAATATCTTTTACCTTCTATTGTTATTAAGTACACGTATTTTACAAGAACTGATTTTTTAAAAAAAGGAAGAATACATATAAAAAAAAGAAGCTTCTCCCCCGCTTTTACAAAGCTCCAAGGAAACAGGATTAAAAAGGAAGATCATGAAGGTGAAGTACGAAGAAAAAGCTTTGATAGTTTAAAAAAAAAAAGAAGAACTATTCTATCCTTTAAGATGTTACGAACGAACTAGAAAAGAAGAAATGATGAGGATTGTACAAAAAAATAGAAAAAAATATAAAAAAAACTACCACAGGATAGTTGGGCTACGTAAGAGAAAACCCAAAAAATTATTGAATAGTTCCCTGAATATTGACTCAGTTATTACTTCTGTATACGTAACAATGTGGAAGAGATGTTTGTTAGAAAAGATGGAAGGTGCTTGAGGTCGATTCCCTCCAGAGCCCAGTGTGACGCACAGGGAATCGTGATGTTGGTTCAAGGAGTAAATGTTATTTACAAAGAGAAAAAAAGAGCTCCTCTCTCACACACACATACACACATTAATAGAGGATAGATGTCACCTGTACTACCTGGAGACCAGGTAACTCGACCCCAACTATTACAAAAGGACAAGCGGGCTAAAGAGTATATCCTTCTAGAAACCGAACAAGGGTTCCTCTTCCTACAACCCCTTTACGTAAAAAAAAAAAACCACCTGGTACTTTTGTCCCCTTTTTTCCTGAAATATAGAAGAAACAATCTCCTCAGTTCTTCTTCTTCCAGTTCTTTGCTAGCTTATTCTTTCAGACAGTTCCCTATATATTTTTCCCCCTCTTCTTGCAATAGAAAAGATGTCACCCTCTTTTTTAATAATGTTGAGTTTTTTTTCTTGGGGGTTTGGAGGTAGAATCAAACTCATAGAGATTTCCCTTGTTTTTTTCTCTTTCACCATGTGATATCCAACCATAAGTTTGATTGAAGGACGACCCATGGGTTAATACTTATTCTTGCGGAAGATCATCGATCTTATTCCCTGTATGTACCACCTTCCGTTTCACTTGTTCCAACAGATTTTTATTAATGATAACATTGTGTTTCCTTCCTCCTCTCTATTGAACAAAAATAGAAAGCTCTAAACTTCCTGTAAATATTTTGCGGATCGGTAACAAAGTTTTAAAAAAATAAAATAAAATTGGTGTGGGCACTCACACGATATCCCAAATCGCAGTTTTGTTCAAATTATTATTTTTTTTTTTTACTAATATATAGTTGATCTCGAAACTAAGCATTTTCACTTTCAAGCTTCGACAATTTGGTCTAATGGCACTTTTTAGATCAGTTTTTTTTGTTTTTGGATCATGTTTGGAGTTGGGGTTCTCGAGTCCCTTGATGGCATTAGGTGTACTTCTCCAAAATGTTGGAATTCTCAGCGTAAATCGTTCTTTCAAACTGAACTAGAGGTGCTGTTTCTTCTTCTTCTTGAGACCTGCAATGCTAAGATGTATTGTGGTACTGGGTTCGATTCCCGGTCTTTAGGCCTTGGATTTTATTTAATGATTAATAAAAGAAATTTACAGTAAAGTATGTTTGCTAGTCGCCTCCGTCCACGACACCTAATTTAGGTAGTTGGACGTTAAGCCCCGCCTGAAAAAATAGGCGATTACTTTACTTTACTTTACTTACTTCTTCTCCTTTTTGGCAATCATCGATTTGGCTATCCAATTTTTCAGATCCATGTTTACTCAGTTTGCTGTGGCGTGTCTTGAGACCTACAATCTACGAATGTTCCTCTTTCACTGACTTTTTGGAAATATTATCGCAGTTATACTTAGCAGATTGGCTTAATATGTAATGAACTATTTTGGCTGTATCCTGGGTCTAAAAGGGATTTCTTTTGCCCACTCACTTCATTGTTGGCTGCACTGAGGCGTTTTGCTTTACCATAAATGGTCCAGATATTTTGTTGATACCATGGGAACCAGATAAGCTGCCTTCCTATTATGCTTTAGTCTTCAACACCCTTGCATCCAGATAATATGTTCGAATACTCTTTCGAATATTCATCCAGAGAGTCTCTCTGTCTTGAATTATCTTCATGGAACTTGTTTGTGAGTAAAGGCGACTAGATGCCTGTGGGAATAACGACTCTAGAATCCATGATCTTACTTTTATGAATCTCAATAGCCTCAAATATCTGCCTGGAAGACTGTTGCAGTTTCTCCTTCACCTTACCAAGATATACCCCGGCCCCTAACCTCTCTCTTGACTCACCGTCATAAGTTTAAAGTAATTACTGTCAAATTGTTGTTGTTCCTGGAGCGGGTATGGATCTAGTCGTCATGAGTGTGGCTTTGTAAGTGGGAGATCCCCAGTTCGGATCCCACGTATGACTACTTTTTATTTGATAGAAAAAAGATTTTTTACAGTAAAGTATGAGCTTCCGCCCTCGTCCACGGCACCTAATTGTTAGTTGACGTTAAGCCCGCCTTAAAAAATAGACGATTTCTTCACTTTACTTTTTTGTCGTACTTTTTTATAACTTAAAGAAGATCATGTTGCCTAAATTATTTTTTGATCGCATTCTCAGAATGGAATCACATGAAGTGAAGCTGCGATGCAGCCTAAATGAAAGAATAGTTTTTAATTGCAAAAATAATGCATTTACTTCCCCCAAAACCGAAAAAAAATGCAGGAAGGAAGGAAATATTGCATTATAAGGAACATATCCCTGATAGTAGCCTAATCTACGGAGGGGTATACTTGTTATCTTCCCCCACCATTGGTTATGACATTGAACAGAGAGAGAGAGTGAGTGAATGGAGGAGTTTCACACTGTGACGTAGGATATAACAAAACAAAAAGCTGATGGTGGTTGAAAATACAAAAGACAAACTTCTATTGTCATTCCTGACAAACAATAAGTTAATGAGATTGGGGGGGATTCTTTTGTAATTTCGATAATCGGAAAAATAGGTCGACCTTTTTTTTATTTTTACCTTTATTAAGTACAATAATATCGATCTTTCCGAAATTTCTATTCAATATTTTCAGTTCGAATATTTGCAGTCATTTTTATTACTTAAAAAATCATAATACTTTTTTTAATAAAGTGTAGTCATACGCGGGATTCGAACTGGGGATTTCCCACTTACAAAGCCACGCTCTTGACCACTAGACCAACAGCCGCCCACCCCTTGATAGATGTTCTTACCGTAATCATAGGTCAAGAAGTCTTGCATACAGGGTTCATTAAAATGATGTGATGGTTGCTTTTATTGGATGATAAAACAAATTTATCCTGATTCACTCACAACCATTACATTACACTACATGTTTTAAAATCTTCAATTATTATTATTTTTGTTCTTTGCATCACAAATAACATTTTTTGCAGTCAGAGGACCTCCCCAAAACTGGTGTATTTCTGGTGGAAAATTAATATTGAAAACCGTTCACGAATAGATAAAATTGTAACTTTGATCTTAAATATCTCAACAAATATTAGAGATATCGAAACGGGGTTAACGTCATTTTTCACAGTTTTTTATGTAGTTTTCTTATAATCATTGTCAAAACCAGTGGTCCTTATGAAACCCCAATCTGGTTTTTGTCCGTAACTCCGCCAAAAATAAAGATACAGCATCGGGGGTGGAAAATTTGAAAACTAGACCAAAAAAAAACATATAGTTTACTTCGTGGGTTTTTTTTCTGGAATTCCGCTTTCCCAAAAAAGTTATTAGCGATTGGTGCGTTTTAAATGGATCACTCTGTATATTTGGCACTAACCAGAGTCATCAAGATCTCTTTCTACCGGAAGTTTCCACTTTATGAAATGTTTTTGTTTTCATTTTTTTTAAAAAAAATTTCTTTAAAATAATTCCAACGATTTCCTTTCGAACTTTGTAACATATAACTTTTTATTTGAAACATATTTTAAGGAAAATTCGATCAACGGTACTACTGAGAGAGAGAGGTGGGTAGGTTTCCCTCTAAAGCACCATTTTAGTACAATTTACGGTTTTACAAATTATAATGTTGGTAAAAATTAATATAGGTCAAATATTCTGAGTTCGAATCTTGGGAACAGTGAAATTGTATGTCAGTTTTTCTTTTATGTAACACGTCGAAGCGAAGGTTTTGAATAAGATAAATCGATGTCCTATTGTGGAATCTAGTTCCGGCTTTACGATGTTGAATAACGACATTGTTCCGTTCATATAGTTAACTGTAATCAAGAATAATGTAAGCACTGTTCAAATCATATCTTTCGGCTGTTATCTTTAGGCTAAAATCGGAGAAAGGCGATAACATTTCAACATGTTCTTATGACAAATTCTTGCAACAGGAAGTCGAGCGTATTTTTTTTAACTCATACAATCAATTTGGAAACTTGCATATCCGGCGGAACTTCAAAATCGGCCATCTTGCAGAGGAATTTAAAAAACAAAACAAAACTATCGAAACAAACAGCTGTTAAAATGTAAATTTAATGTTCTATTTTGTTGCGAAATAGGTAGCAATTATAAATATTACATTGAAATTTAATATATTTATCAAAAGTCATTGTTTGAAAATATTATTACATTTGCATAAAGAGCAAGTTAAATAATGCCCACATATTTAGATAATTTGAAGGTTATGTTACGTTATTTAGAAGTTAGAAGTTTTTAGTTTTACTATAATTATTTAATGTGCTTATTTTCGTTATTTTCGACCCTTTGACACCATCTTTTGGCCTCTGTCTTCAGCTGATTGCTTTCTGCGTCATCTAACCACCTTATTCTGGAACTGACCTCAACGTCTGAAGTCCTCTAGGTATCTTAATTAAACTTTTCTTGGTAATCGCTTCTTCTTCTTCATCTTAACATGGACGAGCCATCTCAAATCTTTGTTTGTGACAGGTTCTCTGAATAATCTCTGAAGCTCTTCGTTTTCTCGGCTTCACCATTCACCGTTCAATAACTACCAGAATGTATATCTTCAGCTCTCTCCCAAAAGTTTCTCTCCCAAATTCTAAGCAGATTTTTCACTTTCTTGGCGTCATTGTCCAAGTTTCACTTTCTTGCCGTCATCACTCCTGGGATATTTTATAGTTTTTATAAATAAATAATAATGACCTTATTCTTGAGCCGCAAAGCTTTTTCTTTTTCTTTTTTTTTTGTGACGCCATATAAAACATCTCTGTTTCCCTGCAGTTACTCTTGCCTTTTATCTCAGCGGTAATGTCACAATTTGCTGTCTGTACGGAGCCAAGGTATTTGAATTTTGTCCGCATATGAAGGAAGTTGTAATTGAGAATCTGAACTTGTTGTTTTCGTTGACTCTGGGAGCCTCGAGCTTCTTCTTCTCCTGGTTTATCTCCAGACGTCGTCCTTTTGCTGCTTGTCCAAATTCTTCAAATGCTTCTCCTAATACTGTTTTTTGTTCTACCAATTAATTAGTATATCATCTGCATTGTACCACTAATATGAAAATAATTAATATATACAGGCTGGACGTCGAAAAATTAAATTTTACAAGTTGGTGTGAGTGTTTTCTATGTATTTGTACAGGTATGTCTATTTACCTGTCTGGAGTATGCATCAACATAACTCAATTATCTTTATTTAACGTTCTGCTGTAGTATTCTTGCTAAAGAACCTCTTTAAGTTCAAAATCCTCGATCCATTCCCGTAATACTAGATCTCGCTCATCTGATCTCTATATTCCCTCACACCGTACCTCATCCTTTGACAAGTCCTTCCTATTACGTGCTACCTCTCTCTGGAACTCCTTGCCACTATCTGTCCGCCATGCTCCTACCCTATCTAACTTTAAATCCCGTCTATTCAGTTATCTACTTTCTATTCAGCTTCCTCCGAAATTCTAATTGTTTTAATTTATTTCCTTAATTTCTGCTGTTATTTTTATTTTCACTTTTTGTAAATACTTATTTATTTATTTATTTTCTGTTTAATCACCGGCCAAACTATTAAGGCCTCTAATTGTACCTGTGTTTATTCTTAGGGGACAATTGTCCCAGAATAATAAATTTCTTTTCTATTTCTATTCTGTTCTAATATTTGTAAGAAAAAATTCACCAGAAAGTTATCCACCTATACTAGGTGTTAAGAGTCCATGTTGAAATCGTCACTTATTGAGGGGGGTAACAGCCTCAATTTACATTGTAAAACAGGCCGGGCCAAGTATGTGGCCTATATAATTCTTGTTTAGAGGGACCCGACTGACAGTAGGCATCGTGGCTATTGAGAACTGATGGCCTCTTTGTGTGAGGTAGCCCCATAATTCAGGTATAACTGGGTGTGGGGGGGTTGTTTTAGCTTCGATTTATTCGATAAATGCTAATCCTGTTGATAATTTCTTTCCTCTTAAGAGAGAAGCCCCTCTCCAAATCAATTAACCTCAATCTACTAAGTATTTATGAAAACATTTTATTAAATGTTAATTTTATGGGAAAACCAATTATAATAGTCAATCAAGATTGTTTATGTGAAAGTCGATATTAATAAAAAATGGTTATTAACACTACGTAATCAATATCATTTTATTAGCCTTTAAATTGAATTATGTGTTTAAAAAAATTGAATAATTAAAAAAAAAAATTATATTTTCAAGTTCTCTTACTCCACTAATAGGTAAACCGGAAGTGTTGTGATCGCGTCAAATTTTTGATTTCGTATTTTTACTGGAAATAACCCCAGAGTAAAAAAAAAATGAGTCTGTACGGCCTGTTCCAGTGAATCTTCTTTCTACAGCAAACATTGCTAAAGTATAGGAGACAGAGAACAGGTTTAATGTTGAAGTCTCTCAATCCATTAACTGCAAATTCTAAATTTGACGAACTTTATAATTATGTAAATTGTCGTTAATAACGGAAATCCGGGGGGAATTTTCCGCTCCATTTTTGCTAATTACCCTCTCTCTTGACTAGTGAGGGGGGGCGTTTGCACTTGGGCAATTTTCCAACTTTGAGTTCATTATACCGGAAATGAGGGTGCCACGGTAGCCGAGCGGTTAGAGGCGAGACCTACGAAGCTAAGATGTATTGTTGGTTTAGTGGGTTCGATTCCCGTTGTGTGCTTTCGATTTTATTTGTTTAATATGAGAAATTTATAGTAAAGTACGTTTGCTAGTCGCCTCCGTCCACGACACCTAATTGGTGGTTGGACGTTAAGCCCCGCCTGAAAAATAGGCGATTACTTTACTTTTACGTTACTTTTTTTTTACCGGAAATGACCGTTTTAAGGTATTTGCTGGTAACATTTTCCTGGAAAAATTCGTCGCATAAGGGCCCCTATTTCGGCGAGAGTATGGGCGTCATATCTCTAATGGGCCATTACAGCTTTATGTTCGGTCCTACTATCCAGAAAATTTTAATATTGTATAATTGAAATTTGAAGGAAATCCCCCCCCCCGCAATAATTCCTCTTTGTTGAAAAAACCAAGTAATTGCCTATCGGAAATGGTGGAAACAATAAGTAACAATAGTAATCCGTTAAATGGGTGTAGGGTGCGATGTTTTTGTAGCAGAAGAAAAGGCGTCCTTTAGGAACTGCTAAGCGCATCCCATAAATAAATGTTCCCTGCATTTCTCTTTCTTTTTTATTTTTAATCTACGTAGATTTTTTTTTTTAAAGAACAATATTTTGCTTTCTGCTTGCCTAAGCATAACGAACCAAATGTTGTACAAGTTAGACCGGTTTTCCACCCTCTATTTAAATATGGACGATCTGCCCTGTATTATATTAAATTATGGCCATATTGCCCCTATTCACCTTCAAAAGGATGGTATTCCTGTTTTTGGTGTTATCCCTGGTTGAATGCTTTAATCGTCTTCAGGGATTTCTTTTCATCGTTCGGTTTAATGATTGTTATTCTTAGTCTAAAAGCTGGTTACCATCTAAGCTGATGACGTTTTCTATTGAGCCACCTAATGAATATTATTAACGTTTAATTTTGGTTGTGAATTTCATATTGCTGTAATCGTGCAGACGATTTACGATTTTCAGTACTCACTGGAAACGATCACGTTTTGTGGTCCTCTGTACATGAAATGGGCCGTAGAGCTTAGCCCTCCAGGTCAGGGAACCCCAGGGCTCTAGGTTGAGTATACTTTTCCCCTAATTATCCAGGAATCTAAATTTCTTCACTGAACAACACCTTTGTAGAGATAGTTTTCTCCATTTCAACACAGAATCTGTTGGTGTTGTCAAGATTTTTTACAGAGTCCACCCAGATGAAATGAGAAAATCTTGTTTGTAAAGTAAAGTAAAAGTAAAGTCATTGCCTATTTTTTCAGGCGGGCTTAACGTCCAACTACTAATCAGGTCGTGGACGGAGGCGATTAGCAAACATACTTTACTGTAACATTTCTTTTATTAACAATTAAATAAAATCCAAGGCCTAAGATCGGGGAATCGAACCCAGTACCACAATACATATTAGCTTTACAGGTTTCGCCTCTAATCGCTCGGCTACCGTGGTGCCTAAAGAAAATTTTTGCGCAAACCGACTTATACGCCATAGCCTCCATGACTTTTTCTCGTATAACTGGCCAGTCAGATCTTCATTTGCCTCATTTCTATAAGATCATATTTCAGAAAGCAGTCCTGCAGACCACCTTATTCCTCTTTCGCTCCTCCTGGAGTAGAACACTGATGCTGATCTCTGTTCACATCCAATAAAGTGGGATACAGCGCCTTGTCCTGCTTTGCCATGATCTCCGTTTCTTCATTCACTCATCAGGTCGACCCGTCCAGGGGTACCCAAAATTGGGGTACCTTTATTTTTGGGTTCGTCCAAGTTATTGGATTTACTAAGACATCTTCAAACCATTTGTAGAGGGACTAATTTTACATGAAATCTTAGCGTTGGTAGCCGTCTAACCCTAGTTTATGATCACTATCTCTTGTTTACTGCTTGTTGAAATTGAACTGAACAAATGTGTTGGTCTCCGGGCTTTAAGAAAATGGGAAAATTCACAGTTTCCGAGTGTCTTAACTCTGAGGGCCAATCATCTCTCTCTCACTCTCTCCTCTGGGTCTAAGGTCCTCGAAGGACCTTGTCCTACTCTATCACCTTTCCTCACTCCTCTCAACATGTCCTTACTCCCAGATTTCTAATATCTTCTTCTACATCATCCACAGCTACCTAATCCTCGGTCTTCCTCTTTTTTTCTCGCCTCCCCCTGAGTGCCCATTAATTATTTTTCTTGGGAAATCTGGAATCTTCCATCCTCACTAAATGCCCTAGCCATCTCAATCTTCCCCTCTTAATCCATCCTACTAAATTGGGCCAATCATTCTATCTTTAATCCTTTTTGAGATCATTGATTTTTATATTTGACGCAGACACTCTATCTCTTTTATCGAATTCGTGTGGCCTTGAAATGTTTCCTCCCTGTAAGATTTCACCATTGCAACATTTTCCTTTATTTAGGAGTAAAAGAAAGTTACAAAAATATGAGATATAATCGATGAGAGAAAAATAAAAATGAAGATCGCAGAAGAAGAATTGCTGCCGTTAAAGTAAAAAAAAAAATTATATAAATGTTGTGGGGCGGTTGAAAGAGGGTCCAGGCGACACTAGCGCGTGATTAATGATCTGTATGAGTGGTAATGGGACACTTGGTTTTTGTGGGAAGCTGCACGTTCTGGGATAACGTGGAACTGTTGGGAAAACATTATACGGTCCAGCCAAGGGAACTTTTAACTTTCTTCTAGCATCTCACACTCCATCCAGCTACCTCCCATATATTGGTTGTGGACTTCAACAACCCTAACTTTTTTGGGTTATCCACGAATCTCGACCATGATGGTGTTCCTCTACTAGGACCCTTCCCGTACTTCTTCATCGTCAACCTCATCCTCAAACTCCCTTCTTACTACGTACACATGTGACCTCAACCTGACTGTGTTCGTCTAACCAAGTCATTTTTCATTTAATGCCCACGCATACACCTCCTATAACTTTTTTTTTTTTTTTTGGTTACAAGTCATTCTCAACTTCTCTGAAGCCATACGCGATGTTTTGTGGAAAAAATAAATAATAATAACAAAAGAAAAATGATTTAAGTTAATTGTTTCAGTTTTAGTAATATTTCGTTTCTCTGACCACTAGTAAGAGGAAGTTGACCACAGTTAGGGTGTACGTACATACTAACTTAAATTATCTCCGGAAGTCTACATTCTGCCAAACCAAAAAACGTACGGACAGTACAGGACATTTCAGCCAAAACTCCTCCGACAGATAGTTGACGCTCCTTTCTACGGTGACTAACCTTACTCTTCAGAACGATCTCAACGTTCCATTCGTACAACAACTCGTCAAGACGAACTATCACCAGTTCCATACCACTCTCTCTACATGCTCTAATCCTTTTCGTGCAGTCCCTCGCCTCCTCTGACATCCCTAACAATCCTCCTCGCCGACTGAATCGCCAGTACTATACTGCTCTCTCTACTTGCTCTAATCCTCTAGTACAGTTTCTTGCCTCCTCTGACATCCCTAACAGTCCTCCTCGCCGACTGAATCGCCAGTACAATACTGCTCTCTCTACTTGCTCTAATCCTCTAGTACAGTTTCTTGCCTCCTCTGACATCCTAATAATCCTGCTCGCCGACTGAATCGCCAGTACTATATTGCTCTCTCTACTTACTCTAATCCTCTAGTACTGTCACTCGCCTCCTCTGACATTCCTAACAATCCACCTCGCAGACTGAATCGCCAGTACTATACTGCTCTCATCATATCTCATATCATATATCATATCTCAATTTACTCAATGTACACATGTTTACAGCTGGTAAATTACAAAATAAAGAAATAAAAAAAGAATCTAGAATTCTATCGTAAAACAAGACTTGGGTTTTTCCAATTTTTCCAGTTCAACAGTTTCAAACCGGAACAACGTAGTTTAGGCTCTCCCTCTCTGCTATTCCATGCAATATGTTTTTTTCGTGTTATTCGGGAGAAATATATCGCATTTCCGGCAAAAACTATTTAGTCCAGCGTCAACATTTATACGTTTAGTTGCAACTAAATTTTGAAATCCAAATTTAGTTGTAATAAAAAAGAAAATAATCTAATGTGAATACCCAAGCGTCTACGCAGCAGCGTATATTGGTCTTGTGGATACGAAAATTTGTTTTTTGTAAGTGGGTGATCTCTGAGTTCGAATCCCGCGTATAGCTACTTTGTATTTTTTTTAAAGAAGTTAATTTTAAAGTATGTGCTTCCGCCCACGTCCATGACTCCTAAGTTGTACCTGGACTTTACTTTTCTAAATCCTAAGCCCAACCCACTTCCATAAAAGACTTAAAATCAAATTTTATCTAAGAAATATTTCACAGGATAGCTACAGGATGTTACAAATCCAACAATTTCACTAAAAAGAAACATCAAAAAGGGTGATATTCCGTGTAAAATTTCTATATCGAAACTTTGACCAGAATGTTATTGCATTCCTTCCTGCAGCGAGCGGAAGTTAAAAGTTTGAACGTCCCCACAAATCAGATCATTCACGTCACAAATGGCCTCCTAACGAATGGACTCCTTTCATATAATTAATTAGACACGATTAATGTTATTAATTCATAGACTAATATTCAATAATAGAGAATGAATATATAAAATTTATTTATTTATAGTATGATAGATTTATGACGTAGTTGATATTAGCATTATAGATCAGACTAAGTGGTTAAATAGATTTTGGCCGTTCGCCAATATGGCTGACTCTGTAACGAGATCTGCCTATAAAACAATGTCTATTATATGTATATGTATATATCTTATAAAGTCTATTTGACTAATTACTATTATACTTCATTTCATGAAGTTTCCGCGGTTTGACGTTTAATTTTGTTGCTTTAAACTTTGAACAGCTGATCTTATAGTTTAATCCATTTTCTCTTAAAAGGGATGTGTTACCATGATACGAAATTTTTAGAAATTGAGTTTTTCAACCGGAAGTACCCGTTTTGCGGTCCCCAGAGTTCGAAACTGTGGTTTCTAAAAAGAAAAGTGATGCGTGTTTCTAAAATATCTACCAAAAAAAAAAAAATGCAGGGAACTGAAACTCCTTTCCTTTAGGATTATGAGAACACAAATAGTGCTCCCCAAGCGGAAGTGCTGGTTTACTGAGAGATTATTCGATTTTCTCGGAAACGGTTTCCTCTAAAATAGGGTTATATTTTCCATTTTGATTTTTATCCTTAGTAGTAGCCATGTTTATCCTTGGCCTTGACTCTAATCCATCAACAGGGATAAACATTAGGTGTTGACTATGTTTTCGTCTTACGCTACACTCGTTGACTAAAATCAGTGATATTCCACAACATTGCGGATTTAACCTCATTGTCAAAAATTCTATTTCTCTTTTTTTGGGGCTAAAAAACATGTTTTCCGTGTCAAATAATTCCAACTCAAAATGCTCTCTTCCGGGGCAAAATATTTTCCCTGGGGGAAAAAAAGTTTTCTCCAAAATTTTGAGACAGTTGTAGAGTAGATTTCCATTAATTAGATCTAGAAATTGGAGTTTAAGGTTCGGGAGTCTCAAGAGAATATACAATAGTGAAAGGATGTCGTGGGAGTTGATTTTTGAGTTCAGCTGTTCCATTTTCGTGTTTAGAGGAGTTGGAAAACCTTGTATTTCCGGTGTAAATAGGAAATGGCTGCTCTCTGATGGATGAGATAAGAGAAAAGTAATTATACGAATTACGAGGCTTGTGCTAATTTTATTGCAAACAAAATACTGTAGATGTGCACTCATTTATTATTGAATAGTTTTGATAGTGTGACTCACACTGAGTGATAGTGAGAGTGAATAGTGGAAGAACGAGAGGGTCATGGCGGTCAGTCGGACAATGCCGTGTGTGTATTGGTTATATAGGGGGCCGGTCGAAGAAGGTGTTGGCGTAGATGTGTGCCCGTGAATGAGTATACAGACAAGAGATGCACACACTGGGTGCGCTGGGCCAGTGTTTCGGTCTGTGGAGTGACATAGAGCGGAAGTGGGGAGCGAGAGAGACAGAGAGAGAGTGAGTGAACGGAACGAAGTGCTGTTTGGTGGGACACTGGGTCAGAGTTGAAGGTAAGTCCCGTACTACCTGGACTCCTCTTGCTCTAGACATCGCCCAGACTTCCCTTAGTTACGTCACACGGCTACAGAGACCGCCCGGCGGTGCATACCTCTCTCTCTAAGTCAGCGTCCTTCTTTTAACTTCAAACGTCCCCCGTTACAATACAAATCAAACCAAAGTTTTTGATGTAGTGGGTTTGGGCAAAGGACGAATTCCTTACCCCCAATTTGAGTCTCTCATTTAAGCTTATTTTTTTCCCAACTTTGAGCATTCACACGATGTTCTCTCACAAAAAATTTATTTAAATTAAAAACTTTTCATCTGTACACAAGATCGTACAACCAAGATTAATTAAAAAAAAAAGAAGAAAAGATCTCATTGTTTCTTCAGTAAACTTCCGTTAAGCTAAAACATCTGCGTTGCATACATATGTGTTGCAGACAATTCGCCAATTGTGGGGATGGGGAGGGCCCCCCTCCTCATTGCAGCGGGTCTCAAGACTTTTTGTAAGAGAACCGGAAGTAACAGAAGATGCTTTTTTATACAAGGACGTAACGTAATAATTGCAAATTAAAAAATGTTAGCGTAACGTATAATTATTAGGATATCTTCATTGGCCCATATCTTGAATAAAAGAACCACTAGTATCTTTTTTATCTTTCAGAATTATGATTTTCTCCTTGGCAAAGTAAGAGAAAATAAATGACCCTTTTTTCAGCTATAAAAGTTCGTAAGAACCTTAAAAATCTAAACAAATCTGTCTTGTTTTTTTAAAAAAAAACACCATATTATAAAACGCCTGAAAATGCTTACGAGTATTCCTACCGCAGGTCTGAATCTAAAGCTATGGATTTAGACCTAATTTAGCTCTGAATCCTCTGACTTCTAAATAAAAAAAAGTTTTGGACTTTAGGAGATTTGCTCGAAGAACTATTTGAATTTAAATGAACACGCTTTGTGTCCTATACAGGGTGTATATGGAGGAGTGGTCGAAACTTCGGGAGGTGATTCTGCAGCTCAAATGCAACAAAAAATATTCTCTTCACTTTGGCCCGATTCTCAATAGTGTCCAAGATATTTGCATTTTTAACTTTTCCGTCGATATTCGCGTTTTCCACCATAAAAACGGCCGTAACTTTTCTATCCTTTATCCTACAACAAATCTGCTTATTCCAAACGAAAGAGCATTAAATTTCCTATACATTTGCTTGGTACAGAGCCTCAAAACGATTCTTATAACAATGAAATTTTTACTTGAATGTCTAAAAATTTCGTTCTCGATGATTTTTGTTAAAATTTTCAACGGCATTTTCTCAATGGTTAATGAATCAAGGAATCACATAATTTCAGAAAAAGTTGCGCATTTATTGAGCTTCAAGATCATATGGATTTTTTTGGTTTTTAATAAAAGAAAAGTTAAAGGATAGAAAAGTTACGGCCGTTTTTATGGCGAAAAAAGCGAATATCGACAGAAAAGTTAAAAATGCAAATACCTTGGACACTATTGAGAATCGGGCCAAAGTGAAGAGAATATTTTTTGTTGCATTTGAGCTGCAGAATCACCTCCCGAAGTTTCGACCACTCCTCCGTGTACATCCTGTATATTAAAAACGATAGAATAAATTTTTTACATTTTCTAAAAACTGACTTAAATTTTGATGAAAAAAAATCTTTACACTTGCATCCACTACTTCATTTTGAGAAATTCTTCAAGGGCAATTCGTTTAAAGGGACTCTTGGGAGAGAGAATATGGTTATTTGCCTATTTTTCAGGCGGGACTTAACGTCCAACTACCAATTAGGTGACGTGGACGGAAGCGACTAGCAAACATACTTTACTATAAATTTCTCATATTAACCATTAAATAAAATCCAAGGCCCAAGACCGGGAATCGAACCCACTAAACCAACAATACATCTTAGCATTGCGGGTCTAGCCTATAATCGTCTAACATACTTTACTGTAAATTTCTCATATTAACCATTAAATAAAATCCAAGGCCCAAGACCGGGAATTGAACCTACTAAACCAACAATACATCTTAGCATTGCGGGTCTAGCCTATAATCGTCTAACATACATTACTGTAAATTTCTCATATTAACCATTAAATAAAATCCAAGGCCCAAGACCGGGAATCGAACCTACTAAACCAACAATACATCTTAGCATTGCGGGTCTAGCCTATAATCGTCTAACATACATTACTGTAAATTTCTCATATTAACCATTAAATAAAATCCAAGGCCCAAGACCGGGAATCGAACCTACTAAACCAACAATACATCTTAGCATTGCGGGTCTAGCCTATGATCGTCTAACATACTTTACTGTAAATTTCTCATATTAACCATTAAATAAAATCCAAGGCCCAAGACCGGGAATCGAACCCAGTACCACAATGCACATTAGCTTTGGAGGTCTAGAATATGGTTATTCTCCATTCTAAAATACCATTTAAGCATACTAATAACTGCTTGTTAAAAGAACTAAACCGCGCTTAAATGACTCTTGATTAAATTCTGAGTTCGTAGAAAATTGCAGAATTACCGGAAGTGCCTTTATTATTCAATTGATAGTTCACTTTTCTGTGATTTTCGTTTGTTTCTTATTTCTTCCTCAAAAATGCCTCCTAAATTTCCTTCTAAACATCCTATTGTATCAAAACGTTTTATTTGAATTATTTTTTTTGGGGGGGCGGGGACTGAAAATTCGTTTTGGGCAGTTTCCTGTTTGTGGAAAAACTCGAGAATTGTAGTAAGAGGAAGTCGTGTGTGAGTGATTTTAAATTGAAATGTTTATTTATCACAATTTTCAAAATATTGTGTATATACAAAATATTGTGGATATACAAAATATTGTGTATATACAAAATATTGTGTATATTATTATTTTTTTAAAAAAATTAATAACGTCTATTTAGATATTTTCTACAAATTAAAAACTTCTCCATTTTTTCGATTAAAAATTAAAAATTAAAATAAACGCTAAAGGGAACGCAGTGGCCCCAACCAGTTTTAATAAATGTTGTATATAAAAATTATCAAAAGGTAAATATTAATAAAAATTTATACGTAAAAAAAAAATAAAATGAAATGAAAATAAAAATAACTAGACGGAAATGAAAATCGAGAGTAGAGAAAGAGAGCAGGAATGGATAAGCGAGAGAGAGTGATCGTGGGGAAGGGAAGGAGCAATAAGCGAGTCAGTTTGGCTGATGCAGTCGTGCCAAGCATTCCTGATTGTTATCTGGTAATATTCGTGGGCGGTCCCTTTCGCTCTAAGCGCGGACCATCGATACCTATATATATAATATCGATCATTCGAAGGAAAGGAGTTTTTAATTGTGTGTGTCTATGTAAAAAGGCACACTTTAATTAAATTATAGTAAAAACTATAATAAACCATTCTGTAGAGAAAAAGGACTAAGAAATAGAAATAGAGGAAGAAGGGCCTTGTTAGGTTCTATCTTACCCGCACTAAGGGGCGGATTATTCAATATTTTGTAAGCGCTAGCAACTTTCCCATAACCCTTTTTCTCTTTTGAAAGCTTTCATAATGATATCCATTGGGGGTTTCTTATTCTCGCCCTTCGCCCATTTTGATATTCTTCAAAATTATTATTTATAGATTTGATTTGACAGATTATAATTTTTGTTGTTGATGGAGCTGGGTGGTGGATACGCATGAGAGAACGAACGAACATCTCAGTGGGTTTAGTTTCTGGTTAGAAAAAAGGAGGTAGAATTAAAGATCATCAATTAATAGCAGGACGAATGTAGTTTTGGTTGTTTTTACTAGGGGGCGGATATAAGCGAGGAATATCTTCAAGTATACACCAAAAGCGGAAGTAGAAAAATTTCTAAAAATTTACCTTCCTGAACTGTTCGCAGTCTAGAGCGTTAAACCTTCCTCCTTCAAAAAAACTAGAAAAATCCAAGGGTGCGTTCCACTAAGCGTTCACAACGACGCGAGGTTCTGCCCCCCTTTCCACTTGCTTGCGAACGTTGCGATCGAAAACCTCAAGTGGGAATGGACTATTCGGGCGTTTTAACCGTTCATGTAAACATTATAAATGGCGACCTCTAAAATAAGTCAGAAGCTTGAAGAGGTTGTTTTTTAATTTTAACCCCGTTTATATGAAGTTACAATAAACTTTATTAATTATTGGTAAAGTTGACTTGTATTAAAAATATATTCATAATTCAATTTTTATATTAGTTACATTTTCGTGAAGTATTTATAAAATTTACGTTTAAATAAAATTAAAATGTCTTTTGTGGCAACAGTAGGATATTTATTAATGCAGCGTAATAATGCTTTAGAAAGTCCTTCATCTAGTTCCGATCAAGAGTGGAATGCAATTTTACAAAATCGCAGTAGTGAAAAGCGAAAACTTAGGCCACGTATTATTCAACTATCAAAGTGTAATTGGTCGTTATTCAGTGATTTAGTGTGTAAAGGGATTAGTAATATTTCATTTTTTTAGACTTTCGAGAAACATATTTAATTATTTATATGAGATAATACTTTCATTTACTACATGTTATAATTTTTTCGGTCGCCATATTTCCTTTTAAAAATACGGCGCCAAATTTCTGAACGTCCACTTCGACCCAACACCTTAAGGTGGGGCGTTGTGAGCTTCGCGTGAGCGAAAATAATGACGTCATTAGTGACGTTTTCGCCACGACCACGGTCGTCATGTGGAACGGCGGTGAAGGTATATTTTAATCGTTGTGAGCGCTTAGTGGAACGCACCCTAAGAGGCATTACTGTCTGGATTCAAAACCCCGGGGGGCTCCGCCATAGGAAACCGGAACTCGCTAATCACTGAGCTAACCCCTTCCCTGCGAACTAAATGTTATATTTCATAAAATATTTGTTTCTTAATAAAGAAACTCGATTACAAAAAAGAATTGAACACAGTCAAATCTGTTGGCCTTGATGTGACTAAGAAAAAAGAAGAATCAAAAATTTAAAAGAAAAAAGAGAAGTAGCTGAAGTGAATTGAAAAAAAGAAAAAAAAGCTAGAATTGGACAAGCAAAGAAAGACAGATTGAGTTAATATTTTATTCCTCCTTATTCCCTGATTTAATGCATAACAAAAAATCATTCGTTATAATGAGTAGTAAGAGTACAACGCTTATCCTTTTTTTTTACCCACAAAAAGTTTTTCTGATCTGGATGGTTAGTAAGTTGAAAAAAAAGAAAAAGAATATAGAATAAAGGGAAGAAGAAGTGAAGAAGGATTCTTGAAAGAGTTTGAAGACGAAGAATCTAAACATCAACTGGTAATAATATAAAAGAATATTTGTAAAGGGGAATATAGATGGGAGTATGTGTGAGACAGAGAATGAGATAGAAGATAGCCCTAACTGATGCTGGTTGAAGCTGGAAATCGTGCAATTAACAAAGATGACTTGCGGCAAATCCTTCTATCATCTTAGCCACTAGTGTCCAAAGGGGGATTCCATCCGTTCAACCTTACCATAAACTATCGTCTGATTAATTTTTCTTTTTATTATCACTCAGTAAAAAATTTGGTGAATACTCTTTTAAATTAACAATTTATTATTCAATTTAGTGAGGGGGGCGAAGGAGGCTAGAAAAATTGATAAAGCAAATATGGAGGACGATAAAAAAAGAAGGGGAAAAATCAAAATTTGGATTATCTAAGTTGGTAATTAGAGAAAAATGTTTAGTTAAGCGTGGAATTTAGTTTTAAAAATCCCCCCCCCCACATAGTGTGCGGAATTAAAATCAGACAATGATGTGCGTTGATCGCAGGGCAAAAACAACCAAAAGTTTACAATAGTCGTAATATAGTCACTGCAAGCGACTTTTTCTGCAATCTCTCTGGGAGGGGGCTTGAGATTACCCAAGAGCATTCTGTGCTCATTCAAAAATCCTTACGTATGCATTGCTCCTAGTTAACTAGGGACGCAAGAGCTTTGAATTCTGTGCACAGAATGAAATCATGCTCGTACTGAGAGGTCTGAATCTCAATCTAAAAGGTAAAAAAAACGGGCATTGCACAATGGTTGAGAGCTTCTACATATTTGTGTTGAGGGCTTCTATTTTTGTAGAAAACTCATTAGGCCCCTTATGTGATCATTATCCGACCTAGGTGCCAGGCACTTTTCAGTAAAAGTTTCCTTGCCTAATGTGAGCTTTCAAACGGTATATCATTTGCCCAGGATTCCATTTTATCCTTCGTATGAGAAATTACGTTTGTTTTTGCAAGAAAACGTGTTCACGAGCACGTTTGTTAGTTATCAAGTTGTTTAATTCATTGAACACTCTTTTAGATGAAGAATAACTTATGCTTCGAAATGTTATCAATTTTTTTAGAAAATCTATCTGTCTTTCTAACCGTGTCATCAGAATTCGAATTCAGACTAAAACTTTCTGAGTAATAACATTTTTATTGCAAAAAAAAGTAATGATTTTAGAAAAAAAAAATTAAAGTGACGTCACTCAAATATGAAGTTGGCCATTACGTCATTTGAACTCCACTTTAGATGTACTACACACAGTAGATCTATGGACATTACTTACTGGTTCACCCTGTATACAGGAAAAATGATTTTCAAGAATAGTTTGTGCTGGCCACGCCCTCTAGTAACGCCCCCCCGTATATATATATCTATGAACACCGTGTTGATAGTGGAACCGCCTAGAAATTTAGTGGTTAATTCCCTTTTATGGGTCGTTAAAGAATAAAGTATTAATGGCACAGTAACCAATTTTCCCAACAGTTCAGTACAACCAGTAAAAGATTATTTATTAACGTACACACACAAAAATACCAAAAAAAATAAAATGCCCCTTAAAAACCCCCTGATAACAATTTATTTTTTTCTCCCACTCCTTCATTTCCCTGGCCGCCGTTTTGTTTCCTACATATTTCTGCATAATTTAGAAGGCATTGGTTGACAACAACAAGGGAAAATAGAAGGAGGTAGTTCAGTAGCTAACCCTGTTCAACTCCATGCGACCAACCCGTTCATATAGCGTATTACACCCCAACAAAACAAAACAAAACAAAAAAATGGTTTCCAACAAATCACGACAAGACATACTAAAATATAAAGTATAATAACTAGTGTCCTCCATGTTAAAATAATAAATGGTTAAAATACGTTACAACAGAAAGAGAAATGTCCAGATGTTAACCGCTCCATAAACTGTTAAAACATTTAGGAGTATTAACTTCTTTTTTCAGTATTTCCAAACCATATTGTCTCTATTCTGCACTCTTCACCTGATACCGCTACTTCTGTATCTCCCCTCCAATAATGGTGTTTTACTTATTAATTCTACTTTAAAAAAACTCAATAAAAAAATGCTAGTTTTTATTTACTATATTCCTCAATTATAATATATTTACAATGTATTTTCATAGCACATTAATTGATCATGAAATATTAAAATGTTTTGTTATTTGCTATGCTAGAGAGAGAGAGAGAGAGAAAACACATTTTGGTACAAAAACGTTTATGCTTTTACAAAAATATACATATATAACAATAGTAAATAGACAAGGCTTTAGCTACAAATAATATATAAAGACCTAAATATTATTTATCACTTTTATACCGACGGTACATATACAGGGTGATCCATTTTAAGACGGCTCAAATGCATTTCATGCTTAAACGGGTTGATCTGAGCTTAAAAAAATGGTAGAGGAAAAATTTGTTACCCGGTCACCTTTAGTTTCAAAATATGTGACTTGATTTTTTGATTTCTGCCCGCATACGCGGCTGACGCGCGACCAAAAGTGAGGGTTTGCAGTTGGCCCTCATTTTCATATAAACAGTTTTAAAGAGTATAAAAAGTTGTGAAAGAAACCGGAAACCGCAATTCGTTATCTTTAAAATTAAAGGTGCTAGGCCATTTTTCAAAATCTGGTATTTATTAATCATATTTCAATTTTTTAATTTGTCATCAAAGAGAAAGAAGAGCACGCGATAGGTCATTTTTATGTATTTTTGCATCCCCTTTCTACTAAAAATATTGCCCAGGCAGTAAAGCTAGTATTTTTTCTTAATATCAGGAAATAGAATAGAATAGAAAAGAAATTTATTATTCTGGGAGAATTGTCCCCTAAGAATAAACACAGGTACAATTAGAGGCCTTAATAGTTTGGCCTGTGATTATACAGAAATTAAATAAATAAATAAGTATTTACAAAAAGTGAAAATAAAAATAACAGCAGAAATTAAGGAAATAAATTAAAACAATTAAAATTTCGGAGGAAGCTGGATAGAAAGGAGATCACTGAATAGACGGGATTTAAAGATAGATAGGGTAGGAGCATGGCGGACAGATGGATGGTAAGGAGTTCTAGAGAGTGGTAGCACGTATTAGGAAGGATTAGTCAAAGGCGGTGAGAGGGAATATAGAGATCGGATGAGCAAGATCTGGTATTACGGGAATGGTTCGAGGATTTAAACTTAAGGAGTTGAAAAATATAGGAAGGCCTTTGAGACTGGAAAGAAGCCAAAGAATATTGGCGGCGATAGACAGGAAAAAGCCATTTCAACTCATCGTAGCAGTGCGAAATGCGAGTGTCTCTGGAAATGCTGAGAATAAATCTTATAAAGCAGTTCATGAGGCGCTTGAGCTTAGCTTCAATATCACCAGAAAGACCGCCATACACTAAGCAACCATAGTCGAAATAGGGGGGAACATAAGAGAGGAAACTAGGAGTTGTCGGGTCTTAATTGGAAAAAGGTGACGGGAACTATTAAACTGCTTTAGGATATGGATAATAAGTCGTGATTTTTCTAAAAAAAAATCATATGTTAAGAGCTTTAGATGTTCTCAAGCATACACAAAATGGCTAAAACGTAATTTTACAACTGTTACAAACAAGAAGGTTTAATAATTGTTTGGTAATTTTGGGAGAATTGCGTTTAATTACCAAAAAAAAATTGGAAACAATAAGGAGGGAAGGGATTAACTCAGTGGTTAGCGTCTTCTATAGATCTTGGGTTCAAATCCAGCGGCTGGCTCTTACTAAGAGCTTCGAGAATTAACTACAAGAGTTCACTGTCCAATTGCAGAGTGCACTAAAAGAAAAGAAAGCTCTGGGCGCCAATAACCTCAGATGTGGTTGTGCCTGAAATTGGAAAACAAAGTACACACACAGAAAATTGGTCTATGAAACATTCTCGGAGCGGTGGTGATCGCTTACGTTTTTTAACTGTTCCCACCCACGCTTAGAAACTCGTCCCGCGGGTCATGTAACTGGCTGCTGTATTGGTTTGTTCATCTGAAAGAAAAATTTCTTGTGGTTATACACTTTCTGAAAGTAAAATCGCGCTACAGAACGCTGTGTTCTTCAAAATTACTTCCTTCGAGCGTACCCGCCATCGTGCAACTAAGACCTTAAAGGTTATGTTTACGTAACTATTAATCGAACAGCTGATCACCACTTTTCGCAAGGTTACCAACTAACACTTACAAAATATCGTACAAGCTTGCTGCTTGAAGTTCCCACTTCTTCTTCTTCTCCTCCAACTAAGTTCCAGGTGTGACTTATTTCATCTTTAAATGTTCTGCAATGTTCTTCCATCTCTTCTGACACCTGAGAAGAACTTGCTGTGTTTTATCAATACCACAACATTCGTACATGCGTGGCACACTAGCACGTGTTTGAATGCCACGTCATATATGTATATATATTTAATAGATTAATATCCTGCCAACTATTTAATGGCCCCAAACCGTTCTCAAGAGATTGGCTTCGTTTCAAATAATAATCCATCTTATTTTCTTTTTTTTTTATTAACATATTCATAATGGTGTCATTAGCCAGTAAATTTCGTAGACCATTTGAGAGAATGAAGTACTCTAATAATATTATCAATTAATTTGAAAGACACATTTTCAAATCTTAGAATTGGGTAAATTGTACTTGTTGTAATAATTTCTTAAAACAGTTAATTTAAGTAAATTTAAATTTGGCAATTATCTAGTAGTTTCTGATTTTTTTTTAATTGTAGTTCTGTCGCTCTTTGCTTTGGA
This sequence comes from Rhodnius prolixus, assembly GCF_049639745.1. Classification (NCBI taxonomy): domain Eukaryota; kingdom Metazoa; phylum Arthropoda; class Insecta; order Hemiptera; family Reduviidae; genus Rhodnius; species Rhodnius prolixus. The sequence continues at coordinate 5,671,361 of NW_027411593.1, read as the reverse complement.
TAAGATCACTACTGATTGAAAAGCAAAGACTACTTAAAGGTCTAAAGCAATCTAATGGTCTTGTTCTGAGATAGAGAGAGAGTGATGAGCTTGAGTTTGGCTGCGGGTGCGCTAAACCCAAGCAATTGTAGTCATCAATTACCTGTACCATGTGTGCTCGTTTTATGGTATTTCAAGGCACGCGTTATAAGTGTTTTTAGGCACGGATATGCTTAGCAGTAAAGGTGCTATGTTAGGAGGTTATAACCTAGCCTATAGGCTAGACCCGTAAAGCTAAGATGTATTGTTGGTTAGTGGATTCGATTCTCCCGGTCTAAACCTTGGATTTTATTTAATGGTTAATATGAGAAATTTATAGTAAAGTATGTTTGGTGGTTATAGGCTAGACCCGCAAAGCTAAGATGTATTGTTGGTTAGTGGATTCGATTCTCCCGGTCTAAACCTTGGATTTTATTTAATGGGTAATATGAGAAATTTATAGTAAAGTATGTTAGGCGGTTATAGGCTAGACCCGCAATGCTAAGATGTATTGTTGGTTAGTGGATTCGATTCTCCCGGTCTAAACCTTGGATTTTATTTAATGGTTAATATGAGAAATTTATAGTAAAATATGTTAGGTGGTTATAGGCTAGACCCGCAAAGCTAAGATGTATTGTTGGTTAGTGGATTCGATTCTCCCGGTCTAAACCTTGGATTTTATTTAATGGTTAATATGAGAAATTTATAGTAAAGTATGTTAGGTGGTTATAGGCTAGACCCGCAAAGCTAAGATGTATTGTTGGTTAGTGGATTCGATTCTCCCGGTCTAAACCTTGGATTTTATTTAATGGTTAATATGAGAAATTTATAGTAAAGTATGTTTGGTGGTTATAGGCTAGACCCGCAATGCTAAGATGTATTGTTGGTTTAGTGGGTTCGCTTCCCTGTGTCTAGGCCTTGGATTTTATTTAATGGTTAATATGAGAATTATTTATTAGTAAAGTATGTTTGTTAGTCGCCTCCAAACATGATACCTAATTGGGGTAGATGGACGTAAAGCCCACCAGAAAAACAATAGGGATTACTTTACTAGTTTTTCTTTTGTTATTCTCAGGGGCGCCAAGAATTTTTCTTTTCCATTTTAATTACACACTCACACACACAGAAACCAATTCGTAAAAAAAAAACCCTGTGGCATTTCCTGTAAATCGAAAATCAGCCCGATTAAACTAACTTCCTGTTTACGTACTATACAGAAATAATCCTCCAGTCGCTCAAATCGATTGAATTCACGTGTACTGAATCATCCTATTTATATATTCTATTGAGAGTTCCGTAAGAATGAAATAAATAATATAAATAAATAATATAAGAGAAAAATTATGTATATTTTGTTTATATGTAATAAATATGTATGTATTACATTGAAATATTGAATATGTGAGAATGTTAGTTAAGATGGTGTCAATTCTCCACCTTTCTTTACCATCTTATATATATATGTGTGTTAAATTCATTTGCATTTTGTATAAAAACAAGTAAAGGAGTGAAAAAGATTTATCTGTGTGGTGGAGCTAGAGTTCGTTTTATTTGTCTCTCTTTATCACATAATTTAAATATCATAAACAATTTTTGTCGTAGTCACTTAATAATATTACCTTCTATTTTTCCACAAAAAAATAAATAAATAAAAAGTAAAAATATATAAATAAAATAAAAATAAATGACGCGTCAAGAGAACTTGTTCCTGTTATCAGTTTGTACACTCGTGTAATCAACTTGGATATAATAGTCGACGCGTCAACCGTTTCCTTAAAAATGCGGAATATCAAACCGTTCTCGATAATATCTTTGTGTGTGTTTTTTTTAATTTATTTTTTTACATTCTCTAGGTTAACTATAGTAAGAGAATGTAATCGTGAGTATCCGCTTTTGCTGTCTCCTGATATCCGGTTAGGTGCCAACTGAGGATACGACAATATGAGGTTTTTGGTTAAAAAATTCTTTGTATCTATAACTTTTTTGAATCGATAACTTTTAATTATAAAGGGAAATTCGATTTAAGGGCACTTCTGTGAGAGAGAGAGACAGAGCGAGCTAATTAGACTATCCTCTAACATGCCATTACTGTTTATTGTACAGGGTTTAGATTAGATTAGATTGTACAAGACGGGCGGTTCCACCAAAAAAAAAAGGGTAAGGAACGCAGGCAATCCTGATGCCCATTGTTCCCCGCCCACCCCTCATCTCATGAGAGATACCGGGGTTTAAAAACAAATCCGGCTAAAAATTACCAGATACTAATATAATAACCTAACAAAGTAGCAACAGGACACTAGGGAGCTTGACGACTCAATCGCCCAGTGCACTGAATAAACCTAGAAAGTTCTTTAAGATTACCAGATGCTACAATCTCCGGTAGGGAGACATTTGACCTTCCGAAGACGAGGAATCTAGTTTTAGAATAAACTGGGCACACCTCAACAAAGTGCCTCACAGTTTCATCGGACTCACCACAGCCAGCACAATTTGGCGACTGGATTAGGCCACATTTAAAAAGATGATATGCTAAATTCGCATGTCCACTCAACACCTGAACCAACTGGCGGATCCGGGACCTGCTAAAACCAACCATATCCGTTCTTGACAGGCCAAGGATTTCCTTAGCCTGGCGGCAGTCAGTTCGGGATCTCCACCGTTTCCGATGTTCTTTCAAAATCCACTGTTCCACCTCTGTTCTACAACGTCGATAGGATACAGGGATAATGGGCTGAGGAGTCATTGTTATCAACGCAGCTCCTTCCTTTGACTGTTTCATCAGCAAGTTCGTTACCCGGAATCCCAGAATGACCAGGAGACCAAGGAACTGAAACAGTATTCAAAGCTCCTAACAAATTGAGAGCAGCAAGACAAGAATTGACCGAAATTTGTACAGGGTTACCAAATTTGATGAAAATGAAAGCAACGGAAGTACCGCTTTTTGAACAGATTTTCTCTTATTTTAAGATTTTCTCGTAAATGGTTACTAAAATTTTATTTAAAACATTTTCCAGTGGTTGGAAACATTTTTACCGAAATATTGACTTTAAGGGCATTTCTAAAAGAGGCCATTGGGGGGGGGGGTAGATAGATTCCTTCTAAAGTGATAAGAATTAAGTTTTCCAATAAAAGTTTAAAATAATAGGGAAGAGGAAGTTCATGCCAGATTTTCCACGAATTTATTGTGGCAGTAAGTTCCTTTTTGTTCGTAAGTTAGTTGCAGCTACGATAATCGATTTCTCTGGATAGTAGTTTCAACCTCAGGGGTTCGATTCTAGAGTGAAGTAAAGTAGTAGGCATTTTTTCAGGCGGGCTTTACGTCGAACTATCTAATTAGGTGTTGTAGCAAACATACTTAACTGTAAATTTCTCATATTAACCATTAAATAAAATCCAAAGCCTTGACTGAGAATCGAACCCACTAAACCAACAATAGATCTTAGCTTTGCGGGTCTAGCCTATAACCGCCTAACTTACTTTACTATAAATTTCTCATATTAACCATTAAATAAAATCCAAGGTTTAGATTGGGAGAATCGAATCCACTAACCAATAATACATCTTAGCTTTGCGGGTCTAGCCTATAACCACCAAACATACTTTACTGTAAATTTCTAGTCTCTTAACCGCTCGGCTGTAGTGACGCCTGACTCTAGAATATGTTTCCCAGTATGACTCAATAATCCAAAAGCTATACATACGGTGGGGGGGGGGAGAATAATAGAGACACTATCGTGACAAATTAATCAGTTTGGTGTTGAGTTTTTTGACTTCACTTATGTTGGAGTTTTGCACTACACTTTGCACTATATACTTACTATACTTTTCAGTAAGTTTAGCGTGAAAACTAAAACTCTGCACCAAACTGATTTGGCCTACCTCTGATGGTGGATGAAAAGTCAATACCGGTCAGTGATACTATGACGTATATGACGCTATGACGTATATTATCCAACATAAGTAACCACATCATCAGCTTAGCTCTTTATCTTATACAAATTTCATGACTACGCGGGTAAGCATAAGATGCTTTCAAGATTATATAACTTTTAAGCTTAAATGAATATTGTTTTATAGAAAGAAACTGAATGAAAATTACCTACTGAATGAAATGCCTTTGTGAGAGAAGTCACTCACATCCTGTACTAGAAATTGTTCGTGACAAAATGTAGCCATTAAATCCAGGAAATGATTATTTAAAAACGATACTATTTGCAAAAAAAAACAAAAACAATAAGGGCACCAGTTATTGTTTGATTTGTCGAGTATACCAATCGATTCATTCTCATGCACTGGTGAAATTGTTTTGTCTAACTTCTATACTAACCTCCCACGACACCAAACTCGATCTATTTGGTGTTGAAGGCCTGCTACTCTGTCTCTCCCTTCTCCACAATGCATAGAGGCATGTCTGATTTTGTTCCTTAACATGCAGTTAAAAATTGTCTGCAACTCCAGACTATCAACTAGAGTTTACTATCGTACTGAAATGTAAACAATGATAAACTAAAAACTATAAAGGAACAAAAAACTTTTTCTCTCTACGTGTTTATGAAAAGAGAGGGAAAATGCATAAATCTAAGTTATAGTTTACTTGAAATTATTTCCTCTTTTTTTTACTTCTCTTACCCCTCTTAAAGAGTACCTTAAAGATCCTTCCGGTCGCTAAGTTACAGTCAGGTCTCCTTACGGGAGGATCTAATGGAAATATGACGTTTCCGCTTTCTGTGTCTTTCCTCTTGGAGATTTTTTTGTCCTTAACAATACCTAAAAAAAAAAACACTTTTCCAGGCTACAAGAGCTTAAGTATATTTATTTCCAGAAAAACTCGTATTTCGAGCACTTATCATGTTGGCAATTCTTTCTTCAAATAGGGGAGATTAATAAAATGACTAATATTACAGGGAATAATCGGTATAAGTAAATAAATGAAATAAGATCGATGTGTAATAATACGTCTGAACAGTCAATCTGTTGTTACCCCATTATATACGAATAGCAACAGATTCCGTGATATATTCACATTATGTGAGGATAAGGACTTAAAATATAACGCATATTTCATTCAGTTACATTAAATGACAGAACTAACCTATAGTTTAGTTTAGCCTAGGACATTTTCGTTCCTATTTCCTGTAAAAATCTATAGTTATTGTGTCAACAGGTGTTTTAAATAACAGTGGTTTAACCACGCGATATAATGGCATATTCTATCTCAAGTATTAGGAATCTTATTACTATTTCTAGCCACTAGAAACAGGTAGTTCCGGTAATCTTACTCATTTTTTATGAAACGGAAATAGAAATTTTGAGATTCCTTAATCACGAAAAAGTGTTGTTTTTCGTTTTTTTTTTTAAATCGCTCCAACAATTTGTCTATCAAGTGTTCAGTCAAAAAAACTTCTTCAAATTGGGTTGTATAATTTTTCTAGATTAAATATTTTCTTAAAAAAAGGGTGGAAAACATTGATTGGTGGTGGGAGATTAAAGAAAATCGATGGTGCTATTGGAGAGAAAAATCCTCATAAAAAAAAATCGCATCATTTCAGCCAAAACTGTGGTACCAAGAGCGGAAACAGTATCAATACGGAATATACCAACTGTAATAAACGTATTCACACCACCATTTCAGTCCTTAGCGAAGTATCCGGTTAAAAAAAAAAATCCAAAGTCAATTAGATTTGTCCGGAAATGGATTTTAATCACGTTATTTTGCACTTTAATTTTCAATATTTAATATTTAATACAGTAATTGCACTGAAATTAAATCTTGCAGGTTTAACTATACTCTCAAATCATCCCAAGAACTGTAATAATTTTTTTCTCCCCCCCCCCAAAATCCCTTCATTACTACTTCCTGTTTGGGCGAATTTTAGTAACAGGTTCCTTCTTTAGGGTGCCCAAAAGGGCTTCCTGGGATTTTTCGGTTTTTGACCCTAAACTTGAAATAGGCGATGTGCTGCAAAACCACTTTTTTCTGTTCCTCGGTTACTTTAAACTAATACTTCCGGTGTAAATCAAATTTGCATTGGCTTTCGCCATACAGCCAGCATCGTCTAGGTGCTTATCACTAGAATATCACTCACTCTCCATTCTTACTTATAAATACATTCGCTTCACACATTCATCCCTTCTCTACTATACAGGGTGAACCAGTAAGTATTGTCCATAGGCCTACTGTGTGTAGTACATCTAAAGTGGAGTTCAATGACGTATTGGCCAACTTTATATTTTCCACTGTTCCTGAGTGACGCCACTTTAATTTTTTTTCTAAAATCATTACTTTTTTTTTTCAAGAAAAATGTTATTACTCAAAAAGTTTTAGTCTGAATTCGATTCTGATGACACGGTTAGAAAGACAGATAAATTTCCTAAAAATTGACACCATTTTGAAGCATAAGTTATTCTCCAAACAGCCTCAATCTTTCTCCGGAAACTGGGAAAATAAAATTAATCGAAATTTTTAAGAAAACTCTATAGGCCCTTATGTAATCATTATCAGACCTAGGTGCTGGCACTTTTTTATAAAAGTTTCCTTTATTTAATGGGCTTTCAAACAGTATTTCATTTTCCAGGATTCCTTTAATCTTCGTATGAGAAATTACGTTTGTTTTGCAAGAAAACGTGTTCACGAGCACTCAAGAGTGTTAGTTTATCAAGTTGTTTAATTCATTGAAGGCTCTTTTAGATGGACCAATAGTCAATTTTAAAGTCATTGAACTCCACTTTAGATGTACTACACACAGAAGGCCTATGGACAATACTTACTGGTTCGCCCTGTATACAACTATTTACATACAAACTTACAACTAATGGATGGATCGGTACTCTATATTCCTGCCATCCTTACAGATTAACCGAAATTAAAATCACGTAATCCTTCTCTAATCATTTTCTTGCATTCATTCTAATCCGGCTATAACTTGTAAATACATTCATATTTCTGTGCTAGCTCTGCTACAGATTTAAGCACATAGATGTTGGTGGAGAATATTATGTCTTCGTAGCGAAATGGTGCATCTAAATACCTGTATAAGTCGCCAAAATATTCGTTTCCTTTCTACTACATAACGGTGGACATATAATTATTACGAGGGTCGTTTGAAAAGTCCGTGCAAAAATAAAAACTACTTAATTTTTTTGGGGTAAACCTTTTTTATTTTTCAACATAGTCTCCTTTTAGGCTTATACACTTCGTCCAACGCTGCTCTAGTTTGTTGATCCCTTCCGAATAATAGGATTTGTCCAAGTCTGAAAAATAGCCATTCGTTTCTGCAATCACCTCCTCGTTTGAATAAAATCTTTTTCCCGCCAGCCATTTCTTCATATTGGGGAACAAATAGTAGTCCGAGGGAGCCAAGTCTGGAGAATAGGGGGGATGTGAAACGAGTTGGAACCCTATTTCCATTAATTTTGCGACCACAACTGCTGAGGTGTGAGCTGGTGCGTTGTCGTGATGGAAAAGGACTTTTTTGTGGGCCAATCGTGGGCGTTTTTCTTGCAGCTCGGTTTTCAAACGGTCCAATAACGATGAATAATATGCACCTGTAATAGTTTTACCATTTTCCAGATAGTCGATGAGGATTATTCCTTGCGATTCCCAAAAGACAGTCGCCATAATCTTTCCGGCCGAAGGAACGGTCTTCGCCTTTTTTTGGCGCAGATTCCCCCCTTGGTAACCAATTGTTTAGATTGTTCTTTGGTCTCAGGAGTGTAGTGATGTTTCATCCACAGTGACGAAACGACGCTTAAAGTCCCTGCGGATTCTTCTGGAACAGCTGCAAACCATCCTTGCAACACTTCACACGATTTGAAAATCACTTGACTTTCTCGATTCAAACGAATGCTAAACACAAAGAAATAGACCGATCTGGCTGAAACTTGGTGTGTGTTCTTCCAAGAGATGCTACTAACTAAACATAACCTCGATACGCGCCAGTAGTGCTAGCTCTCTGACTTTGCACGGACTTTTCAAACGACCCTCGTATATGTTTGAAATCCTCCTCCTCATTGCAATGCTCTGCTACAGACGAAAAATGTTCACCTAATCGAAATGCTTTCCTTACTTAGAGAAATTAAAAATGGAATCTAAAGGTGCAACAACTCCTGTACATACAAGGACTAAACCAAAAAAAGTAGATAATTTTAATTTATAAAAGGTTTCAATACACTACAAGACTCTTAACCATAAAATATGGTAAAAACCATCAAATATGGTCTCAAAAAAAAAACAAGTTGAGCTTCATAATGACCATAAATGGGTGGCCCCTCAGTTCACTTCTTTATTCAACCTCACCTCACACCTTAGAACATAGAACGGAGTGTTGCCTAGCGACCCTTACCCAGCTAGTTTTATTTACAAACCGAACCGACAGGCCGACTATGGTTATATACAACGATAAAAAGTATAAAAATGGGATCCAAAACCATTTTTTTTTTTTTTTTTCAAATGATTGTGATTTTCCATTTTGGGAAAAACACCAACAGCTTGAAAAGAATTTTTAACCATATTTATTAAAGTATATTTTAACTAAATATGGTAAGAAATAAATTTTAAAGAATTCTACATAAAAAGATGGTCATCTTGAATATCACTGCCTCTCTCTCTCTCCATCTTTGTATGTATTAGCGAGAGTGAGAGAGTATGAATGGGAGGAGGGAAAGGGGAGGGAAAATATTTTATTTCCTTGTGATAAGATGCAATGAAAATAATAAACTAATTCTGCAATATTTGTGCATACATTCTCATAAATAAATAAATAAAATAAATAACAATTTCTATTTAAATAAAATTTAATTGACTAACAGCTGTTTACTTGTAATTGTATTTGGAGTTATTTTTATAGAACATGCTATAAAAATGGTGGTGTGCAAAAACGCCACTAGTGCTGCACGAGAAACGAGACAAATCTCGGTCTCGGTCTCGGTCTCGGTACCGAGACCGAGACCGAGACGGAGGCGAGACTTGAGCAACCGAGACCGAGACCGAGATCGAGACATGATATATATCTCGTCGAGAAATCTCGGTCTCGTCTCGGTTTTTCAAATATTAATTTTTAGCTACAAAATTATAAAATTGTGTTCTTTATTAATAAATAATCATTACGGGTATTGAATTAATTATTAAAAGATACGATTTTATTATATATGTTCAATATTACTACATCTATTTGACTTCGAATTACATAAGTAAAGTAAGCAAAGTAATCGCCTATTTTTTCAGGCGGGGCTTTACGTCCAACTACCAATTAGGTGTCGCGGACGGAGGCGACTAGCAAACATACTTTACTGTAAATTTCTCATATTAACCATTAAATAAAATCCAACGCCTAAGACCGGGAATCGAACCCAGTACCACAATACACATTAGCTTCGCAGGTCTCGCACCGCTCGGCTACCGTGGCGGCCCCCTTCGAATTACCTAATTTTTACATAAATTCACTAAATTTCACTATTCATATCATTCATTCATTCAATTTCATAAATTTCACTATTAATAATCCAATACTTTGAACTTAGATATTATTTGAATTATATTTTAGAATTTTGGAATTAGTGAATTTGAAAAAAAAGACTATCTATGCACCTAAAAAATATTGCCACAAATTTTCGTTTTTAAGATACACTTTGCCCAAGCATAAAAGAGCTTTTACTGAGTCAGAAGTTGGAGAAGATCTTCTATTGGTCATTATCATCGCAGCTTGCGAAAATAATCTTTCCGATGGCACTGAAGTTGCACAGATACTAAAAATATCTTTCGCCATTCTAGACAAATTTTTGAAGGAATTCTCAAGTGTTTTCCACCATTCTAAAATGTCAACGTCTACTGGTGCTTGGTCTAATTTGGTGTAATTAATTATTTCTGTCTTCAATGCTTCGGTGATATTTGCTGATTTTTGGGCAAATGGTGCAAAAATATTGATGCAGTCGTCGTCGTCGCCAAAGGTGAATCATCAGATTCTTTATCTTCACCAACAGCCATAACTAATGGAGCGGGAAGTTTGTTGGGAGGTGTATTTTTTATTTCACGAATCGACTTGTTATAGGAGGCAGATATGTTATTTGGGTCTTTCATTTGGCGCGTTTTTAACATCTTTTTGAAATTATATAAAGATATATAACAGTAATAGTAACATATGATGCATTGAAGTGTAAGTAGTTGTCTTCTTTTACACACATTTTCATTACCAATATATAAATTAAAATAATTATTAGAAAATAATAACATTTTCTGAAAAGATTATTAATAGCAAACCGCTTTTAATACTTAAACAAAAATTCAAAAAACCGAGACCGAGACCGAGATATCTCGACGAGACCGAGACCGAGACCGAGACTTGAGCGACCGAGACCGAGACCGAGATCGAGACTGCATAAAGTCTCGCCTCGTCTCGGTCTCGTGCAGCACTAAACGCCTCCATGATTCTTGAAATGTGACTTTTTCTGGAGTCTTGAGGTTGTGCTGAACGATTCACACACACACACCAAGAACTGTTTTTTTTTTTTCTGGACAAACCACTTTTCACGTAGTTGTTATTTCCGCTGTAAATGATTTACGCGATCACTAGTATAGTGAGAGAATAAAAAAATTAAAAATTTTGTATCACTTCGGCCAACACGGGCCTTTTCTATGCATTTCCGTCTTTAGACAATGTTCTCTCTCGTTGCACACAGTACTTTACATCATCAGCTGACTTCAAAGGAAGTGAAAATGAAAAGATGCTCGCCTGGGATTTTCAGGCGGAGCCTTCTGTGTAGAGTCGACTGCGCTACTATTTGCGATCCAAATAATGTTTAACACTATTACTGGGGCTCCAGATATATGAATCCGTGAAAAACATACTTGATTAATAGGATGAAAAAATTAATACCATTTTCAGTCATGGTAAACTTTATTATGCCGTGAGCTTTCGACCTAGGGACTAGGTCATCTTCAGGGCTAATTTACAATATACTGTTTTACATCATTAGAAGGTTGATGTGTCTTCTGTCTTGCCTATTCTGAGTCCTACATCTCTAATGATGCAAAATATTTCATTGTCAATTAGCCCTGAAGACGGCTTAGTCCCTAAAGGTCGAAAGCTCGCGGCATAATAAAAAATATATCATGACTGAGACTGGCAGTTATTTTTTTGATCCTATTGAAACTATGAATCAGTCACCAAAAATAATGAACAGTAAATACTTGATTAACCTAAAACCATGCATAATCTCTTCAAATAAGAAGAGTTGTAAATTATTTTGGAAAAATGATCTATTTGAGCTGGAGGAAAACAAAATAACTAATGAAAAATTAAATTATGAAATGGCTAAAAAACCCATCTGCGACCCACAATTTGAACCACTAGTCTAGATAAAGAATTCGTAATAATAATTTTTAAATAATAAATAATAATTTTTCCCTCCCAAGACATTTTATCGTATCATTTCAAAACGTGACTCACTTGTTGGGCTGTAAACATCGACCGAACATTTTAAGATAAACAATGGCGAATAGATTTGAATAGAGTGGCTAAATAGAAAGAAGAACGCAAAACTAGCGGTCAGACCACTAAAGTAGAGCTCATTAGCTGAATTGTGCCGAAGAAAGGATGGGACTAACTCCAAGAAGGTGGATATAGGGGCTTCTCTTAACTGGACAGACTCATTTGGAGAATCAAAAACAAGCAATGTTTACCATACTCCATTTTGCCATGTCTTGCATTAATGTGACAACATGAAAAGGCAATTACTGTCTGAGGGGGCGAGTGGTTGAGTTCTCTGTTTTGAAATTCGGCTCAAACAAAAATTAACTTTGAAAATTGGTCTCAAAAATACAGCATAACTTAATTAATGTTTGTAACAAGTCTGTAGAAAAACTGCTTATATCTAGCAGAACAGTCTAGATGCAATCATATCTGTCTTGGCTTCCTGTTTGGCCATTGCACTTGCGCTTTAATACAGTCACAGACCCACGCACGGACCAATTTCCTCTCCAGCTGTTAGCGGAGAAAAAGAAAACTTGTATGAAGATTCACACTACTTTTTCTTGCTACGATATAACTTATAAGGACATTTTAACCGTCATAATTCCCAAAATAAAATTTCGCCCACAAAATTTTTTAATTGTAAACATTCGATATAAATGCTAAGTTTAAAAGAAAATAAATAGAAGGTAATTAGAGTTAGTTCTACAAATCACCTTTTCGGACTCAGGGGTTCTCATTGTTCACCATCCTTTCCTTGATTAGTTAGAGAAAGAATAGCATGTGCTAGACACGCTTACTGCGACGTCAAACTGACGCCAAGCGACTACACTTTGTACGTAACCGAAAGTCAATTAATAAACATCATTAAGAATGCGACCTTAGAGCTGTGCTAAGTGGTATGACAAAAAGAAATTTTTACGCTTCGTTAAAAATGTTTGGTGGTGATCTTGCCGTCAAGCCAAAGATGATTTGGCAATGTTCTTTTTGGTGTTTTAGCTTTCTCCTTCTGGCGGGGAGGGGGGAGCCCAGTTGGTAAACAAAAAAGATTGTCCCTGGAATTTACTGGATAAAGATACTCCAGCAAAGCCAGGCGGCCGGCCATTGGCTTGTTAGATCTTAAGACTCTTTCGAAAGTTGTGTTAGATTAAGAAAGCTGGAAGAATCACATGAAACCTACCTAGGTCCTGTAATGAATAACGAGTAACCGAGTGTGAGCACGTGTTGCATTAGTAGGGGCTGCTTGAGGGGCCGCGGTAGCTCGGAACTCTTCAATTAATCAAATAATTTGGCACAATTTGGTGATATTTGTTCAAATGCTACTCCCCTGGTGATAAACTTAAAGTAATCAGATAGTTGACCAACGCTTTCCTCAAGCTCTTTGTGTAGCCAAGCGGTTAGAGGGGAGGCTCGCAAAGCTGAGGTAGCTAAGTGGTACTGGTAATAGGCTAAGCGGCTAACTGGCAAAGCTTTATCTTGCTTTTGGATGATCGGAAGCACATGTTTCAGGCTATCCTGGCTTCGCCCCTCCCTCGTAAAAAGAGAGGGAGAGTGAGAGACGACAGTCTAAAAACTCTAAAAATATACACAAAAATATACTAAAATTATAATGAACAGTATAAGGCGCCACGATAACCGAGCGGTTATAGGCTAGACCCGCAAAGCTAAGATGTATTGTTGGTTAGTGGATTCGATTCCCCCGGTCTCTAGGCCTTGAATTTTTATTTAATGGTTAATATGAGAAATTTACAGTAAAGTATGTTAGGCGGATATAGACTAGACCCGCAATGCTAAGATGTATTGTTGGTTAGTGGATTCGATTCCCGATCTACGCCTAGTATTTTATTTAATGGTTAATATGGGAAATTTACAGTATAGTTAGCTAATCGTCTCCGCCCAAGACACCTAATTTAGTAGAGTTAGATGTAAATCCCGCCTGAATAAAATAGACATTTACTTTACTTACTTCTTCTTTGAATAACAATCTTTACTGAATTTGAACGATTATTTTCACTATTACCATTTTTCTATGGAACTTAAGGGATTCGCGGAGCACATTTTGAGAACCACTGGTTTATTTTACCTTTTTTTACTAAATTATGTTTATTGAAGATTTTTGAATAAAGTGCATCATAAACAATAGTAAGTCTTATTATTGAAAATTAAAAAACGTTTGGCGCTATAAACAAATGAATTATAGTGCCTGAACGAAGGCAGTACACCGGTGTTGATGAATATTTAACTATAAGGAGGAGTGGAATTACCTAAGAAGGGGGGCAGATAGCCCAGACTAATAATAATAATATTATTATTTTTATTATAAGTGATTAAGTACCACTTATGGTTCATGTTTACTGCTAAGCACTTATGGTCTTCACTAATATTATCCCTGTTACCCATCTTGTTATAATGAACTCAGCACTGCTGCTAGCCAGCCTCGAAATGGGCATATAATTGTTTGTGACCGTAGCTGGTGGTGGTAGTCCATTTCTAATACTCTGTGCTAATCGCCAGCTGTTCGTCTGTTAACTAGTAGTTAATGCTAGAGCTCCCTCTGATGTTCAATAAATATTTGTTTTCCGATTTTATATATTGCCCTTTTGTGGGAAATTGAGTTTTTCCACCGGAAATACATGATTAGACTCCCCTCTGAATACATTCCTGTGCACAGAATATCCGGAAAACGAAAATTAGCAGATATCTCTAACTTGGTATTCCATTTTAGTCTATTGTTTGCTATACTTAGGTGGCATTAAACATGTTTCTACAAGCATGCTTCTTTTATTATGTAACTATGATCAGTTTCACATTTCCCTCCATCTTCAGGTCATTGGTTTAGCATAAAGAAATAGGTCTTCCATTTTATTTATATTAATCTATACATGTTGTAGTGGAAAGATGTGTTGCTAAATTTTGTTGTCCTATTGTCACATTTACATTAATTCACAGAATTTAACCTTCTCCATCTCCTCAGTGGGGAGGTGGACTAGCCACTTCTGCAGGGTTCTAGGCATCCCCAGTCAAACAAATAAAAGAATGCTCAATACTGAAACGCCAAACGCTCACATAATATACACAGTACTACAATATAAAGTTAGTTCTTTTTTTTTTTTACCATCACTACATTGTGGTGACATTGTTCCCAGGCGGGGAATTGAATTAGTCCCTCACTTTTTCTGGGCACTAACCGTCCAAAAAGGAGATCCCAGCATCCTAGCCACTGAACTACAGTTCCTAGTGGCAAACTCCTAGATCACTGCTTTAATGTGTTTACTTCTTTCAGTTTTTCTTTCATTTTGTAAGTTCTTTTGCGTCAGTGATCAAGAATTAGATTAAAGTACTAAATTCTCGCATCATTTCGAGCTCATCATATTTTCTTTTGTTGGTACAATTCAAATTTTTATGGGCTAACAAACAGCCAAAGGATTCGCAATTAATCCACAACAAAGCAATATTACAGTCTACTGTTATAGTAAGGTTAAGTTGCAATGGGACATGAAACTGAGTAGTGGGGAGAAGCCCTAACCAGTCGTAATAACTTAAGGACAGTTGAATATCAAATGCTTGTTACTAGGGCCTACAACATCCCCACAGCCTAGTCGATTTCTCTCATCTCCAATCCTTAATGACTAAAGTTTGTAGGGCTAAGCAAAGTGTTGCCCGGATAGTGGCTCAGGAGAAACCAATGGAAATGTACACAGCCTCTCCGATCTTAGTTGAACTCTGTATAGGCCCATTATTCCTTGTCACAGTTGTTTTAGCTTTGTGTGACACTTTGTTTGATGTGTATAAATGCAGAGTGTGTTCGATTGGCCTGTAATCGATTTTACTAGGGGGTCTATACACAGTTTCCAACCATTTCTCCATTAAAATAAACGGAAATAGCCTAAAATTGCTACACTATTTGTATGCATTTATTTCTTTTGCCAGATTACAAACTCCAAAAAATGTGTTGTAGTACCAATCGCGCGACTTGTTCTCTTAAAAGAGATGAGAAATTATCCAATTGCATCATATTGGTTTAATTATCTTTGCTGAGCTTGAGATCTAGTTCATCTCTAGAGCTTCTACTCATTAACAATTGCACATATTTTTTTTACATGATAATTAGTGTGTTAACCTTGAAGATTAATTATTAATATTTCTTTTGTTATGACTGTTTGGGTATTGAAAACACTTTTAAGTTTGCAAATATAATAAATATTATAAGGTTAACACACAGCTTTTTTTTAAACCCTAGTGTTTAACTTTGGTTCAACCAAAATCTATAACTCTGTAACTTCATTATCAACCACTTACTCAATAGACTTTACCTTTGCATTATTATTATTATTATTATTAAGAAATTAATATACAAAAAAAACTAATTTTTTTTATTTATTTTCAGATTGTGCGGAAGTTTTAAAATTCCTGGAGTGATTGAACGGAAGTGAATTGATATTTTTAAAAAATTATTAGATTTTTAACTTGTGCGTATATCTTTAAAAAACATAAATTAATGAATTTCGGGATATTCCAAATTCCGCTAAAAAAAATAAATAAATAAACCGTAAAAAATTTGTTTTTGGCGTTACAAATCTTTTTAAAGCTGTGTCCAGTGTCTTGTGCGATGAGGCGAAGAAGACATCGTTGGATATGTACTCAGCAAGCGATTGGTGCATATCCCAACCGACAGCAAAAATCACAGGTAGGGCGAGGAATTGTAGTGGTCCATGTTTTTGACGGGATAGTGGCTAAATTTAAGCTGCTCCTCAGTATCTATAAGATCATCGACGCATGGAGCCTTCTCTACGAGCACATCCGGTCTTTACGGTCAGTGTTCACTCGCTACAGTCTGAACAACTGTCCATCACCGGGTACTGTGATCTGTAGAAGCTCCCAGGAAGAGAAAAACCTCTTCCTGTATCTTCAGCATGTAAAAATCTGGTTACATAAACTTCACGTACATAATTATAATTCCATCTCTTTTTTTTATATATATATATATATTTTATAATTTTTATGTACATGTACTTCGAACGGTTATCCTCAAAGACAAACGCGGCGTAAACCCCATCCATATTTAAATATTATGTGTTTTAATTAAATGGAATTATAATTATTTCATTCATTTACATGGCCACCGTAATATCCTTCTTCGGAACTTCAAGTCCAAGTAAAGCAGACCAGGTCAGTCAATTTTTGCATGATTACTAAGCATGATTATTATTTAATTGTTATGCACAGAAATTAATTGTTCAATTATGTAGCTTTTTTCCAGCTTGAAATGTTTTTTTTAAGCCTTTTTATTTTCAGCACAGTTCATGGAGTCGGCTAATACTAGGGTGTAACAAAAGTCTGAGCCGTTCTATTTCTCTCTCTTTTAAACCTTTTTCTTAATTTCAATTTAGAAATTATCAATAATTAAAAAATCAAATTGCCAAACTGAATTCAGTAATTTACGCGATTTTGCGATGAGCTAAAGTCGATCGACTCTTCTTTTTCAACAAATTTAGCGTTGAACGAAGTTCGCCAATAAAATAAGTTTAGGAGTCCAGGGTGCTTTCTGTTAACTGGTCCACTACTTCTGAGGGTAAAAGTAATTCATCAATGATTTACTGGGAGCTCTTTGGGAAAATTCCGTTCATCTATGACTAGTTCATCTTGCCTGCACTTATCTAGTAGGCAACTTGGGCAAAGCGCGATGAAATCCAGAACTTGACTGGGAAGCATCAACATCGTCTGAACTTTAATGTCGTCAGAACTTAGAGCTACCTTGATTTCGAAACCTACCGCTCCAGTCAACCCTTCAGCTGCCTATTTTTAGGCGGAAACAACAACTCTGCCCAAGAATAGCATCATCAACTTTGATGGCATCTGAGGTACACTCTTCACTGCTAACATAACATATTGAGACCTTGATCGTCTCTTTCCGTTTCATCAGAGGAATTACTTCCATTTAAAAATGGATTTATTTAGACAAAGCTTTTTAAATTAAAACATTGGATTACATCCGGGCAACCACTTCTTCCTAGGGCCGCATCCATTTTGATCTGGTTCTTGAGGAACCAAGTAATGGAGGATATAAACAAAAAATCTTCTCTTTTCCTGTGCTCTAAGCTCGAAACTGGGAAACTTCAGGTTATCAACCTCTTTCTCTCCTCGGTCTAATGTTTATATAATCAGGGCTCAAACCGAGTGGTTTCGAGTTTCTTTTTTTGGCTCGTGTTATATGTCGGAAGGGCTTCAAATGGTTTCTAGCTCAGACTTTTCTTATACCCTAGTTATTTAGATGTTTTTTATTAATTCATTTTTATTTTACAGGTACTGCGGAAGTGTTGAAATTCCGGAAGTGATTGTATCGGGAGTGTTTTTTTTCCCCTAATGTATTCATTTATTTTTAAACTAGTGCGCTTGTAAAGTAAATCGGGTTTTCAAAAATACACGCTTATTGATCAATGAAATAAATTTACTATGTAAAAGCGAAGATCCTCTGCTTTGAATTTTATTGATGCTGCTCTCTGCACTTCAGGATTTCAGTTGCAAATGCTTTCAGGTGAAGCATAATTATATTTTTAATTATTTTAAACAATTTTTAATTTTTTTTAATAGGATACAAATAAAAGTTTATAGGTTAAAGTAGCCAGTATTTTGTAAGATGTGTAAGAAACCAGTTTTAACAATTTAAGCGAAAATTCGGCGAATTTGAACAATTTTGTTCAAGAAATGTTAAAATGTGTATTTGAAAGATGAAAAATACCAAAAATAATACAAAAATCTTTGTAATTACAATATCGATCGATCGAGGGGTTCCTCAAAATAAAAAGTACCTCGTAGAGGGACTTCAGGGATTCTGGAGTTCCAAAGGGCATCCCAATCGACAACAATTTTCACTGAAACACCAACACATTGTACTGCGAGTGTAGATGAAGTACGTATACAACTATTTGGGTTTAACGAATCCACAGGCTGTCTTCAGCACAACTTACATTTTACATTGTCCCAACTTCTTTCTTCCGCTCAGCGATGAATTCTTGATCTCGAAGCCAGTCTTGTACTTTTTTTCTTTGCCACTTTCTTGCCGTTGAACTTGATGCTGCGCAAAGCTTCTAACAGATAAAATTGTAAAGGTGCAAGGTCAAAAACTTGTGTCATATGAGGTGGAGTTTTTTTTGTCTTGAGGAAGAAGGCACACGTTTTTTCTCTGTTATCCTCGATATTTCCACATCAGCACCGGCTTGAATCGGTTTTCAGTCGTGTCTGATTAATTTAGGCTGAAGATGCTGCGTTGTTCTTCCAAAAAAAAAAAGAAGAAAAATCTGGCCATGGACACTCCTTGTAGATTGTTGTTAAACCTTGCTGCTAGTTCCTACTTCTTCTTCTCTAACTAAGTTCCAGGTGTGACTTATTTCATCTTTAAGAGTTCTGCAGTGTTCTTCTTTCTCTTCTGACACCTGAGAAGAACTTGCTGTGTTTTATCAATACCACAACATTCGTACATGCGTGGAACATTAGCACGTGTTTGAATGTCATTTCGCTTACGTTTTTACGGCCACTGTTTGTTCATCCGATGGAATATCTCTGACGCTTCTACACTTTCCGATAGTAAAAACAAAAAAATCGAATCACAGAACGCTGTCCTTCAAAAGCACTATCTTCGAGCGGAAACACCATCGTGCAACTAACACCTTAAAGTTTATGTTCACGTAAATATTAATAGAAACAGCTGACTGACTGTCTCTTCGCAAGGTTGCCAACTGACACTTAGAAATGTTTAAATTCCCTGCATTAATCGTCGTCGCTTTCACTAAAGTTCTCTGTTTATTTATTGAAAGTCCCTCGTAAATAATATGTTGTTTTTTTTGAAGTCTCTCTTTTCTATGCAAACAAAAATACCGTTTAAATCTGGAGTTAGGTGTATTAAGATATTAAATCATTAAAAAATCGTAAACTAGGAATTTTTTAATAAGAGATCTATACTCGTTAAAAAAAACGAATAATAATAAATTTTAATAATTTAAGCTAGTTATAACCATTTCTATAATGCAATAAATATTATTATTTATCCATAATCCTTAATACATAATAAAAACATACAGGCAATATATATATACTTACATAAAACCAGTATATACAGTTTAGGGAGTGTTAGTATGAGTTATAATTGGTGAAAGAAACATTACAGTTAGGCGTGTGAGGTGTGCTAAATGGAGAGCCAGCTTGTCTTGCTGGCACCTCGTATGTAGGACAGAACAAGTAAAGTAAATTATATATATATATGTACAAGATACAGGTATATCCTCCAAGTATTACAAATTGTACATAATACATGAGCCATGTATTGGCACCGCTAGTTTATCTTTATTTATGTATTTTACTAGAAATGTATTTATTATTGATTTCATTACTATCACCGAGCTGATTTTATTTATCCTCTTGTATTATCTTCCCTCTGAAAAATTAATATTTATTAGGGTTCGGAAAGCTTTAAGAGATTCCTGTCTATTTCTCAATAATATTAAGGAATCGTGGAAGTCATAATTGTGGATACTTCAAGTTTTAGGTGCCCATTTTTTCGCTCTGTTTAAAAGGAAAAAATCCCTTAAAAAAAATTGTCCAGCACCTTAAAGAGCTCATTTTCAGAATTGGCTGAAGAACTGGTAGACTATTCGACGATGTTGTACTTACTCATTAGATATGTGAGGAAGTTCCTAGATTGGTTGGGATTGTTGAGAGTACTTGTCACAGTCTTTTGGTGGGTGAGGTGCTGTCTTCCGCAGTCTGTGGGTCTGTTGCTGTTCTTGTATTGTTGCACTGAAGACACTGAAATTCTTTTGTTGAAATTAGTGTAGAAATGTTCCTGAAGACTGGCGGAAGTATCTCCTATCTCCGGATGTTCTGCTAGTCTAGGTCATATAGGTTTTTTGGGGGGGGGGGGCGAAATTGTGGAGGTAGGTTAAGTTGTTCAGATTAGGCGTTCTCCGTGTAAGACCGGGTGAGAATAGTCCCACGGTATCCCCTGCCTGTCGTGAGAGGCTCGACTAATAGGGGACGTGTACGGAAAACCATCTTCACCTGGAATGGTGTAGTAAGCCCAAGCTGACACCAGGAGGGTATGCGGTGAAACCGTAAGTCATGAGCTGGGCATGGATGGGCCAGTGTGACCATTCTAGGCCTTAAAATAGGAGACAGAGTCTCTATGAAATGGTACCACAGGATTTGTAAATCAGCCCACTTGAGTTCTGTCTCCAGGTTCACGAGTTGAGGAAAGGTTTCGTGGTGGTTGTGGTAAAGCAGGGACGATGGTAGAGTCCCCTTGGTTGGTCGTTTAGCCTTCGGGAATAGTTGCGCCACCTTCTCATTCACCGCGAGAACATGTTCATATTAGGCGCCACTCTTGTTTTTGGACAGGTGTTTGGCTTCCAGGAATGTACCAGCTTTTCAGCATTCAGGCTAATGGGTGGGTTTTTTCGGTAGAAAGCCAATTAGTTTAGGCTAAGATAATTAGAAGATCGTATTGAGTCCATTCATGGTCATCTTTTAGACTCTTGGTCGAATCCTAACTGGACATTTTGGTTTAAGGTGACCATTCCTAGACCTTTCTTTCTCATGACTGACTGTTTGAGCTGTTAACAGAATTGTTTCATGATCTTTGGTCCGGAACAGGTTGTTGGGTAATGGCAGTTTTCTCTTAAAATTGTTGTCCGATTTGTATAGTCAGCTATGATGTCTCTAAACCGGAACTGTATATTTGTCCAGGGTTTTACTGACGTTATTTTCCTTTCTGATAGCCACGAGAGCCCTTAGGAGCCCTTATCTATAGTTTAGGGCCTTCGCTCTTCCCCAAGGATGAATAATAATAAATAAACTACCGCAAGTAAATAAATTACTTAATAAAATATTTAACATTTAAAATGATATAGTAATTCTTGTTTTAAAACGCTGACTGTAACCGAGCAAACCGCTTCAGTTAAGCGTAAACGCTACTTAACATCTTCCCAAGTCATTTTCCTTTATGTAAAATAGACCAGCTATTGTTCTCCTCTTTAAGTGCGGAAATATTAAACACAGTATGTGTGTATGTAAGTGCACATTTCCGCAGACCAGATGTCGTTCTGCTTACGTCTAGTAACATATTTCCACTTATATTATGTTGTTCTCAACAATTGAATTTATATTTTATGTTGAAAAGCCTTAGTTATTTTTTTTTATTATCATTAAATACAACATTTCCTTTATTTGGAATTGCTAATAAACAATTGTAAATTTAAAGTACACTGCATACAAACTATGAAAAGCTAAATAACCTGCCAGCAGGGTGCCCAGATCCGTGACTTTAGAAGACGCGAGACGATCTATCTATCTATCTGCCGCATAGTGGCTGTTGTAAGGTGCTAAACTATGACAAACTCTTCTCTCTTTATCGTGTAATATTGCATCCGTGGATAACGTATAACATTAAAGGGATACAAAAAGCTGATAATCTCCTCTACAGATGGTGGGAAAATTCGAATCTTCCGAGAATTACAGAAAAAACAACCGTCTTAAAATTGGGAAAAAATTAGGTTTGCTAGATTGTTTTGTGGCAAAGCTTTCTCTTACTTTTGGAAGGCCGGAAGTACATGTTTCAGGCTCTCCTGCCTCTCCCCCAAAAGAGTGTGTGTGTATGAGAGACAACAGTTTATAAGCTCTGGAAACGTGCTCTAAATATTCTAATGTACGTAAACAGCCTGCGTCCACAATAGCCGAGCGGTTATAGTCTAGACCCGCACAGCTAAGATGTATTGCGGTACTAGTCTATATTCCTAAATGGTTTATATGAGAAATTTGTAGTAAAGTATAGTTAGCTAATCGCCTCCGTCCACGATAGCCGAGCGGTTATAGACTAGACCCGCAAAGCTAAGGGTACGTTCACAAAGGAGCTGTGAGCATAGATGATAGCAGAGATGATACGAGTGATGCATCAGCGCTTAAAGAAAAACATAATACATTCGAATGTGAGCGTGCACAACGAAGCTGCGACTAGTGACTCATACGCGATGCTATAAACGAGCATAGTTGATAGAATTAAATATTTCATTTTTCTGCTAGCTGAACTCCAGTATCGGAGCTTCAAATTTGACTGCTGTTTTTCTGTTTTTCAAGACATTTGGTGAAAACCGGCATTATTTTTTGTTATTGTTTTATTATTCACTTTAAACAATATTTTGTTTTTTAAATCGTGCTTACATTTATTTTTATGTGTATTGGTTTTTTTCTCAATAAAACCATTACTTACCTAAGAGTAATCAGTAGTTTTTCTACTATGGTTATAGGATTTCCGTGGCAATTTTTCCAACGTTTTCTTAATTTTGACCTTCTTTTTTCTAAAATAAAGTCGAATGTGCGTGGACCCATCCTCACATATTCAATAAAAAGATCCGGATAATTTCTGTTCCTTATATAAATGGTGAAATTCACCCAAAGTACTTCATTTCTTATTTATGGGATGTACGTTATATTTTCTAAAGCGTTTTTTCTTTAAAATATACCATTTTGTTGCTTCTTCACTACTCGACATGTTGCATGTATCTCAGCTCCGTTGTGCACACTAATCAGCGATTATATTTTACTCTATCAGTTATCATCTCTGCTATCATCTATACTCACAGTTCAGTTATGAACGTACCCTTAGATGTATTGCGGTACTAGTCTATATTCCCAATAGTTTATATGAGAAATTTGGTAGTGAAGTATAGTTACAATCGCCTCGATAGCCGAGCGGTTATAGGCTAGACCCGCACAGCTAAGACGCATTGCGGTACTAGTCTGTATTCCCAATGGTTTATATGAGAAATTGACAGTAAAGTATAGTTAGCAAATCGCCACGATAGCCGAGCGGTTATAGGCTAGACCCGCACAGCTAAGACGCATTGCGGTACTAGTCTATATTCCCAATGGTTTATATGAGAAATTGACAGTAAAGTATAGTTAGCAAATCGCCAAGATAGCCGAGCGGTTATAGGCTAGACCTGCACAGCTAAGATGTATTGCGGTATTAGTCTATATTCCCAATGGTTTATATGAGAAATTTACAGTAAAGTATAGTTAGCTAATCGCCACGATAGCCGAGCGGTTATAGGCTAGACCCGCACAGCTAAGACGCATTGCGGTACTAGTCTATATTCCCAATGGTTTATATGAGAAATTCACAGTAAAGTATAGTTAGCAAATCGCCACGATAGCCGAGCGGTTATATGCTAGACCCGCACAGCTAAGATGTATTGCGGAACTAGTCTAAATTCCCAATGGTTTATATGAGAAATTTACAGTAAAGTATAGTTAGCTAATCGCCTCCATCCACGGCACCAAATTTAGGTTGTTAGACGTCAAATTTGAAGTCAAACAGAAGAGTTTTATGTCTAAAACGTTTTTCTGATTTTCCTTTTTCTTGAAAACTTCTCTAACCATTTTCTTTAATCTTGGTGAAACCAATTTCTCATTTCTTCTCTTGATTAAGTGTGTTAAGAGAAATTAAAAATTGAATATTTTTGTGAAAAATATAAACAATAAAATATCAAATAAAACGAGTTGAAAATTTAAGGCAAAAAAATAAATAAAGTATCAGTATTGCGGAGTTTGGAGTAATAGTGTTTGTATGCATGTATTCTCAAAAGTGACGAATACATATATAATGTGAACGTGTAAATGAAGTACGAGTATGTTGTTATGATAGTGGTAGTAGAATCTGTTTGTGCCTTATCGTAGTGGCAAGAGTCGTCTAGGTGTTCGTGTTTTTAGCGGGTGGTGGTTAGTTTTTAGTTAGGATGTTTTTTTAAAAATAAATAAATAAATAAATAAAAAAAAAAAAATGAAACAAGGGGGCTCTCTATATTTAAAGTGGGGGCGGTTAAAGTGTGAAATAGTGGGGGCCAGTGGGTGGGGACTCGGTCCGTTTTGGAGGGGTTAACTTCAGCGTTAGTATCTCTCTTGAAATGGGTTGAACTTGGTCGGGTATAGTGTCCGTCGACGTAGTGAAAAATTAATATACATATTTTTTGGTTATTATACTTTTAGTTATTGATTTTAGTTAATTTAATTTTTTTTTTTCGGACTAATAAATAATTTAATAAAAATAATATATAATTTTTAAAAAAATTAAAAACTGCCCTTTTTTTTATATGAACTTAAAGGGACAGAAAAGACCAGGGAAAAAAAAAAAAATTCGAACGCAGAGTGCGGTGTCACTAAAAAATTTAAAAAAAATCGGAAAATTCTCTAATAAGGACGCGCTACATACCTGCAAGTCAAAAAATACCTGCAATAATTCCAGTATCATCGCCAGTGATCATCCTTAAAAAAATAAATGACTGCTGCATCATCCACAAAAAACGTGAAAAAAATCATCCAGTGTTTTTAATTTTTTTTTTTTTTTTTTTGCCTCAAAGAAAACGTGTGTGTTTTTTGGTTTTTTGCTTATTTGGTTTCAAAAATATACTATTTTGGTTTTATAGTTACTGAATTATTATTATGATTTAAAAAACTTGGTGCGGTAAGAAAGTGTATAGGACCCCTTCACAAAAAAAAAAAAATTTATTTAAATTCCTAGAAAATAGACAACGGCAATTTTTCTGTGGTGACACTTTAGTTATTGTGATAATAAAAACATCTCCTTCTTCCTGAAGATCGAACCCCAACCATGATAACAAGCTCGGGTTAGTGCCGAATCGCCTCTACACTCAACAGGTTTGACTATATTTCTATTTATTTATTTGTACATTTTTATTTGTATAAATAAATTCACTTCCGATATCATTTCACTACCCAAAAAAGAAAAAAAAAATATACGTTCTCATAAAATGATATTATTAATTAAATCTGCAATTTCAATTAAATACTTAATATTATACACTTCCTCTAAAAAATAATACGTCACTATGGACGGAAGTTTAAATATCCCAACTTCCCTTAGAACGCTCACAAAAAAAAAAAAATAAAAATAAAAAACAATTAAATTCAGAATTGAAAAAAAAATTCGAAGCCCATAAGTGTTTAGATTCTCCCGTAATTATTTAATCATTTTGAAGTTTATTCGAGTTTAGGGACCCATAAAAAATAAAATCGTTAGAGTAAAAAAAAAAAAACGTTTTAATCGAACATACCAGTTTGACAAAAAACGTGATAAAACTTATCACGATATTCTGTAAAAATGTAATCAGAGTATTTTTTTCTTTTTTTGTATCAACCCCCCCCCCCGGGTCCTTTTTCGGTCACATTTGTGGATATAAATATTAGATTTAAATTTTACTGCAGTTTTCCGCTTTTCCCGCCCCCTCCCCTATCGTAAAGTTATGCTGATCAAGACAGCATAATTTTATGCTGAAAAATTTGTTCTCCCATTTATTTTCTCTTTCTCTAAGTAAATTGTCAAATTTTTCAATATATGTTTAGACCGGAAATACTTTGTTTTAAGTGTATCCTAGAGAGTTAGAAATATCTTAGAAAAAAATTATGTACATCTTTCACACTGAATTTGAAATACTGAAATTGAGTTTACAGAAAACTAAATAAATAAAATAAAAATATTTAGACCGCGTGTTACCACGGCAACACTGATAGTAACTTGGTTTCAAAAAAAAAAAGAATCCCTTAAACATGACGGGAATATATTTGCCCTCGCCCCCCCAAACGTTATTCCAGAAAAATTCGATTAAGGACACTTCTTCTAAGAGAAGGCGGTGGCTGTGCTTTTCTCCTCTGCATTCTCATTTCCAATGCAATTGTGCGGGGTGCCTCCCATTTGTAAGGGGGAAACAAAAAACCGGTTAATAAGGTGTAGTTCAAATAATCATTTTTTGAAGACCAGTACCATCGTTGTGTATCATTTATTTCCAATAATCGTGTAAAGTAAATTCGTTTAGTTGTTAAGTGTTCGGCGATTAGTGTGTTCTAGTTATCCCATTTACAGTAAAACCTCAATTTTTTTGGTTATTACAGTCTGAGGATAATAATATTAATAATTCACTTGGTTTCAAAAAAAATTATTTGGTTATTTAAAAAATTATCTCTAGAGAAAGTAATGCGGAATAAGTATTTTTACGTAAGATATTTTAGTAATCGCGTTCTTGGGAACTAAAACTCAAAATTAAAAAAAATAAATAAATAAATATAAAAATTTTATCTTAAATTGAAGAATTAAACACACAAACTACCTCAAACCAAATTTTTAGCTACTCCGATAAGCTTAATAATTATTTAGCCTAATTTAAGAAGAGTCTCGACTCTTCTTATCAGAGTGAGAGTCTAGAAAAAAATAAATAAATAAAAAAAAAAAGCCTTGCGATATTTGCAAAGTTATTTTATCGAATCTGATTTATTTTTTTGTTTATTTATTTATTTTTTTTTACTGCCAAATAATTTATCACACGTTTTTTTATTTTTCGATGTCAAAAATTGTTATTTTTTATTTATTTATTTTTTTTGGTGAGCACTTTTTTTTTTTTATTTATTAACATAAATTTTTTGACATTTCTTTATAATTTTTTAATAAACAATTATTAAAATTTCAAAAAATACTTTTTCATTCTTTATCAGTTTAACAAAAAAGTCAATTTCAATTATTTAACCTTGTTTGTTTAATCGATATAATTAATTACATTATATTTAGGTATTGCATATTGTTAATGGTCAAAGTAAACAGAGAAAAAACTTTAAGGAAAATAATGAAAGAATTTATTTTAAAATTAAAAGAAAAAAGAAAATTCAAACTTCTGAGACTTACCCATAACTTGTAGAATAATAAGCATTAACCCAACTTCTTCCGGATCAAAAAAAAATAAAAAGACCCAAAATTAGCAATGTCATAACACCACAATTAGGCGAAAAAACACGTGATTGGATTCGCATCTGTGCTCTGTATTCATAAGCTCTAAAAGTGCCAGAAAATTTTGAGATAATTAAAGCCCTGTTTGTCACTATAATTAATTAATTACTAAAAAAGAAAATTACATTAAAAAAAATAACTATGACGTAGAAAAAAGGAAAATTTAATGCTTCTGTGAAATATTTTACCATCTTTTTCAAAGAATAAACTAATCGAAAAATAAAATATTTAATAAAAATAACTAATATTAATTAAATTCATGGATGTATAAAAATATTTAAATCTAAGACCGGGAATCGAATCCACTAACCAACAATACATCTAAGCTTTGCGGGTCTAGTCTATAACTGCCTAACATACTTTACTATAAATTTCCCATATTAACCATTAAATAAAATCCACTAACCAACAATACATCTAAGCTTTGCGGGTCTAGTCTATAACTGCCTAACATACTTTACTATAAATTTCCCATATTAACCATTAAATAAAATCCACTAACCAACAATACATCTAAGCTTTGCGGGTCTAGTCTATAACTGCCTAACATACTTTACTATAAATTTCCCATATTAACCATTAAATAAAATCCACTAACCAACAATACATCTAAGCTTTGCGGGTCTAGTCTCTTACCGCCTAACATACTTTACTATAAATTTCCCATATTAACCATTAAATAAAATCCACTAACCAACAATACATCTAAGCTTTGCGGGTCTAGTCTCTTACCGCCTAACATACTTTACTATAAATTTCCCATATTAACCATTAAATAAAAATCCAAGGTTTAGACCGGGAGAATCGAACCCACTAACCAACAATACATCTTAGCATTGCGGGTCTAGTCTCTTACCGCCTAACATACTTTACCGTAAATTTCTCATATTAACTATTGAATAAAATCCAAGGCCTAGATCGGTAGAATCTAACCCACTAACCAACAATACATCTTAGCATTGCGGGTCTAATCTATCACTGCCTAACATACTTTACTATAAATTTCCCATATTAACCATTAAATAAAAATCCAAGGTTTAGACCGGGAGAATCGAACCCACTATCCAACAATACATCTTAGCATTGCGGGTCTAGTCTCTTACCGCCTAACATACATTACCGTAAATTTCTCATATTAACTATTGAATAAAATCCAAGGCCTAGATCGGTAGAATCTAACCCACTAACCAACACAATACATCTAAGCTTTGCGGGTCTAGTCTCTTACCGCCTAACATACTTTACCGTAAATTTCTCATATTAACTATTGAATAAAATCCAAGGCCTAGATCGGTAGAATCTAACCCACTAACCAACAATACATCTTAGCATTGCGGGTCTATATTGGTCAGAATTTTTGGGTAATTTGTTTCATTAATTTAAAAAATAAGAAAGAAAAATTATCTCCAATTTGAGTCGTAATTCTTTTTATTTTTTATTTATTTATTTTAATTTTTTTGGAACAAACTTTTGACCTAAAGTCCTAAAGTCATCTTAGGGTACATTTTTAAAGGTTAAAGGTTTGTCGTTTTTTCTGTTCCTGACTGTTTAGGTTGGTTTAGCGTTGAGCGGAAGTCGTAGGAGTGACCATCCAGATTTTTTTTGGTTTGGGTCTATAAACTTTCTAACAAAAATTTAGGTATTTATCGTGGAACCTTTTTAATTCCTTTTTGTTCTTTAAAGTTGTTTAAAGTATTTTTGAAAATAAGATGAAAAGATCTTAATATTTGGTCGGAAGCTGGAAAGCGTGCACGTGCTGAAATGGCCTCTTAGAAAAGAGAGGCGCGAAACAGAGAGTGACTGAGAGAGAACGATGATCTGAAAGAATCTCCTTGATCTTCTACTTTAGATTGTTTTGTGTTTATTGGCGCAAATTTCTTAGTTTAAAAAATACGTGAACTGCAGTAAGAAAAGAAAAGAAGAAGAAGGTCATGAGAGTGTTATCAGTTTTTTGATACCATAGATTTGAGAGGGAGGGGGAGAGATTTGTGAGTTTTTACTACCGAGTAAACTCTATTTGTGGTTTTTAAATGTTTTCCGAGTTTGGTCAAAAATGATTCTTTTAGAGCTCTCTTACTGAGCGGAAGAAAAAAGAGAGAGAAAAGCACGCTTGGTATTTAGTTTGAAGCTCAAAGGCGCTCAAGAGAGAGAGAGAGAGAGATGGTGAAAGTGAGAGGAATAGAGAAAAAGAAAGAGACAATATGACAGTGAGCGGTTTGTAGTTTTATTTTATTTATTTTTTTTATAATGTCTTATTTATTGTAATGTTGGCATGTTGGCACAATGGCACGTTAAGAAATGTAGTTCGCGCGGGCGCGGTTACAAAAACGAGAGCGCTGGTTTTATAAAACCAGCGCGGCGCGCTTACATACAGACATACATACCCACACACACATATATATACAAACACGCGTTACACATTAACAAACGTTTATATCATCCTTAAAGATTTTATAGTAACAACATTAACAACTTTTCTTTTTTTTGGGGGGGCGTGTGTATGTGTGAGTGTGTGTAAAAAACTTTAAAGAAAGCCGTGTATTGGCTGAAACAGAAATGGAGCCACAACCCTGGATGCTGCTGTTTATCTATATATTGTTCTTACTCTCTTTGTATTTAAGAATGTTGGAATTCAATCAGCTTCTACCTTGTACGTAGTTTTATGTGAAATACTTAAGTTGAATATGTCACATGACGTAGAAGTGCACAAAAAAAATGATAGGAGAGGGGTTTTATAGTTAAAACTGTGTATGTGAAGAGTCTCCGGTAAGTTGGTGCTTTCCCCCCCCCATTGCTTGCTTTGTTTTAAAGTTGCGGCGGTAACTAACAAACTATGCTTTGTAAATACGGACTTTACTTTAAAACAAAAGTGTTTCTTAGATTCCATTAATGGACGACTTAGTGCTTCGTATTTTTTTTTTTTTTTTATTCTTTTTTATTTAAGTGTTAAAAACCCCCCTTAAATGGGGTTTAGTACTTCATTTAAGGAAAACACATAACAACATGCCCATAGTTCAACTTTGATCCTTAAAAAAACCAAAAACAAGGAATTATGTTAATTTTGTGTTCATCTGTGACCCGAAAAAGGGATTTTGTTTTCAAAGTACACTTCATAGGGAGTAGAAGGATGCACTGTTAAAGGACCCCTTTTTAAGACCAAATGTTTTATCAAATTCTAACTTAAATTTAAGAAAAAGAGCGCTTATTCCCCCCCTCTCTATTGATTGATGCTCAGATAAAAATTTTGAAGTGGGTTATAGACGGCAATATCGTTGTTGAAGACGAGGTGAATTAACTGTTCGATGAACTAAGTACACCACCGTACGGACCCCCGTTTTAATGAACAGCTGAAAGCTTTTCAGTGGAGGCTGGTTAGAATCGTCACAAGAGATTCCTAGATATAACTCCTCTCCCATTCAATGTACAGCGTCGAGACCCCTTAAAAGGCAGATCTACATAAAATTCTGAATCGAATGAAAATCTCATTCATGAAAATCGGTTCACGCGTTTAGGCGCTACGTTGTTTGCTAAAAAAAGGTAACAACACCGCCAACAAGACCAATTTTTGCCCATTTTTAGCAAAGTATTTCTTGAAATCTATTTAATCTATGTTGTTGCAAAAAAAATACAGTCATAGAGGAGGGTTTGCCCTACAATTTAAAGAAAATTTGGGAATTTTATCTTTTATAGAAAAGGAGAAAAAAAATTGTCAAAGTTAGGTGTTTTTCAACGTTACGCTTTTTCATGCAGTTTTTAACGATCAACCCTAATACAACTGTCCTACCGGGCAGTTTTAAATAAACGAAATTCTGGAAATGCAAGAGATAACAAGCAGACCGAATTCAGACGAAACTTCTTGAGATGAAGGCCAATCAGGAAATAGGAATGGATAGTTTAAAAAAGTAAAAAAACAAAAAAAAGTAATCGCCTATTTTATCAGGCGGGGCTTAACGTCCAACTACCCAAATTAGGTGTCGTGGACGGAGGCGACTAGCAAACATACTTACTGTAAATTTCTTTTATTAAACATTAAATAAAATCCAAGGCCTAGACACCGGGAATCGAACCTACTAACTAACAATACATCCTAGCTTTGCGGGTCTAGCCTATAACCGCCTAACATACTTTACTGTAAATTTTTCATATTAACCATTAAATAAAATCCAAGGCCTAAACAACACCGGGAATCGAACCCACTAAACCAACAATACATCTTAGCTTTGCGGGTCTAGTCTCTTAACGCCTAACATACTTTACTGTAAATTTCTCATATTAACCATTAAATAAAATCCAAGGCCTAGACCGGGGAATCGAATCCACTAACCAGCAATACATCTTGGCTTTGCGGGTCTAGTCTCTTAACGCCTAACATACTTTACTGTAAATTTCTCATATTAACCAATAAAAAATACAAGGCCTAGACCGGGGAATCGAACCCACTAAACCAACAATACATCTTAGCTTTGCGGGTCTAGTCTCTTAACGCCTAACATACTTTACTGTAAATTTCTCATATTAACCATTAAATAAAATCCAAGGCCTAGACCGGGGAATCGAATCCACTAACCAGCAATACATCTTAGCTTTGCGGGTCTAGTCTCTTAACGCCTAACATACTTTACTGTAAATTTCTCATATTAACCATTAAATAAAATCCAAGGCCTAGACCGGGGAATCGAACCCACTAAACCAACAATACATCTTAGCTTTGCGGGTCTAGTCTCTTAACGCCTAACATACTTTACTATAAAAATTTCTCATATTAACCATTAAATAAAATCCAAGGCCTAGACCGGGGAATCGAATCCACTAACCAGCAATACATCTTAGCTTTGCAGGTTTCACCTCTAACCGTTCGGCTACCGTGGCGCCCTGGATAGTTTAGAATCACGAAGCTTTGAAGGCAATTCTATGAAGCATAGATTTTTTTTTCTTCTTCTTCTTCTTCTTGTTCTGGACCAACATAATTTTGAATAGACTGTCTCCTCAAAAATTGTAAACGTTCCTAATAACCATTGGTAAACCCAAAATTATTTACTGGGCCCTCCCTCCCGTAATGGTTTTACTGAAAATTTTTCGTAGAAATTCAAACTGAAGTTTCCTTCTTTTGAAGTTGTTTTTAGTAGTAGAACACACACAGAACTTTGCGCAGTTTCCGGCATTTATCCCAAAATTTCCTTTTTGTCTGTCTGCCAATTGAATTTTATATTATTTATTTTTTTTAAGAAAAAGAAGAGAATTTCTCAATTCATATTTTATTATCAAGATACGTACATATATATAAATATATATAAAATATATATATATATTGTGCCAAAAAATTTAATTACGATAAAAATAAAAAAAATCTTTAAATTAGGACAAGGAACCGAAAAAAAAACAAAAAAAATTATTTTGTGTAAATTATTTGTATAATCAATACAAATATATATTAAGATAAGATTCTTTTCAGTACCAGGGAATCCGCAATTATTAGATAAAAATTGCGTGATTTCAGATAAATAAGGCTAATGATCCCAAACACATTACTTTTTTAACTAAAAATGTTCGAAAGAATTTTTAGAAATAATTTTTTTTATATATTTATATAAATATATGTTTTATATAATAATTTCATAAATTAATAAGTTAAATTATGAAAAAATAAAATAAAAAATATATATAATATAACTTTGTTTTTCTATATTATACATGTACACTCCCATTTTTTGTTTTCATTTTTATCTCGGTGAAAAACATTTCACTTAAAATCGAACAAACAATTGAACGGCTTTTTTTCACTTTTTCATTACGTGAGCTAAAACTTTTTATCATACTCTTTTTTTTTCTCACTTATTATTATTTAATAAAATATAAAAGAGAATAACTGGACAGACTAAAATAAAAAAAATGTGCCATTTATCAAATAGATAAAAATATACGAATGTCCTAAAAAAATGTATATAATATTAGAGTGTCCGTCTAAATTACTTTATTTTCTTTATTTAGATTCCGTATTTTTTCTTTTAATCAAAATTTGTATTATCTGATCAATTTTTTTTTTAATTGATTTTGACTTCCTGTCTAAGAGAGCTCTTAAATGAAAGTATTTAGTATACTTTTAACTCGAATAAAATTTTCCCATATGTTAATGTTACAAATAAAAATTATTGAAGATCTATATACACGTAATTATATAGCATTTATTTGTAAAATCGTTAAAATACATTGCAAGAAAATCGTTGAAGGTGTAAATAAATAAAATTGATTTTAAAATTTATTTCCGGTTTACCGTTTATTTTTTTACTATAACCTTATTGTGCGCGTCTCTCTCTCGTTGGTTCCTAAGCGAAATATTGAAAAATGAACTTCCGGCGATTTAGTAGTTTTTGCATTACGGTAGTTACATACTGACTCACTTCCTTTTTGGAAAAATCTTCATATTTTTTTCCTAAAACAGAGAAAATATTTTTTATTTTTTGCGTTTAATAGTGCTACAATCAGCACGTTGGCGCTATAAGTAGGAATGATAACTGTGAACAGTTGAAGTAAAATGAGTGGAGAAGTTACCTCCCAGTGGTAACACTCCAAAACATTAGACAGTTCCTGTCGCTCTCTTCAGTTGAGAGGAGATCACACGAGGCCACACTGTCTCTTAAGGCGTCTTCTCCCCGGGTTATCAGGAAAGAGTTCTTGAAGAAAGATTTTTGTATGAGATTGCAGGCTGAAGTGGGAGTTTTCTGTATCGTGTTTTCACCGACTTGTATGACTGAAAGGAATGTTAAGGTCAGTGTGTTTAGTGCAGATTGGGAGAAATAAAATGGAGCGTTTACGATAGTTCGAAGTATTTTAGATTATAGCGATTGAATCCTTTGGAGATTGGAGCGTTTGGGTTGAACCCCACAGCTCTATTCCTCCATACGCCCAGATGGGTTTCAAAAGAGCAAGTATAAGTCAGTCTTTTGTTGTCCACAGAGAGAGTTTAGATCTATCGTCTAAGAGTCTTTTAAATAGTCGATAGCATCTGCTTAGTTCTGTTCTTTTAAGTCTAGTGTGGGGGGTTCCACGGGAAAATGTAAAATCGTAAAATCAAAAATCTTTACGATTTAATAGAGTGAAATTTTACAAAAAATTACGTCAATTAATGCTGAATATAAAAAAAAATAGTATCATACTATTGGCTGAAATAAATATTACCAGAAAACGTACTCAAAACGATGTTATTTTTCAGTTTAATCGTAGAATTAAAATTTCAGAACCCCCCCCCCCCCCAAATAAGGAAGTTAATTTACCCCTAAACTATAGACTAACTTATTTTTTAATTTCAAACAGTTTTACCAACTGTTTACCTCAATTTTAAGTAAAGAATAAAAACAGTTTTTTTTTTTTTTTAAAGAAAAACGACTACAATACGTACAGTTCTAGTAACCTAGAAAATGAATTGTAAATTTCCCTCTTTTAATAAATTAAAATTCCCTTTTTCCTCCCCACTCTTCTCCCGAGTTTAAGGCAAATAAACAATAAAATTTACATATATACAAAGGTCATAAATATGGAGTTCCCTAATTGTAAAAAAGGAAGTAACCCGTATGTTAAAGTTTACGCATACCAATAAGATGGCTAACCATAAATAAAGGTAGACAGGGTACGTGAAAAAAAACAAAACAAAAAACAGGAAATATATATTATGTTCAAAAAACCTCTTACCGTAATTCTTAAAATTTTCTTCAAAATATGGAGTTTATACTAAATTTTCAATACAAAATTTACGAGTAATTGATTCCGGTAGTGCATTTGATTTTTTTTTATAACACCGATAAAAATTAGATATATGGTTAATTACCTGAAGAACAAGACGAGATCTGCTCGTGAGGTAACACCAGTTACCAATTGAGGGTAATTCAAAATTTAGGAGCGGCTCTTCATAAATCAATTTCGGCCAAGATATTAGAAGCAGAATCAAACGAAGATAACATATGCCCGGAAGTACTAAGAGACACGCTTTATTAAAACTGTCCGGTAGGACAGTTGTAAAAGGGTTGATCGTCAAAAACTACACGAAAAAGCGTAACGTTGAAAAACACCCAACTTTGACAATTTTTTTCTCTTTTTCTATAAAAGATAAAGTTCCCAAATTTTCTTTAAAATATAGGGCAAATCCTCCTTTATAACTGTAATTTTTTTTGCAACAACCTAGATCTGATAGATTTTGAGAAAAAAGTTGCTGAAAATGAGCAAAAACGGCATTTTCAGAAAATGTTCTTGTTCTGCTTCTTCTTCTTTTTCTTCTTATTCTTGTTACCTTTTTTGTAAACAACGTAGCGCGAACCGATTTTCATGAATGATGATAAGTATGTCTTCGTATTGTACGGCTCAGGAACTTTGAAGTTCATTGCAGCTAGATAATCTAAGGTTAAACTGTTGAGTAACTAAAGTTTTTTTAAGATGAGCTTTTAGTCAAAAGAAAAATGCTAAACATTATCAGCTTGATAAGAGAGATGGGCTCATAGCAGCAACCATGAAACTGAGAAGGTTGCTCTGGCTGGGATACTTGCAGCATAATGTACCAAAAAAAAAAGAGTCTCTCGAAAAGTCTATAAAGAAAGATGGAAGATAGAAAGAGACCTAGGGTGCAGCCAAGTTTACTGCGGCTACAGGATTCCCTGAAGATGAGCGTCAGGCAGAAGAAGGGCAGCTACTCACAGAGATGGATGGTACCATCTGCTTCAGAAATGCTTTGACCCAAAAGAAGGTCAAGAAAGCGAAAAATTTCAGAAGAAAAAAAAAGAAAAAGATCGGTCTTATCTCTGTGTGGACAATGCTCGAAACCTAAAGAGAAACAATCAAAAATGGCCATATCCTGTATTCAGGAATCAATCAACTTAAAATCACGTAATAAAATATCGACATTTTAGGTGTTATTCTTTCGATAATTTTTTTTTGCAATTATCATTTATTTTCAATCAAGATTTTTTTTTTGCGTTTATTTATGCTACAAACAGCGCGTTAGCGCTATAAGTAACAGTGATAACCGAGTAACAAATGATAGGTAACGAGTAGAGAAGTTACCCAGTGGTAATACTCCCAAATATTAGATGGTTAGTCCACTCTCTTCACTTGAGAGGAGATCACGAGGCCGCACTGTCTTTTAAGACGTCTTGTCCGGCTTGTCAGGAAGAGTTCTTGAAGAAAGATTTTGAGCTAGAGGATTTATATGAGACTGCAGGCTGAAGTGGAGTTTTCTGTATCGTATTTTCAACGACTTGTGTGACTGAAAGGAATGTTAAGGTCAGTGTGTATAGTCCAGGTTGCAATAGTTCGAAGTATTTTAGTTTGAAGAGATTGAATCCTTTGGAGATTGGAGCGTTTGGTTTGAACCCCACAGCTTCATTCCATACGCCCAGATGGGTTTCAAAATAGAAGTATAAATATCAGTCTTTTGTTGTCCAAGAGAGAGTTTTGATCTATCGTCTAAGAGTCTTTTAAGTAGTCGATAGCGTCTGTTTAGTTCTGTTCTTTTAAGTTTAGTGTGGGGGGGTTCCAAGAAAGTCTTCGGTCTAAGTAAAGCAATAAAGTTAACCGTTTTGTTTTTTATTTAAAAATGCCAATAATGTGGGCTAACCAGAATTGTTTTATTGGGTAGTTTTTCCGGGCATACTTCCGGTAAAAATTATTTTTCATTCTTGTTAGACCTAAAGATTTGATACCAGAAATTAGGTTGTGTAAAACTTCGAGACACCTCTGATGATGCTATTTATTTGTATTCATTTTGAATAATTACGATTTTTACATTTTTTTTTTTTGTTTATATACTCAAAGATTCGTAAAAAACATGTAAAAACCCAAAGAAGCACATTTAGCATTTTGGCACTACTTCCTTTCCTGATGATCTGTTTTTTCCAAAAATAATTTTCCTAGTAAAGTAAGCTTTGAAAAAATGAAAATACTTCCGGCCAAAAATTGCCAGTTACCAATTTCCATCGTTGATTTATGGTTTTATTCTCTACTTTATTCACTCCAATATACCCACGCAAGTCAGTGGGCGAGCGAGAGAGAACGATTGGAGGAGCTGAAGACAATATTTTCGTATTCTGGAGGGTGGGGGTCCACAAGACGCATTTTTTTCTCTAAAACTAAATAAATTTGGACTTCCTGTTTTAAAAAAATCATTAAAAGAAACAATAAATTCAAAAAAATAAATAGAATAAAAAGCGATTGCCAAGCCACAATTATAAATTCATACGTACACATACAATTATTATGATTATGTAGTTAAATGCTAGCCAACAGATACAACAGCTTTTTAGTAGTATTTATCTTTATTTGGTTTGTGCTGTGTATATTGTAAAGTCTACTATGTTAACTGATACGACAACCTGTTGCACATCTCTTTGCTGGAAAATTTTCTCTCATTCAGTTCTATTTAATGTTTGTCTGTGTTGGGAGGGGTGGGTGGAGGTGGAGGAGAGAGCGAGATAGATAGAGAGAGCTGGGGAGAGAGAGAGAAGGGTTTGTGGCGTTTGTTGTTTTCATTAAAAGCTTTTCCTCTGGTGTAGCAGTTAAATGTGTGAAGCATTTAATGCTTAATTATTTCCACGATTATTCACTTAATTTTAACACGATCTTTGAGCTTATAATCAATATTGGGAATTTGGGCAAATATTTGGAAATTTATTTTATTAGATATTTCAATTTTTTCCCACTGATGTAAAGTTTAAGTAATGTTAACTGGAATTTTCTTTTTTTAAATTTTAATTTTCCCTCAGAAGAATTGTAAACCATATCCATTATTTCCTTAAAGGAAAATAAGGATCTTATTTGCCTAACAGAAATTTGGCAGTAGATGGGCCAGCAATTTAATTTTGGAAAATATAGCTGCTCCTTTTAGATATCATATAATATTTTTAAAAAATGATATGAGAGAAAAAGTAAAATCAGAAGTATCTTTTGGAAGCTTCGGGGTCGACGGGGCCGCCGCAGTGTTTTAATGGTTTAAAGATGGGGCACCACTACCAGAAAAAAGAAGAAAAAAAATCTCAATACTCAAACCCTTGTCAAACTATTATCGATCTTTCTATCATCGGCCATAATATTTTTAATGAATTATTTTTTTATGGACATTGAGAAAGCCAACTTCTTCTTCTTCTTCTTTTTAAAACCAACGTTTCAACAAATTTACTTGCCTTCTTCAGGATCTGTATCAAAAGGAATTAATTAATGTTCATTATTTTTGGCGACTGAATCATAGTTTCAATTTGATGATAAAAAATAACTGCCTGTTTCAGGCATGTTATATTTTTGTATTATGCCGCGAGCTTTCGACCTACGAAATAAGTCATCTTCAGGGCTAATTTACAGTATTGTATTTGGAAGTTTTGAAAAGATTGCGCAATAGTGTTCGCCAAAAAAAGACCCGATTTGTGGCAAACAGGAGACTGGTTCTTCCACCACGACAATGCACCTGCACACACAGCCATCTCTGTTACACAGTTTTTGGCTAAAAATGGCATGGTTCCGCTGCCCCCACGCACCTTACTCGCCTGACCTGGCTCCGTGCGACTTTTTCTTATTTCCACGCATGAAAAAGGGCATGAAAGGTCACCGATTTGACAACATTGAAGAGGTCAAGAAAAAAACGAAGAAGGAGCTGTCAGCCATTTCTAAAGATGACTACAAAAAATGTTTCGAACAGTGGAAGCACCGGTGTGACAAATGTATTAGTTGTAATGGAGAGTATTTTGAAGGGGATAAGGTTGTTCTGTAAAAAATTTGTAAATAAATAGCTTTTAAAAAATAATTCCGTTTTTTTTTTGGGTACCCCCTCGTACTGTTTTAGTTGGTGTGTCTTCTGTCTTGTCTGTTCACGGACAGTCTCTCCAGTCCAGTCCGCGAACAGACAAGACAGTAGACACACCAACCCTTTAATGTTGTAAAACAGTACATTGTAAATTAGCCCTGAAGATGTGACCTAGTCCCTAGGTCGAAAGCTCGCGGCATAATAAAAAATATATCGACTGAAACTGGCATTAATTTTTCCATCCTATTGAAAGGAATGAACATAAAACAATTTAAATTGGCATTTTATGTGTAAACATGAGACTAATAAATAAATACATATGAAAAGCAGGAAAAATCATGGATATTATCTGTCGTAGAGCGCATGCTTATTGTAGTACAGCCCGTTTAAGGACTTCCAACCATTGTCAGTAGTAAAATAATCTGGTGTAGAGCAGTGATGGGCAAACTACAGCCAGCGGAGCTAACTCTTCGGCCCAGTGAATGGTTCCAATTCAGACCGATAAAAATAACAATTACAACTTGCATTGCAGTAATTCCAAGCTGTTAATACTATCTAAAAATTTGGGGTAATATTACGAATTTGGCCACTGGTTGCGACAGCTGACTTGAAACACGCTTGCGATTTGCCCCAAATTAGGGCGGAACTATTTTATCAAAACACTCGCAGCTTCATACATCGCAATAGTTTAATTTTGATATTATAAAAACATCTTACGCACTTACTGTATTTTATTTTTAAATAACAAAAATTATTATGGCCAATCAAAATTTCTCCTTTTAAGTTTTTTTGGCCAGCTCACTAAAAACGTTTTGCGCCGAGATTATGGATTCAGCTTTGAGTCTTACATGCGTAAGATGGCTGGAAATCTAAGATATCATCCAGCTCTGTGAACCAAACCATATTTTCAAAATGAGTAATGTTAACTTACATTAAAGACAACTTATTAAAGAATCCCAGATCTTTTTATCTCATATTTTAGTTTTCTAAATACATTTTTTCCGTTACTTTTTCATATATATTTATTCATTAATTTCTATGTTGATTTATATATTACAAATAGATTTACTTACAATTGTATTAATTCCTTTTGTGCAGAATCCTGATTACGATCCTGTTCTCAGCATCCGCGTCTCAAAAAAAAAAAAAAAAATCGTAACATTTTATTTATTTATTGTATTAAGTACTTAGTTTTGAAATTAATAATTTTAATAATAATATTTAATAAATCATCAAATATTAAATAATAAAAAATATAAATTTAAATAAAAATAGAATTAAGATGATTAATGAAATGACGAGAATTTCTCCTTAAATCATTTTATTTAAACACTAAAATTGTCCTTGGAGTGTTCTTTTTTACAGAAGATGAGGGGGGCGAGGATTTTTTCCCCCCAAATAAATTAATATTTCATTTTTATTTTTTTAAGATTTCCTTCATAAAATTATGATAAATTTAGTTTTAACTCTAAAGACTAGTTCTTACTAAATTCTTCAAGGATTAAATTACTTAAAAGTTTCTTCAAAACTTGTTAGCTTAAAGACTGTCAAGTGCCAACAACTCGTATCTTTTGACGGCAAAAGTGTATTTCCAATGGGCCGCAATTTTACCGGAACCCGGTAGATGATGGACGAACGAAATATTTTTTAAAAAAAAGGTTGAAACTTCCGGATTTTCCGCACAGACAATTTTCCTTTTAATTCTTAAAAAAAAAAAAAGACACGATTTGTCCACATTTTTTAAGATTATTACATCATTCATTCAAAGAAAAGAAGTAAATAAATTATCTGACTTATTTATTTTAATAAATAAATAAATAATGAATAAAGGAATGCTTGTGGTAAGATATTTTTATGCATATAATTATCATAATCAAATAGGTATTATACTTCTATTTATTTTTTATTTTATTCAAAAAAAATAAATAAATAAATATTTCATTGAAACGTGGGTTTTACAATGAAAACAATATATGTGCAGGATTAAAAATATTATTGGTAGGTTTAAATAATATTAATTGTCTAATATTATTTTAATAATTAATAAGAATAATTTTTTGCATAATGGAGACTTTCTTAGAATGTTTGCTATATATTAATTGTCTTTATTGTAGCGCACTTCTTTGAAAAACTAACTGAATTCAAAGTGAGTAAATTAACAATGCATTGGCATTGTGTTCTCTGGTCTAACAAATAGGCATTGTTTTAGGTTTGAGCCAGCTTCACGGTTTTTGGTTTGCTTATTAGAACTGAATAAACCTTTGTTTCGGGGTAATCTAAAGCTTTTTTTTTTTCGAACTTTTAAGGACGATTTTTCTATAAGTAATCGCCTATTTTTTTAGGCGGGGCTTAACGTCCAACTACCAATTAGGTGTCGTGGACTGAGGCGACTAGCAAACATACTTTACTGTAAATTTCTCATATTAAACATTAGATAAAATCCAAGGCCTAGACCGGGAATCGAATCCACTAACCAACAATACATCCTAGCATTGCGGGTCTAGCCTCTAACCGCCTAACTTAATTTTCTGTAAATTTCTCATATTAACTATTAAATAAAATCCAAGGCCTAGACCGGGAATCGAATCCACTAACCAACAATACATCTTAGCATTGCGGGTCTAGCCTCTAACCGCTTAACTTACTTTACTGTAAATTTCTCATATTAACCATTAGATAAAATCCAAGGCCTAGACCGAGAATCGAACCCACTAACCAACAATACATCTTAGCATTGCGGGTCTATATTGGTCAGAATTTTTGGGTAATTTGTTTCATTAATTTAAAAAAAAAAAAAAGAATAATTATCTCCAATTTGAGTCGTAATTCTTTTTATTTTTTATATATTTATTTTTTTAATTTGTTTGGGACAAACGTTCGACCTAAGGTTCTAAAGTCATCTTGGGGTACATTTTTGAACGTTAAAGGTTTATGAGGTTTTCTGTACCTGACTGTTTAGGTTGGTTTACATTTAGCGGAAGTCGTACTTCCAATTGTGCCACTGATTATTACGATATTACCATGTTTACGATTTTCTATATCTAGAGGTGGTTTCTTTGTTGGGATTTGCACGGATAGCTTGATTTAAAGGAGGCAGGTGATACTAAGTAGATCTTAAGATAAACTGTTAGCTGCGGTATTCTGGAGATAGATGAATCTGATTGTTATCGTTCGATTTATTTTTGATACAGAAGATATTATTTAGAGCTTTAACTCAATATCACTCATTTCTTAGAGCACCTGAACTCTTTCTCTTTTTTTGAGGGGGCGCATTACCTTTTAAGGTCATTAGCGCCGAGCCTAACTTTGACAGTAGTGAAGTTGCTTCTCTCGCTGCTTCATCAGCTCGTCAATTTCCGTCTATTCCAGCATGAGAGATAGTTCTCATCGACAGAGGTAGATCCATCAGTTTGGTATCGAATCATTATCGACTTCGCTTACGTTTTGGTCTCGTTCTATTATCCATTAACCAGCAACGCAGACCTAACCACCTTTTTAACGTAAAAATTAATTGTTAGCGCATACATAAAGGTTTTATTCTGTAAAAAAAAAACAAAATCCCATTTCGTATTCAGCGAACAACTGAAAACGTTTACTTCCGGTGCAAACAGGATATTATAAAAAACTGAATACACTAATCACAAATCCTTCTGCTTAAGAAAAGAAATAAATGTATTTCATTTAAGACGGAATTAGTGGAATATTTTTCAAGTTAATTACATTTAAATCGGATTAAGATAGCATTGCATTCCAAATTACTGCATTTCAAATTATTGCATTTTAAATTACAGTAATTTAAATTTAATGGAAGCCATTATTATAAAAAAGTTCGCGAACATGAGCAAATTATCATTTTAGATGTTTATCAGCGAGTTCTTAGTCATCTTAAAATAGGATTACTTTTCAAGTTGGATTTTTGTTTTATTTTTTTTATTCCAAGTCTGTCTGTTCGTTTATCTTAAGTGCGTCAGTTCGTGTACTTATTGTACTTATTTGCAAAAGAATTGGTGCTTCATTACAGTTTTAAAAGTGAAAAAATTTAAAATTATACTTTTCCTTTTTGTGGAAACCTGAGCAAGTAACTCTAGAGCTAACAGGAAATGGTTAAATATGCAGTTTCCTTTGAAAAGTACCAATACAAAAAAATTGATTTCCTTTGCAAATCGAGTTGCAAATCAAGTCTGATTGCTGGTACTCACAAATCAAATTTTATAAAGAACTGATAGAGGTGGACTGAGAAAGGCAAAAAAAAATAGCCTTCAGCCTCGATTTTGGGCGATTTTTAGCTGAAACTCAAATATCTCAGAAAGGAAAATTCAGTAGGTTAAACGTCGCTTACGTCACTGCAATTTTTGTACCACGAAAATTTCGAAAATTTTTGAAATGCAAAATTATTCTTGTAATTAGTTTCGACATATTAAAAATGTAATCAGCTGATAGCAGTTGTAAACAAATTTGTAGCTTCCAAGAGTGTAAATAAATATAGGGTTTTTATTTTATGTTCTTAAATTCTCGCTACCTTGGGCTCTACATAGACAAACGACTCACGTGGAACCCATACACTTGGACTTAAAAGACAAGCAATGACGAAACGTGCAAAAACTGCTTTACAGACTTCTTGGACAACGCTCCAAATTACCCATTGAACTCAAACGCTTAATATACAGTACTATCCACAAACCTATGGTGGACTTACGGGACTAGAGCTGTGGGAGTTCAGCCAAACCTACAAACATACAGACAGTACAGAACATTTCAGTGAAAACTCCTCCGACAGATAGATGATGCTCCTTTCATCAGTGACTAACCTCACCCTTCACAACGACCTCAACATTCCCTTCATAGACCAACTCGCCAAGACTAAATACCAAAAATCCCATTCTACTCTCTCGACTAGCCCTAATCCTCTTGTACTGTCTTTCACTTCTTCTGACATCCCTAATACACCTCGCCGACTGAATCGCCAGTGGCCTCGCGACTTCCTTGTAGTCTGAAGGCCTAAACGCCATTATTCTCCTATCTCTCCTCCTCACATTCTCCTCTCTCCTATAGAGAGTGCTACCGCTGGGTAGTTTCTCTCCTCCTGCTCTCCTCCCGCACCAGTTCATCACTCTCTCCTCCTCACATTCTCCTCTCTCCTATAGAGAGTGCTACCGCTCGGTAGTTTCTCTCCTCCTGCTCTCCTCCCGCACCAGTTCATCACTCTCTCCTCCTCACATTCTCCTCTCTCCTATAGAGAGTACTACCGCTGGGTACTTTCTCTCTTCCTGCTCTCCTCCCGCACCAGTTCATCACTCTCTCCTCCTCACATTCTCCTCTCTCCTATAAAGAGTGCTACTGCTGGGTAGTTTCTCTCCTCCTGCTCTCCTCCCGCACCAGTTCATCACTCTCTCCTCCTCACATTCTCCTCTCTCTTATAGAGAGTGCTACCGCTGGGTAGTTTCTCTCCTCCTGCTCTCCTCCCGCACCAGTTCATCACTCTCTCCATATTTACTTATTGTATACAACTATATGCAGATTGTAAATTTCAAAATAAATTAAAAAAATATATATACATATATTTTATTTCCTAAATAGAATATAATAACGGAAAAGGAAATATAGTAATCACAACTGAAAGTTCCTTTGGCAAATATTTTCTTTTATTTTTTATTTTTTAATATTTAGCCACATACAATTGTTGTGGTAAACTTTATTAATATCATTATTTTGGCCACTAAACCTATATTGGATATCCAATTCGTACGAAATATCATTTCCTTATGCAATAAAACTACAATGTTATTGCATTTTGGTTTTTTTAAAAAAATTATATAGTGTAGAGGTAAAGGTCATATAATATAATATGTGGCAAAAAGTAATCATACTTGATTGCTTTTGTTGTACTAAAAAA
The DNA here is from genome assembly GCF_049639745.1 of Rhodnius prolixus. NCBI lineage: Eukaryota > Metazoa > Arthropoda > Insecta > Hemiptera > Reduviidae > Rhodnius > Rhodnius prolixus. Next base: position 5,626,368 of record NW_027411593.1, on the reverse strand, counting down.
AAATAAAAGAAAACAAAAGGCGACACACAATTTGCGCACATATCTGTGGTAAATTTTGTAAATCTCGCGGAGAAGGTGGAGGAGATTTGAGGAGCAAAAAAAAAAAACTTAAGATTTGTAACGGATTTCGTGAACTAGGAGAGAGAGGTGATACCATTCCAACCGCAAGAACTTAGTGTTAGGGAGGAGGGATCTGCACTAATCACTGCGTGCACGCCAATGTATGTATGCAGTTCAGGTATAGGAAAGAGAGAGATGATAAGTGCATTCGTTCATTCACTTACTGAAGGATGGTTCCTTCTGTTTTCTTAGGCTTTGTACTTGTGGTCATTTCCCAAAAAAGAGAAAAAAAGGGAAATTCCAGTAAATTCGCAAGGACTCTTTAGGCAAGATTTTTGAAAGATTCAAGATTTATTGGCGCCCTGTCTTGTCCCGTCTACTTCCGGGCCGCCTCTGAAAGTGTTCCGCTCTTTAAAGATAAAATTGTTTTTCTGTGTATAGATGAATGGAAACTACTTTCAGTTCAAATTACTACTTATAATTCCGCTCAGTTTTTTTTTTTTTTGCAACAGCTAATTTCGTCATTAAAATAACTTTTAGTAACTGACGTAATAAAGAAAAGCAAAAAATGTACGTATTAAACAGTACTGTACACAAAATAAAAAAACTATTTATTTTTTAATAGACATTAATAACTTTTACAAAAATGATTATAGGGTTTTTTTGTCAGCCATTATTGGTAAATTGTTTTGGTGCTCTTGTAACCATGACAACTTGAATGTTACCACTTTTATGGCAGCCTTTGTTCTATAATTTGCATAAAAAATAATATTAAAACGGCCATTACTGTGCGTTATGTGTAAACAAACAGACATCTCTATATTGATTGGATAAGACTAAGAAATGAGTTTGTTCTAAAGTGATGGGTTGATGGACAGAAAAAGGGAAAACTTTTAACTTATTATTATTGGTGAAAAGCGCAGTGTACCCAAAGATAGTTCTTAATATTTAACTGAACTTATTTCTTAGTAAAAGGAAAAACCAAGTAACTACTCTGCCATTAATCATTTAAAACAGTTTTTCTCTTTTTGGTGGTCTAACATTTAAATCGCCTCCCTTACAGTGGGCCTTAAGGGCCTTAGCCTTTAACAAGTTAGGCGTTTACTTAATTCCAGTTTCATCAAATTAATTATTTACTTTCTATTACCTCATTATTTCCCAATTAGTTTTTCCTCCCAAAATTATTAACCAATAATTTACTGCCTAAAATGTTGTGCCCCAAGGTACTTGGAGGTAGGTGGGTTACTCCACGGTCTGCGGTTAGTAAAAAAAAAAAAAAGAAAAAGGGTAAACCGCCCTTATGTTGAACCCTCATGTTCTATTTAGTATTTAGCATTTAGTTAGTTACTTTAAAAGGGTTTAGGTTAAGTATTTTTACTTTAGCGGACAACTACCTTCCTTTTTTTCCCCTTAATCTATCCTTAATCGAATTATCCGAGAGATAATTGTTGCAAAATAAAAGTTCCAAGATCTACATAAGTTTAAAGGAAATTAAGAATTTAAAATTGGCGAGGAATTGGTCCAAATAAAAAAATAAAAAAAACTCATCTTTTTTTGTCAACGTTTCCACAAATATATTGCGTTCTTCAGGGCGTGGCTAAGTGGGAAAAACAGTTTTTTTCTGTAACTCAACCAACCCGCATAGCAATGCCCTGAAGAAGGCAATATGTTAGTCGAAACGTTGGTAAAAAAGACGAGTTGTTGCTTGTTTTTTATTTGGACCGATTCCTGGCCAATTTTGAATCCTTAATTTAATAATTTACGGTCACTAAAACCAATATATATTCATATTTAAAGGAAATCATAGGAACCTTTTTACAGGAAATCGAAAAATCGATTCAGTAAAGAGAAGAGGCTCTTCCGGTTGAAAGAGATTTTGGTGGTATCAAAACGAAAAATAGAATTTCCGTTTTCAACAATTTTTTAAAAAAAAAAAACAAAGAGAAAGAGAAAGAGACCAATTTGTAAAACCACTTTTTCGTACTCAGAGAACCACAAAAGAGATATTTCCGATGAAATCTAGTCATTATTTTCTCTTACTATTAGAGGAAGAGGAAGTAAAACAGTTAGAAACTAAACGACGCAGAAAGCTTCCATTTTTTTTCCATTTAGTTCCATTTTTTGGCGATTATCAATTTACCGTAATTTGGAAAGAGTTTTTATTTATTTATATTTATTTTTTTGTAATACAACTTTTTTTACTTTTTTGTACTAAATTTTAGCAAAATCGGATTTAGCGTTGTAGAAAGATTTAGTAATAATAGTTTTAGAGAGAGCCAGGCCTGCGTGGGGCAAACTCCTCTACTAAAAATACACAGCGTTGAGGCCTATAATAAAAATGCAAATCTACATCAAATTTATGAACCAAATAACACTTCATTCAAGAAAATAGGTTCACGGAAAGATAATTTTTAATGATTGTTAAAACATTCCCTTAACAGGTGTAAGAGCAGAACGTCGTTTTAATGGTACTTAGGGGAGCCCCCTAACCCTCTCATCCTGCCAATTTGTCGGTAAAATCGGGCTAAGATTTACAGAGTTATTAGTAAATAATAATTTTGGAGGGGGCCTCACATATATGGGGCTAACTCCTCTCCCATTTGATGTACAGCGTCGAGACTCCTAAAAGACACATCTACATAAAATTTTGAATCGAATGACACCTCATTCATGAAAATCGGTCGGTGCGTTTAGGCGCTACGTTGTTTACAAAAAAAAAGGTAACAAGAAGAAGAACAAGGACATTTTGAAACAAACAAGAAAATGCCGTTTTTTGCTCATTTTCAGCAGCGTAGTTCTCTAAAACTATTAAATCTATGCTGTGGCAAAAAAAAAATTTACAGTTATAAAGGAGGGTTTGCCCTATATTTTAAAGAAAATTTGGGAATTTTATCTTTTATAGAAAAAGAGAAAAAAATTGTCAAAGTTGGGTGTTTTCCAACGTTACACTTTTTTGTGCACTTTTTGACGATCAACCCTTATACAACTGTCCTTCCGGACAGTTTTAATTTAAAAATAAATAAATAACCAGTAAAAGAAAATAACGTGAATTTTCCCACGGTTTTTCTCAAATTTAAGTAAAATTACATTCAGACCACCGGGACTTAAACCCATACTATCGTATACGATATTGTACACTTCAACAACTAGAAAATCAATGTGAATGACTTTTAGACATTTTTACAACACAAAATATTCCAGTTACTTTATTTTGCAGAATATATTTCCAGAGAAATTAAGGACTCCCGAATAGAATTTATTCCCTTTTGAATCACAAAATACAAAACAGAATAAAATACTTATTTGCTATTCTAAATACAATAATGGCAAGCGTGACCTAGCTCATATATGAATATCAGAATTTTGCTTTTATCATAGTTTATTTATTCAAATTCATTGGAGTAATCACCGGTGGAGGGGGTAAGAAAAAACAAGGTCTTAAAATTGTGATTCCAGGGTTCTGCTCGGTATGTTCATTTTGGGATTGAGGGTGGTAGGGTTCGTTCTGATGCAGTATCTCGGTGAAGTGTTACTATTACACGGTTTCACGAAGCGGAAATTAGAAGAGTCTTGTGAGTGGCCATGCCAGATTTCTGGGGATGTGCTCCTGATATCCCGATAGCAGTACGGGACTGACAGCTTTTATGCTTGGATCTTCTTTTAGTTGTAGATGTAGAGGTGTAGATGGTCCAGAATCTCTTACAAAATTATATCTTATTTTAATCATTACATTTCGAGCCCACAGGAATGTAAATTTCAATATAATGTTAGGCTGAATCATCTCATCATTTTGTGAGCCCAGAGGTCCTTTCTCAGAGGAAGATTTCTCGTCTTCGGGTGGTTAAATGTTTCCCATCCCGGAGATTGTGGCATCTGGTAATCTTTACCAGAACTTTCTAGGTTTACTCCAGTGCACTGTAGCGATTGAGTCGCCATGTTCCCTAATATCCTGTTGCTACTTTATTAGTTTAAAGTAATCGCCTATTTTGTTCAGGCGGGGCTTAACGTCCAACTACCAAATTAGGTGTCGTGGACGGAGGCGACTATAAAACATACTTACTGTAAATTTCTTTTATTAAACATTAAATAAAATCCAAGGCCTAGACACCGGGAATCGAACCCACTAACCAACAATACATCCTAGCTTTGCGGGTCTAGCCTATAACCGCCTAACATACTTTACTATAAATTTCTCATATTAACCATTAAATAAAATCCAAGGCCTAGACCGGGGAATCGAATCCACTAACCAGCAATACAACTTAGCTTTGCGGGTCTAGTCTCTTACCGCCTAACATACTTTACTGTAAATTTCTCATATTAACCATTAAATAAAATCCAAGGCGTAAACAACACCGGGAATCGAACCCACTAACCAACAATACATCTTAGCTTTGCGGGTCTAGTCTCTTAACGCCTAACATACTTTACTATAAATTCCTTTTATTAACCATTAAATAAAATCGAAGGCCTAAGACCAGGGAATCGAACCCAGTACCACAATGCATTTTAGCTTTGCAGGTTTCGCCTCTAACCGTTCGGCTACAGTGGCGCCTTTATTAGTTTATGGTTCTGCTATCCGGAAACTGTTAGACCGTCTAAGAGATCCGATCTATTGTTCTTGAAGCCCCGGTATCTCTCATGAGATGAGGAGTGGGCGGAGAACAGTGGGCAATTCGGGATGTCTACGTTTCTACCCCCTTTTTGGTGGAACCGCCTTCTTAATACAATCTGAATACATCTATTCGGGACAGCTACTCTTGACAACCCACAAATGTAAAATAAAACAGTATGTATTTATATTAGCTTTTCTTGGCCGTAAAAATTTGACTTTAAGGATTCAATTAGTGAAGAATCGGTCCAGAAAAAAACAACTTCGACTTTTGGCCAACGTTTCGGCAAATTTATTGGATATTTACAAATAAAAGAAATACAAACTAGAATAATGAACCACAGGACTACATACAACATAAAAGTACATCGTATTAAAACTATAAGAAATGATATAAATTATAAAAATAAGAAACTTACGAGAGGCTATGCGGGTTGGTTGAGTTACAGAAAAACTAAGTAGCCAAAAATTGAAACGTTGGCCAAAAGACGGAGTTGTTTTTTGTTCTTTGTTCTGGACCGATTCCTCGCTAATTGAATCCCTTAATGTGAAGGATTAATCCTGAATGCGTGAAGATTGAATGGGAAAAGTTAGCGTTTCCTTCGAGTGTGATAGGAGCCCTCCCATAGCCAAGGTGTTCTTCTATCTTAGGGTACCCGTTTTGTAATAAATGTAGATTATGTTCTTTTTCTTGTTATTGTAGACAATTCAGCTTTCTTTGATCCAAATATTTGTAATTTTTATTAAAAATCAGAAACAGCTTTGATTATTCTTCACTATTCTTTATATAAATGGTTCTTGGGATTTATTATTATTATTTATATGAGGAGCCTCAAAATCTGAGTTCATTGGAGCCCTTAGATTTTTTTTTTTTTTTTATCTAACCTAATTTTCAAACATAAGTAACTTTTGTTAAAAATTTTGAAGTATATAAACAAAATTTTTATCCATATATTTAACAATCTACGTAAATTCAAGTCTGAAAAAGGCTGGCGTAAAAGCTGAAATTTAACCATTTACCGCTTTTTATTTCATTAAAAGAACAGTAGAGATGATCCAGTTACTCTTTCAGTTATTGCATTCAAATGAGATAAATGTTATGTTCATTTAAACGTTTAATGATTTTCTTTAAAACTTCAATTATTAAAGACGTTTAATAATTGCCTTCAAAGAAAAACGTTCCACGTTTTCACACCAAAATTGTTTATATTTTATTGAACACATTATCCACTTAAAGCAATGAAGCTACTTTGTTTTTTGATTTTTTTCCTTTCTAATTATTATTTATAGTGTATAATTATTAATAATAAGTGAATAAGAATAAATTTGCGTCATTGAATTCTTAAGAAAAATGCAAATATCTTCTTTTCTTTTTTTCTAAATCTAACAACTAATTTTTTACTTGTGTTCAGATCCTTAGAATTTCGTTCTAATTTCAGTTAGTAAGCAATTTCATGGTAAATTTTGTTAAACTTAGGAGTTTTTTTTGTGTTAAAATTGTTAAGAAATGATGTAATTTTCTTCAAATACAGAAAATTAGGTTGTACGCAATAAGGAAAATAGCACTAGTAATATAAGAAATAGTTAAAAATCGTTTCTAAATCCAACTCAGCAGTTTTTTTTACATTTTTTCTGTTTGTCAGAGATTTATTTGAAGTATGTTAATATCTAATTAAATGAATATTAGGAATGCATTACTTGGTGCAATAAGTACAAGGCTAGGTGTTATTGGAATGAAGTTAGTTATTTTAAAATATTGTTAAGTTGGAAATGTGGTTTAGGGGGCCGCTTGGTGTTGGATAGTATCGTAGTGCGCATGTTTATTGTATCTCTGGACTGGTTTCGGATTTTCATCCATCTTTAGAGATAGGATTAATAAGTTTAGTGTAGAGAGTAAGCAAGTTGTAGCGTGAGACGGTGGTGCAGAAATTTCTACCTCACTTACGTTACCTCGTACTACAAACTGCCTGACTTTAAGTGCAAGCTGGTAATATAAGTGAAGGCGAAAACTATTTAACAAATTGACTAATCTCTGATGGTGGATGTAAATCTGAAGCAGGTCAAGTTTTATCAAGTAAACGATACGGACAGATAAAATAGAAGACATATGTACTAAATTGCTAAAAAAAAAAAAAGGAGCCTACACTCCTTTCATTGGCCCGGAGCCTGTCCTGGGGATCACCCAGGGTGCAGTTCGTGGAGCTCTCAGAGATTGGATCTGGAGAGAACACGAAAAGAACTGGGTGATGCTTCCTGGGGGTCAAACACGGCAAGAGGGTTATGCCCTTGCTGTGCAAACATAGAACCAAAGAGACTTTGGGCTTGGGCAGAAATCAGATCACTCTGATTACGGGCCTATTCACAGGGCACGGTAGGTTCAGAAAGCACCTGCACAAATTAGGGCTTATTAGCTCGGAACCGTTGTGCAGATTGTGCCAGGAAGAGGAGGAAACGGCCTCTCACCTGTTATTCGATTGCGTTGCAATCGAGAGACTGCGCTACTACATCTTTGGGACTTTGAGACCAAAGGAGATTATAGCGCAGAAAGCCCTCAACCTTCTTAGAAGGGGAGGTTTCACCTACTAGATTTAGAGGGAAGGCACAAATAAGCCTCTTGTGACTGCGGTGCCGTGGGGTATAGGTCCCGTCCCGCCCGTCTAAATCTATCTAAATCTAAATCTAAATTGCTAACTTCTCTAGCTAACTTGTTTGTGAAATTAATGGAATGTTGGCTTAATTTAGAATTTGATTATCCACCGGAAGTATCCATTTTGTGGTTCACTGAATCTGGAAAAAAAAATGGTATTTCTAAATTGGTACGACTGAGTGTTGGGTGTGATCAGCATAACCCCAAAAACCGGAAATTCGTTTTAGAAAGGATTAAATTTGATATTTCGACTCAGTATCACCATGGAAACCAGGCACGATGCTTTTACAACAAACCGGAAGTGTGCAACTTTTACCGCAAACTGCAATCAATTTTCCAGTCTTTTCGGGAAAATTGCCTTCTTACAACTACTTACTATATTCTCTTTAGACTTCGTGAAAGTAGTGCACACACATTGAATTTCATAATTTAAAAAACTAAAAGGTTCAACGAAACGCTCCAATCTTCAACGAATTCAATCTCTTCAGTCTAAAATTCTCCGCACTATCGTTAAACGGCTCCATTTTACGTTTCAAATCTAACTATCCCACACACAGACCTGGGAATTCCTGGTTTGTAGGTCCAGGTTGCACGAACTCGTTATAAAAGTTTTCATCAGAACTTGCACTCTCATTCTACAATCCTCTGGTCCGCCACTTATCATCTCATCACCATCCAGATCATCCTCCCAGACGATTGAAACGTCAGTGGCCAAGCGATTTTCTCTCTTCTGAAGAGAGTAGCTAATCCTGGGAGACGACTTAGGGAGTGTTATCACTGGGTAACTTCTCCCCTCAATTAGTGAGTTTGTAGTGGTATCAACTATTGTCATTGTTACTGATCTAGCGCTGGTGTAACTTAACAAATAAAAATAAATAAATAAAATATATATATCTTTTTAAAGCAATACTGGGATTAAGATTTGCCTTTAAGGGGGTCATTTAAGTGTAATATACAAGCGCATTTTCTTAATTAAAAGGAAAACACTAGAACTAGTGCATGTTGTTTAATTATTTGGTTATTTAAGGTGCTTTAACTTAGATAACTAGTTACGTAGTTTAGGGTACTTCGATTTATTATTTTTAATTACGTCTTCATAATTACAACAATTACGTCTTCATATTAGTTCCTTAAGAATTCAAATCGTAGACCATTGTTTATGGTAGTAGGTAAAGATTAAAACTGAATAAAATTATTTTTATTAAATTGACAATTTATAATGCAAAAACATTAATAAAAATTTTCTTAGGAAATTACAAAAAAGAACCTTTGGTCGAGAATAAAATAAATAAACTAAAGAAATAAGATCATTTTTGTCTACAAGCAAACAATTCTAGCGTTTTTTGTTACTTTTCCAAGTTGTATTGTCTAAGAGTTATATTTAGTCGGCCAGTTTTTTGTGGCTGGCCCAAATATAATTCCCGCCTTGATTTAGTGATAATACCTCATTTATACCTATAACCAAAACTTGTAACCAGTGATTTTTATTAGTTCATTTTGGCGTGACCAAAATTTCTGGTTTGAACATGGTTCATTGTTCTGCAAATCTCTAGGTTCGAAGTTATACATATTTTTTAAAAAAAACTCCGAATTAATAGGCAATGTTTAAGATATCTTGGTTATAAAAGTTTGCTTTACACCAGAATGGCACGTTAGAGAGAATCTACCTCAACCGTCCTGGGAATGCCTTGAAATTAATTCACTAGAAAAATGATACCAATAAAAATTATTGATCGGCATATATGTAAACTTAATACTTAGTGGTTAGTGATACCAATTGCAGGGCCCTTCGATTTTTCTCTTCCTTGAAGCTTGAGATGGATAGCGAGAGAACATTGTCCGAAGGCCGGCAGTGCACTGAAAAAGACGTGTGCCAATAACCTTAGATATTTGCGCGCCTTAAAGAAAAAAAAAATGGCAGGAAAAGTGAAGAATCCATTCTGTATTTTCCGGTTATTGAAGTTTCAGCAACACGTTAAACCTCTTGTTTCCTGAAATGGTCCATTTTCAGGGGAGGGGGAAAACAACCTGTCCTGTCCAACTAACCGGTATTTTCCAGAAGAAAAGGTTTCAAACTAAAATGAACTGCAAATTTAAAATGAACCATTTTTCCACAAAATCTTTAAAAGCCAAAGTGGAAAAGCCAATTCTGACAAAAGTGCTCTTTTATTTTGTAGAAAGATACCTGAATCGGATATCCTGTAAAGAGAAAAATGGAAATACCGGAAATGTTTCGATAATAGGAATTTTTTTTGTTCACATACAACCTACCTAAAAGAAAACCACTTTATCAGAGGATTGATTTTCTTGATTCTAGTAAGAATAAGAGAGTGAACAAAATACCCCAATAAACCGGGAAATAAGATTTTCCTGATACATTTTGTCTGCTTAAGAAGTGTTGCTACAATTTTTTGTGCTTTTAAGTAGATTTCCCGTGCTACTGAAACTTTTCTTAAAAAAATCCAAAGATCCAAAGATCAGCTGTCTTGTTCCATGGCACAGACTTCCTGTAATCCCTTATTCAGTATTCAGTATTCTTAACAAAACAGGCTTGGCAGTTAGTGTAGAGTAAATAAAGTATTATATTATTATATTATGTATAAATCAAGATAGAGTTCTCAGAAAATAACGCAGAACTCATCATAGTGTTAAGTAGTTTGGTTAATTGTAGATGTATGCCGCTCTTTGATTACATCCGTTCCGCCATTCGTACACATGTATGTTCGTTAACACCTTCCTGTTAAGCTGCCTCGAACTTTTCCTTAAATTCCAATTTTTTTTTCCATCTTCTCCAAGTAAAAGTATAATTTTATAAGCTTTTAGATTTTATTTTTAGCGATTTAGTTTAAAAACTGAACCTGATGGTTTTAATCAATTAACCATTTACCGGAAGTTCTGCTCCCCCCCCCCCCATAATGTTCGTTTAAAATTTCTAAATTTTCAGGTATTATTAAATTTTGGAGGACTTTTTTCTATAGGGTGTGGGTAAAAATTAGAGGATAAAATATGTTTAAATTTGTATTTGTAACTGAGATTAAAATTCTGATTTCCTAGTAAATTTAGTACCGGAAATACAATTCTCCTAAGAATTTTTTTCCCCCGCTTTTACTAAGTAAAGAAAGGTATTGCGGATCATGCCAAATTTTCGATTTCTAAGTTTAGCAGGGAGTATTCGTATTGTCAATACTAAGGGGGGGCTTAGAAAATATTCTGTTCTGAGTTTATGAGCATCCCTCAATCGGAATTTAAGGCGTGGCTTTATGACCAACTACCAAATTAGGTGTCGTGGACGGAGGCGACTAACTAACATACTTTACTCGACTATAAATTTCTCATATTAACCATTAAATAAAATCCAAGGCCTAGACACCAGGAATCGAACCCACTAAACCAACAATACATCTTAGCTTTGCGGGTCTAGCCTATAACCGCCTAACATACTTTACTGTAAATTTCTCTTATTAACCATTAAATAAAATCCAAGGCCTAGACACCAGGAATCGAACCCACTAAACCAACAATACATCTTAGCTTTGCGGGTCTAGCCTATAACCGCCTAACATACTTTACTGTAAATTTCTCATATTAACCATTAAATAAAATCCAAGACCTAGACCGGGGAATCGAAGCCTCTAACCAGCAATACATCTTAGCTTTGCGGGTCTAGTCTCTTAACCGCCTAACATACTTTACTATAAAATTTCTCATATTAGCCATTAAATAAAATCCAAGACCTAGACACAGGGAATCGAAGCCACTAACCAACAATACATCTTAGCTTTGCGGGTCTAACATACTTTACTATAAATTTCTCATATTAACCATTAAAGAAAATCCAAGGCCTACATTGGGAATCGAACCCACTAAACCAACAATACATCTTAGCTTTGCGGATCTAGCCTATAACCGCTCGGCTACCGTGGCGCCTTTCTCAAAAATTAATTGACAATGAAAATTATATAAATCAAGAACAAATCGTGTAAATTTTAACAACTCAATTCGTTGAACGAATCAAATCCTTTGTTGCCTCCAAAAAAACTATGACAATTAGGATAACTCTGTCTCTTAAACTAAGCCTCACATTTTGGCTTAACGCCAGTAATAGTTTTTTTTCTCGCTTAACTCTTAAAAGAATATTAAAATATATATGTATATACTAAATAATTTTAGACGATTACTTTAACTAAGTTTTTTGTTTAAAAGAATAATTCAATTCTCTTGTGATTAATAAATTAATCCATAATAAATAAGGAATATTGCAAATAAGCCATTAATTTTTAATATTTGTTGACCTTAATTATTAATTAGGAATGAACACGTTAACATTATTTCAGTTCTATATTAATATTATCTAACCTACATTACCAAACCAGTTAAATATTTAAAAAAAAAACAAATTTGTAATTTTTATTGTAAACTTTTCAAATAAATAAATAATTAATACTGTAAAAGAACACTAATTGGATAGGTTCATTTAAAAAAAAATTATTAGTTCAATTTGGCACAGTCAGCAGTTTATTGACAAGTTTATTAAAAAACGTTCTCCCTTTATTTTGTGTTTGCTTGGATTTGCACAATTCGTCTCTTGTAGATTTTACTTTGACAATCTAAGTATCCATGTCCATTACCGATGCTTGACATGAATGAAAGATTAATAAACTAGATAATGATTTCATTGATGGGAAAAACAAAAAGAAAAATTTAACCCCACAAAGTCACTGTGAATGGAGTTACCTTTATCAATGAATCCTTTAATGAGCTCTAATAATTCTAATCCTAAAACAGTCCCTTCTACAAGCAATCCTTAATTTATTTAATGAAAAAAACAAAATTCAATTTTAATTACACAATTGGTTAATTATATTAAAGAATTTTAGAAACAATAAGAGAACTAATTAACCAATTTAATTATCCAATTACCAATAATAATTAATTTTTTAAAAACTACAAAATCGCTGTAATAAATTCTATTAGAATTGCTTTTTATAAATATTTAAACAAAAAACAAAGTCTAATTTTGATTTTTTTTTATTTCATTAATTTTAATTAATTATTTTCTGTCTGGATTTAATGGTTTTATTAATGTATTTTAATTGCTTTTTTAAAACTGTAAAAACTAAAAATAAGTAATAATTAAAATAATGAGTGAAAAATTATTTTCTTTTAATTGGAGTAAAATTAAAAATTAAATCATTTGAATTATTTAGAACTTCAGTTAAAGAGTTTTCAGTCAATTGGTCGCTCTGCAAATTACGTATTCGGAAATAGGTCTTGTTAAAATTACTATTAGAACTGATTTATTATTTTTTTTATTATTATCAATACTCATTGAGAGAAGGTATGTGATTAGCGTATTGGATTCTCACGCGGAGGTCCCAGGTTCTCGAATCCAGCTGCTGACCCTTAGATTTTCTCTTCCTAGGCAGCTTCTTACAGCTCACTGTCCCGGTAATGGACAGTGTTGTCTGTAACGAGAGAACACTGCCCGGAGGCCTGCGGCTGTGCACTGAAAAAAGCTCCGGGCGCCAATTACCTGAGATGTTGACGCGCTTTAAATCATTTAAAAAAATCAACACTCATAAATTTATTGACCAGCCAGACTGGGTGAATTTTCCACCCTGATTCTAATTTGGGGAAAAATCTTTCACTTAAAAGTGTTTTATTTTCGTGAAAAATAACTTTAAATGAATTTTCAAGAAGGAAGTTTTTCGAGGCAGATTTTTTTAAATCTTTTTTTGGAATTTACAACTGCAACGGTTGTTGCAACGAGCAAATGTGGTACCTGATAATAAAATACGTGAAAATCACGAGTGGAGAAGGCACCCAGTGGTGTCACTCCAGTAACGTGCTTTGCTCTCACGATAAGAGAAGATCACGAGGCCATCTTCTCTTCAATCTCCTTAGAGGATTACCTGGCGTAATGTGGAGGAAGATAGGTGTTCTATGAGAGGGTTAGGATGAGCTGCTGTAGAGAGGAATGAAATTTGAAGAAAACGAGTGTAAGCAAGATCTGTAATGAAAGGGATTTTGTGAGATCATTATGGATAGTGAGGTTAGATACATTGTAGAACGGAGCGTTAAGCAGTTTTCGAAGTATTTTTTGGACTGTAATGTCTGGAGGCGTAGTGAGTTCGAACGGTTTAGTCGATTAATTTAATTTATCCATTTAAATTTGAATAATCTCTAAATTCGTGTATTCACTGGAGATGTTCCAAGATTTGATATCTCCAGAAGGAGACTGTGGTCTGCGTTTTGTCAATAAAATATCTTCCCGGAGCTAAGAGGAAGATAAAAACTGCATATTTTAGATTGGACCCTGACCAGGAAATCTGGCAATAATCTAGTGATCATAGCTCTTCTCAACCGGAAATAACGTTATCAATAAATGAAGTTTTCACTTTTCTATAGGTTTTCTTAACAATTGCTTCAAATATTTTTTTTTTTTCCTTTTAGAGGATTAGCTATTCTTCCCTCTATTTTTTTAGGGAGGGCGGTCTTGATTTAATTTTGAGTTCCTACAAAATTCCAATAACTAACGGAAATTTTCTTCTAAACTTCTTACTGAGGTTTATTGTTTTTTGTTTTTTTTGTGTTTTACAGTAAATTTTTTGAGAAAAATTGTTTTAGGCATTTTGGGCATATCGAATCAAGTAATCGATAATTGTAGTAGGAGATAGTCGTTCGTGTTCACAATTTTTTTTTCTAAGTTTATTTATTAAACTTTTTTTTGAAGTTGTAATTCTCTTCAAAGCAGCCTTACGTATGTTCTTACTTTACGTATATTTTCTTTTAGACCTACACCCCGGAGAGTCATCTGATATCCCGTATATGGGTTGTTGTTGTAAAGAAGTGGTGTGAACACACACCCGCCCTGTATTGCATTTTATATTGCAGTCACAGTCTCACTAACACATAATACTTAGATGACTTTATTGCACTCTACCACTAGGAGTGGATATTTGCATCCATAGATGAAATCAGACGTTGTTTTTTTTCTTCTCCTTCCTCCTTCTCGCTCTCTCTCTCTTCTTGCTTACGTTTTATCTTATTTTCTTTTGCGTCTGCGTGTTTTTCGCCCATTCTCCCCACCCACCTTCGTGGTATTTTATTTTCAACTTGTACGATCGGGATTAGATTTATTCATTAGCTCTTTTAAAACCAAACTACAACTACAACAACATCAACAAAAAACATAGAGACCTATAAGTAGACTTGTCTTCCTACAACACCTATAGACCGGGTATACTCGTTACGGTTTTTGCATGTGTGTAAAACAAGTAAAGCAACAAAAAGCAAAAAAAGAAAACTTAGTTATAAGTAAAAGAAACTTAGTGGTTGTTTGCTTTATGGACTTTGCATCAACATCGGGTGTTGTTTGCAACCGACCAAACCATATTGCACAGACTCTCTCTCTCTCTCTCTCACTCTCTCTCGTAAACGCATCTACATCATCCTTCTCACTTCTAGACTTGTTTGCTGGATTATCTATCCTCCAGAACTAGGAGAGCCAATCTGCTGTTGTGGTAAATGGTTTTATTTTCAAGATATTTATTTACTCTGTACTAACATTCTTTTATTCGCCTCACTATATACAGTCATATACTCGTATATATATGTATTAATGTAAAATTAAATTAAAACAAAGTAATGAAGTACATACATAGTTTATATATGTATATATTTAGATAAGACTGAAATAAAACCCAAGTCTAATCTTCTCTTTTATTTGTACAAAATGCATTTTTTTGTCACTCCCTTCCGGTCAATCTTTAGACTAAAAATTCCATGTTTTAGAAACTTACACTGAGAGAGGAAAATGGCCACCCGTTATAATTTGTATTCGTAACCTAACTTAACCAGTAATAGGCAAATTTGAAGAACCAAAAATTCATTATAATCTAAAAAAATGATTAAAATTTAAGATCTAATAAATTTCATTTCTACCACTAGTGTGTTCTCCTTCCAGTTAAGTTTTTAAGTGGGGGGGGGTATCAACCACTTCGATGAATCGATTTTTCTATAGAGCTTCCTGACAAACGGCACCATCGAATATATTCTTTAAACTTAGGCGCCACGGTACCGAACGGATAGAGGCGAGACCCGCAAAGCTAAGATGTATTGTTGGTTAGTAGATTCGATTCCCCCGGTCTAGGCCTTGGATTTTATTTAATAGTTAATATGAGAAATTTATAGTTAGGCGGTTATAGGCTAGACCCGCAAAGCTAGGATGTATTGTTGGTTTAGTGGGTTCGATTCCCGGTCTTAGGCCTTGGATTTATTTAATGGTTAATATGAGAATTATTTATTAGTAAAGTATGTTTGTTAGCCGCCTCCGTCCACGACACCTAATCCACCAATCGCTAATAACTTTGGTGATCCATTTAAAACGCACCAATCGCTGCGAATAACTTTTTATGAAAACAAGAAAATTTTTCCACAGTTTTTTTTTTAATGTAGTTTTTCATAATCATTGTCAAAAACCAGTAGTCCTTATGAAGCCCCCCTCCCCGATCAGATTTTTTTTTGGCCCGTGACTCTGCCAAAAATGAAGATAGCCAGCATCGGGGGGGGAAAAGAAAATTTGAAAACTAGATCAAAAAATAGTTTATTTAAAGGGGTTTTCCCGAATTTCCGCTTTCCTAAAAAGTTATTAGCGATTGGTGCGTTTTAAATGGGTCACCCTGTACAATATTTTAAAGCAATTTTTACGCACAAAATAGTTCCCAAAAATAAAAGAAAGTCATTTGACTATTTCACGCCATAATTAGTTATATTAACAATTTTTTTTTTTTAAGTAAAAATTCCTAGTTACAAGAAAGTGTATTAGAGTAAGAGAAAGGCGCTTTTAAGGCGTTCATATTATTATTTTTCTCATCCTCTGTTAATTCTCATTATCTTAGATTTATTAGAGATTCTCTTATTGCGTCGCAAAATTTTTTTAATGACCACCTTAAAAGAGAATTGCTACATTTGTGTATTAAATTAATTTTTACCACATAAAGAAGAAAATTGTAATTACCATTCACTCGCAGAAAATGATACCGGATCTGTATAATGATCTACAATTATTTAGTTGAAACTGTAGGTTCGCTGAACCCACAATTAATTTTTTTTTTTTTTTTTCACTTGTGTGTTGAAAGATTTACTCGAAGAGCTAAAGAAGTTAATTTTATAGAAGACTATTGTTAATTATTGAACTCTTTATTTTTTTTTTTTCTTTTAAAAGTAAACAATTTTTAGTATAATGCAATAAATACATAAATAAATTATTACTACAATAAATTTTATTTTAACAGGCTCCTGTGCAACCATTAAAAGTTATAACAATCACTATCATAATTCGAAGTTATTGAAATTAGAATTACAGAAGTTTGCGTTTTATTTGATTTATTTTTAATTACGTAGATATGTCCAGCATTAATTTAACTGCAAAAACATGTTTCATTTACTTTTCATGCTCATGGGGCTCATGGGTTGTTTTAAGATGTCATGAGTTTGACAGAGGTACACTGATTTGACATATTGCAATTCTCTGCATTCAAGAGTGTAACGCCAAACTTGGGCACTTTTATTGCCGCTTTCTGCATTTTAGTGGGGGGAACCACTAAATTTTCCGGGGATCCTGTCTGCATTTCCAACTGTTCTTTATTTTTCCAGGGGTTCTCTATATTTCTAGGGGGGCCCTCTATATACCTAGGGGTATCTTTCCAGGAGTTCTGTATATTTTGCGGGGATCCTCTATTATTGCCAGGGTTTATTTATATTTCCGGGGTTTCTCTATATTTCCGGGGGTTCTCTATATTTCTAGGGGGCCCTCTATATACCTAGGGGCTCTCTATCTTTCCAGGAGTTCTCTATATTTTGCGGGGATCCTCTATTATTGCCAGGGTTTATTAATACTCCCGGTGTTTATCTATATTTCCAGGGGTTCTCTATATTTCCTGGGTCTTCTATATTTCCAGGGGTTATTTATACTTCCAGGGGTTCTCTATATTTTGCGGGGATCTTCTATATTTCTAGGGGGTCCTCTACACGTCTATAAGGGCCCTCTATACTTCCAGGAGTCCTCTAAATTTTCCGGGGATCCTCTAACTTTCCAGGGGTCCTCTATATTTTTAGGGGCTCCACTACATTTCCAGGGGTCCTCTAAATTTTCCGGGAGTCCTCTATATTTCTAGGGGGATCCTCTTTAGTACCAGAGGTCCTCTATATTTCTAGAAGTTCCATTTATTTCCAGCGGTTCTCTACATTTCCAACGGTTCTCTATATTTCTATCGGGTCCTCTATATTTCTAGGTGTTTCCTAACTTTTCCGAGGGCCCTCTATATTTGCAGGGGTTCCATTTATTTCCAGCGGTTCTCTATATAATCCTAGCGGGTCCTCTATATTACCAGAGATCCTCTATATTTGGCAGAGATTCTATTTAGCAGATACGCGGTATCCTAGATACAAAAATGGCAAGAAGCAAAAGATTTCAGTGATCCGCCCAACACTGTACCATCCTCATCATCCTCTTTGTAGCAAAACTTTCCGAGAAAACTGAGTAAAACTTGTATCCTTTCTCGAAGCGAACTCTGATTGCAACTTGGAACTGATTGCAACGGCAATAAAAGTGCCAAGTTTTGCGTTTGTAATCAAATAATAGTTTACAATCGATATATCTTTTTTAGTAATAAATAGTTTGGCCAAAGAACTACTATTGAAAGGGCATTATATTCTTCACTACGATCGTTATTACGGAAGTAAACTTTTTTTTTAATTTGTGCAATAACTATTTTCTTACTATTCACTTCACCTTTAAGTGCACGTCCACTATTACTCCCAATTTCCTGACGAAGATGAAAGGAAAAATATATAAAGAATAAATTGTGTAAGAAATGAGAACATAAATAAAAGGGGAAAAATAGGAGGGGATATTTTGCTGCGAAGATTGCGTAACAAAAGAAAAAGAAAAAAGATTTTTTCGTGGTGAACCAATGAGGGGGGCGGGAATTATCGATTTAATCGCCCCTCTTCAAGCACCCGCCATTGCATATGCTTAGACAGCTATCTTGGTGAATAATAATAATTGTGAATTTGAATTGAAATTATATTTACCTTGCAAATGCATTGTACCATTATTTTATTGATCTTTTTTGATGTAGTCTTTATTATTGTGATTTGTTGATAAAAGCAATCCAAATTTTATATTAAGGATTCAATTTAGCGAGGAATCGGTCCAGAACAAAAAAAACAACTCCCACTTTGCTTTACTTTTGCCGTCTATTTGTTTCATACTTGGCTACTTAGTTTTCCTGTAACTCAACCAATCCGCATAGCCTCTCGTATGTTTCTTATGTTTATAATTTATATCATTTCTTATAGTTTTAATACGATGTACTTATTTATACGAGGGTCGTTTGAAAAGTCCGTGCAAAGTCAGAGAGATAGCACCACTGGCGCGTATCGAGGTTATGTTTAGTTAGTAGCATCTCTTGGAAGAACACACACCAAGTTTCAGCCAGATCGGTCTATTTCTTTGTGTTTGGCATTCGTTTGAATCGAGGAAGTCGAGTGATTTTCAAAAAATGGACGAAAAAGAATTTCGTGTGTTGATTAAACACTACTTTATGAAAGGCAAAACGCCTCAGGAGACTAAACAGAAGCTTGATAAACATTATGGTGACTCTGCACCTTCGATTAGAACAGTTTATAAGTGGTTTCAAAATTTTCGGAGTGGCCATATGGGCACAAGTGACGCTGAACGTTCTGGACGCCCTGTTGAGGTTACTACTCCAGAAATCATTGATAAAATCCATGATATGGTGATGGATGACAGAAGAGTGAAGGTGCGTGAGATTGCTAGTGCTGTGGGCATCTCGAATGAACGGGTACATAATATTTTTCATCAACATTTGGACATGACAAAGCTATCCGCAAGATGGGTGCCGCGATTGCTCACGCTTGACCAAAAACGAAATCGTGTGAAGTGTTGCAAGGACGGTTTGCAGCTGTTCCAGAAGAATCCGCAGGACTTTAAGCGTCGTTTCGTCACTGTGGATGAAACATGGATACATCACTACACTCCTGAGACCAAAGAACAATCTAAACAATGGGTTACCAAGGGGGAATCTGCGCCAAAAAAAGGCGAAGACCGTTCCTTCGGCCGGAAAGATTATGGCGACTGTCTTTTGGGATTCGCAAGGAATAATCCTCATCGACTATTTGGAAAAGGGTAAAACTATTACAGGTGCATATTATTCATCGTTATTGGACCGTTTGAAAACCGAGCTGCAAGTAAAACGCCCACGATTGGCCCACAAAAAAAGTCCTTTTCCATCACGACAACGCACCAGCTCACACCTCAGCAGTTGTGGTCGCAAAATTAATGGAAATAGGGTTCCAACTCGTTTCACATCCCCCCTATTCTCCAGACTTGGCTCCCTCGGACTACTATTTGTTCCCCAATATGAAGAAATGGCTGGCGGGAAAAAGATTTTATTCAAACGAGGAGGTGATTGCAGAAACGAATGGCTATTTTTCAGACTTGGACAAATCCTATTATTCGGAAGGGATCAACAAACTAGAGCAGCGTTGGACGAAGTGTATAAGCCTAAAAGGAGACTATGTTGAAAAATAAAAAAAGTTTACCCCAAAAAATTAAGTAGTTTTTATTTTTGCACGGACTTTTCAAACGACCCTCGTATGTTGTATTTGTAGTGCTGTGGTTCATTATTCTAAATAGTTTGTATTTGTTTTATTTGTAATGTCCAGGCCCCCTGAAGAAGGCAATAAATTTGCCGAAACGTTGGCAAAAAAGACGGAGTTTTTTTTTTGTTTTTGTTCTGGATCGATTCCTTATTGAATCCTTTTTTTTCCCATCGTCTAGGTGCTTATCACTAGAATATCACTCACTTTCCATTCTTACTTATAAATACATTCGCTTCACACATTCATCCCTCTACTATATACAACTATTTACATACAAACTTACAGCTAATGGATGGATCAGTACTCCTATATTCCTGCCATCCTTATAGCTTAACCGAAATTAAAATCACCGTAATCCTTCTCTAATCATTTTCTTCCATTCATTCTAATCGGCTATAACTTTTAAAGTACATTCATATTTCTTTGCTAGCCCTGCTACAGATTTAAGCAACATAGATGTTGCTGGAGAATATTATGTCTTCGTAGCGAAATGGTGCATCTACATACCTGTATATGACGTCAAACATTCGTTTCCTTTCTACTACATAACGGTGGACATATCATTATTCGTATGTTTGAAATCCTCCTCCTTCATTGCAATTAGTGAGTCCTTAATATAGTATACTTAATAACAAAAAAAAAAAAAAATGCTCGGAGTAAATCCCGGCTTAGTTTTTAAGTTGGAAAAAAGAAAGAGCTATTCCATCTTGGGACAATCCAATCTTGAATTCAGAGGGTAATTGCTTAGAAAGCGGATGTCTTCTATTTTTTAAGCACCTTTTAGAGGATGTTTCTCCTTAAATATCAAATTTTTCAGAGATCTTGTTTTATTTCAAGATGACCGACTGACTCCCAGTTTTAATTAAAAAAAAAAAAAAAAAAAATGGCAGATTTTTAGCCCTGATAAAGCTGCGGCTTTTTAAAAGTTATTTTTATTTTTTGGCCAAATCTTGTTTTTGGTTGAAATCATTAAAAAAAAGATAAGATAAAATTGGTCAAGCAAATGGGCAAGGTATTTTTAATTCGAAAGATGTTCTAAATTATTTAAAGATTAGTTGAGCTTTAAATAAATGGCAAAAATGTAGCAATTTTCTGCCTTTTTTTGTCTTCTACAAATTTTTGTCCCAATTTGGTATGGCTTTGTTGAATGGCAAAATTTATTCTTCCACTTAATGTTATTGCCAAATTATTGTGAGGTTCACGTATCTAGTTATTGGCTAGCATCTAGGACAACCGGAGCGACACAACTGGAGACAAAACAAACAAATACCAAAAAGATAAAAATTTGCTAATCTTTTACAAATAACTCTACTTAATATTGAGGTCGTTGTATCTAGAATTGCCAATGAATTATTAGCACTTGTTTGTTGTGCAAAATTAATTTCTCTACCCCTCCCCCCCTTCAGTTCACCATCACTCTATCTCTCTCCCTCTTACTATATATTTCACGAGGAAAGTGTTAGTTTACACCAACCAATAAGAATAAATTTACGCAAAATATTAGCCAGTAAAATGGATTTCAATGACCTAAACTTGTAAATAAGCTGTGCGCACGTGTGACAAGAATTTTAGCATACATAATTTTAGCTAGTCCACCATAATATGGCCACTTTTAAGTTATTTTATTGGCTAAAAAAAATTTTGAAAAGTTAATTTTTGGGGTGGGGGTAAATAATTTCGCTTTATTCTTTGTAATAGAATTATAATTATTGTTGAAGAACATGAATTCTGCTTTGAATCTTATTTATCTAGAAAAAATTTTGCTCGATCAAAATGCAATGTTTGATAATTTTCTAATGTATTTTATTTTTCACACCAGTTTTTCTTGTCAGTACTTTTCTACTTTTCTTTCTATGGTTTTAATAACCGTTAACATTTTTATTGTATGATGAGCATGTCTACTTCCGGCTGACTGATTTTAATCCATGCCGTAAAATACTTATTTATATATTTATTTTTTATTTTTCTTTTATTTTGTAAAAAAACAGATTGAGGCTGTTTGGAAAATAACTTATGCTTCAAAATGGTATCAATTTTTAGAAAATTTATCTGTCTTTCTAACCGTGTCATTAGAATCGAATTCGAACAAAAACTTTCTGAGTAATAACATTTTTATTGGAAAAAAGTAATGATTTTAGAAAAAAACTTTAAAGTGACGTCACTCAAGAACAGAGGAAAATATGAAGTTGGCCAATACGTCATTGAACTCCACTTTAGGTGTACTACACACTGTAGGCCTATGGACAATACTTACTGGTTCACCCTGTATTGATATATTTACCACAATTGGATCAGCTTCATGGTAACTTGAAAGCTCAAAAATGAGTCTCTCTTCTAGATTCCCCCCAAAAAAATTGTTCTGAATCGAATTTTCCTAGTCATATTTTCAAATAATCATACTCGAACTGGCTTCCGCTTAGCTTTAGTTATCGTTGAGGGGGCCTTAATCTTAGTGTAACTAGAGAACACTGTCCGGACACCGGAAATGGGCTGGAAAAAAAAAATAAAGCTTCAGGTGGGTGGTCACATTTACATCTCAGTTGCTTATTTTTTCGTCACCATGTCAGTGACATTGTGAGTGTAACACAAAGAGATCGAAGTTCTGGGTTCTGTAAGTGTAAGCCAGATTTCTCTACCATGATGATTCAATCTCTGATGATGAATGCATATCTTAAACCACTCACAGAATCAAAAAAAAAAAACGCTTTGACGGATGAATTTTGTTGATGTTAATATACATCAATTTCTGATACATACTAATATTAATTTATTGTTTTGTTTGTCTGTTACAGGTGAGTCACAGGTCCATTAAATTTGGTTTCCAGTTTGCCATGAGTGTTAGTAATTATTTGTTAACTATTAGCTATTATTTTTACGGAAAAGTGGAAAAATAAATTAAACGACTTCCCCCCCCCAAATGTTGAAGTGGGAGAAGGAAAACTCTAGTCACCTTAAAGTATACACATAAATCATTGGTTGGTTTGGAATAAATTTCCCATTGTTTGTATATTTAATGTGAGAGGGTGTTCTTTTTTTATGTGTATTTATACAAATTACATACAGTTTGCAAATAAATTATATATGTGCCACCTATCTTGTTATATGCACATGATTTTTCAAGTTATGGCTGGATCATGCGGGTATGTAATAAAACAAAAAAATTGGGAGGGCACCGTTGTTTATATATATATATATATATATATATATATATATATAAATTTTGTAAATTACAATAAAGGTCATTGACATTGTGGTGGCTACTTTCATTAAAAAAATTAATGTTCTGTTTTTTCCGGTTCCGGTTCAACTTATTGCCTACTAGATAAGTACAACTTATTGACGCGAATGTGACGAAATTTTGAGTTAAATTTCATACCGGAGATATTCGTTGGAGATCCTCTGAGTCAAAAAAGAGCTTTAACCAAATGGTTCTCTCTGCGTAGCATAATTTGGCATATAATTTTTCATACATAGATCTACAACATTTCCGAGAAAATTCGAATAAGAGACCTTTGGGGTGAGGTCAAGAACCCTTTAGGGAACCCTTTTAGACTTGATATTAAAAATTATTAAATAAGTTCCCCAAAATTTCGAAATCACAAGAAATTAGACTATTATCTATTTGCCTATTTTCTTCAATTAGGCTTTACTTCTGTCTACCAAATTAGGTGCAATAGACTATCATACTTTACTAATACCTCATATTAAATAAAAATCCAAAATCTACACCTGGAATCGAAGCCACTAACCAACAATACATCTCAGCTTTGCGGGTCTAGTCTATAATCATCGCCTAACATACTTTACTATAAATTTCTCATATTAACCATTAAATAAAATCCAAAACCTACACCTGGAATCGAAGCCACTAACCAACAATACATCTCAGCTTTGCGGGTCTAGTCTATAATCATCGCCTAACATACTTTACTATAAATTTCTCATATTAACCATTAAATAAAATCCAAAACCTACACCTGGAATCGAAGCCACTAAACCAGCAATATATCTCAGCTTTGCGGGTCTAGCCCATAACCACCTAACATACTTCTTCTTCTTCCAAAGTATTTCCCTAACCAGGGTTCCTTGCGCCTTTGCATCCATCCTTCCCAATTCTGAGCGTTGCTTTCGCATAGATCTCGCGCTATCATTAGATCCTTTACCTGCGCGAGCCAACTATTCATAGGCCTTCCTCTTCTTTGTCTGCCAGTAGGTTGCTAGCAGAAAGCCTTTTTTTGTGAGGAGGCGCGTATCGCTCATGCGAAGAACATGTCCAAACCACTGCAGCCTTCTTTTGTCCACCCTATCCAGTATGGTTTTATCTATACTAAATAACTAAAATCCCACTGGGATTTCAACCTACAATAATCCTTTTCCCGGTTCCCCTTTGGTAACCACAGTTACATAGTTCTGGGAGCTTCCTGCAAGTTTCTCTATTTTGTGTTGAGTATTGTTTGAAATAATTTTTGTTTTTTCTCACCTACCGCTTCCCCAGGTTGTTATATAGTTACACAGGAAGATGTGATAATATGGAGGATGAAAATAAATTCCTCCATCCCGAAATTATATAATATCTAAGAAAAATTATTAAACTTTCTATATCTTCTGACCATTTGTTTCATCTCCATTTCAAATGGACTAAATAAGAAAAAATAAAATTACTGTCGATTGGCGGCAAGGGGTGAGGAGGAATCCTGCGGGCGTTACCACAACTCAATTAATTTTACCTCCATTTCAACTCCTTCTTCATTCGAAAACCATTTATTTTACATATGTTTGGCCACTCCTGTTTATGATAAACGACCTTTAATTATAGCTGCTTTGTATAGATTTTTGTCTATCAAATATTTTTTGATAGACAAAATAAAGAAATAAAATCTTACCAAGATACTGAACTTATAAAAAAAAATAATAATAATGATAACCAAACCTCCCGTTTTTGTGAACGTTTTGGCTCTTATGTCTTTCTATATTTATAAAAGTTCTTTCGTAATTATTTATTTATTAATAAATCAATTCCGTCCGTTTTAAAGGACGTATTTATCCCAAAAAACACTTGCAATCGTCCTGCATATAGCCAATTTTTACTTTTCAATGATAATTTATATTAAATTTCATTTTCTTTTCTTTGTAAAAATTAAAGTCGATAATGAAAAAAAAAATATTTCTTGTATCTTAGAAATTAAACCTAAAAATCGTTAGCTACAATATTGTGATATCTGCTGTAAAATAAAACGATTCTGTTGAAAGTTGAGCGTGACTTCAGCACTGAAGTCCCAGAAAAGTGAATAATCCATGTCAGTAGTAAAAAAAAGTACTTTCGGTTGTGGAAATGTCCTCAAAAAATCATTTTAGCCCCAC
Source organism: Rhodnius prolixus (assembly GCF_049639745.1). Lineage (NCBI taxonomy): Eukaryota > Metazoa > Arthropoda > Insecta > Hemiptera > Reduviidae > Rhodnius > Rhodnius prolixus. The sequence goes on along the minus strand of NW_027411593.1, from coordinate 5,600,998 downwards.
AATTCTTCGTTAATTGAAACTTAGAGGTCCGTACTTAATATTTAAATGGTTCATTAAATTGGAAAGCCTGCTGATTTGCTGATTTGTCATCCCCAAGAAGTGTATTTAATTTACAGTATGCAGGAAAAATTGTCCAAATAAATGTTGTTGATCATCTTAAGGGCAATGTGTGGTTTTTAAAAATTTTTTGAGATGCACGCAGAGATACACGCTACGAGAGAGAGAAAGAAAGAAAGAAAGATACGTTTATTGTGCCCTGGGACTCAGGTCCCTTAAGGGAAACAAAAATAAATAAAATTTACATAATAAACTCAAAAAAACTCTCGGTTAAAATAATAAATATAAAATAAAATCCAAACAGCTGTTCGCGAAAAATTATTTAGGTACAATAAATATAAACTAATAAGAAAAAATTATAAATAACTTTCACAACTAGAATAAATAATAAATAATAAAAATAAATAAATAAACTATTTCCTCCTAAATTCCTGTAATAAGTAGTCATAAAATGAAAATCTGAAATTAAAAATTGTTTTCCTGTTCGTAAGGTCCGTTGGTAGGTCGTTCTACAGTCTACAGGCAGTGACGAAAAGAGAATTCTGATAGGTAGCAGTCCTGTAAGTTGGTATGTACAGTCCTGGTGTGGACAGTCCTTGTAGTCCGTAAGTCCAGTACACCCTTAGCAGTAAACATGTCAAACAGATATCGTGGAGTCTGCGTCCTAAACAACTGGTACAGAAAATTGCCCTTAAAATATTTCCTGCGGAACTTTCAACATTAAGCCACCCCAACTCATGGTAATGTGCTGTTATGTTTTCGTCTTTTCGCACATTTAATATAAAACGGACACATGAGTTTAGTGATCGTTTTAGCTTTAAGTTGAGTTCCGCAGTCAAATCAGCATACACTAGGCAGCAATAATCTAAATAAGGGAATATCCGTGTACTGACCAGCTGTCTACGGAGCGGTACAGGTAGCAAGTCTTTGTGGAGTCTTAGCTGGTACAGTGACTTGTAAATACTGTTTGAAATATCACTGACATGATTATTCCAGGACAGTGTATTCGAAATGGTCACTCCCAAACATCTAGCAGACTCTACATAAGGTATTGCAATGCTATCATTTACAATAATTTTCGGTACTATATCCAGCTTAATAGAACTTATATATCTGTTACTGCCAATTATCATTGCTTTAGATTTAGAAATATTAAATGAAATAAAATTACACTTTGTCCAGTTATAGATAGCTTCTACATCCGCCTTGACTTTTTCTATTCCATCTTCTAATTCTGACGGTAGACAGTGTAAATATATTTGCAAATCATCTGCATAAAGCGCATGTTTACAATTTTTCATTACATTCCATAGATCATTAACATATAAACAGAACAGAAGTGGACCCAAAACAGAACCCTGAGGCACTCCGGAATTGACTGACTCCCACGAAGTTCTTTCTCCATTACTACCAATCACTAACTGTTTTCGGCTACAGAGATATGACTCAAACCACGACAAAGCAGAATACGAAAAATTTAAAAGTTTTAATTTGTGAAGCAATAAGGAATGATTGACTGATTCAAAGGCCTTTGAAAAGTCAAAATGCACGAGAATAGTAACCATTCTTTTGTCTATAGCCAAACGAATGTCATCTGTTATCTTCAATAGCAGACTCTGTGTACTATGTCCTTTCTGGTAGCCAGACTGGAATGGATCTAATAAATTATTAGTTTTTAAATATTCTTTCATCTGGTTACATACAATTCTTTCCAAGGGCTTGGAAACTGGAGAGAGAGAGAGACAAAAACAACACTTTTCCACTCCCAGGGGATCCCATAACCCAGGAACAGATATTTGCCGTGTAAAATGGAAATTGAAAATATGCACGAATACAATATTGTCCTGTTACATATTTAATTATATTCATTCACTCTTTACAAGACGTGGAGAGTAAGAGAAAATTATAATATGTCGGAAAAACTAATTTTATTTTCATTAAACTGGAAAAAAAAATGGTTCAAATTACATAAAGATGGTTGATTTCCCAAGTGGTTAATGAAGTAATAAAATAATTAAAAAATAAACAAAAAAGTGATAATATTAAAAAGATAATTATTATGACACGATTTTAATTTCTTTTTTATTAATAAAATATGAGGGCCCCTCTCGCTTTTAGTTTTTCGAATATTAATATAATAAAAACCAGTTATAATAAAAACTGTAATAGCATTTATCCATTATTATTATTAACTTTAGGGACAGTGAATTGTAAAGGGCTACTAAATGTAATGCATGAAATAATTGCTGGTTTGCCGAACCTACACAAAATAGTCTTTTACATGTTATTACAACTGTAATATACATATTTGGGCTTCGCAGTCAGTATACGAGGGTCGTTTGAAAAGTCCGTGCAAAAATAAAAACTACTTAATTTTTTGGGGTAAACCTTTTTTATTTTTCAACATAGTCTCCTTTTAGGCTTATACACTTCGTCCAACGCTGCTCTAATTTGTTGATCCCTTCCGAATAATAGGATTTGTCCAAGTCTGAAAAATAGCCATTCGTTTCTGCAATCACCTCCTCGTTTGAATAAAATCTTTTTCCCGCCAGCCATTTCTTCATATTGGGGAACAAATAGTAGTCCGAGGGAGCCAAGTCTGGAGAATAGGGGGGGATGTGAAACGAGTTGGAACCCTATTTCCATTAATTTTGCGACCACAACTGCTGAGGTGTGATCTGGTGCGTTGTCGTGATGGAAAAGGACATTTTTGTGGGCCAATCGTGGGCGTTTTTTTTTTGCAGCTCGGTTTTCAAAAGGTCCAATAACGATGAATAATATGCACCTGTAATAGTTTTACCCTTTTCCAGATAGTCGATGAGGATTATTCCTTGCGAATCCCAAAAGACAGTCGCCATAATCTTTCCGGCCGAAGGAACGGTCTTCGCCTTTTTTTGGCGCAGATTCCCCCTTGGTAACCCATTGTTTAGATTGTTCTTTGGTCTCAGGAGTGTAGTGATGTATCCATGTTTTATCCACGGTGACGAAACGACGCTTAAAGTCCTGCGGATTCTTCTGGAACAGCTGCAGAAACGTCCTTGCAACACTTTACACGATTTCGTTTTTGGTCAAGCGTGAGCAATCGCGGCACCCATCTTGCGGATAGCTTTGTCATGGCCCAAATGTTGATGCAAAATATTATGTACCCGTTCATTCGAGATGCCCACAGCACCTAGCAATCTCACGCACCTTCACTCTTCTGTCATCCATCACCATATCATGGATTTTATCAATGATTTCTGGAGTAGTAACCTCAACAGGGCGTCCAGAACGTTCAGCGTCACTTGTGCCCATATGGCCACTCCGAAAATTTTGAAACCACTTATAAACTGTTCTAATCGAAGGTGCCAGAGTCACCATAATGTTTATCTAGCTTCTCTTTAGTCTCCTGAGGCGTTTTGCCTTTCATAAAGTAGTGTTTAATCAACACACGAAAATCTTTTTCGTCCATTTCTTTGAAAAATCACTCGACTTCCTCGATTCAAACGAATGCCAAACACAAAGAAATAGACCGATCTGGCTGAAACTTGGTGTGTGTTCTTCCAAGAGATGCTACTAACTAAACATAACCTCGATACGCGCCAGTGGTGCTATCTCTCTGACTTTGCACGGACTTTTCAAACGACCCTCGTAATGTCTAGCCTTATTTGTTATGAATTATTTCAAATTCTATTTTGTATCGGTTTGGCTGTCATTTTCCTCCGTGTTCTATCAACGATTTATGCTTTATAAGACAATATAAATCGTACATAATAATTTGGTAGTTTGTTTTTTTTTTTCAAAAACAAATGCTGAAAAGTGTAAATAAAATTGTTGATTAGCAACTTCAATATTTTTGAACTCATGAACTTTAACTAATAATAAATGCTTGTGTTGCAAAAAATTTAAATTAAAAAAAAATCATTCCTTCATTTTAAGTGTTCGTTGCGAGCGACGAAACATTATCGGTAGTTACGACGATAATCGTATTCTTCAGCAAAACTTGGGCGATGTCCAAATTTATTATCATTTTCAAAACGCTTGAGATCTGTTTAAAGAAAAGATTTAAGAAACAATTTACTCAGATTCTGTATTTTTCTAACGAAAATAAAGTGGCCAACTACGGAACTTGACACTGTCTCTTTTTTTGTTGACAAAAAAAATGCTGCTACGGCTTGGACAATGTAGCGAATGTCCGTCCCTTGATGGCTAGCCGAGAAAGGTGATGTATGGGTGACCGGTTGGGGGGGGAAGCCAGCGTTAAGATGAGGGTCATGTTTAATGGATGGCCAATGTAGAGGATGATCTTCCATCAGGTTGGTTATTAGGAGGTGGCGAGGACTATAGTCAGGAATTGCTAACTCCCTTAGATGAGGTTCAGGTCCTACAATAGGTCCTAGGATCTAGTGTTAACTAGATCTAGAAGAAAGAAGCCTTTAAAATGGATATTTAGGGCTCAAATTAAGAATAAAAAAAATCTCTTACTCGAGGTAATTGAAAATAAAAACTAATGTCTTGTAGCTTCAAAGTTCGGCGCTTCACAGAAGAAAAAGTTCTGCATTCCAAGTTTGGAAGATTAGATCTTACGGCCAAAAGAAAATTAAGCTTACATTTCGTGCGTTTTCTTTTTAGAAAAACGGGAGAGGGACTTCAAAAATTTTTCCAGTTTTCCATAAAGACTTTAAACTTTAAGATACTCCTTTAAAAAAAAAAACGACCATCACAGCAGAATAGTTACTATCCAACAATCAGGGCCTTACAGAATCCCATGTGTTAACCCATTTGTGTTAAGCCATTTTTAAGCCATAGTTCCTTGAACTCCAAAATATCCACTGTATAAGTGAAATGGTTTTGTTGTTAACTACAACCGCCAGCGGATAATACTCGCCGATTAAATGAATAGTTATTGCATCCGGTAGTTGGTGTAAGTTATAAAGGAAACTAAACTTCTTCATTCTGTATACTGCATTATATATATATCATACAAGTATATAATATACATATATAACAATTATAGAAGTGTACTCGGTTCATTTTGTTCGTTCTGATGAGATCAATTGGTCAGACTATCCATTATTGTAGAAAGTTCTTATTGTACAATTCTATATCCATTCCCTCCAATCATTAACATCTTACTGCAATTACTCTTATTGTTTCGATTAAACAAATTGTATAGTTCAATTTAAATTGTTGATTATTTAAATTATTGTTAACACATTTAATTTAACTGTAAAATAATATACAATATATTAAAAGTTCATCTAAGCGCGCGCGTGTATCATATTGTTCCCATGGTAATGAAGGCTTTTTTGATGATTTAGATTCTTCAAAGTTAGCCCTAATTTTTGGAAGTCACAATGAAAAATTGTAATAGCCACCACAGACGGTGGAAAATGCACAACCGCCTCCACTTTGGCCATTTCTGCCTCCGTATTGCCTTTTCTCAGCAATTTCCTATTGTAATAATCTTCATTATATTTTATGACAAGAGTATTCAGAAAACTTTTTTACAATTAGAAATGTAATTGCCTATTTTTTCAGGCGGGGCTTTACGCCCAACTACGAAATAGGTGTCGTGGACGGAGGCGACTAGCAAACATACTTTACTGTAAATTTCTTTTATTAAATATTAAATAAAAAAATTCAAGGCCTAAAGAACCGGGAGTCGAACCCAGTACCACAATGCATATTAGTTTTGCAGGTCTCGTCTCTTAACCGCACGGCTACCGTGGCGCCTAACTAGAAATGTGCTTCATGATTTACTGGACCAAGATAAAAGCTGAACTTTAAATTTCTTCTTATTATTTACAAGTTCTTACAAATAATGCCTGTACCTTTGTTAGCCCGTCTAAGATTTTTATTTTGTCTTTATTTAATTATTTACAACTGTACAGTGTACAATAAGTGAAACAGATCGTACTGGTAAAAAGTAACTCCACATGTGTCACTTGACGAAGTACACGCCCATTGGAGTGACTCCTTAACTAGAAATTTACATTATTGTATTGGCCGTCTCTAGGCCACTTGCGCTTCAGGTGACGCCTAGGATTTCAAAAAGAGGGGTTAGATGATAATGAGATGATATCTGGGAAATGGCAAAGGTGAAAAGGCTGAAGATGTAGATCGGAAACGAAAGAGATATTGATGGTAAAGCCGGAGACATAAAGCGTCTGTGACTGGGACTTTTGACTGGGATGACTGGATGCGATGGGAATTTTGGAAGGCTTAGTTTGAACCCTATAGTTCAGATAGGTCGAGTAATTGTCGACTAAATCAGTCTGTTGTATTGTAGTTTTTTTCCTAGTAAATGTTACTGTGGTTGATAGCGTCTTGTCTTTTGAGTCAGGTGTTTGAATTCCAAGTGAGCAGGCGGCCTAAATATAATCTAAGATATTCTACTTTAATCTCTACTTTGATGGTGGTAAATGGCCCTTATCTTAAAGTAGAAAAAGATTAACTTGGTTTTGAATCTAAGAAATTATCCCATGATATTGTCTATAATCCTGTAATCGCCTGCATCTTCAAGGATTCCTAGAGTTGAAATGAAAGATAATACATTCTAATTTCATGATCACTGTAATTGAGTCGTCGATTCTTCAAATTTACTGCTAAATATTTATTTTTAAATTTATATTTCTTTGAAAATTAAATGAAGATATTTTATTTAATAATTCCTTTAGTGATGTTCAATGATGTTTACTCCTGCCTACTAATGGTGCCCGGATACCAGCAGCTGATTATTGGAAAAATTGTAGTTTCCCACATGTTGTCGCCCTCATTTTTTCAGTACATAAATGATCGAACTATTTATTCGATTTGTTGTATTAGGGCACATCGTATCTAATTTTCGATAATTTTTGTGGTAGTATTCAAATTTCCGTAGTAGGATTTATTTGTCTATTAAATGAATTTTAATTACAAATGAAAAAAGTTATTTATAATTATTTTAAAATATTTGAGAATTTATTTTAGTCAAGTTTCTCACGTTTAATTTTGGCCTTCATCTACTCAATCATTCAAACCACTTAAAAAAAAATAGCCTTTCAAAATAAAACTTATATTAGTCCAACGTTTCGAACACTTTCTTTAAATAGCCGATTTCAGTCATGATTTTTTGCCAAGCTTTCGACCTATCGATTAGTAATTATATTTTTAAAATTTTTAACAGGTACATCAGAACCTAAAAAAAAAAAAAAAATTGAGACCTTCATTTAATATCACTTCCGTTTGTTCAATTTTTTCGAACTTGGTATTTTTATTTTTCATTAAATTCTTATTAAAGAAGTAAAAAAATACAAATAAAATAAAATTATCAACAGTAAACAGTAGATGCTGCATGTATATACATAGTTATAAAAGATGTGTACACAAAACGGTAATATCGATTTGAATACATTTACATATGTAAATAGATACATTCTTATGGTAGTTAGATGGATGTTGAATTAAATTAGACTCCAAAGCCATTAATACGCGCATCTGTATTATTTGGAAGCTGGTACGTTCCAATAGAGAGAAGATTCAGTTTAAAAAGATTTACTGATTTGGACGCTTCAAAAGTCTGCGGGAGATTTTTTCATTACGTCCTCTTAAAAATTTCGTTTGACTTTTTATTTGTATTTATTTCTCTTTATAGATAAGAAAACACTGATAACACACTTTTATCGCGAACGCATTGACAAAAATTATTGAGAAGTTATGATTAATGATATGATTAAATAATCGTCAATCAGGAAAGTATTCCGTTCCTGTCAAATTTTATATATATAGGGCTTTTACCGGAAGTAACCACACTGTGGTCTTCTAAATCACAATACTGTAGCTCAAAAATAAAATATATAAAAATAAAAATTATGAGACCTGACAGTAATTTAGCGAAGGAAATGCTTCTTCCGGAAGTATCACTTTAAAGAATGTTTTTAATTTTTTGAGATTCACTCGAAAACGGCATTAAGTTCTGCAAACTTTTTCTTTGAGATATTTCCAGGGAAATTTGATTAAGGATAAGATGGTGGAAATTTAAATTTAAGATGAAAAGCCCGTCCAAATTGTGTTGCTCATTATTGTGTTGAGAATATCATTTGTAATGGAATCCAAAATAAATTCCTCTGAGAGCGAACCACGCTGTTTGCGGTTCGTATCTTCACAGGATCAACAAAAAGGTCCTCCTCTCCTCTTTGAGTAGATTGCAATGAGGAGGAGCATTTCAAACATGTAATAATGATATGTCCACGTTATGTAGTAGAAAAGAAACGATTACAGGTATTTAGATGCACCATTTCGCTACGAAGACATAATATTCTCCACCAACATCTATGTGCTTAAATCTGTAGCAGAGCTAGCAATGAAATATGAATGTATTTAAAAGTTATAGCCGATTAGAATGAATGCAAGAAAATGATTAGAGAAGGATTACGGTGATTTTAATTTCGGTTAAGCTATAAGGATGGCAGGAATATAGAGTACTGATCCATCCAATAGTTTGTTAGTTTGTATGTAAATAGTTGGATATAATAGAGGGATGAATGTGTGAAGCGAATGTATTTATAAATAAGAATGGAATATCCTAGTGATAAGCACCAAGACGATGCAGACGACGAGAAAAAAAAAAAAATAAATTCCTTATAAACCATTAACTTACAACACGGTAGATGCAATTTCGTACGACGCAGCCTTAATACATACAGCTCTTCCACGAAGATATCTCAGCGCATAATTCTCTTTAACCTGCCCGCAATTAGTGCAGTGGTAAGTGATCCAGTTTTGAGAAGATTATTAAAAGAGAAGCACAAAGAGGATTCCGCTTGTTTACATCTTTCAAATGATTTTTGGGCGAAGGGTTCCTATCAGAGAAAACTTCTTTCACTGGTCCAGCTTGTCTTTTTTACTCCCTCCTAGACCCGGGTGTTGTTGTTGGTCTATTGGTCAAAAGCGTGGTTTTGAAAGTGGGAGATCCTTAAGTTCGAATCCGCCAGCGTAGGACTGGTTTTTATTTGTTTTTTAAAAAATTTTTCCTGCCACCGTTCACGATTGGTAACTGGCGATTACAACTACCCACTCTTTATCAAATAACGGCTAACGAACTTAAATTGCAGTTATAAAATAAGGAAACACTTTTCTTTTTTTTAAAAATAAATTTAAGGCGTATATTCTGATCATTGAGTGGAGGTAATAAGCTCTAGGAGGAGAAAATCGAAAATTCCAGTAAACAGGGTTCGAACCCTGGAACTCCGCTTGGCTAATTCCTTTCCCCCTGCTTGCTATTTAATGGCCAATCTCCTTTCCACTTAGGCAACCTCTTGCAAGTCAACATAAATATGTTTTGTAAAGTACGAGGGTCGTTTGAAAAGTCCGTGCAAAAATAAAAACTACTTAATTTTTTGGGGTAAACCTTTTTTATTTTTCAACATAGTCTCCTTTTAGGCTTATACACTTCGTCCAACGCTGCTCTAGTTTGTTGATCACTTCCGAATAATAGGATTTGTCCAAGTCTGATAAAATAGCCATTCGTTTCTGCAATCACCTCCTTGTTTGAATAAAATCTTTTTCCCGCCAGCCATTTCTTCATATTGGGGAACAAATAGTAGTCCGAGGGAGCCAAGTCTGGAGAATAAGGGGGATGTGAAACGAGTTGGAACCCTATTTCCATTAATTTTGCGACCACAACTGCTGAGGTGTGAGCTAGTGCGTTGTCGTGATGGAAAAGGACTTTTTTGTGGGCCAATCGTGGGCGTATTTCTTGCAGCTCGGTTTTCAAACGGTCCAATAACAATGAATAATATGCACCTGTAATAGTTTTACCCTTTTCCAGATAGTCGATGAGGATTATTTCTTGCGAATCCCAAAAGACAGTCGCCATAATCTTTCCGGCCGAAGGAACGGTCTTCGCCTTTTTTGGCGCAGATTCCCCCTTGGTAACCCATTGTTTAGATTGTTCTTTGGTCTCAGGAGTGTAGTGATGTATCCATGTTTCATCCACAGTGACGAAACGACGCTTAAAGTCCTGCGGATTCTTCTGGAACAGCTGCAAACCGTCCTTGCAACACTTCACACGATTTCGTTTTTGGTCAAGCGTGAGCAATCGCGGCACCCATCTTGCGGATAGCTTTGTCATGTCCAAATGTTGATGAAAAATATTATGTACCCGTTCATTCGAGATGCCCACAGCACTAGCAATCTCACGCACCTTCACTTTTCTGTCATCCATCACCATATCATGGATTTTATCAATGATTTCTGGAGTAGTAACCTCAACAGGGCGTCGAGAACGTTCAGCGTCACTTGTGCCCATATGGCCACTCCGAAAATTTTGAAACCACTTATAAACTGTTCTAATCGAAGGTGCAGAGTCACCATAATGTTTATCAAGCTTCTCTTTAGTCTCCTGAGGCGTTTTGCCTTTCATAAAGTAGTGTTTAATCAACACACGAAATTCTTTTTCGTCCATTTTTTGAAAATCACTCGACTTCCTCGATTCAAACGAATGCCAAACACAAAGAAATAGACCGATCTGGCTGAAACTTGGTGTGTGTTCTTCCAAGAGATGCTACTAACTAAACATAACCTCGATACGCGCCAGTGGTGCTATCTCTCTGTCTTTGCACGGACTTTTCAAACGACCCTCGTACAAGTCAACATGTACAAGTCAACGTGTACACAAACACATGAGAAATATACAATAAATAAATATTATGTACCAAGCAATAAGAATTGATCTTTTTATTACAAATCGAACATGTTCTTCTCCTGTTCTCTTAAGCCTGCAGATAATGATCTCCACGAAGAAGTTCACATTCCTGCTTTCTCTAATGGCTGCCCTTGAATATCCTTGTGGCGTTATTCATTTCTCTTTCGTTCGTTCTTCGTTCAACTTCATTTTTTTTTTCTACATCATAATAAAAATATTCCAAAGACCTTCACTATCGATTTCGCCTTCTTCCCTTTCTATTCTTCAATGTTCTTTCTTTCAATTTTTTTTAGGTTAAGTGTAGAAAATGGTTTGATCTTCACGTTTAAAGAGGAATGTTCTCGTCATTGTAGGACATACTCTATCCTGCAGCTTCTCAATTTCTACTTCTCCGGCCATTCTTTTGATCTTATTCCTTGAATATTATTTTTTCTTTCTCTCGACGAGTTTCCATTTTTTAATGGTACATCCTTTTCCTCTTTGTCTCCCCCGTATTTAAGTTTCATTTCCGCCATCACCATTTTTTTATGCCTTCTTTATAAGGAGATCGTTTTCCACCAGATTTTCTTTTAACCTCATTTATTGACGTTTTCTGGGTTCTTCTGTATTCATTTTTATTTTGCTATACTCATCAGCCGACGGGTTTTTATCTTGCCGCATAAATTCATATGTAGATTATTTTTAAAACTGGAAAATAAAGTAATGGCTAGCGAATATATATTTATTTTTTTTTTTTTTTTGGCATTGGCTTTTGCCATACAGCCAGCAACGTCTAGGTGCTTATCACTAGAATATCACTCACTCTCCATTCTTACTTATAAATACATTCGCTTCACACATTCATCCCTCTTCTATATACGTACAACTATTTACATACAAACTTACAGCTAATGGATGGATCAGTACTCTATATTCCTGCCATCCTTATAGCTTAACCGAAATTAAAATCACCGTAATCCTTCTCTAATCATTTTCTTCCATTCATTCTAATCGGCTATAACTTTTAAATACATTCATATTTCTTTGCTAGCGCTGCTACAGATTTAAACACATAGATGTTGGTGGAGAATACTAGGTCTTCGTAGCGAAATGGTGCATCTAAACACCTGTATAAGTAGTCAAACATTTGTTCCCTTTCTACCACATAACGTGGACATATCATTATTACATGTTTGATCCTCCTCCTCATTGCAATCTACGCAAACCTTTTTTGTTGATCCTGTGAAGATACGATCCGCACATCGCGTGGTTCGCTCTCAGCCTGCTTATTGTCGTAAACAACCCATTTATTAGTGACAGTTCCCCTTAAACCATGGTTGTCTAGGTAACTGATCTGCCATATAGTTTTATAGAATCTAGCGAAATTATGTAGACAAAAATTTAAAACTAAGCATAAATATTATTTGTACTCTTTAATTAGTATTTCTAGTAATAATAAAGTTTAGTGAAAGTGGTATCATATTACAAAGTAAATTGTCACATTGTAATTGTAACAGATTTACTGAACAATTATCTCATTGTTTTATTTCAGCTTTCACTGAAATATTAAAAATTATAATTCAAATAGTTATTTTTTGTTTTTGTTTTTTTATAAGGAGCGCTTTCACTTTAAGCTTTATTAAAGTTATATTAAACTTAAGTTCCGCACACTTAAGCAGTGAAATCCCCCCCCTATTTTCACCTAACATACTTTGGCGCTTTACTTCTAACTTGCTTTATAAACTTAATTTATGTTTGGGGACTTGTTAAGTTTAATTATTATTCAGTAGAACAATATCAGCCCTTATTCCTTTTAAAGGAGAATTCCTTAGAGGTGATATAATATTTTTAGTAATAAAAGAGAAGAATACAGAGAAAGAAGGATAAAAAACTTAGCAGCAGGCAATATGGACCGATTGCGCATGTGTGATTTCCGAGAATGCTTTATAAACTGAATAATGAAGGCTACAATCTGCAGACGATTGCGCTCTTTGGACAAGTATCGCCACGTTATTTGTGCTACTGATAATATAACTTGGTCCATTTCCAAGTATATATATTACTTCTAATACACAACGACGCAATCTCCTCCACTTCTATCTCTCTCTAAACACATAATCCTGTTTATTAATCATAATCTCATTGTAGATAAATTTATGTTTGTTTTCTTCAAACATGAAGCTTATTTATCTTAAATTTTCTATTCTAGGTAGATTAGTATTAAAGAAAGAGCGAGTAATGGAAAAGTAATTGACGTGTCTGCAAAACAATCACACGATTACTGGGTATTAGCGGCGGTTATAATAATAGAAAGGTTTGTCTGTTTGTCCAGACAATTTCTAATAAAGTTTGGCCATGTGAATCTTTCACATGATTTTATCTTGTTTTCAATTCGCATTTTGAAATGAATTTTCTAGAAAATCATTTTGGCTAGTTGTGGGAGGAAATCGTCTAGGCTAGTTGTGGGTGGAAATAGTCTAGGCTAGTTGTGGCAGGAAATCGTCTAGGCTAGTTGTGGCAGGAAATACTCTAGGCTAGTTGTGGCAGGAAATACTCTAGGCTAGTTGTGGCAGGAAATACTCTAGGCTAGTTGTGGCAGGAAATCGTCTAGGCTAGTTGTGTTTGAAAATCTTTAAGAAAAAGTGAAGAACCCATTCAGGGAAGTACTATTTCCGGCTGAGAAATAATCTTAGATCTTAGAATTCCAGCATCTCACTAAATACCTCCACAAAATTGGCAGCACCGTACATAATGCTGGAATTGAATTTTAAAAGGAAACTGCCTCAGATCTCTCTCTCCTAAGTTTGCTCTATATCTCTAGTTAATGTCCACATTGTGCTGATTTAAAATTAGGGGAAAAGCAACAATAAATATTTCTCTTACGTGATCAAACATAAATTTATGTTGATAAAATAATGGGGATACGAAACAGGAAGAAATATTTTTTTGAAAATGTGGAGACAAAGTCAATTTTGTTTGTTGTTTTTTTACCCAGTTTAACAAGATCGATATTACAATAACCTGGACCGTTTACAATGTAAATAGGAAGGTTACCTATTTACCTAGGTTTCCTAGCCTGGGGAGGCTGTAAGAGCTGAGTGCGTGCTATAGATCTAGTGTGGGGTATTACGGCGTTACGTGCTCGGACAATAGCCAATGAGGATATACGATTGCTAGCATCGTACCATATCGACTAGAATTTAAAATAAATCCTTGTTCCCCTCCAAGCTTTTTTCTGGGTGGTTTGAGGGGGGGAAGACTGTCCTTATTTTTACAAAATCATTGAGTGCTGCCCATCTGCGCTAACTTGCCATGGTGATGAGCTCATCAACAGAGGAATTACTTCCGGTTAAAACTTAAATTAGGAAATCTGCATGATCGCTTGCACTGTCTTGATGATGTTTATTTTTCCTTCTCTATTTTCACACACTCATATCATTCTATTAAAGCAATCAACATCATCATTCGAATGTATCGAAATAGAATCTTGGAATTTCGAATAAATAAAGGGTTTCTTTCTCCCACTCCTGTATTTTTCAAAAAGGAAAATTTTCATCCTTAATATTATGAAGGTAACTCTGAATTTCGATCAATATTAATATTTAGTTTAATTTTAATACGAGTATCTCTGTCTTTTCCTTTACCTGCAGTCAACGTAGTCCACTAACTTCGGACTTTACCTCGACAAAAGACTTACATCGAATCCTCATACACAACTTAAGGAGGACAGAACTCTACAGACGCTTCCGACAACTGAAAAGACTACTTACTATTGTACACCACAGATCAAAACTCACTCTGGACAACAAAAGACTTCTTTTTGTAAGTATATTAAAGGTGGGGTTCAACCAAACGCTCAAATCTGCAAAGGATCCCCAGTCCTTGCAGTCTAAAATTCTTCGCTTTATAGTTGGACGTTCCTAACTTACGTCACCAATCCAAACCATTCACACAGACTTAAAACATTCCTCTCGTACAACACAAGTGGCTGAAATACGCGTTACAGATAGATTCCATCTTAAAATTCAATCTTATCACAAGCCACTGGCCTAAACATCTATCTTCCAGAACATTTCCAGGCCAACACTTCTAGGACAGTCTTATGATGACTGGAGTCAATAGAAAGTGAAATTTTACTGGAGTGGTGTTACAGCTGGGTAACTTCTCCACTCTGAGAGTTGTTTATTGTTGTTATTGTTGCTTATAACGCAACAGAATGCGTTGATTATAACATAATAAATGATCTCTGCAAAGCTAATATGCATTGTGGTACTGTGTTCGATTCCCGGCCTTTAGGCCTTGGATTTTATTTCAATGTTAAAAGAAATTTGCAATAAAGTACGATATGTTAGGCGGTAAGAGACAAGACCCGCAAAGCTAAGATGTATTGTTGGTTTAGGGGGTTCAATTCCCCGGTGTCTAGGCCTTGGATTTTATTTAATGGATAATATGAGAAATTTATAGTAAAGTATGTTAGGCTGTTAAGAGACTAGACCCGCAAAGCTAAGATGTATTGTTGGTTTAGTGGGTTCGATTCCCCGGCCATAGATTTTATTTAATGGTTAATATGAGAAATTTATAGTAAAGTATGTTAGGCGGTAAGAGACTAGACCCGCAAAGCTAAGATGTATTGTTGGTTAGTGGGTTCAATTCCCCGGTGTCTAGGCCTTGGATTTTATTTAATGGTTAATATGAGAAATTTATAGTAAAGTATGTTAGGCGGTAAGAGACTAGACCCGCAAAGCTAAGATGTATTGTTGGTTTAGGGGGTTCAATTCCCCGGTGTCTAGGCCTTGGATTTTATTTAATGGTTAATATGAGAAATTTATAGTAAAGCATGTTAGGAGTTTACAGGCTAGACCCGCAAAGCTAAGATGTATTGTTGGTTTAGTGGGTTCGATTCCCCCGGTATATGCCTTGGATATTTTATTTAATGGTTAATAATAGAAATTTACGTAAAGTATGTTTGCTAGTCGCCTCCTTCCACGACACCTAATTTGGTAGTTGGACGTTAAGCCCCGTCAGAAAAAAATAGGCAATTACTTTACTTTACATAATAAATGATCAAAAATAAATAATTAATATAGAGTGAAAAAAAACCTGCAAATTTAATCAAGGTTACCAATAGCAATTTTTTTTAAAAAAAATTATTTGCATTTTATTAAATATTTATTATTTGCGCATATTACCAAATACAAACATGGGCTCCAATCCAATATTTTGACTAACACTTATTTAATCTAATTTTTCAGCCAGATAAGCATGATCGACCTTAAGTTAAAATTACAAATATTTTATTTCAAATGATAAAGTTAGAATATTGAAAACTATTCCTCCGTCAGCTATATTAATTATGTGCTATAAATTAATATTATAATTAAATCAGTAATTACGATTTTAGAGTTTTTATTACGGGGGGAAAAAGTGGGGACAACTCAACTTTTTTTCATAATTAAAGTTTACTTTTTATAAGCTCGCGATCTTTTTTTTTTGAGTTTCATTTTAAATCAATTGTGTTCTGAATTGATTTTTGCATTCTTGATCGATAAAATATCGATATTACAATTTTATAACCTCCTCACTCGTATAACCTTTTATAAATAGTAAAAAATAAAATAAAATGAAATCCTGTTTTGTAACGTATTAAAGTGAACTTGGTAATTACCATAATTTCTAATCCATTACCAAATATTTGTATAATTTAAAAAATAAATTAACAAAAAAAAACATAAATACATAAGAACATTGACCTCAATGAAAGATTTCGAAAAAAAGGTCAAGATTTAACTTCTTATTTTTATTTTCGAACTAGTGAAAGTTTGAAAAAATGTTCTTAAATGAATTATTATATTTTTTTTATTAGCGCAATTTAAATTTTGCACCATTAAGAGGCTTTTTTTTTTTAGTTATTAAACAATTTAGTTTTCTGTTTTGATATATCAGTAATTAGACGAAATCTTGGGTATCAGAATTTAAACTGATCAAGTTTGAATTTAAACTATTTTTTTTGGGAGCTTCATTTTTTCGTTAATATTTGTTCAAATCGTTCGAGAAACTTTTTTTTTACGCACTTAGATGGATCTTTAATAGTCGCGAGTTGAACCACTTCCGGTTTCGAGAAACTGGCCATTTTTTTTATTTTCCTTTTTTTACTTTTAAATAATTATTTTTCTATGTAGCAACCATAATATTACTTTTTAATTTTTTTTTAATTTGTTAAATTTGGTTTCACAGATAAGTACGTGACTGATGTATGTATGTTGCGTTCATTTCGTGATCTAATTGTTCACAATATGACGCACATTTGACACATTTTAATTGGTCACATTAAAATGAAAAAAATATCACGTACACCACTTTATTTGATTTTTATTTTTAATAAGCTCAGCTGATAGGTTATTAATTGTTCTAAACATGATCAGAAGTTACTTATTATTATTATTTTTCTTTTTTCTTTAAGGTTCCAAAGTAAGATTAAGTTTGATTCACTAAATATAATGAATGAATTCTAACCTGCAATCGATAGTTTTATAGTTAATCGATAGTTAGAAGAGAAATCGAATGAGTTTCCTCTAGTTTTGGGAGTGGAAAATTCCAGGTTAACCAGTAGAAGTCTAAACGTTTTTACGTTTAACCGAAAAGTCTTCTTCATGATTTCTTTTTAATCATATCACTTTTCTGTGTCTTTACGAAAATTCATTGTTTTAGACTTCTTTTCAACAAACGATTTACCGGAAATCCTTATACTCGAATAAAATTTACTGATATCAATCGCAACAAAAGACAAACTGTATTATTTACTGACAGTAAAAGTAAAGTAATGCCTATTTTTTTTTTTTTTTTTGTCAGGCTGGGCTTCACGTTCAGCTACCAAATTAGGGGTGTCAAGAAAGAAGGCGACTAGCTAACTTAATACTTTGCTAAAAATCATTACGAGAAAAATCCAAGCCCTAGACCGGAAATCGAACCCAGTACCACAATAAAATCTTAAGCTTAATGGGCACCTAGTCAGCGATGTCGCAAATTAATTCAACTGTTTATTTTTAGGGCCGCCAAAAAAAAAAAAAAAAGGCAAAGTCTGCAAAGGCACTTATTGTGAACTGCCAATAAAAGACAAAAGATATTGTTCTTTGATCAGTCTGCCGGTCTTAGTCTGAGAATTTCATTAACCTTCAACTGACCGTCATCTTCCTTTTTATTATTTGGCCGAATATCCTAAAAAACTATACCTAAGGAAGTGGTAACGCCTGTTCCCATCGCTAGTCTTCCGTTCCAATAGTATTGCGGAGGCCATTCCTCTTTTGCAAGTACCATTATAGTGTCTAGATCAGCGGTTCCCAATCTTTTGTCATCAGTGTACCGCTTTACCTGATTGTTTCCTTAGTGTGTACCCCTAAATAAATAATCGTATTCTTGATTTTACGTATTGTAACTTTAAATTAACAGCAAATCAATCTGAATATAATGTGTCTTGTAAAGAACATATACATACGATATGTTCCTATTAAAAAAATCATCTATGAATAGGTAAACATTTCAAACCAATAACTATTGGTTTTATTATAATAATTTTGTAATTAAGTTGTAGGAATCATTTATTATATAATTTTTTTCTCATTAATAATATATCTGTATAATTTTTATATCCTCCGCCACCTCTAAACAATCTTTCGCGTACCCCAGGTTGGGAACCGCTGGTCTAGATTAATAACTGTTGTAAAACTCTTAACCTTCGACATCCCCTAATCCTTCCAGAGCCTCTCCCAACTCTTTCCAGCCTCCGTTGATAATCCCGTCACTGCAACGTTTCGAGACAGCCAAAGCAGGTTCGAGTTCAAGTTAGAATGATTGCTAAGATCCCTTTCTCACAAGTCCACCAAACTTCATCAGGTTCCCCCGTTTGCAATTGATTTAATTGAATCCTAAGTACAGTCTTTAAGACTCCAAGCGCATGGACTTTGCGTGGTATTTTTTTTTTTGGCCAGTCAGTGGTTAGGTAAAGAAACGCATGCATTAAATTTTTTTTCTCTTTAATATCTCTTCGTCAAATGAAGTGAGAGTAGTGACTCACCCAGTGTGGTATCATCCAACAAGAGTGCCTGTCATTTTGTCACTTATTTAAGTGAATTTTCATGTTTGTTTCAAGATAAAAACTTAAATTTGGAAAATTTTAAAAGTGATATTTATTTAAATAAGTAACAAAATTTATTTTATTATTAAAATTATGAAAATGACGTGGTTTAGTTATTATTTTTTACTTTCCCATACTCTACTGCAATGTTGCGGATGTTCGATTCTTCGTGCTTGCACCAAAAACATCTAATAAGTCCATGTGCGGTTTTATAAACGTACAGTTCTCGAAAACAAGAATTCCTTATAAGTGTGTGGATTGATGTCCAAAAATTAAAAATTAAATTAATTTATATTTTACCAAATCGTCAATAAACCATAAATATCTCACCTGAAGGTTATGATGATGTCATTTAGTTGAGAGGGAAAACGCACAGAATAAAAAACCGAACAAATCCTTAACACTTTTACACGCTATATATTTAAGCAGTAAAAACTTTATTTATTCATTAGTTCATTTTGGAGGAGAGGGGATGAATAAAACTAAATTAATTAATACTCTCACAGCAGGTGGTTTAGTTGTAACGTATATATCTTGATAATATATCAAAATATATTAATATTTCTTTCGCTATGTATTTAGGTCTATTACCTAAGGTGTTCAGTTTGGGAATTTATATCGTTTTAACTTGAAAAATTAACGGCCATTGATATATTTTTGTCATTGAGGGCTTCGTCCTTCTTTTTCTTTGGTAAGGGCTTCACCCACTTAGCGATCAGTTTGCAGACATTCTTGCCCCTAGGCCTACCGTTACCACTGGCACCCACAACATTCTGAGATCTTCATCGACTTCCTCCAATCGCCTGTCTAACCTTTTTTCTATCTTTCGCTCCATACTGCTGCAGCTATTTTATCTCTACGATCAAATCAAATCGAATCAGTTTCATGTTGCTTTTAGTTTTAATATTCTTAGAAAAGAATGTATTTAAGTACTTCCAAGTTTACCTGGAAAAAAAAAAGTGTTTAAAAGTAAAGTAATGCCTATTTTTACAGCCAGGCTTTACATCCAATTACCAAATTAGGAGCAGTGTACGGAGGCGATTAGCTAACTATACTTTACTATATATTTCTCATATAAGACATTGGGAATATAGACTAGTACCGCAATACATCTTAGCGGGTCTAGCCTATAACCGCTCGGCTATCGTGGCGATTAGCTAACTATACTTGTCTATAAATTTCTCATATAAACCATTGGGAATATAGACTAGTACCGCAATACATCTCAGCTGTGCGGGTCTAGCCTATAACCGCTCGGCTATCGTGGCGATTAGCTAACTATAATTTACTGTAAATTTCTCATATAAACCATTGGGAATATAGACTAGTACCGCAATACATCTTAGCGGGTCTAGCCTATAACCGCTCGGCTATCGTGGCGATTAGCTAACTATACTTTACTGTAAATTTCTCATATAAACCATTGGGAATATAGACTAGTACCGCAATACATCTCAGCTGTGCGGGTCTAGCCTATAACCGCTCGGCTACCGTGGCGCCTACCAAACAGATTAATCTACTACAACGTAATAATCAGCGTTACTCACATATTACTCCTTCAGAGCCTGCAGAAATAGCCCATGAGAACAAGTTAACTGTAGCTCATCATTACACATACCTAGTTATAGATTTCATCTTTCGCCGTCGCCTTTATTTATGAATCCCGACTCTAAGTAAACTTCTACTCTAGCTGAAAAAGCCCTAAGGGCAATAGGTAGGCCCTTAAACAGGTCTTTCAGTTACTCCTTCAGACCCCAGCTAACTTTTCGGGGACTCAGACACACAGCCGTTCACGGTAACGAAGATAGAAGAGAGTGCGCTAACTGTTTCCCGTCTAAATATGTTTTCTAGAAGTTTTAAAAATAGTTGAAATGTCAATGAAGCAACAGTATACATATATACGCTACAATTATGATGGACAGACTATTTTTAGGGCGTTGTGCTAAAATGTCAGGAGGAAATATCAGGGCGATTAATGCCCCCTTGATAGTGCGCGGGGTGAGTAAAGTCATCAAGGCAGTTTCAATTATCGATTAACTGACTAGAGATACGCCATTTTTTTTTTTTCTACTTCCATTATGGCTGCTTGCCCATATTATATTTTCTTGCAGTAATCAATAGGTAAATTATTCTTTTAAGTAACAAGAATTTAAAACTATTGAGACTTGATTTAACGACGTGATTGTTTTTCCTTACAATTTTATTTGCTAATTAATTTGTAATTAATTGTAATCGTATAATCAAGTAATAGACAAAATGGAACAGCATTAAAGAAAATGATAGGAAGCCGGAGGCGTGAAAACAAGTGGTGAAACTCAACGATAAGAACGGAAGTACGTTTGTACGTAATAATGTTGAGACTCTGGGTTGGTTTTTGCGGCCAGGAGAAGGGACCACCGTTATCATACACGCTCAAGAGTTGTAGGGTTGGGATAGGCCGTCTCCGTCTCCCCTTATCAATCTCTCTCTCTCGCTCTCTCACAGCACGCGGCTCTCAGTAGGCCTTGTATTGATCCTTGAAGGCACCCCTCTGGAGTCATACCATGGTCCGTGTTGGCGGCGGTGGAGGTGGAAAACTCATCCCTCCAAGATATTTCTGACCCACTACTACAGTCTGCTGTCATCGCTACCTTCCTTTTATACCAGGCACACCCTTCTTTTTATTTAAATAAAAAGAAAAATCGTTTAGAACTCACTTCCTCTTGGTTAGAACGATTCGAAATAGGATTTATAATATTTTAACTTCCTCTTTCTAATTAAATATATAATTGTTATACACAATATAGCTTGGAAACTTTGGAAAAAACAGGTGTTAAAAAAATTATGAAAAATTCTAAAAAATTCGAGTGGTTATAGGCTAGACCCGCACAGCTAAGATGTATTGCGGTACTAGTCTATATTCCCAATGGTTTATATGAGAAATTCATAGTAAAGTATAGTTAGCTAATCGCCTCCGTCCACGATAGCCGAGCGGTTATTAGGCTAGACCCGCTATGATGTATTGCGGTACTAGTCTATATTCCCAATGGTTTATATGAGAAATTCACAGTAAAGTATAGTTAGCTAATCGCCACGATAGCCGAGCGGTTATAGTCTAGACCCGCACAGCTAAGATGTATTGCGGTACTAGTCTATATTCCCAATGGTTTATATGAGAAATTCATAGTAAAGTATAGTTAGCTAATCGCCTCCGTCCACGATAGCCGAGCGGTTATTAGGCTAGACCCGCTAAGATGTATTGCGGTACTAGTCTATATTCCCAAATGGTTTATATGAGAAATTTACAGTAAAGTATAGTTAGCTAATCGCCTCCGTCCACGATATCCGAGCGGTTATAGGCTAGACCCGCACAGCTAAGATGTATTGCGGTACTAGTCTATATTCCCAAAAGGTTTATATGAGAAATTTACAGTAAAGTATAGTTAGCTAATCGCCTCCGTCCATGGCACCTAATTTGGTAGTTGGACGTAAAGTCTGCCTGCCAAAAGTAGGCATTACTTTACTTTTAAACTCTTTTTTTTTAGAATTTTGTTTTTTAAGATACGGAAAAATTCTCTTTAGTAAACTGGTACTTCTGGTAGCCCAATTTAGACCAAAATCAATTTGTGGCTTCCGCTCATGAGCGGAATATCAAATTTGTTTTTTTTTTTTTTCTGCATTTTGGCATTTTTGAGTTACGGTCGATGCCTACGTACATACACAGACAGAGATATTAACTTGTAAGAACCGCTTTTCCGGACTTCCGGAGCTCAGCCTTAATTTAAGCGAAATTCTTTGTAATTAGTTTCGTTTTCCTAAGATTCTTTTTTTAATTTAAGATGTTTCAACATCTGAAGTTGGCGTCCGCAATTTCTTTCAGTGGCACTGTCGGCTTTGGGACTGTGTCCTCTTGTTACAGAACGACTCTTGTCGAACAGTGAGCTGTAAGAAGCTCCTAGGAAGAGAAAATCTAAGGGGCTTCGAACCCGGGACCTCCGCGTGGGAATCTAGTACACGCTAACCACTCAGCCTATCCTTCTCTTCCCTTTTACTGAGATGTTATTTCAGCATCTGTCTATTTTTTGTTTCTTTGTAAACTAACTTATTATTGAAGGTTTATAGTTCAAATTTAATAAAAATTTACACTTTGATCTCTGTAAGAATCGTCTGAGCGCTTTCACGCCAGATATGTTTTTATTTCAAACACACTGACCCCATAAATCCAGCTTCCCAAACTGATAAGGACCCCAGAAGTACTTGTGAAATTAGAAGACATATTTCTTTCTGGTAGATTTATCCCAACAACGTATAAAACTGTAGGGCAGTTCTTCTTCTTGGGAGGAAATGGACCAATGACCCAATTCTAGCAGATAAATGTTTTTTTTGGGTTTTTTAAGCCTAAAAAAAAAACCTTTGCAATAATTACTGTGTACAGTGTCACCCTCTAGCAGTTTCCACGTTTAAGACAAAGATGAAAGAAACAATAAGTAATCAGATGTGTGTACCTTTTTTTACCTGGTCTGTATGTATGTTGGGGAAGCAAAGACTGGTTTTTTGATTTCTTGCTCCTAATTCTGTTTCTTTTGTTTGAGGAGGGGAGCCGCATTTTAATGTAAATCAAGAAATTCTCAGTGATTAGTGATCACAGCGGCCGAACACAGTTCGGCAAAAATTCCCACTGGTGAAATTTTTTCCTTGAATCGTGTTTTTTTGAATCGCGGTATGAGTCACTCACTGGCTTGGTTCCCCGTTCAAGATTCTATGTCGTTTCTTTTAGCTGTTTCGTTCTTAACAAATATTCATCTTATTGAGGTGCCTAACATGTGCATACATATATATATTTGGCCACAGTTCAGCGTTGAAATGAATCTAATCTTTCACCTCTAACTGCAGGTTTTTCCATCATTTTTTCTCTGCATATTTGATCTTTTCCATCTTAAGTGTCCGCTATATGTAATGTAGCTTGTAATGTAAATGTATATTGGTAATTCATGTCTGTATTTCAATAGTATATATCTAATAATAAACTTTAATTTATCTATCTCTCTGGACAACAAAAGACTGATTTATATTACTATTTCAAAACCCATCTGGGCTTATGGGTTAAATACATTCAAGCTGTGGGGTTCAACTAAACGCACAAATCTCCAAAGGATTCAGTCCTTTCAATCTAAATACTTCGAACTATTGTAAAGCTCCATTTTATGTCTCCCAACCTGGAACTAAACAGTCGCTATCGACTTAAACTTATAAGACTCTTAGACGATAGAGCAAAACGCTCTCTGGACAACAAAAGACTGAAATATACTTCTGTTTTGAAACCCATTCGGGCGAATGGAATAGAGCTGTGGGGTTCAACCAAACGCTCCAATCTCCAAAGGATACAATCTCTAAAATACTTCGAACTATTGTAAAGCTCCATTTTATGTCTCCCAACCTGGACTAAACACACTGACCTTAACATTCCTTTTGTCATACAAGTCGCTGAAAACACGATACAGTAAACTCCACTTCAACCTTTAATCTCACATAAATCCTCTAGCACAAAATCTTTCTTCAAGAACTCCTCCTGATAACCCGGACAAGACGCCTTAAAAGACAGTGTGGCCTCGTGATCTTCTCTCAAGTGAAGAGAGTGGACTAACTGTCTTATATTTTGGAGTGTTATCACTGGGTAACTTCTCCAATCGTTTGCTTCATTTGTTACTCTGTTATCATTGTAACTTATAGCGCCAACGTGCTGATTGTAGCACAAATAAACGCAAAAAAAAAAATCTATCTATCTTTGTTACTTTGCGGGGTCTCTTTCTCAAGCCCAATATTTTCTGCACATTACGGGCAATACGGAAGAGGAAACACCCACCTATTTTATGACGGGTTGGTTGTCTTGGGTTTTGGTTGGAGGAGACTTAGGATATCTTTGGTCAGAGTAGATTGACATGGATGATTCCAATAAGGTTCGATTTGTTCGGACAAATGTGGCTGTTAGATGATGACTGAGGCCCAGGTCTGGATATCCATTCTGGACTCAATCTTGAAGTTGGTCTTTGTGCTTGCTTTAAGAACCCAGAGGGTCTGGATAGCGGTAGTGTTTACCTCCTTAATATCTAAATAATAAATAAATTTCAGAGCTAAATTAGGGAAGTGTCAGTAGTTTCTTAAAAAAGTGCCAACTGTAAATTACACAAAAAAACTATTAGCGTACTTTGATGAACATTATGTTCATACATACAAACAAACTTCTATTTTATGAATCAAGAGTAACTGACTAGAAAAGGAGGACAAACAAATTTAGTTAAAACCAGTTATACTGGTAAAAACTTGGTGTTCACGATTTAACCAATTGTTACTGGGTTACATGTTTACTAGCCAATGAATGCGATGGACACTCGGCTCTCAATTAGTCTAATTGTGAACAATTGCCACTTTTTATTACTTTTATAAAATATTATAACGCACTTACTGACTATATAAGTTTTTTATTTTTATTTTAACAGCATCTTTAAAGAAATAATTTAATGTCCAAAAAAGGTGAAAAGAAAAGTTCCCTTCCCTTCTCTTTCCACTCAGTTTCCCCATATTTTGGTTTCTTTCAGAAATTTCAGTCAGGAGTCATCGTGAGGTAAAGACTGAATTTTTTCATTTTTGCGTAATAAATAGTTGGTAACAATGCGTTGGCATTTCCGTTAAGCTAAGAACAAGCCTATTTAAAAGTTGTTTTTTGGGGGGGCTTTTTTTTGGCATTGGCTTTCGCCATACAGCCAGCATCGTCTAGGTGCTTATCACTAGAATATCACTCACTCTCCATTCTTACTTATAAATACATTCGCTTCACACATTCATCCCTCTACTATATACAACTATTTACATACAAACTTACAACTAATGAATGGATCAGTACTCTATATTCCTGCCATCCTTATAGCTTAACCTAAATTAAAATCACCGTAATCCTTCTCTAATCATTTTCTTCCATTCATTCTAATCGGCTATAACTTTTAAATACATACATATTTCATTGCTAGCTCTGCTGTAGATTTAAGCACAAAGATGTTAGTGGAGAATATTATGTCTTCGTAGCGAAATGGTGCATCTAAATACCTGTGTATGTCGTCAAACATTCGTTTCCTTTCTACTACATAACGTGGACATATCATTATTATATGTTTGAAATCCTCCTCCTCATTGCAATCTACGCAAAGAGGAGAGAGGACCTTTTGTTGATCCTGTGAAGATACGATCTCCGCACACCGCATGGTTCGCTCTCAGCCTGCTTATTGTCGTAAACAACCCATTTATTAGTGACAGTTCCCTTAAACCATGGTTGTCTAGGTAACTGATCTACCACAGTTTTATAGAATTTAAAAGTTAAATAACATAAAGTGAATTATGCCTAATCGAAGGTTTAGTTAGTCTATAATAACTGAGCAGGTTCTGACAGGATTTAAGGATGAAAAACAGGGCTGCATGTGTGAAGGGCTATTTTTGGCCTTCACGCCTTCTTTCGTTGCCTAAGAGGCGCTCAATAGACTTTTAGGTTAACGATAGGACTCAGAATTCAGTATAAAATGCCCCAAATTCCTTAAAAGTTTAAGGACGCTCAACCCGCCACCATTCCTTGGTTATACGTTTCAGGTAATTATTTTTGCCTATCATAGTTCTTTTTTGAACCCTAGGCAACCTGAAATTTATTACTTTACCCATTTTTATTTCATTCCATTGTCCCTTTATTAAAATTTTAATTATATTAGGCGCATAACGGGCGAAATATTACTCCCTGCGGGTTGCAGTAAATTAAACTGACCGTCTACCAAGTTTTTAGCCCAGTAATTTTAGCCGTGTAATTTAAAACTGCATTCGTGTTATTTCTCAATATGTTTAATTTACGCCAGTAATTACAGTCTATTTTTTGTTTTCTTTGGTCTAATTTCAAAATAAGTAAAAAAAAATCATTACCAAATGCAGCAACCAATTTTACTAAAAGTTAGAGTGCTCTAAGTAGTTTTACTTCATATCTAGAGCAACGGCGCCTTTCTCAGGAATTTGGATCTATTTGGATTAAATTAATAATCTGATTGATGTAAGCACGCGACTGGAAAGGCACATTTGACTTACTCTCTACATATTTGAAACTGTAATCTTTACGTTAGAAGTCTTTTGAAATTTTAAAGAACTGTAAAATTAATTGAAATTGTGCTTCGAAAACTTTTTCACGCTTCAATTACTTTTCCCAAAATTAAGTAACCATAAAGCGACTCCCATGACTCGCATAGTTCCCATGACTCTTTTAGATACACCTTGACAATAGCGAGGACTTGTTTCTTGAGCTGGATTTCCTCCACCGTGTTTGCTCTGACAAGAGATTTGGAAGCTTCACAATGGGTCGATCGTTGATAAAGTTCTGAAACCTGACTAAGAACCAGACTCGGCGGCTGATTTTTAGAGAATACTATTTGACTCAATGAAGGCCTTTTTTGGGCACCAAGAGATAATTAATTAGTATTGGGGCTCCAATAAGAAAAGCAATCGGCTTATCTGCAGGTAATCCTGCCGGTAATAATAGACCTGCAAAGCTAATTAAAACTGTCCGGTAGGACAGTTGTATAAGGGTTGATCGACAAAAAGTGCACGAAAAAGCGTAACGTTGAAAAACACCCAACTTAGACAATTTTTTTCTCTTTTTCTACAAAAGATAAAATTCCCAAATTTTCTTTAAAATAAAGGGCAAACCCTCCTTTATAGATGTAATTTTTTTTTTGCAACCACCCAGATATAATAGTTTTCGAGAAAAAAGTTGCCGAAAATGAGCAAAAACGGCTTTTTCAAAAATATGCATTGTGTGGTATTGGGTTCGATTCCCGGTCTTTAGGCCTTGGATTTTATTTAAAGGTTAATAAAAGAAATTTACAGTAAAGTATGTTGGCTAGTCGCCTTCGTCCACAACACCTAATTGGTAGTTGGACGTTAAGCCATCGGCTTATCCTGCCGGTAACTGTAGACGCCATGGGTAGCTGCATGCCAAATTTGACTACCTTGCCCACAGATGGCAGACGTCAACCGTTCTAAAGCGTAGATATCACTTCTAAAATTATTTTAAGCTCAAATTACTGGTATTACCACAGAATTTGGAATGTTCATCTCAAATATAGTTGGAGAATGCTGCAAATGAACTCATTCAACGTTGTTACAATACTACTAGAAGGAATGCAACAAATGTTCGCTATGTAGTTCATTCATTTGTCTAAAGCAATTTCTAAAGTTATATTTGACCTACTTTCATTCAATAATTCTTTCTTTTCTATTCTGA
Source organism: Rhodnius prolixus (assembly GCF_049639745.1). Classification (NCBI taxonomy): domain Eukaryota; kingdom Metazoa; phylum Arthropoda; class Insecta; order Hemiptera; family Reduviidae; genus Rhodnius; species Rhodnius prolixus. The sequence continues at coordinate 5,572,879 of NW_027411593.1, read as the reverse complement.
CGTATTCAATTTTTTGTCTTTTTTTGATTTTAATTGATTCAAACACTTTTTCGTTAAAAAAAAACATCTTTCATTCAATAATTCTTTCTTTTCTATTCTGACGTATTCAATTTTTTGTCTTTTTTTGATTTTAATTGATTCAAACACTTTTTCGTTAAAAAAAAAATCTTTCATTCAATAATTCTTTCTTTTCTATTCTGACGTATTCAATTTTTTGTCTTTTTTTGATTTTAATTGATTCAAACACTTTTTCGTTAAAAAAAAACACCTTTCATTCAATAATTCTTTCTTTTCTATTCTGACGTATTCAATTTTTTGTCTTTTTTTGATTTTAATTGATTCAAACACTTTTTCGTTAAAAAAAACACCTTTCATTCAATAATTCTTTCTTTTCTATTCTGACGTATTCAATTTTTTGTCTTTTTTTGATTTTAATTGATTCAAACACTTTTTCGTTAAAAAAAACACCTTTCATTCAATAATTCTTTCTTTTCTATTCTGACGTATTCAATTTTTTGTCTTTTTTTTATTTTAATTGATTCAAACCCTTTTTCGTTAAAAAAAACATCTTTCATTCAATAAATCTTTCTTTTCTATTCTGACGTATTCAATTTTTTGTCTTTTTTTGATTTTAATTGATTCAAACACTTTTTCGTTAAAAAAAAACACCTTTCATTCAATAATTCTTTCTTTTCTATTCTGACGTATTCAATTTTTTGTCTTTTTTTGATTTTAATTGATTCAAACACTTTTTCGTTAAAAAAAACACCTTTCATTCAATAATTCTTTCTTTTCTATTCTGACGTATTCAATTTTTTGTCTTTTTTTGATTTTAATTGATTCAAACACTTTTTCGTTAAAAAAAACACCTTTCATTCAGTTTCTACAAAATAATAATTATTATTCTACTATCCAATTATTTAACGCTAGCAAACCGTTGCTATTTCAAGGTAACTTTGCGATAACGGAAGTTTGAATTTCACAGAGAGAAGGTAGGGAATGAGTCAGCCAAACAAGCGTCTGGCCCACTGTCTGCAACAGGTCAGTTTCAGCATCTGGGGTATAAATAATTCTAGATCCCCCCCACCAACCTCTACAAGTCTGTGAAATTCCTTGCCACTTACCAATTACCTCATTCAGCGTAATATTCAGTCGTTCTAATTTTTATTAACGCTTTGAAAATAATTAAAATAACTAATTTGTTTGGAAAAGTAGGGCGATATTTTGAATCAATCATTTCTTAAGTATGTCTTATCGTATTTTCTTCTTTAACTCATATTTTCGTTACTCGTATTTTCACTAATTAATGTGAGCAGTAGTTAATTGATTCAAACACTTTTTCGTTAAAAAAAACACCTTTCATTCAATAATTCTTTCTTTTCTATTCTGACGTATTCAATTTTTTGTCTTTTTTTGATTTTAATTGATTCAAACACTTTTTCGTTAAAAAAAACACCTTTCATTCAATAATTCTTTCTTTTCTATTCTGACGTATTCAATTTTTTGTCTTTTTTTGATTTTAATTGATTCAAACACTTTTAATTTTTATGTATTACTTTATTTTTTATTTCTTTTAAAAATTAAACTTTTGTTGTCTGCGCCTTTTCCACTGTAATAATTTAATGAATCTCGAAACACTTTTCCTATTACAGCTTCCGATCAATACAAGTCCTGCGAGTTTTCAGCCCCCCCCCCCTTAAAAGCTATCCTCCATTCTGAAACAAAATATTAATATTCTGTTTGTTTTGTCTGTTGCAGGTGAGTCTGACCAATTTAAGCTCAACTTCTAGGCTTGCAGTTAGCGATGCATTACTGGTAATTATTTTATTGTTAATAAACTTTATTTGATAATTTTCTTAGACAAATTTTTGATAATTTCCAAAAAAAATGAAGATGTAGCTAGAAGTTGATGTAGTGAGAGGTGGAGGGGCTTTTGGGCATGTCTTTCTAGCATTCATGAAAACTGGGAACAGCAGGTTTGTCTAAGGCTGGAAACATAGCGGAGCGGCAAGCAAAGCGGCGATGATAGCGAAGAGCAAAGCGGCGAAAACAAACACTTCTATAGAAGATAGCGTTGCTCTATCTTCTTCGCTTTGCTCCCCTACGGTTAACTTGTGTTTGTTTTCACTGCTTTGCTCTTCGCTATCATCGCCACTTTGCTCGCCCGCTCCACTATGTTTCCAGCCTAAGGGTTTTGTATTTGGAGATGGGATTATCACTTTAGGTATAATAACTCTGCTTCGAAACATGTCTTTAGGGAATAGTCATTTTAATGGCGTTCCTGGGGGAGCTGTGGCATTATGCTTCTTTCTGCAAGATCCTCCTGGTTTTTTTTTATTTACTCTGAGGGAATTAAAACTGTCCGGTAGGATAGTTGGATAATAGGGTTAATCGCCCAAAAACTGTAAAAAACGTCGTAACGTTGAAAAAACACCCAACTTTGACAATTTTTTTCTCTTTTTCTATAAAAGATAAAATTCCCAAATTTTCTTTAAAATATAGGGCAAATCCTCCTTTATAACTACAATTTTTTGCAACAACCCACATCTGACAGATTTTGAGAAAAAAATAAAAGTTACCAAAAATGAGCAAAAATTGCATTTTCAAGAATTGTTCTTGTTGTTACCTTTTTTTCTATCGTACATAAAGTAGAAGTCAGCTACATCTTTTTTCACTATAAATCCTAGTTTCAACAATCGTTTGAACGTTCATTCCCCCCCCCCCCACAGATTTTTCTCTTCTGCTTAAAATGTAACCTTCCCTCTGTTATCAGCCAAAAAGATAACCTTTATTTTTTTCTTTTATTTCATTGGTTTGCGTTGCGTGTAACTTGGTATATTTATTGGCCCCAATTTTTATTTCCACTCGAATGCTTTGTAAACTTTAAATACTGTGGTAGTTTAAATGTGATCAATTGATATTTATCGTCAAACCCCTCGGGCTGGGCAAGTTCATTTTGTTTTAATTTTTTTTTTTTTTATCATTTTTTTATTATTATTTATTTTTTTTCACCGTCGTTCGTTACGCGAGCAGAAATAAAAGACATAATTTATAACCGGTCTTAATTTTTATGTATTACTTTATTTTTTATTTCTTTTAAAAATTAAACTTTTGTTGTCTGCGCCTTTTCCACTGTAATAATTTAATGAATCTCGAAACACTTTTCCTATTACAGCTTCCGATCAATATAATTAGCCACATCTCATTGTTCTTCCGGTGCTTCTATCTACTTACAGTTGCTTTCTATATCCTTAGTTCTTCTGCAGTTCTCCTTTTTCCGCCTATCCTGGTTAGACGAATTCTCGTTACTTTCTTCTTTTGCTGGATCATATCATACAATAACTCTTCTTTTTTTTAAATCATTTATTTAGTTACAATCAACGCATTTTGCGTTATAAGCAACAATGATAACAATAAATAACATTCACACATAGAGTGGAGAAGTTACCCAGCGGTAACACTCCAAAAACATTCTAAATTCTACTGACTCTCTTCATCAGAGAGGAGATCGCGAGGCCACTGTCTTTTAAGACGTCTGGAAGTATTGTCTGGAAACGTTCTGGAAGATATTGATGTTGTACAAGTGGATTGTGATTTTTTTTGTTTTTTTGGTTTTGTAAGGTGCGCAACGTCAAGGGTCCTTTGCACCTAAACTATACTGGAGAATAGATACTTCACTACACAGCCTAATCTACACCTAGTCAATCTAGTCGAAACTAACCTAGTGGTTGCCCTAACTCGTATTTCCTGTTAACCTAGCTAACTAATGTTGGGGTGGAGTACTCGATATTCCTCGCACCCCATAGAGATCTAGCCTAAATTTTAAAATAACCTATTTACACAAAATTTCGTATATATACACTCATACACTCATCCTAATATTTACATTCACCCCAATAAATATATACATCCCTAATGTTTACCTTCATGCTAATAAGTACATTCCTCCTAATAGATATATTCCTATATATACATTGAGTGGAGTACAGTAAAAGCTCCTTATTCGCGCTTCCTTCATTCGCGTTTTCACTATTCGCGGATTAAAAAAATGCGACCCAATTCCTATATTCGCGGATATTCGCGGAAGTACACTATGATAATAAAAGGATTCCAATAGGTATCCAACCCAATATCCTTTGTAAATGCCGTCAAATGGACTAATAAAAAAAGTAAAATAGATCTTAGTATTACAACTTTGCCTAAAGTATGTTGTTAAATGATATCGCCGAGGACTTTGACATAAGCCGCCTTCGCCGCGATCGGTGATTTTGAGAATGTAAACGCACAGAATGAAAGCAATTGTTCGTGATCCAGCAATAGAAAAAATGGAAGTGGCGTTGTCATTATGGATCGAAGACCGCAATCAAAAAAGGGTGCCCCTGAGTGGTCCAATGGTCCGGGAGAAGGCAAAGTATCTTTACGCTCATTTTAAAGAACCTGATGGTAGTTGTAGTGGCAAGTTCAAACTTTGACTGCAAACAAAGGCTTTTAAAAACTGCCAAGCAAGAGAAAATTACAAAATTCTTCAAACCATTGCCTAAGCCTTAAGATAATTAATCAAAATGTTCAAAAACTTCAATTAAATTGATTTTTTTATATATTTGTTTTTTTTTATTTTGTCACCTAGGAACGTATCCCCTATAATCCCATATAAATTACCATTCCGTATTCACGGTTTCTGTATTCGCGGCATATTTATGGAACATATACCCCGTGAATAAAGAGCTTTTACTGTACTCTATATTCCCTCTCACTCATTTACAATCCTAAACCTATTTACATTCACGCAACCCATTCATACGCGTGCCAGGGTGCCCAATCCCGACACAGACCCACCCGTCCTAGAAAGTGCAGTGGCTCCCGAGAAAGTGTAGGAAAACGTCTCTGCGAGACAAGAAGACAACTGTGATTGTGATGTGTTTGAATGTTAAGATGGAATTTTCTGTATCTGGGTTTTTTAGCCACTTGTATTGCACGAAAGGAATGTTCAAGACTGTGTGTGAATGGTTTGGATTGGTGACGTAGAAAGGAGCTGTTTTTCTGTAGAGCGAAGAATTTTAGATTGGTAGGACTGGGGGATCCTTTGCAGATTTGAGAGTTTGGTTGAACCGCCACAGTTTGATGCCATAAGAGATAATAACTCTTAGAAACATTTTTATGACGTCAAGTTTTCGAAACTCTTACGTTTAATCGGATAAACTCCTGAAGGTTTTTCCTCTCTCTCTATCAGATTAACACGATTTTCTCGGTATCCATTTTTCATCTTTCTCTTATTATTTTTTTGTCAGTTAATCTTAAGCGCCTTCTTTTTCATTGTGGTTGAAATCGTGCATTCTGGACTCGAATTCTTTTATTTTGAGCGACTAGTTAGCCGACGCCCTCCCAAAAAGTTTTTTAGGGCTAAAAAGTCGAAAACAGTTTGCCTTGGTTGTAATATATTAGAAAAATTGTTTTTAATAGAGATTTATTGCCTTTTGATTTTGTGGTGGGAGTAAAACAGGCCTGTGGGAGAAGTGGGAGCGCCTCTTCTTCTCTGGATGCTGTTCTGCCTCATTGATTGCCGTGATATTGGGGGGATAAAAAAAAAAACTCTTAACTTAGAACCCCAGGAAAAAAAATGGTTATATTGTTTCTATTACCTGGCACAAGCATCACCAGACTTTATGGAAATATAATATGTTTCATCCATATCATTACTCGAGGGAGGGCCCCCCACCAAAAAAATAGCTCCAAAATTACTGAATTCTCACCATTATGGCTCTCAGGTATAAAGGGATAACGTAAATTAAGAGTAAAAAACTTTGGAAGAGGCTGGACTATCGCCTCCTAACTTCTGAACAATCCGTCACCATAGAAATACCCTGAAATTATTTTACTTCTTTTGAAACAATGAGTACGTCATGTATGCTAGAAAGTTTCCAAGAAAATTGAAAGATCTCAAAAGCTTTTCTGAGGAAAAGCTCAGAAATCCATTCAGTGGAATGCGGTTATTGAAAGTTTTCTTCAAACACATTAGATTAGATTAGATTAAATTAGGGTGGCCTCAAGGCCTGCGCCACCGCGACCCCTATGGATCTATTGTGGCTCCCCGGCTTTAGAGCTCACCCTCCAGACCCGTCCGTTTAATCAGACTCTTAATACTGGAGAGCGGCTCCTGGGTAAAGCTCTCAGGCCTTGGTTTTTCCTCCCCGAGAAGTAACATCCTTAGCCATACGAGCCCCACACACTGACACAACACGTGCAGTGCCCGTTTCCTCCTCTTCCTGACAAAACCTACAAAGGCTATCTTCTGCCAGGCCCATGCGATGCATGTGTTTTCTGAGCCTGCAGTGGCCCGTTAATAGGCCTACAATTATCCTTATAGCCCCACGGCCTTGACGGATTAATTCTGCGGTCAGCCTCGGCGAATAGCCGCTGATGAACTCCTTCAGCTGTCTCAGCCCAGTGGTGGCAAACCACCACTTCTGAGCCCTACTCTGCACCCATACATTGATGGCCGCAGACTTAACACATTTCGAAACCCCAAAGCAGGGCTCCGGGCCAACGAAGTGTCCCGCAGAGCCTTCCCGGGCCAATAAATCTGCCGCTTCGTTCCCCTTGTGTCCTGAATGACCAGGTACCCAAACTAGAAATACCTTATTCTGGTCACTAATTTCCTTCAGGGCACCCAGACAGTCCCAAACCAGCCTTGAATTGACCTGGTAGGAACTAATTGCCCGTAGAGCAGCCTGACCTTCCGAGAAAATTACGACCTTAGAGTTAATAATTCCTCGCCCTTTAATCTTGGTAGCACAGAACCTAATTGCAGCTAGCTCAGCCTGAAAAACTGTAGCTAGTTTTCCTAGGCTAACCGAAAAACTACATTTCGGTTTCGCCCCGTACACTCCCGCTCCTACTCCCTCCTCATCAAACACATTGAAACTCTGCTTAATTTTTTTTTTTTAATGATTTAAGGCGCGTCAACATCTAAGGTTATTGGCGCCCGGAGCTTTTTTCAGGGCACTGCCGGCCTCCGGACAGTGTTCTCTCGTTACAGACAACACCGTCCATCACCGAACAGTGAGCTGAAAGAAGCTCCTAGGAAGAGAAAATCTAAGGGTCAGCAGCTGGATTCGAACCAGAGACCTCCGCGTGGGAATCCAATACGCTAACCCAATAGCTAATCCCTTCCCTCTCTGCTTAATATTATATGAAACATAGGGTTGTACACTGTACTAAAATAGTACACTATTTTGTGTGTGTAGATTAGATGGTAGATGGGACGGGACCTATACCCCAAGGCACCGCAGCCACAGAAGACTTATTGTGCCAGTCCCTTCTTAGTTCTAGTAGGCGAACCCTCCCCTCCTAAAGAGGTCAAGGACTTTCCCTACTAGTTGTTTTTGCGCTACTATCTCCTTCGGCCTCAACGTTCCAAAGGTTTCATAGCGCAAACTTTCGATTGCAACGCAATCGAACAACAGGTGAGAGGCCGTTTCCTCCTCTTCCTGACATAATCTGCACAACGGCTCCGAGCTGATAAGCCCCACCTTGCGCAGATGCTTCTTGAACCTACCGTGCCCCGTGAATAGGCCTGTAATCAGAGTAATCTGATTTCTGCCCAAACACAGGGTCTCTTTGGATCTTTGCTTACACAGCCAAGGCATCAAAGTCTTGCTGTGTTTAACCCCAGGACACATCACCCAGTTCTTTTCGTGCTCCCTCCAGATCCAATCTCTGAGAGCCGCGCGAACCGAACCCCTGGTGATCCCCAGGACAGGCTCTGGACCGATGAAAGGAGTGTTAGCCCCATTCCTGGCCAGATAATCAGCTTTTTCATTCCCTTCAATACCCACATGACCCGGCACCCATTCCAACCGAACTTTGTTGTGCCGCGCCAGTAGTTCTAGGGCCTTCCTGCATTCCCAGACCAGGGAATAGGTGATTCTGAAGGATACGAGAGCCTTCAGTGCAGCCTGGCTGTCCGAAAAGATGCGAATCTCCCTATTTCTAGGTTCCATCCGCAGGTTTTCCTCAGCACATAGTGTGTGTATGTATGTGTGTGTGGAAAGCTGGTCTCTTTTTCCCCAGAAGTGTTTTCATTTTTCCTGGAAAACTTTTTTTGTGTTCAAAAAAAAAGTGCGTAAAATTTTTTTTGACTTTAGTCCGTCTTAGCTACATAAGTTTATTAAATCCTTGGCAGGATCCTTGGACTTTTGGCATCATCAGTGGTGCTCTACGTGATATTTTGTGAAAGAAGAGGCTGATTGGCTGACAAAACATGGTGCAGAGTTAGATCAACCTAGTATTACCGTTGTCCCATTCACTCACTTCTTTAAAAGAGAATAACTGCTGCATGTCTCTGCATTCATGTTGCATGTCTTTGCATGCAGGTGAAATAATTGGTCTTTGCACAAAAAGAAAACAAAAATGAAAGAAAAAGAAAAACGCTGATTATCACTAAGAGATACATTTGCAAGGGTTCTGCATAGGTGGAGATTTTTTAGCGAAGAATTAACGCCGTGTATCGTTGAATTCTAGTTTTTTAAAATCAGTTACATCCTGGGTTGTCTTACGAGGGTCGTTTGAAAAGTCCGTGCAAAAATAAAAACTACTTAATTTTTTGGGGTAAACCTTTTTTATTTTTCAACATAGTCTCCTTTTAGGCTTATACACTTCGTCCAACGCTGCTCTAGTTTGTTGATCCCTTCCGAATAATAGGATTTGTCCAAGTCTGAAAAATAGCCATTCGTTTCTGCAATCACCTCCTCGTTCGAATAAAATCTTTTTCCCGCCAGCCATTTCTTCATATTGGGGAACAAATAGTAGTCCGAGGGAGCCAAGTCTGGAGAATAGGGGGGATGTGAAACGAGTTGGAACCCTATTTCCATTAATTTTGCGACCACAACTGCTGAGGTGTGAGCTAGTGCGTTGTCGTGATGGAAAAGGACTTTTTTGTGGGCCAATCGTGGGCGTTTTTCTTGCAGCTCGGTTTTCAAACGGTCCAATAACGATGAATAATATGCACCTGTAATAGTTTTACCCTTTTCCAGATGGTCGATGAGGATTATTCCTTGCGAATCCCAAAAGACAGTCGCCATAATCTTTTCGGCCGAAGGAACGGTCTTCGCCTTTTTTGGCGCAGATTCCCCCTTGGTAACCCATTGTTTAGATTGTTCTTTGGTCTCAGGAGTGAAGTGATGTATCCATGTTTCATCCACAGTGACGAAACGACGCTTAAAGTCCTGCGGATTCTTCTGGAACAGCTGCAAACCGTCCTTGCAACACTTCACACGATTTCGTTTTTGGTCAAGCGTGAGCAATCGCGGCACCCATCTTGCGGATAGCTTTGTCATGTCCAAATGTTGATGCAAAATATTATGTACCCGTTCATTCGAGATGCCCACAGCACTAGCAATTTCACGCACCTTCACTTTTCTGTCATCCATCACCATATCATGGATTTTATCAATGATTTCTGGAGTAGTAACCTCAACAGGGCGTCCAGAACGTTCAGCGTCACTTGTGCCCATATGGCCACTCCGAAAATTTTGAAACCACTTATAAACTGTTCTAATCGAAGGTGCAGAGTCACCATAATGTTTATCAAGCTTCTCTTTAGTCTCCTGAGGCGTTTTGCCTTTTATAAAGTAGTGTTTAATCAACACACGAAATCCTTTTTCGTCCATTTTTTGAAAATCACTCCACTTCCTCGATTCAAACGAATGCCAAACACAAAGAAATAGACCGATCTGGCTGAAACTTGTTGTGTGTTCTTCCAAGAGATGCTACTAACTAAACATAACCTCGATACGCGCCAGTAGTGCTATCTCACTGACTTTGCACGGACTTTTCAAACGACCCTCGTATGTGTCTTAGTTTGTTCATTGTAGAACAAAGAGTAAAGTTGTTTAGTTTAGGAACAGATTGCCTGCTATCGTCTCCTCATTGGTCTAGATTATTTACAAGCCCGCCTATGATATAGTGGCCATCCTGGGTACTTTGGTGCGTTAGTACACACCTTAGACAAGAAAATAGAAATTACATTGGGAAGCCACACGTCGCATTGCGGGTTACAATTAAATACGATTCCAATATTCAGAATTTAAAGTAAATTTATGAATTATAACGGAATACGGATGATCGGTACTTACAGAAAGTCGGATGAGGTTTCAGGCCAAGTTTTAGAAATGATTCCTCAGTTAGAATAAATAAATGATTCTTTTATAAAAGAAAACCTTGAGCTGCCTAAGTGGCTATTGGGCTAGGAATCATAGTTGCTATTGGTTGGTTGAACTCTCTATTTACAGATAATGTAACCACCTTCAATTTTTGTCCCTAGATACTAAAAGTAAAAAACTTTAGCCACTAATTTTAGAGTTGAATAATTCTAAAATTATAACACGTTTGCTTTTAAAAAAACAAACCTTTTTTTTATCTTGAAATGCACACAAAAAAGTTGTTCATTTCTTTTCTTGCCTAATTTCATTTTTAAAGATTTACATATAGGAAGAAAGCTGTCAAAAAAAAATTGTAAGCCTCATGAAAAATTAATGGAATTATTAATATTAATGTTACCAGGAATGGACATGATTAACAAACATGATAAAGCATAAATTAAAGAGAGAAAAAAGTTTGTGATCCGTGTAGACGAACATATTTAGTAATTACGTGTATACAACCAAAAAATATGAAGTTTACTTTCCGGTTTTTTCCCGGATTTTTAATCATTGTGAGCAATGCTAACGGGATAGGTCATTAAAATATGTTCACGGAACTCTTTTTTGGGGAGAGAGGGAGTGAGAGAGATAAAGTGAGTTTCCTTCATCATTTCCTGTATGTGGATCAGAAACTGCTGGTTCCGGTTTATATTAACACTAAGAGATACATTTGCAAGGGTTCTGCATAGGTGGAGATTTTTTTAGCAAAGAATTAAATTCGTATCTCCTTGAATCTTAGTTTTTAAAAAGCCAGTTATATCTTGAGTTGTCTTATTTGTCTTAGTCTGTTCATTGTAGAACAAGAGTAAAGTCTCTGGAGATTGTTTTTAGTTACGAGCAACTCTACTGTTAGTTTTGGTAAAGGATATTCAGCATGTCTTGTAAAGTTAAGTAATGCCTACCTATTTTTCAGGCGGGACTTAACGTCCAACTACCAAATTAGGTGTCAAGGACGGAGGCGACTAGCAAACATACTTTACTGTAAAATTAACCATTAAATAAAATACAAGGCCTAAGACCGGGAGAATCGAATCCACTAACCAACAATACATCTTAGCTTTGCGGGTCTAGCCTATAACCGCCTAACATACTTTACTATAAATTTCTCATATTAACCATTAAATAAAATCCAAGACCTAAGACGGGGGAATCGAATCCACTAACCAACAATACATCTTAGCATTGCGGGTCTAGTCTATAATCGTCTAACATACTTTACTATAAATTTCTCATATTAACCATTAAATAAAATCCAAGGTATAGACCGGGAGAATCGAATCCACTAACCAACAATACGCCTAAGCTTTGCGGGTCTAGTACTACAATACATATTAGCTTCGCAGGTCTCGCCTCTAATCGCTCGGCTACCGTGGCGCCCTGACAGGATAACCCGTAAAGACTACTAAGCCACTCTTCTTGGACTAATAATTAGCTTTTTTCTTCTTCAGATTAGGAAATTATTATACATAATTTAATTAAATCCTTCAAATACAGTGGAGTCTCGGTTATCCGTCACCCCTTTATCCGTCTATTCCAATTAACCGTCACTGTCCTCAGTATTTAAAAATTAAAAAAAAAAAGCCGTTCAACGCAGAGTGTGGATATTTTCTTTTGAGATGTTTTCCTTTGTCTTTTAGGTAACATACTCGTGTCCATCATTCGACAGTTTGTGGGTTTTTTTCCTGAAAAGATCTACCACAAACAAAACCGCCCACAAAACCGATTAGATGTCGCAGACATTGTATTCATTAATTTTAATACACAATAGAAGGAATTGAATAATGAAAGATAGCTGACCTTTAAGGCTTAAGCGTATAAACGTATAAAATATGTATACCAGTTAATACAAAGTTTTATACACGTTAAACAAAAGAATCTGCAAATTTTCCTGTTTTTTTCCATTATCCCCGTCTATTCGACTATCCGTCACGTGTCCGGTCCCAGTCATGACGGAGAACCGAGACTCCACTGTATTGAAAATGATTCATCTCATTCCATCAAATCCATCTCAATAATTTGGCGCTGAAAAACTACAAATTATGAACGGATCTACAGAATTAATATAGAGTCATTAGTAAGTGAACAAAATGGAAAAGAACTAAGCTGTCCAAAAAAACAACAAGGAATGGATAAATTAAGAGAAGAAAAAATTCAAGAGAAACAAGAAACGTCGATTCATTCTGGGAGCTAACCTAATGAGGGAGTTAATTACGACAGATTTCACAAATGATTAATATTTTTTTTCTTCTTTTTTTGGTCTGTAACTCCCGCGTGTTTTTTTGGGAAAATTAATGAGATTATGGCAACCTTGGTTTGCGATTATTCAAAGAATATGATAAATTAAAATCGCTTATTCAGAAGACCTGTTCCCCGCGCCCCGCCCCCTGTCTTTACAAGGTCCCCCAACGTTTCCTATCTGGTGTATTATCTTATCTGGGCTTTTAAATTGTCAGAGGACTATCATATTGAAAATTAACAATTTTTTTTACAAGGTGATCTCAGATAGGGCTCAAGAAGCCGTTTTTTTCCTTATGCACTGGGTAGGCCCAAATTTCTTAAAATGTTTCAAATCGGAAATCTGCACGATCGCACTACTTCCTCTTATTAGAGTTAGAGGAAGTAAAAAAAAATAAGAGAAATGTTTCTTTGACGGAAATTGAAAACAATAAAGAAATGGTAAATAATTAGGGCCCTCTGCAAATAACAAACAAACGTACGCTAATTGTTGAGCGATATCGTTCAAGAGTTGTACAAGAAATGCCCATCATACAAACTAACTATTGTGAAGATCAGGGCCAGCAGTAAATGGTAGCTCAGGCAACATACCTACGCTACAGACACATTCAGGTCAGTATTAGGCTGTTTTCCAATGACAGGGGGGGCAGCTGACAAGACCGGAACAGTGTGAGTGCTTAAGTACTTTAAGTGCGTGTTGGTTGGTACATACGTATTTCCGCCATTCTTCACGTCTCTACATCCGTAAACTGGACACCTCACCTCACAGTAGTAATAGATCTGGGCGTTAGAGGGCGGTTCTGCCTAAATACTTAGTGAAGTCAAACAAGCTCTATTTATCCGCCACACTGGTCTAAGAAATTATCTGTATTTGTATTTGGGCGTTGTCTGGTATTATTTAATTATTTATTTATTTGTATTTAACGTACGTCAACAACCAAGTAGCTTTTGCAGTGCACTGCCGGCCTCCGGTACAGTGTTCTCTCGATACAAAAAGCACTGTCTATAACCGGACAGTGAGCTGTGAATGAACGAATAAATATTTATTACTATAAATATATACATAAATTAAATACAGAAGTATAAATGTATTATACATTTTAACCTTCTTAACTAAGTGAAGAAAGAGAAAAGTTAGGTGAGAAGGATTGGAATGCAGGGAAAAAAGGAGAGGAAAAACCTGCAGCTAGTGTAAGAGAGTTAGAGGAGTATCTGTACGGAATAGAAGGATCTGTAGGAGGCTATGTCGTGGCCGAGTGGATTAGGATGGAAGTCTAGGATGGAAAGGAGTTTGTACAGTTAATTTTGGATATAAGAGTGTACGAGGATAATGGACGTAGTCTCCGTGGAGTGAGTCAATTCTAGTGCGTCGTGGAGAGTCTGTTGCGAGTCTTTGTTCTGAGTTGTCCTGAGGTTTCTTGATGTTGCTTACTACAAGTCCAGGCGGAGCAGGCTTAGAGCAACATCGGCCTAATGACCACTTTGTAGAGGAGGAGTTTGTTGGTCCACAATAATTTTGGAGTGACTTGGAGAGTAGAGGAAATAAAAGTAAAGCACTGACTATCTCCGGACACTGAGCTGTAAGTGGCTACCTATGAACAGAAAATCTAAAGGGCTAGTAACTGGATTCGAACCCGTGATCTCCGCGTTGGAATCAAGTAAAAAAGTAAACTAAAGTAATCGCCTATTTTTTCAGACGAGGCTTAACGTCCAACTAACAATTAGGTGTCGTGGTCGGAGACGACTAGCAAACATACTTTACTGTAAATTTCTTTTATTAACCATCAAATAAACTGCAAGGCCTAAGATCGGGGAATCGAACCCACTAAACCAACAATACATCTTAGCTTTGCGGGTCTAGCCTATAACCTCCTAACATACTTCACTGGAAATTTCTTTTATTAACCATTAAATGAAATCCAAGACCTAGACCGGGGCAATCGAATCCACTAACCAACAATACAGCTTAGCTTTGCGGGTCTAGCCTATAACCGCTCGGCTACCGTGGCGCCTTGGAATCAAGTATTCGCTAACCACTCAGCTATCCCCATTTAGTTATAAAGTGCATTTTTCTTTGTATTATACCATCTATAATGTACTATAAAGTAAAATACACTACTAATTCTATATATTACGTATTTGTGATAAAAGCGTTGCAAGAATTGAAAATTCTGGTTTTTTAAAAAATAAGTACAAAAAAAAGTATTAAATTATAAATATTATCTTGGATGCTTGTAAAAATTATGAATTTTAAAACGAAGGATTTTTTTTGTCTCTCTCTCTCTCTCTCTTGCTATCTGCTCCTTTTTGTGTTTTAAGAAATTCCCTGTAGGGGGGCGCACAGTGTTTTTTAAGAACTCGTGCTGGATATCACAGCAGGATTAGGCCCCTGAAGGCTTCGTATTCAAGCACAAGGCCATTGTTAATGACTAAAAACTTCCCCTCCCAGTCTGTTTGGCCCGTCAATAGGCTCTCCTTCTTTTAACTGCTTCTTCTAACTCTCGGTGTCGCACTCTAACTCGCTTATACTATATATATATACCTTTAATAAGTCGGAACTGTCGGAGGTCCGCAGCCATACAGACAAAGATGGAAAAAGATTGGAAGACAGAGATAGCACTATATAGACAAAAGAACCAACACCAAATCGAATTCATCAAGGATAATCTATTGTACTGTGCCATCTCTCCCCCTCGGCTGCTGGCCCCCCCACCCCTCTGTCTACTGCCTCCACCTCTTCGCAACTCTTCTACTACTTCTTCAGCACCTACTCCGGAGGAGGAGGAGGAGGAGAGCAGCTCGTTCGTCCGTGGTTCCATCCATATAATACAGTTCACTTCATCACCAATCTCCCACTTTTGTACCTTTTGACAAAAGAGGTTTTTTTTCAAGAAAGGTAACCTCTCTTGGGCATACGGTGGACCTGCCGCCTTCACTTCATAGTTATCTTGATCCAAGATGGCCGATCTGATCAATAAGGCGCCACTCGCCTGGGTTCACTATAACTTATTACTTATAATGTTTCAGTTCTTCCTTAATAACCAATCTCCTCCCTTCTATTATTCTACAAATTTTGTTTTCTTTTAATTTTTTTTTGTTCTCTTTATAATTCTTTTATTAGTTACTCCTTCCATCTTAGTGATTACAGATCATATTGTCAGACATTTGCTAAGGAAATTATAAGCATATTCTTATTAGCAAGTTGCTGATCATGACAGTATATATTGCATTCATCTCTTGAACTTAACAGATTGGTTTTCATTAAAATTAACATAATCTAAGATTAATTCACCTTGCAAGGCTTTCGTGTAGGTTTCGATCAGGACGCCTAAAAAGGCGATCGAAGATCTAAAGGCACGCCCTGCATCAGTTAGTTTCTATTTTTTGTCATTTAAAAAATGGTTTACATCTTGGCAGACCCGCTGAGGACAATTCACGCTTAGAAGACGCTGAGTTTCAGTCAACCAAATCCTCCACAGAAGGATGAAGATAGCATACAAGAGATAGTGCCTTTTTTTTACTTCAATATAGACAAGACATAGTGAAAGTTACGCCAAGCTAAAACACAGTTCGAAACTTAATACGACTAGCGTACACTCTGTCACTTCTTGTTGAAGAACTATACACTATTTTGCTCTGCCAGTTTTTTAAAAATCTCTACGCTACTTTGATGGGAGAACCTAATTAACTAGTTTATTTTTTTATCAGAATTTCCGGTGATGCTTTTCACTATCGAAAATATTGCCTACTCTCTTTTCATTGGCCAATAACTGCTCATTTCTAGCTCCTTTGCTAGTTTCCTGTCAGTGGACCACGTAACGTGGCAAAATCTGCTCCAATTTCCTGTATCTAGAGGACATCGTAAAAGAGAAAGAACTCATTGATTTTTTCCAATTCGGTGCTTCCTTTTTCATCTTACGCATCTTATCTCCTGCCTCTCCAAAGAGAAAGAGCCGTTTTCAAGACATTTCTACTTTTTATCTGCAAAGCTTTGTCTTAAAATCCAAATTTCTTTTAATTTCAATTATTTGAATTATTCAAGATTTATTATTACGAAATTATTGTAGGTACTTAGAAGTTTTATTATTAAATACGTCTACAACACTATTCACAGCGTGTGCTATACATAGTTAATAAATTACGTACATTCCAATCAATTCTTAATGAAAATAGTGAACTTCAAAACTGACTTTGTGATTGGATATCCAAAATTTCTCCTCAGCGAATCAAAAAAAAAAGAAGAAAACCGCAAATGTTCTAACTGTCCACCGTTATTTAAACATAACATTAAAATTATGTTCGTATGTACTATTAAATAACAATGTAACAAAGTAAATAATTTTATTGCATAGTAACGTGGAGCCGGTTTTTTATTTTTTTTGTATTATTATAATAATATAATAAATGCTTTAAACAAAATAAATTTGAAAAAAATGTTTGTCATCAATATTAACATAACAGTTAACAGCAATAAAAACGGTTATGGGGAAAAAATAAAACATTAGCCGAGTATAAAAGTTCTGGAAACTTAAATATAGTCAATTCGTCACTTTTTTTGGGGGGGGGGGGAGCGAATTATTTCTTCAACGAAGTAAGAGTAATGGTCAATTTCAATCCCACTTGTTTGCCGAGCTTGTGATCTAGGTTATATCCAGGGCTTAACAATGATTATCAATTTTATTACATGGTAAATAGTGGATTAACCTTAACTGTTAATGTTTCTTTGGCTATAACTGTTTGTGCATTGAATATGCATTCGGATACATGGATTAACAAGGCGCCACGGTAGCCGAGCGGTTAGAGGCGAGACCCGCAAAGCTAAGATGTATTGCGGTACTAGTATAAGCCTTGCGTTTCATTTAATTGTTAATTTGAGAAATTTATAGTAAAGTATGTTAGGCGGATATAGGCTAGACCCGCAATGCTTAGATGTATTGTTGGTTAGTGGATTCGATTCCCGGTGTCTAGGCCTTGGATTTTATTTAATGGATAAAAGAAATTTACAGTTAAGTATGTTTGCTAGTCGCCTCCGTTTACCTAATTGGTAGTTGGACGTAAAGCCCGCCTGAAAAAATAGGCAATTACTTTACTTTCACATATTGATTAACATGAGGTTCACCCGTATTTTCTTATTTGAAAAGATAGACATTACTTTTCTATATATATAGATATATAACCCGCTGCCATTTACCAGTCTTGTAAGTCATATGCTGGCACTAAGGAACTGTTCCTTCAGCTTTTTAAAGACTCTAAAAACTCCACCTTTTGCGGCAAAGATATTCCCTAGAACAGATATCGGATTTTTTTTTTATTTTTTTTTTCACAATCTAAAGTATTGCAAAAGCAAAAAAAAATAGAGAGGGAAAAGATACAGTTGAAAGAAAGTTTTGAGAGACCTGAATTTTTATAAACTGCATAATTAGGGGGGGGGGGGAACTAGTTGCATTAAACTCATTAATGCGAATTATTTTTAGAAAGGGATTCTAGCTTATATGTTTATGTAAATCTTCTCTAAATATTTGAATATAATTATCGCTGGAGGTTATAAACGAGCATGTGTTACCTTTCAGCGCCTTTTCAAAACGCTCTTTTAATATTTGTTCAGATATTTTTTTTTAATTCACAAAAAAATTATCATTATCGTTTTTTCCCTGTAAATCCTTTCTATCGATTTCTAATGATTTTTTTTAGCGTTAAAATTTCTTACATTAATTTATTTAGAGATTCACAATTTTTAGTGACAGAAATTGGGAAGAGATAGTATCATTGGTTCCTTCCTCCCGCTGTATTTCTGACGAAACGCCTTCAGCTTTGATCCGTCGCAAAAAGAAATTGAAAATCCAGGGATTCAGTCGTCTTAATCCGGTACGGTAGTAGAGCAACAAGTTGATAGAGATAGATTAGAGCAATGGTAGAAAGAGAGATGTAGATTTTTGTCTTGAGGAAGTTGTAATTCGAAAGAGCTATTGGAATGCTGTTCCTGGAGATTGTTACTTAGGGAAGAAGTATCAGTTTTCCTACCTAGACTTTTGAACAGAGAGAGAGAGATGTTTGCCCATTTTTTTTAATTATTTTTTAGTGTTTGGTCGTCCTGGAAGCTGGTTATTAGTTTCCTCTTTACAGGCGACAGATAGCCTTGGTTTTCTGAAAAGGGTGACTTACTGGAACAAAGAAAACTTGGGGTATCTTATCAGCTGGCGTGGGGTGAACGGGAAGCGGAAGTTCGTGAGTTCGAAAGTGATTTAGGCTTTACAAATTTAATCTTAAAAAAAAAAACTAAATTGAGAATAGAACGTATTTCCTACCTAAGTTACCTGAATAGAAACTCTAGATGTATACCCTTAACTTTGTTACTTGTACTTACTTGTCCCTTACTCAGTGTCGAAACGAAATAAAGGAACTGAGTACTAACACACTAACATCCGGTAAACGTCTTTGGATTGCTCGGTACCATCCACGCTGGCGGAGAGCCATAAATCTGATTTAGTAGGAATTCTCTTCAGTCTTGACTAACAGATTGACTTCAAAATCAAATTAGGTATTCTTACTTAGATAGAACAGTGTCCTTACACTCTACACTAAATGCCTGCCGTGTGCCGCCACGTACATGTATATTTAGTTAGCCTAAACTTGCCTGGTTTTAAGCCTGAAATATACTACAGGCCATAGAAAGATGAAAGAGTTCATTAGAAGTACAGTATTTACAAGAAGTATAATTTAGTGCTTAGTCGAAGAGCATTGCTACTGAAGATTGTAGAAGTGCAGTAGTATTGTCTAAATAATGATGGCGTGTTTGCATTATTTTGTGCTCAGTTATAAAAACCTAAAATTACAATTAAAAAATATTAATGTTTTAAAAGGCGGCATTCTTACGCTATCTTTAGTTATAAAAAACAATAATTAAAACAGACCATAAAATGGCAAGAAGATGCAAATTAGATAAATGTATTTTTTGTTCTTAAATAAAATACCTGTTTTTTTGTAAATAGGAATGTTAACAAATAAAAATATGGAATTCAAATAGGGCTATAAATTAAGAGGTTTTTAATTTTCTTAAAGTGAATTCTTTTCTTTTTTGTTTTTTAAACAGCATTAATTGATGATGCAATTTAATCATCATCAGAATGGGAATGCGCTCTGAAATGGGATAGAAAAAGGATGCAGAAAATGGGTGTATCCTTTTTTTCTCCAGGAGAATTACTCCTGGACTCGTTTCTGTTGAATAGCAGTTCCGTTCAAGCGATTTTCTTCAGAATTTGGGATTCTATCAGTGTAACGCAAAATATCGCTCTAATGTTAGCCCAGTATTTTGTAGGCAGGATCTTGAAGAATGCAAATTAATTTGTTTCTTGGGAATAAAAACTAAAATCAAATATCGTGGATAAGCACCACGCATGCTTATTGTGTCCCTTACCGGTTTCGAATTCACCTTCTCGCACTGCACATGCACAAACATTACACCAAACTAATTACTCTTCCTCTGATAATGGGAAGGAAGTCTGAAATCGGTTATGATTATAGGATAAAATCAACGATATAACCAGCACTGCTCGGGCTCTAACCACATTTTAAAATCAATTAACCATCCAGGGAAATTAAACTTTGTTTTATTAGTAAATTTACGCACACACTATTGGTCAAAAATCTATCATTCTTTACGTAATTAATAGCCAATAAATAAGTGGTATGATAGCTAAGTTTAAAATATGCAATAAGAAATAATTGGAACAAAGAGATCAGTTATAGAAAACATGTTCTCTGTTCATAGTTCATTAAACGTCAATAATAATACTTAGGCTATAATTACTATTATTAATAATATTACTAATAAGAATAACGATTAAAAGAAAGAAAAAAAGGAAAAGGAAATAACAATAAAATTGTACGCATGGCTGACTTGAACAGAAACACGGACTATGTAATCATTTAATAAAGAGTGACGTGGAAAGTTTAGGATGATTTTTTTTTTTTTTATTCTTTAAAATTAAGTCAACTTTAAGTCTGTTAAAGTATCACATGTTCTGGGCACTTAATTTGGTACTTTGGTAAAACTATAGGCAACTATTTCTAGTATGGGGAATTAAATATGGGTAATATATCCGGTGAGAATATCGGATTCTCGTCATGCTTACGTACATCCTTTCAAAGTGAGTAGTTTAAACCGGATTATGTTTGAAATTGGCACTAAAATCTTTTTTCCCATTGGTTTAATGAAAACAAGTCACCAAAAAAAGCAAAAAAGATGAACCGTATTCTATAGTTGTTGATATTAATATCAGTATAATGAGCTTACCAAGTTGTAGAGAAAATCGGTGGAAAGCTATTTTCGGGGAAATCTCAAAAAAAAAAAAAGATGAGAAATCCAATTCGGCGAAGTGGTACTTTGATATAGGATTTTTTTTTCAAAATCAATGTTTTAATAATTATTTGATACTGCTTTATAAAATACGCAACACATGACATTATCCTGAAATTGTACGTACTTCAAAATCTGGCCACTTCCATCTCCATTCCCAGAAGTACCCTAAATCTAATTTTCCTGGGAAATAAGTTTTTAAATTAAGTTGTAAATCGATTTGAGGAAAATTTTGTTATTGTTCATTATTTTTTGGTGACTGAATCATAGTTTCAACAGGATGAAAAAAATTAATGCCAGTTTCAGTCATGATATATGTTTTGTTATGCCGAGCTTTCGACCTAGGGACTAGGTCATCTTCAGGGCTAATTTACAATGTATTATTTCACATCATTAGAAGGTTGGTGTGTGATCAACATACTCAGTCCGTGAACAGACAAGACAGAAGACACACCAACCCTCTAATGATATAAAACAGTATATTGTAAATTAGCCCTGAAGATGACCTAGTCCCTAGGTCAAAAGCTCGGCGGAACAAATTTTATAATGACTGAAACTAGCATTAATTTTTTCATCTCATTGAAAATTTTTTTGTAGGTATATCTAGAAAATTCCATCTAGTCGAAATATAAAATCCCATCTTTCTATAATTTTTCGTTTTGATATTAATTTAGTTGGAGGGGCACAGATAATTTTGTTTAAAGAAAATTTTATCAAAGTCAAGGGGATCCTTAAAATGTGGCTATTTCCGGTGTAAATCGATTTTTAAAAGTTTATTATGATCGCGATAATTTAAGTCAAATATTTGTAAACGTTTTGGGGGGGGCCTGTAAGCATTGTTTTACTCGTCTAATTTGGGACTCTGAGGTCTTTGAGGCAATAAGAGCATCTATACGACTCAATAATTACGTTTATAAAAAATTTTAAACATTACCAAAGAATAGAAATTAATAAAACATTTCCCCCCTCACAGTTATTTGATTTGACATACGGAAATAAACCATTTTTCTAAACAATACTTGCTTACCACAATCTAAAAGATGTGGGCTGCCTTGAGTGAATCAATTAGTTTATATTCTGAATTAAGTGAGAAAAAAAAAATTGTAAAAATTGAATTAACTCACTTTACATCAATTTAATAAGTGAATGAAAGGGATGTGTGGGGGGGGAGGTAAATCTCTGTAACACAGATTATATATGATAACATCCCGAAACATGACACAAACTGTTCTGCTGTTGAACTATATTAAAATCGAAAGAGTTTGTGCCCACTTCTCTTCATCCAACTTTGTATACAGTCACTCAATTGACTAGTTTCCGTTCTTTAACTGAATCACAAGTGGAGAGAGAGAGAGAGAGAGAGAGAGAGCGAGAAATAAGTAAACCGACAAAAAAAAATACGAGAGTTAAATTAGAGCTATAAGAATTTTTTAAAGAATGAAACCTCCATGTTTTAAAATATGTTCTTGAGAGTTATAAATCTGAAAGAATGTCGTCATGGACCAGCATTGAGATAACCATTTTCTTATTACACTAAATAATTATTTCACTCTATGCATTAAATATGCTAATCTGTTCAGTATACGTGATTCTGTTCTAAAGACAATTATTATTTACGTTACGTTTTAGTGAGCAAATGGGATTATTATTTCTTATCCGCCGGAAATATCAGTTTTGTAGTCGGTGGTTGTAGGCTGAATGGTTTCTGTAAGGTTTTATTACATCATCACTATCATCGCGTATCGACTAGCACAGGGGTCGCCAAACTTTTTTTGATCGTGGACCCCTATAATAATTTTTCAAAATCTCCATCGATCCCCCCATAAAAGTAATTTTCAGTTAATTAAAAATAATACTATCTATTAGGTACTGTGTGTTTGTACATTTATTTTATGATTTTAAACATTTATTAAAGTAATTTTACATTGTGTAACTTCCATCAACTTATTACTTGATTAAACTATCATTTCTTACCGACCGCTTCTTTAAGATAAGTTGTGGATCTGCCTCTTCCGACTACTCTCTGGCAAGGGGTCTGGTGTACCTCAAGGAAGTATTCTCGGACCGCTTCTCTATACTGTGTACACATCTGACCTACCAACTGACTCAAACACACTGCTCTGCACTTACGCTGACGATACTGCTATTCTCTCTTCTAACTCAGACGCCACTACAGCCTCCTCTCATCTACAATATCATCTAAACAAACTTGAACCCTGGGCCAAAAAGTGGAGAGTCAAATTCAATACTCAAAAGTGCGAACAGATAACTTTTACTCTGCGTCGTAATTCTTGTCCCACTTTAAATTTTAACTCAATTCCTCTTCCTTCTGCTAATTTAGTTCGCTACCTTGGGATGCACATCGACAAAAGACTAACGTGGAATCTGCACACTAAACTGAAAAGACTAGAACTCAACCGACGAAACAAATTACTGTTACGACTAATTGGCAGACAATCCAAACTACCACTGGAACATAAACGACTAATATACAACAGTGTACTTAAACCGATCTGGACTTACGGACTAGAGCTGTGGGGTTCAACCAAACATTCCAATTCACAAAGAATACAGTCCTTCCAATCAAAAATTCTCCGACAGATTACGAATTCTCCATTTTATGTGTCTAACTCTACCCTCCATAACGATCTCAAAATCTCATACATAACTGACGAATCTAAATCTAAGTATAGAAAATTCTTTGACTCTCTTCCATTCTGTACCAATCCTCTTGTTCTAAATCTCGCCTCCACAACGATTCCAGATCGTCCTCCACGACGATTGAAACGCTGTTGGCCTCGTGACAATCTCCAGTAATGTAAGAAACTCCAGCGAGAGTGTTGCCCGTGGGCAGCTTCTCTCCTCAAGTTGATCCAGTCAGGAAGACTTCTTTTATCGTATTCACTTATTACGAATTTTATTCTTTGTAGATTGTGAATAGCAAATAAAAAATTTAAAAAAAATAAAATAAAACATTGTGTAACAATAGTTTTATGAAAAATATCTTAAAGTTGAAATTTAAATACCTTAATATTTATTAAATAATAAGTAAAGTAACTACAGTATTGCTTCTTAATTAATGAGATGGGTGTGCTCCTGGTGTTTCTTTGCAAGGTCCGCTATATTGGGTCGAAATGGTTTTTCCTTCGACCCCTGGCTCAGATCGACCCCTACTTTTGTTTGGACCCCCTGGGGGTCCTGACGACCTCTGGTCCAGCTTGTTGAGATCCCCTCTAGCTTTCTTTCCTCATACTTCTCAGTTCCTGTACCAACCTGTCCAATATCACCAAGTAATTCCTCTCTTTTTCGCGTGCTTCCTTCAACCATCTTTCCACCTTGTCCTCGGCCTCTCTCTCTCTCCGTCAACCCCCCCTTCCAATACTTCCTCAACAAGCCCCCCTTCTGATAAAAAAAACAAATGACATCACTATACCTTAAATAAACCTATATAAACCATATTTAAAAATGTTTCTAAAACAAATATTGCCAAATATCGCGTATTAGGAAAATATACCTTATTTTCTTCTTTAACCGTAAAGCTTTTCCGAGAAAAAAAAAAGTAGATCAAGGTTATTGCAGCGTACATTATCCGAGTTGAGTTCATATAGGCGCAAACTTGGAAGGAAAACAGGCGTGACATAGAGTGGGAGAATGTTTTTAGGAGGAAAAATATATAAAAATTTCCAATTCGGCTGGTTGGAAAAGCTCGGCGACCCGTATAATTAGAGCTCAACTTAATCACCTTTAAAACAGCCCTACTTTATTGCGGTTATTTTTTCTGCTTTTCTTTATTTTTTTCTGCATTTTTTCTTTATTAGATGATTTTTCCTGAATAAATCTTACTTTTCAAACCATTGTTTTTCCAAATTTATTTCGACTAACTAAATCACTAAATCAGAGAATAATTTGCTTCGATGTACCTTGATTTTGGGGTTTTTTCTTACAAGCGCATTTAGGAGAAAACCCTTTAAAGGCTAAAAATTGTAACAGATTTCCCGGACAGGTTGATGTCAATTACTTACTCACTTTTCCCCCCATCCATAATCTCATCGCATTGCTTTAAGTTGTTTTAGCATTTTTCATAGAAAATCATGTAGAAGCGAATTCAAATCAAAGTGTTTTTCCATTCTTTGTTTACAGGCAGGAGCAGCAGGAAAACTGGCCCTTTTGACATCTGAATTCCATTCATTTGCCGGTAAGAAAAACAAATTTAGTTTAATTTATTATTATTTAAGTTTGCATTTTGCCATTTTTTTAAATTATTTTGATCACAGACTAGTTGGGTGAAAAAAATTTACATTAAGATATCGTGAGGATTTAAAAATTAGTTTTTGTACGACCAATACAGCTTTTGACAATAACAATTAATACTGGTCCTGCCTACAAATTCCTTAATCCTTGTGATTGAACTGGAGAATTAGGATCAAAAAATTGACTTTTTTTCGTGAAGGGCCAACTCGCAAGCCGGAAGCCCCTTTATATACTCTAATAAATTCCTAACATTTGCTCCCCTTTCCTGCGTACACTATCTCTTTCTAAGATTTCCTGCATATAAGGTAAATTTGAGAGTATTAGACTTATTTTATGCGTATTCTAGTTGCTATTTCCTGTAAATCACTACCTTCTTGTTACTCTCTACATTGAGAGCTGGGCCTTCTTGATTACCGAAAGTTCTTTGTCAATAAATTTATACTAACGAGAATGATCATCTCAACTGACGCACTTATGTACTTACGTAAGGATTTCATCAATAATAAAAATTACACGCCTACGTTTAAACTATAGTAGACTCTCAGAAATCCGGACTTCTGTGGCGGGCGGCCGGTCCGGATTTCGAAAAATCCGAATTTCCCGGAGGTTGGCATGACTAATGATTTCCGTCTTTATGGCAAACAATTATGACAATATTGTATGTGTTAAAGTTTATGTGCAAATACAACACATTACAAGAGTGTGAGTTTCCGAAATAAGTTACAGTATATTCACTCCGAAATAATTAACAGTAAGCTGCTGTTCTGTATTGTATTGTACAGTAGTACTGTACTGTAATTAATAAAACACCGGACTGAATCATAATAGTAAATCACAGGAGTGAAAACAATTATTATTTACAACTTATCTTTTGAAGAAGTCCTTAATGCTGGTCTGTTTCACAGTTTTAGCTCGTTGTCTGGCCGCAGATTCCCTCAACTTTCTCAAACACATAATGTCGGCTGCGGATATTCCTTCCTTATTGAGTAATGTACTCTAGCGCTCCGTCTAGCATTTTAAACCCTTCTGAGTGTGGGATAAGATTTGCCTGGTTCTCGGTTACTCCTTCTTCCAAGGTTTCTTCATTTGTCACCATTTTAATAATATCGTCGTCTGTTATTTCATTTTCATCGTCATTATATTACCTTATATCAAATCAACGTTTTGTCGTATTTATTTGCAAGAAATTATATTTTTTTAAATACAAGATCATCGATCCGGACTACCCAGAGTCCGGACTAGGCCGATCCGGATTTCTCAGAGTCTACTTTAATTGCTAGTTCATAATACAGCAACACATTAAAACTAAAATATCCTAAAAATGAATTATTTTTATGAATAACAAATTTTTCTCTTAAACCGTAAATAATACTTTTAAAAAAATAATAATAAACGTAAAAAAAAAAACAAATGTATGGGGTACAAGTGACGGATGCAAGTAAAAGCCCATCTGGCCCAAAGCTCTTCAAGGCTGCAGAAAGCTGTGTCGGCGTTCTTGAAGTGCGTTTTAGAGCCAAAAAAAAAAAGTCAGTTATTAGAATGTCCGTTGTAACGTCTGTCAGCTGAGTACTACGCACGTAGTTTGTTCGCTACAGATTTCTTCTTTTAATTTCAGACAGAAATTCGATTAGATTATTCGATTAAATTCAATTCGATGGGAATCCCACTGAAGTGTAATTTTAATTCCAGAATTTATCATCCAGTTGGTAAAGAATAAATAATAATCAAAGTACGAAGTTTTTTTAGAAATCTGCTGGCCGGAAGTGTCTGCTTAATCTACAGCGATTTTATATTTATATATTTTTTATTAACGCCTTTTTTTTTTTGTAAAGAAATGTAAATTGGTTGCTAATTATTCGTGTAATCCATCAATTAAATAATAAAATAGTTGACGCTTTGAATAAGCAATAACGGAAATTATTACCATGGCCTGAGTGAGAGTGGTGACGTCAAAGGCAGCGACCAGATTTTTCAGCCTCCTGAAGTGGCTGGACCTTTCTCTTCTGTCTCTTTCTAGTCGTCGTTTTCCCCCCTCTTCTTTCCCGTTTTTTGTTGTTTTTTTTAGGCGAAAACACACAGACACACATTCATATTAACCATACAGATATATAGGCAATGAATCATCGGAACAAAATATCTTGCATGTGCTTGTGAATAGCTATTTTAATTGTGAACATTTCTATGTCGAGAGTAAGTTCTCCAATTAAGCCCGGAATAAACCGAAATTGAGCCTACATTAGGAATATATTATTTTTATCAGACGATCTAGAGAAAGATTTGCTCTGGATTCGTGTGAAAAACAAGATGGCGTATCAAAGCCGGAAGATCTACGAGAACTAGGAAACAACTTCCCAGGTCCTACTCTAAGAAGTGTCGTAATACGAGGGATGCTCTCGGCTTAAGTGGTTTGGACCATCTAGAGGAAGACTTTCGTTGGACTCGTGTAAAAAACAAGATGGCGAATCAAAGCCGGAAGATCTACGAGAACTAGGAAACAACTTCCCAGGTCCTACTCTAAGAAGTGTCGTAATACGAGGGATGCTCTCGGCTTAAGTGGTTTGGACCATCTAGAGGAAGACTTTCGTTGGACTCGTGTAAAAAACAAGATGGCGAATCAATGTCGGAAGATCTACGTGAACAAGGAAACAACTTCCCAGGTACTACTCTAAGAAGTGTCGTAATACGAGGGATGCTCTCGGCTTAAGTGGTTTGGACCATCTAGAGGAAGACCTTCGTTGGACTCGTGTGAAAAACAAGATGGTGTATCAAAGCCGGAAGATCTACGAGAACTAGGAAACAACTTCCCAGGTCCTACTCTAAGAAGTGTCGTAATACGAGGGATGCTCTCGGCTTAAGTGGTTTGGACCATCTAGAGGAAGAATTTCGTTGGACTCGTGTAAAAAACAAGATGGCGAATCAATGTCGGAAGATCTACGTGAACAAGGAAACAACTTCCCAGGTCCTACTCTAAGAAGTGTCGTAATACGAGGGATGCTCTCGGCTTAAGTGGTTTGGACCATCTAGAGGAAGACTTTCGTTGGACTCGTGTGAAAAACAAGATGGCGTATCAAAGCCGGAAGATCTACGAGAACTAGGAAACAACTTCCCAGGTCCTACTCTAAGAAGTGTCGTAATACGAGGGATGCTCTCGGCTTAAGTGGTTTGGACCATCTAGAGAAAGACTTTTTTCGTTGGACTCGTGTAAAAAACAAGATGGCGAATCAATGTCGGAAGATCTACGAGAACTAGGAAACAACTTCCCAGGTCCTACTCTAAGAAGTGTCGTAATACGAGGGATGCTCTCGGCTTAAGTGGTTTGGACCATCTAGAGAAAGACTTTTTTCGTTGGACTCGTGTGAAAAACAAGATGGCGTATCAAAGCCGGAAGATCTACGAGAACTAGGAAACAACTTCCCAGGTCCTACTCTAAGAAGTGTCGTAATACGAGGGATGCTCTCGGCTTAAGTGGTTTGGACCATCTAGAGAAAGACTTTTTTCGTTGGACTCGTGTAAAAAACAAGATGGCGAATCAATGTCGGAAGATCTACGAGAACTAGGAAACAACTTCCCAGGTCCTACTCTAAGAAGTGTCGTAATACGAGGGATGCTCTCGGCTTAAGTGGTTTGGACCATCTAGAGAAAGACTTTTTTCGTTGGACTCGTGTGAAAAACAAGATGGCGAATCAAAGCCGGAAGATCTACGAGAACTAGGAAACAACTTCCCAGGTCCTACTCTAAGAAGTGTCGTAATACGAGGGATGCTCTCGGCTTAAGTGGTTTGGACCATCTAGAGGAAGACTTTCGTTGGACTCGTGTGAAAAACAAGATGGCGTATCAAAGCCGGAAGATCTACGAGAACTAGGAAACAACTTCCCAGGTCCTACTCTAAGAAGTGTCGTAATACGAGGGATGTTCTCGGCTTAAGTGGTTTGGACCATCTAGAGAAAGACTTTTTTCGTTGGACTCGTGTAAAAAACAAGATGGCGAATCAATGTCGGAAGATCTACGAGAACTAGGAAACAACTTCCCAGGTCCTACTCTAAGAAGTGTCGTAATACGAGGGATGCTCTCGGCTTAAGTGGTTTGGACCATCTAGAGGAAGACTTTCGTTGGACTCGTGTGAAAAACAAGATGGCGTATCAAAGCCGGAAGATCTACGAGAACTAGGAAACAACTTCCCAGGTCCTACTCTAAGAAGTGTCGTAATACGAGGGATGCTCTCGGCTTAAGTGGTTTGGACCATCTAGAGGAAGACTTTCGTTGGACTCGTGTGAAAAACAAGATGGCGTATCAAAGCCGGAAGATCTACGAGAACTAGGAAACAACTTCCCAGGTCCTACTCTAAGAAGTGTCGTAATACGAGGGATGCTCTCGGCTTAAGTGGTTTGGACCATCTAGAGGAAGACTTTCGTTGGACTCGTGTAAAAAACAAGATGGCGAATCAAAGTCGGAAGATCTACGTGAACAAGGAAACAACTTCCCAGGTACTACTGTAAGAAGTGTCGTAATACGAGGGATGCTCTCGGCTTAAGTGGTTTGGACCATCTAGAGGAAGACTTTCGTTGGACTCGTGTGAAAAACAAGATGGCGTATCAAAGCCGGAAGATCTACGTGAACAAGGAAACAACTTCCCAGGTACTACTCTAAGAAGTGTCGTAATACGAGGGATGCTCTCGGCTTAAGTGATTTGGACCATCTAGAAGAAGACTTTCGTTGGACTCGTGTAAAAAACAAGATGGCGAATCAAAGTCGGAAGATCTACGTGAACAAGGAAACAACTTCCCAGGTCCTACTCTAAGAAGTGTCGTAATACGAGGGATGCTCTCGGCTTAAGTGGTTTGGACCATCTAGAGGAAGACTTTCGTTGGACTCGTGTAAAAAACAAGATGGCGAATCAAAGTCGGAAGATCTACGAGAACTAGGAAACAACTTCCCAGGTCCTACTCTAAGAAGTGTCGTAATACGAGGGATGCTCTCGGCTTAAGTGGTTTGGACCATCTAGAGGAAGACTTTCGTTGGACTCGTGTAAAAAACAAGATGGCGAATCAAAGTCGGAAGATCTACGTGAACAAGGAAACAACTTCCCAGGTCCTACTCTAAGAAGTGTCGTAATACGAGGGATGCTCTCGGCTTAAGTGGTTTGGACCATCTAGAGGAAGACTTTCGTTGGACTCGTGTAAAAAACAAGATGGCGAATCAAAGTCGGAAGATCTACGAGAACTAGGAAACAACTTCCCAGGTACTACTCTAAGAAGTGTCGTAATACGAGGGATGCTCTCGGCTTAAGTGGTTTGGACCATCTAGAGGAAGACTTTCGTTGGACTCGTGTAAAAAACAAGATGGCGAATCAATGTCGGAAGATCTACGAGAACTAGGAAACAACTTCCCAGGTCCTACTCTAAGAAGTGTCGTAATACGAGGGATGCTCTCGGCTTAAGTGGTTTGGACCATCTAGAGGAAGACTTTCGTTGGACTCGTGTAAAAAACAAGATGGCGAATCAATGTCGGAAGATCTACGAGAACTAGGAAACAACTTCCCAGGTCCTACTCTAAGAAGTGTCGTAATACGAGGGATGCTCTCGGCTTAAGTGGTTTGGACCATCTAGAGGAAGACTTTCGTTGGACTCGTGTGAAAAACAAGATGGCGTATCAAAGCCGGAAGATCTACGAGAACTAGGAAACAACTTCCCAGGTCCTACTCTAAGAAGTGTCGTAATACGAGGGATGCTCTCGGCTTAAGTGGTTTGGACCATCTAGAGGAAGACTTTCGTTGGACTCGTGTGAAAAACAAGATGGCGTATCAAAGCCGGAAGATCTACGAGAACTAGGAAACAACTTCCCAGGTCCTACTCTAAGAAGTGTCGTAATACGAGGGATGCTCTCGGCTTAAGTGGTTTGGACCATCTAGAGGAAGACTTTCGTTGGACTCGTGTAAAAAACAAGATGGCGAATCAAAGTCGGAAGATCTACGTGAACAAGGAAACAACTTCCCAGGTACTACTGTAAGAAGTGTCGTAATACGAGGGATGCTCTCGGCTTAAGTGGTTTGGACCATCTAGAGGAAGACTTTCGTTGGACTCGTGTGAAAAACAAGATGGCGTATCAAAGCCGGAAGATCTACGTGAACAAGGAAACAACTTCCCAGGTACTACTCTAAGAAGTGTCGTAATACGAGGGATGCTCTCGGCTTAAGTGATTTGGACCATCTAGAGGAAGACTTTCGTTGGACTCGTGTAAAAAACAAGATGGCGAATCAAAGTCGGAAGATCTACGTGAACAAGGAAACAACTTCCCAGGTCCTACTCTAAGAAGTGTCGTAATACGAGGGATGCTCTCGGCTTAAGTGGTTTGGACCATCTAGAGGAAGACTTTCGTTGGACTCGTGTAAAAAACAAGATGGCGAATCAAAGTCGGAAGATCTACGAGAACTAGGAAACAACTTCCCAGGTCCTACTCTAAGAAGTGTCGTAATACGAGGGATGCTCTCGGCTTAAGTGGTTTGGACCATCTAGAGGAAGACTTTCGTTGGACTCGTGTAAAAAACAAGATGGCGAATCAAAGTCGGAAGATCTACGTGAACAAGGAAACAACTTCCCAGGTCCTACTCTAAGAAGTGTCGTAATACGAGGGATGCTCTCGGCTTAAGTGGTTTGGACCATCTAGAGGAAGACTTTCGTTGGACTCGTGTAAAAAACAAGATGGCGAATCAAAGTCGGAAGATCTACGAGAACTAGGAAACAACTTCCCAGGTACTACTCTAAGAAGTGTCGTAATACGAGGGATGCTCTCGGCTTAAGTGGTTTGGACCATCTAGAGGAAGACTTTCGTTGGACTCGTGTAAAAAACAAGATGGCGAATCAATGTCGGAAGATCTACGAGAACTAGGAAACAACTTCCCAGGTCCTACTCTAAGAAGTGTCGTAATACGAGGGATGCTCTCGGCTTAAGTGGTTTGGACCATCTAGAGGAAGACTTTCGTTGGACTCGTGTAAAAAACAAGATGGCGAATCAATGTCGGAAGATCTACGAGAACTAGGAAACAACTTCCCAGGTCCTACTCTAAGAAGTGTCGTAATACGAGGGATGCTCTCGGCTTAAGTGGTTTGGACCATCTAGAGGAAGACTTTCGTTGGACTCGTGTGAAAAACAAGATGGCGTATCAAAGCCGGAAGATCTACGAGAACTAGGAAACAACTTCCCAGGTCCTACTCTAAGAAGTGTCGTAATACGAGGGATGCTCTCGGCTTAAGTGGTTTGGACCATCTAGAGGAAGACTTTCGTTGGACTCGTGTAAAAAACAAGATGGCGAATCAAAGTTGGAAGATCTACGTGAACAAGGAAACAACTTCCCAGGTACTACTCTAAGAAGTGTCGTAATACGAGGGATGCTCTCGGCTTAAGTGGTTTGGACCATCTAGAGGAAGACTTTCGTTGGACTCGTGTGAAAAACAAGATGGCGTATCAAAGCCGGAAGATCTACGTGAACAAGGAAACAACTTCCCAGGTACTACTCTAAGAAGTGTCGTAATACGAGGGATGCTCTCGGCTTAAGTGGTTTGGACCATCTAGAGGAAGACTTTCGTTGGACTCGTGTGAAAAACAAGATGGCGAATCAAAGCCGGAAGATCTACGTGAACAAGGAAACAACTTCCCAGGTACTACTCTAAGAAGTGTCGTAATACGAGGGATGCTCTCGGCTTAAGTGGTTTGGACCATCTAGAGGAAGACTTTCGTTGGACTCGTGTGAAAAACAAGATGGCGTATCAAAGCCGGAAGATCTACGTGAACAAGGAAACAACTTCCCAGGTACTACTCTAAGAAGTGTCGTAATAGAGAGGGACACTCTCGGCCTATATTTTATTAGGTTTTGAAGCCAATTTAATTTTTTTTGTTTAAACTGTTTTGAAACTTTTTCTTCTACTGCACTTCAAATAAAACCAATTTCTTCCGTCTTGACTTTCAGTCAGCTCGCATGGTGGAACCCAAAAGAAATATTAAGTTCGAAAACAAAGTACTTACTGTGATTTAGTTTTTGTTTTTGTTTTTTTTGAAGCTAAATTGATCACGTACTCAATTCGTGTTTAATAAGGATTAAATTTACGGATTCTGTTATGAGTTTCATTTTAATGATAATTCATAAAATTATAATATCCGCAGGAATTGATAGTCTTGTATGTTCCCACAGCTTAAATTTTATTTAAAAAATAAAAATAACTACCTACAAAATATTTATCAAGTTTATTCTTACGTATGTAAGTAGATTATCTTTCTGCATTCTGGTGTAACTTGCACTTAATGGCCTCAATTAATATATATTAAATTTTTTTAACCAAAAAAATGGGTTTTTTTTAAAGGAATCTAAAGCTTTATAGATAGATTTAAATAATAATAGCAAAGATTTGATAAGAAATTGCATATATTAAAGAAAAAGATTTTAAAAAAATTAAAAATTAAAAAAAATCAAGACTGTGACTAATGTTTGTAGTCTATATAATATATAAATAGAAATACATAATCCTGACCAAGATTTTTGTTAGAGAATTAGTGTCTGTAAAATTAATTTCGCCTGATATTACTCTCGTGTTGTGCGTACGCGTGTTAATTTGTGTTAGAATGAGAACATTAACCGTGTGGGTGATGGCGCGTCAGTATGTGTGTAAATAAGTTTGTGTTATTCGGGCAAAACTGTTTGTCCCTGACTTACCCAGTTTTTTGACTTAAAAAAAAACAAACTTATTTTTCAACGAGTTATTTTCATAAATATGAATATTTTTGAACAAGTTCTGCTAGTCAGATATTTTTTTGTATATATATATTTTTGTTGATTAAAAATGCTCTAGAAAAATGTTGGCCGGAAGCGCCAATTACGACACTTCTGTAGAGTAGGACCTGGGGAAGTTGTTTCCTTGTTCTCGTAGATCTTCCGGCTTTGATGAGCCATCTTTTTCTTTTACACGTCCAGCGCAAATCTTTCTCTAGATCGTCACTTAAGCCGAGAGCGTCTGCTGGCTCTCCAATCAAAAGTTTTGGGTTTTTTTTCCCCTCAGGAGCCCACATCCTCTCTCTCTCTCTCCACATGACCCAGCCATCTCAATTTTCCGCTCTTTGTATGAGCAACTATATCCGGTTCAACAGCCGTTTCAATTTCTTATTTTTACCCACTTTCCACCCTCCATTTAACTCATTTAAGGCCCCGAATTTTTCTCAGTACTTCTCCTTCCCAAACCACAAGAATCATTTTACATTTTCTCTGCTTAACACCCAGGTATTGCTAGCGTGTTGTGATTACTAGGCCTAATAAGAGCCAACATTTTTCTCCTAGCAAGATAAGTCCTTGAAACTGCTAGGAAATATACCTTTTTCCGACAAGATTTTTGTAGTATTTTTGAGGTTTTCCCGCAAATGGCGCAAATTATTTTTAATTTAAGGCGCCACGTAGCCGAGCGGTTAGAGGCGCGAGAGCTGCGAAGCTAAGATGTATTGTTGGTTTAGTGGGTTCAATTCCCCCGGTCTACGCCTTGGATTTTATTTAATGGTTAATAAAAGAAATTTACAGTAAAGTATGTTAGGAGGTTATAGGCTAGACCTGCAAAGCTGAGATTTATTGTTGGTTAGTGGATTCGATTGCCGCTCTCTAGGCCTTGAATTTTATTTAACGTTTAATAAAAGAAATTTATAATAAAGTATGTTAGGCGGTAAGAGACTAGACCCGCAATGCTAAGATGTATTGTTGGTTAGTGGGTTCGATTCTCCCGGTCCTAGGCCTTGAATTTTATTTAACGTTTAATATGAGAAATTTACAGTAAAGTATGTTAGGCGGTTATAGGCTAGACCCGCAATGCTAAGATGTATTGTTGGTTTAGTGGGTTCGATTCCCCCGATCTAGGCCTTGGATTTTATTTAATGGTTAATATGAGGAATTTACAGTAAAGTATGTTAGGTGGTTATAGGCTAGACCCGCAATGCTAAGATGTATTGTTGGTTAGTGGATTCGATTCCCGGTCTCTAGGCCTTGAATTTTATTTAACGTTTAATTTGAGAAATTTACAGTAAAGTATGTTAGGCGGTTATAGGCTACACCCGCAATGCTAAGATGTATTGTTGGTTTAGTGGGTTCGATTCCCCCGGTCTAGGCCTTGGATTTTATTTAATGGTTAATAAAAGAAATTTACAGTAAAGTATGTTAGGTGGTTATAGGCTAGACCCGCAATGCTAAGATGTATTGTTGGTTTAGTGGGTTCGATTCCCCCGATCTAGGCCTTGGATTTTATTTAATGGTTAATATGAGGAATTTACAGTAAAGTATGTTAGGTGGTTATAGGCTAGACCCGCAATGCTAAGATGTATTGTTGGTTAGTAGATTCGATTCCCGGTCTCTAGGCCTTGAATTTTATTTAACGTTTAATATGAGAAATTTACAGTAAAGTATGTTAGGTGGTTATAGGCTAGACCCGCAATGCTAAGATGTATTGTTGGTTAGTGGATTCGATTCCCGGTCTCTAGGCCTTGAATTTTATTTAACGTTTAATATGAGAAATTTACAGTAAAGTATGTTAGGCGGTTATAGGCTACACCCGCAATGCTAAGATGTATTGTTGGTTTAGTGGGTTCGATCCCCCGGTCTAGGCCTTGGATTTTATTTAATGGTTAATAAAAGAAATTTACAGTAAAGTATGTTAGGTGGTTATAGGTTAGACCCGCAATGCTAAGATGTATTGTTGGTTTAGTGGGTTCGATTTCCCCGATCTAGGCCTTGGATTTTATTTAATGGTTAATATGAGGAATTTGCAGTAAAGTATGTTAGGTGGTTATAGGCTAGACCCGCAATGCTAAGATGTATTGTTGGTTTAGTGGGTTCGATTCCCCCGGTCTAGGCCTTGGATTTTATTTAATGGTTAATATGAGAAATTTACAGTAAAGTAAGTTAGGTGGTTATAGGCTAGACCCGCAATGCTAAGATGTATTGTTGGTTAGTGGATTCGATTCCCGGTCTCTAGGCCTTGAATTTTATTTAACGTTTAATTTGAGAAATTTACAGTAAAGTATGTTAGGCGGTTATAGGCTACACCCGCAATGCTAAGATGTATTGTTGGTTTAGTGGGTTCGATTCCCCCGGTCTAGGCCTTGGATTTTATTTAATGGTTAATAAAAGAAATTTACAGTAAAGTATGTTAGGTGGTTATAGGCTAGACCCGCAATGCTAAGATGTATTGTTGGTTTAGTGGGTTCGATTCCCCCGATCTAGGCCTTGGATTTTATTTAATGGTTAATATGAGGAATTTACAGTAAAGTATGTTAGGTGGTTATAGGCTAGACCCGCAATGCTAAGATGTATTGTTGGTTAGTAGATTCGATTCCCGGTCTCTAGGCCTTGAATTTTATTTAACGTTTAATATGAGAAATTTACAGTAAAGTATGTTAGGTGGTTATAGGCTAGACCCGCAATGCTAAGATGTATTGTTGGTTAGTGGATTCGATTCCCGGTCTCTAGGCCTTGAATTTTATTTAACGTTTAATATGAGAAATTTACAGTAAAGTATGTTAGGCGGTTATAGGCTACACCCGCAATGCTAAGATGTATTGTTGGTTTAGTGGGTTCGATCCCCCGGTCTAGGCCTTGGATTTTATTTAATGGTTAATAAAAGAAATTTACAGTAAAGTATGTTAGGTGGTTATAGGTTAGACCCGCAATGCTAAGATGTATTGTTGGTTTAGTGGGTTCGATTTCCCCGATCTAGGCCTTGGATTTTATTTAATGGTTAATATGAGGAATTTGCAGTAAAGTATGTTAGGTGGTTATAGGCTAGACCCGCAATGCTAAGATGTATTGTTGGTTTAGTGGGTTCGATTCCCCCGGTCTAGGCCTTGGATTTTATTTAATGGTTAATATGAGAAATTTACAGTAAAGTAAGTTAGGTGGTTATAGGCTAGACCCGCAAAGCTAAGATGTATTGTTGGTTTAGTGGGTTCGATTCCCCGGTTTATTTAAATTTTGCTTAGTAGTCACCAACACATAAATTTACAATACTTACTGGAAATTACTTTAAAGAAAAAACAAGAAATAATATTAATTGAATAGTTTATAGAAAATTTTGCTCGAGACTAGTAGAAACAGGAAGTCATGTTCGCACCAGAATCTTTTTCGTCTTCATAATTTTTAGTTGAAATTTATTTTTGTCTAATATCCCAAAAATGGAAATCTCAAAATTGCAGACCCATAAAAAAAAAAAAGAACATACCATTTTAAAATTCATTTGTTTAGCGTAACACATATTTGTGCATCTGTGCAAACACAATTCTAGTGTTGATGTTCTAATGGGAAAGCTTTTTGAGTTTGTCTGTCTATCTGTCATCTGTAAAAGTCATTTACCCCTCGTTCTGTCATACTCTCTCTCCTTCAGTTAGCTCACCGAACTCTATCGTCTGGTATATCACCGCTTAGCCGGATGTGCCTATCAACCAGCTGATGGAAGAAGAAGGTAAACAGCAAAAAAAGGAAGAAAGTTTAAAAAAAAAACTAAGAATTTCATCTTATAGTTTGTTTACAGACGACAAAGAACGAAAATATTATCTTGTTTAAAATCTAGTTCAGTTTGTTAGACATCGTCTGATTCACCCTAATTTCTCCCCCCACTCCCGGGCACGAAAGTAATGTGAGAGCTTACACAATGATACTATTTAAAAAAAGATGAAAACTAATAAACATACAAAACAGGATGTAGTTGTCAAGTTTCAAGCGGAAAAAAAAATGTAAAAGAAAGAAGATGACGTAAACTTGTCTAAAATTAAGTTAAAAAAAACGGCTATCTGATTAGCTCGCAAAAACTAAGATGGAGTAGACGTGTTTTCTAGCTAGTTCTAGAATTTTACTTATTAAACAAAAATTTCATTCACACACCAAAAATAAGAAAAAAGAATTAATCAAAAAAGTGCCTGACGTTGAATTTTTACTTCCACCTATCACTCCACTCCTGCAGGAAGGAGGAGAAATTGCAATCGTTTGAAAAATTTACCCAAATTGCGTTTCACCGGAAGAACAAAGTATTAGATTCCATGAAACGAACAAAAAAATAAAATTCAAAAATCTGTATGCATTAAAATTTTTTATTTTAATTTTTCATGAGTAACTTCCGTCTTAAAGAGATATTTCCGGAAGGTGGAATTTTCTATCAACTAGATTTTAGGTCGTACGTACTCGTACAATTATCTTTATTTAAAGAAAAAAATTGTAGCCGCCGTTTTTTCTAAAAATCTAACCAGTAAAGTATGGCGGTACTTCCGGTTGACTGATTTATTTCGAAACCAAAAAAAAAAAAACTTCCGGTTTCAAAGCATCTCAAAACGGATGTTTAAAAAAAAAAAAAATGAAGCTTGCTTCAAATCTTTTTTTTTTTTAAGCCACAGAAAAAATAAAAAATCATTCTTATTTCCATTTTATTTTTTGAATCCACACTCAGATCCATTATAAAACCGACTCCTACAAACAGAATCTTGAGACAGAATCACCCAGAATCAGAACCCCCCCCCCCAGAGAGCCGCTAGGAAGTACAGCCTGGTGAGGTAGGCGGGATTTTTACTGAACTTGCTATGAATAACTCTCATTATCTATCTAACTAAACTGTTCTTTAACGACCAATGAGACACCATCAAACAATACTAGTCTTTCATCTGGAATTTATTTATATATTTTAATCTTTCTTTTTTGTTGGTTCTTTCTTAAAAATTCTGTCTTCTTAAAAATTTTTTTATACATTATTTCAGAGTAGTGACACAATTTAAAATACGGAATGTGTAGATAATAAATAAGAATTAGGGGGGGGGAGTCGAGAGAGTGTTTGCTTCCATAGACATGTTTGTACATGTCTTATTGTATTCGCAAAACCATCTTCATCCCAAATACATAGTAATTTGAAGTAGAGGGGTTCGATATGTTCACGCTAGACCCGCAAAGCTTAGGTGTATTGTTGGTTAGTGGATTCGATTATCCCGACCTAAGCTTTGAATTTTATTTAATGGTTAATAAAAGAAATTTACAGTAAAGTGTGTTAGGCGTTTAAGAGACTAGACCCGCAATGCTAAGATGTATTGTTGGTTTAGTGAGTTCGATTCCCCCGGACTAGGCCTTGGATTTTATTTAATGGTTAATATGAGCTAATCGCCTCCAAACATGACATCTAATTGGTAGCTGGATGTAAAGCCCGCCTGAAAAAATAGGCATTTACTTTACTTAACTTTAAAAGAATTAATTTAAAAAAATCTAATAAATTCTTATTTCTCTAAAAATAATTTAATTTTTCTCTGATTAAACGATGAAATATAATAATTGTAATTTTCATTATAAACAGGATATTATAGTATAATAAATAAAAAGTGGTTGTTAGTTGATATGTTGTTTGGAATTAGAGATCTTAGTTGAAGTTAGAAAAAGAACAAAAAAACTTTGCATTACTTGGTCGACACATACGATCTTACAATCGAGTTGAGATTAACAATAGGCTGGGAGCTTTCAGAATGGTAATCTGAGCTTGTGTGCCCATTTACTGGAAACCTTTGGTCATATGAGAGAGTGTATATGTACATTTGTATATATTATGGCGTGTGTGTATGTGTGTTATATACTCCACTAGTCATATAAGCCGACATTGCTTGGTTCTATTGTTTAACTTGCTTGGGCCAAAGGGTTAGCAATCGCGCAATGTGAGGGCCTTAAACTCCCTTCACCACTTAGTCCTTCATACGTCATCATCATCTCTCTCTCTCTCTCTCCCTCTCTCTCCCTCTCATCCC
The DNA here is from genome assembly GCF_049639745.1 of Rhodnius prolixus. Classification (NCBI taxonomy): domain Eukaryota; kingdom Metazoa; phylum Arthropoda; class Insecta; order Hemiptera; family Reduviidae; genus Rhodnius; species Rhodnius prolixus. Next base: position 5,533,051 of record NW_027411593.1, on the reverse strand, counting down.
CTTTCCACTTTATTCCCTGTGGCTCATTTGCATTGAGGCAGCAGGCTTCGCTTTAATATACTAGAAGCTCCCTTATATTCTCAAATGATTAATAGCCTAATTCCGTATGCAAGTAAATCCCAACTCGGACAATCGTAGTAATGGAACAGCAGATGTATGTATGTTTGTATATATATGTATATATAGTAGAACTAGTTTCATTTGGTGTACCAACTATAAATGTTGGCATTGGCCGCTATATGTGTGTATAACTAGAATGAGATGAATAGAAAAAGAAATAGATCTCTAACGATGCTTTTCTTTTGCTGTTGTTGTTTTTTCTTTTTTTTTTTGGATTGCCCATTGTGATATCAGTTGGTAACACTGCCGTCTAACCTGGAGAACATCCTGTGGCCATTTTGGAAACTAATTTATTCGCTTAAATATACTAAAAGATTCAGCCAGTCTCCTCTTCTATAAAAGCCCGCTTTAATAGTTTGTTACTCCGCCTTTTCAATGGACCATTATATCCTTTTTTGGTAAATAATTAATAAAGTTAAGTTAAAATCTCTACACCAAACTGAGTAAGCTACCTCTGATGGTGGATGAAGGTCTGCAATAGATCAGGAATACAATAAACATGGATATTGCTCCAGTTACAATCAAAGATATTGTCCAGCAACACCAAACTATCCACATTTTCAAAATGTTTCAGATAGAACTTATTGGACACTGCAGTTGTGCAATACACACTCCAAATTTAAAGAAAAAAATCTGGAGGGGGTCTTATTTGAGATTTTTTTTTTTAACTGAAAAATAGTGATGATAAAGTGGTCCTCATTCTGATTAACCGATTTACAATAAAATTTGGCTTCAGCTTATGCATTCACATTAAAGACAACTAAACGTCCAATTTAATTTGTCTAGCTTGCAGTCAATTTTCCAACTATTTTTTTAGCCATTTTCTTCAAATTTCCAAGAGGAAAAGTCGCTAAATTGAGAACATAGTTTACTTTGAGAAGGCCTCAAAAGTTCTTCAACGATTTATTGATGTTGATGCCAGAGAGCAGACAGACATTTTTTGTTAGAAACGATGAAGATAAAGTACCATGGTACTGATTATGATGATACTAATGCTTTAAAAAAAAAATCAATGAACATTAACTGATTACTTAATGCCCAGGTGTGCATGAATAATGATCGTTTCGTGGAACACCTGGCGTCGCTTCTACGTACATCAGATATACTGATGATGGAAGATTTCCGTCCGTATCGGCTATAACTTGAAGATATTAATTATATTTGTTCGGTAAAACTTGAGAATCACTTCCTCTTTTTACAAGAGAAATTCGCATGATCATTGAGATTGAGTTAAGTTTTAATTCTTTACTATATCATATCGTGTAAAGAGTAAAGATGGTTCTAGACCGACCGAGAAACTCTCCAACAAGACAGCTGGACAAAGCTTTGTTAGTAATTGTGGAATACCAAAAGCTGACGCCTAGGGAATATACCAAGAGTTTTGCCACAGCCAAGAGGTGATCAAGAAAAAATTAGCCAATAAGAAAACTTGAATTTTACAGGGAAAAAGTTGAGCTTAAGCTGATAATAGTAACTAAGAAGTAGCAGCCATGATTCCTGGCGCTGTATGTAAGCTGTAAGGTTGGCTGTTCCGAAATGTTTCTAAGCATGACGCTACTATAACCTCAACAAGAGTTTAACCATTGAAGAAGGCACACATCGATGTAAGAATCATTGTCAAAAAGAGACGGAGAGAGAGGGAAAATCGTGCTGAACAACTTATCGGAACTGCTTCATTTTTCCAGTTAGTTACAAAGAGTTTATGAAGCTACGGCTACTTAACAAGGCCACCACCTGATCTACCAATTACTTATCAGTGCAGTCTTTTAACTACATCATGATTTCACCGGAGATAGTAAATACTAGTAGATAGTAGCTCATCATTTCAAAAAAAAAAACCTTATTACTTAATTAAGGCACAATAAGTCTCTTGTGGCTTCGCGGTGCCGTAGGGCTTAGGTAACGTCCCCGCTTTCTAATCTTACTACTTAATTGAAAACTGTTAATTAATTGCAAGATTAGATTAAGATGCTGCTGATGATTGGGATGTTTTTCAGTATAATCCCGTTCAGTACTTGTTATGGAGTTGATAAGTAGCAATGAAATACATGATTTATCACTTTTATATAAGTTTCCTGGACAATTGAAGCAGCTTTTATTTTTCTTTTTAATGGTATGTATCAGGACAAGTAAAAGCCATAAACTTTTATTTACGAACTAGCGAATCAGAATCTCTCTAGCTCCTTTTTTTAAAATGTGGAACGTCAGAGATAGAAAATATGTAAATTGATAATCTGACTTGCAAAAATATTGAAGTTAATATATTACTTTCATTTTCTTTCTTTCCTTATCCATTACTTTCTGCGTGTCAATGGAAAACTCATTGAAAAGCTCTTTAAGAAATGTCATCAGGGAAATTTTAATAGTTATGTAAAGGTGTTTATTTTTTTGGAAAGTATTTTATGTTTGTGTAGACCAATCACAATGAGGTTTTCCTTTTTCTTTTTATTTCCTTAATTCTGTGCCAGAAAAATGACAGTTTTTTCTATCGTCAATCAAAGTTGATGCCTCAAGAAGACGACTATCAGTATAACTTGCCTTCTTCACTTTGATGTAGCGTTAATACCTCACAATGAAGAAAAAATTCCATTTGATAATATAAATATAAGAAACCCTGAAGATGACAAAGTACAAACGGTCGACAGCTTGCCAATTAAACATTAATCCAAAAAAGAAATTGTGACTGAAGTCAAAAAAAATAGAACCATAAATAAAACACACTCTAAGTAAATTCAAGGGAAATTGTTGACTTTTATTTAAAGAAATAGGGCAGAAAATAACCAATAACCTTTCCAGCTTATTGTTCGTTTTATCTTCTGCCCTTCACACATTATGAGTCCTTTATTCTTGGGAATAAATTAGCAATTGATCAACTTTTGGAACAGAATTTATTGTCTACTTAATAATTTTTATTTATTTATTTTGTCTTGTGCTTATTTACTTCGGACTTGTTTCTCATTTTCTGTGAATAGTGTATCAGATTTTTTAAATTACAGAAATATTGTAGATCTTTAAATCGATTACCTTGCTTTGGGCTGTGCTAGTTTCAGAAATTTATCGCAAAAGTTTTGTATAATCGCCTCTGACTTTAGGCAGCGATTGGTAGTAGTTTTTTCCAAGCATATTTGAATTTATAAGTTACCCCAACAAAAGACTGATTTATACTTCTATTTTGAAACCCATCTGGGCGTATGGAATAGAGCCGTGGGGTTCAACCCAAACGCTCCAATCTCTGAAAGCATTCAATCTCTTCAATCTAAAATACTTTAAACTGCACAGTAAACGCTCCATTTTATGTCTCCCAATCTGGACTATACACACTGTGACCTTAACCATTCCTTTTATCGCACAAGTTGCTGAAAACACGATACAGAAAACTCCACTTCAGCCTGGAATCTCATATACTAAATTCTCTAGTTCAAAAATCTTTCTTCAAGAACTCTTCCTGACAACCCGGACAAGACGTCTTAAAAGACAGTGTGGCCTCGTGATCTCCTCTCAAGTGAAGAGAGTGACTAACCATATAATGTTTTGGAGTGTTACCACTGGGGTAACTTCTCCACTCATTTACTTCTACTGTTCACTGTTATCATTGTTACTTATAGCGCTGAACGCGCTGATTGTAGCAAAAATAAACGCAAAAAAAAAGTTACCTTTTTTGTGCAGCTCGCTCTACTTAAAACTAAAAATTAAACTTCATCTAATCTTTTGTCTCCAGTCAAGCGTAGAGTTTTTGGTCGTTTTTAGTTCTGGATGAAATATTTTTTACTGTTACTATTTGTAATCATGGAATTAGTTCTTATGAGATTAATAAATAAATATTCTAATATCATTGTTGTAAGATCAGAAACTTAAGCAAGTGTAAATAGTAAAGAGATCATGCCTTGCAGCGTTATTTTATATTAATGTATCTTGTATGGTTTAGAAAATCAGTGAATTGTAACAAATTGTAACCTTTTCTTTTTCCTGTGATCAAAACAAGAGAAAGAACATCGTAAATATCTAACTTGCTTCCTGTTCCTCTTTAGTTACTCTCCAAGGCTCCTTAGGGTTTTTTGTAAGATTCGAACAGATCTACAAACTATGAAATAATTTTCGTAAGGATGTTCTGTTATTCCTTTAAGGAATTTTGAGTTTTGGTCAATTTGCTCAGTAGCAGTTTCTTGGCCCATGTACTTTGATGAGAAAATACTTTGTCTTGGTCAATTTATAAATAGAAAAAAAAAAAAATTATTTACACCAACGTTTCGAACTATATTTAGAACAACTTCAGGGCTACTACATCTGGTTGTTTACAAACTATCATGGAGAAACTAAGACATACTTAATTCGCAAGTCGAGATAAAAAAAAAAAATTAATCTAAAAATAAAAGTATAAGAAAGAACTTAATTTCTTCAATTTTGAATTTTTGTACCCCTGAAGATGAAACCAATTTCGAAAAATGTTGGCCCAAAGAATATTTTTTTAATTTATAAACTGACAAAGACTCTAAATCGTTCAAAAAGTATTATCTCATTAAAGACTGTCCCAGAAATGCTATCCTCTTAAGTATGGTTCTATTCAAACTCGAATTTTGGGAGTGGTACTTAAAGAAAGTCCAGTGATTGTAAAGAAAACTTGTGCATTTGAAACTTTTTTCACTAAAAAGTCCTAAGGATTCTTATTAAATATTTAGTGAATCTGTACCCCGCATGTGGAAAGAAACTGTTAAGAATTAGTTATAAAGATTATATATTAAGAAGGCAGTGTACTTGGTCCCTTACTGTTATAACATCTGGTCCGGTGACGTCATTCAAGTATTAAGGAAAGACCATAGCCTTCTACATAACTGCGCTATTTCAAGAGATGAATGGCTTGCACTCACCTTAGCCTTGTTCAATCACGTTGTTTCTTACATTAGATCGTCTTCTGTGGTATTTCTTTCACTCCTCTCTCTGTCTCTGTCTAATTTCCAACTTTTATTTATAATATTTTTTGTATATAAATTGTTAATAATAATTAGCTCCGGAATTGATTACGTATATTGAAGATCTAGTGAAGACATTATTTGTTAAACAAAAAAGCTTTAGTAATTACAACCAGATTATTTCTGTTGGCTATGTGAAAATGTAAATCTGTGGCTTTGTATGGTAATTAAAGTCCCGACCTCTAAAACCACGATCGGTAATGAGTGTTATTTACAATACAACATATTTTATGTATATATATGTTCCAAACATAGAGTGCACTCGGTGAGTTTAACTCCACGAATGTCGTGTACATGGAGTACAACTCCCTTAGCTACGTGAGTACCACGTATTCTTCGTTTTTTTTTTTTTTTACTTACTTCTTTTGGGTGGCTAGTCGTCTTCAAGAGTCCCAAGCATGAGTTTGGGTCTTCTTGTTTGTTACTTTCACCAAGCACTAGTTACAGGAAGTAATGCGTATCTTCGATATTAAAGTTTTTTTTACCGGAAATACATTAAAAGATACAGTTTGTGAAATGTTTGCGAACATATCCATTATGTACTGCTATTACCACGGCTACCAAAAAATATATATTATGCCTAGCAGTCCCTAAATCCAAACGGAAGTAACTCAAAAGATATGTAACATTTGGCCAATGGTATTATCAAATTCAAAACCTTTTCTTTTCTTTTCCGTTTCCCCTTATGAATGGTCCTTTTTTCCAACATCAATTCTAAAAATCCCCTAGATGTAGTCTAACTCACGATCCTGTCATTCCCATGAAATATAATTTCAAAAGTGATTTCATTCAATGATATTAATTACATACAAAAAAAAAAATAGGAAATAAAGGGAGAGGCCAGACTTTGAAGGAAGAGACTGCAGTCCCTTTCTGTGAGCAGCCCAGTATATAAGGGGCTATTCAGATGCAAACTAAGTTCTCTTTTGGGCATTTGCCGCTCCTCGTCCGCTCCCCGGGGTCCCATAAGCCATTAGACAACTGTAAAGGGTTCTTCTTTGTCTAATACACACAACCCTTCCCTTTTTTTTTTTTTTCTTTTCTGGAGGGTATATCTTGTGCTATTTGCATATCACTGTTTGCTAGATAAATAATTGTATAAAAATCGTTAGTACAAAAGGATCTTCTACATGCGTACTTATAGAAATAGTTGACAGTTAGAGATTTAGACAAAATGGAGGCCAATTTCCGACTCTTTCTAGACCATTGCAATGTTCATTGTCATGGTGACGTACTATCAGACATTTGTCCCAGTTTCTATTTGGTTTAATGGCCAATACTTTTATGACTATCGCTTGTAGGCTTAATGGCCGAACTAGATAACTTCTACATCAAACACCATTTATTCTCCCTGTATTCTCAGGGTCACAATGTATTTCGATATATTGATTTATTTAATTTTCCTAGTTTTGTACTGTAAGTGCATTCAGTTGCATACAATGCATTGGAATACACTATAGGAGAGGGTAGCCATAAATATACCATCCAATAAGAAGCCTGCAAAGATTTTGCTAGTTTAGATTTGATTATACGTAGTTTGGCAGTGATTTAATTTAGCACTGTATTTAAAGTAAGGAAGATGGGGCACATTTGAACAGAATTTACATTTTCTGTTACAGAGCGCACAGAATCGTATTATTGAACCTTTTTATTTGGTTTACTACAACTTTCAAGTCTTCTTAACAGATCTGTATCAATAAACAGTTGTTAGTACTTTACATACATATCTATATTTTTTTTATTCAAAAATTTTGTGTCCAATGTTAATATCTGCCCCACTGGGGGGGGTAGCTTTGAACACAATATAAAATAGAAAGAAATGATATTACTTTACTCTGAATCTAGCTTTTATCAGTTATTTCTCTCTCATTAATACATTACTTTCTCTTTTCAACCACTGGAAATCTAGTTCAAATATCAAGAGTGCCCGAAAAGTGATGGATTTAGGAAGTTTGAACAATATATTCGGTTTGTTGCGCTCCTTAATGCAGTGGTTCGAACCACTTTCCCCTTCTCTGCGATTAAACAAAAAAAGAAAGTCACAAACTTGCAGGGGTTGGTAGGGCGGCACATTTTAACTGAGGATGTAGAAATGATGCCCCCTCTCCTTCCATAAAAGAAAATATAATATCCAACACTTTTTGCGTACTAATAGTCGTTTGTAAATACTAGATTTAAAAATACGAATTCCAAAATGTTAATATGGGGACTAACAATACTTCACACCTTGTCCCCTCTACAAATCTTCACAATACACTTCCCAAAGCTGCAACAAAAATTATTTTACTTCCACCTTACAAAATTAAAACATTCCTTAATTCTGGATTTTACAAAACAATGGAAAACGAAGGGAGACTCTGTCAATTACACAACAGGTCTACCACAACATTCTGGAGAAAATTACCAATCATATATGTTTTAAATATTTGGCGAGAAATTAAAACTGTTCAAAGGCGCCCCCTGTTCAAATGTGCCCCCCTCGCCACTACTCAATTGTGTACTAGTCCCAGAAGAAATTGGCAATTTTTTTTGTTCTAGAACATTTATTTGATTCAGTATAATCGATTTTTTGGGAACATATGAATTAATCGAGAAAAAAAAGGTAGAATATCCCACAACATCATCTTCTAGGTCTTGTTTTCATAATTCTGCAGTAGTAGTTGGTCCATCTTTCTCATTCAAAGAATTGCTGAATTGATCTATTTCGCTGAAAAAAACGGTACTCTTCAAGGAATTGATTTATTTTCAGTTTTATAGCATTGTACAGGTTAATCCAAAAAAAAAAGGTCTTTTATTGATTCATCTTCTTCAATGAGTTCTTTAGTTCTGGGAGTATGTTCTCTTCTACCTCAGGGTGGGGCCTTTACAGCTGTTTCTTTCAGAGAGACTCTGCAGAAGAAGAAGAAGTGAAATGTGTTACATTAGGTATTTAATGGCAATAATTTGATTGTTGTTGTACAACTTCAGAGATTGAGTACGTCACTGGTTAAAGATGGCTAAGCTCGAGATGTATTGTGATATAGGTTCTATTTCCTCTTCTGGCGAAACAGAGAGTGAGATTAGTGTGTAAGAGCAGCTAATTCTGTATCCTATTTATTACACTTTACTCTTGACAAGGAAATGGTAACAAATCTCCCGAATGTTGGTAAATAGCAAAATTAGCCTTACCCCAAATAAACCAACTGCATAAAAAAGATATTGACAGTTCAAATAATAACATTTTTATTGGCATCAAGTTAATTTTCAACCTGAAAAGCAAATAGAATTAGTGTCAAGGTTTAAGTGAGCCTTGTGTTGTTTAGGCAGAAATTATATAGCCTAATAGTAAGCTAATTGAAGCCTAATAAAAACAGAACGGTTTTGATTGGTCTTATTTTAAATTGTATAAATAAATACTATTTTGTATGGTTGGCCACAAAATAATGGTACAATTACAGAATGTGGTGTAATGGGGGAACCATGTAAGGATATGGCTGTCATTGTCACTCTAACATAGATACATATTAAGTTTAAACTTCTCTCTCTGTCACACACTCGTAGCCAAACAACTTGCACTACAGACATGAACAACACTACAAGCATGGCATTTAGACTTGTAATGGTAACCGAGGCAGAAATCTTGAAGAGCTACTGACGCCATTTATAAACTACATTTGAATTTAATTCAAGTCCCCCCCCATCCCTATTTTGCCTTGCATTATATCTAAATGTGGTAGTAAAGGCGAAGGTGTCACACACGCCTTTTTTGAAGGAGAGATTTATACAAAATCTGAATTGCAAAGCATCAATCTTGTATTCAACACTCTTGTTACACTATAGTTTGGTTCGTTCAATGATCACTAGAAGTAACTGTGACAGAACTTGCAAGACCACTGTTTGTTGTAGGGCTTTCAATGACTTCAACGCAGGCTGTTGACTTCTTTTTTTCTTTTGAGGAGGAGATCAAAATCATCGGCAGAAAAATTGTAGCGCCCATTTCCGACGGAAACTCACACTTAAATCAGTCAAAAGTGGCTCTTCCGGTCGATTCATTTGATTCAAATTTAAGATTCACTAGTTACTAGAAGATACGTCCATAAAGTATTGATTTTTGATGATACGCTACTTTAGGGGGAACCCCAACCACCCTCTCATCACCTAATAAAATTTTCAAATCGTAAGATAGTTTACGAGAAAATCTCAAAAAAAAAAGAAAAAAAAAAAATGATTCGATGTGTCAACTTCTGGTTGCCTGATTTTATCCAAGACTTCATTTTTTTTAAGTTCCGGAAGTGGCCTAAAGTCGATAGTTAGGCTCACAATATCTCACCCACATTTCGGACCTCAGGGAATCTTTTAACGTGGTTGTTTGCAGGTTTCAACAGGCGAATTTCGACGCAATACTTTTTCTGCGCACTTTTTTAAACTGGTTTTTTTCCCCCCCTTATAGGTATTTTTTAAGACAAAATTTTTCCATACTAAGACTTATTTTTTTTTTTTTCACTTTATTTGTATATTTACAACTGCAACAATTGTTGCATCAAGTAAATTTGATCTTAATGGTTCAGTTCTCTTGTAATGTCATGGTTAGAGCAATCACCCACTGGTGAGACTCTTTCACAATGATTTAATCACAACAGATCTCTAGGCCATTTTCGCTTCAAGCGACGAGGAGGATTGTCTGGAAGGTGAGGAGAGGAGAGTTGTTGGACAAGAGGATTAGGATGGAGAGAGCTAGGAGGCTGTGAAAGTTGCGGTAGCGAGACTTTATTAGGTCAGTGACAAAAGGGATGTGTAGGTCAGTGTGTATGGTAAGGTTAGAAATGTAATATGGAGCATTCAGGATTTTCCTTAGGATTTTAGATTGTAATGTCTGTAGGCGTTTGGAGTTACGAGGGTTTGGTTGAGCCCCCACACTTCTGCTCCGTATGTCCATATGGGTCTTAACAGGGTCTTGTAAATAGTCAGTTTGTGATTCACGTCGAGTTTGGATCTGCGGTCAAGTAGTCTACTAAGTAGCTTGTAGCGTCTGTTCACGTCTTGTCGTTTCAGTCGAGTATGTGGGTTCCACGTGAGTCTCTTGCCAATGTACAGTCCTAAGTATCGTATTTTTTTTTTCTTAAAAACTTTTTTTAAAATTTTAAAAAATTAATATGGATCCGGTTGAACATTTTTCGACCCGCTAAATTTTATAGACTAGCCCATACTGGAGGGACCAAATTTGAAATATAATGTTTTTACTCTTCATTATTTTTGGTGACTGAATAGGATGAAAAAATTATGGCCAGTTTCAGTCATTACAAAACTTTATTATGCCGCAAGCTTTCGACCTAGGGTGACTAGGTCATCTTCAAGGCTAATTTACAATATACTGTTTTTACATCATTAGAGGGTTGGTGTGTCTTCTGTCTTGTCTGTTCATGGACTGAAGACAGAAGAGACACACCAACCTTCTAATGATGTAATGAACAGTATATTGTAAATTAGCCCTGAAGATCACCTAGTCACCCTAGGTCGAAAGCTTGCGGCATAATAAAGTTTTGTAATGACTGAAACTGGCAATAATTTTTCATCCTATTGAATAAAGTTTTTAACTTTATTGTGATTTTCCCATTTTTGAGATGGTTTTCGAAAACCATTATCTAAGAGGACATGAGAAATCCTTCATTTCCGGTGGAAAACTCGTATTATGAAAATTGAGTATGATAGTAATACTTACTTTGTAGCTAGAGGCAATAATTAATAAATACTTGTAGCAGCTGGATTCAATAAATTATTATTTTTTTCAATTTATAGCTTTGTTTTTTATATATATTTAATAATAAATAATAAAGTCTACGTATGAATGTCAGAATAATTTCTGTATAAATAATAAAAATACCGCAAATTCTAATTTATATAAATTAAAAAGGAAATTCCGAACAAAAAACAAAAATGAACATTCATTTAATAACTTTGTGAGGTTACATACGTACTTCCTGTTTTCCCTTAAATTCCTGAAATTTCATTTATTACTCCTGTTTCCAATAAATTGTTTATTTATTTATTTTAATAAATAAAATGATATATCAATTTTCTGCCTAAATAAATTAATTTAAAAAAAAAAATGGTCAAGTTGAATCTCTCTTATTGGCTAAAAATTTCTCAAATAAAATAGGATCATTTAAAAATTTTTTTTTTTTTTTATTATCCTTTTAATGTAATTTACACCTGTACCTACAGGGTACAATAGGTAAATGGGATAAGCGTATATTAATAGCGTGGCAGACGTGAATGACGGTCATCCAGTGATGGCCGCCATTAGTCCACCCAGTTGGTCACGGGGCCAACGGCGCCTCAGCCGTCTTCCGAGGATTGGAGGGTAGCGTAGTTGTAGACAAATTTGCAGATAAAGGGTTGGGGGATGAAGCGAGTTGGCAAGTTCTCGGAGATGAATGGGATTTGGAGATCTGTATGTATAGTGTGTGGTTGCTAACATAGAATGGGGGCGTCTAGTATGCGGCGGAGTATTTTGGATTGCAGTGTTTGTAGTCTATTGAGGTTGGAATTTTTAGCTGTTCCGGTAAAGTTCGAGTCCCGTAAGTCCATATTGGTGTGAGAAGGGCTGTGTATAGAGTCGTCGTTTGTTCTGTAGTGAGAGTTTTGGGTCGTTTGTCGAGTAGTCTGGCTAGAAGTTTGTATCGTTTGTTTAGTTCGGTACGTTTAAGTCTCGTATGGGGGTTCCAGGTAAGTCTCTGGTCTAGGTACATTCCAAGGTACCGCACATGGTCGGCTGGTGGGATAGGTGTACGATGTAAGAAGACAGGTTGTGGAGTTTGACGTTTGAGTGTGAAGACTATGTATTTAGACTTAGTTGGGTTAATTTTTATACGCCAGTTTTCTAACCAAGGTTCTATTGAGTGAAGGGTGGGACTGTAGTGAGCGTACTGCGAGGATAGGGTCAGAGTGTGTGGAGAAGAATGGCAGTGTCATCAGCGAAGGTGTAAATAGAGGTATTAGGGTTAGAAGATAAGTCGGCAGTGTAGATTGTGTAAAGAAGAGGAGCTAAGACACTTCCCTGTGGCACACCAGCAAGGACGGGATAGATGGAAGAGTGAGTAGTGCCTTGAAGAACTTGAAAGAATCTGTCAGAGAGGTAAGAGCTGAGTATGAGGTAATAAGTGCTAGGAAGAATGCGTTTTAGTTTCCACAGTAGACCTTCGTGCCAGACTCGGTCAAAGGCTTGCAAAACATCGAGGAATACTCCAGCGCAGTATTGTTTTTGCTCGAGTGAAGAAGCGATGGTGTCTACAACACAAAAGAAAATTAAAATTGAAAACTTCAATTAATAAAGTAATTCAATAAGTTATTGATTTTTTTCAAGAACTGGAATGCTGTAATTTCCTTGGGAATAGTTCTGATGAGAAAATTCCATTGATGCCACTTCTAGCCCGTAGTCAAATGGTTGGCTATCTCTCTAATGTGCTATTTCTGGGCAATGTAAAGACATATTTATGTAAATATGTTGCCCAAAAAAAGGGGGGGAATTTAGAGGAGGTCGGCTAACCGGAAGTTACACGTTGCTGATTAGATTTTCTTCCAAATTTTTGGTAAAATTTTTTTGTGTACAGTGCGCACAATGATTTCACTTTTCTTTGAATCCTTCTTTGTCTTAAGCGGAACACTCAGGTGTAGTTGAAGTCCCCTTGGTAGCGAGCATGTTTATGTTCTATCACTGGAACGGTTTTTTTATCATTTTCTTCCGATGTCTGAGGTCGATTAATTAGTTTGATGAAGAGTTCTTGGCCTACACTCACGTTACTGTCACGAAAATCAAAGATATTATCAGAACAGCTGGAGCACTGTTAGTTTACTGGAAATGAGATTGTCCAGTAACTCCACCCTTTTCAGTAAATCTTAAATTTATAGATAAATACAATTTACCGTAAACTGCGCTAAGATCTTACCTACTAGTTACAAAGTATTCACTGAAGATGAATAGTTTAGGAAATAGTGGACTTCAGTCAGTTACAGTCCAGGTAACTTTGGCTTCCTTGCGGGTATCCCAGCCAATCAAATACAACACACAAACAATGTGTTTTATAGCAACTGTTTTACAAACTAGATTAGGGTCGTTGTTTATGTAAAAAATAAATTAATTAAAAAAAGTAAAGTAATCGCCTATTTTTTCAGGCGGGGCTTAACGTCCAACTACCAATTAGGTGTCGTGGACAGAGGCGACTAGCAAACATACTTTACTGTAAATTTATTTTATTAACCATTAAATAAAATCCAAGGCCTAAGACCAGGGAATCGAACCCACTAAACCAACAATACATCTTAGCTTTGCGGGTCTAGCCTATAACCGCCTAACATACATTACTATTAATTTCTCATATTAACCATTAAATAAAATCCAAAGTTTAGACCGGGAGAATCGAATCCCCTAACCAACAATACATCTTAGCTTTGCGGGTCTAGCCTATAACCGCCTAACATACTTTACTATTAATTTCTCATATTAACCATTAAATAAAATCCAAAGTTTAGACCGGGAGAATCGAATCCACTAACCAACAATACATGTTAGCATTGCGGGTCTAGCCTATAACCGCCTAACATACTTTACTATAATTTCTCATATTAACCATTAAATAAAATCCAAAGTTTAGACCGGGAGAATCGAACCCACTAACCAACAATACATGTTAGCATTGCGGGTCTAGCCTATAACCGCCTAACATACTTTACTATAATTTCTCATATTAACCATTAAATAAAATCCAAAGTTTAGACCGGGAGAATCGAACCCACTAACCAACAATACATGTTAGCATTGCGGGTCTAGCCTATAACCGCCTAACATACTTTACTATTAATTTCTCATATTAACCATTAAATAAAATCCAAAGTTTAGACCGGGAGAATCGAATCCACTAACCAACAATACATGTTAGCATTGCGGGTCTAGCCTATAACCGCCTAACATACTTTACTATTAATTTCTCATATTAACCATTAAATAAAATCCAAAGTTTAGACCTGGAGAATCGAACCCACTAAACCAACAATACATCTTAGCTTTGCGGGTCTTGCCTATAACCGCTCGACAACTGTGGCACCTAAAAAAATAAATAAGATGTTTAAACAAAAAAAACCTAAAATTTTAATTATTCAAACAATTATAATAAATAAATGCAATTTTTTTAAAAATAAAAACAAGCATTATTCATAAAATTATATCTTAGACACACACACTGCAGTATAATTTTATAATATTGAGTCACTTTCATCATAAAATGTATTAAAATTATTTATAAATTGATCATTTTTGGGGAGGAGGGAGAGAAAAAATTACTGTAATTATTTTTGGTTATAAAATGATGATTTTTTTTATAATTTCAATTTTTGTTTTCCAATTGTAGTGGAGAAAAAAAAAAACACAGATTTTATACGTAAAATTGAGAAATAAATTATTACAAAAAAATGAGCTTGAGAAAGACCTTGAAATATTTGTTGTAATTCTATATTTATATGGAGCCTGTTTCTTATTTTTTTTATTTATTTTTGTATTACAAACATGAAATTACTTTTTGATTATTTGTTCAGTAACATATGAATAACTCATGTAGGCAGTGAATTTTATATTTTTATTTCATTGGCTCATTAACTTTGCTCTCTTTTCTTTCTTGGTTACTTTCTCTTATTAAGTTGATGAAGATGATTTTTTTTATATATATATATAATTAAAATATATTATTTATTCTATAATAGTAACCTAATTGTTTTTTACCAAACGTTCGCACAGAATTATGAAAAATCATGAGCAGATTTTTTTATATATTTTTCGCGATTTTTTTTCGATAACCACTATTTCCCCCACCCCCACCCTAAATAAAAACGCCATGTCTTACTTTTTACACACTAAGACGATGTCTGCGGATAATTTTTTTTTTTTTTAATTATTTACGAGATTTAGTTACAATCAACGCATTGCGTTGTAAGCAAAAAGGGTAACAATAAGCAATATTCATACATTTCAGAGTGGAGAAGTTACCCAGCGGTAACTCTCCAATAACATTCTACATTCTACTGACTCTCTTCATCAGAGAGGCGATCGCGAGGCCACCTCAGTCTTTTAAGACTGTCCTAGAAGTGTTGGTCTGGAAATGTTCTGGAAGATATTGATGTTGTACAAGTGGATTGTGATGTGATTGAATGTTAAGTTGGAATTTCCTTTAAAGCGTGTTTCAGCCACTTGTGTTGCACGAAAGGAAATGGTTCAAGACTGTGTGAATGGTTTGGATTGGTGACGTAGAAAGGAGCTGTTTTTCTGTAGAGCGAAGAATTTTAGATTGCAAGGACTGGGGGATCCTTTGCAGATTTGAGCGTTTTGGTTGAACCTCCACAGTTCGATGCCATAAGCTCCCAAACTGGCTTTAATATTCTTACATAAATAAGTCTTTTGTTGGTCCAGTGTGAGTTTTGATCTGTTGTCGAGTAGTCTCTTTTTAGTTGTCGGAAGCTTCTATTGAGTTCTGATCTCTTAAGCCAGAGTATGAGGGTTCCATGTAAGTCTTCTGTCAAGGTAAAGCCCAAGGTAACGGACTACGTTGACAGCTGGTGAAGGAATTATATTGTAAAAGATAGGTGGAAGAGTGATACGGATAAAAGTTTAAAAAACAAAAAACGTGATTTAATTTTTTTTAATTAAATGGAACAAATAGAATAATTACCGCCCTTGTAAAAATTGATGCGCTGGCTACTCTCTCCTCATTTTCAAATCCATTAATAAGGGGGGGCCAACTAACTAGTGTTTGCAAAATTTGGAAAAAACCAAAAAATTTACAGGTTATTCCTCTAATCAAGAGAGTACGTTTTTATATGTAACTAGCTGTACCCGTTCACACGTTGCTGTGTTTAACAAAAAGGCAGTTTTGATACCTCAAACATAATTTATTAATAATCAAATGTATACAATACATCGAAATGAAAATTAACAATAAAATTACCCCTACTTCAGAGTACAGTAGTGTCCTTGCAAAGGTAGCATTTCTACATAATGTGAAAAATTCAGTTAATGTTGTTGGAGGTGGTGACATTGCTCTTGCATGTACATTTTCTGATGTAAAATACACACGTTGTCCATTTTCTGCTAAATGAACAACCGTTGGATATCGCTCATGAATGGAAAATGATAAAATACGCCATACGGCCTCATTGCTACTTATGAAGCGTCCCAGTTGATATTGGGTGACTTCATCGTTAGATGCAGTTGTATTTTCCACCCCAAACACTGCCATATCGCTTCCTTTGTTCACATATTTGCAAATATATTTTATAGCTTTCACTGAATTGCAGTACCCAGCATTTATGTGTGCGTTATGCGTTTTTAGTAGTAATGGAGAATATGGTACTACCCAACGATTATCAACGTCAATAGTATTGTTGAGTACTTTTAGTTTAATGGATTTTCCACCATCCTCGGTATAATTTATTCTCGTATTAATAATTGCAAAAAACTGTTTTTCATGGTTTTCATGGTTACACTTTTAACAAATATTACTAATTAAATGTTATTTTGATATTTTTGGGATATTTGTTCGGGAGCACCTAGAGCCCCAACTCTGATTTTAAAAAAAATTTGCAAAAACCTTCCCGAGGATATACCTAATAATTTCCCAAATTTTCACGGCGATTGGATGTATGGTTTTTGAATCTATCGAGTACAAACAAACAAACAGACACACATTCATTTTTATATAATATATCTATAATAAATCTATATATTAGGTATATAGATTTTTTAAAAAATAAAAATATTAAATAAAATTAAAAATGATGATTGGTACTTTTTATTTTAATTGACGCGTTATTATGATCAATGTTATTGTGGAAATTCTTCGATGATTATGATGATTATTTATTCTTCTTTTTTTTTTAATTTCCTAATGAATTATTCTGTTTTCAATTTTGTTTATTACACATAGGTTTATATATACAACCATTATTATTGCCTAATTGCTATGTTTTTATTATTTTATTACATGCTATAATCCATTGTAATAAGATCGTACACAGTCTACTGGAAAATTTTTATTACCTATTGCATTATTTATGAAATGAAAAAAATTCTAGTGATTCGTCTGTAAGATCTGTACTTGCGGGGGTATGCGCGCGCATTATGTTTCTAAAGTAGCCTAAATTCAATAGCCAATAAAACAATTTGCCCTTAAGGTTGCTGGATCCGTCACCCAGTTTTTCAAGGCATTATTTCATGGGAATATTCTATTGGCGTTGATGCTCATTTAATATCTGGGCAAGTGTAAAATATATCCTATGCTCAGCGTTGAAAGAAAGCTTAATTGTATTAGGCTTTGTGCCTCACTTCTGGTTTGGATTAACGAGCCACAGAAGCTTGTCGATTCATCATCATAAGTGCTTCTTATCCCAGATGCAGTACCTTGGAGTTCCAATCTATTTTAGCTCATTTCCTCTTACTGATATCCTGTTATCTCCATCTAGGAGGCTCTACTATCTCTCTCCCTTCAAACCTCCACTACTTCATAATCCCGTTTCTAAGTTGCTTCGAAATTGCCCAAAGTTGTTCTGAATTTCTGGTTTTCCAGAACGAGACTAACCATCCTTCTCTTAGCTATACAGGGTGAACCAGTAAGTATTGTCCATAGGCCTACTGTGTGTAGTACGTACATCTAAAGTGGAGTTCAATGACGTAATGGCCAACTTCATATTTTCCTCTGCTCTTGAATGACGTCACTTTAATTTTTTTTCCTAAAATGATTACTTTTTTTCCAATAAAAATGTTATTACTCAGAAAGTTTTAGTCCGAATTCGATTCCGATGACACGGTTAGAAAGACAGATACATTAAAAATAATACTTGTTTAAAATATTTCCTAACATTTTCTCAAATATTTCAGAGAGTTTAGATTTTTTTATTATTATTATTTTTATTTATTTATTTTTTATTGCAATTTGTAACCTTTGACTTCCTTATTTTAAGACAGCCTCCTTTAAAATTGACTATTGGTCCATCTAAAAGAGTTTTCAATGAATTAAACAACTTGACAAACTCAACACTGTTCAGTGCTTGTGAACACGTTTTCTTACAAAACAAACGTAATTTCTCATACGAAGATAAAATGGAATCCTGGGCAAATGATATACCGTTTGAAAGCTCACATTAGACAAGGAAACTTTTACTATAAAGTGGCCAGCAGCACCTAGGTCTGATAATGATCACGTAAGGGCCTAATGAGTTTTCTTCAAAAATTTTCGATTACTTTTATTTTCCCATTATCCAGGAGGAAGATTGAAGCTGTTTGGAGAATAACTTATGCTTCGAAATGGTATCAATTTTTAGAAAAATTATCTGTCTTTCTAACCGTGTCATCAAGAATCGAATTCGGACTAAAACTTTCTGAGTAATAACATTTTTATTGGAAAAAAAAGTAATGATTTTAGAAAAAAAAATTAAATTGACGTCACTCAAGAACAGTGGAAACTATGAAGTTGGCCAATACGTCATTGAACTCCACTTTAGATGTACGTACTACACACAGTAGGCCTATGGACATTTTACTAGTTCACCCTGTATCGTCAAGCGTACTCCTGCCAGCTTAAATACCCTACTGGTTGCTTTTAGTATTGTCTTTCTATCCGAGAAAGCCGTATCTCCAACGTATCTTTCTGGATCTTTCTCCAGCTAACTCTGATGCAGTCAATACTAGCTGAAAACTGTCTTCCTCTTCCTCAGGAGCCAGTCTTCGAGCTTTCCTTTTAATGTCAGCAACAGGATTTTGGTCTTTTCGTACTTTAGCCAATTAAAACTGGTGAAGTAAACTAATGAGCAAGTTGTACCATTACTTTAAATCTCTAGACTAAATATTGTCTTTTTTTTATTGATTGAATAATTAGTCCACCATCTTTTTCTTAATTACAATTTAGAACATACATCTCGTATTGTAAATCTTTCATTTTTTGCCGTAATGAATAAAGCACAACGGACACGCTTTGAACTTAGATTGAAAGTATTGACGCTACTTGGAACTGTTAGTGAAAATAAAAAAGAAAAATACGACGAGTGACGCAGGTTTGGAGACGGCACAAGCCAACCCTCTGGGGAAATACGCTAAAAACGGAATCCCTTTGATCTTTTTTTATTGGTGAGATGTATTTTTAGGGTTTTGGTTTTGTACAAAGCTGAATTTACTTTCCTAACTGTTTGTATAGTCGTATACAGATCGATGGAGAGAATGGTTGCAATAATCGATTCGCTTCTATTTTGTTTTTTGTTGAATGTTAATTCATGAAAATTCAATTAATAAAACTGTTTTAAAAGAAATTCACGAGAGTATGCGCACCAAATTTATTGTAAATCCATTGTTTAAATAAGTAATAACCATTTTTAATAAATAAATAAATAAATAAAAAATGGCTCCCCTTTTTTTAACTATCATAAATTATATCGATAATTAAACATGGTAAAAAAAAAAGATAAGTGCCATGCTGTCATTTTAAGTTGTATGGAATCGACCAAGCGTACCGATGTTTGAATCGATATTTATATTATTAATGATATAACATGAAAGTGTATGAAAGCATTAACAAGCTACCATTAGTATACCTCGGCTCTCTCTTCATCTCTCTCTAAATATATATATACATATAAGTTGCACAGTATGTATGCAGCTCTATTACAACCAACTCTCTCTCCGTTTCTATCTATCCTCCTAGAGCCCTGTATATAGCTATCTCCGTCTTGCCCCTTTAGAGTTAGTTTGTATATCTAGACTATCTACATAGCTCTTACATTGGTAGCGCTACACCCTATTGTTATTAAAGGTTTTTGTTAAGAATGGAATAAAAGATTTACTATATTGTTCTGTACATGCAAAAAAGGCAAGCATGCATATACATATGTATGTACAACAATACGAGAATATATATACATTAAAATTACGCAACACTACTTCTATTAATTTTCGTTAAAAAAAAAAAACTATAACTAAAAAGTGAACTGTTCACAATGATTAGCACATTGTTATCATCGTATTCTCATCGCAGAGTGGAAGGGAGGAGGTGGGAACTACAATCTAGATAGCCAGAAAATGTGATTGATGATTAGATTTGATGCTGCAGCAATTCTAGGTTCATCTTAATATTAGTGCAAGTTTATCTCGAGTATGTAACGATTAGGTACAGCTGCTTTTCTTTTTTTATTAAATGCAACTTCCGGTCAGGCTGCAATTTTGTGCGTTATCCTTTAACGTCACTTAACGTCCTGTGATGGCGAACAACTAATTTGATGTAAAGAAATAAATAAAATGGTATTTACATGGTATCCGCTGTCATTTTAATTCGAATCGTGTTTGTAAAAGATATTATAGGAGTATACGATCGTTAATCATACCTCCTATTCTGTCTATTCATTGCATTTTATTTAACACAAAATTTAAAAGAAAAGAATGCAGGAAAATGCATGTTAGCTAATTAACATTGTGTGACGAATTAGAGAAATGAGATGATACGTTAAAATTAATGATGCACTTGTAGCATAACACTAATTTAGGCTAAATACACCTTAACTATACTTTACTATAAATTTAATAAACTAAGTTAACGAAACTAATTGTAGATTAAGATGGATAATCTGAATTTGTGCATTGCATTATTCAGCAAAGTATAGGGAGACATGACTTACGACGACTAATCGAGCGTAATTGCTGAATTGATCTTTATCGAAAGATTGCCGGCTGATTCGATTCCCTTCTTAGATCATTCTAGGTTTCTCTGTAAATTTTCTTCGGCATAGAGAGAAATGCCATCATTGGCTATTCAAGCTAACGACTTGTTTAAGGAGGAGAGGTCACCGTCAGCAGCCAGATGGTGAATGTTTCCTATATTCACAAATATTAGACCCGTGTTCCGGAATAGGTAAAAAAAAATAGGACCCAGAAAAAAGTAAGTCCCATTGGACCTCACTAGATAGGAAAAGTGTCTTAATATTTTTATGTACAGAATTAATTAGCAAGCTAAAATTGATTCGTGGTCTTCATCCTTTGTAGTCCCTTTGTTTTTGGACCAAAGGGCTTACTTCACTCTTTTCTTAATGGCCCCTTTCTTCCGTTTCAATTCTAGGTCGAGGACTTGTCTTCTTACAACCGCAAACATTAATTCCAACAGTAAAAACTATTGCTGTTCATTATTTTTGGTGACTGATTCATAGTTTCAATAGGATGAAAAAATAATTGCCATTTCAGTCGTGATACTTTTATTCTGCCGAGCTTTCGACCCCTAGGGACTAGGTCATCTTCAGGGCTAGTTTACAAAGTAATATTTTACATTATAGGATTGGTGTGACTCAGTCCTTACTCAGTCCATGAACAGACAAGACAGAAGACACACAAACCCTGTAATGTAAAATATTACTTTGTAAACTAGCCCTGAAGATGACCTAGTCCCTAGGTCGAAAGCTCGGCAGAATAAATGTAAAAACTATGCTCTTCTTTGATGCTGCAATAGAAAACTGGAGCGTTTATCGGTCACTTAGGGCTACAGAACATCCTTTATTTTAGAGGGAAATTCACATCTTAGAATCCCTGGAATTCCCTACAATTGAAGTCTCGAAAACCTTATCGGGTACCTTTACTATCATTTGTATTGTCTCAAACGCCGCGTTACTCCTCTATGTGAAGATTCCTATTCTCGATAAGCTCTACGCAATTCGCCCCAAGATAAAGAAAGAGGTTTAAGGCAGAATTCTAGTTTTAAAAAAAATGATCACAAGAGCAGGGACCTTTGCAGGCGAAAGGAACCCTGAAACTGAAACTGAAACTTCAGAAACTAACCTTAAGAAAATTTACTTTCTCCTAAAAACATTAGCCTATAAAAAAAAAAAGGAATTTAAGTATGATAAATTTGACTAACTCATTTTATTGAGTTTAAGTTTATAAAAATGAATCGCCGTCTTTACAAAAAAAAAAGCTTATAAAAAATAAAAGTTCAGTGTCCCAGCTAATGAATTGCTTAACAGCTTACCTGTATTTCTGAATAAAACCAATTACAAATAAGATTTAAAGATTGGTTTGATTGGCCAACATCGCGTTCACTTTCAAATATAGATATACATCTTCTTTTAGAAATAGAAGGAACACCATTTATCCATTATTAATGGCGTGCAATTATTTTGATTTATAAAAAATACAAAAATTCAGAATTTAAAAAATACAAAAATAAATCGTTCTCCTAATTCCTTTAGTACAAATATTTAATGGTTTTCTTCCCCACTTTCTGAAATTATTTCTTCTTTTTCTATTTATTTATTGGCTTTTTTTCGTAGCTACTTTATGTATTTGTATTGCCTAGATACATTGTAAAGGTTAAAGGTCCTGCTCATCGTGTTCTTTCATCCAGCTATTTTATCCGGGAACATACGAGGGTCGTTTGAAAAGTCCGTGCAAAGTCAGAGAGATAGCACCACTGGCGCGTATCGAGGTTATGTTTAGTTAGTAGCATCTCTTGGAAGAACACTCACCAAGTTTCAGCCAGATCGGTCTATTTCTTTGTGTTTGGCATTCGTTTGAATCGAGGAAGTCGAGTGATTTTCAAAAAATGGACGAAAAAGAATTTCGTGTATTGACTAAACACTACTTTATGAAAGGCAAAACGCCTCAGGAAACTAAAGAGAAGCTTGATAAACATTATGGTGACTCTGCACCTTCGATTAGAACAGTTTATAAGTGGTTTCAAAATTTTCGGAGTGGCCATATGGGCACAAGTGACGCTGAACGTTCTGGACGCCCTGTTCAGGTTACTACTCCAGAAATCATTGATAAAATCCATGATATGGTGATGGATGACAGAAGAGTGAAGGTGCGTGAGATTGCTAGTGCTGTGGGCATCTCGAATGAACGGGTACATAATATTTTGCATCAACATTTGGACATGACAAAGCAAGTTGGGTGCCGCGATTGCTCACGCTTGACCAAAAACGAAATCGTGTAAGGACGGTTTGCAGCTGTTCCAGAAGAATCCGCAGGACTTTAAGCGTCGTTTCGTCACTGTGGATGAAACATGGATACATCACTACACTCCTGAGACCAAAGAACAATCTAAACAATGGGTTACCAAGGGGGAATCTGCGCCAAAAAAGGCGAAGACCGTTCCTTCGGCCGGAAAGATTATGGCGTCTGTCTTTTGGGATTCGCAAGGAATAATCCTCATCGACTATCTGGAAAAGGGTAAAACTATTACAGGTGCCTATTACTCATTGTTATTGGACCGTTTGAAAACCGAGCTGCAAGAAAAACGCCCACGATAGGCCCACAAAAAAGTCCTTTTCCATCACGACAACGCACCAGCTCACACCTCTGCAGTTGTGGTCGCAAAATTAATGGAAATAGGGTTCCAACTCGTTTCACATCCCCCCTATTCTCCAGACTTGGCTCCCTCGGACTACTATTTGTTCCCCAATATGAAGAAATGGCTGGCGGGAAAAAGATTTTATTCAAACGAGGAGGTGATTGCAGAAACGAATGGCTATTTTTCAGACTTGGACAAATCCTATTATTTGGAAGGGATCAACAAACTAGAGCAGCGTTGGACGAAGTGTATAAGCCTAAAAGGAGACTATGTTGAAAAATAAAAAAGGTTTACCCCAAAAAATTAAGTAGTTTTTATTTTTGCACGGACTTTTCAAACGACCCTCGTATATCGGCTAAATGTATCCAATATTTACGGAAGAAACATTATTGCACAAATGGGACTTCATTGTATAAAAATTTTCACGAAATCTCAGACGAATTGTAGAAAAATTACTGATTTAAATTGATAATGTTTTACAAATTGTAATCGATAATTTTTCAAGATAAAAAATTGTTTATTCTTTTATATAGTAAGTCAATTATTGACAATTAAATGTTCAGTAAATTGTTTTACAGCTGATATGGTTGGAATAACCTAACAGAATCAGCTGATTAGTGGTTATAATGGTGGTGGTGTAGCATTCAATAACATTAACATTTGTGAAATTTCCTAAATGATCTTCTATTGATTATGCAACTGTATGGCTTGTTTTTCCATGACAATCGTACTAAAGTGCACTTTGCACACAATGCAATTATCATGGAAACAATGCAATCGTTTAATCTACTTAAAATTACTGGAAAAAATTATCAACCTTCTGTAATATTATCTGTTGATAAAATTAAAACTCGGTGCTGTTTTTTTTATCGCTGTAATAAAAGCAATTAATTAGTTGAAATCAATGAAATGATGGGGGGGGGGAATTAATCGGCAGTGTAGAGTTTGTGAATGAAGTTATTAGTTTTTTTTTTAATTTGAGTCAATCATTTTTAAATTTTAAATTAAAAAAAATAAAAACCTGAAGAAGATGTCAAATTAATTTATCGAAACGAGCGCAAAAAAATCAATTTATTGATGTTTTTTAATGACTAGCAATAAAATGAACATCCGGTTTCATATATAATACACTAGCATCTTGTTTACCAAAATGTGGCCAAAAGACACTGAACTGACTACTTCTTTATTAACACTCACTGTGACTACGTTCAACAAAAATAGTCCTTAATGTTGTGGGTAAAAAATTAATAAAAATTACTAAAATAATGTTGCTAATTTGATTTTTTAAATTTTAATTCCTTAATTTTTTCTACAAGTATGTAATTAGATTAATGAAGAACCATTAAATATTTTAATCAGTTTTGATTAATACGACCTAGTTTGCTATTTCTTATAAACGGTTTCCTTAATAGTCGTTTTTCCATGTAACGGAAATAAACACTTCTGGCAGCGGTACAGATGAAAGCGGAACAAACTCGTCAATATTGATAGAGTAATAAATAGCTTCCTTTTTTTCCTTTTTTAATTAGTCTTTATAATGATTTTTCCTCAAAAAGAAAACAGAAATGAATAAATACTGCACTAGAATAAAGCAAAGAATTCTAATTTGAATATCTTTAAAATAAAAATAGCCGGAAGTTCAGACTTGGAGAGATATAACTCTGCAACAGCTGGTTCTGATTTTTAGATAAAAATTTTTGTAAACACAAAGATCGACTTTTGAATAAATGAATTTTCTGTTTAACCAATAAAGTAATCTCTATTATGGTGCATTCGACGTGTATACTCGTTGTGAAAAACTCGAAATTTTAATAAGAATATTATTTGGAGGGATGTTTTCTTTATCTTACCAATAGAACTGCCAAGTATTTTATACGGAGGGAGGTGGAGGGAGCCAGCCAAATGATGAGTGGTTGGTACATGTTTGGTCTCCACATTAGAGATTGGGGAATTACGCACACAAATAGAAGCTCTCAACCCTTGTGCAATGCCCGTTTTTACCTTAGATAGAGGTTCAGTTCTCAGTCTCCGAGCATGCTTTCATTTCGCACAGAATTCAAAAAGCTCTTTTCTTCCTTGTAAAAGCAACTTGTGTCCCTAGTTAACTACAGCAATGCATACGTAAAACGGTGCAAGATTTTGGAATGAGCACAGAATGCTCTGGTAATCTGTAGGCCACCCCAGAGAGATTGCAGAAAAAGTCCGCTTGCACAGTGACTATTACGACTATTGTAAACTTTTGGTTGTTTTGCTCTGCTGCGTTCGACGTGTATACATTGTCATTGTCTGATTTTAATTCCGCATACTGTGCGGGGGATTTTTTTTAAAACTAAATTCCACCGCTGAACTGGCTTAAGACTGACCTGAAGATTGGGTACGGCTTTAAGAGTTGATCTGATTTAAAAAAAAATAATAATAAAATTAACTCGATCTCTACAACGTTAGAACCTTCTTAGATCATTCCCAGCCTCCGAACTATACACGGTTATCTTTTCTGATAACCCATTTTACCGGAAAATAAGCGGGTAGACTTTAAAGAGAAGAAAAAATCTAAGATTAGCTAGCTCTGGATTTGAACCTGCAGGATTCCGCAATCCATAGTCCTACCAATGAAAACAATCCTTCGATTTCCTCACTTTATTCTTTTTATAATTGAAATTCGGCGTCAACTCTCCAGCGGCAATGCGTAGACCAGTTTTCCGGCTTTCTAGCACTAAATTCTTAGTTCTGTTTTGTTTTTTTATGGATATAGACTTTTTAGCTGAATAGAGTACCTGGGGTGCGTTCCACTTGGCGACCACAACGACCAAAACATACTTTTAGGCGTTCCACTTGGCGACCGCGGTCGTTGTGGTCGTGGCGAAAACGTCACTAATGACGTCATTATTTTCGCCCACACAACGACCACAACGCCCCATCTATAGAGCTGGGTCGAAGTGGGCTTTCAGAGTTGGCGCAATTTTTAAAACAAAATATGGCGACCGAAAAAATTATCTCATGTAAATGAAAGTATTATTTCATGTAAATAATAGAATGTGTTTCTCGAAAGTCTCCAAAAAATAAATAAATAAATAATTACTTATCCCTTTACATACTAAATCACTGAATAACACAAAATCATTTACCTGAAATAACTTTTAAATTCTTCATTTGAATAAAGATCAATTACTCTGATAGCTAATAATACGTGGCCTAAGTTTTCGCTTTTTATCATTGCGATTTTGTAAAATTACATTCCACTCTAATCGGAACTAGATAAAGAACTTTCTAAAGCATTATTAATAAATATCCAACTGTTGCCACAAAAGACATTTTAATTTTATTTAAACGTAAATTTTATAAATACTCCACTAAAATGTAATATAAAAAATTGAATTATATATATTCTTTTAATATAAGTCAACTTACCAATAATTAATAAAGTTTATTATAACTGCTTATAAATGGGGTTTAAATTAAAAAACAACCTCTTCAAGCTTTTAACTTATTTTCGAGGCCGCCATATGCAATGTTTACATGAACGGTTAAAACGCCCACAGTCCGTTCCACTTGGGTTTTCGATCGCAACGCTCACAAGCAAGTGGAACGGCCAAAATCGCGGTCGTGGTCGTGGTCGTTGTGGTCGCCAAGTGGAACGCACCCCTGGACGACTATAGCACATTGTGGCCCTTAATTTCTTTAGGACTAGAACGATGAAATATTTGTGGGAGGCCCGTAATGTGGGGGAGGCCCAGTTTTTATTGCCCTGAGCACGTGTATCATTAAATTGAGTAAAATGTTTTTTCTTGCTCTATGTATCATAATTATTAGAAATAAAACTAATTAAATTTCCAATACCGGAAATTTAAAAAGCTATTTTCAATACGCATTTCTATGTCGTCAGTAATAAATCTCAGCAAAAAAATAAAATAAAAAGTCATCATGAACTTTTAATTGATGTAATCCCAGCCTATTTGAAGGGAGAGCGTTTATCAGAATGGCGTCATAGTCTGCAAATACTGTTCACAGCTTTCTGTTCTGTTGATCTAATGTAGTTTTTTTTTTTTTTTTTTTAGACTAAAATATTAATTACTTTAGGAAATTACATATTTGGGTGTGATCGAAAAAAAAAAATTGAAAAATATGCACACGTATTTATCGAAAAAAAATAATCGAACGCATATGAAGTTCATTTGGCGCCGGATTTAGCCGGTAATTGCCTTTATTACGTACTACTACTAGTACATTGAGTTTGTTCTCTTGCACTCTAATTGGGCGCTCTGCCATCGCACTGTCTCTCTCGCACTCACATATACATACACACACACACACACACACATACACAACTCAATCTATAGCCAAGACTTAATATTGGCGACAGCATTCAAAACACAATTTGCAGCAGCAAACTCAATTAAGTGACTCAGGCGCGTGATAGGTCGTCATAGGAGGGGGGATTTTTTTTTTTTTTTTTTTTTTTTAAACCATTCAAGAACCAATAAGAATCATGCTTGTATATCCTCTACAGCAATCATCCTATTCACTGTCTTAATTCGAGTTCTGGTCCTTTGCTTTGCTCTTTCTTTTAGTGTCTTAATTGTTTCGTTTCCTGTTTGACATTTCAGCAAAGGTTCTGGCAGCGTCTTATTGTCTTATTTTCTCATTTATATTTCTCACTGTCTCTCTATCTATCCACCAATCACAATGTCTCTTATTAAGCCGGTGACTTTTTTTTGCCAATAAGAATCCATTCTCGCCTATTTTCATCGTCTTAATACAAGTAACGTGCATTTTTTTTAAATTTCAATATCCGCCATTAGACGAAACTTAACCTACCCCCACTTTTATTGACATATATTTTCAAAAAAATTAAAGCCCAGTATGATGTAAACCTTGGCACGACTTTCCGGTTTCACTATTTTTATATCATTTTTAAAGAAAATTAATTTTGATCGGAAGTTAATTATCGGCCGGAAAAGTGATATTTAGAATTTTGTAAGTAACACACGAGAGGGTGCTCGTATAGCATGAGAGTTGTTTTAGAAAACCATAAACCGGAACTAACAAGGTTTCCTGATTTTTTTTTTCAATCAGGTTTTTCTTGAAGAAGAAAAACATTTGATTTATGTCTGCATTTTATTTACGCTGTTTTTCAGGGCAAATTAAATTATGAAAGGGTTCTTAAAAGGGCTTACTTTAAGTACTTTACTTACAAAAGACAATTTTCCAGTATATTGCGGGCGGCTTTGGTCTTTAAAAAAAAGAAAAGTAAAATTCACTTCTTAGAAAATTATTAAAAATCAAGTCTAAATTTAAATCACACAGTAACAATCACTTCCGTTATGGTAAAATATTTCAGCCTTCTAGTGTGTGAAAAAATTGACGCCTGTTTTCACGCAAGTGATCATCTATTAAGTTTTTGATTAAAGCTTGTGGCGTAAACAATTTCTGATATGAAACTGTTAAAAGATTTTTTTAGCAATAAAAACTTGATCTCTCTAAAAATAGAAACGCTTTGATCTTTCTTTGAGTCGACAACACTTTCGCAGTTCTTTGTTGTCGGACACCAAATAAGAGTATATAATTCAATCATCTTAAAGTAATATTAGTTCTTGATGTTCCATTCTCTCTGAGATTCAAATTATTTCATTTCATTAATTCAGATTTTAGTTCAGTTGTATAATTGTTCATCGTTAAGTTCAGAAAACAGATGCCAACCTTGGGGGCAGAAATATAACATGGAATTGAGCCGAAACTTTTAGAAGTTGATTCTGTAAAAGAAAAGCCTGACGTGCTTTGTTTAAAGAGTAAATAACCTTAAGGCTTAGAGGAGAGCTTTAAAGGAGGATGGTCCTTTAAGTCTTTCATGTCCTTTAAATAGAGAACAGAAGGATCGTAGGTGGTTATTTCACTGCAGAAAGGGGTTATGATGTCGCCCTAGGGTGCGCAGGAAGGTTTTTTTAGGAAGCAAGAATATGGTTGGGGCTGTGGAAGAATTGTCCTAGATGTACTGTTTCCTAGATCATCTATCAGATGATCAGCTTCCTAGACGGGGACCTTATTTTTTGCCATCATTTTTCCAGAGTCAATTAGTTGTCCAGAGCAATGCCTAGAACTTGATAATTGTTAAGGGTCAAAGTATTGTAATGATCAACTGGTCCGTGCAGGGCCGGTCTAGAGACGTATTTGAAATCTTTAGAAGTTTTAATAACCAAAATTTAAGCGATTTAAGACCCCCCCCAAAATAAAAACGGCCTATGTTTAATATTTTGATAATTTTAGGACAAAATTTTGTTATTTTTTTTTTTTAAATTTATTTTATAATTTACAATCTGAATACAGCTGTATACAATAAGTAAATATGAAGAGTATGATGAACTGGTGCGGGAGGAGAGAAACTACCCAGCGGTAGCACTCTCTATAGGAGAGAGGAGAATGTGAGGAGGAGAGAGGAGAGATAGGAGAATAATGGCGTTTAGGCCTTCAGACAGTAAGGAAGTCGCGGGGCCATTGACGATTCAGTCGGCGAGGAGTATTAGGGATATCAGAAGAAGTGAGAGACAGTACAAGAGGAATTAGAGCTAGTCGAGAGAGTAGTGTGGAATTTTTGGTATTTAGTCTTGGCGAGTTGGTCTATGCAAGCAAGAAGCAAGAATATGGTTGGGGCTGTTGGAAGAATTGTCCTCCTCGTACTGAAGGATAACGTTTTGTTGAAAGGTCCTGGTTGGTTTACGATTAGGTCAATCTCCAAGGATATGGGAAACATTTATTTTCAGGTTTTTTTTGGGGGGGCAGACTCTAGTGGAAGTGGAACTGAACGGGCAGCGGAAAAAGCTGAAAGTAGCGGTAATGAAGGAAGAAGATATTCCCTTGTTTGGCCTGCCTTGGATACAGGCTTTCAGGCTGCTCTTAAGAAGTATCTATAAAAAAAAGAGTTTCTAACAACGAATTCTTTATTACGTACATACTAATATTGGACGTTTTAGGATAACCCACATACCAACCATATAACCTTCCTCATTCAGTCAGCAAGTGTAGTAGGAGACGGTACAGGAAGCGAAGACAAAAATCTCTTCAGCAAACTGATTAATCTTGCTCCAATCAGCTTCTTACAGCTCAATTTCCGGTGATGGACAGCGTTACCAAAGAAGCTACGAGTGCTAACCAACTCAGATGTTGACGTGCTTTAAATTAGAATCAAAAATATTCAATCCGATTATGTTGAGGTCGGTGTGAAGAGCTATCTGTCGGAGGAGTTTTGACTGAAATGTCCTGTACTGTCCGTATGTTTGTAGGTTTGGCTGAACCCCCAACAGCTCTAGTCCGTAAGTCCACCATAGGTTTGAGGATAGTGTTGTATATTAAGCGTTTGAGTTCAATAGGTAATTTGGAGCGTCGTCCAAGAAGTCTGTAAAGCAGTTTCGCACGTTTTGTCATTGCTTTGTCTTTTAAGTCTAGAGTGTGGGTTCCATGTGAGAATTTTGTTATCTAAATCCAAAAATATTCAATCCTTTTTAAACGAAAGCAGAGATACAAATATATTTACTTTTCCAACAGGTTGGTCCTTAATTATTTCAAATCACAAAGATAAACAGTTCAATTATTTGATACTTTCTGCTTTCCCAACTCATCTGTGACAACTCATCTGACTGAACTAACGACTCCATTGTCCTATAAGCTAGGTGTGGTCTTCCATCATTTGAATATAATGATCAAGTTAGTTTTTTTTTTTTTAAGACTGTTGTTACAAAATGAGGTGAATAGAAAATTATATTTTAAAATTGTTGTCATTATGTTGATTTTTTTTTCTTTTTATTGTCATAGCAACTGTGACGATTGTGGATGTTGGTGTGTAGCTTTTATGTATTCATCAAAATTAGATGCTTTTTTTTGGTCGATAATTTTAACACCTCAATGAAAATTGGGTTTTGTTGTTAATTGAGGAATAGGTTTGTCTCTCAAAATATCGCCTCAATCGCCTCACTTTACACAGACTGTAAATTTTCTTATTTCTTTTGATAAAATTTGCGCAGAAGTTGGAATATTTTTGGTTCCAATTTAAAGCACGTCAACATCTGAGGTGGTTAGCACCCGTAGCTTCTTTGGTAACGCTGTCCATATCCCCGGAAATTGAGCTGTAAGAAATTTTTGTCTTCGCTTCCTGTACCGTCTCGTACTACACTTGCTGACTGAATGAGGGAGGTTATATGATTGGTATGTGGGTTATCCTAAAACGTCCAATATTAGTATGTACGTAATAAAGAATTCGTTGTTAGAAACTTTTTTTTTATAGATACTTCTTAAGTGCAGCCTGAAAGCCTGTATCCAAGGCAGGCCAAACAAGGGTATATCTTCTTCCTTCATTACCGCTACTTTCAGCTTTTTCCGCTGTCCGTTCAGTTCCACTTCCACTAGAGTCTGCCCTCCCAAAAAAAAACTGAAAATAAATGTTTCCCATATCCTTGGAGATTGACCTAATCGTAAACCAACCAGGACCGGGCTAATGGTAAACACTCAGGCGCCTGAATCTGAACTCCATTTCGCAGGAAACTCCATTTAGATATATAAACTTGATTTCCGCTCTCACACATGAAATATAAACGTTCCAAAATAAGTACTTAGTTTCATTAATTTTCCCAAAATGTCTGCTTACTTACTATAGGGTGCTACGGTCCTCCTTCAGTACAGCATTCCACTCGTACCTGTCCAAAGCACGGAGTCTCCATCTTCTGACTCCCAGCCTTCTGATGTCGGTATTCGACATTGTCAAGCGAGGACGTGCTCTTTTTCTTCTGCCCCCTGGATTACCATATAGCAATTTTTTTGGGGCATTCTTGTTTCGGGCATTCTCTAACCATTTATTGAAACAAACCAGATCTGGTTCGCCATATAAGTCACGCAGCTCATTGTTGGTTCTGATCTTCCAAATATTATTTACTTTTACGGGACCAAACATCCTTCTTAAAATCTTTCTTTCCAAAAATATTTAGAAGACGCTCATTATTCTTGGTCCAATATTCATGCTTCACAGCCATAGGTAACTACCGGTCGGATAATGGTCTTGTAAACTAGCAATTTAGCTCTTCGTGACATCATTTTGGACTTTGATGGTTTCCCGCAGGGAGAAATAACATCTTTTTCCTGCAGCAATCCTAGCCTTTATATCTTCTTCTATTTCATTTTTTTTTTTCAGTCAAAATGGTCCCCAAATATTTGAACAGAGTTGCTGCTCTAGAGGAATCCCAAAATGTTTAACGATAACATTAACATTTCGAATAACCCATACACAGACTATGTAACCTCCCAGAAATTTTACTCAGTCAGAAAGTGTTGTATGAGACGAAGAAAAGGGTGAAGGCAAATTCTCTTTCAACAAAAAAAAAAAAATAAACTGATTCATCTACCTCTGACAATGCATGAAAGTCTGAAACCTTTCAGGGTTTATATATGCTTCTTAAAAGAATACCATTTTAGTTTGTAATTTAGTTAGTCTAAAGCAGAATCATGGCACAAAGAGGGAGAGGATGAACTAATAAATTCTCCCAAAAAAGTATCATGTATGTCTCTCACATAAAGTTTACTTTGCGCGATGTACAAGTGTGTCTGTGTGTGTGTACGCTCTCGATTGTGAACATCGATCGAGCTCTCGTCATCCCACGTCAGACAGGGATATTAATGACCAGAGACTAGATATGTCACACTGGGTAAAGGCAAGATTTATTTGAATTTCTGAACTGTTTTTGGGTATGAGGCTAATACGCCTAGGCTTAGATATATGTTTTCAGATCAATGAAAAGTGAACTCTTTTTCTTTTTAGCCTTTTTAGCTTCAACATTTTCTTTTTACTAGTTTTTTATTCTATAGAAGAATAAAAATGAGTTTTCCATTGTTGGGGAAAAACTTTTATTTTCAAGATATTTTTTTTCTTTTTGACTTTTCCGGTATTATTCAATCGTTTTTCTTTTTTTTTTTTTAAAAAAAAAAAAGTAGGTCAAGTCTCAAAATGAACCCTTTCAAGGGTTAAGAGATATTTAAAGTAAAATTTTTTATGTACAAAAATAAATAATAACGAAATGATTGAACAAAAGTTTTTATTAATTCGATATTGTAGAACTCAAAAGCTTGAACGACCAATAAATTAGGGCTATACATTTTTGTAGGCATTTGTGGGAAACTGATTTTCTTCTTTCTCTGGATTTTTTAAAAATTTACACCTGTACAATGCACATGGGGCTAACTCCTCTCCCATTCGATGTACAGCGTCGAGACTACCAAAAGGTACATCTACATAAAATTCCAAATCAAATGACACCTCATTCATGAAAATTGGTTCACGCGTTTAGGCGCTACGTTGTTTACAAAAAGAGGTAACAAGAACATTTTCTGAAAATGCCGTTTTTTGCTCATTTTCAGCCAACGTATTTCTCGAAATCTATCAGATCTGGGTTGTTACAGAAAAATTACAGTTATAAAGGAGGGCTTGCCCTTTATTTTAAAGAAAATTTGGGAATTTTATCTTTTATAGAAAAAGAGAAAAAAATGGTCAAAGTTGGGTGTTGTTTTTCAACGTTACGCTTTTTCCTGCAGTTTTTTACGATCAACCCTTATACAACAGTTTTAATACAATTAGTCAATATGATGATACAGCATCATCGTCAGGTAGAACTTGAAGGCGTAGCCATCCAGTGATAAGATATGCGATGGGATTTATGGGCATTTTTATTAACGGAAAAGAACTAGTAAGAGTCTTTGATGTAGGGAATATCCTGGATCAGTTTTGATGGTTAGATACCAGGGTACTGGGAGGGGACGTTTTTTTTCGAGATTTTTGGGACTGGAGAGACTGCATTCTTTTGGTAATGCTAAATCAGCGTGTGAAGTGCGAACGGGAAACATATGTGAAGTCAAAATCTCTGATTAATCTATCCTCTGATAATGGATGAAAGTGCGAACCGAAAACATTCGTACTACGATAGTTTCTCAAAGATATTAACCAGCAATGTTGACTTAACCACATTTTCTTTCAAAAGTTATACAGGTTTCAAGTGATTGATGAGGCATGTTATTGTGAAATAACATTCTTTAGAAAAGGAATTAGCTTAGTGATTAACGTATTGGATTCCCACGCATTGGAAATCCGGAGTTCTAATCCTGGTAGCTGGTAACCCTTAGAATTTTTCTCTTTCAACCTTAGTTCACACCAGTTTTACTCGTATTACAGGATGTAGATTTATGATAGGTTTTTCTGTTGTAGTAGTCTGAACACCCCGAGCCTTTGGGACAGTACCAAGTTTATCAGCTGACTAAAGAAGATAAAAAGTTTACGGTAACTTTAGTAAAGTTTTTTGGTCCAGAGCTTGAATGTTATCTTGTCTTCTTAAGGAAAGTTATGATATAATTTATAAATTATTCTGTAAGTTATTTTCTTCCGAAGATAATCGATGTAAGAAGAATTGTATCCGGTGTCGTTCCAAAAAAAAAAAAAAAAATCCATCTTTAATCGATCTTCTTTTTAGTTCGATCCTCTTTTTTAGATTCACGAAATGAATCCTGTTTTAATGATTCCCCAGGTTAGTTTTATTTAGCAAAAGAAAAAGGCAGATCTTGCGCCAAGGACAAGTTATCCCAAACGCCGCTTCCACTATTCTAAAACTATAATTATTTCCCACTATTTTCATTGTGTTACATTAATCGCATTTGTTTAGCATATTTCTGGGAAATAAGATCATTTATTATTCAAAACCGACGTATACTTAAATACGTGATGGAATTCTTTAAAAAAATAAATGATTTTTGTCTATTTTTTTTTATTTTTTCTTTTTGTTTTTTTGCGAATAGGTTATAAACTTTTTTCGTAACAAGGTGACTCTTCAATTTCTAAATAATGTCAGTGTACGTAATTAAGTTTAGATGATGTAATTAATCAGATTCCACATTGCATCCATTATTTTAGTTTAAACAAAATGTGAAATTAGTCTTCTAATAAGTCAATTTATAGAAATTGATTGGTGTTGACGTAATTTCAGATGAATGAATAAATTTTTAACCACACACAGAGAATTCTTCAGTAGACTTGCGTTTTCATTGTGGATATCTCGACTTGATAGCAATACTTCTTGTTGTCCGAAATTCCGCGATGATGTAGCGTATAGCTTAGGCGTCCTGCGCAGGTTTTAACTGGATCCAAAAAAAAAAAAGTTGTCTTAAGAAAAGAATAGATGCTAAAGAAAAGATGATGGAAAGATGATGTCAAAGTTTACTGGAAGGGCTTGCTCCAACAAGACCGAAAGGTTATAACCTTGTGATCCGAAAGGCTTCTTGACGGGGCCGCTTTAGACTAAAAGAATACATCAAACGGGAGCCTGCAAATGCATAGCCTAAGAAGGTCTTTTTTTCCAGAAAGAGGAAGAACGGCATTTCACGTATTGCGTCAGTGCGAAAAGCCGGTATGAATCACGAAATTCGGCTATTCAGTACAGAAGAACTTATTCTCTCTCAAATTTTGGCCAGAAGTTCCTCGCCAGGCTGTAAGCCTATTTAAAGAGACAGGACTGGCTCTAAGTAGTGACTACTGGTTCGTGACGGCATAGGCTTTCTGGCCCCCTCTCCAGGAATCTCGTGTGGGCATTATGTTTATAGCTTTTTCCTAGATGTAGCCTAAGCTTTCGATAGTATCTAACATCCCCTAGTCTACTGTTACTTCTCTAAGATATCTTGTCTTCAAACTGTGACCAATTTTTCACAGCTACCTCAAAGGCACGTATTTCTGCGACCTCTCCTAGTCTGTTTCATTAGGCCAAGAAAAAGTTCAAAGTAATTTTTTTTTTTGGTTTTTTACTCCGAAGATATTCTCTGAAGAGCCTGAACTCTGAGAACCATAGAACCCCTTTCGCTTTGAACACAACACTGTTCCTCTTCTTCGTGACAAAAGTCTACGCAGGCTACCCACTGCAAGGATGACTGCCGAAGTTTATTGGCCAAAAATTTACTGCAACAATTACTCGTACCAATCCCTCTTTAAGTGTACGAGATGGTTACCATTAATACGTTTAGTTTGAAGATTTTTGGAAATTAGCTCTAGACCAATAAGTTTGTAACTGTTTTTTTTTTTTTTTTATATGCGTCAGATTTTCTACCAATTTACGCATGCGCACAAAGTTAGAAATAAAACAGTTTAAACTAATGTTTGTAGTTGGATGGAAACCAATTCATTATGGCTGGTAAATTACATGGTCTTTAATGGGAGAACTACAATAATAAAGTGGTACAAAAAATAAATAAATAAATAAATGAACTGATAAATGTGACAATTTATAATGGCGCAATCATTCATTATTTTATTTTATTAAAAAAAAAAACAAATAATGACAATTAAATATCGCCTACATAATTCTATATGTGTAGATAGTTTGTCTTCTGGGCAAATCATTTGACTATGTAGATTGTTATCAAATTGGAAAATTGCCTTTATACATACATTCGTACTTGGAGCTCAGATGGCACTTCAGGACAAAAAGGAAATAAATACCTAAAGAAATAAAAGATAGATACATAAAATAAAATAAGATAGAAGAGTTAAAAAAACATGCTATAATCAATATTAAGCTTGTTTGTTAGTGACTAGTACGTATATATACTACATAGAGCACGCATGTATATGGGCTCCAACAGGCATTCACAGCCTCCCGTATGAGATAATATTCCAGTCTGGAACCCATTACTGCTATTTAAAGCAATCAATCAAGAAAATAGTCTCTCTCTGCTACATTCTCTGCAGACGGACATGCCATACTGGATATAGCGCTGCCTCTAATTCAGTTTCATCTACCAATAGCTGCAGTAATTTCAAGTAAATACTGTAAATGTAAATATAAGGAAATAATTACGCCCTTAGAGTTCCAGTCTATTTATATATTAGTGAAATTCTATCTTTGGATTAAACGCTTGGTTGTTACAAAACTGTTTTCAAGATTTTCTGTAGGCGGAGGAAGTACGTTTTCTGCCACTTATTCAGTGCCGGTCACTGGGCGAATCTCAGTCTAACAACAGGATATACTGACATCTTACAAACTTACATACTTAAATCTATTTTTTTTTTTTTTTACGCACAAACTAATGACACCCATTGTGAGTCATAATAGATCTTTTAGTTGTTTTTTTTTTTGGCATTGGCTTTCGCCATTCAGCCAGCATCTAGGTGCTTATCACTAGAATATCACTCACTCTCCATTCTTACTTATAAATACATTCGCTTCACACATTCATCCCTCTACTATATACTACTATTTACATACAAACTTACAACTAATGGATGGATCAGTACTCTGTGCTTCTGCCACCCTTATAGCTTAACCGAAATTAAAATCACCGTAATCCTTCTCTAATCATTTTCTTCCATTCATTCTAATCGGCTATAACTTTTAAATACATTCATATTTCATTGCTAGCTCTGCTATAGATTTAAGCACATAGATGTTGGTGGAGAATATTATGTCTTCGTAGCGAAATGGTGCATCTAAATACCTGTATAAGTCGTCAAACATTCGTTTCCTTTCTACCACATAACGTGGACATATCATTATTATATGTTTGAAATCCTCCTCCTCATCAGCAATCTACAATACTAATGCAAAGAGGAGAGGATCTTTTGTTGAACACCGCGTGGTTCGCTCTCAGCCTGCTTATTGTCGCAATAACCCATTTATTAGTGATAGTTCCCGTTAAACCATGGTTGTCTAGGTAACTGATCTACACATAGTTTTATAGAATCTCCCTTTATAACCATTACTGTTAATCTGTCTGGCCATTTTTTTTGTAGTGCTGTTTTTGCAATTATGCACTTGATATCGGTGTGTGGTAATTTATCATTACCCCCACTATTGGTGGCTCTTTTAGTTCGCAAGTGGCTTACAGCCTCCACGGGCCGTAGAGGATATGGTAGCATTCCAACTGCTGTCCAGATACTTTAAGTGTTCCTTGCTATCACTCGCATATACACTTTACAGTTTTACTATCCGATTAGGCTGTAAAAGTTTTTTTTTTAAAACAAAAATTATTTTAAGATCAAAAATCAAGTAGTTACACAATAATTATTCCAAGAATATGCAGTTTTCCCTTTCGTCCTTTTCACAAGAAAAGTATTTTCTAACAAAGTGAGTTTCCCTTTGAATGAAGTTTTAAAAACATAATTAAAATTCTTCAAGAAAGTTTTCTTTTTAATTTTTATTTATTTATTTATTTTTATATTTTTATTAAATTAAAAAATAAGGAAAAATTAGTTTTTACATTCTTACAATTGATATTTAGTAACCTATAAAAGAAAAATAATCGTAAGTTTGTCAAATTCTGATAGGTAATAATAATAAATTTACAAGATTTGTATTGGCTATCATAAATTTAAAAAAATGTATATATAGAAATAATGTTATTATATTTAGTTAAATATTTTATGTAAAATGAGAGAGTGGAAGTGTGTGTGTATGTGTGTGTGTGTGAGTGAGTGAGAGGGAATGAGTGATTATGAGAGAGAGAGAGAGAGAGAGAAGAGTCGAACATGTCCTTGCATGATCATCATTACGAGAATAAATATTTTGAAGTGGGGTGTGGCTTTCAAGTGAAAAAGGTCTTGGCCAGAAGTTTTGTGAAGCCCAAAGATGTGATATATTACCTTAAAAGTGTTTACGAATATTTTTTTTTAAGTAAATTGACTTTTTTGTAGGTTTTATTTATTTATTTATTGTATATATTATTATTTATTCCAAATTTGTACGTACGTCCGTCCGTGTGTATGTATGAATTTTAGAGAATGTTTTTTCCTTGACTGCTACACCTTTTAGTAAGATTTCTGTTGTTTTGCTGTTTTAAAAGAATTAAGCCCAGGGTCGCTGCTAAGTTTAAATCTTCTAGTTCTTGTAGCTCTTTAAAAATCATGACTTACTGATGATGGTCTAATATCAGAAATATGTCCTATAAATCAAAATCGGAATAAAATCTCCATCATGTTTGACCAACATTGTTATCAATTGTCCAACGATCGTCGGATGTTATTTTAGCGCCTCATAATCAAAGTAAAGTAATCGCCTATTTTTTTCAGTCGGGGCTTAACGTCCAACTACCCAAATTAAGTGTCGTGGACGGAGGCGACTAGCAAACATACTTTACTGTAAATTTCTTTTATTAACCATTAAATAAAATCCAAGGCCTAAGACCGGGAATCGAATCCACTAAACCAACAATACATCTCAGCATTGCGGGTCTAGCCTATAACCGCCTAACATACACTTTACTGTAAATTTCTTTTATTAACCATTAAATAAAATCCACTAACCAACAATACATCTTAGCATTGCGTGTCTAGTCTCTTAACCGCCTAACATACTTGACTATAAATTTCTTTTATTAACCATTAAATAAAAGCCAAGGCCTAAGACCGGGAATCAAAGCCACTAACTAGCAATACATCTTAGCATTGCGGGTCTAGTCTCTTTACCGCCTAACATTCTTTACTATAAATTTCTCATATTAAACATTAAATAAAATCCAAGGCCTAAGACCGGGAATCGAATCCACTAACCGACAATACATCTCAGCATTGCGGGTCTAGTCTATAACCGCCTAACATACACTTTACTGTAAATTTCTCATATTAACCATTAAATAAAATCCACTAACCAACAATACATCTTAGCATTGCGTGTCTAGTCTCTTAACTTAAGGGAAATGTAAATAGCGTTTTAAACAACTTTTAGTTTATTAAACTTTAAAATAATTTAAAAAAAAAAAAAAACTGAGAATACAAGTAATAAAAGGGACATTACAAGCTCGCAAAGAGCAGTAAAAGTATGGAGAAGATGGACCCCCCCAAAAAAGGGGAATATCAAGTTGAAATTTATATTTAAAAAAAGGAAGAAATAGAATAAGTGCAAGTTATCTAAGCATTTGTTGTGTTTCGGCTTTCAGAGCTTTGTTCTTTTTCAGGCCAGGAATCTGTATGGAATTTCTGCGTACTTGTAAATGTTTTTAGTTGGCCATTCTTGAAGTGGTTGAACTAAAAATGGGAAAAATATTTTAAGAAGGCGGCCGAGGCAGAGGAGAGGAAGAGAGGGCGATCTAGTTATCAGCTGCAGTACTAAGGTCCTTTGCAGTTAGTGAAAGAAGTTAAAAAGAGCTACAATAGTTTATTTACCAACCATGCATTTATATGCACACATACTTCGGCCGGTGTGTAGGCCGGAAGGGTCGAAGTCCTGCGAAGTCCGTAGCTGGTTTACAGGTTCCCCTCCCGCCACTCCGTAGTCTTGAGGTTTTGCTATCGATGTACGTACTTCTTATTGGATCAGTTCGATTCTCTTTGCTTGTACTTGCTTTTGTTCTACTTCATTATCCCGCGCCACTTTATACTATTCACTTGTATTTATACGGCTTTCTTATCTTGTTTGTATATTCACTATAGATTTATCTTAAAAAACCACCTGTTTTATTTCATGTCCATTGTTAAATCTATACTATATACATTATGTAAATTTGGCCAAAGAATTTATTAGCTTTATTCAGATTATGATTCTCTCATTATTAGATTATTAGGAAATTCTATGGAATAGAATAATTTGGTAATTCTAACAAGAAGCACATCCGAATTCATATAATGAATTGCGTAGACATAGTTGTTTGTTTAAATAGGCATTTTGGTACTGGGTTCGATTCCCGATCTTAGGCCTTGGATTTTATTTAATGGTAAATAAAAGAAATTTACAGTAAAGTATGTTTGCTAATCGCCTCCGTCCACTTCACCTAATTGGTAGTTGGACGTTAAGCCCCGCCTGAAAAAATAGGCGATTACCTTACTTTAGTTTTACTTTACTTTAGTTGTTTTTTTGTGGGTCTGTATAAATGAGAACAATAAATTTTTTGCCATTCAGAGTTTGTTAAAAACGGATTCACAATCTGGAGACATTCTTGTTAGTTTTCACATAAGATGTTCATAAATTTTTAACATCTCAAAATATGAATTACCCACCACATATCATCCCTTACGGTATTCCAGCCCCATAATAATACTAAACACATATATCTTGCTTCTCTATATTCATTCAATTTGGACAAATTTTTCAAATCGGATTAGTAGATGGAACTACAAGATTGCGGCTTTGTGGAACCGTTTAAATTGTAGACTAAGGTTTTTTAAGTAGCGTAAATGTCCTTAATATTCTCTATTCTTATTTTGCTTAGGCGGCCACGATAGCCGAGCGGTTATAGGCTAGACCTGCAAAGCTAAGATGTATTGTTGGTTAGTGGGTTCGATTCCCGGTCTAGGCTTTGGATTTTATTTAATGGTTAATAAAAGAAATTTACAGTAAAGTATGTGCTAGTCCACGACACCTAATTTGGTAGATGGACGTAAAGCCGGCCTGAAAAAATTAGCAATTACTTTACTTATTTCGTTTTATCACTGGTTTTCGCAAACACAAAAATCCTGCCTGCTCACTTACCAGTTCTGAAATGGAGCCAATTTAGATCTTTTAAGTCTTACGACTCAAACGCTGAATAAAATCAGAAAATTGAACTCAGGCAGCCTGGATGCTGCTGCTGCTGCAAAAACAAAATAAAAACAAAAAAATCTCTTGAAATAAACGAATTGTATCTTTTATCTTGTATTCTTAGATCTTACGCACTCGTGTTTGTCTCAATGCTAACATCCTACACTTAATGAACTAAGCGTGCACAAATTAATGCCCGCATTACAAAGCTTCCGCCTTTTTTAATGTTCTTCCGACATAACTAGCATTTAGTTCATGTTTCTCGGCTATTATCTTGAATTTAAAAAAAGATATCTTTACTGTTTCTTCTCTACTTCACGATTCTTAGTTATTAATCTGTTTTCTTTAAATGAAGTCAAAATAACTTCATCGCTAAGATATATTTATTTCCTTTATATGATATTATTTACTTATTTTGAAAAAAATGTATATTTTATAGTAAATTTTGATAGTTACATCGTTGCCAAGATGTGGGCCGAGAAATAATTTTAATATCCGTGATTATTATTAGAAATAGTAATTATCTTGATTGTCTTGATGAGTTGCTGTAGAGTAATGAATACTACATAGGACCATCTTATCCTCTCATTTTTCGAGGCGTTAAATAAGGTTTTCTAAACTTCCATTTTAGATATTTTAAAGTTTTACTACCTCTAAGTATTTAATTATTAAATTTCTAACCAAACTTCTAAGAAGAAAGAAAAACAATACACCGGAAACAATTTTGAAGAAAGGCTTTTCCTGTAATTTACTATGAATTTGCCAAACGGCTTCATTTGAAGCTGATCTAATGGCGTAGCTTAAGCTTAAATGTCAATTTGGCTTGTAATTCTTTCTCCATTAATAGATTGGTTCAGAGGGAATGTGTCGCATTCTATCGACATTATTATTAAATTGATCTTTTAGTTCTTTTTTTGTAAGCAATTCTAAGTTACAAGAAAATTCAATTATATTCGTAAATTATGGTAAGAAAAAGTCATGTGAGTGTTCATACGAGATTCTTTTCATGAGAAAGTGAAGTGAAACTGACGAATATTGGCGAAAACTATTCGAAAACGAGCTTAACTTAATAAAAAAATTCTTAAAAATTGAGAATGACTTTTTTTAAAAATAATTTGTTAGCATTATTTTTCAATATTTAGGTAAGATTAATATTATTTCTAAAATTGCAATAAAAAGTTAATAAAATGGGAGAAAATAATAAAAGATTTAGAAAGGTATTGAAGCACCATTGTTAGTGCGCTTTGGATCCACCCATAACTGGTTTCCATTGGTCGGGGCGGGCGTGACTAAACTAGTGGTGGGGCGTGACGTACTAGAGGTGGGCATGACCCGCCCACAGTCTGCAACCGTACTGCACTGTGATTGGCTACTGCTTAAAAATTAAGGAAATAATTAATTTAAACAATTTTTTTCTACATTTCTCCCATAGGTATTTGATAAATATTCGAATTAAACAATAAAAAAATTTTTCTTTAAAAATACGATAAATAATATTTCTTTTGGAATAATACTTCATGTTTTACACAATTATCGTTAACAGAAACAAAGAAGTTGAGAATTTTTATTGTTCTATAGTGAAATAAGTAAAAGAGAAATGAGCACATTGTTGACTTGTAAGCCGCCATTAAATAGGCTGTAAGCTTACTTTAAACTCTATCCGGTGGAGAACTCTAGTGGCAATTTTTGAAAACACAAATGCAGTTCATACTTAACCGTGTTAAACATATGTAGGACCATCTTACACTCAGATATAACAATGTTAACGATTCACTAGACTTGTATAGGACTATCTTACACTCATATTTAACCATGCCGGCGACTCATTAGACTTAAATAGGACTATCTTACAC
This sequence comes from Rhodnius prolixus, assembly GCF_049639745.1. Lineage (NCBI taxonomy): Eukaryota > Metazoa > Arthropoda > Insecta > Hemiptera > Reduviidae > Rhodnius > Rhodnius prolixus. The sequence goes on along the minus strand of NW_027411593.1, from coordinate 5,489,255 downwards.
TTATATTTAACCATGTTGGCGACCCACTAGACTTAAATAGGACTATTATTGCATGTAATCTACTTATGTATTAGTCCATTATTTTATCAATCTATCTACTACACATCTCCATGTTAGTGAAGTAAGTAATTTGAGCCACTTCTTTTTTACCTTTACTATTCGACTTTTGTGGAACTTCATTTTGTAGGACGTTCCTAGTCTAGAAAGATCCCACGTTGTTCAGTTAATTTGTGAGTAATTGTTTTAGTTTTATGCATACATTACAGTAATTTTCACTTTGTGTCGAATTGAACCAATCTTGGATTGACTTACCACTTATTAAAAGAAGGTGAACACTACTTTAATGTATGTAACCTTCTTTTTTATCTGTTTGAACCGACTTGGTTACTCAATGCTGATAGAGAGGATCTGTTTTATTCCTCCTTTAATAAGTGTTTTCCGTCAGCAACACTTTGCAAGTTACTTGCAAGTATTACTTGTTACTCCTCCAATAAGCTATCTATCATGGCTATTTGTTTTACAGATTTCAATCACAAAAAAATCCTATCGATCATGGTGCCCCCACCCAAACAATTGTTTAATCGATTTGTAGGCTTTGTTTAGTTTCTTGTTTTTTCAGTCTAGTATAGTGATTCAATTTGGACCATTTTTTCCAAGCTCAGTCCAAGGTAGCATACTTTGTCCACAGTTATTTGTAGAAGTTTGGTGAATCAACAGGGGGAGATAGAATTTTTCATTACGTACTACAAATTTTGATTTGGTTACGTTACTTTTTATGAGCCAATTTGTGAAGCCAGACTTATAAGTGGTTTGATGTGCATTTGATGAGCTCTTGGAGAGATAAAAGGATCGAAATGGGGAGATTAGGATTGCAGTATTATCATCAAAGGTAGAAAGGATGGTATCTGACTGCGCTGACATATATTTGCGGGATATAAGGAGTAAAAAAAGGAGCTCTTAAGCGGTAGAGGATCGGTATGAGAAGATAGGATTGCAGAATCATCAACAAAGCTAGAAAGGGCGGTATCAGGATGTGGATGTGAATCTGCGAGGTATTAAGAGTAATGAATAGGTTCTAAAAGGGAATCTACCGTGGTTAGACGTTCGTTAAAGTTTAAATAATAATATATTGTTAAATGTATCTGACAGTTTAAAATTATGTTAACGACTCACTAGACTCATATAGCATTATCTTACACTCATATTCAATATATTTTTTACCGAATTACATGTAACCTATTTATGTATTAGTCTATTATTTTGACAATCTATCTACTGCACATCTCTATGTTAGTGAAGTGAGTAATTTGAGCTACTTCTTCTTTACCAATGCTATTCCACTCTAGTGAAACATTGTTTTGTAGGATGTTCCTGGATTAGAAAGATCCCACGTTGTTCAGTTAATTTGTGAGTAAGTGTTTCATACTTTTGCATATTTTATAGTGTTTCATACTTATGCATATATTATAGTGTTTCATACTTATGCATGATATTATAATATTTCATACTTATGCATATATTATAGTGTTTCATACTTATGCATATATTATAGTGCTTCATACTTATGCATAATATTATAATATTTCATACTTATGCATATATTATAGTGTTTCATACTTATGCGTATATTTTTTAAGCGGCTCTTAAGCGGTAGGGAATCGAAATGAGGAGACAGGATTACAAAATCATCAGCAAAGCTCGAAAGGAGGGTATTAGGATGCGGATTTATATCTGCGGGATATTAGGAGTAACGAATAGGTTCTAAAAGGAAAACTACCGTGGTTAGACGTTCCTTAAAGTTGAAATAATAATGTATTGATAGAAAATAATGTATTCCAATCTACTTGAACAATATTTATTTAATAAAATAATCCAAATTTAAATATTGTTAAATGGAATTTAACAGTTTAAAATTATATTTCTTGAAAAAGCCCCAAATATTTAGAAAAATTTAAATTTACATTTATGGACAATTCTTCCATACTTTTTTATTGGTTTAAAACATTTTCTACTTAAACGCAAATTTATAATAATATTTTTTCCCCATAAATGTCACAAGTAGTTAAAAGTCGGCAGGAGATCTTTAAGAAACGATCGGCATTTGAAGGCACGAGACTTCTCCTTAAACTGCTCAAAAGAAAAATAGTGCATACCAACCTTATCCAAACAATCATTGACATTACGTGCATTCCTTGATCATATACTCTCCAGTGTATTAAATATAGAAGGTCTAATTTGTTAGTTCTTAGAATGAGAACGAAATTGAAGAATTTCTCTTTGTTGGTTGTTCAGATGGTGAAGAACTTTTTCTTAGCTAAAAATAGATCTTTGGTTAAATCTTATTTTTATTTATTTATTTCTATTATTCCCATATATTGATGTTAATAACAGCAAATATTACGATAGCATCGAAATAAACTTCTTTTTTTTCAAAATGTAGTTTCCGCCTCATCGTTTCGAATTGCTCTCAGACCGACAAAAGAGGTAATTTTTATTTTTTGCATTTAAGGGCAGCATTCTTGAAACAGTAGTTCAGGCTGCAAGTATCTAAGCCAACCCTTCCCTTATTCATTTATATACAGGATGTACCAGTAAGTAATGTCCATAGGCCTGCTGTGTGTAGTACATCTAAAGTGGAGTTCAATGACGTATTGTGGCTAACTTCATGTTTTCCACAGTTCTTGAGTGACGTCACTTTAAAGTTTTTTCCCAAAATCATTACTTTTTTGCAATAAAAATGTTATTACTCAGAAAGTTTTAGTCCGAATTCGATTCCGAAGACACGGTTAGTAAGACAGATAAATTTTCTAAAATTGACACCATTTGGAAGCATAAATTATTCACCAAGCAGCCTCAATCTTCCTCCTGGATACTGGAAAAATAAAAGTAATTGAAAATTTTTGAAGAAAAACTCATTAGACCCTTTTACACCCTTTCTCATTATCAGGACTAGGTGCTGGCCCACTTTTTATGAAAAGTTTCCTTGTTTAATGTGGGCTTTCAAACGGTATATCATTTGCCCAGGATTCCATTTTATCTTCGTATGAGAAATTACGTTTGTTTTTGCAAGAAAAGGTGTTCATGAGCACCTCAACAGTGTTAGTTTATCTAGTTGTTTAATTCTTTGAAAACTCTTTTAGATAGACCAGTAGTGAATTTTTAAAGTAGACTGTCTTAAAATAAGGAAGTCAAAGGTCACAAATTGCACTTTAAACATTTACTTCTGATCTCACTGAAATATTTGAGAAAATGTTAGGAAATAATTTTTTTTTAATTTAAGATGAGTAAACATCTGAAGTCCATAGGTCATCTGAGGTGCCCAGAGCTCCTTTTTTTCCAGTTCACTTCCTGTTTCCGGACAGTATACTCTCGTTACTCGTTAACACTGTCTATCATCTGTGAAGGGTTCTCTGACTTTAAGCTGAGTTTTCTGCCACATTGTTTTGGGGAAAAAGTTGATTTGCATTTTTTTAAAAAAAAAAACCTGATCTCAAAATGGTATAGAGCTTAAGGTGATCATTACTCTTGTCTGGGCCTCATTTTTTTCTGGCGCTTTACACAATACGATCTTTTCCCTCCACCTCCGCACAAGAATTTATCAAATTATCAAGAATAATAGAATTTAAGAAGCCCTGGATGGGTGGTGATTAATCGATATTTTATAAATCTCAAAATAATTAATCGACACCTTGTTAGAAATATTTTTATTTATTATTAATTTTGGCAAAGGTATGCTTAGATTGATTTTGTTTATTTTTTCTTCTTGTTATAATAAATTATCATAATCAGGTAGATTTTTTTATAGAAATACCTGAAATTTGGTCCAGAGCGATTACTCTGAGATAAATAAAGCTTCAGATTTATTAATTGGACAGAAGTGGGGGGGACCTCTTTCTTACACTCACCTATAATTACCTAATCAATCAGGGTTTAGAGAAACGACCAAAGTCTGGAAATAGACGTGCCCAGCCGGGTCGTTCCCGATGATAGCTCAATTTATGGGGGGGCTTAACTCTGGTCTCTGGTGATCAACTTTTTTTTTTTAGTATTTACTAGCCCATAGATAATAAATATATATTAATATATACGACATTATGTTATAAAACTGATTATGCAGAATGTGGACTAAGAGAAGTTGGTGAGGATTTTTGTAGCTCGACTGAACATATGCCTTCGGCACCATCGAGCCCCGCTTGCCCTCTGGCCACTCATCAGGACTTACTACTTCACTAATATTTCCCAATCAACCGGGTGCTTTTTTATTTACATGCATTTTATCAGGTAGTTTCGGTCAGTTCATAAATTCGTGCATCAGTTGGGGGGCCCCCCCCCTGTTGCATCCCCGCAGTACTTGAGGAGATTACCTCGTTTTCTCTCCTTCTCCCAAACCATTTCTTAGCTTCTCGTCTGCTTCTCCTGCTACAGTATTATCTTGGGGTTCTGATTACTGTAATTACATCACTATTATCTCTTACCTGACTGAACTAACAGTATTAATGGCCGTGTACCTTTTCAATACTGCTCACCAGTATCTTTTAACCACCTCATAGATATCTTGGCTCTTTTTTTCCTTTTTCTATTTCATCGTGACAACCTGTTTGGTGGTGTGCACTTACGTTGTCTAATAAACCATAATTAGCGCTTAATATTGTAATTGATTTTTTCTTCATAAAACATTGGGTACTCACATGACGTTTTCTAACTACTAATCTCTAAAGTTCTATGTCACAAAATTTTCTGCAAAACTTCGAACTTTTAAGTTTTTTTTTTTTTTTAGTTATATTAGAATCTTTATCATTTAAGAATAAATCTAGCCACCCCCGTCCCCTCTCTCAGAAATACCTTTAATCGAATTTCTGTATTAAATGTTTTCATTAAAATTTGTAGATGTACTTGTAGTCTACTTTAGAAAGATTAAAATGAATTTTTTTGGGACCTTTTGGTGACAAACTGCGGCAGATTATATTCAGTAAAATCGCATTTCCGTTTTGCTCGATTTTTTTTTTTTTTTTTTTTTTTTTTCATAAAATTTGTAATCTCAATCTCACATTTGACTTTTATTAATACTGTGAACTAGTGGCTAGACCAAGGGGTCCCCAAACTTTTTACACAGGGGGCCAGGTTCACTGTCCCCTCAGACCGTTGGAGGGCCCAGACTATAAAACAAAAACTATTTTAAAGTAAAAACAAAACAAAACGGGAACAAATAGAATATTTCAAATAAAGAACAAGTAAATTTCTGTGGGAATTATGGACCTGTTTTTGGCTAATGAGATGGTCAATGTCCGGGTTTAATTATAGTGCTTTGCCTTTCTTCCTACTTCTTGGCTGTTATTTTTCGGAGCCGTGTGGCGTGCATCCCGCACGTCATCGGAAGTAGTACTGTACATGAACGACGCAGCGCTTTGCGGCACCGCTACATATTGTGGCTCCTCTCACTGACCACCAATGAAATAGATGCCCCTTCCGGAAGTGCGGCGAGAGCCGGATAAATGTCCTCAGGGGGCCGCATGTGGCCCGCGGGCCGTAGTTCTACAGTTATGGTACATTAGTGGAAGTTATGGTACTACAGTTGTGATACTACTTAACAGGAAGTAATAGTAAGTACTCGTACTTTCCGGTTAATAATAATAAGAACGCTGAAATCTATTAGCCTGAAGTGTGCCTTTATTAAAGCGATTTTTTTCCTCCGAGTTTTCCTAATTTCACAAAGAGCCAAAAACCAAAACTAGTTTTCCTGATTTTTCCAAGGTTTTTTTGAAATCGATATCAATATTTTTCGTACTTATTCTTGAATTATCTACAGAATCTTATATATTATATACTTATCCAAACATCTTATTTTTTGAACATTCAGTATTTAATTTGGTTAAAAAGAAAAACAATCAGTGTTAGAAAGAGATACTAGCCAGTTAATTAAGATATATTATTTATGATTTTATTTAAATTGCTATTTCTGTTTAACTATCGCTTTAAAATGAAAAATAAATTTAAATATACCTCATTTTAATGAATTATGACGATAAGTTTTGTTTTTTTCTATTAAATTTAAATTTAGTACTTTAAATTCAGTCGATGTAAATATAAAAATTGAAATAATGAATCTGAAACAAAACTTATAGAGAGCCCACATATGATATATTTCTAAAATTATAATAAAAATTGAATTTATTTTAATTTTATAAACGATAAAAATAAATAAATATTGTTTATTTGTATTTTTAAAAATACGTCAATTATATTTATTTATTTATGGCCTAAAAGGATTTCAAAAAGTTTAAATTATATTTACCGGGTGAATATTGTTAGCAAATGGTTCGTCCGTCTTACTTTGAGATTAACTTTCAAATCTTGTGAGAAGGTTGTTGTTTTTTGCGAGGCTGTTTGTGTTAATTTTGAAAAGATTTATTTAGAATTTTATTATTTCTAATGATGTTCTCTGAGACTTCCGGTATAAGGAATACGAGGGTCATTTGAAAAGTCCGTGCAAAAATAAAAACTACTTAATTTTTTGGGGTAAACCTTTTTTATTTTTCAACATAGTCTCCTTTTAGGCTTTACACTTCGTCCAACGCTGCTCTAGTTTGTTGATCCCTTCCGAATAATAGGATTTGTCCAAGTCTGAAAAATAGCCATTCGTTTCTGCAATCACCTCTTCGTTTGAATAAAATCTTTTTCCCGCCAGCCATTTCTTCATATTGGGGAACAAATAGTAATCCGAGGGAGCCAAGTCTGGAGAATAGGGGAGATGTGAAACGAGTTGGAACCCTATTTCCATTAATTTTGCGACCACAACTGCTGAGGTGTGAGCTGGTGCGTTGTCGTGATGGAAAAGGACTTTTTTGGTGGGCCAATCGTGGGCGTTTTTCTTGCAGCTCGGTTTTCAAACGGTCCAATAACGATGAATAATATGCACCTGTAATAGTTTTACCCTTTTCCAGATAGTCGATGAGGATTATTCCTTGCGAATCCCAAAAGACAGTCGCCATAATCTTTCCGGCCGAAGGAACGGTCTTCGCCTTTTTTGGCGCAGATTCCCCCTTGGTAACCCATTGTTTAGATTGTTCTTTGGTCTCAGGAGTGTAGTGATGTATCCATGTTTCATCCACAGTGACGAAACGACGCTTAAAGTCCTGCGGATTCTTCTGGAACAGCTGCAAACCGTCCTTGCAACACTTCACACGATTTCGTTTTTGGTCAAGCGTGAGCAATCGCGGCACACCCATCTTGCGGATAGCTTTGTCATGTCCAAATGTTGATGCAAAATATTATGTACCCGTTCATTCGAGATGCCCACAGCAGTAGCAATCTCACGCACCTTCACTCTTCTGTCATCCATCACCATATCATGGATTTTATCAATGATTTCTGGAGTAGTAACCTGAACAGGGCGTCCAGAACGTTCAGCGTCACTTGTGCCCATATGGCCACTCCGAAAATTTTGAAACCACCTATAAACTGTTCTAATCGAAGGTGCAGAGTCACCATAATGTTTATCAAGCTTCTCTTTAGTCTCCTGAGGCGTTTTGCCTTTCATAAAGTAGTGTTTAATCAACACACGAAATTCTTTTTCGTCCGTTTTTTGAAAATCACTCGACTTCCTCGATTCAAACGAATGCCAAACACAAAGAAATAGACCGATCTGGCTGAAACTTGGTGTGTGTTCTTCCAAGAGATGCTACTAACTAAACATAACCTCGATACGCGCCAGTGGTGCTATCTCTCTGACTTTGCACGGACTTTTCAAACGACCCTCGTACAGTAATAAAACAGTAAATGTGATGAGATATTATCTTTTGAAAATAAAGCGGATGTAGTGCACAGATTATTTAGGGCAGAAAATGTTCGACTTATTAAAACAACAACAATAATTATCTTGTTAGAATTAATTTTTCCAGTTATGTGGTGTGCAAAGGTCCTGGCTTTTACACACGGCAGTTTTTCCCTGTTTTTCACAGCTGTTATAATAGATGTCTAAAAAATTAGAAGTAATTACAGTTTGTATTTTGTAATGTTAATTTCTATGATTAGCTCTATTTTCCTCGTCGTGCTTTCATTTCCTCAACTTCCTTTTTGATTACAATAACTCTCAGACAATTTTATTTATCTTATTTTTTTTTCTAAAAATCACAATATTTTTATGCTGGCTGTTTTTTTTTTCCTTGAAATTGTCGGTTTCTTCTCAATGAACATCTGTCGCCCTTTCCTCTATAATTACTGTCATCCAAAGATATAATCATTTTCATTCTTTAGAAAATTATAATTGTAAGTTTTCATTAATAATAAATTTATTACAATAATGATGAGTTATTAAACGTGATGTAATTTATAACTTATAATAAGATAATGATTTACTGTTCATGTACAATGACGTCTTAATGGTGATTCTATTAAAGTTCGTTTACAGAAGTTTACTGTTATATTTATAATTTGTATCGATCGATAATCAAATTGTAAGCTTAAAATCAAAATGAAACTAATTGATGTAAATCGACGCTCCTTTGACTAACCTCACTCTTCATGACGACCTCAACATTCCCTTCATAGACCAACTCGCCAAGACTAAATACCAAAAATTCCATACTTGCTCTCTCGACTAGCTCTCTCTCTAATCCTCTTGTACTGTCTCTCGCTTCCTCTGACATCCCTAACAATCCTCCTCGCCGACTGAATCGCCTGTGGCCCCGCGACTTCCTTGTAGGCTGAAGACCTAAATCATTATTCTCCCATCTCTCCTCTCTCCTCCTCATTCTCTCCTCCTCAAATTCTCCTCTCTCCTTTAGAGAGTGCTACCACTGGGTAGTTTCTCTCCTCTTGCACCAGTTCATCATACTCTTCATATTTACGAGTACTTATTGTATACTGTATACAGATTGTAAATTACAAAATAAATTTAAAAAAAAAAGAAGAAGTAAATCATTAGTTCTATTCAATTATTAACCAAATTACTTACTACTGAACGCATGCGCGGTTCTTGATTGGTTTGTGACTTTAATGATATTTTTATTTCGTTAAAAATTAAAAAAATTATCAACTTCTCAACTTTTGCCAAGATCTCAAGTTCAACATTGCGCATTGGAGTTGCAGATTTTTGGTTGGTTCCTTGAGCATAAGTTTTTTTGAGGAGAGGGCAGGAAGTATGACGGGGTCTTCCTGTAAGATAGCAGATCTAGGATATCACCAAAAAAACAAAAAATCGATACTCAAATCTAATCGTATTTAAGGGCATCGAACTGTGAAGCTTAATTGAACGTTCCAAATCTTAACCGCATACAGTCTATATACAATTCAAAACTCTTTTGTACAATATTAAGCAATCCTCGAATCAATCTTAATACCTACAATGATCTGAATGTACCCTTCCTATCTGAAGAAAAAAGAAAAACAAACTGAGATACCAAAGATTCTAACCATTCCAATCATTTAGAACCAGAGATTCTCTCAACCTTTTAACATATTCAAAATTTGGGGCGGTACACTAACAATAAGATAAGTTTAAAAGTATTTTACTTATCCATAACTACACTGTGTAAAATAGTTTATGTTTATTTTCCAATACTACAAAAAACAACAGTATATGTTCTATTAAGGGAATAATTACAATGACATGTGATACGCTGCAATCGAAAGAGAAGGCTTTTACGCTGCACAGCTGTAGGTCGTTAGGATTTGACGCTTGCAGAGTTCTTCTGTAGCAGCATCAGTCTCGTTATTTAATAGCCACACCCTCGTATATTATCACTTAAGAAGTATTAGAAGTTCGAGGTTTGTCCAAAACATATAACAGCATACAGCCTTCCAAAGTTCAACCAAATTAATGAATCGAGATGGAATAAGAACTAATTTTGGAATAAAAATACATCAAAAGAGACGTAAACGTCTTGATGGAGAATGAAAGAGTCCAAAGAAGAAGAGAGAGAACATAAGAAATACGCACATCCCATATATGCGTACATATAAATACGTTTGAATGCTATAATTTTTAGTCAGTGGCGCCAACTAAGTGAAACAAAATATAAAATATTACCCAATCAGTATAAACTTTCTCAACATACGAAAGAAACAATAAGTAGAAGCATACATACGCACAAACACAAACGCACGCATAAAAACCTTTTGTTTTAACAACTCACATCTCCACATATAAGGGGGAATTGCTAGCTGGAAGGGGGGGGCCCTAGAAACACGAGGAGGGGACGCAGTGTCAACCGGCGGCGAGGGGGAGAGGCATTGTTCTGTTCCAGTTAGCTCGCCCAATTATAATACAAAAACATAATTTCTTCCACCAATCGTTTCTCTCTATTTTTTTTATGAATAATCACAAAAAGAAAAAAAAATTTACTCCGAGAAAATAAAAAATAAAGTGGGGGGGAAAACAATTAAGTACAAAGAAAAGTAATAAATAAATAAAAAAAAGATTTTCTCAGAAACATGACTTTAAATGAAAAAACAAGTCAATTTATATAATTACTTTTTTCACGTTTCTAAGAAAATTTCCACAATTTAAGATAAAGCAAAAAAAAAATGCAAATAAAAAGAAAAACTTCTATGTTAATCATTTAATGAATAATTTTCCTGTTGTGTTTTTCCCTTCTTTTAAAATGAAAAGAAAACTTCAAAACTAGCATAAAATAAAATTTAAAAAAACTTCTATCGCTCTACTTTATTTAGAACTTCATAGAATTCCCATTAAACGATTGTGAAAAACTTTTTTTCTTTTTTCTTTGCATCTTAATTAGAACTTTAAAGCCTTCGGGAAATTCTTTTTTTTTTAGAAATGAAAAGCTAAGATTTTTCTTTGTAAGTAAGCAAGCTGAAAAATTGTAATTACTCCCATAACTGACGTTTGGTTGACACTAATCGGAAGTAAGTTATTTGAATATTATTTTTTTTTTTTAAGTTTTCTTACTAAGTAAAGAATATAGAGCGATTATTTTGAGTTCAAATTTTCAGGAGATATATATCCGTTTTGTGGTGCCCAGAGTTCGAAAAAAATGTTTTTAAAAAATATATACATAAATCTCAGAGGCGCCACGGTAGCCGAGCGGTTATAGGCGAGACCAGCATAGCTAACATGTATTGCGGTACTAGTCTATATTCCCAATGGTTTATATGAGAAATTTATAGTAAAGTATGTTAGGCGGTTATAGACTAGACCCGCAAAGCTAAGATGTATTGCGGTACTAGTCTGTATTCCCAATGGTTTATTTGAGAAATTTATAGTAAAGTATGTTAGGCGGTTATAGACTAGACCCGCAAAGCTAAGATGTATTGCGGTACTAGTCTATATTCCCAATGGTTTATTTGAGAAATTTATAGTAAAGTATGTTAGGCAGTTATAGATTAGACCCGCAAAGCTAAGGTGTATTGTTGGTTTAGTGGGTTCGATTCTCTATCCCTAAGTCTTGGATTTTATTTAATGGTTAATAAAAGAAATTTATAGTAAAGTATGTTAGGCGGTTATAGACTAGACCCGCAAAGCTAAGATGTATTGCGGTACTAGTCTATATTCCCAATGGTTTATTTGAGAAATTTATAGTAAAGTATGTTAGGCGGTTATAGACTAGACCCGCAAAGCTAAGATGTATTGCGGTACTAGTCTATATTCCCAATGGTTTATTTGAGAAATTTATAGTAAAGTATGTTAGGCGGTTATAGACTAGACCCGCAAAGCTAAGATGTATTGCGGTACTAGTCTATATTCCCAATGGTTTATTTGAGAAATTTATAGTAAAGTATGTTAGGCAGTTATAGACTAGACCCGCAAAGCTAAGGTGTATTGTTGGTTTAGTGGGTTCGATTCTCTATCTCTAAGTCTTGGATTTTATTTAATGGTTAATAAAAGAAATTTACAGTAAAGTATGTTTGCTAATCGCCTCCCTCCACGACACCTAATTTGGTAGTTAGACGTTAAGTCCCGCCTGAAAAAAATAGGCATTACTTTACCTTTTTTTTACATAAATCTCACATAGAGGAAACTGATATTTGGATATAAAGTACCTGACAGCGTACCCGACTGTAACTTAGCGACGAAAACCCTTGAAAGTAATGCTACTTTATTAAATGGGTTTTTAATTTATTTATCTATCTACATGAAAATGGGTTCAATATTTTTTTGACTTACAGCATTCATATTGATCTAAAACTTTTTTTTTTTTTAAGACTTGCTATTTGTCTGTTTAATTAAACTATCACTTTTATTTAAAACATTTTTATCAGAAATATTTGAAGAAAAACGGGTAGTTTTTAAAAGCGGAACTAATAACTTTAAAATTCAACTATACTTTCCGGATGTGCCGAAGCGCTGCTTGAGGTAGTACAAAACCAATCAGAATCCACTTTGATCCGAATGTAATTTATCCTAGCCAAAGCCCAAAACTAGTATTTCCCCGGGTTCTCATCAGTGTGTCAACTAAATTTTTTTAAAATCACAAAGTAAACGAAAGTAACAGCTTCTTTTTTTTAAAAATAATTTGAATTAATGTTTTTAATAAATCGTTAAGGGTAAAAAAAAACTCGCGAGTTTGAAATATAGACACGTAGCTTTTGAGTAACCAGTGTGATCAGCTGATACAACTGTTCATCTCGGAGGCCTGTGGCACACTGGGACACGTTGAGCAGGGCTCCAATTGGCTGACTTAGTAAGCCTAGAGTGCGCCACTGTACAGACATCACTGGCTCAACTCGCATTTACCCCTCCAATACCAAAAAAAAAGTGTATATATATATATAAGTGTATATATACAAAAAAAAAAAGTGGGGTAATATTTTATATACACATCTCTATACATAGACCTCTCCCTAAATAGTGGATAATATAAAATAGTAATATATGGGGAAAAAAATAAAGAAAGAGCTCCTCCTTCCCAGTTTTGCGCAACCAATAGAATGGGGTAGTTTCTGACAGAACTAAAAGAGAGGGGGAGAGTATTAAATCACAAAAGATTTCAAGGGGGTAGCGGGGGGTTTTCGCATCCCCCGAAATTTTTCTAGAATATTAGTGTATCTACACAGTCGTAAAGGAGACAATATCCTTTTTTTTTGAGGGAATACAAAATCTCCTTTCGACTTTTTCCTAGTTTTTTTTTTCAAATTTTTCACAAAAATTTATAGTTCGAATTTGTTACCAATTTTTGTCAACTAGTCTGTGATTAATTTTGTCTGTGTGTGTGCGTTTTGTGTATTTATGAAAATAGTTTGTAGGTTTTTAAGGTAATGTGTGCTATTTAAAGCTTAGTATTAGGTGGTTTTAATCATAGAGCTTAGAAATCAGGAAGTATATCTATATTTTTTGGTTTGTTTTTGTTGCAGGCGTTTCCATGGTGAACATGGCAGAGACAGAGTCCATGTTCCTCGTGGCCGGAAGTCGGCTGGGCGTGAACGGAGGCACAACGGACACCGGTTCCGAGGATTCAGACTTGGAACCAGGACCGGTAGTCTCTTTTCAACAGACAAAGAGGAACAAACGCAAGAATTTCCAGCCGAGGAACATCTCCTATTGTGAGGACTCATTGTTCGGCTCTGGTGGTGGTAGCGCCCCACGCCATCAGCATCATCACCATCATCATCATCATGAACTGATGGAAGACTATGCACTGGATTTGTCCAGTTCTGAGCCAATATCCACTACAGCCACAGCCGCCACAATCTCACCAATAACCACCACAACGGCCCGAATTTCCTGTTCGCCAGAGTTAAAGCGTGCACGTCTTGGTGATATCTCGATGACAATGACCGCACAAGTTGCCCAAGTGGTGCCGTTGGACGATGTGGCCAGTCCGATTGATTTAAGTTGTTCAAAAAGTGATAATTCCCTACAACAACAACAACAGCAACAACAACATCACCATCAACACTTACGACACCAATTTCTAATTGCACATCAACATCTACATCACGATGAACAAAGTGATTCTGATGAAGCAGCTGCCAGTTCGGACAGTGATTGTGCCGTCGGTGATATTAGTAATTGTGACGTTAGTAGTGGTGCGGGTGATTGCGGAAATCGTAGTTTATCATTGTTGAAGGCTAACCAACAGGAAACGCCCAAGTACCTGCTACAACAAGCTTTCCTACATCATCATTCTCATCATCCCCAGCCGACTGATGCTTCCGATATAAGGGAATACGCGCAGAATACGGTCAAAGAACTGTTAGAAATATATGGCCTGGATACTGCGGAAGTGGCGGAATCAATCACCAATAATGTACCTATTGCAAATTTTTCCTCAGGTAAGTTTTTTTTTATTCTTAGAATTTTTTTATTTTTAAGAAATATTAGCAGTTTGTACGATTAGTGATACTAAAAACGCTCGGAAATTACGCGATTCTCGACATTTTCTTAAGCGTAATTCACTTAAAATAATAATAAAATCGTAACGAAATTAATAGCGCTGTGATCAATCAAGAGGGCTGCGCCGCGTTGAATGGAAATTTTGCGAAATACAAGTTTTAACCGGAAATAAAAAGTTTTTAGAAAGAATTGTGTTCACAAAAGTTTCCCAAAAACGTACAGATATTTCGTTTGACCGGAAGTGGGTCTTTTCTGTTGCGAGTTTACTTTTTTGCGTTTTTCGTTACGTAGCTTCAACATTTTTTGTTTTTTCTTTTATCCTCCTAAAGTTTTCCTTTTAAAGTTGCACCTAATGCAAGTCTCTTTTCGTGTAAACAATTTTCACTGTTTTGGGGGGGGGGGGGTTCAGAACGGAAGTGTGACCATGTTTATCTTTTGTAACGTGCCTCTTCAGGACAATTTACAGTTCTATAGACAATTAAGATATATAAGCATCTAAAGAAATTTTTTAGGGGTGAATCGATTAGCGGAAATTCGATTTTACAAAATTCACTCATTTAGGATTAAAAACGCTCTTTAATTTATCAGAAATAAGCGTTTTCCTTTTTCAGTAAGCGTAATCTCTTTTAAGTAACTACAAAATAATAAATTCATGTATTAAAGAAATGAACAACGGAAATACGCAATCACAGTTTTGGTTCCTTTAGCTTAAAACAAATAATAATAATATCATTTATTTAGTGATCCAGCTGTCCTCAGATTTCTTCACCTGTACACAGTGTACAACCCTAGCTCAATATCCTGAACATAGACAGTGTCTCCTTAGCGAGTGAACACTGTTCGAAGGCCTGCCAATGCACAGTAAAAATAATAACCAGCAACCTGAAAAGTTGATATGCTCTTAAATTGAATTTCTGACCCTGAAAATGAAAACTATGTTCATTTAATCGAAAATAAGCGATCTCCGACATTATTTGGCGCAATCTTCTTAAAATAACCATCCAAAAAGCCTCTTTAAATGTCTTTGAATTCGCAAACAATTTTCACAAAAAAAACAAATACCAAATATTTTGTAGACTGGTAATCTTAAAATGGATATTTATTGGTATTTTTAAAATTTAAAATCGATAAAAGTAAAGAATTAAAATCGATATTTAAAATTTGACTCGATTGCAATATTCTCACGTAAGAGACAGTAATACACACACACACACACAACAATCACTCAAAGACGCCCCTTATTTTTACACATTATACTGAATAAGTTGGGAGCTTTTTTTTCTATTTCTTTTTTTAAAGCTTGTAAAGCTCCAGATTTTTTTTTTTTCTCTTAACGCTTTTATGCCTTGAAACATCATTAATCATGACATGTCTTGAAACAATGATGAAGTATAATATGAAGGGTTTCACAAGCTAGCTCTGTGCTCTCGCCACGATTTTTTTATTCTTATAATTCCCACCCTTTCTTCAAGTTTCTTGAATAAAAGGAGTTCCTCCATTCAATTGAATACTTGCACACCTACCTTTATACATTCTCACATTACCACTTCAACAGGGAATAAAGAAAATGCGCTTTTTGAATCTCTTTTCAAAAAAAAAAAATGAAAAGAAAAGAAAAAAACGCGATTACAAAAGATCCAAGTGGTTTTGTGTATACATATACTTGTGTATAAGATAAATCTTAAAGAACTAAGTTAATTATGAAGGTGGTTAACTAAGTTCTTCGAGCTTAAATGCCGCTCTTTCGGCGCAATCACGTCCTCTTTTTTTTTTTTTGTATCCTACGGAAACACCCATCTTCAATCGCTTAAGGCAATTTTTTGGGGTCTCTCTCTCTCGGAAAGGAAAGCTAAGCAGTCATATCCTTAAACATCTTGGACAATCTTCTGTTATTTCTCCATCGTTCTCTTTCTATCTCTCTGGTCGCTTTATTCTTCCAAGTCTTCAGGCTTAATACCATTATTTATTCATTAAGAGCCTCTAAACTCCATATAATGGGAATTTAATTGTGCATCCTCGTACCGACACACTAACACTGGGATAGTTCTTAATTTAGTGGTCTTCTTCACCTTTCAGTTTCTATAGTGCAAAAGTTCATGTTCTCCTATTATATATAGTAAACTAGTAAGGTAATTTAAAAACAGTTTTTGAGAAAAAAAAGTATTAAAGTGTATTTAGTTTACTGAACTCTTTTTTAATCGACTAACTCACACTATTTTCTGTAAAAGTCAAGCTTAATTTTAAAAACTGGAAATGTTTGTTCATGCTTTTGGATGTGTTCGTGAATGGTAAACTTTCATTTACGTAGTTAACGAGAAAATTCTGGCTAATTTTTTCTAGTTAAGTTTTAATCGATTATGATCCGGAACTCTGTTGTGCGAAAAAATAAAAACGTAGTCGAATTAGTATACGAATTAGTCTGTATATAGAAAAGATCGATATAGTTTTTTATACGAATTAGTCTGTATAGAAAAGGTCGATATAGTTTTTTATACGAATTAGTCTGTATAGAATAGGTCAATCTCTCTCTCTGCCTATTTGTACGTGCGTCGTAAAGTCCAAAATCACAGGAAGTTATTTTTGGTAAAGCAGAGCCACCATGGGACCAAAAAAAGTTACCCTACCGGAAGTGCTATGACAAAACATATGATTAATTCAAGTGGCTTGTCCCGATAAATATGATGTATTCTTGTTGCTATTATCTTGAGAAATAAGCTGATTAAAGAAATTTATGATACACGATCTTTTAGATTCTTTTAAAACAGAATTTTCTTCTTTTTTTTTCGATACAGATTTCTTGTTTATATCCATTTAATTATGGATTCTCAGCAGCTCTTCTTCATAAGAAGAAGTTTAATGTTGGCCACTTAGTTTTTGAAACCGAATTTAATCTCATTTGAACTAGGCGCCACGGTAGCCGAGCGGTTAAGAGGTGAGACCCGCAAAGCTTAGATGTATTGTTGGTTTAGTGGGTTCGATTCCCCCGGTCTCTAAGCCTTGGACTTTATTTAATGGTTAATAAAAGAAATTTGCAGTAAAGTAGGTTAGGCGGTATTAGACTAGACCCGCAAAGCTAAGATGTATTGTTGGTTAGTGGATTCGATTCCCGGTCTTGGGCTTTATTTTATTTAATGGCTAATAGAAGAAATTTACAGTTAAGTATGGTTTGCTAGTCGCTTCCATCCATGACACCTAATTTTTGGGTAGTTGGACGTTAAGCCCCGCCTGAAAAAATAGGCAATTACTTTACTTTACTTGATCTATAAATGAAATTGTTTTTAAAATCATGTTTTTCACAAATAAAAAATAAATAAAAATAAGAATCTAGAAATACGTAATTCTCTATGGACGATAAGATCAATGTTAATATAACTTTACTATTCCCAGATTTAGAGCAAACTATAACTAATAACTAACTAACTACGCATGAATTAAAGAAAAAAGAAAGTTACCCAAAATATTTCATTACTTGATGTAATTTTTGTTGCTCCAGCAATTACTACGTTCCAAGTAATTACACTAAAGATAAAAATTGCAAACTTAAAAACAAAAAAAAAAAACAGAAACCTAAAAAAATCGAATTCATTAATAACTAAAGTGGAACCGGTTTCCACAAACTGTTTTACGGTTACTTTCTTTTACCATTGCGTCTACAACACGCTTACATATTTAGATTAATATTATATATATATATATATATATATATATATATATATATATATATATATATATATATATATATATATATATATATATATATATATATATATATATATATATATATATATATATATATATATATATATATATATATATATATTAAGCTATATGTAAATAAAATTTCTAAAAGGATTAATTCCTAATAGAGATTTCTGATGATAAAAGGCTAATGTGTGAGAAATAACTGTAAAAGTTTAAGTTTTTTAATTGACTGAAATTATGTTCACATGTACGGATTGATGAGTGATTATCGTATATTGGATCCCAACGCAGTGATCCCGGGTTCGAATCCAGCTGATAGCTTTTACATTTTTCTCTTTATACGAGCTTTTTAAGCTCATGGTCCGTTGATGATGACTGTAACGAGAGAACACTGTCTGAAGTCCAGTAGTAGACTAAAAAAAAAAGCTCCGAGTGGATAGCAATGACCTGTCAGATGTTGGACTCTTCTTAAATAATAATTAAGAAATAAGAATGATAATATTACAATTGTAGAAAGGACGAGCCCTTTTTTCAAGAAATTAATTTGGAAAATTCACACAACTTTTTCTCAAATAGGGAAACTTGATTTCCTTTCAATTTACAAAAATTGCAAGACTGATCTGTATTAATGTAATGAAGTGGCACGTTAAAGCGATGTCCAAAGTTAGCAGTTCCCAGGGATTCTTACAAGTTACCCACATAATTTTTTTACTTTTCTTTTGACAAATTTTCCATTTAGTTCAAAGTATTTGGGCTGGCTAGCCCTGTTTGCCAGTAACTGCGTCCTAAAAGATCCAATATTTTATTCACCATAAGTTTTAATGAGAATTTCCTCTGGTGTTCGTACCAAAAAAAAGAAGAAAAGTCTCTCATATCATAAACGGAAGAGTACCGTAAAAGGCCTGCGCAGAGAGCTGCTGGCCCTAGAAAGGGGAATAGCACCCATATTGTTACCTTAAAGCGACCCAAAAATCGAGCTTCTTGTAAAAGTTGTTATCAAAATTTCAAAAAATTTGAACATCATCAAGTTCAAAGGTCAAAAAAGGAAATAAGAACCTAGTTCAAAATTAAATACATAAATAATAAATAACGAAAACATTTTTATATTTTTTTGATAGATTTTAAAATTATTTTTTCATAAAATCTTAATACAATTTATTTATTTGGGGTCACATAGTAAACCTGTTATGGAAACTTGTAACCACAAAACAAGTAACCATAAACATTCTCGTTGCCCGTATTTAGTTAGCTTTAAGATTTTTAAATATGGTGATGACCTCTTCGTCAGGTTAGTGTCCTACTATGCGATTTTAATTTTTCTTTTTTATTTATTTTTTTTTTTTTTTCTTCAACTCAAATAATTGAATGATGATTTTGGGGAACTGGATAATTTGGGTTATAAAGTAGTTTCAAAAATTCACAATTATAGCTAATAATAGGTTTGTGCTATTCTCATTTTGGGAGACCACACCTTCAGGGACCTAGGCGCGGTAAAGGTGGAATCTTCAGAGGATTATCTGTACGATAAGCGGAAATGACATTTTACAAGCTTGCCACCCGTACAAATTTTCTTATTACAAATCACAAGTTATACGCCTAACTTACACACTACGAGGGTCATTTGAAAAGTCCGTGCAAAGTCAGAGAGATAGCACCACTGGCGCGTATCGAGGTTATGTTTAGTTAGTAGCATCTCTTGGAAGAACACACACCAAGTTTCAGCCAGATCGGTCTATTTCTTTGTGTTTGGCATTCGTTTGAATCGAGGAAGTCGAGTGATTTTCAAAAAATGGACGAAAAAGAATTTCGTGTGTTGATTAAACACTACTTTATGAAAGGCAAAACGCCTCAGGAGACTAAAGAGAAGCTTGATAAACATTATGGTAACTCTGCACCTTCGATTAGAACAGTTTATAAGTGGTTTCAAAATTTTCGGAGTGGCCATATGGGCACAAGTGACGCTGAACGTTCTGGACGCCCTGTTGAGGTTACTACTCCAGAAATCATTGATAAAATCCATGATATGGTTATGGATGACAGAAGAGTGAAGGTGCGTGAGATTGCTAGTGCTGTGAGCATCTCGAATGAACGGGTACATAATATTTTGCATCAACATTTGGACATGAAAAAGCTATCCGCAAGATGGGTGCCGCGATTGCTCACGCTTGACCAAAAAACGAAATCGTGTGAAGTGTTGCAAGGACAGGTTTGCAGCTGTTCCAGAAGAATCCGCAGGACTTTAAGCGTCGTTTCGTCACTGTGGATGAAACACATCACTACCCTCCTGAGACCAAAGAACAATCTAAACAATGGGTTACCAAGGGGGAATCTGCGCCAAAAAAGGCGAAGACCGTTCCTTCGGCCGGAAAGATTATGGCGACTGTCTTTTGGGATTCGAAAGGAATAATCCTCATCGACTATCTGGAAAAGGGTAAAACTATTACAGGTGCATATTATTCATCGTTATTGGACCGTTTGAAAACCGAGCTGCAAGAAAAACGCCCACGATTGGCCCACAAAAAAGTCCTTTTCCATCACGACAACGCACCAGCTCACACCTCAGCAGTTGTGGTCGCAAAATTAATGGAAATAGGTTTCCAACTCGTTTCACATCCCCCCTATTCTCCAGACTTGGCTCCCTCGGACTACTACTTGTTCCCCAATATGAAGAAATGGCTGGCGGGAAAAAGATTTTATTCAAACGAGGAGGTGATTGCAGAAACGAATGGCTATTTTTCAGACTTGGACAAATCCTATTATTCGGAAGGGATCAACAAATTAGAGCAGCGTTGGACGAAGTGTATAAGCCTAAAAGGAGACTATGTTGAAAAATAAAAAAAGTTTATCCCAAAAAATTAAGTAGTTTTTATTTTTGCACGGACTTTTCAAACGACCCTCGTACTTGTTTCGTATATCAAGTTGTTTTAATAACTAATGTAAGCAAACATCCGTTTGAGGCTGCCATTTCACTTAGTTGTCATCAACGTGAACGTAACCGATAAGGTTTTAGTTTAAAAACCGGAAGTGCTACGTAATGAATAATTTTTTTTTTGGTTTTCTCGATATTGGCTCCAACGATTTCCTTTGTGAACTTAATGTGTCCTCTGATTTTACGTATCTAGGTCTCTTTAACTTGTATTTGAAGCACACAATTGCCCCCACACACAATGTGATCCTGGAAAATGTGCTGGATAGATTCCCTCTAAAGTATTAATACTTTTTAATGTGAAATATGAATTTTTAAAGTTGGTAAAAATTAAATATGACTCGCACTTACCGGGGTTTAAGGAGAAATTAAAAAAACTTTCGCCAGAGTGCATTAGTGAGGAAGTCGTTCAATTAAGTCCTCTCTCCTCTTAAGCTTTGTTTTGTGAATTAATTAACAATTCTTTTTCTTTAAAAAAAAAACTAAGAATTTCCAGAAAATTATTCTTTCTCCAATTTTCTGAGCAAACATTAATGGAAAATTTTTATTTTTTCCTCCTCAGCTAAGAAAAGACTTTCAGTTAAATTGATGAACGGAATTGAATACAAAGACATGAACTCTGATCTTTCTTAAGTTCAGGAACTGTTCAGGGAATCCGGAATAATGAATTTTTTTTTGTTTTTATTGAGTTCCTGAAGGATGCCCTTTTTCTACACGCGCCTTCCTTTCAAAGTCTGTTGAATATTCAAATCGAGATAACAATGTAAATTAATTTATGTAGCGTTCCGGTTAAAGTTATGATTATCGTAGTATACTATAATCGATTTGTTAAAGACTGGGGATCAGGGATTCTTGTCATCATCATCTACGTGGGTGAATATTTGGTCCTTTATTGTTGTCATTATTCAGGTTTATAGTATTATCGATCATGAATTTTATATATTTTTTTTTTTTTTTGGTGAAGGAAGTAAGAGGGTTGTAACACGCATGCGCAAATATATATGTAATATATATACATCTGTGTGAATTACTGATACACAAATTGATAAAATGCTATAAGTTTTTACATTCTCCTACTAGATAAGAAGGAAGTACTTCGATCACTTCGATTTTTTTACCAGAAATACACTTTTCAAGTCGCTTTCATGCAGAAAAATGATTTTTAGAGAGTACCTCTCGTGCTTGTAAGGAATAACGCAAGCCTGAATAGAAAACCTCACAGGAAGTTAATAATTGATATTTCCCCAGTAACTTAAGCGATGAAAATCCACAAATCGGAAGTAAACCACTAATTTGGAACATTTTCCCAGTAAAACCCTGCAGGAATCGAGGTGGCGGTTAGTAACGCTTCCGTTAAAAGTGCTCTTTATTTCCTTTACTGCTAGTACGAGAGTTTATTGCAATCGTGCTGATTTTCAGTTTTTGTGTTTTACACAGGAAATACCCGATTTGAGATCCGCTAAGTTACAAAAAATTATAATTGTTTATTGTAAAATTGTCTGTGTGAATGTCCAATCTGTCCATCTGTACGTATGTGGCCATCATAACTGGAAAAAAGGGTAATCGCAGAAAATTTAATTGGATACTTTAAATCAGTGCCACCATGAGATTTGGTTACACAAGCTTTTGGGCAAAACCAGCCAACCGGATGTGGCTCACTTTAATTGCTTCTTCTTTTTTTTTGGCGATGTTCTTGAAAACGGATATAACAATTTTCTTTGAACGTCGCATCCATGTTGCAAGACCTGTTGATCTATATAACTTTTCTTTGAAATATTTTTTCCGAGGAAAATGCAGTTCTGGAGAAAAATACGGCTTCAATGTTTTCTGAGAAGTGTCATTGAAGTGAAATTAATAGCTTCGGCACTCCCTTAATAAATTCCAAAGTTGGAGAAAATGAGATTACAACTACATTTCATCATTTTCAGTTGCAAGGTTAAATTTATATTTTTCATTGCGGTAAAAGTAAGCCGAAGTGAATGTACGTATGACTAAATTAAGGATTCAAAAATTGGCGAGGAATCGGGTCCAAATAAACAACAACAACTCGTCTTTTTGCCAACGTAACGTTGATAACTTAAAGTTTTCTGTAACTCAAACAACCCGACTATCCGTCACATATCCGGTCCCGGTCATGACGGATAACCGAGCCTCGACTGTATTCATGAATGTAATATAACTAACATCAAATTTGTTCTATAATATTTTCCTTGAGCTAATAAGTTTGAAGTTCAGCTCCCTTTTTTTGCATGTGGCTCTTGATTTTTACAGATCTGTTCCAACGGTTAAGTTCAGAATCCCTCGGCTAAGTTCGGCGCTTTAAGTCCGCCAAGTTTTTCTTTTACACACTCCCCTAGCGAGTTAAACTCGCCTTAGCACTTTCTATGTACATACATACACACTTTCTCGAGGAAGTAATAAATCATAAACCAGATCCCTACTGAAGTTGTTCGCAAAAAATAAAGTAAAAAGAAAAAAATAAAGATATATAAAGTGTAACTCACTCGGGGACTATTTTTCACGCTTGCCGGCATGTCGCAGGTCTGTAAGTAATAAAGAGGGGACAAAAGGAGAGAGGACGTCCTAAATGATCGATAGAGTTGGCCAAGTCCCGCTCACTGGCTTGCCCATCTTTATAACTTAAAAACTTGAATTTGCCGATGAGAAAATGAGCTCAAAGAGAAATTCTCTTTTCTCAGTTTTAAATTTTATAACGACTCTTTCCTCCCCCCATTTTCTCTAAATAGGAAGTCTGGCGCTCTATCAATTTCTCGATATTGAATATTCGCCGGAAATAAAGGTTTTAAAATCCTTTGAGACCGGAATATCTCAATTAAAACTGTCCGGTAGGACATTTGTATAAGGATTTATCGTGAAAAAGTGCACGTTGCAAAAAGCGTAACGTTGAAAAACACCCAACTTTCGACAATTTTTTTCTCTTTTTCTATAAAAAGATAAAATTCCCAAATTTTCTTTAAATTATAGGGCAAATCCTCCTTTATGACTGTAATTTTTTTGCAACAACCCAGATCTTATAGATTTTGCGAAAAAAAAGTTGCTGTCTAGGTGCTTATCACTAGAATATCACTCACTCTCCATTCTTACTTATACGAGGGTCGTTTGAAAAGTCCGTGCAAAAATAAAAACTACTTAATTTTTTGGGGTAAACCTTTTTTATTTTTCAACATAGTCTCCTTTTAGGCTTATACACTTCGTCCAACGCTGCTCTAGTTTGTTGATCCCTTCCGAATAATAGGATTTGTCCAAGTCTGAAAAATAGCCATTCGTTTCTGCAATCACCTCCTCGTTTGAATAAAATCTTTTTCCCGCCAGCCATTTCTTCATATTGGGGAACAAATAGTAGTCCGAGGGAGCTAAGTCTGGAGAATAGGGGGGATGTGAAACGAGTTGGAACCCTATTTCCATTAATTTTGCGACCACAACTGCTGATGTGTGAGCTGGTGCGTTGTCGTGATGGAAAAGGACTTTTTTGTGGGCCAATCGTGGGCGTTTTTCTTGCAGCTCGGTTTTCAAACGGTCCAATAACGATGAATAATATGCACCTGTAATAGTTTTACCCTTTTCCAGATAGTCGATGAGGATTATTCCTTGCGAATCCCAAAAGACAGTCGTCATAATCTTTCCGGCCGAAGGAACGGTCTTCGCCTTTTTTGGCGCAGATTCTCCCTTGGTAACCCATTGTTTAGATTGTTCTTTGGTCTCAGGAGTGTAGTGATGTATCCATGTTTCATCCACAGTGACGAAACGACGCTTAAAGTCCTGCGGATTCTTCTGGAACAGCTGCAACCCGTCCTTGCAACACTTCACACGATTTCGTTTTTGGTCAAGCGTGAGTAATCGCGGCACCCATCTTGCGGATAGCTTTGTCATGTCCAAATGTTGATGCAAAATATTATGTACCCGTTCATTCGAGATGCCCACAGCACTAGCAATCTCACGCACCTTCACTCTTCTGTCATCCATCACCATATCATGGATTTTATCAATGATTTCTGGAGTAGTAACCTCAACAGGGCGTCCAGAACGTTCAGCGTCACTTGTGCCCATATGGCCACTCCGAAAATTTTGAAAACACTTATAAACTGTTCTAATCGAAGGTTCAGAGTCACCATAATGTTTATCAAGCTTCTCTTTAGTCTCCTGAGGCGTTTTGCCTTTCATAAAGTAGTGTTTAATCAACACACGAAATTCTTTTTCGTCCATTTTTTGAAAATCACTCGACTTCCTCGATTCGAACGAATGCCAAACACAAAGAAATAGACCGATCTGGCTGAAACTTGGTGTGTGTTCTTCCAAGAGATGCTACTAACTAAACATAACCTCGATACGCGCCAGTGGTGCTATCTCTCTGACTTTGCACGGACTTTTCAAACGACCCTCGTAAATACATTCGCTTCACACATTCATCCCTCTACTATTTACATAAAGTACAACTAATGGATGGATCAGTACTCTATATTCCTGCCATCCTTATAGCTTAACCGAAATTAAAATCACGTAATCTTTCTCTAATCATTTTCTTCCATTCATTCTAATCGGCTATAACTTTTAAATACATTCATATTTCTGAGCTAGCTCTGCTACAGATTTAAGCACATAGATGTTGGTGGAGAATATTACGTCTTCGTAGCGATAGGGTGCATCTAAATACCTGTATGAGTCGACAAACATTCGTTTCCTTTCTACTACATATCATTATTATATGTTTCAAATCCTTCTCCTCATTGCAATCTACGCAAAGAGGAGAGGACCTTTTGTTGATCCTTTGAAGATACGATCCACACACCGCGTGGTTCGCTCTTACGCCTGCTTATTGTCGTGACAATCCATTTATTAATGACAGTTCCCTTCTTTTTTGTAAGCAACGTATTTATTAGGCTAGCAGAAGATCCTGCCTGGTATTTCCCTGCTTGGTTCCCGAAGAGCGGGTTAAGCTCAAAGAAGGCAGACTCTCTTTTATTTCCGGTGAGCTGCATCCCCTCTAATATCGTGGGCAATATCAACAATTTGTAGCCATCCTGCTCAGCTCGCGGAACAGTTCCTTGAAAACAAGACTGACGTCTATACCTTTAATGCAGTAATTCGTTACAATCATACTGGAGACAGATTTCACAGAATTTAGAGAAAAGAATATAGGTAATAACATTAGAGAGATTTGAACTCATTTGAAAATCAATTAGAGATTGTGTACACAATTAAAGATTCTAAAATCAATTATATAATGACGTAAAAACTTGATCAAGAAAGCAGCAGTAACAGCTGCTATTACAGTTACCTGTGATGTAACCACAACTGGGTACTATAACCTTCACATTGATCTTCAGCCTCTAACCATGCCACGCCAATACAGTTATACGAGTTCAAAACATTGAGAAGGTGAAAAAATAAGGCTACCATGTAACGACATATATATCTATTAAAGTCTATAAAATATGCGCAAACGGAAGCTATGTGAATTTACGACAATATTGGAGTTAAGTAGGTTTTAGGCCAAAATAATTAATTAAAATTAAATCGTGGTGACGCGCCGTGTTATTTATTTTTTATTTTTAATGCCAGATTTATATTTTAATTAGAATGGAGAAAACTTGTAGAGTGTTTGAAAATATTTTGATAGTTTTGTCATTTAGGGCAGTGGCCATATTGTGAGGTTTGTGGCGAAGGGGAGGGGGCAGGCCCGGTATATCGTGACGGGTGTTACAAATACCGACTTGGCACATGATAATAGTTCGCTCTGGCATTTAGTACAGTCGGACGTGTATATCTGATTGGGAATACGAGCACTCCTTCCCATTCTGATCACACTCGCTGGCCTCCTTCAATCTCTCCAGTACGTGTCTTCCTGTCCATCTATAGGCCCCTTCCTCATCCAGGACGCCAGTAATACCGCAATACACATTTTACCATTCTTCCACAGCCCTTTCTTAGTTCTCCTCCCACCCTACCCATTTCTTATTTTAATGTATTCCACACTCCTAATAGTCATCCTGGCTTCCAGTCTTACTCCTTATCTTCATTTCCTTTATACTCCTAATTCGTTTCCTCTTACTTGCTCTTTTTTAAGCAGAGCGATCAAGTTGAAATTTAAGGAGTTAAGTTTAAATTCTTTTATTTGAGCTTTTTGATTGTGAAAAATTACATTATAATAATAATAATAATAATTAATTATTATTATTATTATTATTATTATTATTATTTTTATTTTTTTTTTTTTATTTTTTTTTTTTTTTTGGCGCATCAACAGCTGAGGTTATTAGCGCCCGGAGCTTTTTCGAGTGCACTGCCGGCCTCCGGACAGTGTTCTCTCGTTACAGACAACACTGTCCATCACCGGACAGTGAGCTGTAAGAAGCTCCTAGGAAGAGAAAATTATTATTATTATTATTATTATTATTATTATTTCATTTCTGACTCCTTATTAGGGAAATCACAACCCCTTATCTAAATTACATAATCTATCTCTCGGAGTTAAAAACTAAATCCAAATAATAACGGGCTGCACGCGGCGATTGGCTGTATTGATCTGCTTAATGGGCAGCACTCAGGAACTTTCGAACGATACGGACCGTATCTAAGAGGACTACCTTCTGCGCCTCTACAACCAGTTCAGTGGATAGGCCCAACTCATTGACAGCAGTCACCGTTGTTCTGGGCACGAGGCCACTCGTGGAAAGTATTATAGGCGCAATCGTCGTTTTGTCCAGGTTGTACATTTCTCTTAGTTGGAAACTAAGGTCCTGGTACTTCCGGATCTTTTCGCCCCTACTTTTCTACATGTTATCATCATTGGGTATGGCGATATCGACGATATGTGCCACTCTACCCTTCCTATCCATAACTAGTATGTCCGGCTTGTTGTTAACAACACTCCTATCCGTTACTATCTGAGTGTCCCAATATACTTTTGTGTGCGCATTCTGCAGCAGCGTCGGCGGGTTATATTTATAATATGGCACTTCTGTCTTCAGCAGCCCAAACTTTGAGCAAAGTGCTTTATGGATAATTTTAGCCACATTATTTTGCCTGAAAAGGTACTCCTTCGACGCAAGTACTGAACATCCTGAAACTATGTGCTGTATGCTTTCCGAAGTGGAGTTGCACATTCTCCATTTATCGTGCACTAGACTTTCCCCTAGAACCCATCTTCGGTACGCCTTCGTAGCTATCAACTGGTCCTGCATCGCCATTACGAACCCTTCCGTCTCAGGGAATAGATGGCCTTTTGTGAGCCATTGACACGAGGCTAAGCTATCAGTTCCTTCTGCAGTAAGAAGGGCATAATACCTGCACATGTAGCTGCTTTTGGCCCCATTCATTCTTCATATCCCTCTCTAACCGCACTACGTTTCCTGGCTCACGCAAATTCAAGGCTGTGAAGCCTTTATATAGAGCCTTATTATTATTATTATTATTATTATTATTATTATTATTATTATTATTTCATTTCTGACTCCTTATTAGGGAAATCATCCGTTACTATCTGAGTGTCCCAATATACTTTTGTGTGCGCATTCTGCAGCAGCGTCGGCGGGTTATATTTATAATATGGCACTTCTGTCTTCAGCAGCCCAAACTTTGAGCAAAGTGATTTATGGATAATTTTAGCCACACTATTTTGCCTGAAAAGGTACTCCTTCGGCGCAAGTACTGAACATCCTGAAACTATGTGCTGTATGCTTTCCGAAGTGGAGTTGCACATTCTGCATTTATCGTGCACTAGACTTTCCCCTAGAACCCATCTTCGGTACGCCTTCGTAGCTATCAACTGGTCCTGCATCGCCATTACGAACCCTTCCGTCTCAGGGAATAGATGGCCTTTTGGGAGCCATTGGCACGAGGCTAAGCTATCAGTTCCTTCTGCAGTAAGAAGGGCATAATACCTGCACATGTAGCTGCTTTTGGCCCCATTCATTCTTCATATCCCTCTCTAACCGCCCTACGTTATTTCCTGGCTCACGCAAATTCAAGGCTGTGAAGCCTTTATCTAGAGACTTATTATTATTATTATTATTATTATTATTTATCCTTCGCCCTAACTTGGTGCATAGGGTATAAACCAAAGTTATAATACCGGCAACTTATAGAATTCTGGAGCGGTTTTAGAGATGTCCGTCGCTTAATAAGTGGCTGGAGGTGTCCGAAAGTTTGCTGTGACTGTCTTAATTTCAGTGTGATTAACCTGGTGTCCAAGGTTAGTCTCGTGTCGAGTTCCAAGATATTTTTGAAGGTTTCACATCTACCCATTTTAAGTCACCATTGTTAATTTTTTATAGTAACAATTAAATATAGTCCATGAAACCAAAAAGTAGTTTTGGCCTGTGCCTTCTGCACATTTATTACTAGTTTCCATTTGCGGGAACCAGCCCGTTAGGATGGTCACCAATGATGTTCGCATGCCATGTACTCGTATTAAGATGTTTAAATCGTGATAGCAAATAGTTTCTGCGTAAGTTAGCGAGTTTGCCATGTCATGAAAGCCAAGTTTGGACAAGTTCTCAGATGGTTGATTGTCCTATGCTCAACTAATTCACGCTAAAAGACAATTAGAGCTGCACCTATGTTAAAGAGGAGTAGTTGACGGAAATGATGTGAAATTGGTGACGAAGTCCTTTCCCTTTTTGAGAGTTTTCTTTTTGGGAAAGCCACTTCGTCAACTTCCCTTCTGCCTTCGTCTGCAAAATCTCTTCTCCATCACCCCCTACCAATAACTCTTCTCTTTTACCTCAACTTCCTGCAGATACAATGTGTGGCTATTAAATAACGAGACTATTGCTCTAAAACATTTTATTTTAAATTTATACATATCTAGTTATTATCACCTTCAATATACACCACTCCTTTGTCCCTACAACGCTCCATGCGAATTTACCATTGTTCGAAACCGACGCTGGAAGTCTTTTTCTGTGAGCTCCTGCATGACGCTTGCCGTTTTTTCTTTCACAGCTTCAACGGACTGAAATCGTGTTCCGTTTAATGCAGATTTGATTTTGGGGAACAGATAAAAGTCACATGGAGGTTCCAGGTCAGACGAATAAGGCGGATGGCCTAAAACTGGGATGTTGTACTTGGCTAGAAACGTCTTGTGACAGATAATTCAGTGTGAGCCGGCGCGTTGTCTTGATGGAGAACCCTGTGACTTGTTCTTCCACAAATCGGGTCGTTTTTTTCCTTACTCTTTCACCAGAGTTGAGCAAGCACCTCACCGGTAGTAATGTTGATTAATTTTTATCGATATTTTCATCCGTTTTGGACGTGGAAGGGCGCGACCCGGGCGGTCATCATCTCCGACGTCTTCTCGGCGGCCATCTTGGAAACGCTTGAACCATTCAAAAATTTGCGCACGTGATAAACATTCATCGCCCGTAAACTTCTTTTCAATAAAAGATAAGTTTCAGTAGCGGTTTTACCCAGTTTCATGTGAAATTTCACGACAATTCGTTGCTCTACAACATGTGTAGTAACGAAACTAACACCTCTTACACAAACACGTCAGGTTCCGGTCAGATAGATTTCTCTACAAAAAACACGTGAGACGCCGGCAATCGAAAGAGAAGGTTTTACGCTGCTGCACAGCTGTATCGGTCGTTAGGATTTGGCGCATGCATAGTTCACTTCTGTAGCAGCATCAGTCTCGTTATTTAATAGCCACATCTCGTAGGTGACACAGATTGTTTTCGGAATGCGGTAGATTACTTGCTTCCTACGCCAATCTTAGCACTCGATAACTCCCCCATCTGTAGTAATATTTCGCTTTGAGCCAAGGATCTGCTCCCTTAAATTTTTCAGGTGAATAAATACTTATTTAAATTTAAAACGAAGAAAAACTGACTTTTAGAGACAGTGAGAATTGAGAATTGTCTAAGTTTTATCTGGGATAAATATATTAATTTTAAAACCTAGTGGCATTTTAAACGTACAAATACATTAGAGATACCATACATTTTTAGAACACCATATTTTGAGAATGAACACCTTGTTTACGTACCTCAAATTCTAATTTTGATTTTCTAAAAGTAAAAGAAGATACAGTAAAGTTATTCGAGCAAAACTGTCATCACACATTAACTAAATACTGGTGGGAATTTTTTTTTTTATTTTGTCGACAACTTTGTGAAAAAATATAATAAATAAGTGATAATTTAAAAGAGAGAATGTTGAAGTGTAGATAGATCTTAAAATTTATCGAGCATACGACAAAAATGAGCCTCTTCAGCGATAATAATAATAATAAAACAAGGAACAAAAAACTGCTCGAGAACTTCAATAAATCACTAACAATGTTGTTTTTTAAATATTCACATTGGGGGGGGGCTCCAGATTATTCTCTTGCTTCTTTTTATTCTCTTATTCGTCACATTTAAAGTGTATCTTTTTTCTTATACCCAAAAAAAAAATGACTTCAATGACCCAAATTAACTGGGGTTTTGTTGACTTTTCTAAAAAAGATGCTAAAATACAAATTTCTGGAGCAAAAAAATCGAGAAAAGAAGGGCAAAAATAAAGAGCCCTAGTCCAGCCAGCTTCCGGCCTTTAGGGTGTTCGCTTTCTCTATTGTTTGCACGCGTACATTCTGAACACTAGGAACGTGAACAGCAAGCAGTCTGTCTGTCAGTCGGTCTCCCTCTCTACACACTTGACACGGGACTCTTAATAATATATTCCCCGGACACTATCCTTACCCCCTAGTTACGTACGTTAAAAAATATCTCTCACCCAATCCTATTCAATTTATTTACCCAAACATTCAACGGCTCTTCCTCCTTCCTCTTTAACTTAGTTCTTCGTAAATTGTGTCACTTCCTGTTTGTACGTATTAATAATGGAAATAAAAATGTTTTGGGTTACGGGTGATTAGGCCTCCTGAATGCTGAATAGTTTTTGATGTCCTGCTTCTTGGGTCCTAATACTTTACATATTCGATGACTTATTAGTTACCGAAGGGGCTGGTATAATAGTCGCATGTCCGTCCATCTCTTACCACAATTCTCCTCTTTTTTTCTTTAAAATCCCAATTTTTTTACTAAAAGTTTCATGAAAATGGAAGGACTATTTTGGGAAGGGAGATATCCCTGATTATTCCTGGAAAAATTTCTTAAACAAAAGTAATTGGCTTTAGTGTGAGTTTTTTTTTTTTTTTGGCGTTTATTTGTGCTACAATCAGCGCGTTAGCGCTATAAATAACAATGGTAACAGAGTAACAAATGAAGCAAACGATTGTTGAAGTTACTCCAGTGGTAACACTCCCAAATATTGGACTATTAGTCCACTCTCTTCACTTGAAAGATCACGAAGCCGCACTGTCTCTTAAGGCGTCTTCTCCCCGGGTTATCAGGAAAGAGTTCTTGAAGAAAGATTTTGGAGCTAGAGGATTTTGTATGAGATTGCAGGCTGAATTGGAGTTTTCTGTATCGTGTTTTCAGCTACTTGGGTGACAAAAGTTATGTTTGTATAGTCCAGGTTGGGAGACATAAAATGGAGCGTTTACAATAGTTCGTAGTATTTTAGATGGAAGGAGATTGAATCCTTTGAAGATTGGAGTGTTTGGTTGAACCCCAGATAAGCCCAGATAGGTTTTAAAATTGAAGTATAAATCAGTCTTTTGTTGCCCAGAGAGAGTTTTTGTCTATCATCTAAGAGTCTTTTAAGTAGTCGATAACGTCTTTTTAGTTCCGTTCTTTTAAGTCTGGTGTAGAGGTTTTTAGTGTGAGACATGGAACAGATGAGGAATAACTGGGAAAAATTTAAAATTAATTTTTTAAGAAAGTAGATCAGCCTACTGAAATCAATCCCTCGTGGAGATCCCGATTTCGAATCCAGCAGCTGGGGCCCTTAGATTTTTTTTCTTAGGAGCTTCTTACAGCTCTATTTCCGGTGGTAAACTTTTACAAAAATTTAAAAAATCATTAAAATAAAGCGTGTGCAAAGATTTAGAAAGTTTTATGCGAAAGATGAATATAAATTTAAAGATTATTTAGTGCTACAGTAAAACCCTTATCACTTTTTTAATACGATTCTCCAGGATAACTATATTTGTATATATAAAAAAGGAAGAATTGTACCAGTATCTCGGTCTTGATGTGCGGAAGTGTTTGCAAGAATGGTTTGGTAAAGTGAGTGGATGGACAATCTATGCAATAGACGTTGTCAATAGTCTTCGCTGGACAATGGAAGAAGGTGGTCTTTGGTATCATCTCCAGCGCGACCAGAATTACCCCCCCACTTCCTCTTCTATCACTGTTTGGCACCTTCCTCTTCTATTCTAGTGCATACAGGCGCCAGTCTCAATATCACGTCGTCATCTCTCCGTATACAGGTCTCCAGCCGACGGGCGTTTCACAGTCACCACAGTCGATTGTCAGATGATTAATTACGCCTCCAGGCGATCATCATCTCTTTTTCATATTATCTCCACTCTACCAATTCCCTTTCTAGATTATCCAGCCTCCAATTTCTACTCTCGAATATAAGACTAGAGGGGGGGGGTGTTTCTTTTTTGGTCAGGAGCATTTGAACCGTGTCCTCTCCCCGCGCCCCCTTAATACACCGCCTGGGCAGTAACATAGTTCTATTTAAAGTTTCTAAGGATGTTTTGTTGATAGCGGCTCATCAAGCCAACTGTTGGTTCGAATCTGGATGTTCCTGTGAGATATATCAGTATCTTCTGTGTACACTTAACTCTTACTCCTCCTATAGTAAGTACCATACTCTAGTATCTCGCAAATCAGTACCACACTCTCAATCGCATCGTATTTAGTATTCATTTAGAATCATATAGTTCCTCCAGAGATGTTTATTTTAAAGGAAATGACGTTGGATTTGGTGCAGTTTGTGTTCCCAGTTATAGAAGTGTTGTTATATTGTAAGACATACATGTATTGTTGGTTAGTGGGTTCGATTCCCGGTCTCTGGGCCTTGGATTTTATTTAATGGTTAATAAAAGAAATTTACAGTAAAGTATGTTTGCTATTCGCCTCCGACCGACAACTAATTGGTAGTTGGACGTAAAGCCCGCCTAAAAAAATAGTCAATTACTTTTTATATTGTAAGACATATCTCTTTG
Organism: Rhodnius prolixus; assembly: GCF_049639745.1. Classification (NCBI taxonomy): domain Eukaryota; kingdom Metazoa; phylum Arthropoda; class Insecta; order Hemiptera; family Reduviidae; genus Rhodnius; species Rhodnius prolixus. Next base: position 5,455,253 of record NW_027411593.1, on the reverse strand, counting down.
AAACAGTTTTCTAATTATTTTTCACTAAGATCATCGTTATTGCTAAAAACAACCTCATGCATTCTATAAGGACACTGCCTTGTAGATATCACAACTTTGGAAAAAAAATCATAGCCGTTACTTCCGGAAAGCTAGATTTTTGTATCCACATGCACGTTAAGAACTGAATAGTTTAAAATATCCAAAACAGTGTTTTAAAAAACAAAAATAAAAAAAACTTAAGTCTGGGAATTTGAAGAATCAGTCGGTGTAGTAAAAGAAATTAAATATCAAGAAGCAGTGCCAACTGCTTTAGAAAGGGTAGACATAGGGGTGGGGAAGGTCTCGGTACATTTGCAGCGCTGCTTGTTGCCAGAATGTGAAAAACAAAACTTAAAATAATAACGGCAGAAAAAATAAAAAAATACTTATACAGAAAAACAAACGCTCTGACTTAGCGGGAAGTTAAAAAAAAAAAAAAAAAAAAAAAAAAAAAAAGGTGGTCCAGCAGAGATGGGATGCTTTTAAAAATTCTAGAAGAGTGATCATTTCTGGGTTGCTTTGGTCGGCGATACTCTCTACACTTTTATAAAATGGTGATATAAATTTCAAATGGAGGTAAAACATTGTCTACCTCGCACACGCTACTAGATATATATAAAAAATACCAATGTAAAAGAGAAGATTTATACATCGGCTTTTGTTGGGTTATTTTAATTGCGTCTCCGTTATGACACAGTGTTTGGTTGTGTGAAAACAGACGTACGCACGGACAGTGTGTAGGAGAGAGAGGCGAGATTGAGCGAGATGGTGCGTGAAAGAGACTAAATTAGACTGGAGCCTGATTTAGTCATCACTGAACCTGACCCGATTTGACGGAAGTGAATAATTACCCCAGTTTCCCCTGTAAAAATATCGCAAACTTCAAAAAAAAAAAAAAAAATCAATTCCAAAAAACGTTCGTCTTTTTCTATTTCCTGTTCCGCCTCTATTAAGCAGCTAATTATGTAATAAGATATTGTGAACTTGATAAAACAATACAAAAAATACAAGCCAATCATTTAGGGTGGATTTTAATTATTAATTAACCAGTTATTTATAGGGTACATTATGCCAAAACGTTTTTTGCGAACAAGAGATTCCATTATTTACTCGGACAACTTTACTCAAAAAAAAAAACAATACAAAGGCTATTAATCTAATTTAAAAAATTTGCTCTCAGACTAGTGAGCAAACATATTTATTTGATTTTTTTTTTTTTTTAAATTTAATATTATACTTTGTAGAAATAAAAAAACAAAAAGTAGTTCTGTAATTTTACGCGGACCGAGAGATCAAGGCTGCCAAAAGTTTTCGTTTTTATGCAAAATAAAAAAATAGTCTGCGTAATTTTTCAAAGGTTAGTCACAGTAAACATTTTTGGCATTAGATCTCTATCAAGTAAAACCTTTACGAAAGAAAAATAGATAAATAAACCCAAAAAAAAAGACGTATCCAAGTATTATTAAATTGTTTAGCCACATTTAGCATGCAAATAAATTACAATTAATGTGCAATATTTGTTCATAATGTTTCCAAGCGGAGATCACAAGATCGAAACCAGCGGTTGGCCCTTAAATTTTTTTTCTCTCTCTCTCTTTTCTCTTCCTAAGAGCTTCTTACAGCTCACTGTCCAACAAAGATGGGCTGAGCTGTCTGTAATGAGAGAACACTGTCCACAAGCTGACATTGCTCTGGAAAAAAATAGGCCAATCATTTCAGCGGATCTCGGATGTTCGCGCATTGAATTGGGAAAAAAGAAAATAATAATAATAATAATCATGTTTTTCGGTGCCCCCTTTTATACTATTCGATTAAAAATTAAGCTGAGTGTGTCCGGAATCAGTATAGGATCCGATCATCGATATTATCTAGCACTACTGATCAATTTATTGGCAGAAGTTTGAAATAAATTGTAGATACAGTCGGAGCCTCCCATAAAGGGGCCACTCTCACTAGCGGCCACCTCCATTTACGGGCCAGTTTTCCGGATTTCCCCGTTTTACCACTAAAATACACTTTCTGTATAAAAGAACCTCCGTCTAACGATCACTCTACATAGCGACCGCGGACAATCGATTTTCAGGGAACGGACTAAATGTTTCACCTCCCACCAACGACCACCTTATTATTAAAAAAGTTCGTTTGAAGCGGTGATATAAAAGTAATTATCCCCTCTCAAGTTTTCTGTTTTTTTTTTCCTGGTTTTTCCTAAAGTTTCCTATATAAGCTCCATACATCTTGTACCACTTTTAATCTCATTTTTCAATATCACTTTTGACGTACAATATTATTTTTTCCGATATGTCTCTCTCAAACGAAAGTGGGTTTAACTCTAGAAGAGAAAATAAATGTGTTGGAAGATTTTGCAAAAACTAAATCCCAGCCATCGTCAACTTGCCGAAAGGTTTGTTCTATTTCAGAAATAGTTCTGAATAAATGTGATGATTATTATAAAAATTATTAATTAAGTCAATAATATGTAGTTCTTTTGATAAAGCTTTTGGTTAATTAAGAAAAAATAGCTAAATAATTATGCAATTATGAACGTTTTTAAATCTATTAATAATAAACCATTTTTAAATAGATGTTTGAAAAAAAAAAACCATATTTTTCATAATGAAACTTGCCTACACTCCTTCTAACGGCCACCTCCAAACAGCGGCCACTTTGCTTTCCCCCGCCAGTGTCCGTTATAGAGAGAGTCGACTGTATTTAGGTGATCGTCAAAAAAAAAAAAAACCTTTCAGTCAAGTGGTACTTCCGTTCAATGATTAATCCGCTAATTTTCTATTGGATCCTAAAAAAAAAAACACACACGATACTCAGTCGATTCCAAAATACGTATTTCCGGTGTGAATTTCATTTCGAAAATTTGTGAAACAATCACAATTTCCTCTCTTTTTTTTTGAGGAATTAGGGAGAGTATTTTTAAAAAAATAAGAGTTTCCACATTACTTAGTTGCCCCTCTTCCCTCTCCACCAAAAAAAAACCGAGCGTTTTATTATTTTTTATATTTTAGTTTCCATAAAAAATGATAAAAGGACAATGGTAGTATAGGAAATTAACGGACAGTTATGAGTTATATTAGACAGTGTTATGATAAGTGGTTATGGGAAGCGTAACGGAAGAAGAATACACTCGACGACAGGCTGAGTGTGCACAAGAAAAAAGATGCAAAAAGAGAAGTTCAAAAAAACAGAATCAAAAAGAGAAACGAGAAAAAAAGGTACAAAAAGAGGGAAATTACAAGCATCACCTTGCACTTGGCTGGATTCGCCTTTTAACCTGTCCTTCTCTATTGAGATATGAACTGATCAATTTGATGCCGATTACAAAGAGAAAGAAAGAAACCCCCGAAGATGAGGCATAAAAGGGAAGTCTTGAGATGAACTGTTGAAACTAGCTGCATCAGTGTACACCAGGGAGATAATACAATGGGGCATCTCTATTCCCGCCGCAATATAATAACTGGAACTGGGGTAATAAGGGGGTACTGGGTTGTTTTCTTTTTCTTAAAGTAGGTAAAAAACTGGGGGTATAATTCAACTGGCTGAGGGAACAAAAAGCAAAAAAAGTATTGAGTGAAATAGACGGGGGACCCCAGCAATCGAACCTATCATCCTCTTCACAGGCAGAGAAATCTTCCTAGATCCCCCGCTGAGCTGGGGTCCCTCAACAGTACGGGGTGGGGTGGTTTCCTTTTTTTTTCTTGGACCCCCTCAAAAAACTATACTACCAATACAGGACTACTTGTGGAAGAAGTGTGTGAACCTGAAGTAAGGACGTCAGAAAGCCCTCGGTTACAGCGTGAACTTTATTTTTTTTAAGAATCAATGTGTTTTTTTTCTTTTTCACAATTTAAAAAAAAACATAAAATAATAAGGAATCTCCCTGGCTAAAGAAGGGGAGACAGAGAAATGAAAAGAGAGGTGAACCTTTAGGGTTAAACGATGCCAAATGAGAGTCGATTTAGCAGAAAGAAAAGCGGACCTGCATTACGGTTGTTTGATTTCCTTCACTCTCTCTCATTTTTACCTTTTAAGGAAGTTTAACTTGATGCGGCAAGAGTTCAACGATGCGATCAACCGCTGGATGTGGAGGAATTAAAGTAGGAAGGGGCGGAAAAAAAAGATTGAAGAATATCGTTACGTTACCTTTTCTTTTTATTTACTTTTTATTATTCTTGTCAAGATTTTGGCGCATCAGGCTGAAACTTGAGAATGTAAACATTAAAGGAGAAGATAAACCCGTGAGAAAGGGTGTAATTGGAGGGAATTTATTTTTTAAGATGAATTTGAGAATAAAAAAGTAAAAGTAAAGTAAATGGCTATTTTTTCAGGCAGGATTTACGTCCAACTATCAAATTTGGTGTCACGGACGGAGGCGATTAGCTAACTATACTTTACTGTAAATTTCTCATATAAATCATTGGGAATATAGACTAGTACCGCAATACATCTTAGCTGTGCGGGTCTAGCCTATAACCGCTCCGCTATCGTGGCGATTAGCTAACTATACTTTACTGTAAATTTCTCATATAAATCATTGGGAATATAGACTAGTACCGCAATACATCTTAGCTGTGCGGGTCTAGCCTATAGCCGCTCCGCTATCGTGGCGATTAGCTAACTATACTTTACTGTTAATTTCTCATATAAACCATTTGGGAATATAGACTCGTACCGCAATACATCTTAGCTTTGCGGGTCTAGCCTATAACCGCTCGGCTATCGTGGCGATTAGCTAACTATACTTTACTGTAAATTGCTCATATAAACCATTAAATAAAATCCGAGGCCTAAGACCGGGAATCGAACCCAGTACCACAATACATAATATCTTCACAGAATTTGAGTCTAGCCTATAACCGCTCGGCTATCGTGGCGATTAGCTAACTATACTTTACTGTAAATTGCTCATATAAACCATTAAATAAAATCCGAGGCCTAAGACCGGGAATCGAACCCAGTACCACAATACATAATATCTTCACAGAATTTGAGAATATTCTTCGTGAATTTAGATTAATAACAATGATAATAACTGACGACATTCAAATAGCTGACGTAGTTGTTCCAGTAGTACACACAAGAAACCAGTAGTGTACAATTAGAAAGCAACAGAAATCTTGTACTATAAGGTTTGAAGGAAGTGCAAAAAAAATACTGAACACAGTTGAATCTAAACATCTCACAGCATCAGAGTGTGGCCCTCAACGTTACCTTCTCTTTCTCGCCTATAAGAGCCTGGATAGTAATCAGGTTTTCGCAGAGTGAACACCTCTCTAGGAGCATCTTCCTAGGACTTCACTGAAGATCTGGGTCAGAACAGCTGCAGGTACCTTCTAGGAGCTGTTGTAGGAGAATGATTATTGCTAACTACTCGCACTTTTCTGGAGAATTTAGTTAAATTACCTGGGCGTTTGGGGTGGCTGTAGTCTCGAGTAGAAAGGTCTAGAAAGATCTATTTAAAGGTCTAGAAAGGTCATAGAGCTGTACGTCCTATTATGTGCAATTATATCCACATACAAGCTTCTTCAGGATGCTCTAGATGTTCCTGATGTCGAGAGAACTTCCAAACAAACTGGGCTCGTGAAGATCAGGAAATTTAGAAAGCTCTAAAACAAGGTCCAAGACAAATACTACTTAGAAACTTGTTTGAATTATAAGCATCTTAATCTTATTTATCTCAAACAATAATCTGTTGATTCTTCTAGCCGTTATGGTCTTTTTTGGAGGGGGAGAAAAGCTCAAGGCGATGATCATAATGATTACGGAAATTAAAGCTCCACAGGTGGGTTAAAAATAGGTGACCAAAAAACAGCATAAAGTACCGGTTCTTCAGTAAAGATCCCTGTTCAAAGTCGTTTCCAGCAATGTACTGGTCAAAATAAAGACGAACAGATAACGGAAGTAAAGCTCTGAGCTGAAACCTTAACACTAGATTTTCTCTACTGGGATGACCATTTTTCAGTCCCACTCTTAAAGTTGTAGACACATTATTTAGCTGAAAAAAAATCGTCGCAAAAACTAACGGTTTGTTGAAATTACCCTTTGGTTACAAAATTTTAGAATTTATATAGTGCTAAGTTGTTAATAGATTAGGTTTTATTTCGCTGGCAGTTTCAGTTTGAAATATCTTGAAGCATGTTTTTAAATTTCTAAGCAAACTGTTCAAGCACGTAAGGTGAATTCAAAAATTGTAAATTTAAAAAAAACATTTACGTGCAAACAATCAAAATGACTAAACAATTCTTTTGATTTGTTTTTTGTGGGGCCCCCCAGACATTTTAGCTAGTAGCCCTGATATAGAATTTAGCACAGAAAACAGGCAAAAAAAACTATAAATAATGGCCACACCTATATTCCAAATTCTTCATCCAGTTTTAAATGTGAAACAACGATAAAATGCCAACAACTCTTTGAAAATAATAAATTCCCAATGATTTCACATTTAGGCAAACAAATAAAATAAAAAAAAAATGCAAAACAAATATATATATATATTTTTACTAAAAATCAACGATAATATTAATTACAAAAAGAGATTTTACATAAATATTCAATTCTAAAACTGACAGTTAAAAAATTGATTTACAAATTAGAGAGTTATGTTGTCATGAGTCACTTCTAAAAAAAAAAAAAAACTTTAAGCTTGGAAGATATATTCCAAATTAAGCGCAGCAAAAAACAAAATATTTAAGTTCGCAAACAAACAAAAGTGTAGTCTAGAATAAAGATAAGAAATTAACATAAATTTGTGAAAGCGGTTTCTTACTAAATTAAGAAAACTTAAGTTAAAAAAAAAAAAACTTAAAAAGTAGGCACTTTAGGTGTTAAGCCTAAAAGCTGAATGGTTAGTGGCGTGCTCCTTAAAGCTGAGGACATTTTGGGTTAATAAATTTAAGATTTTTTGGTCTGTAGATTTATTAAAAGTTTTTAATTGAGTGATATTTATAGATGAGTTAGTTATTCACTTGCAAGTAATGAATAAAAAATAATACTGATCCAAAAGGGAAGGGATTAGCTATGAGGTTAGCATACTGGACTCCCACGCGGAGGTCCCGGGTTCGAATCCAGCAGCTGACCCTTAGATTTTCTCTTCCTAGGAGCTTCTTACAGCTCACTGTCCGGTGATGGACAGTGTTGTCTGTAACGAGAGAACACTGTCCGGAGGCCGGCAGTGCACTGGAAAAAGCTCCGGGCGCTAATGACCTCAGCTGTTGATGCGCCAAAAAAAAAAAAAAAAAAAAAAAAAAAAAAAAAAAAAATACTGATCCAAAAAAAAAGATGGGCGTCATTTTTACTAGTAATAAATCGAAGTTTTTGAAGAATGATTCACTTCATTTTTGAGGCTCCTCTTATATACAAAAAAATATATATTATACAGGGTGAACCAGTAACTAATGTCCATAGGCCTACAGTGTGTAGTACACCTAAAGTGGAGTTCAATGACGTGTTGGCCAACTTCATATTTTCCACTGCTCTTGAGTGACGTCACTTTAATTTTTTTTTTCTAAAATCATTACTTTTTTTTGCAATAAAAATGTTATTACTCAGAAAGTTTTAGTCCGAATTCTGATTCTGTTGACACGATTAGAAAGACGGATAATTTTTCTAAAAAATTGACACCATTTCGAAGCATAAGTCCATTCTCCAAACAGCCTCAATCTTCCTCCTGGATACTGGGGAAAATGAAAGTAATCGAAAATTTTTTGAAGAAAAACTCATTAGACCCTTATCTAGACCTAGGTGCTGGCCCACTTTTTAGTAAAAGTTTCCTTGTCTAATGTGGGCTTTCAAACGGTATATCATTTGCCCAGGATTCCTTTTTGTCTTCGTATGAGAAATTACGTTTGTTTTTTACAAGAAAACGTGTTCATGAGCACTCAACAGTTTTAGTTTATCAAGTTGTTTAATTCAGTGAAAACTCTTTTAGATGGACCAGTAGTCAATTTTTACAGTAGATTGTCTTAAAATAAGGAAGTCAAAGGTTACAAATTGCACTTTAAGCATTTACTTCTGATCTCCCTGAAATATTTGGGAAAATGTTAGAAAATATTTTAAACCTCTAATAGGCCTATGGACATTACTTACTGGTTCACACTTTATGGAAACACTGACAAGATGGCCGCTATTACAATATGTCAGCTGAGTGTAACCCTAGTAATAGTATAACCTCTTCAAGAACTGAGTACTGTTCCACAATTATAAGAGTAATCAATATTCCAAGGCCTAGACTAATTGTACTTTCATCGAATTATATTAAGACGAAAAGTAATAGAAATTAAATTACAAGATCAATACATTTCCTTTGGTGATCTTTTTCATACTTCAATCTCAACTTTGATTTCCGTTCTGTTCTTTTTTTTAGGTAAAATTCTGGAAAGTTTGCGACCTGGCTGCGTAGATGGAAAGAGCCCACTCGATGGTCAACATCCGCCTCCAACGCCTCCGCACAGCCCGCGAAGTCCGCCACATCTGGTCCACCACCACCACCACCACCACTCCAGGACCAAAGATAATGGTCAGAATACAGTTCCTGTTTCCTCAACCGCCAGTATTGTATGTAACGTTTCGAAATCATCGCCCGCTTCAAGTCAAACTAATTTCCCACCTAGGGTAAGTGCTTTTTATTGTATTATTTAGTTGTTATAAACTTGATTGTGAAATTGATGGATTGTTTTTTTAAAAGAAACAGCTCCAGTAGGTTTGTAGGGAATAATTAGCAATAAATGTCCCTTAACATGATTGTGAAATCCTCATTTAATTCGCTAGTGATTCTCAATACAATCAATTCATAATCTCTTTTCATTTCTTCTTAAGATTGATTGTATCAATCATCTCTTATAATTGCCACATTCCTTCTTAAGATTGATTGTAGCACCTTAAATGCACACCTAAGTTGCAGCAAAATTTGATTTTATTCATTTTTCAACTTATAATATATCTTATTTTGGATCATTGCCACAATTTTCTTGAAACCTTACGATAATTCGCCAAAAATACTCCATTTTAAATACTGTCTTCAAGTGATCGTTAGCACCAATATTTTTGGAAAAACATGCATGTACTGAAAAATGCATTCAGTTAAGAAATAAATGATTTCCCAAATAATTTTCATCTTGTTTCCAATCGTGATGGCTCCTTATGTTAATGTTTTCTTTTCTTTTCTCTCAATCGTTTTAAGATCCATTTTTGATTTGTAGAAAGATTCACTGTGTGAAATTTAAACGTTACAAAACATCAACAATTTTGAGAAATATTGAAAAAAAAAAAAACGTTCAAAGCGAAACGCAATAGTTTAGTAAATTATAGTTTTTTGTTTGCACGAAACTATTTCAACCTTTCCTAACCTATTTAAACCTATTCTTTTGATTAGAGAATAATGTTATTGTTTTAAAAGAAACGGAAGTTTTGATCAGAGGAAAGGAATTTCTTGCTACGTGTCTTAAGTGATAAATCAATTTTGGTTAAAATATTCGTTAATGGAGCGTTGTTTTTAGCCCAAGAAATGCTCATTTAAAATTATTACTTCTTTTTTGTTTTTTTTATTATTATTAGTTTGTCTAAGAATGGTAAGAAACGGTCTATGTTTGTGAATATTGTCTTAAAAATGGTTATAGGCTAGACCCGCAAAGCTAAGATGTATTGTTGGTTTAGTGGTTTCGATGCCCCCGATCTATGCCTTGGTTTATTTAATGGTTAATATGAGAAATTTATAGTAAAGTATGTTAGGCGGTTATAGGCTAGACCCGCAAAGCTAAGATGTATTGTTGGTTAGTGGATTCGATTTCCCCGATCCATGCCTTGGATTTTATTTAATGCCTCAATTTTTTTTTGTATTGATATTATTTTTTTTTTATTTTTTTTTTTTTTTTGCGCATCAACAGCTCTGGTCATTAGCGCCCGGAGCTTTTTCCAGTGCACTGCCGGCCTCCGGACAGTGTTCTCTCGTTACAGACAACACTGTCCATCACCGGACAGTGAGCTGTAAGAAGCTCCTAGGAAGAGAAAATCTAAGGGTCAGCTGCTGGATTCGAACCCGGGACCTCCGCGTGGGAGTCCAGTATGCTAACCTCATAGCTAATCCCTTCCCTTATTGATATTATTATTTTAGAAAATATATTAAATATAAGAAGAAATTTCGTTTAATACAGTTTCATATACCTACACAATATATATTTTTTTTTATTATTAAATTCATAATATTGAGAAGAACTTTCCAGACATGTGAGAGTTCCAGTGAAGTGCTTCAGAAATAGCTGGAGTGCATGTGCAGCTATATAGGAGTGCTCTTGAGTTACCTCCTCTCCTCACCACGCATTCACACACACGCACACACACACACACACACACACACACACTCATTATATTACCAGATCGATAACAGTTGAGTGGTTACTATATGAGACCAACTACGGGGTCTATTTTAATTTTTATTTTATACATATATATACGTATGTAACTATATACATTTACTGCCTATCTGTTAGCATACAGCCTCAGTACTGTACCATTTTACATTATGTACACTAAAGATTATGTATAGTTTCTTGTGGGGCCAGGCATTACTTTATTTATCAGATAAGATTGCCTCCAAGTGTGTCCGAATATAAACTACGAATGAGTTAATGTTAAGAAATATTACATTATCATTTAATTTTTAGGCGCGTCAACAACTCTCAGCATATTGAAATTCTATATTTCCGTTGCGGAAGTCCTCATAAGGTTGTACCAATAAGGTTTTGGCCAAAATCAGTATACCGTAGTGCTGCACGAGACCGAGACGAGGCGAGACTTTATGCAGTCTCGATCTCGGTCTCGGTCGCTCAAGTCTCGGTCTCGGTCTCGGTCTCGATCTCGATCTCGGTCTCGGTTTTTTTAATTTTTGTTTAAGTATTAAAAGCGGTTTGCTATTAATAATCTTTTCAAAAAATGTTATTATTTTCTAATAATTATTTTAATTTATATATTGGTAATGAAAATGTGTGTAAAAGAAGTCAACTACTTACACTTCAGTGCATCATATATTACTATTACTGTTATATATCTTTATATAATTTCAAAAAGATGTTAAAAACGCGCCATATGAAAGACCCAAATAACATATCTGCCTCCTATATCAAGTCGATTCGTGAAATAAAAAATACACCTCCTCCCAACAAACTTCCCGCTCCATTAGTTATGGCTGTTGGTGAAGATAAAGAATCTGATGATTCACCTTTTGACGACGACGACGACTGCATCAATATTTTTGCACCATTTGCTCAAAAATCAGCAAATATCACCGAAGCATGGAAGACAGAAATAATTAATTATACCAAATTAGACCAAGCACCAGTAGACGTTGACATTTTAGAATGGTGGAAAACACTTGAGAATTCCTTCAAAAATTTGTCTAGAATGGCGAAAGATATTTTTAGTATCTGTGCAACTTCAGTGCCATCAGTTTGGGATTTTTTGTTTTAATTATTATTGGTGTAAATTACTTAATTTGTTTGATCATTCGAAGCTAATTGATTGGCTGACTAAATAGTAATGAATCTAATGTCGTAAAAAAAATTCATTTATAAAACCTCGCTCGAATAATTTAAATATTTTAATTTAAGATATCTATTTGATTCTTTTTTTTTTTTTAGATGCAAGAGGTTCTTTGCTCTTTATAATGGAATGGGTAGGTGTGCATGTTAGAAAGAGATAGTGAGTAGGCATCATGATTAGTTGGAATTATGCCCAGATATTTTTGTATGGCGCACGCGCGGTAAATTGTTTAGTGGATATAATCAACAAGAACAAAACAAAACAAAATTCTATTGTTTGCAAATGAAGATGATTGGGTCAAGAAAGCGCCGAAATAAATAAATAAATAACGTTATGTGGTTGAGTACTAAATACATACATGTTCTGTCAGTTCGTCTATACGTTAGAAGATGATAAAAAAAAAAATTAAGAATTACTTCGAAACAGAAATAAGCAGAAGGAGTGACAAAGTAGGTGATGACGTGTGTTTGGAAGATACAGGAAGTGGTAAATGTGTTTGCGTGTTGATCCCACTCAAACGCCGGACATAAAATCTCAGGCCACAGCCTCCTCTCTCATAACGATCTTAAAAACCTGTAATTAATTAATACATTGTCACCTACGCTAATCTCTTATTAACATTTAATGAAAACATAATCATTTCCTTTAGTAATACGAAGCTAGCCGACATATAGTATCCTATAATATTGTGAGCGTGTTAATACGCTGTCACTTCGATATGTATGCACATATATTATTAAATAATACGATTCTTCATCAATGAATCCTTAATTAATACCAATTATTTATCGTTTAAAAAGATAAAAGAATGTAATGTGTTAGAACAATGTATTTTTTTAAAATACATTAAATAGTATTTATTATAATCATCGTAAGAACTGAACCGGATGTGTCATCATAGAACGGTTCTTTCTTTGGTTCTAGAGGAAGTTTTTCTGTTTTGAGTTTCACCGGATGTATAAGTGTATTCAACGCGCACCAAATAGTTTGGGGCTCCGGAATTTACTGAGAGCAGAGGAAGAGAATTATTGGATGCAATTGGAGAAGAAAATATAATTCTCTTAAATGACGGCAGTAACACTTTTTTTATCCTCATCTTTTGGAACAATGTCGGCAATCGACTTAAGGATATCATCTGCTTCACTTGTCACCCGGCTGGGGAATGGAATGCTCCTAGAAGATAGCTATGGAAGTGACCACTTCCCTATATAGAAAACAGTATCCAGCCCCAAGAGAGGCCGAAGAGATGGCGCATTAAGCCTGGCAAAATGGAAGTTATATGCGGAAATGTCCTCCCTTAAGGAACAAGAATTACAGGGAAACCTTGAGGAATTTTCCCAACTTATAAACCAGAAAAATCCCAGAAATAAAAGAGATTAATCATAGGATTACGGTTCCTTGGTGGTCTGAAGAATGTCAGGAAAGCAGTGAGAAAGCGTTGAAGAGCAATAAGAAGACATTTAAAAGAAATTGTACAAGGGCGAATTTCATCGAGTATGAAGAAGGCTAATGCTGAAGCAAGAAGACTCATTAAGCTTCGTAAAAAAATAACTTGGGCGAACTATGTATCTTCTCTTAACAGAAACACACCGCAAGATGATAAAAAAAGTAATACGGAATGATGTCAATTACAAATAAGACGATCGAATTATCATTTTCATTGGGCCAGAATAACGTCTCAGCGATACTGCTTGAGACTGTTCTTCTGTCGAGTATTGCTGCTGGTCTGAACCCTTCTTCTTGGTAGGGCATAGTCTTTCTTTTCCGAGTTCTTATTTCCTGCTGAACGCACCCAAACTTTCCGCCTAGGTTATTTATTTTTCTTTTTTAAATATATTTGTTCCACCCTTATACAGAACAAATTCTTACTTTACAAAAAAAACTTTATTATTTCAACCAATATTGGAACAAAAATTGTGGGGCTCCGCTAGACCTTCCGGAAAGCCGGAAATAATTCCGTTGTAAAAGTAAAAAACAAATCCGCCCGATTACAAAGCATAACACACTTTATGGTAAGAGAATGCAATTCTGGTAAATATATGAGCTGCAGTAAATTGTGCATAATTTTTGGTCACCAGAACACGAAAGTTTTACTTCCGTTTTTGTTTTTTTTTTTTTCCACGCGACGTACTTCCTTCTAAATAACAACCGGCTATCGAGGCTTTCCCATCTAAAAATGAATTACCTAAAGTGAAAATTGTAACACGCTATACTATCTCTAATTTACTGCAGTTAATTACATTTTTTTAACAATTTACAATAATTCTACCGTTTCGTCTAGTTTTGTAATGTCTTCTTCATAGTTCCTGTTATAATAATTATAATTGCAATATAAGCGAACAGTTAGTGATTGTAACAGTGAGACAAGCATTTTTTTTTTTTTTTTAATTTTTCTGTGACTCGTATCAACTCATTTCTGGAAAATATTATGACGAAATGTTCTATTTAATTTGTTTGCATTTTCCTTTGCCTTTCTACTATTTTCCTAATGTCTCGTCGTACAATTAACTGTAAATTATAATTAATGTTCCCATTTCTGTGAATGAATTCTTCCATGTGAAACAAATTAAATTACTGACTCGACTAATTTTTTTATATTTTACTTTAATAGTAATTAATAGTTTTTAAAGACATTTTTACAAAAAAAAAATTATTATAAAGTGTGAGATCATTTTGCTTGCATTTTAATTGATGATAATGTTTGTAATTTAGAACCAGTTCTAGTAATTTGAGTGTGCAGTTCTTATTTTTTTTAATCAACCTTCATTAAATTGGAACTGCTGAACATTACACTTTTATAGAATTGAATAGAAATTTTAGCTCTACATGTGCAAGCAATGAGCTAACCAGTTGGAACTTATTTTGTCGAGAATGTGAAAGAACTGTAACCATCCTATGATGGAATTGGACTTCCGGTGGTCTTCTCCGGATTCCTTATTTTCGCAACAAAAAATTGGATTTTGAAATTTCCCTAATTCTCATTTCGCAAGTGTTTTCCCCCGTGGAAATGAGTAAGAGAATGTGCAAAAAGTACTTTAACTTAGTCTATATCCTGTTCCCTCAATATTTTGACGCACACACAAACAGGAAGTAAGGAAATTACCCACCTACACGAAGAATTATTTTGGTTGAATTATTCCAGCAAAAATTACCTTGGGGAAGTTATTTTTGGCTTCCCAGTTAACCACTTCCTTCTAATATGAATACTAGTAACTAGCAGACGCGAACAAAAAGTTAACTGGCTAAACAATCAACCAATTACAGCATTAAATCTCAGCATGGTAACCATGGTAGTACAGCAGTTACCATTCTATTACATACACTACTTGTATTCATTTATTATTTATGGAGTATTTACTTCAGGAATTACTTCTGGGTACCCGCATTTCACTTCCCTCTAATAAATAACCCACTTACTCGGCCTTAATTGAATCTAATTGTTAATATTAAGACTTGTTACTTGTGGATGCTGACTAAAAGAATCTTTTTCTTTTAAAATATTTAGTTTGTAAAGAGTTTCTATCATTCGAAAACTGTTCCTATATATTTTTTTTAACTTTGTATATTTACTGTTTGCGCAGAAGTGCGTTATTTGAAACCAATTTCCTGGTGACTTCATGTGAATTTTTGGTTTATGAAGAGGAGTAAAGTTCAAGTCTCTCTCTGTGAAATACTTTATTTGAGCTTGATCACAATTTAAGTTGGGCCTATCGCTTTCGTCCGAATTTTTTTTTTTTTTTTTTTTACTTATAGAACATTGAAATCTTCGTGTAGTTTCTGGGGTGCTGTGAACATCATGGTTTCAGCTGTATAATTTTTTAGAATATCTTTGATTTTATCCTACGTCATAGCATGCATTTTTATTGTAAACCCTCTTTTTTTTACGTACAACAAGAAGACGACACAAACTCAAATTATTGTCTTAATTAAACAGCCTTCACTCTAACTTAAATTTCTCACACGGATATGAGAACAATAAAACTCTCAATTTCTTTGGGTATTACACTTACTAGAAGAGACAGGATGTACATAAAGTCCAGGTCTACTCTAGCCTCTTTTAGACGTGTTGAAAGCAGATTAAAAAACCATTCTTCTAGTACCGACCAAATACAAGCGCGAACTCTACACCAGCCGTATTATAGCCACGAAATAATGGTCACACTACCAACATCTCCCTCACCCAGTCAACAACCACTGGATGATGGATGAAAATCCAAAACCTCAGGAGTGCAGAAAATATGCGAAAGATATTATCCAGCACTAAGGGCTTTTCGATAAATTTTCATTTTATTACAGTGGACAAGTAATATTGACGTCAACCATCATTTTTTTTTGTAGTAATTTTATGTTTCGAGAAAATGTAAATGCATAAAGTGAGACCACAGGAAATCCAACGAGTGCCGTGCAAGCTTTAAAAAGGAAGTTTTCAATTAAACTAATAAATCACCGAGACACAGAAAATTTCTTGAATTGACTTATCCACACTCAGTAACAGTGTAATAATTCTGTAACTTCAACTTGGACATAGAATATAAAGGAGCTGGCCATATATTTTAAGGATTAGAATAAATTTAAGAAATAAGTGACTCCTAGAATGCGCTGTGGAGCCGCTGCAAGAGCGACGAGAGTCTGGGGAATAGCCACAGTTCATCTGGCCGGGGTCCCCTTTATCGATAGCGCTATCTCCTTCTTGTCGACTAAGAGTACTTGCGGAGGGGCAGTCCCCCCTTCCTCAACACTCATCCCCACCAAACAGTGTTCCAGCTTTTGAACTCATTAATGAGTTATATCCCAACTACAGACAGACGTACGAACAGATATAAAAACCAGAATTCACACTCCTCTTGTAAAATACTTGTTTTCATTCTTAAAGAGAAAAAGAAAGAAATAAGAAACTTATGTACTTATGTTATCATGTTTAGTGGTTATTAAGTATTATTAATATTTATTATTGTTATTGCTCAAATTATTTATTTATTTATTTATCTTTAGCTTTATTTATTATCTTTCATACACATTTCTTTTCATACACTATTTGCTCGTAAACAGAATGAGTCGTGTTTATGTTTCTTATCACGTGCAGCGCTACTATCGCAGAAATTCGGTAATATCAACTTCCTTCATGGTAGCTCATTATGTGATCCTTCACTAGTGAAAATGGAACGAACCCTATTTTCAGGGGGTTTTGACCTCCCTGCTAGTAACCCCTAGACTGTTTATCCCCAGTAAAACAGACACTCCAGACTTAGTCTTAGTTCTGGTCAGGCACCGGAAATGCATGTTTTAAAGTCCTCAGAATATCACTTTTAAAAAAAAACAAAAAACTGACTGTGTTAACAGAATATCTCAAAAATGATAGTTCAACTTGGCATTCCAATTTAGTACTTTTTTATTCAGATACTAAGTTTTTACTTGCCGCAAAATTAAGTGCAAAAGAAGTAACAATTTTCTTCGCATTTCTATTTGATTAGTTCATTGAAAAAATGCTAACATTTTTGTCTTCAATTTAATTCTCAATAATATGTACTTGAATAGAATCGTAACTACTGAAGTGGCTGCAGATATATTCCTTAATTATACTTCCGCTGATGGTGTGAACACGTACGTGTGTGAGAACGTGATCAAGTAGCCCATTGGCTGAGTGGCGGAAACAGGGGAATCTGTAAAGATCACTTTACAGGTACGTGGAGGTCCGCAAATTTGGCGCTAGCAGATTCATTTCTTAAAACTTTTAAACTCTTTACACTTTTTTATGTACGAAAATGCGTGTCAATAGTTTTGTTTTAGGGTTTAACGAACATTGTTTGAAGTCGTTCTCAGGGGAACAGGAAACGTAGATAGCTATTCGGTAAAGTCGAATTTCCGGTCGATTTCGTATCGTACTTGAAATTTCCGGAATAGCTATTAATGTTTCATAACATCATACTGGTAGTAATTGTGGTAATGGGTTCGATTCCCGGCCTTAAACCCTTGGATTTTATTTAATGGTTAATCAAAAGAAATTTACAGTAAAGTATGTTAGGCGGTTATAGACTAGATCAGCAAAGCTAAGATGTATTGTTGGTTTAGTGGGTTCAATTCCCGGTCTTTAGGCCTTGGATTTTGTTTAATGGTTAATAAAAGAAATTTACAGTAAAGTATGTTAGGCGGTTATAGGCTAGACCCGCAAAGCTAAGATGTATTGTTGGTTAGTGGGTTCGATTCCCCTGGTCTAGACCTTGGATTTTATTTAATGGTTAATAAAAGAAATTTACAGTAAAGTATGTTAGGCGGTTATAGACTAGATCAGCAAAGCTAAGATGTATTGTTGGTTTAGTGGGTTCAATTCCCGGTCTTTAGGCCTTGGATTTTGTTTAATGGTTAATAAAAGAAATTTACAGTAAAGTATGTTAGGCGGTTATAGACTAGATCAGCAAAGCTAAGATGTATTGTTGGTTTAGTGGGTTCAATTCCCGGTCTTTAGGCCTTGGATTTTATTTAATGGTTAATAAAAGAAATTTACAGTAAAGTATGTTAGGCGGTTATAGGCTAGACCCGCAAAGCTAAGATGTATTGTTGGTTAGTGGTTTCAATTCCCTGTCCCCAGGTCTTGGATTATATTTAATGGTTAATCAAAAGAAATTTACAGTAAAGTATGTTAGGCGGTTATAGACTAGATCAGCAAAGCTAAGATGTATTGTTGGTTTAGTGGGTTCAATTCCCGGTCTTTAGGCCTTGGATTTTGTTTAATGGTTAATAAAAGAAATTTACAGTAAAGTATGTTAGGCGGTTATAGGCTAGACCCGCAAAGCTAAGATGTATTGTTGGTTTAGTGGGTTCAATTCCCGGTCTTTAGGCCTTGGATTTTGTTTAATGGTTAATAAAAGAAATTTACAGTAAAGTATGTTAGGCGGTTATAGACTAGATCCGCAAAGCTAAGATGTATTGTTGGTTTAGTGGGTTCAATTCCCGGTCTTTAGGCCTTGGATTTTGTTTAATGGTTAATAAAAGAAATTTACAGTAAAGTATGTTAGGCGGTTATAGACTAGATCAGCAAAGCTAAGATGTATTGTTGGTTTAGTGGGTTCAATTCCCGGTCTTTAGGCCTTGGATTTTGTTTAATGGTTAATAAAAGAAATTTACAGTAAAGTATGTTAGGCGGTTATAGACTAGATCAGCAAAGCTAAGATGTATTGTTGGTTTAGTGGGTTCAATTCCCGGTCTTTAGGCCTTGGATTTTATTTAATGGTTAATAAAAGAAATTTACAGTAAAGTATGTTAGGCGGTTATAGGCTAGACCCGCAAAGCTAAGATGTATTGTTGGTTAGTGGTTTCAATTCCCTGTCCCCAGGTCTTGGATTATATTTAATGGTTAATCAAAAGAAATTTACAGTAAAGTATGTTAGGCGGTTATAGACTAGATCAGCAAAGCTAAGATGTATTGTTGGTTTAGTGGGTTCAATTCCCGGTCTTTAGGCCTTGGATTTTGTTTAATGGTTAATAAAAGAAATTTACAGTAAAGTATGTTAGGCGGTTATAGACTAGATCAGCAAAGCTAAGATGTATTGTTGGTTTAGTGGGTTCAATTCCCGGTCTTTAGGCCTTGGATTTTATTTAATGGTTAATAAAAGAAATTTACAGTAAAGTATGTTAGGCGGTTATAGGCTAGACCCGCAAAGCTAAGATGTATTGTTGGTTAGTGGTTTCAATTCCCTGTCCCCAGGTCTTGGATTATATTTAATGGTTAATCAAAAGAAATTTACAGTAAAGTATGTTAGGCGGTTATAGACTAGATCAGCAAAGCTAAGATGTATTGTTGGTTTAGTGGGTTCAATTCCCGGTCTTTAGGCCTTGGATTTTGTTTAATGGTTAATAAAAGAAATTTACAGTAAAGTATGTTAGGCGGTTATAGGCTAGACCCGCAAAGCTAAGATGTATTGTTGGTTAGTGGTTTCAATTCCCTGTCCCCAGGTCTTGGATTATATTTAATGGTTAATCAAAAGAAATTTACAGTAAAGTATGTTAGGCGGTTATAGGCTAGACCCGCAAAGCTAAGATGTATTGTTGGTTTAGTGGGTTCAATTCCCGGTCTTTAGGCCTTGGATTTTGTTTAATGGTTAATAAAAGAAATTTACAGTAAAGTATGTTAGGCGGTTATAGACTAGATCCGCAAAGCTAAGATGTATTGTTGGTTTAGTGGGTTCAATTCCCGGTCTTTAGGCCTTGGATTTTGTTTAATGGTTAATAAAAGAAATTTACAGTAAAGTATGTTAGGCGGTTATAGGCTAGACCCGCAAAGCTAAGATGTATTGTTGGTTAGTGGTTTCAATTCCCTGTCCCCAGGTCTTGGATTATATTTAATGGTTAATCAAAAGAAATTTACAGTAAAGTATGTTAGGCGGTTATAGACTAGATCAGCAAAGCTAAGATGTATTGTTGGTTTAGTGGGTTCAATTCCCGGTCTTTAGGCCTTGGATTTTGTTTAATGGTTAATAAAAGAAATTTACAGTAAAGTATGTTAGGCGGTTATAGGCTAGACCCGCAAAGCTAAGATGTATTGTTGGTTAGTGGTTTCAATTCCCTGTCCCCAGGTCTTGGATTATATTTAATGGTTAATCAAAAGAAATTTACAGTAAAGTATGTTAGGCGGTTATAGACTAGATCAGCAAAGCTAAGATGTATTGTTGGTTTAGTGGGTTCAATTCCCGGTCTTTAGGCCTTGGATTTTGTTTAATGGTTAATAAAAGAAATTTACAGTAAAGTATGTTAGGCGGTTATAGGCTAGACCCGCAAAGCTAAGATGTATTGTTGGTTAGTGGTTTCAATTCCCTGTCCCCAGGTCTTGGATTATATTTAATGGTTAATCAAAAGAAATTTACAGTAAAGTATGTTAGGCGGTTATAGACTAGATCAGCAAAGCTAAGATGTATTGTTGGTTTAGTGGGTTCAATTCCCGGTCTTTAGGCCTTGGATTTTGTTTAATGGTTAATAAAAGAAATTTACAGTAAAGTATGTTAGGCGGTTATAGGCTAGACCCGCAAAGCTAAGATGTATTGTTGGTTAGTGGTTTCAATTCCCTGTCCCCAGGTCTTGGATTATATTTAATGGTTAATCAAAAGAAATTTACAGTAAAGTATGTTAGGCGGTTATAGACTAGATCAGCAAAGCTAAGATGTATTGTTGGTTTAGTGGGTTCAATTCCCGGTCTTTAGGCCTTGGATTTTGTTTAATGGTTAATAAAAGAAATTTACAGTAAAGTATGTTAGGCGGTTATAGGCTAGACCCGCAAAGCTAAGATGTATTGTTGGTTAGTGGTTTCAATTCCCTGTCCCCAGGTCTTGGATTATATTTAATGGTTAATCAAAAGAAATTTACAGTAAAGTATGTTAGGCGGTTATAGACTAGATCAGCAAAGCTAAGATGTATTGTTGGTTTAGTGGGTTCAATTCCCGGTCTTTAGGCCTTGGATTTTGTTTAATGGTTAATAAAAGAAATTTACAGTAAAGTATGTTAGGCGGTTATAGGCTAGACCCGCAAAGCTAAGATGTATTGTTGGTTAGTGGTTTCAATTCCCTGTCCCCAGGTCTTGGATTATATTTAATGGTTAATCAAAAGAAATTTACAGTAAAGTATGTTAGGCGGTTATAGACTAGATCAGCAAAGCTAAGATGTATTGTTGGTTTAGTGGGTTCAATTCCCGGTCTTTAGGCCTTGGATTTTGTTTAATGGTTAATAAAAGAAATTTACAGTAAAGTATGTTAGGCGGTTATAGGCTAGACCCGCAAAGCTAAGATGTATTGTTGGTTAGTGGTTTCAATTCCCTGTCCCCAGGTCTTGGATTATATTTAATGGTTAATCAAAAGAAATTTACAGTAAAGTATGTTAGGCGGTTATAGACTAGATCAGCAAAGCTAAGATGTATTGTTGGTTTAGTGGGTTCAATTCCCGGTCTTTAGGCCTTGGATTTTGTTTAATGGTTAATAAAAGAAATTTACAGTAAAGTATGTTAGGCGGTTATAGGCTAGACCCGCAAAGCTAAGATGTATTGTTGGTTAGTGGTTTCAATTCCCTGTCCCCAGGTCTTGGATTATATTTAATGGTTAATCAAAAGAAATTTACAGTAAAGTATGTTAGGCGGTTATAGACTAGATCAGCAAAGCTAAGATGTATTGTTGGTTTAGTGGGTTCAATTCCCGGTCTTTAGGCCTTGGATTTTGTTTAATGGTTAATAAAAGAAATTTACAGTAAAGTATGTTAGGCGGTTATAGGCTAGACCCGCAAAGCTAAGATGTATTGTTGGTTAGTGGTTTCAATTCCCTGTCCCCAGGTCTTGGATTATATTTAATGGTTAATCAAAAGAAATTTACAGTAAAGTATGTTAGGCGGTTATAGACTAGATCAGCAAAGCTAAGATGTATTGTTGGTTTAGTGGGTTCAATTCCCGGTCTTTAGGCCTTGGATTTTGTTTAATGGTTAATAAAAGAAATTTACAGTAAAGTATGTTAGGCGGTTATAGGCTAGACCCGCAAAGCTAAGATGTATTGTTGGTTAGTGGTTTCAATTCCCTGTCCCCAGGTCTTGGATTATATTTAATGGTTAATCAAAAGAAATTTACAGTAAAGTATGTTAGGCGGTTATAGACTAGATCAGCAAAGCTAAGATGTATTGTTGGTTTAGTGGGTTCAATTCCCGGTCTTTAGGCCTTGGATTTTGTTTAATGGTTAATAAAAGAAATTTACAGTAAAGTATGTTAGGCGGTTATAGGCTAGACCCGCAAAGCTAAGATGTATTGTTGGTTAGTGGTTTCAATTCCCTGTCCCCAGGTCTTGGATTATATTTAATGGTTAATCAAAAGAAATTTACAGTAAAGTATGTTAGGCGGTTATAGACTAGATCAGCAAAGCTAAGATGTATTGTTGGTTTAGTGGGTTCAATTCCCGGTCTTTAGGCCTTGGATTTTGTTTAATGGTTAATAAAAGAAATTTACAGTAAAGTATGTTAGGCGGTTATAGGCTAGACCCGCAAAGCTAAGATGTATTGTTGGTTAGTGGTTTCAATTCCCTGTCCCCAGGTCTTGGATTATATTTAATGGTTAATCAAAAGAAATTTACAGTAAAGTATGTTAGGCGGTTATAGACTAGATCAGCAAAGCTAAGATGTATTGTTGGTTTAGTGGGTTCAATTCCCGGTCTTTAGGCCTTGGATTTTGTTTAATGGTTAATAAAAGAAATTTACAGTAAAGTATGTTAGGCGGTTATAGGCTAGACCCGCAAAGCTAAGATGTATTGTTGGTTAGTGGTTTCAATTCCCTGTCCCCAGGTCTTGGATTATATTTAATGGTTAATCAAAAGAAATTTACAGTAAAGTATGTTAGGCGGTTATAGACTAGATCAGCAAAGCTAAGATGTATTGTTGGTTTAGTGGGTTCAATTCCCGGTCTTTAGGCCTTGGATTTTGTTTAATGGTTAATAAAAGAAATTTACAGTAAAGTATGTTAGGCGGTTATAGGCTAGACCCGCAAAGCTAAGATGTATTGTTGGTTTAGTGTGTTCAATTCCCGGTCTTTAGGCCTTGGATTTTGTTTAATGGTTAATAAAAGAAATTTACAGTAAAGTATGTTAGGCGGTTATAGGCTAGACCCGCAAAGCTAAGATGTATTGTTGGTTAGTGGGTTCGATTCCCCTGGTCTAGACCTTGGATTTTATTTAATGGTTAATAAAAGAAATTTACAGTAAAGTATGTTAGGCGGTTATAGACTAGATCAGCAAAGCTAAGATGTATTGTTGGTTAGTGGGTTCAATTCCCTGTCCCCAGGTCTTAGATTATATTTAATGGTTAATAAAAGAAATTTACAGTAAAGTATGTTAGGCGGTTATAGACTAGATCAGCAAAGCTAAGATGTATTGTTGGTTTAGTGGGTTCAATTCCCGGTCTTTAGGCCTTGGATTTTGTTTAATGGTTAATAAAAGAAATTTACAGTAAAGTATGTTAGGCGGTTATAGGCTAGACCCGCAAAGCTAAGATGTATTGTTGGTTTAGTGGGTTCAATTCCCGGTCTTTAGGCCTTGGATTTTGTTTAATGGTTAATAAAAGAAATTTACAGTAAAGTATGTTAGGCGGTTATAGACTAGATCCGCAAAGCTAAGATGTATTGTTGGTTTAGTGGGTTCAATTCCCGGTCTTTAGGCCTTGGATTTTGTTTAATGGTTAATAAAAGAAATTTACAGTAAAGTATGTTAGGCGGTTATAGGCTAGACCCGCAAAGCTAAGATGTATTGTTGGTTAGTGGGTTCGATTCCCCTGGTCTAGACCTTGGATTTTATTTAATGGTTAATAAAAGAAATTTACAGTAAAGTATGTTAGGCGGTTATAGACTAGATCAGCAAAGCTAAGATGTATTGTTGGTTAGTGGGTTCAATTCCCTGTCCCCAGGTCTTAGATTATATTTAATGGTTAATAAAAGAAATTTACAGTAAAGTATGTTAGGCGGTTATAGACTAGATCAGCAAAGCTAAGATGTATTGTTGGTTTAGTGGGTTCAATTCCCGGTCTTTAGGCCTTGGATTTTGTTTAATGGTTAATAAAAGAAATTTACAGTAAAGTATGTTAGGCGGTTATAGGCTAGACCCGCAAAGCTAAGATGTATTGTTGGTTAGTGGGTTCGATTCCCCTGGTCTAGACCTTGGATTTTATTTAATGGTTAATAAAAGAAATTTACAGTAAAGTATGTTAGGCGGTTATAGACTAGATCAGCAAAGCTAAGATGTATTGTTGGTTAGTGGGTTCAATTCCCTGTCCCCAGGTCTTAGATTATATTTAATGGTTAATAAAAGAAATTTACAGTAAAGTATGTTAGGCGGTTATAGACTAGATCAGCAAAGCTAAGATGTATTGTTGGTTTAGTGGGTTCAATTCCCGGTCTTTAGGCCTTGGATTTTGTTTAATGGTTAATAAAAGAAATTTACAGTAAAGTATGTTAGGCGGTTATAGGCTAGACCCGCAAAGCTAAGATGTATTGTTGGTTAGTGGGTTCGATTCCCCTGGTCTAGACCTTGGATTTTATTTAATGGTTAATAAAAGAAATTTACAGTAAAGTATGTTAGGCGGTTATAGACTAGACCCGCAAAGCTAAGATGTATTGTTGGTTAGTGGGTTCAATTCCCTGTCCCCAGGTCTTAGATTATATTTAATGGTTAATAAAAGAAATTTACAGTAAAGTATGTTAGGCGGTTATAGACTAGATCAGCAAAGCTAAGATGTATTGTTGGTTTAGTGGGTTCGATTCCCGGTCTAGAAGCCTTGGATTTTATTTAATGGTTAATAAAAGAAATTTACAGTAAAGTATGTTTGCTAGTCGCCTCCGTCCACGACACCTAATTTGGTAGTTGGACGTTAAGCCCCGCCTGAAAAAATAGGCAATTACTTTACTTTACTTACTTTATGCACTACCATTGTTCATTTGTGCCATTGAAATCTTTGATTAGGCAGGATTCTGGTTTGGAATGGGTTAAATAAAAAAAAAAAAAGGGTATTTTGAAAGATGCCAACAAGATCTGTGGCCATTGTCTAAGCTCCCTTTGCAACAACATCTCTAGTAAAGTTTACGAAGGCTCCAATGAAGAAACAGAAAGGAAAACGGTTTTTGCAGAAGGTTCTTCTACAGTTTCAAGTTTGCACTGATGTCTCTAGCTAATGGCTAACTCGATAGGAGAGTTGTAACTTCGCCAGGCTTCTCAAATTGCTGAATACGTTATTAAGCTCCATGAAATCCAAAGCCGAGAGCTTATTTATTTCCAAGCACTCTGTCAATTGAAATTTTCAAATCAGATTAATGATAAATAACTCTTTACAGGCACTTAGAAATAAAACCTAAATTCTTCAGTTATTAAATTATTGTAAATTGGTTTTATATATCGCCCAATTTTTAAAAGTGCCACTAATAGATTGTGTTTTATCCTCAATAATCATTTTTATAGCATTTATAATTGACAAAAGTGATGTGTGAAGGACTTTCACAAAATTTTTGTTGTAATTTCGTTTTTAAACTGCCATTAATACGAAATAACAAGGTCATTTTTGCCTAAATCAAGGTGAACTATGACGTAACTATAACTTTATCAATAGAGTAATTTAGTTTGGATTAAGTGCAACGATTATTCATTTTTCATCGATATTGTTCGCCCCCTCACACTCTCTCTCTCTAAGTTAGCCATCATATATCACTGAGAAATTTCACCTTTCATTATTTTACGAAAAACCGGAAATCACTGTGAATTTTTACATCACTTTCTTTGCAAAAGGAAGTTCTACGAAGTCTCGTAATTATCTTGTCAGATTTTGGCAAATTGCGTTTCCATTGGCAACGACGTGTTTTTTTGGACACCAGAGTAGCAAAGAAAAGAAAAAAGCATTTTTTTTTTTTAAGGGAAATTGGTATGTGTAGAGGAAGTGACTCACAGTGATTTTGCAACAATTTCTTCGAAGTATTTTTTTGTACGAAAAATAAATCGCTAAACGGCAAAATTTATTTAGAATTTAAATTTATGTTTCGAATCCTTATTCTTCACCTTTTGTCATCGAAACTATCCACACACAATTCCTACAATTTCCATTGAAGCCAATCCAGCCAATCCAAATCCAATAGCTCAATCACTTTTATCTAAAAATCCATCCTGATAATTCACCGCAATGCCAAAAACGAAGTTGGTCTCGTGATTCCCTATCCTAGGTAGCTGCACGAGACCGAGACGAGGCGAGACTATATGCAGTCTCGATCTCGGTCTCGGTCTCGGTCGCTCAAGTCTCGTTCTCGGTTTTTTGAATTTTTGTTTAAGTATTAAAAGCGGTTTGCTATTAATAATCTTTTCAAAAAATGTTATTATTTTCTAATAATTATTTTAATTTATATATTGGTAATGAAAATGTGTGTAAAAGAAGACAACTACTTACACTTCAATGCATCATATATTACTATTACTGTTATATATCTTTATATAATTTCAAAAAGATGTTAAAAACGCGCCAAATGAAAGACCCAAATAACATATCTGCCTGCTATAACAAGTCGATTCGTGAAATAAAAAATACACCTCCCAACAAACTTCCCGCTCCATTAGTTATGGCTGTTGGTGGAGATAAAGAATCTGATGATTCACCTTTTGACGACGACGACGACGACTGCATCAATATTTTTGCACCATTTGCTCAAAAATCAGCAAATATCACTGAAGCATGGAAGACAGAAATAATTAATTACACCAAATTAGACCAAGCACCAGTAGACGTAAACCCATCAGGTGCATAGAGAGCAAAACGGGACTCGTCTGAAGTGAGAACGTTTCTCCAATCGTTCTCAGACCTGTTGCGGTGTTCCCTAGCGAACTCTAGACGGGCTCTCCGATGGTCTACGGTGAGCAATGGTCCCGTGGCTTGCTTCCTAGAGCGTAAATTCATTTCAGCTAACCTTCTTCATACGGTTTCGGCACTGAGTGAAACTCCACGAACAGTAAGCAGTGTTTGAGCTGTTTCAGAAGCAGTTGATGTACGATTTCAGTGAATTCTGATAAATCGGTCATCAAGTGCTTCTGTGGCTCTTGGTCGACCCGAACCTTGTCTGCGAGTGCAGAGGCCTGTCTCCTGGTAACAATGGATGGCTCTACGGACGGTGGTCTCAGGCAACCCTAACGTTCGAGCTGCGTACCGCTGACTCCGTCCATCCTCAACTAATGCAATAATACGGGCCACTTGCTCTGCTGTAATTCAGAGTTTGCAATGCTTTCAGCTTGAAAAAAGTTGAAACGCAACTGTAGAGGTCAATAAATTTATTTACTGTTGAGGTAAAGTTCATGTTGTTTTTTTTTTTTTTTTTCGGCGCATCGACGTCTGTGGCCATTAGCGCCTTCATGTTGTTGTTTACACAAAAAGACCGAAGGGGATTAAACGAGGAATTGCTTCTATATTTACAAGAAACTTTGGGCCTTGTTTCGATTAATTGTTCCCTGACAGTTTATGAAAACAATTAAAACTAATAATCTTTCCCCAAAATGTGATAAAACAAAAAATAAACGCTTTTTTCAAAGTGCGCCACTTTTTTTGTGGAGCAGTTTATATCATGTCTCGATCTCGGTCTCGGTCTCGGTTGCTCAAGTCTCGTCTCGGTCTCGTGCAGCACTACTATTAATAGTTTACTCTGATAGTATTTGTACACTTTTCCTGGTGTATGGATGTGTGTGTACTTTACAGGTAGCAATAAACATAGGTAATTTTTTTTTTTTTTTTTTTTTTTTTTTTTTTTTTTTTTTTTTTTTTTTTTTTTTTTTTTTTTTTTTTTTTTTTTGGCGCATCAACAGCTGAGGTCATTAGCGCCCGGAGCTTTTTCCAGTGCACTGCCGGCCTCCGGACAGTGTTCTCTCGTTACAGACAACACTGTCCATCACCGGACAGTGAGCTGTAAGAAGCTCCTAGGAAGAGAAAATCTAAGGGTCAGCTGCTGGAACATAGGTAATGAGATCGTATCAGTTACTAGTACCTTGAGAATGGTTGTAAGAGAAAGTTACGGCATTCTTTCTCTTCTTAAAGAGAGCCATCTCTAGTTGTTGAAGAGAAGTGAAAAATGGGCATTTCAGGAACAAGGATAGTTACAGCGTGAAACTCCCAACTTATGTAAAGATTATACTGTACATTAAAAGACGAAGGCACCCGTAATGTTCTCTCTCTCTCTTGGGACTTAGCAGAGAAAGAGAAAGAGCTTGCCTTTATCATCGACCCACACATGCCTCTTATGAGCCCATTCAAAAACAAATTAACCTAACCAAAAAACTAATGTACACATTCTGCTCTAAGGGTTTTTCTACCGCCGCGCTCCAGCCCTCTCCTATACTGTTACAAGTTGCGCTCAATTATTAACATTACTTTTATTTTTCGTCTTTTTTACCCCATCTTTATCTTCTTTTCTGTATAGTCTCATTTTTTGTTCTCTTTAAACTCTGTATCAATTTAGCTGGCCACATTTTTCCCGTGAAATTGCTCAACACTTTGCCTCTGTTCTGGCCTGAGTTAATGCTCATTCCATCTCGCTCAGCTTTACCTTGAGTAAATGTACAAAAAAAAAAAGAAGTCATTTCCAAGATGTTCATTCTCTCTAGCTAAATGTTCACAAATTAATCTTACGGCTAATTCTATTATAATTAACTCAGGTAGAAGCAGGAGATGACGAAGGACCTAGTAAGATACCTAATGGCCAATGATGAACAAAGTAAAATTAATCTACATTCTAATTGGGCTAACTTAGGCGGATTCTGGTCCTCGCTTTTTGTGAAAGGCGAAATGGCTGGGTTTAGGGTACCCACTGGGTAGCAACTCATTGACTTGTTAAAAAATGGTTGATTTTCTGGGCATTGCTTACTGAAAAAATTAGAGATGAAACAGTGATCTGCTTCAGATCGACAACTGGGTATGACCAGAGTAGGAAATGGATGCCACTCATCTAAGTCGTTGCCTTGTCAGGTGCCTAATGAGCAGTATGGTAAGGTAGTGCCTATTTTTAGGCAGGCTTTACGTCCAACTCTAACATATTAGCCGTCGTGGACGAAGACGACTAACAAACATACTTTAATATTTTCTCATATTAAATATTAAATAAAACTGGAGGGGCTAAAGACCGGGAATCGAACCCACTAAACCAACAATACATCCTAGCTTTGCGGGTCTAGCCTACAACCTCCTAACATACTTTACAGTAAATTTCTCATATTAACCATTAAATAAAATCCAAGGCCTAGACCGGGGGCATCGAACCCACTAAACCAACAATACATCTTAGCATTGAGGGTCTAGTCTCTTACCGCCTAACGTACTTTACTGTAAATTTCTCATATTAACCAATAAATAAAATCCAAGGCCTAGAGACCGGGGAATCGAATCCACTAACCAACAATACATCTTAGCTTTGCGGGTCTAGCCTATAACCGCCTAACATACTTTACTATAAATTTCTTTTATTTACCATTAAACAAAATCCAAGGCCTAAGACCGGGAATCGAAGCCAGTACCCCGCAATAAGCCGTTCCTTTGCGAGGGAGATGAGCTGTAAGAAATAGAAAAAAAAAATAATAATAAATTATTTATCTAAATACATAAATGAAAGATTGAGGACTTCATTTTAATCAATTTGAAATACAATACACTTTTTAAAAATGTTAACCTAACTTTCTTTCGCAATTTATTTGTAACTATTTACTTTAAATTGTGCTCATACTTAAATAAGACATCCTTAGTGTTGTTGTGAGTTGGCAAACCTGGTAATTTCGTATGATAATCAGTCTGGTTGGGTATAATTTAGGATTTCACGCTTTGATAGCTTTTGGTAACTACTGTAATTCTTCTCCTGTTTAATCATTGGTTGATCTTTGCACCAAGATAGAAAGAAAATGGGTGTGTATTTTCACCTGTTGTAATAGGTAGCTTTTTTCTTTTACAGTCGCTTTTCACTTCATTTAGCGAATGATCTTTTTTTTTAGCGATTCCTCAGGATATTGTTAATGGTTTGTTTGAGTTTGAATAAGAATATTTAAGAAGTCAGTAAAAGTTAGTTTTTCTGTTTTCTAAACCATTTATCATTCGTTACCTTGTGCATTTCCGGAAAATTGCAACTTTATTTTTCACGATTTACTTTAAAATAGTTCTTTAATGAGGTTTTTCTAAAAAAAGAAAAGCTAAAAATTTTATCACTTATATTTTATAAACATTTTCTCAGGTAAATTGATTTATTAGTTTTAAAAAATGGGTCTCTCCTTGTTATTTTGGTTGTGAGACCCATTTTACTCAAAAACGACAGTTCAAATAGGAGATTTGTAGAGCTAGGATGCAAAAACACAGGATATCACTCTAAACTTTTGGTCAAAATGGGCCAGCCGGAAGTATCACTTCAGTGAACAGATTCTCTACAATTTTCTCTAAATTTTTTGTTCAACTAATTGCTCATTGGTCCAAGAAAATTCAATTAAGGGTACTTCTAGGTAACAGGAAATGGTTAGGCTATCCACAAAAGTGCCAAAAACATAGTACAGTGCTGCCACCTGTAATGTACTCGGAAGTGCCTTGTTACTGAATAGAATTTTCCGTATTTTAAAGTTTTTAACCCTCATAAACGGCTTCTATGACAATTTTATCTAAACTTTGACCAGTATTTACAGGACACATAAATGTACAAAAAACTGTAAATTCAATTAAGTGCACTTCTTTGAGAGTGGGTGGGCACTTTCAAAGGGTAAAGTTCAAAGTAAGATAAGAAATTTAATATGGCTCAAAGATTTGAAGTTTAAAGTACATTAGATGAGTTATAACTTTATGCAGTAACCAAAAAAAGTCGTGTGAGTGTCCGCCAGCCAGATTTTTTTGGCTCCAATTTATTTAAAAGTAACAATAACCAGATTTATTATAGTTCATCCATAACTTACTTATAATATTATTACAATAATCATATTTTTTCTGCTCTTATCTCCGTAATAATTAAAGAAATAGAATAATTAATGCAAGATAATATAGTAATTACAAAATTAATTACGAACTTTCTAAGAAATATTAATTAAAAAAAAAGAAATAATAACTTTCTCATTGCATTATGCGTTAATGCGTTATTATAACAAATTGTTATTGTTCTTTAAATGAGACTCGGTCATGCAACATAAATTTTAGTTGCAATTTTTTTTTATCTATTTATAAGTTACTAAAATCTTTAAATTATAATATTAAGTAAAGGGAAAATAACATCTTAAATTTTTTTCACTTTCTCTTCATTAAGAGAAATTATATTGAATCGTGTAGATTATCCATTCTGAGTTCTCTGACTAAAAGACTCCAGAATACGGAAAAGTGGTTTTTAACCAAAATGGTAACCGTATCTATGAATGTGTGTGTGCACTCAGAAAATAAAACGCAGGAAGTTGAAATTTGAATACTATCAGCGGAAGCCACAATAAGACTTTGTTCAAATTCGATGTACCGGAAGTGCCGCGCTATTGAATAAGTTTTTCCTCTTTATTTTTCTATATGATTTTCTCGTAAACTCACGATTATTCGTTTTTCTTTTAATTTTGTGTACTAATCGCATATGTATGTAGATCTGCATTATTTTTCCATTTTTCCACTAAAAATTTGATTAAATTTAGTTTTAACCCCACCCCCCCATAGTGTGCGGAATTAAAATCAGGCAATGACTTGTATACAACGACGAACGCAGGGCAAAAACCACCAAAAGTATACAACGTCGTAATAGTCACTGTGCAAGCGACTTTTTCTGCAATCTCTCTGGGGAGGCTTACAGGATTACCAGAGCATTCTGTGCTCATTCAAAAATCTTGCACCGCTTCACATATGCATTGCTCCTAGTTAACTATGGACGTAAGAGCTTTTACAAGGAACAAAAGAGCTTTGAATTCTGTGTAAAATGAAATCATGCTCGTACTGGAGGTCTGAATCTCTATCTAAAAGGTAAAAAAATGGGCATTGCACAAGGGGTTGAGAGCTTCTATTTGTGTGAAGTAATTCCCCAATCTCTAATGCGGAGACCAAACATGTACCCAACCACTTATCATTTGGCTGACTCCCACCAACCCCCTCCGTATAAAATACTTGGCAGTTCTATTGGTAAGATAAAGGAAACATCCCACCAAATAGTATTCTTATTGTATTTTATTAAAATTTCGAGTTTTTATAGTTAATGGCAATTTTATATTTTACACAACAAGTATACACGTCGAACGCACCGTAACAGAGATTTGGTTTGACGGTGTATACGAGGGTCGTTTGAAAAGTCCGTGCAAAGTCAGAGAGATAGCACCACTGGCGCGTATCGAGGTTATGTTTAGTTAGTAGCATCTCTTGGAAGAACACACACCAAGTTTCAGCCAGATCGGTCTATTTCTTTGTGTTTGGCATTCGTTTGAATCGAGGAAGTCGAGTGATTTTCAAAAAATGGACGAAAAAGAATTTCGTGTGTTGATTAAACACTACTTTATGAAAGGCAAAACGCCTCAGGAGACTAAAGAGAAGCTTGATAAACATTATGGTGACTCTGCACCTTCGATTAGAACAGTTTATAAGTGGTTTCAAAATTTTCGGAGTGGCCATATGGGCACAAGTGACGCTGAACGTTCTGGACGCCCTTTTGAGGTTACTACTCCAGAAATCATTGATAAAATCCATGATATGGTGATGGATGACAGAAGAGTGAAGGTGCGTGAGATTGCTAGTGCTGTGGGCATCTCGAATGAACGGGTACATAATATTTTGCATCAACATTTGGACATGACAAAGCTATCCGCAAGATGGGTGCCGCGATTGCTCACGCTTGACCAAAAACGAAATCGTGTGAAGTGTTTGCAGCTGTTCCAGAAGAATCCGCAGGACTTTAAGCGTCGTTTCGTCATTGTGGATAAAACATGGATACATCACTACACTCCTGAGACCAAAGTCACGTCAAACACGCTTAACTGGTTAAGGGCATTTTCAGAGTAGTTCGGCTTTTAAATTCTAAAGTGCCGTCATTGTTTATTGTACTGCATTACCATCTGTAGAGCAATAATTAGAGAGTCAAATGAGAGGTCTGAATTTCTATTAATTTAGAAAAATAAAATAAAATGGGTCAACGGAAGTGCCACTTTACTGGCTAGTTATTTCCGTTTTTTTTTTTTTTAGACGTTCTCACCAACAATTTTTCGTATCAATTTATTTTGTAACTTAGTATCCCTTAAATCTATAACCTTTACTTGGACAATTTTTTTTTCTCCAGCAACTTTGGTCCTTCTGAGAGAGGAGCTGTGAGTAGATTCTTTCTAAAGGAATCAAGAATCAGATAGGACTCGAAACGTTCTTAATTTGAAGAATATGTGTTTGTGTGTGTGTGTGTTAGAACATTCTAGATAAAGTCGTTAGAGTGTTTTCCTCAGAGTTTTTAAAGTTCCTAATGGAATTTCTATCAAAGAGGAAATGATGGATTAATTTATTTTTTACTTTTTTTTTTAATTCCTTACAATAATTCCATCTCTTTGTAGCATCAATTAGATAGAGGCTTTACTTGTCAAAAAAAAACACAGAAAATAATAGATATTTTTTCCCCCTTTTAAATCGGAGACTCACTTTTCATAAAACAGCATTCCACAGCCTCCCCAATTAGATATTTACAGATGAGCTGTCCGTCAGACTATATGACAAGTTGTTTCCGTACTCGAGACTAGTTCCAAATGTTTTAGTATATACTTAGAAATAATGTTTTACTCAAAAAGAAAAAGAAAAGGAATGGATATTCTCAACTGTTGTGAACTCCTTAAAAATAATAATATTAATAATAATAATATTAATAATAATAATAATAATAATAGTAATAATTTCATTTAATAAAATCTTAACAAAAAGTTACATACGATAATCTTGTTAGCTAATAAAACTTGTGCTTATCAAGTTCGTCATTGAATTGAAGTCATTTACTACTTAGCATAATGTGCAAAACTTTATAGTTTCAAGCATAAAACTTTACTTCTTTTCCATGGTAAATATGTTTTACAAGCAGTTTATATTACGCATGATCCTTCAGTGGTAAGAAAACGGAAATTTTGCAATCAAATTAGAGCGAAAAGATAACATCTTATACATGTTACTAATTTGATTTTATTTATACTTATAAAAACTAATAAAAGTTTGATGGAAATGGAAAAATCTCTTTGGAAAAACTGTTAACATTCTCCAGTGAATCGATATTTCCTCTTTTACTCTCTCTCTCTTCCTAGGAGCTTCTTGCAGCTCACTGTCTGGTGATGGACAGTGTTGTCTACTCGTATAAAGAGAGAACACTGTCCCCGGAGGCCGGGGCAGTGCACTGAAAAAAGCTCCCGGGCGCCAATAACCTTAGATGTTGACGCGCCTTAAATAATAAAGAGAAAAATAAATATCTAATAATAATAATAAAAATAATAATAATCCAAATACGAGTACAATACAATTTCATACATGTACGAACTTTTGATTCTTTAATAAGTATAGTTTCTCGATTTTTTTAGTTTTAAACATAGTATACTATGTAGGATCTATAACTATTATTTAGATCATTTTTCCTGAAAAATTTCGATAAGGGCACTTCTGAGATTAGATTTTCCTAAAAAGTTTCCATTTTCTTGTTTTGGAACGTTCCTATTTCTTTTGTATTATATAAATTTATTGTTAAAAATAGAGTTCCATATCTTAAAACCGGAAGTATACCTCCTTTTTTTTAAACCAATGACTTCCCTTAGAACTTCGTATTGCTTTTGGGAAAATTACATGGTTCAGCCTAATTTTAATGGTTTTACTTTGCCATAGTGTGTTGTGCTGAACTATTATTAAATATGGAGGGATCAAATATTTTTTGAGTTTGTGAAATATTAACGAGAATAATGGGAAAAAGGAAGTCATGAGAGTGTTCACTCTAAACTTTTTTTTCTTCGTAAATTTGAAATGATTTAAGTCACTTCCTTTAAAATAGTTTGAATATACAGGGTGACCAGAGTTACATGCTCCACCCACTTTTTTTTTTAACGGCGGGAAATTTCGAAAAAATAAAAAACACGTATTTAATCATTTTTAGTCTAGTTTATTTTCAGTGATTGACCCATTCTTTTAAACCTCTGTATCTCGAGATACAGCATCCAACTTTGTTTTTTCCAATGGAACGTTATATTTATTTTTGCATATTTTTATAGTATTTGGGCTCCTTAAAAAAACAGAACAAAAAAATTTGAAACCGGTTAGGTTTTTCAAAAGTTATGGTAATTTAAAATATGAAAAACAAATTTCAGTTTATTATCAAAATTACGTTATTTTAAAGAAGCTGTTCAAACTGGGCACAATTAACGGATAGGCAAGCCAAAACTCTAGACTCCCACGCTCTGTTTGTAGCAGCACTTACGGTTGCGAAGACAAGATCTAGGCAGGCTAGAGTTATTCGACGTTTCAGATCAACGACTGAAGCCACGGGAATTTTTTAGATACCCTCACAAAAAAAATAGTCCATTTAGGTTAAGTCCGGAGATCGAGGTGGCCATTCGATGGGACAATGAGTCCCTAAGCACTTTTCATGGAAATTTCTGTCCATGTAACCTCGAACCACTCTCGCATTATGTGCCGGGCAACCATCTCGTTGAAAATACATATCTAGCCGACGTTGTAGAGGAACATCTTCAAGCAGAACTGGCAAAATGTGTCTTAAAAAAAGTTAGATACCTTGCACCAGGTTAAGTTCTCTCTGTAGAAGTATGGGCCGATTAGTTGATTTCCTAAAACACTACACCAAACGTTTGTAGAAAAAATAACCTGAACTTCGAATAACTCTAGCCTGCTTAGATCTTGTCTTCGCCACCATAAGTGCTGCTACAAGCAAAGCGTGGGAGTCCAGAGTTTTGGCTTGCCTATCCGTTGGTTGTGCCCAGTTTGAAAAGATTCTTTAAAAAAAAAATAACGTAATTTTGATAGTAAACTGAAATTTGTTTTTCATATTTTAAATTTCCATAACTTTTAGAAAACCTAACCGATTTCAAAAAAATTTTTTTTTGTTTTTTTTAGGAGCTCAAAAACTATAAAAATATGCAACAAAAAATATAACGTTCCATTTGAAAAACAAAAGTTGGGTGCTGTATCTCGAGATACAGGGGTTCAAAAAAATGGGTCAATCACTGAAAATAAACTAGACTAAAAATGATTAAATACGTGTTTTTTATTTTTTCGAAATTTCCCGCCGTTTAAAAAAAAAGTGGGTGAAGCATATATAACTCTGGTCACCCTGTATATAGATTATAAACACAATAACGTGCTAATGTGCTGTAAATAATATTTATAGAAGACAAAAAATTCCAATAATTTTGGTAACCTCCAAATTATTAATTAGAACGATTAATTTTAAACAGGTAAATCGTTACACCAATCGTGTAAGTAGAACGTTACAAACTGAAGTTAGTCTAATTTTAGGAAGTTTTAATAATTTAATATATTTAATTTTTTTTAACCTGGAAACAAAAAACATCAAAATGAGATAATGAAGTTCTCCAATATTTTAAGAAACCCTTCTTATAATGGTTTTAAAAAAGTTGTTTTTAAAAAAATAAATGGGATACCATTACGGCCCCAGTTAGTGTGATTATTGTGAAGGCGAATGAGATTATGACTTACTTAATCATCGGCCAAGTATAATTTTTTTACGTTTTTTTTTTCCAATCTCGTTTTCCCATTGGTTTAACGAACATATTGCTCAAGTTATTTATGGAGAACAACGTTCTTCTATTATTACATTGAATCGTTTAATAGTACTTCAATATGGCGGCATATTTAAAATTAGATTAAATTTGTTTTTTGTTTAATAACAAATATATACCCTAATTTTTAAACAAATTAATACTCGGCTAGCGGGCAGCCCTAAATTGCCCACCAACTGTTGACTCACTCTTTCTACGAGTTAGAGGAAAGCTAAGATGTATTGTTAGTTTACTAAGTTCGATTCCCGGTCTAGAAGCCTTGGATTTTATTTAATGGTTAATATGAGAAATTTACAGTAAAGTATGTTAGGCGGTTATAGGCTAGACCCGCAATGCTAATATGTATTGTTGGTTTAGTAGGTTCGATTCCCGGTCTAGGCCTTGGATTTTATTTAATGGTTAATAAAAGAAATTTACAGTAAAGTAAGGCGGTTAAGAGACTAGACCCGCAATGCTAATAGGTATTGTTGGTTTAGTAGGTTCGATTCCTGGTCTTTAGGCCTTGGATTTTATTTAATGGTTAATAAAAGAAATTTACAGTAAAGTAAGGCGGTTAAGAGACTAGACCCGCAATGCTAATAGGTATTGTTGGTTTAGTAGGTTCGATTCCCCCGGTTTAGGCCTTGGATTTTATTTAATGGTTAATATGAGAAATTTATAGTAAAGTATGTTTGCTAATCGCCTCCGTCCACGACACCTAATTTGGTAGTTAGACGTTAAGCACCGTCTGAAAAAATAGGCGATTACTTTACCAGTTATTGGAAGTATCAAGAGATCTTGTCTAATTTTCGATTTCGAATTTATATCGGAAATACACTTTTCACGAACTTCTGAGTCGAAGAGAAAAACCAACATATTGGTATTTTCCGGCCCTCGTAAAAACAATAATGGTTAATGTGCAAACAGGACCACAAAAAGAATAAATAAATAAATAAATTTGCCGTAAAAAGAAGACTTAGTGAATCTAGGAAGTGAAATAGCAATTTCGGTCATCCATTTCCTCAAAATTTTGGAATATTGGTTACATAATTAAAATGTTAATTTAATAACTAAACTAATTAGACTAAACGACTAAGTTAAGTTGAATCATTTTTAAGGATTCAAAATTGGCGAGGGAATCGGTCCAAATAAAAACAACAACTCGTCTTTTTTGCCAACGTTTCGACAAACTGAGTTTTTGTAACTCAAGCCGCGTAGCCACGCGCCCTGAAGAAGGCAATATATTTGTCGAAACGTTCGTTGGCAAAAAGACGAGTTGTTTTTTTTATTTGGACCGATTCCTCGCCAATTTTGAATCCTTAATTGAATAATTTACGGTCACGAAACCTATATATTATTATTCATTTTTTTTCTTTTTTTACAGATGGTATTACCGCAGAATATGGCCACGATATTGGCACTAACCGCAATACAAGAACGACAATCAGGTACACCAGGTTCGGCCATCTCTGGACCAGCAACTCCATCTTCCACACCGTCTACTTCTTCGGCGGGCGGTACGCCTAAAGATCTGAGTGTTGGCGCTCAGTCTACAACGACAAGTAAGCGCTTCTTTTCTTTTTTTCTTTTTTTTACGTGATTACTTATATTTATTTGTTAATTCGGATGTGAACTTGTGAGAGGAATAAGGATTTAGTCCTCAGGATGCTAATAAACCATTTCCGCTTGGCAAGAGTTCCTGCAGTTTTGTAGCCTTTATCGTCCAGATGGTTCGCAATTCTGCAGCTGGCTAGCTTTACGATCTATCGTCTCCTATATTGTCGCCGACCCCTTTTTTTATTCAACTCCCACCGTATTTGATTTTATATATATGAAGATATAAAACTGGACGTATGTCGGTGTGTCTCTCTCTCTCTCTTCTCCCCGTGGAACTTTGTTTCCTTCCGCTACTCCATCATCATACTCCCCATATATCTAAAAGCGCTTTTAGTTCTTCCTATCCTGGATTTACGGTTTCTCTCCCATCTATCCCTCTCACGCCCTCTCTTACTACCAACTCCTGCCCACAAAGCTGGCCACTAAAAACCCCTATTTCACTCTGTAACATACGTTTCATATGGAACCTGGAATATACGAGTTGTTGCACAGTATTCCTGAACCATTCCCTCTTCCCGTATTATAGTACCAGGTGCAATTTTTCCTGCAACTTTCTTTACTGCCTGGTCGGTCAGTTTTGAGCGCTTGCGCATGACATTTCCACCAGCTTTATTACCCTTCTCTCCGCTGTTGTTCTATACGCGCACCTCATTCCCATCTGTTATTTACTGTCAGTGGCACACCAATAAAATATCAACAATAACAATATTGCCAACTACTCACACTAACTAGGGGGGGATAACGCCACTGTGTGTTTGTGCATGTGTAAGTGAGAGAGTAAATCTACAATCTATCCAATGTGCTTCCAGACGTACTCGTACATAATATAATAAAACATATGTTTGCCCAATACAGTGCGATCACACATTTGTTTGTCAGTATGTTACACACCGCATTGTTGCTTTTGTCGATCATGTACTTTAAATAATATGAATTTTATCTCACTTCCGATTACAAGGAAATACGTCTAAATCTCTGTCTTACGCATTGAAGTTCCTGAAAGTGCCGCGTTTTGTTAACAACTTTTTATAAATGGAGAATCATTTGAATGCACTTATTTCAAGTTAAACACAAATGAAAAAACAATTTACGAAGTAATTTTGAGGCTTGGCTTAAATAATGCTTGAATTAGTAAAAATGTCAAATTGGTAAAGAAATTATTGAAATTAAAATAGTCGTCTTTGGTAACACTGTAATTGGAGAATCGTTCAATATTAACCTCATTCTACAGATATGCATTTCCTGTCGTTAATCTAAGTTCTTTGCATTTTATTTTTACCATTGTGCCTGGAAACTGGAACGCATTGTTCCAGTAGAAGTGGATGAACACGGGCTAGAATATCTTCTTTTCACTGCAGGAACTCCTACCACCACGTACGCACTTCTCTAACGTACAGACTATGTTTACGATTACTATGTGTGTTTATGTGTTAGGGAAGGTTAAGAAACTGCTGTGTGTTGTAACAGCTTCAACTGTGCATTATCTTGCTAATAAACTTCCGGTCTAAGTTCGGTACAGGTTCCCTCTCAACTTGTACCCCCCTAATTAGTGGGGTTGTATTGTTTAAAAGGACATTTTTGCTTGCCCATTTGATCGAAAGTGATTAGGTGATTAATGTTGAGGTTGCATTTTTGCAGGTTTTCAATTGTTTCAAAGAACTCCTTAGTAATTTTTTTTTTCGGTCAATTTACCCAGTTTTCCTCTAATTTCTGTACACTTAACCCTTAAGCGTAATCGAACTACAGTCGAAGGTATTCTGCTATTTGTAGACTCTCCTACGCAGCTTCCTTTGACTCTCTTTTCTTTGCTCTTTTCTCCTGCGTGAGCTTTCATCCACGTAAAGTTTATTTCGCATCTTTCTTCTTTCTAATGTAAAGTAATTGCCTACTTTTTCAGGCGGGCTTTACGTCCAACTACCAATTAGGTGTCATGGACAGAGGCGACTAGCAAACATTCTTTACTATAAATTTCTTTTATTAACCATTAAATATAATCCAAAGCCTCAGACCAGGAATCGAACCCACTAAACCAACAATACATCTTAGTTTTGCGGGTCTAGCCTATAACCGCCTAACATACTTTACTATAAATTTCTCATATTAACCATTAAATAAAATCCAAGGCCTAAGACCAGAAATCGAACCCACTAAACCAACAATACATCTTAGTTTTGCGGGTCTAGCCTATAACCGCCTAAACATACTTTACTATAAATTTCTTTTATTAACCATTAAATAAAATCCAAGGCCTAAGACCAGAAATCGAACCCACTAAACCAACAATACATCTTAGTTTTGCGGGGTCTAGCCTATAACCGCCTAAACATACTTTACTATAAATTTCTCATATTAACCATTAAATAAAATCCAAGGCCTAAGACCAGAAATCGAACCCACTAAACCAACAATACATCTTAGTTTTGCGGGTCTAGCCTATAACCGCCTAAACATACTTTACTATAAATTTCTCATATTAACCATTAAATAAAATCCAAGGCCTAAGACCAGAAATCGAACCCACTAAACCAACAATACATCTTAGTTTTGCGGGTCTAGCCTATAACCGCCTAAACATACTTTACTATAAATTTCTTTTATTAACCATTAAATAAAATCCAAGGCCTAAGACCAGAAATCGAACCCACTAAACCAACAATACATCTTAGTTTTGCGGGTCTAGCCTATAACCGCCTAAACATACTTTACTATAAATTTCTCATATTAACCATTAAATAAAATCCAAGGCCTAAGACCAGAAATCGAACCCACTAAACCAACAATACATCTTAGTTTTGCGGGTCTAGCCTATAACCGCCTAAACATACTTTACTATAAATTTCTCATATTAACCATTAAATAAAATCCAAGGCCTAAGACCAGAAATCGAACCCACTAAACCAACAATACATCTTAGTTTTGCGGGTCTAGCCTATAACCGCCTAAACATACTTTACTATAAATTTCTTTTATTAACCATTAAATAAAATCCAAGGCCTAAGACCAGAAATCGAACCCACTAAACCAACAATACATCTTAGTTTTGCGGGTCTAGCCTATAACCGCCTAAACATACTTTACTATAAATTTCTCATATTAACCATTAAATAAAATCCAAGGCCTAAGACCAGAAATCGAACCCACTAAACCAACAATACATCTTAGTTTTGCGGGTCTAGCCTATAACCGCCTAAACATACTTTACTATAAATTTCTTTTATTAACCATTAAATAAAATCCAAGGCCTAAGACCAGAAATCGAACCCACTAAACCAACAATACATCTTAGTTTTGCGGGTCTAGCCTATAACCGCCTAAACATACTTTACTATAAATTTCTCATATTAACCATTAAATAAAATCCAAGGCCTAAGACCAGAAATCGAACCCACTAAACCAACAATACATCTTAGCTTTGCATGTCTCGACTTTCTTCTTCCTTTATTTCTATCAGCTTGGGCTTTAATTGTTTTTATATCAGATTGGTACATTTCTTAGTATTATCTAGCAGTAGATGGATTAAGTCTTCTTCTTGATGAACAACATACTAAGGACGTGAGGCCAGCGACTGAACTGTACTTGGGAATTAGTAATACGTCTGTCCTTAAAATGAAAAAAGGTTTTCTCTTTCGATTCTCTCTCTCTTGAAGCCTTCGTCTCTCTCCGTCTCTCTATAAATGTTGCGAA
This sequence comes from Rhodnius prolixus, assembly GCF_049639745.1. Taxonomy (NCBI): domain Eukaryota; kingdom Metazoa; phylum Arthropoda; class Insecta; order Hemiptera; family Reduviidae; genus Rhodnius; species Rhodnius prolixus. The sequence continues at coordinate 5,413,152 of NW_027411593.1, read as the reverse complement.
TAAAACGGAAATGCACCTTCTTCCAATACAGATCTTCTTTTAAAATATTATCTGTAAAGGAGACCTGTTGCTAAAGATAAGATTCAGGAGAATGATTGCAATTTTGTCATCATTATTCAAAGTGTTAATATGTTAAGTGTTAAGCCCATAATGAAATGTGACATTCTAAAATGATTATTGTAGTTCACCCAGTTGGCCTGACCCCACCTACCTACATTTCAGACGCAAATTACTTGCTAAAGAAATTTTTTTGTTTCTTTCATCCAATAATATAGAGATGTCAGTTAAATTACAAATAAATAGGAAATAATGGGCAACGTTAAAACGGGCGCCTAAAGGTGTAAGTAAGTGTCAGCTGTCTCCCGCCGGCACAGCGCGCCAACTTGGCACCCTTCCCGCCTGTATATATATCGCTCGGGGTTTCTCTTTCTCTACAGCTTTTGACGGGCGCATGTCTTGTCTGTGTGTGTGTGTGTGTAATATGTCAGCTGGTATCGCACTTTATCTACACATTTATCTCTCTCTCTCTCTCTACTAATTCAACCGTCAACTATTCTGCTCATGATCTTTCATGTCGCATCTTACATTGATTCTAATGTTAGTAGTTGAAAATTTCATTAATACTGTCAAGAGAATCTCTGTTATTTTTTTTATTATTATTATTATAAACAGTCTTTTAAATTAAAATTGCTGTCTAAAATATATTCATGCATATTTATTTTAAAAAATAGTTCTCTGCAACTACGTACAGTTAATTATTTACAACTAATTACGTACAACATTGTAAAACCACTCGGTTCTACGTAAGTTCCAGACGATTTATCAGCTTAATAATTCTACATTAGTTTTTAGTTCATTGCTGTCAACAGTGTTGCCATTGTTATTTTTGAATTTAGGCATGCTTTCTCCGTAAAAAAAAAAAAAAAAACTATTAATTGATTTAAAGCAACTTTAATCGAAGATCGATTGTAAGTTCAGTGTTATATTAATTAGAATTTATAATATGATGAAAAATTAATGCCAGTTTCAGTCATGAAAAAATTTTATTATGCCGAGCTTTCGATCTAGGGACTAGGTCATCTTCAGGGCTAATTTACAATATATAGTTTTACATCATTAGATGGCTGATGTGTCTTCTGTCTTATCTGTTCATGGACTACTGTTCATAGACAAGACAGAAGAAACACCAACCTTGTAATGATGTAAAACAGTACATTGTAAATTATCCCTGAAGATGACCCTAGTCCCTAGATCGAAAGCTTGGCATAATAAAAATTTTTCAAGACTGAAAACTGGCACTAATTTTTCATCCTATTGAAACAATGATTCAGTCACCAAAAATAATTAACAGTAATTAGAATTTATACTTGTTTATCTCAATAATTATCTTTAGCTTTACTTGCCACACGTATCTAATCTCATTTCAAATCGATACTCATTCTTCTTCACAATCAAATCTTTCCAAGGAATTCTTTTTTTTTATTGGTCCCCGAACTTGGAAAGTTCATCAAGCTGGTGGTTGAACAAATTAATGAACCTCTCGGTTTTTTCTTTTTTCAGCTCAAATTTTCAAATAAATCACCAAATACGATAATAATTTTTGAGCCACTAAAAGAATTAATGACCAAAAAACCAGAGCAGAATACTCAACTTTGAGGAGCTCTAAATTGCAGAACTAATTCGTTGGAATAAATCATTAAATGACTTGATTGAAATGACTTTCTGTTCATTTTATTTTTGTTGGTGAATATATATCTGAGAATGTGGATATAGGAAGATAAATTTTATAAATATTCTTTGGCCAGATTTATTACATCCAATCTTCTATATTTTTGTGTGTGAATAATGAGGAATGATTATCCCTTGTGTCATAGATCCCAGGATTTATGTTTGTTCCCAAAAAATTTGTGAACGACTTCTAAAAACTGGTGAATACAGTCAGTATCAATATTTTACCTTATTATACATGTATTAGTTTTTTTTTTTTTTTTTAAACTCGCAGAATCCCACAGATCAATATTAAAATTCCAAGTTATTTTCTGAGTGTATCTGTAGAAGTGTTTCTATTGTCTGGAAGTTGTTCTAAAGGGAGTAAAATATATCTTTTAAGTTTTTAGTTTACAAAAAAAAAAATATGCAATCAGTTTTAAAGGATTTTGGATTTATTTCTTAAATCAAAAATTCTGGATTGTATATTTAAATCAGGCTTGTATACAGTTTTTCGAATTTAACTCGACGAAAGAATTTTTTTCTTTACAATAAACAATAACTTACTTCATGGCCCTAATATTAATTTTACAGCAAAAAAACGCTGTACTTGATTTGATCATTTAAGTATTTCGATTCAACACAATTACGATTCATCGATTGTACTTTATTAGGCTGTAAGGGATAGTTATATTATAGGTATAAAAAGGCAATTCAAGCGAATGATTGCCTGTGAAGAGGCAACAAAAGTGTTTTCAGTCATTATGAGGCACTTTCTCTCGACAATCTAAATGCATCATTAAAGTGAATTATGCGGATGGATCGTTCTTACAATAAGAGCATCAATAATGATTTACGGACATTCAACAATGATGACTTTTTTCATGTTTTTTTTTTTTTGTTTTTTAAATAAATAAAGTTTAAAAATATTTCAAGTGGGTTAAAAAAATTTTGACGAATTTTTGGAAAGTTTGAACATAATGTTAAGTAAATCTTCTGTTAAGTAAATACTAAGACCGGGAAATCGAACCCACTAAACCAACAAAACATATTAGTATTGTGGGTCTAGCCTATAACCGCCTAACATACTTTACTGTAAATCTCTTTTTATTAACCATTAAATAAAATCCAAGGCCTAGAGACCGGGGAATCGAACCCACTAAATCTTCCGGTAAATCTTATAACTAATTTATCTTGTTGAAGGATTCACTCCTAAAAATCGATTGCATACTCATAATTATGAAAGCATTTCTTAAAAAATAATGATAATTTCTACTAATGGAACGGATCAGCTTAATGATCAGGATAAGGTTACTTCTTGAATCTCTAAGGGAATCCTCTGCTTCACAACCTTAGTTGCCTGAAAGTCCGGGACATGCGGACAAGAAGGACTTATTATTAAGCTGACTGCGATTAATTTAAGCAGGAGTAAACTCTAAATAAAAAAAAAGTAAATTGTCTATTTTTTTCAAGAGGGCTTTACGTCCAACTACTCAATTAGGTGTCGTAGATGAAGGCGACTAGCAAACATACTTTACTGTAAATCTCTTTTTATTAACCATTAAATAAAATCCAAGGCCTAAGACCGGGCAATCGAACCCACTAAACCAGCAATACATCTTAGCTTTGCGGGTCTAGTCTCTTAAAACGCCTAACTATACTTTACTGTAAATTTTTTTTATTAACCATTAAATAAAATCCAAGGCCTTAGACCGGGGAATCGAACCCACTAAACCAGCAATACATCTTAGCTTTGCGGGTCTAGTCTCTTAAAACGCCTAACTATACTTTACTGTAAATTTTTTTTATTAACCATTAAATAAAATCCAAGGCCTTAGACCGGGGAATCGAACCCACTAAACCAACAATACATCTTAGCATTGCGGGTCTAGTCTCTTAACCGCTCGGCTACCGTGGCGCCTTAAAACCCTAACTAATTTATAGTCCGACACCATAACACAAAGTAATAATTAGACTTCACCAACTCAGTTCATATCTCAAACCTTACATTGATTGCCATTATCTATCGCTTGTCTGCCCAAATTAAAAGTCATATTTAAAATAATAATAATAATAATAATTTAAAATTTCCAGCATATTATTTCTATGATTGTTTAGCATAAGAAATAAACTAGATACAGTTTGGATATATAATTCCAGAAGATCTCCAGGCACAAATGTCCTAGAGATCCTGCGGGGTCCAGGACGCGCGCCTAGTCGATTGGTTCCGCATTAACCTCTTCTCACTCAGAATAAATTACAGCAAATTGCCAAGAATTCATTCTCTCCCCTCTCCTCCCCACTCTTCTCCTACAGACACCTAACTCGCTGCTCACACAAACGAACCTAACCTATCTAAAAAGAAAAAAATTTAAAAAAAAATTGTTTATTGGGCCTTGAGATTTTGGTGGTAAAATTACCAAAAACCGTATCTAATTTCCGCCTAATTATCTCGGAACAGATTTGATACAGGTTTTTACATTCACTCTTCCCTCCTTTTTTCACTCGTTCTCCCGCGTTTTATAATCGTAAACACATTAATTATGTTTACATAGACACACCTGCGAACATGGTTACCTGTGAAATAGAAATAATTAACTTTAATTAACGAAACAAATCTAAAAAAATTGTTTAATTTTATTGTGTAAAACCACGTTAGCCGAGCGGTTAGAGGCGAGACCTCTGCGAGCTAATATGTATTGTGGTACTGGGTTCGATTCCTGGTCTAATCCTAGGATTTTATTTAATGGTTAATAAAGGAAATTTACAGTAAAGTATGTTTGTTAGTCGTCTCCGTCCACGTCACCTAATTTGGTAGTTGGACGTAAAGCCCGCCTGAAAAAATAGACAATTACTTTACTTTAAAACCACTTTTAAAACCGGATATAGACTTGAAAATTTCAAATGACTACACAAAGAGGCTAACTTTTCCGGTTAAGGGAATCCTCAATAAAGTTTCAAAGCAATTAGAGAGATTTTGGTGAAGCAAGGGTTCAAAGGAATTCTAGAATCGTAACTTTGTAAATTAAAGAAACATTCGGAATTGCATCTTTTGCATAAAACATTTGTTTGTTCGCTCAATTTCTATTATAAAAGGGAGTATTGAAGTCGTATCAAATTTTGGCGATTTAATTAACAACTCCCTGGCGCCAACAACTCTCCTCTAATTCCCCAGGGATGGTATATCGGGCATAGTATCGTGGAACCGCTAGGAGGGATCAGGATGAACATTCCCGTAAAGGCTGGGTATGTCCTCCTCTATTGCCCTGTATTTACGTAGGGCTTTTTTTTTAAAAAAAAAAAAAAAGGATCAAATGTCCTGCCAAGCTCAGTTTAATTAGGGAAGAGCGATTACATCCACTCTTTCAGCATGGTGCCTTGGATTGGGCTCCGGAAATGCTGCTAAATGAGGGAAAACAGCATTCTGGGATATCTCACTTCCTAGCGCTTTATACCCCTTTTGCCTCCACCAAACATCTGCCCCTTAGACGTTCTGTGGAATGACTTCCTGTGTTCTCCTCTCAGCAAGATAGAGGATTCTCTCAAAATCCCGGCTGTACGAGGGGGTACCCAAAAAAAACCGGAATTATTTTTTAAAAGCTATTTATTTACAAATTTTTTACAGAACAACCTTATCCCCTTCAAAATACTCTCCATTACAACTAATACATTTGTCCCACCGGTGCTTCCACTGTTCGAAACATTTTTTGTAGTCATCTTTAGAAATGGCTGACAGCTCCTTCTTCGTTTTTTTCTTGACCTCTTCAATGTTGTCAAATCGGTGACCTTTCATGCCCTTTTTCATGCGTGGAAATAAGAAAAAGTCGCACGGAGCCAGGTCAGGTGAGTAAGGTGCGTGGGGCAGCGGAACCATGCCATTTTTAGCCAAAAACTGTGTAACAGAGATGGCTGTGTGTGCAGGTGCATTGTCGTGGTGGAAGAACCAGTCTCCTGTTTGCCACAAATCGGGTCTTTTTTGGCGAACACTATTGCGCAATCTTTTCAAAACTTCCAAATACAAGGTTTGATTGACGGTCTGACCTGGGGGGACAAACTCTGAATGGACTACGCCTTTGGCATCAAAAAAGCAAATCAGCATTGTTTTGATGTTTGACTTGACGACATTTTTTTGGTCGGGGTGAAGATGACGTCTTCCATTGGCTCGACTGTTGCTTTGTTTCTGGGTCATAACCATAGCACCATGACTCATCACCAGTAATGACCTTTGACAGAAAGTCTGGATCAGTTTCAAGCTGTTGTTTCAAAGCACGACATGTTTCAACTCGATGTTCTTTTTGATTGTCAGCCAGAACTCGAGGAACAAACTTGGCAGCAACCCTTTTCATCCCCAAATCTTCCGTTAAAATTCGCTGAACCGAGCTCCAAGATAACCCACTACTCTCTGACAGTTGATCAATTGTCTGTCGACGGTCTGTGAACACCAGCTCTCGAATTTTTTCAACATTTTCGTCGATTCGGGCAGTTGATGGACGTCCAGAACGAGGTTTGTCATCAATCGACATGTCGCCATTTTTAAACCGAGTAAACCACTCGTATACTTGAGTTTTTCCCATAGCGTCATCTTTGTAAGCTGTTTTCAACATTAAAACACTTTCAGCAGCATTTTTGCCGAGTAGAAAACAAAATTTCAGAGCTGCACGTTGTTCACTTAAACTTGCCATCATAAAAAACGAAAAAAGAACAAAACAGCGCTGGTAAAAACAATCACTGCAGTTGAACAGAACAAGCCAGGCAGACAACACAGGCAGGACTGAACTGGCAAAGAATTGCGCTATACACGTCTAGCGGCAGAAATGCGTACTACATAAGCTCCATGCGCGGCAACGCAATTCCGGTTATTTTTGGGTACCCCCTCGTACATAGTTTCAGTTGACCTACTCATAGCATAAATTGTCCGTCGGGCACCACAAGGAGTGATCGAATTTTGCCGTCTAATCATAGCCTTGAAGATTCTGGTACGATTGGTAGGAAGAAATAACGCTGTCAAAAAAATATAAAAATGTTGCACAGATATTTACTATTATCCATAACACGGTTCTTCTAGAAGGAGTCAATCTTTTTAAAAATAAAATACAAAAAAAATGAACTCTCAATCAACCATAAGAAAACCAGTTTTATTGATTTATAAAATAATAAAAAAAATCAATGACGTAAAAACCAAATTGAGCAGTGATTAACTTTTTCTTTTAAGTGCAATTCAATTTAATCGCAAAAATTATCGAAGAAAAAATAGAAATAAATTTACTATAATCATCAGAACCCAATTTTATTAAGTAACAAAAAAATGAGTTGGTAAATTCTTTCAGAAAATCTTCAAAAAATACTTTAATTACAAAAAACAAAACAAAAAAGACAAAAAACCTGTCTTGGAGATTTTTGTCTTGGAGAGGTGCAGCACGAATCTCCCTCTCTCTCTCTCTCTCTCTCTCTCTCTCTCTCTCTCTCTCTCTCTCCAGTCAGCTCCCTGAAGTGTTCAAAGTGTAATAGAAATTCCCAATCGCTCCTCAAAGATGAAGGTAGTTAAGCTCAAGAGAAACAACTTATTTTTTTGATACAGGTATAAAATAGATACGCGTATATAATTTTACGTTTTAATCTTATTAATTTATTTTTTTAAAAAATGAAAATATTATTAACTTCTCAAAGTTGACTTTTACGTATATATACATATATATATATATATATCTACATATTCAGAAATATTGAAAAATTGGCGATATTATTGAAAAATTCTCACATAATTTCCGTACGTGAACGTAATTTACAATTTTACATTATTTTTCTTTAAAATTTGAGTTAAAGTAATACGACAAGGGCGTGTGTGTGTGTGTGATGGACGGGTAGTTTTAGCGCTGCATTGAGCTCCTGAGTATTAGGATATCATAGAATGTACGCTTAAACAGTTCAAACTGAAGGTGTGTAAATGAGCTGTCTGCTAACAATGCTAAACCCGCAATGCTAAGATGTATTGCGGTACTGGTTCGATTTTTTGCGCCGTTCGAAACAAGTAGTTTTGCACATTAAGTCTGCCTGAATTCTTTAATTGTTAAGTACATTTATCTTGTTTTTAGTGGCTGATTCATCTAAGAGTGTAGACAAAGTTTCAGTCCCCATTACTTTCTCTTGAGATGCTGTAGCCGTAGATTAGGAGAGGATGCTGATTTCAGATAAAGTTTTTAGGGTGTCTTGTGACAAAACTATATTTTTTATTATACGAGGGTCGTTTGAAAAGTCCGTGCAAAAATAAAAACTACTTAATTTTTTGGGGTAAACCTTTTTTATTTTTCAACATAGTCTCCTTTTAGGCTTATACACTTCGTCCAACGCTGCTCTAGTTTGTTGATCCCTTCCGAATAATAGGATTTGTCCAAGTCTGAAAAATAGCCATTCGTTTCTGCAATCACCTCCTCGTTTGAATGAAATCTTTTTCCCGCCAGCCATTTCTTCATATTGGGGAACAAATAGTAGTCCGAGGGAGCCAAGTCTGGAGAATAGGGGGGATGTGAAACGAGTTGGAACCCTATTTTCATTAATTTTGCGACCACAACTGCTGAGGTGTGAGCTGGTGCGTTGTCGTGATGGAAAAGGACTTTTTTGTGGGCCAATCGTGGGCGTTTTTCTTGCAGCTCGGTTTTCAAACGGTCCAATAACGATGAATAATATGCACCTGTAATAGTTTTACCCTTTTCCAGATAGTCGATGAGGATTATTCCTTGCGAATCCCAAAAGACAGTCGCCATAATCTTTCCGGCCGAAGGAACGGTATTCGCCTTTTTTGGCGCAGATTCCCCCTTGGTAACCCATTGTTTAGATTGTTCTTTGGTCTCAGGAGTGTAGTGATGTATCCATGTTTCATCCACAGTGACGAAACGACGCTTAAAGTCCTGCGGATTCTTCTGGAACAGCTGCAAACCGTCCTTGCAACACTTCACACGATTTCGTTTTTGGTCAAGCGTGAGCAATCGCGGCACCCATCTTGCGGATAGCTTTGTCATGTCCAAATGTTGATGCAAAATATTATGTACCCGTTCATTCGAGATGCCCACAGCACTAGCAATCTCACGCACCTTCACTCTTCTGTCATCCATCACCATATCATGGATTTTATCAATGATTTCTGGAGTAGTAACCTGAACAGGGCGTCCAGAACGTTCAGCGTCACTTGTGCCCATATGGCCACTCCGAAACTGATCTAATCGAAGGTGCAGAGTCGCCATAATGTTTATCAAGCTTCTCTTTAGTCTCCTGAGGCGTTTTGCCTTTCATAAAGTAGTGTTTAATCAACACACGAAATTCTTTTTCGTCCATTTTTTGAAAATCACTCGACTTCCTCGATTCAAACGAATGCCAAACACAAAGAAATAGACCGATCTGGCTGAAACTTGGTGTGTGTTCTTCCAAGAGATGCTACTAACTAAACATAACCTCGATACGCGCCAGTAGTGCTATCTCTCTGACTTTGCACGGACTTTTCAAACGACCCTCGTAGTTCTTTTGGGGACACAGAAAACAGCGAAGAATTTTAGATTGCTAGGACTTGATTCTTTGATTCTAGGAGCTTTGATTGTTATACTTTATTACGTTCAAAATTATTATTAGTAATTATTAGTTGATAAAGTTTTAGATATACAGTTGGCCACACTGAATTAGTTAACTGGTAAACCCAAATGCAAATTAGGAGTTTTTAAATCCACAAGTACCCTAGGGTTCCTCTCTATGATCTATAATCTTGCCAACGACCACTGACAGCTCTTTCTTATCTTCATAACCTCTGTAAACATTCTTCAAAGTTTTAAAACCTTCATTTTAATAAGTCCCTTAGCTAACATAGCATACATCTATAGTAAACTATGAATAGCCATATAAGTTTTTTGTTTGTTCAAATGCATGAATTGCATGATATAGCAAAGAGGTTTCTAATCTCGAAGCGAACGCTTGATGTATGGCAGTTGACTGATAAAAGAGAAATAGACAGAGAGAGAGAATATGAATGTGTTCTGCCTACACTATTGAGGCTTAATTTTAGTTTTTTATTTCTAACAATCGATCACCTCATGACGACGACGTCGTGTCAAAAAAAAAAATGTAATAATATGTGATGTAGATGGTTTTTAGTGGTAGTTATGAAGCCCTCTGACAAAGAAAGGTTTACTGATGGACTTAAAAGTAAGGGACTTAGTTATAAAAAGGGGGTAACTGTTTAGCCTTTTTGCTATAACCGTGTTTGATTGCAATTAGGTCTTCCTTTTTTAGGAAGGGAGTGAAATGATGTAGGAAGAATTATTTTGAAGGGCGGAAGGGTTGTGTGTGTGTTCCAGTGACTCACCCACCGCTTGACCGGATATTACGCACAACTCCCTCTATATGTGGACAGCTGTGCGCACCCTGCTGGCGGATAAATTCACTCCTAAAAGCTGTGCATATTATTTACTATATTACTCTACCAAATCCCCTCCCGCCAAAAAAAAGAAAAGAGAAACCCCGCTTGCAACCTTCCTAAATAATAATAATTCTGCTACCCCTTTAGCGTCTCTGCTCTATCGAATATGGAACGGGAACAGTGGGGTAATTGTGTACAATTAGTATTGTGTGCTCAATGAATGAGTGAATCCAAAAAATAAAAAGGAGAGAGATAAAGCGATTCATTGAGAGCGACAGGAGAACCCTGGAACTCCATTCTTCCAGTAGAAAAAAAAATTAAAACCCAGAAGCGCACAGAAAAGAAAAACCTTTTATTAAAAAATATTCATTGATAAGAAGATCAGGGAATATTCAGTCATGTTTGACTCCATTTTCTCTCTCAGTTTCTCTCCCCACTTCTTGATGAATCATGATTTTTTGTATGCACTCAATCTTTCTCATTTTGATGCACACAACCGGACCACCCCAGGTTTGCCACCCTCTCTTCAGATTGGAATTCATAAGCTGAAATAATTAAATAAATAAAAAAAAAATTCTGCCACTGCCTTCTTAATAAATTGAACTCTGGGGTGGGGAGAGAATAAAAGAAATTAGAAAAAGCAAAAAAGATAATTAATTTATCAAAAGTAAATTTCCTCATTCTTTGATTTTGATTAATTAAATTGTAATCTTATTGGTGCTCAGTGGAGACCAAGTGAGTTCTGATTAGTACCATGTATTGTGCCAGAATGTGCTTATTCAATCTACTTCTTTAAATGATTATTTCAAAAAAAAAAAAATGTATTCGCAGTATCTTTCTCTTTACTTACAGCCATGTTTTAAATCCAGCTTCTTCTGGTGCACATCTTTTTTTTTCTACTTCTTAATCTTCTTTTTCTCTACCGCTACTAAGGTGTAAGAATTGTTTTAAGGAGTCTACACAGAATGCTTTGGCCTTTAGGCGCCACAATAGCTGAGCGGTTATAGGTCTAGACCCGCACAGCTAAGATGTATTGCGGTTGTAGTCTATATTCCTAATGGTTTATATGAGAAATTTACAGTAAAGTATAGTTAGCTAATCGCCACGATAGCCGAGCGGTTATAGGCTAGACCTGTACAACTAAGATGTATTGCGGTACTAGTCTATATTCCCAACGGTTTATATGAGAAATTTACAGTAAAGTATAGTTAGCTAATCGCCACGGTAGCCTAGCGGTTATAGGCTAGACCCGCACAGCTAAGATGTATTGCGGTACTAGTCTATATTCCCAACGGTTTATTTGAGAAATTTACAGTAAAGTATAGTTAGCTAATCGCCTCCGTCCACGACACCTAATTTGGTAGTTGGACGTAAAGCCTGCCTGTAAAAATAGGCATTATCATATCTTCCTGGGTCTTAATTTTATTTTTCTTATGTTTTTTTATTGATCTTATCATTTTGTTGATAATGTTTTATTGCAGATCGCGATCATATTTCCTAAACATGACTAAATGATTACAAACTATTAGTGTGTGCAACTGATTGGGCTAAGATTTCTATAGCCTTGGTGTAACCGGTTTCAGAATTAAAGCTAATTTTTGAGGAAGCATTTCCTGTTTTGACCAATTTTGACCAAAACTTTATTACTTTATCACTTCCTGAAAGTAATAATCGTCTTATAACTCGTTTCTAGTCTCGGCAAATCCGTTAAAAATCATTAGAATAGTTCCCACTATATTACGATTCATAATTAACAATTCCTAAGCTATAATTCATTGTCGATCTAATTGCATATTTAAAGATAGTCCAAGGTTGGATGCTGATCAATATTATCTTAATAAGACAATATAACAATCATGATAAAGAAAGAGGGGATACAGAAAAAAGAAGATAGAGAAAAGTTTTATGAATTGGGTAATATTATTCTCGCGCGCTATTGTGTTCCTTTAATAATAATAGAAAAAATATTCTTTCAAAATAATAATGATAATAATAAGACGGTTGGAGCTATTGATGAGTCCCAGATAGTATTGTCTTCTTCAGTCCCTCCAGTCTTGTAGTTAGCTCTTCATCATTCCTTTTCTCTCAATATTTAATTAAAACACATCGCATTGCGCGCGTTGTATTCATCAAAAAGCATTTCTTTCTCTCTTCTGCCTTCATCTCCTTCGTCTATCTTATTGATGGACCTTTAACTCAGCTTATTTTCACGGTCCTTTCTCCCCACCTTTCCTGATCAATTAATCAATACTGAAAGATTAAAAAATCCATTTTTTTTTTTTTTTTTGTAACTATTGTTTGAATTGATTTTAAAATGTTTATTGTGCTGAATGAACAAGGTTGTCTCCAGGGCCACTATGATGGTCTCATTTCTTGAGTTAACTTCTTCTTTTTCTTTTGGTACCGGAAATCAATTATTGTAAAATGCTTGGTTTCCTTTATTCTGGCCGGGTTTTTTGGAATCCAACCAGGGTTCTGTTCTGGATCACCGTTACCATTTGCAAGGTCCCAGCGCAGTTTGCATAATTCGAAAATTGGGACTCTTTTACGAGGGTCGTTTGAAAAGTCCGTGCAAAGTCAGAGAGATAGCACTACTGGCGCGTATCGAGGTTATGTTTAGTTAGTAGCATCTCTTGGAAGAACACACACCAAGTTTCAGCCAGATCGGTCTATTTCTTTGTGTTTGGCATTCGTTTGAATCGAGGAACTCGAGTGATTTTCAAAAAAATGGACGAAAAAGAATTTCGTGTGTTGATTAAACACTACTTTATGAAACGCAAAACGCCTCAGGAGACTAAAGAAAAGCTTGATAAACATTATGGTGACTCTGCACCTTCGATTAGAACAGTTTATAAGTGGTTTCAAAAATTTTCGGAGTGGCCATATGGGCACAAGTGACGCTGAACGTTCTGATCGCCCTGTTGAGGTTACTACTCCAGAAATCATTGATAAAATCCATGATATGGTGATGGATGGCAGAAGAGTGAAGGTGCGTGAGATTGCTAGTGCTGTGGGCATCTCGAATGAAAGGGGTACATAATATTTTGCATCAACATTTGGACATGACAAAGCTATCCGCAAGATGGGTGCCGCGATTGCTCACGCTTGACCAAAAACGAAATCGTGTGAAGTGTTGCAAGGACAGGTTTGCAGCTGTTCCAGAAGAATCCGCAGGACTTTAAGCGTCGTTTCGTCACTGTGGATGGAACATGGATACATCACTACACTCCTGAGACCAAAGAACAATCTAAACAATGGGTTACCAAGGGAGAATCTGCGCCAAAAAAGGCGAAGACCGTTCCTTCGGCCGGAATGATTATGGCGACTGTCTTTTGGGATTCGCAAGGAATAATCCTCATCGACTATCTGGAAAAGGGTAAAACTATTACAGGTGCACATTATTCATCGTTATTGGACCGTTTGAAAACCGAGCTGCAAGAAAAACGCCCATGATTGGCCCACAAAAAAGTCCTTTTCCATCACGACAACGCACCAGCTCACACCTCAGAGGTTGTGGTCGCAAAATTAATGGAAATAGGGTTCCAACTCGTTTCACATCCCCCCTATTCTCCAGACTTGGCTCCTTCGGACTACTATTTGTTCCCCAATATGAAGAAATGGCTGGCGGGAAAAAGATTTTATTCAAACGAGGAGGTGATTGAAGAAACGAATGGCTATTTTTCAGACTTGGACAAATCCTATTATTCGGAAGGGATCAACAAACTAGAGCAGCGTTGGACGAAGTGTATAAGCCTAAAAGGAGACTATGTTGAAAAATACAATAGGTTTACCCCAAAAAATTAAGTAGTTTTTATTTTTGCACGGACTTTTCAAACGACCCTCGTACGTAAAAAATTTGTTATACTCTTTCTGATTAGAGGTGAAAATTGTATTATCAAATTTGATGTTTTGGGATTATTATTATTAATAGCAGGCCTCTTTCTGTAATGCGGAAGTACTGCGATCGTGACCAAATTTTCGAGATTTTCAAGTTTTTACTTCCGGTAACTTTCCATATTTTTTGAGATATTTCCTATTTCCTATCAATCAATCAGAAAAGTTCCGTGTGTATCTAACATTACATATGTTAGATCTTTGTTCGTTTCTGTTATCTGATTTTAAATATTCTTTAACAAAATATACATGTAGACAGGAATTTAGATATATTTTTTTCTCTTTTTTTTTTAAGATGTAATAAATCAAGAATTTCTAAAGATGAGTTATTTTTAAAAATGCTTCTTTTTTTTTCTGTAAGTTTTTCTGTTCTGTCACGGTTGGTTTCTTTAGATGTGGCAAACGGCTCTGTTTCTACGCTGGCAAGTCGCTTGGCGCGGCTCTAGCGGCAGGTTGTGCACTAAAAAACCTGAGCGACATATTTAAATGAATGAATCATTCCATGTCTTTTTAATTTATCTTAACAATGTCACACAGCCAGTGTCTACCTTATTATAATGAAATGGGACTTTTTTAAAAATATTTCTTATTTTTTTGAACAGTTTTAGTTTTTATTAATTCTTTTGATATTCTCATATATTCTTTCCGTTACATTATTTTTATCAAAGTTTATCAAAATGAGAGATAATTTTGAGCTTTAAACAGAAATATCCGTTTTGTAAACCAATTTGTAAAAAATCCTCTCTCTTTTTTTAATAGAAGTTCGAAAGCAAATACTTCGTCTTGCAGGAAGAAAAGTATAGCACTTCCGGAGGCGCTGACTGGACGGACTTCAGCGCTTTAAATTAAAAAAAAAAATATATATATTCAGAAGGGGGACTCACAATTAGTGGCCATTCCTCTCAGGAATCTAGGCGTCCCTAAAATAAATTAAAGCAGGAATTAGCTGAAGATAGTCGTACTTATTAAACCACCTCTGATGATGAAAGCAACCTTGAAACCGGTCAGGGGATACAATAAAACATGCGTGGCTATGACCGGATATAAGCTAATACGGCTAACCTAACCCACACTTTCATAGTAATTTTATTAATTCGCCGTAATTATTATCTGAGTTAATTTTACCGCTACTCATTGGCGGCGATACCTTCAACATCTCTCTCTCTCTCTCTTTGCCATGGCCCTCCATCCAACACCTCTTTGCTCCAACTCATCAGGGATTTCCTGTTAATAAGTTCTCCAAAGTTTTTCGGCTCATCTTGCGACAAATTATGTCTCAATATAATCCTTGCGCTCTCTTCTCTAGTCTTAGAATATTTGTCAGTCCAAGAAAGCTGTTCAAATGTAAGCTGGCTCCTCTTGGGTTTCCAAGCTGTTAGTTGGCTTACAAAAAAAAATAATAATGATGATGCTTATCAATTTTTATTTAAAGTAAATTAAATTAATTGTCTATTCTTTCAGGCCGGTTTTACGTCCAACAACCAAATTAGGTGTCCGTGGACGTAGGGGATTAGCTAACTATACTTTATAACAAATTTCTCAAATAAACCATTGGAATATAGACTGGTACCGCAATACATCTTAGCTGTGCGGGTCTAGCCTATAACCGCTCGGCTATCGTGGCGATTAGCTAACTATACTTTACTGTAAATTTCTCATATAAACCATTGGGAATATAGACTAGTACCGCAATACATCTTAGCTGTGCGGGTCTAGCCTATAACCGCTCGGCTATCGTGGCGATTAGCTAACTATACTTTACTGTAAATTTCTCATATAAACCATTGGGAATATAGACTAGTACCGCAATACATCTTAGCTGTGCGGGTCTAGCCTATAACCGCTCGGCTATCGTGGCGATTAGCTAACTATACTTTACTGTAAATTTCTCATATAAACCATTGGGAATATAGACTGGTACCGCAATACATCTTAGCTGTGCGGGTCTAGCCTATAACCGCTCGGCTATCGTGGCGATTAGCTAACTATACTTTACTGTGAATTTCTCATATAAACCATTGGGAATATAGACTAGTACCGCAATACATCTTAGCTGTGCGGGTCTAGCCTATAATCGCTCGGGCTATCGTGTCGATTAGCTAACTATACTTTACTGTAAATTTCTCATATAAACCATTGGGAATATAGACTAGTACCGCAATACATCTT
Source organism: Rhodnius prolixus (assembly GCF_049639745.1). Classification (NCBI taxonomy): domain Eukaryota; kingdom Metazoa; phylum Arthropoda; class Insecta; order Hemiptera; family Reduviidae; genus Rhodnius; species Rhodnius prolixus. Next base: position 5,396,981 of record NW_027411593.1, on the reverse strand, counting down.
AGCTTTGCGGGTTTAGCTTATAACCACTCGGCTATCGTGGCGCCTTAATTTTTATTTACAGTTAAAATGCTTGTATCAACCGAAAATTTTTTTTTATAAAATTCAAAATTAAAATAAGCAGCAATTATTATTGTAAGAGAAGAAAAATATTTTCCTGAATACATACAATTTTTCAACGTGGGTAAAAACACTTGGTACCTTTAAATCATTATTTTATATTTTATCTAATTAAAAAGAAATGAAAGATTACTTAACAACCAAAAACATTTTTAAAAAAATATTTTTTGGTAAAAGTATACACAGAAAGCGGTGTCATGGCTCTAATCACAAAATGATTAATCTGTGTTCTGTTTCCGGTACGTACACTTCTTCTACTACCAACCAACGAAAAATGGACGAGGTGAATGGCAGTAATATTAAACCAGTTCTAACTACATCTCTACTTATTTAGTTGGCTGTTGCTGTCTTTTTCTTTTTTTTTACAACCCAAACTTTTTTATCTTAATAATTGCGTGCGAACATAACTGGAGTTCGGAGTTTTTTGTTGTATTTAAAAAGCAAAAATATTACGAAAATTATCTAGTAAATTTGTTTGCTAATTCTATTCTAACTTAATAACCAGTTGGATGTAAAACCAGCTGATAGAGAAATATTCCTTAAATTGTTCAATTCTCTTATAGCTTCCTTAGGCTGGAAACATAGTGGAGCGGCGAGCAAAGCGGCGCTGATAGCGAAGAGCGAAGCGGCGAAATCAAACACAAGTTAACATATGGGACCGCGCATAGTGGCGAGCAAAGCGAAGATAGAGCAACTCTATCTATTTCTAGTTTTTGTTTTTGCCGCTTTGCTCTTCGCTATCATCGCCGCTTTGCGCGCCGCTCCACTATGTTTCCAGCCTTAGGAGAAAAGAGGAAGTACTAGGAAACGAGGAAGTTGTATTATGTCCGTAAACAATGTCAGATTAAAGTTGCGTCCATACGAGTAATTAAAGTAATTGCAAACGAGTCAAATTGGATTATTTATTTTTTTTTAAAACCGGAAATACTCATTTTGAGGTTAAAACAAAATGGTTTTAAAGAAAAACACTTTGTGGTTGCAATATATAAGTATATACAGTCGAGCCTCCCATAAAGGACACTGTCACTAGCGGCCACCTCCATTTACGGGCCAGTTTTTGGATTTCCCCGTTTTACCCCTAAAATACACTTTCTATATAAAAGAACCTCCGCCGTCTAACGGTCACTTAACATAGCGACCGCGGACATTGATTTTCAGGGAACAGATTAAATGTTTCACCTCCCACCAACGACCACCTTATTATTAAAAAAGTTCGTTTGACGCGGTGATCAAAATAATTATCCCCTCTCAAGTTTTTGTTTTTTTTTCTGTTTTTCTCTAAAGTTTCCTATATAAGCTCCATACATCTTGTACCACTTTTAATCTCATTTTTCAATATAACTTTGGACGAACAATATTATTTTTTCGATATGTCTCTCAAACGAAAGTGGGTTTAACTCTAGAAGAGAAAATAAATGTGTTTGTAAGATTTTGCAAAAAATCAAATCGAGCCATCGTCGAACTTGCCGAAAGGTTTGTTCTATTTCATAAATAGTTCATAAATTATTATTGTTATGAATAAATGTGATGATTATTATAAAAATTATTAATTAAGTCAATAATAGTTTTTTGATAAATTTTTTGGATAATTAGAAAAAAAAGCCCATATTTTTTCATTATGAAACTTGTCTACACTCCTTCTAACGGCCACCTCCAAACAGCGGCCACTTTGCTTTCCCCCGCCAGTGTCCGGTTATTGAGAGAGAAGTTCGACTGTACATACATACGAGAATACTAGCTCAAAACCGGAAAAATCTCAAGATCTTTTTAACTTCTTTAGAGATTTTCTTTAAAAAAAAAAAAACTAAAAAAGCTTATATTAAAAAAGAAAATCAACCAATCAGGCTTACCAACTACTTCACCATTGGTTTGGTGGTTTTTGTTGGCAAACCTTTCTTGTTTGTCTGGAATTTCGGAAATTGGGGTAAACGGAATCTCTATTTTTTGGTAAAAAAAAAAAAAAGAAAATATTACGTCCAATTTTCTAGCTTCCCACCTTCTGGTTGTCAAAACAGTCATAGATAAATTATAGTTAGCGGTGGGTATAAATATTGCTGATAAGTATAATAATACGTAAAAACTAGAATAATAAGCGATTATTAGTGTCTATTGTTTCAGTTAATGATAAAAAACATTTTAAATAAAAGTAAAAAAGGTAATTTGTTATTTTTTCCTGTTTACTTTCAAGAAAATTTATCTTTCCATTATTTTATTTGTAGAAACTGGTTTGCATTTTTTATTTTTATATTGTTTTTATTACTTAACCTTTTGTAATTAACATTTTATGTCCCTCTGTAGTTTTGTAGATAACTAGTAATAGATAACACAGGGAATGGTTACAAATTTACATAAATATAACGGGTGGATATTCAATTGTTTGTATAATAGCCTGGTTTAATTTTTACAATAGTCATAAACTTTTAAAAAAAAGAAAAATCTAAATTAATAGGTTAGTTTTATTACATGTCTAAAATAATTTTTGTTAATTAAACGTCGGTAAAAAAAATATTTAGTACTTTCCATTACTACCCAATATATACCTACCCAGATTTTGCGCATTCAGTTCTTGAGTATATTCTAAAGAATATTAGCGAGATTGTAGCATTCATCGATTTTTTTTGAGAAAGAACCTCAGCTCTTGGTCCTTGAATGTTTTCTCTGCAATTTTTTTTTGGTGATAATTGTCCTTTAACAAACCCTAATTACAGTAACCATAAACGTAACATCAAAATTTACATTTTGCTGCAATTATAGCATTATATGTACGTAGATAACAGGATAGATTTTTGATACATGTTTTTTAAGCAAACATGCATACATGAACACACATTTTGGTACAAAACATATACAGAGATCAGGAGAACAATTTTAAAACATATACAGAGATCAGGAGAGCAATTTTAGAATAATATACAGGGATCAGGAGAACAATTTTAAAACATATTCAGAAGTTAGGTGAACAATTTCAAAACGCAATGGTCATATGTATATCCACAATCATGGAGAAACACATAATCATTTACTCACAACAATTACAGAAGTTGAGAGAGCGATTTAATACATTTTTGGGGCTTAAAAGTGTATTTTCGAAGAAAACTCAAATTTATAAAGATTTCCAGAGTAGTAATTCTAAAGACGTGAATATTCTTGGTCCTCTGCTTACCCAAAGTTCTACTTTGAATGCTGTGTCCATGGTGGTATCATGGAATAATTAGAAGGAGGCCGGTTTATAGGGCTAGGATGACAGTTTGGGATTATTTCTAAGTTTGGGCCGAGTCTTTTAATTACGTTATTCAGGTGATTGCCACTTACAGTTTTTTGAAGCTTTTAAAGATATTTAGGAAAAAACCTATACAGAAAACCTATACATAGGGCTCAAACATTAGACGCCTCAATAGCCGAGCGGTTATAGACGAGGCCCGCAAAGCTATGGTGGGTCTGGGTTCAATTCCTGGTCTAGACTTCAGATTTTATTTATCTAATGGTTAATATGAGAACTTTATAGTAAAGTATGTTTGCTAGTCGCCTTAGTCCTCGATTTCTAATTTGGTGATTGGACGTCAAGTTTGTTTAACTCGCCTCTATTTATCCCACGTGTTGAGTAATAGTCAGAAAGGTTTATCAGAATCGCCTCGATTTCTAAGTTGGTGATTAGACATAAATTACTGTTCATTATTTTTGGTGATTGAATCATAGTTTCAATAGGATGAAAAATTAATGCCAGTTTCAGTCATTATAAACTTTATTCTGCCGAGCTTTCGACCTTAGGGACTAGGTCATCTTCAGGGCCAATTTACAATATACTGTTTTACATCATTAGAGGGTTGGTGTATCTTCTGTCTTGTCTGTTCATGGACAAGAATAAATAAGAATAAGAATGGAATAAAGTTTATAATGACTGAAACTGGCATTAATTTTTCATCCTATTGGACGTAAAAATTTGTTTAACTCGCCACTATTTATCCCACATGGTGTGAGCAACAGAGGTGGGACTTTAACAAAAAATTTAAAACTTGAATTTCCCTCGCATAACAATATGGAAAAACTGCAATTTTCAAGAAAAAAAAAATCCAGAATCAGTTGTGTAATTGATTGTTTCTTAGGAATATCGCAGTTTCCACTGAAACTAAGCGTTTTTCTCCGCAAAACTAGAAACTTTATGAAAAAAGATTCTAGCCTCAACTGAAGAACTTTTAGACATTAAGTCGGCTGATGAGTTCCTAAAATCATTCCTTTTGATTTGAGTCTCCGATTAATTGTTAAAAATATAGTCAATAATTAATTAACGTCGTGGACAGTTGAATAGTACATCGTGCATCGTTACTTTTTTACTTTCGGATTATTTCTTTGAAGGTTTGTTTTTGTTTTTTTATTCTTATAACTAAAAGACGGCCATGTCAGGCATATGTCACCGACAAGTATTAGCATAGAGTTGCAAGCGAGTAGCGTGTAATGACAATGATTGCTTTGGCGAAGCTCCGCCCAGAGTGTAGGTAGCTGAGAGCCCATTGGCGGTCCGCACACTCGGATTGACAGCTGGCAGACCCCACCACCAGGGGTGGCTAGTAGTTCTCCACTACTTTGCTTGATTTGTACATCTGTCCGTGAGGGGGGGGGCACCACCTCCCAACAATTAACATACCCCTCCTTTATCTTTCTTGCTTTTTTTTTTTATTTTTTTGGTTTTTTATTTTTAATCTCAGTCAAATTTGTTCGTCTTGCTAATGACACTCATTAAAAATAACACAGGAAATATCAATCTTTCCCTGTCTAAAAAGATTAACTTTTTTTAAAAAAAAAAGTTTCGTACTTTAATCAATAACTTTTGCGTCAAAACAGCATTTATGAAACTTTTCTGCACATACAACATTCTTGTATTACTGATTTATCATCAAAACTCCTTAGATTGAATTTAGGCTTTAATCACTTCCGGTTAATCGATCATGATAACGTTTTAGAATTCTACATTAATCACTAAAAGTTCTCAGCATTGCACGTAGATTGCGCTCTTGTTGCAATTTTATTTTAGTTATGTTGGTACACGTACTGAATAACGAACGTACAAGGCGTGTAAATTGTATTTCGTAGAATTGATTAAACTTGAATATGGAGTAGCCAAACCAAATTTGGTGCAATGCTTTGTGTCTGCACTTTTATTTTCAATCGAGTAGAGAAATAAGCGGATATGATAATGCAACGTACAGATTCAAAAACTACAACCACAGGTAAAAACATCGAAAAGGTGTTAAATATGTTCTTAGGCAATCGGACCATAAGATGTTTGAGATCAAAGTCACTGTGGACGTAATGGAAGAAAGAGTGGCCGACACCTTAAAGAAAAGCTCTAATTATGTGTTAACTCCACACAAAAAGCAACCGAATTTTCCATGTGGGGGTTACTCCTTTGTGGCGTCAAATCTCTTGTCCGAAGAAAAAAGAAAAAAATAACACGAGACGGTAGGTATTTAAGGATATCATCTGTTTTTGGCCAGGCTAATGTTCTTGTTTTTCGCAGCAATTGTGGAAACTATGATTATATCTTAAGATTCAGTCAAACGCCAGTAATTGTTTTCTTTTGCGTCACGAAATCATTCTCACGAGGCTTCAAAAAAAAAAACTGTCACCGGAAGTGGTTCACAGAAACACTATTAGAGCTTCATAGATTTTTTTTTTTGGATTTTTAGGCAAACCAATTACACGCAGATACGCTTAAATTTTGGCGGGGAGGAAGGGAATTTAGAAAACTATGAGTTATTATTAGAAAGTTAATGTAACATAAATTCCCTTCAAAAGCATTTAGTTTATTTCTATACTTTTTTTAATTTTTTTTTTTTTTTAGATGTACAAAATTTATATTATAAGTTGACAAGTAACATTTATTAAATGGTAGAAGTTTTGGCAGAGTTTGAGAATAGTTCTAACTGGTAGACCGATACATCATCCAAGAATGCGGGCACCTCGCTCTATCCCGCAATTATCTGTATTATATAATACTCAGAGCAGAGCAAGCTTTTGATATTGTTAAATAATCTATAGTTTAAAATTTATACGCTTATTTTTTTTTAATCAAATGTCGCCTACAATTTGGTTTTAGTAAATTTTACTGTTAGCACCCTCATTAATGATGATATACTGCTCTTTTAACTAAGTAATATTATGTGCAGGTTATTAAAAATAATAATTCTATGACGTTTAAAAAGAGAAAAAAAACTTTTAAGTTATTGTTAAGAGGTATTTGTATAAAAAATATTAAATTTCAAAACAGTTATTGGGTTAGAATGTACAATAAATGTTGGTGACTATTCTTAACTCTTGGGTCAATATTAGGTAGGTGATTCTTCTTTGGGCAAGTAAAGTAAAGTAATTGCCTATTTTTTCAGGCGGGGCTTTACGTCCAACTATCACAAATTAGGGGTCGTGGACGGAGGCGACTAGCAAACATACTTTACTGTAAATTTCTTTTATTAACCATTTAATAAAATCCAAGGCCCAAGACCGAGAATCGAACCCAGTACCACAATAGATATTAGCTTTACAGTTCTCGCCTGTAACCGCTCGGCTACCGTGGGCAAGTAGATGACCTAAAACCTAAAACAGCGATACCCAAACTATAAAATTCTGGTGGGGGGAAAAAAAATTGCCAGAGAAAGTTCATAAGTTTAGCAAACTATTTTGATGGAAAGGGAAACTATTAGGAATCATAAAATCCTGTTTTAATTCAATATTTCGTTCAGATGCTACCGGCAGACGTTGCAATAAGATTCACATTAATGGCTTATACCTCCTTTTTTTTTTTTACAGAAAAATGTTTTTGATCAGGCTTACAGATTGTACAGATCAGGATGAATTCTCTGTGAAGAGCTTCGTTGAACTACAAGTAATAATTTTTGAGTTCAGATTGTTGCAAAAACAATTTTCAATTGTGATTCTTCAATTCACAATTTTTAACTCTCATTGACGTCTCACTATCTATTCATAGAACACTCTTTCTAATCACGTTTTCTTGGTCTCCGCCATTAGAAACGGAACGTGCACTCCTAAAATGTTGACCTTTTGTGAAAAAAAAAGCCTAGATAAGCATGTTCTCATTCTTTTGCAGTAAGACGAGGCCAGATTTTTTAAAAACAAGACCATTTTACCATAATGTAGACTCATTAGTCTTTTTTCATACAGCTTCTTCTTTAATTTAAAAAAATTGAATAAATATTAAAATTCGAAGCGGAACTTTTATATACCATACACTTTAATTACAGTTTTATCTTCTTCAATAGAAAGAAAGGTGTATATATACATGCACATAATGCGCTCTTATTATTTCTTTTATAAACTGCGTTTTTCATTTATTTTCAAGTATAATTTTTCTTTAAGAAAACATTCATCAAGCATAGAGTAAGCGTGGAAAGATGGCTGCGGAAAAGGCTAGAAAACGTCATGTTATTCAGATCTAAGAAGTTAGGTTTCTTAAAAAGTGTATAATATATTAAAATATGATATAATTAGAATTTTCTTTTGACCAGAAAATGAAAATGAACGTTCTTTTTTTTCAGACAGGAAGTGGTTATAAATAAATCCATAAAAAAAAAGGCAACGAGTTTTCTAGTAAACAAACTTAGCTTCTAATGAGTGGGTCTTTGATGTAGGTTTTTTGAAAATGGAGTTAATTAATTATATAGGAGCCTTGATTTAAGTATTGTCTTATTTTGTCGTCTAGAATTTAAAAGAAAAAAAGTAATCGAAACAGATGGTCTGAATGAATACGCGTGCAGAAAGAAATACAATTACTTCCTGTTCCTGGCTGTGTGAGAATAACTATTGCGATTGGATCAAAATGTTGGAAATTGCATTTTCATTGGAGATCCTCTGACTTGGAAAAATTAGATTTTCAATAAACTTTGAAAATAGATCGATAACTTGATCGATTTCAATAAATTTTTCTGAAAAAAAATTCGTTTTAAGCTTTTTAAGGTCCTTGTTCCGGTAAAATACGCTGAATATAATATAATATTGCGCATAATGTTAGACAAAATGATACATGTTAAAAAAAACTTCTGCGTTAAAAAACTGGTTCTAGACTTTATATATTATTTCTAACTCCATTTTTAGTGCATTTTCCTTAAATCCATGCACTTTTCCGTTGCGCCCAATATTGATGCAGAAAACAATTACAATCTAGAAAAACTTTTTTAGTATTTCCCAAAATATTGAATTGTAGTGGTCGGACCTGGGAAACGCTGTTAGCCCTACTGCCAATATACAGCCCTAATACAGAGAAAGGCAGCTAATGTAACAACACATAGTTCCTATTGTTGCTAGTAAATCGCTTGATCTGCTACATTGAGAAGTTCTACGTACTCGTATAGTCGATCTAGTAGGGCATTAGGGCCAAGGCCCTAATTCTCTGACAGGCGTTACGGCAAACCCCCTCGCGTCATCAGCGTATAATACGTATCTCCTCCCTGACAATAACCATTTATTCTACTGAATTAATTTGTACTTAGGGTTAGCCAATGCAAATTAAATTTAAATGGTTCGATTTGCTAAAATAAATCACTGTTTATTCGAGTTACAAATTTATTAATTCTTTTTCCTTTTATGGCAAAAGAAAATGTTAATTATTTTGAAAATTTAAAGTATCAAATGTTGTTGAACATTTATGGTTTGGATTATGCTGGAATATCATTAAATTTCATGAAATTAATTTTGTCTCTATTAATTATTGTTCATTATTTTTGGTGACTGATTCATAGTTTCATAGTTTATCAGTCGTGATAAACTTTATTATGCCTTGAGCTTTCGACCTAGGGGGCTTGGTCATCTTCAGGGCTAATTTACAATGTAATATTTTACAACATTAAAGGGTTGGTGTGTCGTCTTCTGTCTTGTCTGTTCATGGACAGTCTCACCAGTCTAGTCCATGAACAGACAAGACAGAAGACACACCAACCCTTTAAGGGGTTATAGACAGTCAGAGGCGCCAAAAAAAGTCATTTTTTCAATTTTTTTTGGGGGGGAAAAACGTGTTTACTTTTTTATTCGGGAACTTTTGCGTCATATCAGTCCATGTTTAAAGAACTTATTGTAATTTTTTCAGTTACAAATTAATAATAATTTTACTAATGGCGAATATTTTAATGCAACACGTCAAAAAAATGCAACCCTATCGTGGACATGATATCTTGAGACTAGGTCATCTGAAATCAAAATTTCGAAAAGATTTCGTTAGTAGATGACTTTATCTCGTACTTGACCGAAGGATTTAGAAAAAAATTGAATTTTTAATTTTTGGGACAACTTTAAAGTTTGATTCACGATTTTCACTAAAAAAAAATTAACCATTTTATGTTTGTAAAACAAGTTCTATTCATTGGAAAAAAAAAAAAAATCCTTCGTCCAAGTACGATTTTAATATGTGTAAAAGAAATACGTAAAATTTCAAAAAGATCGGTGCAGTAGATTTTGAGATATCGGGTCCACCGACTTTGAAAACGTAGTTTTGAGAAAAAACGCGTTTAAAGTTTTTCAGCGGTTAAAGGTTTGCGAATAAAACCTGGATAATTTTTTTTTTTCAACTTACACAGTGTCATCGATTCCAGGCCCATAAAATAAGTTCTCCATGTCTTCCAAAATGTCCAAGTTTTCCGATTTCTGCTGTCTGCGTAGGATTCTTGCCTCCCGCGTAGCAAGTTGCGCTCTGTGCTCAGCGATGGTAATTCGAACGGTCGGGGCTTGTAAACACTTTCACTCTTACAATTTTGCTCGGATCGACTTGAAATTTTAGGACAACATTCCTGAGATACTTTAATATAATAAAATTTTAAAAAAATCGATTTTTTCAAATTTCTGACTGCCTATTATAACCCCTTAATGTTGTAAAATAGTATATTGTAAATTAGGGAAATAATTTTGTAAATTACGTTCCCATTATACATATTCATTTTGAATATAATTATTGTTACCACACTGTAAAATATTGTTCCACAGCCTTGAAGATGGACCTAGTCCCTAGGTCGAAAGCTCGCGGCATAATAGAAAATATGACTGAAACTGGCAGTTATTTTTTCCATCCCATTGTCCCTATTAATGTTTTGATGTTGGTCGAATTAGGAAAGGTGGCTTTTCTGTGCCGTAACTGCTGGGAACTTTAGGTAAGAAGTATGAACTTTTAATGTAACTTGTTCTTAAAAACGGGAAAGCAACAGAAAAAAACGTTCGTCTATCTTCAATTTAAGATGATAAATACAAATATATTTAGCAGTAGGTAAATAATTATTTATAAACGCCAAATTGCCTAAGTTGCTTGATGAGAACGGCGTTAAAGGGCTACTTTACTGCAATACTTCAATACTATGCGGAGATAGTATAAACGCGCTGATTGAACATGTACAGGACATAACGTTATGACTACATCTCTTCAAATATGACAACAAATACAAATCGAGATTAGGTGAATCTTTTATTAATTTTGATGAATTTTTTAGTAAGAAACAGACCAGAGTTGATGACGTAGGCGACCCTACTTTTTTTGCTAGTGTGAGTGTGCTAGGTTGGTTATTATTTTTATAGTAAGAAAGATGGGTTAGATGGCTCTTTGGCCCTGGACCAAATTTTTCTTAATTCAATTTAATTATTATAGTGTAGACTGGCCGTACAAAGGGAAGAATGTACTATTAAGGTCGCCGTTCCTCTAATTCCGTCCTTTTCTATTTTAATATCTCCATCATTCTCTCTCTTCCCCCTCACACCCTTAGCGAGGAGAAATGGTCCCGGAATGGTTGAGAGCTTCCTTTTTTTTATCGTTTTATTTTTATTAATTTTCTTTTCATTATCATCTTTCCTTTTTCTTTTTTTCCCCCATTTTTCCTGCATAAATTATTTTTTCCCACGTAAATATGGCCGCTCTTACGGCAAACATTATTTTCTTCAATTAATTGTCGCGCAATTTTTCTCTCTTTTTTTAGAAAATTAACTTCGTGGAAAACTTGAAGTTGTTTTTCATTCGCTATAATTATTTTTTTGTTTCTAGTGAGAACACACACACACACACAACTTCGAAGTTCGAACTTATCAATTATCTTCAAACTACTTAAGTTTGTGTCATACTTGATTCTTATCACATTAAAAGGAAAACCTACCTTCTCCTCCTGCTCCTCGCAGGAATGCCCTTTATTCCAACCTCTGGGTAAGAAAATTATTCAATTAAAAGTTTTAGATTGATGTATTTGTAAGAGCACTGTACTAAGTTTAAATTAAATCTTAGGCCCCGTTTGCGGGTAAATCTCAAAAAACAAATTGGGGAAAAAATCTTATCACAGTAAACTGATACTTCCCAGCTGTCCAAATATATACAATACACTTTTTTTGGGACTCAGGAACCTCAAAAAGATTTCTGGAGAAAACTAAAAAAAAAAAAAATTGATATTCTACACGATTACAATATCTTTTCTTACTAAGTTGATTTAGGCGCCACGATAGCCGAGCGGTTATTTGCTAGACCCGCACAGCTAAGATGTATTGCGGTATTACTCTATTTTCCTAATGGTTTATATGACAAATTTACAGTAAAGTATAGCTAGCTAATCGCCACGATAGCCGAGCGGTTGTAGGCTAGACCTGCACAGCTAAGATGTATTGCGGTACTAGTCTATATATATATTCCCAATGGATTTATGAGAAATTTACAGTAAAGTATAGTTAGCTAATCGACACGATAGCCGAGCGATTATAGGCTAGACTCGCACTGCTAAGATGTATTGTGATACTAGTCTATATTCCCAATGGTTTATATGAGAAATTTACAGTAAAGTATAGTTAGCTAATCGCCACGGTAGCCGAGCGGTTATAGGCTAGACCCGCACAGCTAAGTTGTATTGCGGTACTAGTCTATATTCCTAATGGTTAATAAAAGAAATTTACAGTAAAGTGTAGTTAGCTAATCGCCTCCGTCCACGACACCTAATTTGGATGTAAAACCTGCCTGTCAAAACAGGCATTACTTTACTTTTTTTCTTTTACTTAGTAGAATAAAAAAAAAGCGAAAACGTGCTTATTAACGATTTTGCTAGATAACTAGACAATCATCCTCGAACTATTATGGACCTTAGGCCCTTTTATGTTGTAGCTGTTGCAGCCAAAATTTGAAAAACAGAAAACTACTCTACAAGTAAACATTCTAAGATTTCGAAGCCAATTTTATGATGAATGTATTCTTGCTCAAAACTAGTTTTGAACTTTCATTTCATTAGAAGAATTCTTTAAAAATGAATAAATAAATAAATGATAATAAAAATATATTTGTAATATAAACAAGTATGATGTTAACTGCATTTGCGTAATGGTTACTCATGTCTTACCATAATTAGTATGAATTTCTGTCCGCTTGCATATCAATCATTTTTACAGCAAGTAGTTGCATAGAATTGGCAAATTGCGTCATTACAGAACACAACCTTTATCTACCATATTTTGTACAAATAATTATAATAATATTTAAATTTTGCAACATTTTTGAAGGTCATTTTGAGTGAAATATGCAACATATCAATGTAAAATTAGGTGGTTAAAAAAATAATGACCAAGTACGATATCGTAAACCGAATGAGCTAGAAGCTGGTCGCAATCAATTTCACTAGCTTTGTTCTCGTTTCCAGAGAATTGAATTTCATTTGTTCTTTTAGAATTTTGTTCTTTTTTTTTTTTTTTGTCGAATACCTGAATCTAGAAGAACAGGAGTTCTTCAAGAACAGTATGTCATTCTTACAGTTCTTCCAATTCTTCCTGATTTCTTGGTGTACTAACCTCTTGTTCAAACAATACCTACGCTGAAGACCGTCAACGTAGAGTATACTCGTACTTAGGGCCAGAAGTAGAAGTTGAAAATTTATGTAATAACAAGAAAGCTCTTGCTATTTTGAATGGAATTGGGGTTATTCATTTCTAGTTCTCTGTTAAATTTTCTAGCCAGAAAGTTCACTCGTCAGTTCTGGGCCATGCGTATCTTCAGTTTAGTGTGTTATTTCCTTTTCATGTGGTCGTTCGAGTTTAGTCAGGAAGGAAATGAAACTTATTCTCAATGAATTATTATAATACTTACCTGTGGGTGACAGAAATTGTGACTTTAATTTGTAAACGAAAATTTACCTGAGGATCTCACGTCTTTCGTCATTCATTAAGTCATACGGAAAATCAGAAAAATTGTAAACCACTAATTTTTCTTTAATAAAACTTATTAGTAAATTTCCAGTGACATTTAAAGAAAAGCTCTAATCTGACAGAACGTCTGACGGGTCCAATATTCAGAGCGAGTCCCTTATAAGATGTTTAACTTGAATCACGATCGTGGAGAGATCGCTGCTTACCCACATAAAGTAACCATGCTACGCTGCTGCTTATTTAAATTGAAAAACAGGAGTATCAACTCGTGAGTCAATTTAAGTTTTATTTTAAATTTTAGTCATCAAGTTATTGACTTCAATTTAGGGGTAAAAAAAAACAAGGTTCAATAATAGATGTTATTGAACCCATTCATGTGCACCCTAAATCAGGATATCTTAAATTTATTTTAATCAGTAATATTTAAACTTATATGATGTATATATATAAACACACAGCATCCTATACTTTATTAATAACAGTTTGGTTCAGTTTATATACTAATACCAATATTAGTAAATTGTTTAAAGTTAAGTGGGTGAACCATATAGTTGTCGAAGAGTTATAAAAGAGTACGTGGTATCGTTTCCGTATAACGGCTGAATTGGCGTGAGATAGGAACATGGGGCACAACAATACGTGCACATGCGCGATAGTTGTTCAGTTCACTCTTAATAGAAACAGGAATCTTGTCTGTGTCACACATACATACATACGTACAGATAGAGAAAAATAACATGAGACATCAACCAATCTCTACTTCAGTTCAATAAAGCTACAAAATACAACAACCATTTATACTAATCTAAATTTATTAAAGGGTGTCCTCTAAGGGCTTATTCACTTATTCCCTTCTCCTGTTCGCCGCTAGACGAACTCTCCGTATATTCCACTGGAATAAAAGTGGGGAATAGAAAAGAGAAAAAGAATAAATGGTAAAAGGACCAGCGCACCCATATATAGCAAGAGTTTATGCAATAAACTGAGGGCTAAATTGCTTTAGGGAATCCATGGCGGAACGTTTTCCTAGATACAGTCACTCAATTGGTAATTTTTCAATTTGTTTGGACAATCTACTACAAACTCCACAGATGAAGAGGAGAGCCCCACACACTCATACTTCAAAATATACACAAGAAATGTATATATATATTTATTTTGTAACAGTGGGAGAGGGAAAAAAAGACCCCCGTAGCGCAATTGAGGATGACGATATCCGGTAGTTAACTTCCGCTCCACGTGTTTAACCCTTGTCATTGACTAACCCTTTTTTTTATATCCACCATATTGATACTCATAGTCACAAGGAAATAGTTTTGCTTCAATTGAACATATTTCAAAATTTCTAGATCCAAACAAATTGTGGTTCTTTTCCCTCACCCAATCACACACCATTCTAAATCGTTGAACATTACCATATCTTCCATCATGCCAAGCAATCATAATAGCTTTTGGGTTGAATATATATTCATTCAACCCTTTCACTTCTTTTTAGGTATTGTTATAAGAGAGGGGGAGATTTCCAACAAACGGGACCAGTGTATGGACCTCAGAATATGTATATATAAACAGAAACCCATCTCGATTCATTTAGGCGCTGTAAACTGTGCACCATTCTGGCTATCAATACATACGTAATAAATCAATCTATCGCAGTGAAAAATTCATAACACAAAGGGAAAATGGAAAAACTGGTTTCAATGCGGGATTGTTCTCTTTTAATAATTCTGTTCGACGTCAAATCTATTAGTGAAATTTCACACTATTCGTTTTTACTTGAATTCACAAAGCTCCTAAGTTATTCAAACTTCTAAGCCCAGTAAACTGCATCACGGAAACCAATTCTCTCTTCCTATTGTTACATTAACTAAGATTAAAAAAGAAACGTTTTGTTAATTAGTATTTTTTCTTATTTTCTACGAATAAAAAGGCAATTACTTTATCAATGATGTAATTAAGTAATTTGTTACATTCATTTACATTTAAGGCATTGATTAAGAAAAAAAAAAAAGATGAATTAAACATTACAAAGCTAACAATAAGTAAAGTTCATTTAGGTTTGCATTATTTTTGAATTCATTCATTTAAAATGTAATAAAGGAGGTTACGATTATATAAAGCTGCAATTAAAAGAAAATTGCACTTTTCTCGTGAAAGGAAATGCAGCCAAGATTTTCACTTAAAGATAAGAGGCTTTAAAATAAAATCGTGGGTTATTTTTTTTATTTTAAGAGAAAATATGAACATTTTCTCGTGTAAAAGGGTTTTTTCCGCGTAAAATGGCGGGAGAGGGTACATTACCTAACTTTTCTTTTGCTGGAAATAGTTTATTCAATTTTTTGTGCTGTGTGTGCCTGGAGGGTTTGGAAAACCTCGGCCACTCTCCACGAACAGCTGATTTCTGAAGAAGGCATTGGCCCTGAGTAGTCCTGCAGGAGTGAGGCTTACTTCCAATCTACTACCATTCCATCCTGAATCCTGCTCTCCCCAATCCGTTCCTCTTGCTTGTTATTTCCAGATCTTCTACAAAAAAAAAAAAAAACTCTTTACCAGAAACGCCCCAAATCTATCTAGCTCAGATCTACCTACCAAAGGTTTTTCCCTCCACCACAAGTTGGCTGACTATCTAAAGGCATCCACTTTAATTAGTCCCGCGTGTTTACTTTGGGGGGGGGGAATTACTTTTTTCCAGATCTTAGAACATCTTCAGGGAATCCTTGAAAGTGATTCTGCTCAACGAGCGAATGATCCAGCACAATTTACGATAAACCAGATTTCTAATTATAAATAAAAAGATAAAAGGAAAAGAAATGATAAGGATTTTAATCTAATCGGAAATAGGAAGATGGGCAATCACTTGATTTACTAGATTTCCCAAAAATCAATTAAAAATGTACTGATACATCAATGTCATAAATTGAATGAATACTGTGCACAATTCTAGTTTGATTCTGGCTTCTGTGGTCAGATTTGCATATAAGACCAGGCTTTGGTAATACATAAAGGGCGACCTTTCAAAGTTTTTTTTCTTTGTATTTATTTATTTACATACACCAACACAGATTCACTGAGTATTGTGAGAAGAAAGATCTTAGAGAGTGAACTGTCGTACGATTTATACGCATCTCAACCTGGCCATACTACCTGTCCGATTTGCATACAGTGTTTATTAACGTCCGTTCATATATTTATTGTCGAAGTACTTGGGGAGCCAGCCAGTGTAGTGGTAGAAACGTTCTTTTTCAAAACTGCATTGACCACAATGTGTAATCCTTATTAGGTACAAAAATAATCAATTATTGTATTTTCTTAAGACCACTTTCCATTAAGGAATTCCTTAGAATACAAAATTTATTATAAAAAAGAAAAAATTGTATTTTTGCAAAATGTAATGCAAATCAAATTAACTTATATATTCAATATCTATTTAATATGGATCTACATAAATGCATTTTTATTTACACAAAGATTAAATAAAATTTAAAAAATTTTTACACGTCAAAACACGCTAAAAAGAGTTCCAGTAAAAGGTTAGTTCTGATGGTCAGATTTTATTCAAAATCGTCCCCTGATAGTATCGATATAAACATCGAATTGGAACATATTACGATTATTCCATTTTTTTAATTACTGACGCACACACAGTTCAAGTTGTAGATACCCACCTTTGCAGGCGCCACGGGTAGCCGAGCGGTTAAGAGGCTAGACCCGCAAAGCTGAGATGTATTGTTGGTTTAGTGGGTTCGATTCTCTGGTCTCTAGGCCTTGGATTTTATTTAATGGTTAATATGAGAAATTCACAGTGAAGTATGTTAGGCGGTTATAGGCTAGACCCGCAAAGCTGATTGTTGGTTTAGTGGGTTCGATTTTCTGGTCTCTAGGCCTTGGATTTTATTTAATGGTTAATATGAGAAATTTACAGTAAAGTTTGTTAGACGGTTATAGGCTAGACCCGCAAAGCTGAGATGAATTGTTGGTTTAGTGGGTTCGATTCTCGGGTCTCTAGGCCTTGGATTTTATTTAATGGTTAATATGAGAAATTTATAGTAAAGTATGTTAGGGGGTTATAGGCTAGACCCGCAAAGCTAAGATGTATTGTTGGTTTAGTGGGTTCGATTCCTGGTCTTAGGCCTTGGATTTTATTTAATGGTTAATATGAGAAATTTATAGTAAAGTATGTTAGGCGGTTATAGGCTAGACCCGCAAAGCTGAGATGAATTGTTGGTTTAGTGGGTTCGATTCCCCTGGGCTTAGGCCTTGGATTTTATTTAATGGTTAATATAAAAATTTAATTGTAAAATAAGCTTGTTAGAAGCCTCCGTCCACGGCACCTAATTGGTAGTTGGACGTTAAGCCCCGCCTGAAAATACTGAGAGTCACAATTTTTTTTTTTTTGCTGGTTGGGTAGCAAATTCGCTGAGTCACCAACCAGATTCTCAAGAGAATATTGAACGTTATAAGAAAGAAGAATGTAAAAATTGGGTTGAAGAAGGAATTATTTTTATTTTTTTGAAGAATCATGATTGTAATGATATTTCGAGTAAAGGCTTCATGAAAAAGTTCATGCCCCCTCCTTTAAAAAAAAAATAAATAAAAGGGTGCTGGTCCCACAGGAGAATGAAGTACTCATTATTAAAAAGAGAGAAAAATACCGTGTAGATTCTCACAAAGTGTAATTCTTTTAAGAATTGAAGTAAAAAGAGTGTAAGAAACTAGGAGAATTGAAAAGGGACGGAATAAAATAAAAAGAAGAAGTAAAAGGTTTAAGTAGTCATTGTGATGTTTGAGAAAGAGAAAAGAGGGTGAAGGAGAAGCGCGCAATGAAGAGAAAAACCGTTGAATGTGGAGTGGACCTTGGAAGAAGTTAAAGGGGTTGGTGCTTAGACAAGAAAGACGCACTTGAAAGAATGCCACTGGGCCCAGACAACGAGCCAGGGTTTCAGTATAACGAACAATGAAGTCGCTCCAGCGCTTTGGCAATATGGCGCAGTTATTGGGCCAAATCGTTCGAGTCTAAAGATCTTATATTTTGTTACCAAGTTTCCTCTGTGAGAGCATAGACTAATATCACTGAAATTGAATCAGAAGTATCGTGTGACACTTTGGCCAGCACCGCATCCAATACTGTAGTTTCCTCGCTCTGTTATTCTACTGTAATTCTCCCACCTTGGTTTCCATGCTAACTAGCTAATGCAAATGGTTTCCACAGCGATATACAGGTGTTAGAACCGACTTAACTAACTTTTTGTGCAACTTCCGACCAATGCTAGCAAATCCATTCCGACCTCCTGGGAAGTCTAGACTAGTACCGCAATTCATCTTAGCTTTGCGGGTCTAGCCTATAACCGGTCGGCTATCGTGGCGATTAGCTAACTATACTTTACTGCAAATTTCTTTTCTTAACCATTAAATAAAATCCAATGCCTAGACCGGGAATCGAACCCAATACCACAATACATAACAATCAGACTATCTAAATTGAGTTATTCTTCTCGAATGGCAAGTTATCTAGACTACCAATACCAATAACAAGACGCCAGCTCTTTGGTTCTGGATCTTCAACTTCCAAACGATATTTCAAGAGTTTAAAGAAATAGCTTTTTATTCAAAACAATCCCTCTATCTTTGATTTTCCTCGGATATCCCATGGGGTCTAGTTGAAAGTATACAATATTCTTTCAAGCATACACTTTGTTCTTGCACTCTGGCCTGCCTAAGCAGATGTTGTGTTCAAGTGAAGTTGTTGTTGAGGCTGTTCCATTTTCATCATTTCTTTTTACGCATTGTTTCTTCTTTCAATTCCTCAGCTCCTCCAATTTTTACGTAAAATTTTGTACAAGAGTAAGGGGGAGAGACTGGATTGGGAATGAAGTTCAGGCTGCAGAAGGAAATCATTATGGTTCGGATTTTTTTGTTTTACTAATAAAAGTTTACGTAGAAATTATTATTTTTAAAAACATTTACGTAATATACTTATGAATGAAATCAAGCAGACTTGGTTTTGAGAGTTTAGACCCATCTAGGTCCGCCATTGATAAATAGCGTGGTAACGTCACACAGAAGCAAGCAAAGAAAGGCAAACTTGTGGAGAAACAACTCCCACCCACTCAAGATAAATTGACGAAGTCGATAAAGTCGCGTAAAAAAAGAAAAAAGAAGCTTTAGAAGAAAAGTAAAAATGACTAGTTATAAAAACTTTAAAAGAATCTTTTTAATGTTTTTCCTATCTCCTCGGAAAAGGAGCGGAAAAAAAAGAAGAGAAAAAGAAAAAGTTAGTTTTTCATGTTAGAATGAAATATTATCGTTACCAAGTTTTTCCCTGGCTGGGAAAGTTAGGCTGCGCCAAATAACATATCAGAAGTTTTTGCACAATGAAAATATTTTTTTCTAAAAAAATTTCCATCAATAATTCTTGATCGTAACAATCGATTTTTTTATTTATTTATTTAAAAAATCAGAGGTGATTGCATCTGGAGCTTTTACAATTGTACTTCCGACCTGTGGGCCGTGTTCTTTCGAACCAGGGATCTCCGGCGTGAATGTTCTGTGCTTTCTCTAACGTTCGAAACTATTTACACGTTCAAAATTTACTTTATTTTATACAGTTTTCCGGAAAAATTCAGTTTAGGACAGATCTAGGAAAGAGTGGTGCTTGAAGGCTTTCGTTTAAAAGTTGTATAATGTGCGTTTGTAGCGCTTAAAGAAAGCAAAGTAATTGCATCAATTTTCCAGGCGTACTTTGCCTCCCAACTAAGTGCCTAATTAGGTGTCGTGGACGGAGGCGAACTTGCAAACATACTTTACTGGTTATTTCTCATATTAACCATTAAATAAAATCCAACACTTAGACCGGAAATCGAACACACTAACCAACAGCACATCTTAGCTTTGTGGGTCTCGCTTCTAACCGCTCGGCTACCGTTCTTTATTTTTATATTATTTTTTTTTTTTTCCAATAAAACTTTTAGAACGTGTGAAAAGAAGTAATAATAAAAGAGAAGAAAATGAAGTTTGATCACTAATAAGAACGGAAAGGCTGTGGAATGATGCTCACACGGGACGGAAGATCCCTCAAGCATGCAGTTCTCAGATTACACTCGCTTGCAGACAACCCTTTACTGTTTCCGCTCTTAGAAGGGTACTGTCTCTAGGTGCAAGGACAAAGTTCCCCCCAGTGAGGTAACCTAATACCTTATCCGTACACACACTTGCCAAAACACTTGCATCACCCGGGTCTTTACGCTACTATTTTCTTCTTTTTTAATAAACGGTGAAAAAAGTCCGCGAAAAATGTGTCATCTTTGTCTTGTAACCCCTTTTTCTTGAACCCCCCCCCCAAAAAAAAAGATAGTGACAAAGGTTTTTGCCCTGAATGCCCTTCTTTACTTTTTTTTTTTTTTTTGGTATCAAAGTTCATATTATAAGTTTTTGGCTTACCCTCTCACCTTTACAGTAGTTTATAAGCCCCCGGATCGAATCTCAGAGGGCGACCTTTTTCCCACATTCTTGGATTTTTGTTCAACCCTTATGCGCACACAGACACACATGTGTTTACTTTTCACCCCTCCCTTCGTATAGGTTGACCCGAACACAATGCCAGTTTGATCTCAGTGTGACATAATAGCCGATATATACTTGCACGCTTTGTTACAAGGGAGGACAGGTACTTCCTTTGTTCAAATTACCCAAAAAAAAAAAAAAAAAAAGGGATATTAAGGGAGAAAATAAAGAGCTAAGGTGCATTTTTTGGACAAAAAACTAGGAAAAGG
Organism: Rhodnius prolixus; assembly: GCF_049639745.1. Lineage (NCBI taxonomy): Eukaryota > Metazoa > Arthropoda > Insecta > Hemiptera > Reduviidae > Rhodnius > Rhodnius prolixus. Next base: position 5,375,946 of record NW_027411593.1, on the reverse strand, counting down.
CTAACCTTATAGGTTGTTTTTTTTTGGTGTGGAAGGTTATTTCTTTTTTTCCCTGTTAAATCCCTTTCATACGCTCACGAGTAGATGCATCCTCCTCGACACACTAACATACACAACTCCCTTCAATAAGGGCTACCTGTACAAACAGAGAATAGCCCTTTTTTTCTATCCCTTTAATTCAACCCCACAATTTCTAGATGCTCTGTATTATCTTAGATCACTGATATATCTTTTCTTTTAACCCTAAATATCCTTCCAACAACTGTTTTTCTCACGATTACCCCTTTTTTTCTAACTTCCTTTTTTTGTTTGTCAGTCTGTCTCTCAACTATTTTGGGATCCGTTATAGAGGAATTATGAGATTTGATATTTCATTAGATTAACACCAGCTGTTGCAGTTGTGATTGCTGACAGGAGAATTGTTAATAGCGAAGTTGAAATAAGAATTCTCTCTTTTACTATTATCAAAAATTCGAACTCACAAAAATGAGAACCTTTTAAGTAACAATTAATTCTAATCACTTCAGAAGAAGTCTATCAATCTCCTCTCTCAAAATTACCCTCAATTTAATGTTTACCAATTATAACCCAACAAATCGAATTAGTTTCTGTTTTTTTTTAAGTCCGCCAAAAAAAAAAATCGATTTACTACTGATCAATAAAGTATGCAAGTTATCGAGTTTGTTTAGTGTCAGCAGCAAACCAATAAATCATTCGAAAAGTTTTTACCATTTCCTTATTAAAAATGTAATAACTGCTTTGCATAAATAAAATAGCAATAATCATTTTATTTCCTGCTAATAACTTTTAATTGTAACAAATAAATAAATACGCCAGTTTTGTTTCAACATAATTGATCAAATTATCTTATTTTTATTTTTTATTTTTTTTTGTTTTTATTATTACTATTTTTTACTACATAAACTAAATTATAGTTAATCGTAACTATTTAAGATATCCGTTATTACATATTAAAGTTTTTTCCTTTATGAATTAATTTCCTGTGTTACTTTTACTTCACAACAAGGCACATCCTATTATTAGTTTTGAAACTAATGAGCCGTAATAAGGAAATATTCTACAGTTTTTCCTTATTAACACGTAAATTCGCTGAAAATATGAATTGAATTCAAAAATATGAACTGCGAAAACCAGTTTTCTCTATTTAGCAATTTTGACCTGCCCTCCTCACCCCCCAAAAAAAATAATTTAAGGATGAGGCGCGAACAGTGTGGCCATAACTGGAAACTCTATCGTAGTTTACACGGTTATAATTCAAACAATGCAAAGACGTGCCAAATTTCAATCAAAAAAGCAGTGGTAACCTGAAAGGTTATAACCTTTACAGTAACATACTTCATTAGTCTCGTTGGCAGCATTACTTCATTTCACTACAGAGCCACCAATCATGCACATATCCTGGACTAAGTTTGGCTGACAGGAAAACAGGATTTTTCCAAGATTAAAAGAAGAATGAATAAGCTACCCACAAGTCAAATGAAATTATTCGATCAACCATCACTTAGTTAGGTAGGTTCTTGTTAAATAGTCGGAATTAAACTTACACTGCAGCTCAATTAGGTAGATACCTAGGATTAGCGCATGTCTAAAAGTTAATCACTCTAACCTATACTGGTCAAGACAAACGATGCATTTCTTACCGTCGGACCATGCCGACTTATTCGAGAAGCTAGCCCTAAGGCGTAGAACCTAGGTCACACAGTAGGGCCTTAACCCTGACTTACCTAGCCTTATGTTAAGCCTGCAAATGGTTGGGTTCTGTGTTAGTAAGAGGAGTAAAACAACCATCACCTGTTCTGTTTGACCGGCATTGCAATTGCTGGATTTTTTTGCCGACAAACTTTGCGTGTTCTGGTTTTTGGATAAAGTGTAAACCATATTAAGAGCTACCTAAAACGACTAAATTTTTCTTGTCACACCCAGGATATACAAGCTTAGTTCATGTAACGGACATCTCCAATTACTAGAGAACCTTGCACTTAGAATGTATATTGTAATAAATACAGTTATCCCACATTTATTTATTTCAACAAAGAAATATTACGTAAGAATAATCTCTCATCGTAATTGTTTGCTTTGTAAAATACATTTTTGAAGCATGAATATTGTATTTATTTCAATCAAGAGATTCTGTTAAAAAAAAAAAAAACTTATAACCCACCAGGTGTGCTAGAGTTAGTACAAAAATAGGGTTAAAAAATATTGATAAAAGAATTGTGTTAGTCGAGGAAAAAAGGGTTGTATTTATAGTTTTGTTAAGTATTTTGTAAGCCTTTCCACCTCCTGTGGTGGTATAGTCGAGATAGAGGCCAAATTGAAAGGGTGCCCCCCCACTTATTTTTTATTTTCTTTTTCAAACAAAAAAAAAATGCTCCCCCCTTCATAAAGCTACACAAAATAAAGGAAAGGCTTAAGTAAGGTTTTATCATGAGGTTGTTTTTTTTTATTATTTAATTTTATTTTGCTCTACACAAAAATTTCTATTTAAAAAATCCGTTGAGTTTGTCTCATTCCCTCTTTCCTGATGATTCTACTTTAACCTTCCCCTTAGTGTTATTTTTTTGTGTGCTTTACATCACTGTTCTCTTAGCAGCCCTTTTTTACAAAAAGGGTTATGTCTGTGATAGTTCCGGGTTCGTCTTTTTTTTTTCACTCACAGTGCAGAGGGAATGATGAAAACGTAGCCTTCCTTACAGGAGAGTAAAAAGAAATCCTTTTTTTATATTTGTTGCTTAATGTCTGTGCATGTCATATTAGTTTTGTTGTGTGTATATGGGACGGGAGAGACCCCACCTGAAATAACACAATCCGATGATTTAGAAATTCTCTCCTCTTGTTCAGTTTCTCTTGTTATATTTAGTTCCTTATCCTTATGCCCATTCTCTTGCCTAATACGAATCAAAGAGGCTTCTCTTTTAAAACCATTCCTCTTATAACCACTCTTTCCAGTTATAACATCTAGCTAGTACAATTTATACCTACTCATTCAGCATGACTTGACAAAAATCTTGCTATATACCTTTAAAAAAAAAAAAAAAAGTCCACACCTAAAAAAAAAAAAGAAAATATAAAAACACAAAATAAATTCTTTTACTTCTCATCATCATATTCATATGTTATATATACACATTCCCAACTACTAGATATACTACTTTGCATTTATAATAACGCACGTTTAGATCTTGGTCAAAAAAATATGTGTGCGCGCGCGTATGTAATACCATTTCTCAAGACTATTTCTGTATGTATCGCTGTACTGGTTTAAACTGGGTCCAGTATTTGACAATGAGAAGATGTGAGGGTGCCCTGAACAAACAGGTTTTTATTTTAAGGTGTAGGTTTCTAATAAAAGGAATTGTGGTAACTCATAAGATATCTCTTCTTTTTTTGTTTGTAAACCACAAAAAGAGCCGTCCCTTCTAAATTTACAAATTTTCTTAATCATGTATGTACTTGAAAGTGAACATCTCATAAAAATGGTATTAATTACCTAATGGGTGAAAACATTTCAGTGCACTTGTACTCCTAAACAACCAAATTCTCATATTATCTGGAACTTCCCGAGATAGTTTATAAAAAAAAAAAAAAAATGTTTTACTGAAAAATCAAATTTGTGCAATTGTCGATCTTAATTTTAACAAAAGAAAAGAAAGTACAACAGCACCTGTAAAGATAGCAGCACAAGTAGGATATGTGTACTTTGATGGCAAACTAAACAATCAAGATTTTAGAAGAAAATTTTAGGTTTTTTTTAAACGTAATATCATATAATGAAACCCTATAATGTAATCCGTTTTTTTCTCCATTCTTGTTGCGTTTGAGAAAGTGATTCAATCAATCAATGGTCATATGACTTAAACGTCTTCTATTCCCGAGTTCAAGAAATTGAAGAGATCAACTTCTCTTTTCTACTGTGGCCCAATCCATTGTGTGAGAACTAGAAGTACCTAAGAAATTTATCTTTTTGTCGAGACTTTTTTTTGCCTGAGTTTAAATTTTTAAATTGACAGTAAGATCAGGTATGATCTCTTGTGCACAATTTATCTGTAAAGAATTCAACTGAAGCTTTTCATCATCTTAATTTGAAAATAAAATTTGTAAACTTTATAATTCAAGTGCGAATCACCATTGTTAAACAATACAAGAACAACTATTTAAAAATAAATAAAATACATTTAGAATTTTTCAACTTTCACCAGAGTGGATAGATAAATCATCATTTGGCATACTAGAAATACTTTCTCATTGTCCGATAACTAACTATAAAGAATCATTCTAGCATTCTATATGCAAATTATCCCAGCGAGCAGTTTACAGACTGTTAACGCCGTCAGGGGGATGTATAATTCGTAATTTATTCTTTTGCTCAAATCTTCCAACTATAATTTCTTTAACGATTCCTTTTATATTACTTAGACAACATAATCTATTTATTAAATGTTTTGGTTTTAATGATTTGTTAGCTGTTTGGTGTTTTTGCCCTTTTATCTGAAGCCGATAGTTTAGTACGTTGACATTTCTTAGTTGAGCTTTCTTGTTGTAAGATCTTAAAGAGTTTTTTTTAAACCCAAAGAAACTCATGTTTTCAAACTGTTTTTTTATAGCAATGTTTTATCGCCTAAGGACCTCCATTATTATAATAGTAATTATTATTACAATTATTATTGTATGATTTAAGGCGCGTTAACATCTGTGATTATTGACGCCCGGAGCTTTTTTCAGTGCACAGTCGGCGTCCGGACAGTGTTCTCGTCTATCACCGGACAGTGAGCTGTAAGAAGCTGCTAGGAAGAGAAAATCTAAGGGCCTGCAGGGACCTCCGATTGGAAAACCAATATGCTAACCGCATAGCTGATCTCCTTCTTCCATTAATTGTTCTTTTTATTATTAGATTTATTGATTCCTTAGCCTTTGTTTTTACAAAGTTCTCTCCAATTTCCAGGACAGTTTTCTATTGTTCAGCTCTTGTAATCAGCTTAATGTTTCCACTTCTCTAATTCGTCTTACTTGTAGGATATCCATCTTTTTTCCGCTCGTATAAGGCTTTTGCCTTCTGGTTGTGTGTTCGCTCTATTCGATTGGATCTAATGTAGTTTTAATTTGTAATCTTCAACCTGTCTCCACTTTTTTTGTTCCATTTCTTGAGAATCCCTCAAGGTATAGTTTAAAGCGAATTGATTCTAAAACATCTCTGTTGACGACCTAAAAATTGAGACCTTCCAGCTTTCTTAATAATAGGTACTTTAACAAAACCTCCCTGCTTCTTAGTTGTTTCTCTCAAAGAAGTGTATCCTACAATTTATCCAGTGTATAAAAGCCGACTTAAGATTATTAATTTTTGCGATGCGTTTTCCGCCAGCTGCCACCGTATATGCGAATGGTTAATGCGGGACCTCCTGCCATAATTCATACATATTATTGCATTCTGGAACTGTTTCTTTTTTAATTTTTATGTTACATTAAATTTAAAACCATTTATGACTAACTTTGTTTTATTTTCAGTTGTTTTAGGAAGAGATCAGAATAGCCCTGCAGGCCGTGAAAATAAAAATGTTACGCCAATGGATTATTCCCGATATGTAAGGAGATTTGCCAATTCCGTTGAGTGTGGCAATCAGTACTGCAAGGAATTAAATTATAGGTAAATTTTTCTACCCTTTCTTTCAAAATTTGATTACTTTTTTGCTATTTTTTTACAAATTGCTCGCATAATAGAGCGTTAAACTTGTTACAAAATCAAATAATCCTGTTGATATATATTTTTGTTGTTTCTAGGGAACATTTCCATTGTTTAGATTGCAATTCACGTGTATTTGTTAAAAAAGAAGAAATGATAAGACATTTTAAATGGCATAAGAAAAGGGATGAATCATTACAGCATGGTTTTATGAGATATTCTCCAAGCGATGATTGTTCGGATAGGTATCCAAACTGCGGCCATAATCGCAAACAGACACACTACCATTGTATACAGGGAACCTGTGATAAAGTATATATTAGCACGTCTGATGTGCAAATGCATGCAAATTATCATAGAAAAGATTCAGCCATAATACAAGAGGGCTTCCAACGATTACGGGCCACCGAAGAATGCAGGACCCCATATTGTGCCTTTTTCGGCCAAAGGACCACACATTTTCATTGTCGTAGGGACCACTGCCAGTTTACCTTCAAGAATAAAGCCGACATGGGTGAGTGTTTATTATTAGTAACTATAATTATTTATTCATTTATTAATAATTATCCAAATCAGCCATCATAAGCCTCTCTTTCTGGACTGAAATTATTTAAAAAATACGTTTTAAGAAATATCTTTATTTAGCCTTTATTAAATAATGGTTTTCTCACCTCCTCTCTTCTCTCAAACTAAAAATAATAATTATGAATGTATATTAATCTAGTTTTTATTTTATTTTTCCAGAGAAACATAAGACTTATCACATAAAAGATGAACAGTTGGCCCGGGACGGTTTTAAAAAGTTCCTAAAGCCAGATCCGTGCGGTTTCCCAAATTGCCGTTTCTCGCAAGTCTGCAATCACATCCATTGCGTCAGGGATGGCTGTTCATATGTACTACACTCTAGCGGCCAGCTGCTCAGTCATAAACGTAAACATGAAAGAAAAGATAGTGAAATTGCCTACAGGAAATTCAAGCTGGCCCAACAAGCAGTCGTCAATATTGGCAGTAATGAATGTGTAAATAGAAAGAAAATATTTTATATCTGACATACGTATATTTTTGGGGGCCTCTCTTGGGTGGTGTTTAACTCTTTTTTTGTTTTTTTTTTGGTCCAGCTTCAGCATGGCGAAATGCAACCCGGTGGTTCATCACTGCAACTCCTGCATCAGGCCTCATCTTTAGCTGCCTTAAATGCAATGAATGAAAATTTTAATCCTTCACCAAGACCTGAGGGTAGTGTTAGTCCCAAACTTCCAACCACACCTCAGTTTAAAATTACCCCAGGTAGGTATAGAAAAAATAATTCCAAAAAGTTTTTGTTTGAACTTCTTTGCGAAGATGAGTTTGTAGAGATCTATAAGTTTATTATTTAACCAGTACTACATAAAATAGTTTAAAGAAACTAATTGCTTAAATTTAATAAAAGTAATACCATTCACTTCAACAAGATCATGAATTAATTCATTTTCATTCTACCATTGTAGAAATAAAAGCAGTCCGACAACAGTGAGTATAACCTCCACATTTAGTATGGACTAACAACCTAGGTGTTGTTGATAAGGAACACATACGAATTAAGTGTTTAATAATTAGATCTCCAAAGCTGTACAATACCTTAAGTTTTTCCGTTATATTGTTACCTAGTTTTTATATATTTCAACGGTTTATATTTTCGTCATTGTTCATGTTTGTGTAGAAAACTTGGGTGGATAAAACTCTGGAAAAAAACAACAAAAAACAAGAATTCTACTAAAAATTCATTGTTAAATTTAATACACTGTTGGAAATGATTGTTTACTTGGTGTCAGGTTCACTAGAAAAAATGAAGGTTGATCTTTACAATAGCCCACGGAGGTGTGGCCTATTTATTTTAAGCGCATGCGCAGTACAGCACACTTACCGTTGACTTTTTAAACTACTTCCCGCCAATGTTCAATATATTCTTTTTAAATTTCTCAACTTCCCGCTAATGTGCTGTATATAATTTTTTTGAATTTCTTACCTATTTATTTTTAGTGAGCATGCGCAGTACACTCACACTTAGTAACTGCTTCCTTTCCAACGTATTATCAGTTCCCGCCAGTGTCCAGTGTGTAACTTTAAGTGCGTTTTTTTTTAAAGTTCATAAAACATGAACGTTTAAAATCTACAGTTTTTCTTTTATTTAAAGCATGTAGTCTGAGTGAAGATGGAGAGATGAAAGTTTCAAAATTTTGAATGGGTGTTGGTTTCATTAGTAATAGATATGTAGGTCCGAAGTGTGTTAAGTATGAAAAGGAGTCATTCTTCCATGGGGATCAAATGAGAGCATTATTTAAGGGAGTAAATAAATTGTATTAACAGAAGGATAGGGATTGCATTGAATAAGGTAGGCTTCTTTTCTTTTGTTTTTCATGCGTCTGAATTACAAATTAGATTTGTGTGTGGATTAGTTGGGTAGTGAGGGGGGTGTGGGGGGCGAAGCCCCCCATAAAAATAAAAAACAGATCAGGGGGTGTGGGGGCAAAGCCCCCACAAAAAGGGGGGGTTTGGGGGGCACAGCCCCCACGAAAAATTTTTTAAATAAAATTTTCAATCTTGAATTAATAATTCGAAGTGATTCTGATTCGCGTTACCATATAACCCGCCAGATTTAAATGTAAATATAAAATAAATATTTTTATATTTACATTTGAATTTGGCGGGTTATATGGTAACAGCGAATCAGAATCACTTCGATATTAGGCCACACCTCCGTGGGCTATTGTAAAGATTTACCAAAATGGGAACATTTATGAAGTTGGGCCACATGAGCATTTTCTAGAAAGCAAACTTCAAATTTTAATTAGAAACATCAACATGTATTTAGTTTTTATTTTAAGGAACTCTGACGAATTGAGTCGCTTAAATTCAAAGCTTCCGGCTGCATTTTTCGTATTTGAAACGCATACACCATATGGTTTGGGATTGATAAACCTTTTATCACTTGTGTCTGTAAAACTAGAGATTGCTTTTCTATTGATAACATAGAGCAATGAAAATTATCTTTTACAATTTCCATTTTTTATTTCAGCTACTACACCACCTGGTTTCCTAGATCAGTCAACATCTTCACAAGAATACTGTGACGATGAGTTTACAAGATATATTTCAAGCTATTCGGCCGGACAGCCTTGTCAGATTTCTTGTCCACTTTCAAACTCGGAACATTATCATTGCAGGGAATACTCTTGTGAACTACCTTTCAGGTAATTGTTGCTTATTATTGTCTTTTAGTTTTTTTAGTATGTATGGAGTCTCCTCGGTACTTCTTATAAAACTTACTTGATCAGTATCTGCTTCATGATAATTTAGATTAGATTTTAACTAGTAAATTTAGAGAGTTTTTTAATCATTAAACCACTCTAAAACCCACAATTCTTTTTGTACCCTCACTTGTAGATTTTTTAGTAAACTATTGTTGGAGTTTTCTTAGATTTTTATTTGAGATTGGATGTAATGTAAGCTAAGCCTATCTCTTTGACTTGCAACTTTTTCTTTATTAAGAAAGATTGATATTGGAAATTCTTGGGATGAGCAGTTACGTCATTGTTTTCTTCAACAGTCATTGTGATGAACTTTTTGTCTGAAGGCAACTATCCTTTTCCGTTTAAATTTGAAGTTTCGATAAATTTAATTATTTAAATTTCTGTTAGAGAAAGTTGTGTATGTTCATGATAGGTTTTCTTCGCTCATAAGTTGAAACTTTCCAAGTTATTGTTTTCACTCAAATTGAAGAAAAAGAAAAGAAAAGCTAATCCCAAGATGCTCCGGGCGCAAATGATCTTAGAAAATAGTTCTTGGGATTCGCTTTGGCGATGTTATTGGTAATTTGTTTTTTCTTTATCTTCTTCTCCTTGTATTTCTTCCTAAATTTCCGTTCTAGTCCTCTTCGCTGTAATGCAGCCTTCTCAATTGGATCTTACTCTTTCTCTTCCCCTTTACCTGTTAACATTTTTAGGCTTCATAGTAAGCTTTGAAGTTTTACCTGTCTCTACACTCATGAGAAGTCCAAAACACTTCAACCTATTTTTCTTGAGAGAGATTTCTTGAGATTCCTTCAGGAATGTGTTATGTTTACATGTTTTCCCTTCTGTTGGTTCAATCTTTGTTAAATTTCTAAATTACTCATTCATTTAGCATTTAGAGAATCTTATTGTACATTCAGATCAGTTTAAAAACTCGAAAATCAACTGAAAGACAATTGGAAGGTTTGCAAAAAGTGAATATGAAAGAAAGTGTTTCATCTTATTTTGTATTTACAAAGGATTGTCAATATCTCGTGTTTTATCTTTTTTTTTTATTGTAGATGCCGAGAAACAGCGGAAGGGCATGCACGTATGCATGAAGCGCAAGAACGTGTAAGTGATTTCTATCAGGAAAGTTCCTCACATTGTCCAGGCACCTGCCCAAACGAAAAGCACTACCACTGCACTTGGGTACGTGACTGATAACTTGTTTTTTTTTAAAAAAAAAATAAATTAAACAGTATGTTTTAATTATTATTATTATATTTTAATAAAAACAAATTTGTTTTATTTGATTCTGTAGGATGGTTGCTCCGACATTGTAATGCCCAGTGAAAGGTTAGAACATTTCAGATCACATGAAATCTCTGCCCAACATAATAATACGTTAGACAGTTTATTTAGGCGGAAACGTGGTAGGCCTCCAAAAAATAGAATTATCGAGGTTAGTGTTTTTTCTCTTATTGATTAGAATTTAAAGGAAAATAATGTGTTTGCTCTCGAATTTAAAATCTAATCAAACTTTTTATTTTATTTTCCAGGTTTGGAATGACTATGTAAGTACTTCAATTTTACTATTTCATTAATTTTATTACATTCTTTATAGTAGCAATGAAATTAGTGTTCTTTTATTTCAATTTCCTATTTATTTAGGCAAGCGGAGGAATGGCTGACACCCCACAAGCTATATTTACAAGTTTTAAACTTTCTAAACCACCACCTATTGTATCACAAAATTCAGACGCAGGAAGTACGGCCGCAGCTTCTGCATCTACTTCTTCGTCGCCGATTACTATCACACCAGTTAATGACATCAAACCAGCGGTGCATTCTCCGACCTCTCATCCTTTGGTAAGTATTGATAACATTATATTCAAAAATTATGTGTTGACAACCCACCAGTACCTTTACATAAACTGTCCTTTTGGGATAGCAGTAGGTGCTTAAGTAGCTTAGATCCCTTTCTTTGAAAAGTGTCAATAATAGGTACTCAAATTTGAGACGAACTTTTAGTTCATTTCCTACATTTCTTTTATTATTTCCAAATTTCCAGGAGATGCAAGGTTTTCAACCATACAACGGTCCATGTCCAGATCCATTGTGCGGTTTTTCCGTTAAGTCACAACACTTTCACTGTTCCCGACCAAGGTGTTTTTTCGCTACAGACAGTGAAGAATTTCTTGTAGCACATGCTAGAGATTTCCATGACAACATTGATATTCTTGATGGATTTCTATTTTTCGATCGCTCCGTTGACTGTAGGATCGAATCATGTGCTAGGTAAGCATTCATTTTTTAAATCATGTTTTTTTTTAAAAAAAAAATAAAGCTGAACTTTAATTTTTTTTTTTTTAATTATTTATAGCAATAAAATAAATAGACATTTCCATTGTATCAAACCTGGCTGTGGTTACTCCTTTGTACGATATTCCCATATGGCAATCCATGAAGCGGAACATCGGCAGGCCGAAGTAAATGAACAACAGCTGTCTCCTTCGTCCCATCAGTCTCAACATTCGCAGAATCAGTCACGTAGATCTCCAACTCCTCAGCAGCCAACAGATCTTAGTGAGTAGTATCTTCTTGAAATGTGATTTAATTCCGTCGTAGATGTTATAATGGGATTCATAGCATTAAATTATAGATATGATTCGTAAAGAAGAGACTAAGGTACTTCTTAGAACGGTAAAGAAAGATTCAGTCACCAATTTTGAATCTAAAAGATCCAATAAAAGTGTTGAATGAGCGAGTATAATTGAATGAACATTGTCCTGTTTTCAAGCTAAACTCAAAGTGTTGCTCATTTCAACTATTCTTCAAACCTTTTAGTATTGTGTGAATTTCAGTCTAAATGTTTATTGAAAAAGTAAAATGTAATTAGGTAAGCTTTAACTTGATAAACTCGTACGAGTTTTCTCCCTTGTTTTTGGCCTTAAGTTATTACTTACCTTTAATTTAATAATTTTATGAAATTAATTAATTTAAATCTGAAAAAAAGATAAAATTAAAAAAAAAAACTATTTTAGGTGAGAATAATGAAAAAGAAGTAACCACAATAAAATGTGAACCATTAATACATCAATCGAACCATGACAAATACCCTGAAGAAGTGACAACCGCAACTAATACAAACCGACCCACAGGTAAGCTTAAGCTCATCACAAGTTATTCAGTTTGAGGGTGAAATATCCACAAACTTTTTTTTAATCTTTATTTTTAGTCTAAATAAATCAATAAGAGAGTATTATTTAGGATATTGATATTATGGCTCATACTCTCTCTTGATCCAAAAACATTTATTTTTCTTTCACTTTTTTAGTGTTTTTCAAGTATTATTTACATTGTGCATGTTATTATTCTACAGGGACGTTGAGTAGCACTTTTGTAAATATGGCACAAAGTAAATTGAAAGTGTGATTGCATGAAATTTTTGCATTTGCCATCAAAGTTAGTGTAATTCAATTCTGTTCTGTTAACTTGTACTATTTAAAGATTTTTAAGAGAATAAAAAATTGTTTCTTTTAGATCATAAAAATCTTCTTTTTTTTTGTTTTTGTCTTTTTAAATTTTTTTTTTTATTGTTTTAATAAAAATCTTAGTGTAAAATTTTCGGTCACAGCAAGGCCTCAACGTTTGTTAGTGATGAATTTTCATTTGATTTTCCGCAAACTCGGAATTTTCCTTTTATCCTCGGCAATAATATTTAAGTGATAGCACCCCCCTTCACATTTGCCTTAAAATCGTTAACTTTGTTTGGAACTTGTGTACAATTAGTGCACCAAAAACCCGTTTTCGAGAATATCTTAAACAAGTGAAAAATTCTTTTAGCGGAATGTGCAATCGCTTGAGGAATTTCGATTGCTAAGTTGCAGTCACCAAAGAGAACCCAAATATGTTGTTTGATATTCCTCCATTTTAGAATTTACTTTGAAATAGTGCAAAACTTCAACTTAATTGAAACTTAATTGCTTCTTTTAGGATAAAATTGCTTCTTTTACTATTCAATGGTAAAATTGAATATAAAATTGAACTACTATGCATTTGAGGCAGATGTAGTTACGGATTTTTTTTTTTTTGTAATACACATTTACAAAAAAAAAAAATTGTTTATTTTTGATTTGTACTATTATAATTGATTTGTTTTTAGTCATTATTTTACATTTGTATTTATTTATTAACTAGTTTTGTCAATAGTCTTTCTTTTAGTTTAAGTCTAGTTTTTTGCTAGCGTAAACTTTCTCATTGTTTTAGCAGGTTCATGGTGGAAATAGTGTTTGCCAATTGCAAAAATAAAAGACACTGCACTATTTAAAAGGAAATGGTTTCTATTTCGTTTTCTTTCAAACTTTGTTTCAAATTTTATACTTACTGTGATTTAATTAACCAAAAAATGTAATTCAGAGAACTCTCTCGGTTTTTTTACGAAAATTTCTTAGTATTGTTGGATGTCCACAAGGGAGTTTAGCATTTTTTTTTTTATGATTAGTAGATGAACGTTTTTCTGTGGTATCCCAGATTTGTAATTTAATTATATCATTAAATTATTTACAGCTATTGAGGGGTCAGATTTGTAAACTTATTTAGTATTTTATAAGTTTACCGTCTACTAATTTAAACTCGAGAATTCTTGGTTATTTCACTAAAAATCTCGATTTAGTGAAAAGCTCAACTTCAGAGCTGAACATTAGTCTTTCCAAACATAACAGGAATCCGTTGTGAATTGTTTTTCAAAAAATGAAAGTGTTTTTCTAAGTCTTTTCTATCACAGTTCCCTATATATTAGTTAGTGTATTGGATCTTGACATTTTACGCGAATTTTTTCTTAAATTCAATTTCCTATTACTAAAGCAGCGATCATTCTGTCTTCCTTGACTTAAATTTTTTTTATTTAAGGATTTCCATTTAACATTTAACATATGAAGAATTATGACAGAATCTCGTAGGGAAATTAGTATCTCCGAACAGTATTATTATAAGTATTAAAAGATAGTAGAAATGTACTATTACTAACACCAGCCATACACGAGTTTATCATTCCCATTAGTTTCTCATTTCTCAGCGATCCTAGCGACCCTGCGGTTATTCCAGCCTAACAACGCATACAATTTGGCTTTCAGCTCTCCTCTTTCATAGCCAAAACTATGGTGTTTTACCACATTGAACAAGAACAGACATTTCAACAAGACTAAGAAAAATAAAAGCATTCACTATTATCAATAACTACGTTAAAATGTTTTCAGTTTTAGTGTTAATATTTGAAACAAAGTTTGTAAGTACCGAAAAAATTTTATATATATATACTTTTTTAAATTGTTATTGTATGCATTTAGCAAGCACGTAAATCATTAAGTTTAATATACAGGATGCTTATGTAATTCGCCCAAAAGATTGTGGCAAAATCATTTTCAATAATTTTGTTACTAAAGATCATAAAATTTGTTGGTTAAAATGTTGAACTAAATGTTTATTAGTTTCAATGTTTCTATTTAAAATCATAACAATTGGACAATCAATTACAAATTTTATGAATTTTAAAGTTACAAAATTAGTTATTGCATTTTTTTTAAATTCGAAAACAGATGGAAACGAAGCTTTTGGATGACAGAGTAGATGGATTTATTATTTATCTTCAATCCAGAGAATATAATTCTAGTCATAAAACAATATTATTTTGTGATTGTCACTAAATCTTTGGAATAGATTTAATTTCTTAAAATTAACACTTACGATTTAAAATTGAACGTATAATTAAATTCACGAAAGATTACTTAGTGATTTATTCGTTCGATGTAACTTCTATTTGAAATATATCTAATCCTGCTAGTTCAGTTTCCTGCCTTCTTCAAAGGACCATTTTTAAAGAAGTTCTATTTGAAAGATCGCGACTTAGTTTTTTATAAATGCAACGTTGAGCATATAAAAGCCTTTCTTCAAATACTTTTGTACATAAATTGATTCAAATCCATAGATTTTGTTAAAAGTAAGTAACAATCCGTGTTTTGATGTAGATTGGTTTCACACTCTGAATCAAGTGAAAGAACGTTTCCAATTACGAAAAAAAAAAAGACATGTTCAATCTCTTAATTCATTCATAAGTATTCCTGTATATTGCATTCACTTTGCACACTTCTTTCACTATAAGTGCAAAAAAGTAAATAAGTGCAATTTTTTAGTAAAATAATTTCTTGGTGCACTAAAAACTTTTATTTAAAAAAGAAAAATTGTAAAGAATGCTGCTGATTGAGAACTGTTTGAATTGTTGAAGTGGTGAGGGCCTCAGGTACTTTCTACCCGCTCTGTGGTGTCCCTTCTCCCCCGCCTCCCATAACAGGTGGGTCCTATCTTCAAAACATTTTCTATTTTTATTATTTTTTATTCATATTATTATTCATTCTTACGTATTATTGAAGAATAGTCTCTTTAGAATTGATAATATCTTTTTTTTTTGTCTTAATAGTATAGTTTTTCTAGAAAAATGTTAATTTTAGTCCTTAAGAGTTAGAAAATTCCATTTCTTTTAATTTTCAGTAGAGTTCCTCAGGGCTTTACGGATTGCATTCATTATTAATAATATTCTATTATTTAGTGAGACTATTTTTCACAAAGTGTATTAGATTTTTGTTAAGTTATGCCTTCAAGCAAATTATAGACGTAACCGACATCAAATCTTTGAACATTCAACACTTTCGCTGCTAATAGCGTCTAGAAATCCTTTGGTTTCATATATAGCTTAAATTTAATAGTAATTCAAAAATCATATTTGATCAAGTGATAAATATAACGCTAGTTTTTGAAATTGACGTCGTGATTAATTGAAAATGTAGCTGGGTTCTTTACGCTGCTAGATGTTACTTCGTTCACTTCAGCCGTCATATTATGCATGTTTTCTGACCTTTATATTATCAACCATAATGAAAACTTGTTAACAATTAGTATTTGCTTTAAATTACATTAAAAGTTGTTTCGCCTTCTGTCCTGACTTTAGTACCCTAAAATTAAGTTTTAAATAAAATAAAATTTATGTTTGTATGTGTGTAAACATTATAACAAGTTTAAACGTAATCGTTTGAGCCGTTTTTGAGAAACAAAAATAGTAATGAATGAATAAACTTAGTAAAAATCAATTCAATGAACATATCAGTCATTTGGGGGTAATTCATTCAGGACGATGGCCTCAAACTAATTGGAAGAAACATTATGTCGTAAGAGATTCAGCAGCGAAAGTGTTAATTAAAATTTAAATTAAAAAAAATAAGAACGTGATATAAAAATAAAATGATTTTATAGTCTATTAATTCTTGTTTTTGCTATGCTTTGTTTTTAGTGTTGATTTTTATTAAAATTTCCATAATTGGTTTTTCACAGAAACAGTAAAACCTGAGGTAATAAAAAAAGAGCCAGGAACCGAAGCATCTCCACATGCGCAGCAACAACAGTTTCCTGAATGGATGTCCATTGAACGGCATGAACGCTACGGCCCAGAGGTAACTTGTAGTCGACCATTTTGCAAGCTTAAAAGGAAAGAGCATTACCACTGCAATGCATGCAATCAGGTACTTTAGATTGTCAAGCATGCCATCTTTCTAAATTAAAACTAGCAACACATCATTTTACCAGATTTTAACAAAAACTAGTAACAATAATAGTAATAATTTAAAAAAAAAAAAATTAATTTTATAATTTCTAATTTTATTTTAATGCTTACTAACAACTTAACAACTTTGCTTTTGCGTTTGTAGCGTGTGCTTATTCTGCTTAAGAATACATTATACAAAAAAAGTATACCATATTACATTATTTATAATAATCTTAGAAAGGCAAAACATATTCTGCACAACACCACTACACGTCTTTGTTGGATTCTGTCCTAGAATTCATAAACAGTCTATGAAAAATTCCAAAAATCTCTATTGCACTTTATTTTGCTTTGAGCTACATTTCTGTTTGGCACAAAAATCTTGATCGATTTATTTATTTGTTTAATATTTAACTATAAATATGTAAATGGCATTGTTTTTAGGCTTTCTCCGAAGTAGAAAGGTTAAAACCACATATTGCAAAGCACAGTCCTTCAGCAATACCTCCAGTGATGGTGAAAACGGAGAACAATAATAACGAAGAGAACAATCAACAACCACATCATGGTAAATAAAATGGTCTCCCATTGTTGGAATGTTATTTCTTACTTAGCTTACATCTGATACTTCCTTGTACAAAATTCGGAATTTCGTAGCCGATATATCTGGTATTTTCCAAAAGATATTTTCAAGTTAAGAGATTCATCGAATTACATTCGTTAATAACAAAAAATATATAAATAATTACTTTATTTCGAATGTGAAATAGAGTTATTTGGGAGAGAATAAATTAAATAATTCCAGTAAATCATTTGCAGTAAGGGTTTTATTTCAAAGTATGTGAGACAAATGTTTCAAAACATATTACAATTTTACTGCAATCAAAGAATATATTAATAAGAAACTGAGTAACTAAAAATGTATTTATTTTCTGTAATATGATTATATATTTCTTTAGGTATTAACATCTTGCCGTTAAACTTGGAAAGCCAAGATGGAAGTATGATGCATCCTCCTCACTTTCCTGGCTTTAGCGCGGCAATGGCTGCTGCAGTCGCAAACCAACAATTAGCCATGATCACCTCCCAGGGCATTCCGTTTATGCCTCATGGAATGCCCGGCCTTTATACATCACCTTCAGGTAAATAAATATAATTCACTTTTTTCAACTCCTCGATACATCAATCTTCTCCTTAATCTAAAAAAGATAATAAGTGAATGTATTTATTATTTACTAGGTTTAATGTTCACCGGACCACCTGGTTTTGCCCCTCATCATTCCTCTTTAGTAAATAATGGTTTATTAGAATCTGCACGTGCTTCAATGCTCTGCGGAGACGCTTCGCCTGAGTCATTGTTGCCGAGAAAGTAAGTATTATTATTATTTTTAAAAAACTGCTTGACATGACACAAACATGTGATATTAAATAAAAATGACCGGTGATTTTTCTTCAGCTCAATCTCACCACAAAGAGACATGTCTGCAGAAGCGAAGAAAGCTAGAGTCCAAACGTCTATGAGAATGTTGAAAGATGAACCAGTGCCGGATGGTTATTTACGATTTAGGTACGTGTTTATAGTTAATATCTGTTGTTAATATCTTGTCATAATACTTCACTAATTTCTAGCTCCCTTCAACAGGGGTAAAACCCTGTCTTTAGAACGCAAGTTCGGTCAAGTATTTCTTTCTCACAGCCCAGAGTCACTCAAACTTCGAGGCCATTGCACAAATCTTTTCAACTATTTCCTGACAAAACTTGGAACACCTTATGTTTTCCACGTGTGATTTTTCTGACTTTGGCTGTGTGTTTTTCCGCAATCCTTCTTCCAGCAAATCCTCTCAATGTCGTTTAGCAAGACCTTACCTGCATTGGCCTAATCTTCCGGTTTTCTATACCAATAAATATAGCTTTGGCTATCACATCTTGCGTACAGTTAGGCACCAGTTCAGATGGGAGGTCTATCAATGGCTTGAGTCACTTTCCCTTGCTAAGCTCTTTGTTTCAAGGAGCTCAAATTATTGAAAGCTCACACAATATGCAGTCTTCATTCAAAAACTGCTTCTCCACGTTTGTTAATTGATTTTTAATGCTTTTATCATTCATCATCATTATTTTATTTTATTTTTTTTCTCTTACAGATTCAACGAAGACTGCAGGTACAGTCATTGTGGTTACAGAGAACATCAAACTCATTTTCATTGTATGAGACAAGATTGTGGCTACAGTTTCTGCGATAAAACCAGATTTGTTCAACACACTGCACGACATGAAAGGTAAGTATAGCCACTTATAATGATGTCAAAGATTTTTTTTGCAAAATATTTAGGAAGTACCTGGATGATGAACTGTGCGCAGGAATGCGGTTTTACTCCCCATTTTGGGCAAAAAAAAAAATATAGTCTATGCACCAATCGAAATAGTATTAAATTTTGCATAATATGATGGTATAATTTTGCATATTATTATAAGACATAACTAGCGCAACTAAGGTGACGTACAAAGTGGAAACCAAAGATAATATATTTAAAAAAATTGTTTTCCAATAATGTGCTATATATAGCCAATGTAAACATAATACAGAAAGTTCTTTATTAAGGTATATTCTAGTATGCTTAAGCTTTAACTTCGTTGTAGTTAATGTATTTTAACTGGAAAAAAGTCGTCAAGCATTAAAAAATTATAAAATGGCCACTTTCTAGGGAAAACGGGAAATAAGCCTTCACTTCAAACTGGCAAATGAGTATAAAATACCTCTTTTCCTATGAACATGCAATCTGGTACCTCCTATGTAATAATAAATTTATTTATGAATATTTGTAGTGAAATAAAACATTTTTACAGATTAGATACTCTAATGGGCGGTGATTTCCAGCAGTATAGAGCTAATGTGTCTTGCGGGCGAGCAGATTGTTCGTATGCTTCGACCATTGGTAAGATTCTAAATATTTACTATTGTCATGTACTCTAATGTATGTATATATGTATCTATGGAACTCCTTGCCTTCATCTGTCCGCCATGCTCCTACCCTATCCATCTTTAAATCCCGTCTATTCAGTTATCTCCTTTCTATTCAGCTTCCTCCGAAATTCTAATTGTTTTAATTTATTTCCTTAATTTCTGCTGTTTTATTATTTTATTTTTACTTTCATTTTCACTTATTATATTTTCACTTTTGTAAATATTTATTTATTTGTTTAATTTCTCTATAATCACAGGCCAAACTATTAAGGCCTCTATTTGTACCTGTATTTATTCTTAGGGGACAATTGTCCCAGAATAATAAATTTCTTTTCTATTTCTATTTCTATGTTTGGAAGTACTTTGTCTAAAGCTTAGTAAACATCCAGTACTACAGCTTAATGAGAGCTTTACAATTTTTATAGCTCTTTGTGTGAGTTATGAATTTCCATGTAACCAAACATGTAGGTAGCATATTTTATTTTTATAATCTCACGCCCAACTCTAAGGATTTCCTAAAATATTTTTGCTATTCCAGGAGAGTTTCTTCAAAGTATGCATGTCGTATTAAATTTATTATTATTATTATTCATTAAAACAAATGGTCCTTTATATTTTTTTTTTTTTTTTACAGGCTCATCACAGAATAAAGCTTCACATTTCCATTGTCTTAAATGTGAATTCGTATGCACGGATACAAATAAAGTGGTTGCACATCGAAGACAACATCAAAAATTAGATTCAATAATGGCGGCTGGTTTTGAAAAATTTACACCATCTCAACAATGTTCCTCACCAGACACTTGTGTACATAATGGTAAACAAACACATTACCACTGTCTTAGTTGTCAGTATGCGGTTTTAGGACTAAGTCAAATGACTGCTCATAAATATAGGCATATGGAATAACTATATGTATATATAAAAATTTATTTTTTGTCATTTAATTATTATTTGCGTAACAACTATAAAAGACATAAAAGTGTATTATTTTTTAATATTTTTAAAAGTAACAAATTGGATCGTTATACATAATATAACAAAGAAAAGTATCACTTTTTTTTTTGTGATAAAAGATTGTGTTGTAAATTTTTTATTTATAATAATACTTGATAGAAGTATTGCTAAAATTTGGAAGAATGCAACTGTTGGAAGACTAAGCGCAACTTATGTGCTACCAAATAGATATTTTTAGCTAGCTTGGAAAAACAAAGTACGGTTAATTTTTATTATGAAATTTTATATATATACATGTAAAACCTGTAAATATCGTATAATTTAATTTCCCCTTACAAAGAATGGCATAAAATTTCATTCTTAATTCTCTTAATAATTTTTCTTTTCTTTGAGGTGTGATTTATAAAATAAATTTATATAAATATTTAAAGAAAAAAAAATAGATTATTAAAAAAATGGGGCTTAAGTGCCATCATCTTAATAAAATAAACATAGTGCTCTATGTAAAAAAATAAAGTTTGTACAGTTAAAATGGTAGATTTATATTTACATACAAGCAATGCCAAAATAAATAATTATAAATGTTAACTTTGATTTTAAATTATGTATATAATATTGTGCAAAAATTTTATTCAATTAGGAAACAAAAAAAAAAAACTTGATTGTATGTAAACATAAAATTATGTGCTTATTTAATATTTAAAACACACACACACAAATTATATATATATATATATCTAAATGGTTGGCTTTAAATAATTTTAAACAAATGATTTGAAACCAGAAAGCCAACCACACAGTATACGTTTCACTTTTCTTTTCTTTTTTAGAGTATGTGAAAACATATTCCAGAAATAAATCTATCTTTTCTCTGAAGAACATTCGAAAAAATTTATGATAGTACTTTATTTAAAGTAAATAAGAAGTTTTTTATACAAGGATTTTACATTTATCCAGATATTATATGAAAAAAAAAAAAATGTATAAAAATATATCAATTGATATGGGATATAATAAGTAGATTTGTATTACAAGGAAAATTTTTTCACTAAATACATATATTTTTCTAGATTTGAAAAAACAAATTGTACTAAAATTTTTCAAATATTTAATGCATATTTAAATTTTGTTGTTTTTTTTTTTTTTAGATTTATTTAAATGGCGCCTCCTTTAAGTGTTTAGTTCATTTTTATTGATTGAGTAAATTGAAGCGTAACTAGAGAAAATTATAAAAGAAATAATTTTTTTGAAATAATAATTTTAAACATTTTTTCAATAGTGTACAGTTCTTGCATTTATTTCTGTGGCATCAGTTAGATGTAACAAACAATTCTTTAGTACTGTTCTGTTTGAAAATTATAATCCTAAAAAGACATTCGTAAAAGAAAGCGTAGTTAAGCTTTAGATTCCACTCTTACGGATTCTTAATCACCTAACTGTGAATTCGGTCCTTTTTTTGAATCGCAACTATGGCTGATGCTTCTTGATATTGTAAAGATGGCACCCCATGTTAGGATTTTACTGCTCTAACCTGATAACTACCCAGATTTTCTATAAAAATTCTTGTGATCTTTAAATTGCAGATTAGCACAACTAGTCCTAGATCCCCGTTCTCCAATTTTGCCCAGAGAGAGGATATATCGACCCCCAAGACTTGGTAACCTACCCAAACTTTCTGGGGAAACTTTAAGAAGTGGGAGGAGGTGTTCGGCTGATTGAGATAACCGTTCCCTAAAGCGTAAACAAACTCCTTCCACAACATAGATTGGCAAAGTTTCTGGTGCACGAGATCGTTTTGGGAATTATTTAAAACAATAGCATAAAACGTTTGAGTAAGGACAATTTTTTTTTATGTAACTCTCATAAATGACTGAAATTGTTTATTGAAGTAAAATTCCCTTTTTTAGACAAAAAAAAAACTTGTAAACTAGAGTAAAATCCATGGTACCTGTCAGATTTCAAGAAAATAAGCTTGTTACGTTCAAAATCAATGATCCAAATTAACAGAACAATACTAACTGAATTTTTTTAGTGAATTTAGTGAACAGAATTCAATTAATTCATTATTTTTTTATTGGATTACAGTTTTTGTTACAATATGAACAAGCAAACACCTACTTTGTTAACTAAAAATTCAACTTAACTCATGCTCATGAAAACTACGTGAACTCATGATGAGTAAGTAAATCAAGGCTTTAAGCGCAAATTTATTTTATTGTTAATAACTTAAGATCTAGTTAATTAAATAGCTTCTTATTTTTTTTTTCATAAATAAACGTTCAACTTAATCTAATTTCAAGTGTCTATTTTAGTTGCTTATTTGGGTTTTTGTCTATCACCCAAGCAGTGTTTTTTTTTTTTTTTTTTTGAAGAAATAAAAGTATTATGATTTCAGCTGTTTTAAGAAGTAATTTTGTAAACGTAAGATGCAGTGAGACCAGTTTTCTTCAACTTTCACGTCCATTATTGTTGTTCATATTCAGTCAGTCCTCAGATGCTCATGTTTCTTAAGAATCTTCACTATGTGGTTCTCTTATTTAGCAGTTATCGGTTGATACATATTCCATATAAGGATACTTAAGGTAAATGAACTTTTTTAAAAAAAAAAGATACGCATTTTTTATGCTCCTACATCTGTGTAAAGTCTTACATTACTTCACTATTGGCGTTAATTAAGTAATGTGTGCTCTAACAAATGTAAAGAGATAAAATATTTCTTATTTTATGAAGAAGGGGTAAAAAACGCAATCGCTTATCTGAACATTGTTGAGTATAACATTACTAACACTCTGATAGTAAAGTATTTGAAGGCGTTAAAATCAAAGCTACCCTAAAGCTGGCAAGGCTTGAAACCTGGCCCTTTTCACGTTTTCCCAACACACTGATCTATCCAATTAGCTGTCGTAATTTTAACTACGAATTGTTTGTTTATTGACAGATTTTAATTTAATGACGATTAACTTTAACATATCAGATTATTTTTCCAGAGTATTTGGAAAACCGGTAGATATTGAAATGAGCAGAATGAAAAACGATTTTTTTTTTTAATATTCCTAATATTCAGATAAATTCAATTAAGCTACTAAAGAAGGCACTTGACTTGACGTTTCGCTAAATAAAATTAAAAAAAGAAGTTTTTTAAATTTTTTTGAAGAACACATCCTCAAAATTAATTAGATTGGCACCACATTACACTTATAATTATCAAAAATTTGCAAAATTGATTTCGATTTTCAAAATTACTTGATAAATCCCAGTCGGATATTTTAAATTTAAACGAACGTTTTTCATTTCTATGAGTTACTACTTCTTTTTTTATTATTATGATTGAGATTATTCAATATTTATATTTAAAAAAATTATTTCAGTTTTTAACTCAGTTCTTCAAAATTTTTGCATATAATTGTTATAATCGCAAATAATTTTATATCATTTTTGGAAAGGAGGTTTTTTGGGTCCAGAATCGTCATATAACTATTTCATTTCTTTTAATCGACTTCTTTAATCGATTTAAACTTCTTTACTTTTAAAAAGAAAATATATATACATAAAAGTAGTGCCTTTTGGATAATTTAAAAAACAAAAAAATTATATATATGTATACCGTAAAATGTTCAGAAAGATAATGTGAGAGTTTAAGATTTTTATTTTTTTCTTTTTTTTTTCCACACAATATTAAGAAAAATGATGTTTATTCTCATAAGGTTATTTGAATGTTTACTGCAGTGTATATTTATGGGAAATGTATTATAGTTTTTATTTATTTTTTACCATAACTGCTATTAATTTTTAGCATATTAAAAAAAAGGCATCGGGATACTGTACATATTTTTGAAATTAAAAACAAAAAAAAAACATAATTTTGCTTTGCGTATCTTCAGAACAAAGAAAAAAACCTCCCTGTGCCTTAATGTGGTAAATTGGTTGCTAGAACTTAGTTAGTATATATACATATATACAATGCCATTGTTCAACCAATCCTGGTATTATTTATAATTTTTTATGTAATTTTAATAGCTTATCTTATACGAATGAAATTAATTGTAAAATTCAATATAGTATGTTTTAGTTAGAGGCAATAAATATTTATATATACATCTCAGATTTAATTATTTATTTTATATTTGCTAGTCTAACTGCACTGAATGCACAATGGAACTTAACAAAATTAAATAAGAAGGGAACAAGCTAAGATGTAGGCATAGATACAGCAGCATTCTCTCACACTCATGGACCTAACTCATAACTAAGAGAGGGAAGAAGTCCTGCTTGGAATTTCGGTTAGACATTACATACTGATACATATTATACGGAAATTTAAACAATGTATTGTAATCTTTCGAGGAGAACTTAATTTCACTGGTTTTTAGATATCACTTAATGAAAATTTGAATATAATTCTGTGCAGTATCGCGTATCTGATCACTCATTTTCATCTGAACACTGACTTCTGCACGAACTTCATTTATGAATTAACCATGAGGTCTTTTAATAAGATTTTAAAATAAAATAGCAATTATTGAAAGAAGATTAACTTTATTTGCAAAAATAAAACATTTTTATTATTTTTTTATTTATTATATATTATATATAATAATAATATATATAATAATAATATATTATTATAAGAGAGAGAAAATGAAATTGCTTATAAAAATAAAAGCCATTAATGAAATATTGAAATTAACACATAAGCTCACTTTAATAATATTAAAGAGCATAAACCAAACTTTAAAGTTAATAATATCACAATATAAAATAACATAATTTAAACATCATGAAACTCTCAAGGTTCTGCATTATTTCCTGGAGGAAGAGAGCACCAATTGATCAGTTTTGAATAAACCATATTCTAAACAAGAAATAAATAAATAAAGTATTACTCCAAAATAATGAGAGACGATTTCAAAAGTAAAAATTCACATAAATAAATAGGTAACCATGCCTCTATATTTATTATTATTCAAGATGAAATTAGCATAAATATTAAATATAATTTTTGCAAGTAATGGTTTTAAATTATCTTTCTTCCATGTTAGTAAATGCGACTAAATTTTCATGAATATAATCAAAGCAAAAAGAATTAATTTTTAAAGGCTTAGTAGAGAAAAAAATTAAAATAACTTCAGAAAAGACTTCTTACTGAAAGTGTAAAATAGTAGTTTTTTAGAAACTGAGTGAATTATGTAGAACTATTTTTTTTTTGTAACATTTTTACAAAAGAATTCGACAGAGGGCATTTCTTGTGGGTTAGGTAATCTCTAAAATTCTATTTCACTATAATTTATAGTTTAACAAAAATGGCTTGATGAAGAAATGAAAAGGCAACGTAAAAGGCTAAGCGCTAGGTTGCGAGAAACTTCGTACGCACCCTACACTTCTTGGCTCACACTTATACCAAATTTTCTAAAAAACACTTTTTGGATTCAGGCACGTCCAAAAGGAGCCTGGTGAAAACTCGACATCAAAATACTTTCTCTTAAAAGGATATTAAGAAAAATTAAAAACAACTTGAACTACCTGTCTCAATTGTTTCTGAAAATTTGCGTTAGATTCTTGAATTTCCTTCATACGTTGCTCATGAATCTGTTCTAGATTGTGGACTTCAGCCAAACGTTTTTTCTGCAATTTTAGTACCATTACTGTCAAATTAAAGGTTTCATAGCATGTACCGAGTAAACATTATTGCAATAATGACATTAGATACTGGCTTATAAATACTCTTATGAACAATGGTAAGTCCAGTGAGAAAACATAGACTAAGCCTTGGTAATGGATGAAGCAAAGTAGTTCCATACCTTTGAACCGCTTCAACTCGTGCGAAGTTCTTAGGACTCTCAATTTTCAGAAGAATACATGGCACTAGCCACGATTTTTATTAATCGAAAATGCACAATTTACCCTTCCAAGAACTACAAGCAGATTAAATAACCAGCCAAAACTACTTTTTTTTTCTGACCGCTTTGGCAATTAGGCACTCGGAATCATTTAATTTCTTTCAAAGGTTTCTCATCTTTCATTAGGAAAGAAGGTCACACGTAAATCTTAAAATGCCACTTAACAATTTACTTAACAACTAAATTAATAATTGAGAAATACTGAGCATCTTCAATAATAATAAAAAAGTTAAATACCAAATATGCTTCAAGAGTATTTCCACTTTTTTTCAGTCTCTCAAATCTCTCGTTGAAATTTGTAATTTCATCTTTAAAAACTTTAGTATCAGAAAATATAACTTTCATTAGAAGATTGTTTCTGACATAACGGGAATGCGCTTTTCGGATTTCCGCAAATGAGTCGTCTGAAAGATCTGAAATAATGAAATTAGTTTAAAAACAAAAACAGAAAATTGAATTTTTTAAGAGAACTGCACTTTTTTCTTTCTGTCTTTTGAGAATTAAGTTAAATATAGTAATAATAAGTTAAATATACTAATAATAATAATAAAAGCTTCTTAATACCGCTGTTTTCACCTATCATCGTACGATTTTTTTTATATTCCTGACCGGTTTTGGATTTTCATCCATCATGAAAAGTAGTCTTCAACTAAGTTTATTTCTCAGATTTGTTGACTCCTGTCAGGAATATAAAAACCATGAGTGCTACAACGGCTAAAATTAGTAATATTATCCAATACTGCGTAACTAACATTTCAACATATACCTGTTTCATCTTCAGCAGGTTCAATTCCAAATTCTTCGTTTTCAGAAAATGTACTAGACTCATTGGATGGTGCATCTTTAACATACGATTCTTGATCTTCTATTAAAAATTAGCAATGAATAGGAAAAAAAAATTATCTGTAATGAATATTTTTATTGGAGTGAAACGAACCTGTATAACAGTTTCTTGACGTTGCAGTGAGGAATAACTTCAACTTCTTATCGTAATCCGACTACAAAAAAAACAAACAAAAATAAAAAGGCAGAAAGGTATTTCTTAGATTCCTGTTGGAGATTATTTAAATAATGCATGATCAACTAAGCTTGATAAATTGGTTATAGCAAATCATTTTAACTCGAGTGTCTACATCTATATGAGTGCGCTTATTCGAACTGTCAGCTTAAAATACAATGACGAATCAAATTATAAATTGTAAAATATAATTTAATTAATGATTGCTAAGCACTTACCTTAGCCGCTTTATAAGCGTCGAAATATGGTTGCTTCTCTTTTTCTGGTAACTCTCTCCACAGCTGGCCCATAAGTCGCCCAACATTCCAAGGTTTACTATCCGGATAGTACTCTAATAGTTTATCCATATTAGCTTTACTAAATCTCATAAAAGGTGTAGAAGGAAGATTAGGCGGTAATGACCTCTACAATTATAAATGTTCCAAGAGCGAAATTTTTAAAGCTTATACATACAGATCATATTAAATACAATAAAATAGAAAATTAAAAAAAATAAAATATTAACCTTATTAATCATTTTACGAGGAATAAAATTCGTGTTACTTCCAAGACGAGGCGCTCTGAATATTGTCCACTCTTCAGAATTCTGTTTATAAATTATTTATTTAATTTGTAACAAAGTATTTATTAGGAAAACTTGATAAATTGGTAATAGCAAATCATTGTAACTTGAGTGTTTAAAAAATTTCAAATCGATGATTGGAAAGAACAAATTTTTGCTACATTAACATTTTGTCATTTGAGGCATAAGAGCGCTTTTCGTCGCTTGCCGATAATGCTTACTTGGTGAATGCATGTATAAAATCAAAAGTACTTAAGAAGTAAATAAAAACTCACCATGAGATATATATATAATTTGCTATGACTTATAAAACAACTGGGTGCTTGTTACGTTACGAACATGAAACTGCTGAGGTTGCACAATTTTACTTTGAAAAGCGGGAATTGGCAGACTACGATATTGGGCGATTATACCCGAAAGTTAGCTTTAAAAAAACAGTTATTTTAAATTGCTCACGAAAAATAACCCATGGTAAAAAAGAAAAACTAACATTTTATTTTCTTCTAAAAACGCTTTGCATTGATATAAATCTACGTATGAGTTTTATTAGCAAATTTAAATTTACTTGATATTTATCTGCACTCGGGAGCATAAAAGGTTCAGATTGGAAAAATATTATATCTTATAAATTGTAAGTTACCAATAATGTGCAAATTAAACAGAAGTAAGGAAAAAAATATTGTGGTTATGCACAAAAAATTTAATATCATATTAAGGGATATTGTGATTAGGTCCACTGTCGATATTTTGGGCCCAAGGAAGTTCCTAAAAAGACTGAAAAATGTAAAAATCCCAATTATTTCATTATTAATAGCAAAAACTGAAACAAGATCTGCCAATTCCTAAAATTTAAACGAATCTGGTGCGGAACGAAATAAAACAGAAGGTTGACTGAACTGATTAGCCTCTCTCTCTGTTTTTGCATCTGAGGGCATTAGCTCCCGGAGCTTTTTTTAGTGGTCCGGACATTGTTCTTCCATTACAGATAACACTGTCCATCACCGGACAGTGAGCTAGGAAGATAGAATCTAAAAGCCAGAAGCGGAATTTGAACCCGGGAACTCCGTGTGGGAATCCAGTTCGCTAATCCCTCAGCATCTCAGTTGTTTCCCTTTGTTTTTTTCATTCAATACAGAATCTAAACTTTTTGGTTTCTGTAATGAGATTTTACGATTAGAGCTAAGTTTTCATTCTACCCATAGCGTATGTGTTTTAATCTTTAAAAAAGGAATATACATCTCCTTTCCTCTATGCACCTCACTCAATATTACTTTGTTTTAATTTAAACATTCAGTTTCAAATTATACTTTTACTCTTCTCAACCCTTGATATTTTCTATCACTTTCTTTAAACTCCTACATAATATCTGATTTCTTTTCAAGTTTTTAAATATTTATTACAAATCTTTGGCAAATAGTTGTACCTGTGTCGCATTTGGTATGGTTTGTATTACCTCATTTATTTATTAAAGAAGTGTGTCTTTTCTTTCTTTTATTTCATACAGTCTTTATCACTTGGAAAAAAAATCCATGATACAAAAAATAAATAATGGTGATTTCAGATCCGGCCCTGCGGTACATTTTAAATTAAAGTCCAATAAACATTCGTATAGAAAAAAAAAATAAAGAATTGACATGGTCCTGCAATATAGCGACAATATTAATAGACAAAAGACAACAGCTACTTACAATTCTCACTTAATCTGAGAGTACCTCTGTTATGATAGTAATATAGTTTTAAAACTTTAAAATAATTGTAATTATATATAATAACGTTTTTTTTTTTTTTTTAGGGAAGGGATTAGCTATGAGGTTAGCATACTGGACTCCCACGCGGAGGTCCCGGGTTCGAATCCAGCAGCTGACCCTTAGATTTTCTCTTCCTAGGAGCTTCTTACAGCTCACTGTCCGGTGATGGACAGTGTTGTCTGTAACGAGAGAACACTGTCCGGAGGCCGGCAGTGCACTGGAAAAAGCTCCGGGCGCTAATGACCTCAGCTGTTGATGCGCCAAAAAAAAAAAAAAAAAATAACGGTTTTTTATCGTCATCGTTCATAAATACTCATTGCTCGCTCATTTAGATTCACTGTATGAAATTTCAAAGCTCTGACGAAGATTGAATTGAAGACAGACAGTGTAAGTGTTAAAACCAAAAGTTTAAAAACACCATGGAGGCGAGCTACGGTGTCTCACTTTATAAACTATAAACCATATTTGGCAATTTTGGACTTAAGAGGTAAGTGCAGTATCAGCAGGATAACTATTTACCCCATGCTATTTTTTATTCACTCATTAAGTCATCATTCTGCGACCAAAGGAAAATTCCTCGAGCTCTAAAAGTTCTCTCATGATTTCATCCTCTCGTCAAAATACCGTTTTTGTTTTGTAATATTTCTATTTTTCAGGCCATATTTATAAATCAAGACATACATACATATGTATGTGCCGGGCATGATGGCAGCCAGGATGTTCAACAAAATTCCACAATCAATAAGAAATACAGAGAAAAAGGAATTTCAGAAAATTATTAAAGACTTCTTATTGAATAATATGTTTTATAAAATAGAGGACTTCTTGTCAAGTAGATGGACTGTTACTCACTTCAAAGTTGAGTGAACTGAAGTAAATTGTACAAAGACATTGTTTGACGGATCATTTCAAAGTTCATTATAACTAGTTTATTGTGATTATTATGACGAGTCTATTGTATGTAAAACATATGTACAGGCAAAATAAAATATATTCTATTCTATTCTATTCTATTCTATAAGGAATTCTTTGATAGAAAATCAATTTATTATAAAATTTCATTTTATTTTCTCCATAAAATACATGTGCAATTTTTCTTATGTTAGTTTATTTTCTCTCACTTAAATTCTTTTAAATTCAACGTTAAAACTTATCCATCAACCTAGTTCTTTTGAAGAAATGAGATTTTAATAATAATTTAAATCGAAGAAATAAATGCCGCCATTTTAACGAATCTACTTGGTTACAAATATAACCTTCCTGTGTACCTACTGTGTTACGTACTGTTAAATGCTTATACTTTCACCTGGAGAAGGTTGTGTAGTGTCTATAGTTTACTGGGCTATCAGTTAGTTTAGTGATAACTGGTAGGAACGATTCTTGAGACGTTGAAGAAATGGAATTGCTGTAAACTAAAATTAATATGGGTAAGAGAAAAGCTCCTAGCGATGATAACCTCAACCAGGACTTTTGTGATTTCTTAAACGGTATGTTTAAATTTAAATTTTAGCTACTTTGCTATTTATTTATTAATTTATAAAGTCTTTGCTTCGAAATGCAAAGTAATGTTTTTGCGCACTACTGTCATTACCAAAAAATGGTAAGGTTTCTTGCCCTTCATCTCATATTCCTTTAAATTTTTTCCTTTACGATTGTTCGTAAAGTGTCCTTAAATTTATTTGGATGTTATGCACTTATTTAGAGAATTGACATAATGTAGCAGTATTAATAATTTTGCAGAGCTAGCAGATTATGAGAAGAATGTCAATCGAAATATACATAAACACAATGCTTACAGAAAAGCTGCTAGGGTTTTAGCCGAGCACCCTGTAAGAATAAAAAGTGGTGAGGAAGCAAAAAAATTGAATGGTATTGGAGCTAAAATTGCAGCTAAAATCGAAGAATTCATTCAGACTGGAAAATTGAGGAAACTAGAAGTGGTAATTTTATTATTTTAAATTCTTTTGAATTATTAAATTATATTGGAATTTTAATATTATTTTCTTTTGTAATTCTTGATGTGAATACAGATAAGAGAGGATGATACAACTCAAGCAGTCAACCAGTTAACAAGAGTGTCTGGAATTGGACCAGCCAAAGCCCAGGAACTACTGAAAATGGGTATAAAGACTATAGAAGTTTTGAAAAATAATAAAGATAAATTGAATCACCATCAGTTAATTGGTTTGAAGTAATAATCAATTTTAGATTTTTTTTTTAAAGAAAACATAAAACATTCCAGAATTAGAAAACGAATGCAAAAGGGATAAAATAAGGTTCTTATATTTTTATAATTGGTTGCTGCATAAGTCGTCAGGTTTAATTGACGAAAGAAATTTTTCTGAATTGTTTACTAAAGTGGGTATTATATTATTATTGGAAGCATGAGTATGTCTTTTTTAATGTATAGTGTTCGTATTTCGTTTTTAACCCATAACACAACTTTAGGGCCTGTATTTTGGTTTTTTAAGCAGTGACAGTTTTGTTGTTAATGTTAAAGGTAGCCAATTTTGGAGTTTCGTTTTAAACATTTCTTGTAAAACTTTTGTGTATTTTTATAGAAAGGTTTTATAAAGTACATAAATTTTGTGAGTTAGCCAGAAAATCTCTGAACGGTAGAAAGTGTGGTTAGGTCCGTAGTGCTGGATAATATAGCTGAATTTATTCCTCTTAGAACGCTTGGTTATTATATTACTGATCGATTTCAGACTTTCATCCGTTTTAACAGGTTAATTGATCAATTTAATTAATTTTATTTCACTATTTTTATGAAAATATTTCATTGTTCAAAAACATTGTAAATAAAACTCATACACACGTAATCCTCGCTCAGTCAGAAAGTATGGTTTGAGATAGACACATAGTTGAAGTCGAATTCTCTACACCAACTGATTAATCTAGCTCTCATGATTTATGAAAGTGCGTATCGGTGAAGGATGCGTTCTGTGAAGAATCAACCACTGAAATTTTACACCATTTATGCAATAAGGTTTTTTGAACTTTTATTGTAAACTAATTTTCCGCTAAACATTTTTTTTTATTTATTTTTAGATATCTTGAAGATTTTGAGATAAAAATACCCCGCAAAGAAATTGAAATTATAGAAAACATAATTCGAAAAGAAATTGGTACAGTTGATGAAGATTATTTAATAACCATTTGTGGAAGTTACAGGTACAGAATACACAGATAATTATTCAGAGTTTTATACTTATTTAGAGAAATTGAAGAACTCAGCTATTCTTTTTGTTGTTTTAACTTAAATTAATTTAGTTTGCAAAAAGGCTTTTTTTTTTTGTAATTAATCTCCTTGGAGCTATCAGTTAGGGAACCAAAGAAACGTAGCGTTCTAGATTTGGAGTAAACATGTAAAACTGACAGTACAAGAAACCGATTTCAATGTACGGTTTGGCTGTGAATTAGAAGTAATTATTATTTTCAAATTATTTATTTATTTGATAGTACTTAAGCCATATCAAGTTTTCTCTGCTTGAATGTTGTATCCAAATGTTATTTTTATTTATGATTTGCTATAGGTGACACACATTCGTATTTACTTTTACATTCATAAAACATTCGTAAAACTGGTATAAATAGCAGTGTTCTAAACATAATAGTTAAAGAGATATTGAAGGTTGAATTTAAGTGGTTTTCAAATAGGTTAAAATTTTAAACGTTTATACCTTTTTTCGTATTTATCATATTTCAATGATTTCTTTACCGAAATGTAGAGAAAAGTTAGCTGTATAGGCAGTAAAAGTGGCAATGTTCTAGTAATAATAGGTCGTTAGATATTTAAGATTACATTTTGGACGTTTTCAACATCTTTTCGAATTCATTCAAATTTCAAACGTTTATATCTCTTTTTGTACTTATTGGAATTCAATGATTTCTTTACCGAATTGTAGAGAAAAGATAGCTGCAAAATTGGTATAAATAGCAATGTTCTAAAGATAGTAGTTAACGAGATATTGAAGGTTGATTTTCGTGGTTTTCAAATAGGTTAAAATTTGAAACGTTTATATCTCTTTTCGTATTTATCATATTTCAATGATTTCTTTACCAAAATGTAGAGAAAAGTTAGCTGTATAGGCAGTAATAGTGGCTATGTTCTAGTAATAATAGGTTGTTAGATATTTAACATTAAATTTGGGACGTTTTCAACTTCGTTTCGAATTCATTCAAATTTCAAACTTTTATATTGGTTTGTTTAAGTATTTTTGTATTACTGATAGATATGAGATAAATGCTGGTTGTTATTTTTTAACGGTATTTAACTTGTTCGGAACGCTCTTCGGAAAGTAATTGCAAAAAATTAAAGAGTAATGTTATAAACTATTTTAAGTAGTAATAATTATATTCAGTTACTTTCAACTATTAGGCGAGGCAAAACTGAGAGTGGTGACGTTGATGTATTGATAACTCATCCGAGGTTTGACTCAGAAAATACTGATAAACAGCGTCCAACAAAATTACTTAAAAGTGTAGTTTCGGCTTTGGAACAGAAAAACTTGATCACTGATACTATATCATTGGGTGATGTCAAATTTATGGTATGTTAATAATGTTGTTTGTGTTTAATTTTTCGTTGTTGCATAAAACATTTTGTTAATATTTTTAGGGTGTATGTAAGGCAGATAGACTTGCAAGAAGGTTAGATATTCGATTAACGCCCCATGATCAGTACCATTGTGCTGTACTCTATTTTACTGGCAGTGATATGTTCAACAAAGAAATGAGAGCGCATGCATTAACCCAAGGATTTACGCTGAATGAATACTGTCTGAGGCCCATAGGATCTACTGGTAACCTTATTTACTGTTTTATTTTTCAGCAAAGAGCGACCATTACTTAACTTATTATATTCTCTTTGCAGAATTCAAATCATCACTTTTGCGTATGCTTTCGTTGTCTTTGAATATCTTATGCTATTTCAACCGTTCATACAACTTTCTTTTTCCTTCTTCAGTATTTTAGACGATTCCTTTTTTCACGTCATTTTTAGACTTAGTTTAACTTGATATGGTTCTGCCTATTTGCCTCTTTCTATGCGTCTTCTTATTTCCAGTTAGATATTTATATATTGGTATCATTTGCGGCCGGCAACATTCGATATTTAGAGCGAGGAATCTTCCCTTCATAATCTTGAATTAAAATTCTCTAGAATTTCCTATTGAGGAATTATGTTGCACTTATTTGTGAGAAATTCCCAGATTGAACAGATTTCTCTCTGGGAAACTAACTTAAGTTTAGCAAAGCCTAGAAATATCGCCTCTCATCCCCACTTCTGCAAACATTCCAGTAAAACTAACGCGTCTTATTAAATAGTGTGAACGTTGTATTAGCTGTTTCCTGTAAATTGATATTAATGTAGAGTCAAGCTAGAGTTTCTAAATGGGGAGCTTCTCAGAATCTTCTGGGACTGCCTACAAGGCTTATGTTAGGAACACAAACGTGAATATGGCACATATTTATGGGTTACAGCATCCAAAATCAGCCTTGAAGAGCTACACAGGATCCACGATAAGGACGAATATTAACAGATTTCAGACATAATTTTTACCCTATTATTAGCTTTCGAGCTGAAGGCGATATAGAACCGATTTTCTAGAGAAATGGAAGAGATATGCTTTTATCTGGGAGAGCTGACACATACTGAATTGTACAAAGAAATTGATATACATCTAGAGAGTCTGGCCAACCAGTATCGATGAACGCCCGTTTCTCTGGAATTTTTCACTAGCTGTAGCTACAATCGAACTCGTTTATGAAATAAACTAGAAAAACTAACTCTTATATTGGAATATAAGAGAGGTACTCCTGTTCTAAATCATGGTCCACTCCTGTCAGTATCTTCATGGTACATGAATGGAACTAGTAGACGGTACTAGGACAGTTTTAGGAGCAGGCATCTTTGTTAGAATTAAGCGATTTTACTTGAGCAATATTTTTTTTTCAAAGATCCATATGTGGTATTTGTTTTCATTTGATATGTTCGCAGTAATTGCTTTCCTTTCTATAGCAGTTAATGGAAGTATAATCGTTACGACAATTTTTGATATCCAACTTTATATCCTGAAACACTAAAAATAATAATTGCCTCAATTTTAATAATTATTATTATTATTATTTCTTTTCTTATTTAAAGGTGTACCTGGCAAACCTTTACCTGTTTCATCAGAGAAGGATGTATTCGATTATATCGATTTTAAATATGTGGAGCCAGAAAAAAGAGGTTAAATGATTGTTAGAGAAGGTAATGGATACGTTGAAATTTTATATTTATTAAATTTGTTTACGCTTACAAACGGTTGTGATTTTTATATATTTACAAAAATGTAATTGATCTTTTAATACGTAGAGATCAATTTTACCTCAATTGTTTTATTTATATTTACATTTACTTAAATATTTTAAATAATTTATGTTAACATTCATTTCAACTATTTAATGTAAATTACAATTATTTATTTGAAATATATATTTACAAAATAATTTATAATGATTTCTTACAAAATTTTTTTTGCGTGTTTAAAGCTTTTAATTGAATTTTAATAAAAAAAATTTTCTTCTACTGTTTTACCATAACACTAGCTGAAACTACACCTGTACGCTGCTGTTTCCTACCTCCATACACAACGTTTCCCAGTCTTTGATCTCTTGTGGATATATCGTCAAGTTCTAAACTAACTTCCTGGCTGTTGGACCATTGTGGGTGGCCTCTTGACAAGTCAGGAGCAGGTATATCGTACGATTTGGCTGGTAGTGCACCTTCAGGAGCGTTGATTGGAATCCATTCAGAACCACTAATTATCTTTGGACTAGTAAATTCTTGTGCTTTTTTAGTGCTTTGAGTGTTATATTGAAGAGAATGTTTATGATTTTCTTCTTTACTTATAAAAGGAAATGTATCAGTTATATCTTTGGAGCTGAAAAACTCTACAGACGTTGGCTTAGATTGGTAATGATATTGTTTTAAATTTTCATGGATTGGTTCTCTAGTTTTCTTCAATTCATGTTTTGGTTTGTTGTGAACACCAGCATTTGACTTTACAGGCGAGTAATGTTTGTTGTATCTGTTGAAATTTGGTGGCACCTCTTTAAATTGATCTTCATAACTAAAAGAGCCGTCAGTATCTTCATCATAGTACTTACTATCTTCTTGTTCAGGCCGTTGTAACTTTTGTTTCTTGTAATAATGTGTGTTACTTTCATGACTAGTATCTCGTACTGCTCCACCGTTTGGTTTCAATTTCCATTCAGGTACTTTTTCTTCAGAATCTCCGTATTCTTCACTATACTGTGGCACGGATGCTGAATTCTGATTAATGCGCACCTTTTTTATGACTGGCCTTCTGTAGATTTCTTCATCGAAATTATTTTCTGGATATTCACTGTAGTGAGTGTTTTGTGGTGAAGATTGTAAAACCAATGGATATTTATAAACGGGAACAGTTGGGATGTGATGTTTCAGCTCTTTGTTCGGGTGAGCTTGACTTGGTGCAGACTGTGGGCTGTAAACGGGTCTTGTTTTAATTTGCTGATTCGGTGTGTACTTCTGTGCAGATATTCTCACTCTGAAATTTTAAAAAACAGGTATTATCAGTTATTAGAATGATTTAAATTTCTTAGTTAATAGAGAAGAAGGAAAGAAAATGAAATCTTAAAGTTATTGGTGTATTTATTGAAGAAAACAATCAATTTTTGGGCGGTATAACGCAACATTGTGTACGTACATTTAAAGTGATTCTAGGTCTAACATTAAACATAAAATAAAGAAAAAAGAGTGTAGCCTATTGAAACAAATGATGCTGGCTCTAAGAGTATTATATCATTAACAGTTTTAGAATATTCGCAGTTACAATTATTAACTGAGAATACTCTAATTTATTAATAATAATCTTATATTCTCCAGCTAACATCACCTGTTTTTGGTATACGCCTTTGTTGAAAGAAATGTTTTTTTAATCCAGGTATTACTTCATTTTGATTTTGAAGTAAAATTACTTTTGCAGGAGAAAATCGTCCAGTTTGATTGAGGAATAATTTTTCCATAATCCAAAAATTCTTAACTTGAAAAAAGTTTAGCAATCTTTAGTCAGCAAGAGCACTATGTCTAAGAAATTATAAGATCTTAGGCCGCCTACGTGTGCGGATAGTTGGACTCTAACTCACCAGAAGAGCTGCCCAGATCTGAAGAAAACTTAGCTTTCTGTGAAAAGGCTCCCAGTAATACCATGGAGCTTTCGGGCTAGAGAAGATTGTTACTTAGGTCCTACAAACGACAGAGAAGTTCATTCCATTAGGTTCTATAGACAAGGCAAACGACAAGAATCATATCACAAGCCGTCTAGTGATGGAGTCCTGGACCTTGTACAGGATCATGGTGAGGATCATTGCCTATTGTATTCAGGGACATGGTCTATAAGTATTTTGGCTGCAGAGCTTTGGGAATAGGACCCAAATCTGATTGATAATCCGAGGTTGCTGCCTTCTGTTTGTTTTGTTTTCCCTCCCTTTCGAAATTTTTACAAGTATTACCTTTCTGGATATCTTTGAGATTTGTGCTGCACATTCTGCATGGTCATTTGTTGTTTTGGTTTAGTGATTGTCACAGTTTTTTGTGTATACACTGGAATTCTAATGGGCGGTGGTACTGTATGATGAAATTCTCCATCTTCTCTGATCAGTGGTTGATAATATGGCATCATACCATCGTTGAATCCTTTAGTTCCGAGCTCCACAGGATATGGAATATTGGCTATTGGGACCTGTAAACAAATAATACCACAGTTAGACTAAATTCAGTTATGACTGGGAAAGAGATAACCATTCACCTGAGTGAATAATCTTCCTCCAGCCGTCATTTTTTGTAATCCTTGGCTTAAGACCATTTCCGGTGAAACCAATTACATATCTGTATTAAATGTATTTTGAAAGATATACCTGATGTAGTACATATGGCACATTTTTCATTCCTTTAATTACAATTGGTACTGCTTGACTTTCTGCCTCATACAGATTTGGAGGCCCCACAGTATAAATCTGTAAAATCAATTTTGTTGCATAAAAAAAAAGAAAAAAAAAAAAAGCATCGGCATGTCGGTTAATATCAGATATTACATTTGAAAAGTAATATAGATATTAAAACATAAAATTGTATGTTCATAATTCATTTAAGTAGCTGTAATATAACTATTTAATCTATGTTGTTGCAAAAAAATTACAGTTATAAAGGAGGATTTGCCCTACATTACAAAGAAAATTTGGGAATTTTATCTTTTATAGAAAAAGAGAAAAAAATGGTCAAAGTTGGATGTTTTTCAACGTTACGCTTTTCCGTGCACTTTTTGACGATCAACCCTTATACAACTGTCCTGCCCGGATAGTTTTGATATAGAATTTCTCGTTTCACCAGGTATAATGAAGTTGAAGAAATTTATGTTTTTCAAATTGGTGAAATAATTAATTAAAATCTGGGACATGGTCTATTTAAGTATTTTGGCTGCAGAGCTATGATCGGAAGCTCCTCAAGACTTTAATGGTAAGAAGTAGCAATTATTCCCCCAAAAGATTACACAATATACGGTAATTTTGAGGAAATGAACATATCTTCTATTCGTAATACAATATCATGAATTTACATGTTAGTTTTCCTAAGCAATTTTAACTGTACTGTCGGAAGTTTTAAGATTCAATAACCGCAAAAATTTCACATTTCTACTGTATTTCTAAGGATGAAACTGGAAATAGTTTTTAAGATTGCCTGCTCTTAGCAATATAAATAGATTTTTTTCACCCGATTAGGGACCTTCGTCACAAGACGGCCTTGAAGATGCTCCAGCCTCATTAAATGACAATTAAACATAGATTAATTTTTTTAAAAAAATCTGTAAATACTTGTTGGGTTAATGGTGTAGACTCAGTTGGAAATCGTATCTTGTTCGCCCTGTGAAGGATTTCATAAGCCCTTCCTCTTGTCAAACAAATCACTAGAAATAGTTTCTGAAACACAGAAATAAATAATATTGCACTAAATATTTTAATCATTTTAAAATTATTATTTAATACAGTATAATTATATATTTAAAAAAATGGTAATTAGAAACTCATTCTCTTGTTTATCTAAAGAAATGGAGAGTTGATGCACTTGAAAATGTCAGCATTACTTCTGTAAGCAGCTTTTAAAAGACATAATTTGGCAATGACACTTTCTATTAATTTCATTTTCATTTATATAGATCATCTTTTTACTTACTCACTTTCATATTTCAGTAGAAAATCATTAATCAAAAAATTAAATAATTAAAAAAACTTGAATCTTCCGCCTTCATTTTTTTTTTGCTGTAAGAGTACATAATCTAGTCTTACTGCATTTATTCAAAACGAATACAACCGGTTTCTGTATTTGAGAAAGTGAAGTTTGTTTTTTAATATATAGGATATAAGAAGTGTTTGACAGTTAAATGTGATTGAGAGCTACTATTGTCCGTTTAAGGAAAGCTACACTTCCTGAGCTGGTATGACAGAAAGCCCCTATTTGGGAGATATACATATCTTTTAGTAGAGCTTTCTCTAGTTTTGCTGTTAAAAAAAAAACTTAGGAAAGAGTTATAACGTGTTTTTGACAAAGAATTTAATATTGATGATTTTTTCCCCCCTGTACATGTCAAAATAATTGAAAATGAAACTAAAAATCAGCAGGAAGTTCTGATTCGAAATTTCATATCACAGTAGACTCCAAAGCAATGTTATTCAAAATTTATTTTTGAAAGTTTTCCTCAATTTTCTGTTTAGATAATCCACACTAATTAATTAAATAAGTCAGGACTATTGATTTGTATTTGAAAAATATTTTCTGGTACATTGTTTTTTAAGGATATTTCAAATTTTAGAGGGAGAAAAAAGTAATGGCTTTAAAGAACGCACGACTAAACCCAGAACTGTGGACATCCATTTTTATCTACGAACAGCCTCTTTATAAAGCTCATTAGATTCAGAAAGCATCTCCACAGGGAAGTGTGGGGAACTAAGTAACTTCGAGGCGTTTTCTGTTGGAGCTTTGAGCGGCCTTCCACAACCTGGTTGAACATGTTACAATCGCTAACTTGAGGTATAATACCTTTGATCCCAGATGAGATCATATCGCTAGAATTACTAGTGGGGGAAAGATCTTGGTTCTCGCAAAAAATAATAATAATAATAAAAGACACTTTTAACAGGGCTGTTTCTGCTTTACAAAATACAATATATTTCAAATAAACAGTGTGTAAGTAGTGAACGTTTAAATTTATCACTCATTATTAAGTGTGGATGTACATCCTGTGGTAGTTTAAGGTTTTTGCTATCTTCGGATCTGTTTTATTTTAGAGACGATGGTGTTTTCCAGTCTTTACAGTGCAAAAACTTCAGAAATATGTAAGTAGACTAAGTTTTTTCTCCTTCACTAACCAGTAAGAGAGAATTTTAGGCTGAATACATTGTTTTTCTTGTTAGTCCATCAACCTCAAGTCAGTTGTAATCAATGATCAATTTCATGTTAACATTTTAATAAGGCGCCTTGCAAGTGTAAGTTTACATTCATTCTCTGCAACGTTCTGACACACATTGTTCAAAAAGACATCATGATCTTCGAACGGAGTTCGGAAACCATTATGGTTAACAAAAAAAAAAAAGCAGAACGTCATAAAAAAAATATTCTGTTGTAAATAATTATGTTCATTAAGTTATATTTAGATCTAAGCAACACATTAGACAGAACATACTTTCTATGTTTTTTTTTTTTTCTTCAGTTAAGTATAATTTCCCAACGAATTAGTTAAAGGTAGTGTATCGTATCAAAGGATAATGGGTGAAAGAAGATTGGACACAAAAGAAGACGACGAAGAAGAAGAAAGTAAATAAATATAAAGTGTGCATGTTAGTTGAACAGCCTTGAAGCAAGGTCAAGGAGAAAGAGAAAGTTTGTATTAGATCCGACTGGTCTGTCGTGTGCACTTCCAAACACTTCATGAACCGTTAATCTCGTGTTTATCTCGATCTACGCTGCACTTTAACCCACTTTTTTTAAACGCTTTTTCTGTTTATAAATCTTTTTTAGTAAAATTGGTTTAAAGCTCAAGTGTCAAAACAAAAATGCTGTGAAATTTCATAAGCTTTCTCTTACTGCAAATTAATAATTATTAATCAATTTTAATTAATTGATTCCTTCAAACTTGAAATGTTTACTAAATGCTTAATTGCTTTAAATCTTAGA
Source organism: Rhodnius prolixus (assembly GCF_049639745.1). NCBI lineage: Eukaryota > Metazoa > Arthropoda > Insecta > Hemiptera > Reduviidae > Rhodnius > Rhodnius prolixus. The sequence goes on along the minus strand of NW_027411593.1, from coordinate 5,334,003 downwards.
AGGCTATATTATGTACTAGTGGCAGGAAATATCATAGAAAAACGTTTTTGAAAAGTCATATCAATTTCCCATTAAGCTACCTAAAAGAAAAGATTAAGATTTGCAAGTTGCACTACAAAATACCCAAGAAAAAAAACCTGGAAGGAGGTTTGTGCTGTTCACTGACAGCAAAGCGGTCATTTCAGAGGTTTATATTCTTCAGTTTTTTGGAGAGGATGTGCTTAAGAGAGCCACAAAGCATGCTATTGATCGACAATATGCTGCTGACGGAAAAACTGCTACTTTCCAATGGATTGTCTAGTTATTGTGATTTAGTGTGCTTGGATTAGAAATTAGGATTATTGTAATCTGACATGTTCTTATCTTGATTTGATTGTGCCGGTTATAAATAGTACTTATATGTTATGTAAGATTAGATTCTAGTAGGGCGGCCTTGAAAGGCGTACGCCACTTCTGACCCAATGGATTTATTGTGGCTCTTTTATGTACACTGTTTATATGTTATGTTGCAGTGTAAGGTTTGAATAAAAATCCTAGCTAATTCTTAACGTTTTATACGTCCGAAAGTAGGCTTATAAATTAAGCCTTTGGTTTTTTTCTTTGGAGCCTATTTATTTCAGTGGATCCCAATCGTACAACCACGCAGGTCTAATTGTTTTTGTAAGTTTTCATATTGTTGAAGTTGGTCGTTTTTTTTCTTCCGCCCAATAATTGTCTTAAATGTTTACAGATGACATTTAAGCTGATTTATTAGTTAAACATTTCTTTAAGAAAAGGGAAAGTTTTAATCTGAAATTTCTAAATTTACAATGCTGCTTGGTTTAGTTCATTTAATGAATATACATTACAAAATAATTACATCGTTAAAATAACTGGTGCGCAAAAAAAAAAAAATAATTCAAACCAATTAGTGACGTTTAGGTATTCCTTTTGATTTTATAAAAATTGATTCAGCCTACTTGCATTTAGTGCATTTTAATCTCAAATTTAGGGATAGCTGGAAAAATGGACCTGAAAATGATCTCACTGGCTCAAAATACCGCTTTGCTTAACACATTCCTTTTTATTTTATTTTTTTGTTGAAGTAGCACAAAATGTAAAAGAAGTAATTGATCCAATCAATAAAAAAATTTCATTAGTAGCAACTAAGATATCTATCAAAATCTATTAAATTTGACTTATCCTTTTTTTTAAGTTCGTTTTTTTGGACACATTCTCATTAGGCTAATTTTATTATGTTTTTTATGTAATTCTATCTTTGTTCATACATTTTATTTTTATTGTAGACTGCTTCTAACTTTATATTATATAAATATCTAAGTTCTATTACTTTCAATTTTGAGTTGCATTTTCTCGATTTTCAATGTTCTGATACCTATAAAATTTAGTCCAATTATAGACTGTTTGGTCTCTATAATTGAGCAAAATATAAACGTTGAATAGTCATAGCGGCGATTAGAATAGTTCAAGGACTTTCATAATTTCTGAACGTTTTCCCAAATGAACCTCCATTAGCTTCTTTGCCCAAAAAAACTGTGATAAATAAAATTTTTTCCTGCAAGCCTGTTTTTGTTCTCCTTCTTAGCATATTTATTTCCAAGATTTTTTTTTAGCCCATCCTGAAACGTATTCCACATATTTAAGCGTTCATTTCACTCTCCTGCACTAATTCTCTGCTTTATTCCCGTACTAGAAGCTATTTATCTGTATGATGGGTTTGTGGTGATTTTAAACAGTCACTTTCGTGAACGTTACTTAGAATCGACACTCTCTTTTCTTATTATTCACATTCTAGAAGCTACTATATGATTCAATCTGCTCCCTTATCATCCTGATGTCGTACGATGTCAATAAACAAATGATTTTACTGAAGTAAAACCTGCTTGAAAACAATTCCTGTTCTATTCACCTATATCTCATCTACAAAAATTTTAATTACTTGTTACATTAAAATATCCTGCAGGAACCTTATGCTTTTCGGTAGTAACCGATCAGTTATTCTACAATCTGCACTTATTTTAGAAATATCTTTTCAGAATAATTAATTTTGATCATTTTGTGGGAGAGAACTTCTCCTCTTAAACCACGCACTAGAAATAGTTTAAGGGACGGCCTTTGAGAACTAGATCTTTTATTATAGCTTGGCCTAATTCTTGGGCAAATGCATGGAAATATTTTTGATGAAAATTCATTTTCTCCAGAAAGTTCCGTAGAAATTGTGCTGATATGCTTCGTGTTGATCATGGTACTTTACCATCATGTACCTTATAGGAGATTTCTCAACAATTATAAATAATTTATTTATTTTCATTTTAAAATTCTTTCATAACATGCTAGAACTGAAAGTATAATCTTCACTCATAACACATTAAACTTTTTCTATAGAACGTTGAAGTAAGAGAAAGTGTTGGAATTTTCATTTTCATTATTTTTTGTACTAAATCATTGGACCATTAGAAATTTCCTCTCATTAAAATTGTATCTTTTGGCCAGTACGTAAAGAATACTTATACTTTTAGACTTTTTTTTTTTTTTTTTTTTAATGCAAAACAATAAAATGTTTTGCTGAAGATACCGAGTGTCAACTCTTCACTTTCTAAGTCGGCGACAGACCCGTTCTTTTTTATCTAGTCAGCTAGAAAGAAACAAGTGAAATCTGATTTCAAGAACGCTTTGATATATGTTAAACTAATTCTGAAAATATATATATATTATATACACACACTTTATCTTGATCTTAAAACGTAATGTTTTATTTCAAATTAAAAACCATGATGTTATCAATACTATTTATCAATAATAATTTATTATTACTGATAAATAATTCATTGTACTTTTTTAAATTCGTATTTTATTTTATTGAAATTATTTTAATTATTATTTTGTTAACATTCACAGAAGTTTATTCTGTTTTTAATTCTAAAGTTCGACTCATTGAAGAATTTTATTAAGTTCTTTTATTATTATATGCCTTGAATTTAAATATTTTCTAGATCATATATTTGAGGAGAAAGTAATTCTATTGTAAAAGTAAATAGAATTTTATTCATTCAACTTTTGTGCTTAGTAACTTGTTTTTTTTGGCAAGAGTTGCTGTTTTCAGTGAAGAGAGATTTTATTTCTTTCAAAGAGAATTTCAATTATCCTTTCTAGAATGAAAGTGAATCGATGTGCAGATAGTATTCGTCAATTAATTTATCAGATTTAAATTATTTAAACAATAGGTTCTACTCTTTTGCATATTTATATCGATTTTTTTCGTTTTTGCAACATAATGAAAAGTTATTTTTTTTGTCCAGCTGTTATCTCTACGTCAAACAATAAGGCAGAAAAAATGAAACCTTCCATGAGAAAAGTAACAGTTTTTCTGCGCGCCAAACATGTACAGTATTTCTCTGTTATTTTAGTATTCGAAGCATGACAAAAAGAAAGTTTTAGTGTAATGTTCGAATTAGGCAAAAAGGATGATGAAGTAATCCGTAAAACTATCCACCTATAAGATTCCCTTTGTCGTTAATGTTCAACTAGGGGACTACTATTTTACTTACAACTTGGCCAAAATAGTTTATGTTCTAGACAGCTAGAAGCTTATTAAGAAAAAACCGGTTTACAATTCGTGGGCTTATAAGAAAAACAAAACTTAATAGATGGGTCGCGGTAAATGTAAGTTTATAGCCTCGTACCTAATCTGAACTAATTCAATCCAAAACTTTTGCATAACTTTGGTTCTATGGCTTTCTATCTTTCTATTACAGGTGATATTCGCGAAGCGGATCGAATTTATTTTTGGCAATTGTCTGAATCATCTTAGGTTACATTTCAAGGCGCTGTTCCTGGTTGGTGCAAGAGTGAAAAAGGAATGTTTCAGTTCAAAACAACGGATAATAATAGAACTATTTGAAATGGTTAATTATAAGAATTGAATCAAAGTAGACAAGATTTTAAAGGTGAGTTAAAAAAAACAAATATAAATTTGCTTCGTGTAATAAAAGAGAAACAGAAATGTGATAATCTCAAAGAAAAGAATTAGTTTTGTTTTAAAATAATAAATACTAGAGTAGTCAAAATAATAATAGATGGACGCGTAGGTGCCAGTCTGCTGGAACATGCTAAGACCTGGTGACCCAAAAAGATTTCGTAAAAGAAAGTGATATCCCTCATGGCTTCACGTATTTAATATATGTGATAGATTGTAAATATTCACCCCAGTTCGCTCTGATTTGTAAGAGGAGAACACCATTTCTACGCTCGTCTGGCGTTCTCAAAAATATTTTTGTTTTCAATTAATCTCTACTTTCTCTGAGATTAGACATATTTGCTACTACCACCAAGATCTGCACCAGCGACGGTTCCAGGCGGGCTCTCGCCCAGACCCTTCTGCGCTCATCGCCGCGGCCCTCTTACTCATCAAGACATAATGATGATATAGTAATAAACTTTGTAATTAACAATACTGCAGTCAAGACTACAACATTTATTAACACAGACGGGACTAAATACACCCGACAACTATCTCTGCAGGCCCTACGTATAGGGGTGTTGTTTGTGTATTTAGTTTGGGATACCCAATGTGCTGCCAGAAAATTCTAAACAGTTATAATGAACTAAATAAAAATATTTTTATAAAGAAATGTTTGGCATGTGTTAGGTCAGAACTCTTAAAACTGAAGGTTAAATTAGGCAGTTGAATTTATTTCTTGAGAGTCATAAACATGTTAAGTAATTATTTTAAATAACACGCGTGACTCTGTGTGGAAGGTAAAGATTACTGCATTCTTTTTAAATTCTAATTTGAAATAATCTTAGAAAATTTCCTCTTACTCATTCTGCAAATATTTAAATTATTCTAATTTAAATTTGGGCACCACGTAAATGTATATTGTAGAGGGAGTATCTCTAAAACCGATTCCCCTGCAAAAAGATCTTTTATGGTTCCCTTAAGTGTCGATTGTAGGCATCTTTAAAGGGAAAATATAAATGAATGGGTAAAAAATAGGGAGATAATGAGGAAGAAATATGATGAGCTAGTGTTAGTGAGTATTCGTTATCCAAGAAGTTACACCCGTCTGCAGTGTTGCAGTGTTTATAGGGTGTTGTTGGTGTAGTCAGGCTGGGATACCCATTGTGCCGCCAGAAGTTCCCTGAAGAAGTTGGCCCACTTCTTCATAAAAAAGAAAAAAATACAGAAGATAATATTTACTAGACAGTTTCCATAAACTTTCTAGCATTTAAAAAGGATGCAACTTAGTTAAATTGATTTAAAATCGATTGATTTAAATTGATAAATTTATTGATTTAAATTGTTACATTGTTATGAGAATTAATTTCTTCCTTTAAATTTCTATTTCTTCACAATTCTGTGTTAATAGTCGAGTTTCTAGCACACTAGTATTAAACAGTTATTGTAATATTATATTGAACATGCAGCGATATCATTGAACTCAGAAGTAATGGTTTGAATAAAGAAAGTGAACCTCTTTTTTTTTTTCTTTTTTAAATCTCATCTGCTAGCATTTCAAATGTGGTGAAAACATATAAGTGAACTTTCTGAAAATGGAAAATAAATAAATCTTGTGTTAATTGATTGCTTGGCACTGCTGTAGGATAGATAAAGAACGAGACCGGTGAAGGAGTATTAAGGTGGCTCCAAGATGTTAGGAAGATCTGCGCCATCATGGAGTTCCGCAGTGGAGATGAAATTAAAGTGATCGTGCAATACTTTATTGAAGGAGGATGGCCGAATTATGCAAAGATCCTCAAAGTCTTATTGGGTAAGTGTGAAACTCAAGAAAGTGATCAAGGTTCAGAAAAACAAAAATTTACTGACTACACAATTAAGGAAAAACGGATTTCAACCAAAATTTTAAACGAGATGATGCAATTATTTGAGATATATGGTTCACACAACACTGTCTCAATTTTTCCCATTCACGAAATCTCAAAACTTGTAAGTTTTCTCAGAATGAAAACTAATTGGCAAAAATTTAACACAAAGAAAATATCAAAGTTATAGTTTGGTAGTCAGATTTGGCCCAAAATCTCTATCCATACCTAAACAGTTGATTGCAAAGCTCTTAGTATTCTTCTCTTAAGATATTTATAGTACATATTTACCAGATGAGGGGAAAGTACGAAAACTACGTAAATACCTGTACGCCTACGCAACCAGCAAAAGAGTGCAGTTTCTGTGAAACTCTCCACCCACGATCAAACAATATTTAGAACGCAAAATAGGGTCTTAAAGTGACCTGGTTTATTCATTAAACAGTTAAATCTATCAGGTACTTTAAAAAAGTTATTTGGATGTTTGACTAGCAACAATTTTACAGAACTTTTATAAAAACTGTAAATTCGATCTTGATTGAAATTGACCATTCTGTAACCACTTCATGGAAAGTTCGACGTTCGAAACGAAAGTTGAATATTGTTTAAAGAAACTATTCAATTAGCGTACAACGCTAACTGGTAACTTGTCCTAATTGCATTTCAAAAAAAAAATTGTTTTATTTAATAAAATATTTTTAAAAACAACAGATAATAATACTGTCAAGAATTTCTCTTACTCCAATTTTAATTAGTTGTGTTAAATTATAGTAAGAAATTTTGATCAAAATGTTCAGATGGGACCTTTATTGATTGTAGTTTCGATTTAGATTTGAACCGCTTACCGTTGTGAGATAAATAAAAGCTGGTGCTGCCCAACCAGCAGATTCCATTGAGGTCATCTTTCCATTCAAGATCATTCATTTATAATCACTTTATCAGTTAAAAAATTAAAATGAAAACTATCTATTAAGAAACCGTTTTTACATCCAACTACCTAGTTTTCGTACGCGGATGCATATAGCTAGCATTCTTATCTAAAAATTCTAGGCCAACACCAGGGGGTATACCTAGAAACACAATATATCTTAATTTTGAAGTCTGGTTCTGTAACCCAGTAGTGCAATAACTTAATCAGGCGCGCCCCACTTAGAAAAAAAAAAAAATCACGATCTTCATCAGCCATTTTTTCATTCTATGGAAAATATTCGATAATTTTAGTCTCATTTCATCTTTTGGATTTAGTCTTAATCAGCTTTTGGTTTTTATAACTAATTTTTAATACTTAGTAGCAAATGAATGTATAGCCTGTTCCTATAATCGTAGATATTCGCTTTGAAGAGTCATCCAAAACTTTACAGTACAAGTAAGATAACGAACAAGTAATGATAAATAAGTTATGTCGATAAATTGTTCTTTTGCCTTGCATATTCATTTCTGCACTTGAAGAAATTACCTAAGAAATCGGATCTCTTACCCATTTTATAAAATTAAGTTATTTTAAAAAAAACTTTCAGAAATATTTTTTGTTAGAAAATTCGATGTGGATAAAATTAAAGTTTACTTCGTATTTTTCGCAACCTACATTATGCATGTCTAACCTTTGGTTATCGTGACTCCCACTATATATGTACGTATTTTATGTTGAAAAAAGAATGATCACTTAATGTATGTTGCAAAAGAAAGTAGTTCGAGAATTTATGCCAGATAATTTGATATTTCTTGAGTCCAGAAGACGAGCACATATGTAGAGTTTAGTACTTAAGCGTGCGGAAAAAAAAAGAAATTAGAGTTTCAAGAAAGTGACTTAATCAATGGAGCTTATGAAGAAATGAAGAGCTTATGGAGCTAAGAAATGAGAGTGACTGAAAGTGATTTTTATTATTTTATATAATTTTTTATTATATATGTATAAACATAGTTAGTACCATAAACATTGAATGAGTGCGTTGTGTTTAAAAGAAAGTTACTGTTAGGTTCATTTATCGCTGTTATGTTCAAAAGGTTATGCATGGAGTGTTTTTATGTCATGTAAAGTTAAATGGCACTAGACCACTTCATTCATCATTTTTATTACAGCGTAAATGTTATGTTCTTTTACTCTCTCTTCTTCTTCTTACTTGTGAAAGAAAGTGTTGCGTTCAAATGTTTTCATTGGAGTTCTTAGTGATTAGCGCTTTCTAAACGCTGATAAGATGGCATCGGACGGTTATAGGCTGAAATCGCAGGGTACAATATACGCCCTTGTAACACTTGAAATATTAAGTGAGTGTTTGAGTTTCGGTATTGTGTGTTATTAGGCTGTAATGCCCGCTGGGATACCCAAGATTCTTGAAGTAAGTACTAATCCACTTTTTTCTAATCATAAAGTCTGACACTCTTCCAAATGCTGGAACCACTTAAATTGACTTTTCTTTGGAAAAAGTTCACATACACACCGTAAGGATTTTAGTGGATACATAGGTTACGAAGGAACTTGTTCAGCGCTTCCTTCAACCTTCTCACTTCGACCGACGACAAAGGGAACTAGTATAGATCTTACAGGATACAGTAGGTTTGGCTTTATAGCCCTTCCATAAGGTGCAGACAGAAGAATGTAAACTCTAACACGCATTAGAGAGCGGAACTAGACAAAATTGAGCAATTTCTCTATCATTAGAGAAAGTTCCTCAAAGAGCAAAGTGCCTTTACTGTAAACAAAAGTGGACTAGCCACTTCTTCAGTTTTCGTTCAACTAACGAAATGAAGCGCCCTTACACTACCTTCCCTGGGACACTCACAGTAAAACCTTCCTTGAATCTTAGGTTTCTTAGTCACAACCATTACTGTGGATTTACTTGCAACCATAGGCAAACTTTAGTTCATCACCAATTTAGTTAAAGAATGTTATTTAAATAATTTTGATTCGCTATTTACAAAGTAGATACAAATTCTTCGTAAGAAGTAAGAAATTTAAATTTGCACTGTCACTTGTTAACACAATTCAAATCTTGATTATATTTACAGATAATGCTATAGTACTCACCACCGCAAGCATGATCGCTCTGTAAGAAACGTTCGATGACCACTGACATCAGGCTATCCATATAGGAGAATTTCATTCTTGGACTCCCCTCTTTTTGACACACCTGACGCTTCTGGAGGGGACTTGCCACAGGTGATGCAGCCTACACATTGGAAAGTATAGTTTACCTTCCTTTTAGTTTTTATAACGCTATAACTTTCTCTTACTACTTGTAAGAGGTAGAATTGCGGTCGTGACAAATTTTAAATTTTTAGGTCTACTGTATTTGTAAACAAATCGGATTTTGAGATCAAGACAACTGTCTTTTACAACAAAAGAGATTTTTTTTTTTTTTTTCTTACTAGAAAATTCAAAATCTAAATCAGAAAACGTTTATTATTATACATATTGATTGAAAATTTAGTGATTACTAATGTGAGTAATAAATAAGTTGGTTTCTTAAAAACAAAATTGGCAGTCCAAAAAAAAGTACAAAAAGAAAAATATTGTGATCTTTGCGTATTTTTTATTTTGAGTTTTAACCTCAAATATCCGCTTTGAAGTCCTTTTTGGTCCGGAAAAGTGTTTTCACAAATTTGGTATTTCAAAACGGTTCCAATTGGGATCCGATTTAGTTTTTTTTAGTATTTTCTCGAAATTGGCTACAAAGGTTTTCTTTAAACTTTCTGTGCTCAATGAACACCATTAGATCTAGAACATTTAATTAAACTATTCCTAAAGAAATTGCTTCTTAAGGTATTCTGAAGGAGAGATTGGTGGTAATGCAAAGTGCAATGAGCTCCTTTAGATCCTCTAGAAAAAAAGCTTCATTCTTGAAGCCCTGCACAGGAAGCTGAACAGAGACAATTTAATGCCCCTTCCTGATAAGGGTTCCTCGAAACGTATACTTCTCTGAGAGGAGAAATAAATCAATAAAAAAACTGCTCATTCGAAGAGTAAGAGAAAATAGCAAGACTGTTTAATAGTGAAGTTGCCCATCTGATTGACAGAAACCTTCGAAATTACGTAGTTCCAGCAGTAAACCAATTAGAATACTAATTTGAGCATCGTGATTTTTTTTTGTTTTAGTTATTTTGTCCGCATACGACACAATTTTGTCCAAACATGCACCAACACACAGGCACTTGTCTTAACATGAATCATCTAGAGAAAGAGGTTTGTAAAAGTGAAATAAAAGTAATTATTCTCCTTGGATTCTGGACAATTATTTATTTAAATGTATTTAAATGAAAGTAGTTTATTCTTTTTTAAAAGAATTTCTATTTAGAGTTACTTGAGTTGATAAGCGAATAGACAAAGAAAGTCAAGTTTTAAAGAATTTGGCACACTCATTCAAATTGGAAGAGCTATTGGAGAGTGAAATTAATTTTTAGGTGATATTTATTTTTAAATAAACTGTTCAGATTATCACACTGGTAAATTTGTTATCTATAAATTAATTCTGAATAATTGTGTTGTCTACATGATTTCCATTTTGAAATTATACTTATCCTAAATTTCTTTTATATTATTTTATCCTTTTAGGGGGTTTAGAGAGCCGATTCTCTGACAAAGGCGCTTTGTGATGCAGGTATAGACCGCTTCAATCTTCAAAATTTCTTGCAGAATGCAACTGCTAAAATAATAACATTGGAAAAGTTTTATGAAGGATAATACTTCATTTAATAAACTAGTTCATTACTGACGGCATCGTATTCCGTCAGAAGAATTAGGGTGAGTTAAAAAAACAATATCTATTTTTCTGACATTTTATTTTTAATAATAATTAAACAAATTTACATATACAAATTTTAAATGAGCATATACAAATGTCTTTTATTACAATTTTCAAATTGTAGGATCCAAAAAAAATAAATATTTCTTAGTGACATCTTAAGAATTTAAAGTAAGTTGTGAAGTTACATTTTAGTGGGTGGCCTGCTCTACCGAATAGCCATACACGAATGTTTGTAAGAAACTTAGGAGAACGAAGGACTCGAAGGAGCCATTTTTGAAAAATCTCCAAAAGTAAAAAGATTGATTTAGTAAATTTGTACTTTCGTATGAGGAATTTTCTTCAGATTCGTAAATGTACGAATAGCAGCCAATTTAACGCTCCTTAAAACAGGCAAGCTTTTGTGCTTGCTATTTCATCATCAAAGAATGGGTGCAAGAAGAGGTCACCAAGTACAGTGAGAGCGAACATCAGAAAACAGGCAATAAAAGTTGGTTAACTTCCTGTGGCATTACCACAAAAAGTCGGGTGGCTATTCGGATGATCTTAAGATTCTTACCGGCTATTTATTGTAAGGTTAAAGAAACACAGGCCGAAGCTGAAAATGGCGTGAACAGAGGTAAGCCTGAATAGGAGGCAGTGATTTGTGTGTCAGGGTTCATACTTTAGTCTAATCTCTATTCTAAGACTAATCAAACAGGACTGGAGGGTTTGTGGGTGCCACAGTAGGTAGATATTCAAGGTAATAGTGTCTTAAGCTAACTTTTCTTAATAACAATGGTTGAACCGTAAATCTGAAGTAAAGTCTATCTAAATTCCTGTTACATAAGTGCTATTAATTAATTTTTCTGTGCTAATGTATCAGATCGGTTAGTTGTGAATCTGCATAAGAATACGAGGATACAGATTGTTGTGCAATATACTGTAGGGAGATGACTCTCCTGTTTTGAATTATTATACTTTACGGTTGAACCGCGTTTATAATATTTCCGGTTCATTTAAAAACTTAGTGGCTAAGCTTTTAAAAAAACTGTATAACAAATTATAATTTTATAACTAGACATCGGAAATATAAACTCTTGTTAAATAATAAACCTCCATTAAGTATAGTTATGAATTCAAAAGTAAAGAACATGACTTGAATGTAGCGCATAAAATATGTAATATAAATTGCTTGTTTAGTAAAAAGAAATTTCCACATCAATACGCGTAAAATCGATTAATGAATTGGAGGTTTTTACAGATAGACCGCAAGGTGGTCGTAACTTCCTCTCTCTTACTCAGGTTTAGAAGGTAATTATTTACTGTTGGCTGATCACAAGATCTGCTGTAACTGGCAAAAGGAACTGTTGATAATCTCGCCTCAACATAATATGCAAGTATTATATATCTACATTTTCTTATTATCTCTACTATTTCACACCACAATCTTATTGTGGTACTATTAAAATTCATGGAATGTTACTGCTGTTTTCATGCTTGTTTGTTTATTGACTGTTGTTGTTAATAAATATGAGTTATATCCGTAAAGATAGTTGGTGAACTGATCTGTTTAATTCCGTATTGATAAATCCAGGAACACTGACACTATGTACTAGGTTGTTTGCGAAGGACATTAGAAAACTAATAGTAATAGTCGAGATCGTCTAAAGCAATTGCGTTACACCTCATTCTTCTTGTTGACCGTAATAAGTTTGATTTCTTTTTGACGAGTGATTTGTTCTTGGGCGCACAGATCAGTTGTAATCTATATTCTTTTTATCGTTAACAAAATAAAAATGTCTAATCATTACATACCATTAATGATCTATTTTAGATTCCTCTAAAAACTATAGATAAGCTAAAACTTGTTATCAAAACAAAGCACAATATTATAAGTGCATAGTTAGGTACTGAGTTCAGTATAAGTTATGGCTGTTAGGGTCTTCCTAGGTGCTTCTTGCAGCTTACTACCCGTGGATGGATAGTATTGTCTTTACAAGAGAACACGGTCTAGAAGAAAGGCTGTTCGCTGGAAAAAAAGCATCGGACACCAATGACCCAAGAAGTTGACGTACGTTATCAGTCATTTTTGACAATATAATGATATCCTGTCCCAACAGTTCTCAAGTTCTGTCATATATCATTATTATTCAAATTTCAGAAACTTGTTAATTCTTAATAATTTTATATTTACTAAAATTGTAGTTTTAAAAGCTATAAATCACATTGAAGTAACCTTGAGAGGAAGGTATACCCACCTTTCGCTCAATCTCTCTCTCTCTCTCTCCTGCAACACCCACACATTCTCTGACTCTCTTCCACCTTAATTGATTTCTAATTGATTAATTGATTTTTTCTGGAAAAAATGATTCAATCAGCAAGTTCATGATGAGTTTACTCTGATTAAAGAAAATCAGTCAAACACTAGCTCACCGCCACTCACCTCAAACTACTCATTGAACACTAAAAACAATAAAAATGTTTACATATAGTGACACAGAGCCACTATGTCTTTTAGATCGCAGTATATTTGGCATTCAGCTTCTCAATTTATATATCGCCTTGGCAACTTCCTGATTGTTGTAAAGATACTACCCAAAAAACTTTTCGATTGTCTCAAGATTCAAGCTAGCTCCATTTCTTGTAATTCTATTCTAAGTTTCAGGCAACCCAATAGATGGACAACATTAGGCTGTAGATGAACGAAGGATTGAGAACAACCCACGTTCGCCAATTTATTAGCCTTTTCTTTACTCTTGATTCCAGTTCTAGTTCATTAAGTCTTCTTGTATATTCCTTCAATAGGTTTGGTAAACACTCTGGTTTTCAAAGTCTTAGACAGCAGCTTGATTATCCGAAAAGATTCGTACTGCACTAACTAGACTTCTCTATTTATTCTCTAGTTCCAACTATACATTGGGAGAACCTTACGAATGAAGTCCCAGAAGTGGACTGATCTCCCATATTATTAACTTTTATCTGTTTACTTTCTCCTGTGAGACCCATAACATCCTCAATGTTAACTTCAACAATCAGACGAAGTTTTACAAAAACTTTTATTCATTTGTTGTAAAAACTTCCTCGAACGAGCAGGAAATAAGTAAATAGAAGATAATTATTAAATAAAAATAATTCATTTCATTTTATTATTTTACAGCAACGTAATAGCTTTAAAACTATAATAATAGTACTGTATAATAAACTATAATAATAGTACTGTATAATAAACTATAATAATAGTAAGTATACTAATAGCCGCAAATATTACAGCCTAGTAAGATTGTTGTTGGAGAGCTGTAAACGAGGTAAACAAACCGGTGCAGGAACTTATTAAACGTTTTAATACAGTGTGCATCTTTTTAAACTATGGGTCGCGACCCCACGGGAGGGGGGAGCCTACACTTATAGCCTAATCATTAGGTGGTTAGGATATTAAGAGGTCGGCAAGAAATTTTTACTTTAAAAAGGGGTCGCGATCGAGAAACGTTTAAGAAGTGATGCTTTTTATAGAACAGAGTAATTCAGAGTTCATCTGAATTACAATTTGACAGTTTTAGCTAGATCCAGGAAGTAGTGAAAACTACTGTTACTAAACCAAAAATTATTTCCTATTAATTAGCAGTTTTCCCCTCATTTTCAGAATTACCTAGATTATCTTGCGCAATATGATGGAAGGAAGAGCTTGTTAGGGTTTGCAACTGATCAAGCCTAACGTTACTAACGTCACACTTCATATAGTATCTGTATAGTATAGTATCTATAAAGTAGACTAGCATTCAACTTATGTGATTTTTTTTTTTTTAAAGTAAACGTGTAATTGTTCCTTGTATGTTTCTACTTTTGATTATTACTTCTAAAAAAATTGAGATTTGCAGCATTTAAAGGAAGAAATCTCCTATGTAGGAATTTCCTATGACTTATTCAAACAGTTATTTTTGGTGACTACTCTATATCGAAAGTTTTATTCGATCTCTTCAGAGCTATCTTGGACCAACCCCTAACTTTGAAGATGAGGAAATCTGGCTATATAAACATTTATATATATGCCTCATGAGAACATTTCCTCCAGGCCAGGAGTTGAGGGTTACAAAATTAAAAAAATAATACAGCAGAATAACTATCGCTTGAAAAACTTTATTCATTATCATTATTACTATAATTTTATAAAAATACTATCAGAACAGAATCCATTATTACTATTTACAAAAAAAATATCCATAACAAAAAATCAAATCTTGAAAGAAAGACACTTTTTTTAATTTATTCTGATTGATTATTCAATTTTTGTTGATTATGTATGTATTTATTTATTTTATTTGATTATTATTCATTATTTTATTTATGTTATTCACTTAATTTAAATGCCAACTAATTGCCATTCCATTATACAAGGAAGATTTAGATGTCCTTGAAAGTATCCAGCTGTTGTAGAACCTATCAGAAACCTGCCGCATACTAAGGCTAATACTTTCGAGTTGCAAGAGGCGTAATGTGGGCTCTTGTAAGGGTGCAAAATGTATCTAGTAAATTCGCAGAGCGCTAATATATCCTGCTTATTTAAACAAAAAACAGTGCTAGTTAGTATCGAGTTAGTGAAGTCGTAAAAAAACACGAAAATTTACAACCAGTGCAAGACTTATCCATAAGAATACTTAATCCAGAATTCTCAGTCTTAATTCAAGAACTCTGAAAACTTGTGTTTCCAGTTTAAAATCAATTTAGGATTGTTTGGATAACATCGTAATACTTTCTTATCAAGTTGAAGATTGAAGTCTTGACTGTTGATTGATTGATACAATGGATTAGCTTGGCTGAGGAACAACATTAGATTTGTTGACAACATTTTACTCCACATCTTCAACTTATAAAAATCGTAAGTTTTTATTGATTTACTTATGGAAATTTTAGTTACGTTACTTGTAAATAGTGAAATATCGACATGTCTTACGGATATTTATTAAGAATTTTCCTCGCTTGTTGTACCAATACATATTATTAAAATAGTTTTATAAGAATTGTTGGTTCCATTATACGTAGCTTGTGAAGAGTGAAATTTATTGCATTAAAATATTATTTTGGTATTTGCTCTATTTAAATCAAAGAATAAATCAGAAATTGAAGTCTATATATTTAAATTAAAGAAATTGGGCAACCTTATTAGAAATTCTCTTCATTCTGTTCTTACTTTAAAAATTAGAAATGAAAAAAAATAGACGTAGGTCGTCAATGCTATCTAGCGGCAATAGCTTGAACTAGGAAGATGTAATTACATAGGAACTAGTTCCATTGATTACCGCTAGGTAGCATGAACATGTACTTTTGACTATTACATGAAATTTACATGTTTCCAAGACAGTTGATAGTAGATGCATTTTAAGTGTACGCATGTAATTTTAAAAAGTTGAAAAATGTTTCAACGGTCATAAGTAGGTAGATTTAGTTCGTAACTAGTTAATAATGTTTTGGTCGTCTTTATTACTGTAAAAGTAAATTGCTAATTACGATTATGTATTTGAGAATTTTTAACTTCCACTAATTATTCACATGGAGTAATCTCCATGAAATTTAAATTATGTAAAGGTTGATAACGCCCTAGAATTATGGACCTTGGATTTTGCAAGGTTCACACCAGTAGTTTTCAATTCCAACTTATTGAAAATTGATTTTTTTACTAAATATTTGTAAATTACAATAAAAGCAATTGTATAAATAATAATTTATATATTTTTATTTTTGTTCTCAGCGTTCTTTCGACATTCTAATGGTAATTCTGAACTAGTTCAATTCAAACAAATGGCTGGGTTGATGACATTTTATCCAATGATTTGCCTAAATTCAAACTATGTAGAAGGTAGGTACATAAACTTACATTTAAGTTTTTTTTAAAAAAAAGTGTGTATGCTGCACAGATTACACATTCAGAATGAAGAAGTTTGAATAAAGAATTTTAATTATACAACTGCCCTACCGGAAAGTTTTAATAATGTCATTGGTCTTTTTACTTCTTCAAAACTGATCTTTTTGCAACAATTAAGTCAAGTATCTCAAATAGGCAGATAGGGCGTGTTGTCTTCTGCTATTATAACCCATGTGTAATGAGTTATTGAATGAGAAATGGTTTAATTGTTTGAAAAAGACTTACTTTTCAAGGAGAAATTATTACAATTCTTGGTCAAGTTTAATTCGTTTATTCGTTGAGGCATTGTTGCTACAATACAAACTATATAATTAATAATTTTACAATATTGAATATTGTTGTTAACTTAGGATTGAATAGGTATAATAATATATGAGGTAATTCGCATACATTTTATTTTGATAATAAACTAAACTAGATTCTCTAACTGTGGAACTGCACTTCAATTATTCTTATCTATTATTTACTACGTTCAGAGTAATACTACATAAACTAAAACATTTTTCATATAAATTTTTATCTTTGAAGCTGAAAAAAAGTTTTAATTTAATTGAAAGAAGGTTTTAATTTGATTGAAATTCTGTTATATTTTTCGATCACAGAACTATTTCTACTCTGTTTAAAGCAAAACATTAGAATATTAGTAGCATGTTGTTTGTTTTATTGTTCAATCAGAGTAATCTTTTTGATAAATAATAAGTATGTTTTTAGAAAATATATTTCATTTTCTTTGAAAGAAAGGGTTAGATTTTTTTAAAAATGATTTAAACTTTTATATTAATGCTTTGCTTTATTGCAGTCACATTTATTTAATTTTTATGAATACATAATCAATTATTATATATATATATATTTTTTTTTTTCTAGGTTCCTAATTTAACCTAAAACCATTGGAAAAAGTGGAAATAGTCACTTAATTACACTGTAATGCTGCTGTTTCTGCATTTGATAGTTAATACTAAAGGCAATTCTAAATTGTATTTGTTGGGTCGATCTGTTTTGAAAATTAAGAAGTAAAAACCATTGGAAAAAGTGGAAATAGTCTTCTTCTTTCACCCGAACATTCCTTTTTTCTATATGATAGTCACTATTAAGGCCAATGGTAAAATTTACATGTAGGTACGATCTTTTTTTAAAAGTAAGAGGTAAAAAGCTATAGAAAAAGTCAAAATTGTTGTCTAATTTTTGCTTATTTAATAGTATTGAGACCAATGCTAGATTGTAATTGTAAAGTCTAGCATTTTTGAAAAAAAGAAAGTGAAAACAATTGGAAAAATTGAACTTTTATCCCTATTTCACTGGGATGCTGCGATTACTGTATTCGATAGTTAATAATAAGCCAATGAGGCGCCACGGTAGCCGAGCGGGTTAAGAGGCGAGACCTGCAAAACTAATATGCATTGTGGTACTGGGTTCGATTCCCGGTCTTGGCCTTGGATTTTATTTAATGGTTAAATGAGAAATAGTAAAGTACGTTTGCTATTCGCCTCCGTCCACGACACCTGGTAAATGGTAGTTGGACGTTAAGCCCGCCTGAAAAAATAGGCGATTACTTTACTACTTTACTTTACTTAATAAGCCAATGCTACATGAATGATGCTGCTCCTGTATTTAATAGTTAATAATAAGCCAATGCTACATGAATGATGCTGCTCCTGTATTTAATAGTTAATTAAGGCTAATGCTAGATTGTACAGATTGGGTCGATCAATTTCATAACACAAGAAGTAAATACCATTGGATATAGGAGAAATAGTCCCCAGGAAGACTGGTGATCCACTTTTTCCAATGGTTTTTCTTTCTTCTTTTTCAGAATTGATTGACCTAGCTTACATAATCTAACCTTGGTCTTAAAATTAACTGTCGAAAAGGAAACATAAGTATTCTAGTGCAATTAGGAGAAATATTCCACCTTTTCCAACAGTTTTTACTTCTTGTTTTTCAAAATAGATCGGCACAATATGCACATTCTAGCATTAGCCTTAATATTAACTAATAAACACAGGAGCAGCATCATTTCTATACAGTTTGGTGAAAAGGTCTACTTCTTCCAATGGTTTTTACTTCTATTTTTTTTATAATCGACTGACCTTATATTTACATATTTCACTTAATATTAACTATCAATACTGAAACAGCAGTATTCGGGTGAAATTAGAAGTAAGGTCCACGTTCTCTAATATTTTTTTTCTTCTGGTTTTTCAAAATATATATACCCAACATGTATCATCTAGCATTGGCAATAATATTAACCATCAAATACTGATACAGCAGTCTTCCAGTGAAATTAGGAAACAATTTTCTCCTATTTCAATAGGTTTTTATTTCTTGTGTTTCAAAATGGATCGACCTAATTAGTACAATCTAGCATTGGCTTTAGTGTTAAATATTAAATCCAGGAGCAGCATCATTTTTGTAAAGTTATATGAAAAGATCCTCTTTTTCCAATGGTTTTTCTTTTTTGTTTCTCGAAATAGATTGACCTAGCGAATTACAATCTACCATTGTTCTTATAACTGCCTTATACGGAAACATGAGTATTCTAGTTCATCCTCAAATAATTTAATTATATACTTAAAAATTAGTTCATAAATTTCATAAAGTTTCCATTTTATAAAAACTGAAGTGTTTCTGCTGCAGATAGAAATGTAAGTATTACAAATATGCAAACAGAAAGCCGTTCACAAAGCTTGAATATACCAGCATATTGCATGTTCTATGCTGGTCTAAAGTTTTCATTAATTTACGCATTTTTTAAATGATTAAAATAGCATATTCATACATATTTTACTTAGCACTCATATTTCATTCATAATTCGTTCATATTTTATTTAAATGAACATAATTATTTCGCAGTGAAAATGCAACAATGTCGATATTTTAAATTTAAATTCTCGCGCCTCCCTCGTATAAAATACATTTCCAACTTCTCAGTTCTAAAATATTACTCGCACAGAATTAAAAACAAAAAATTCCTTTTAACATGCACTAGTTTTCAATTATTTTAATTCATAATTTTTACAAATGTTTGGCAACTCGTTAATATTTTGGATAACATAACGTAACCTCCCTTATTCAGCCTACTCAGTTAGCAAGCGTGCGGCCTGGGGAGAGCAACGAAAGTCCCTATCTTAATCTGGTTATTCTACCACTGAGATGGTTGAAAGACCGAAACCGGTAAGGGGTATAATAAAACTACGTCCTACTAAAATTACAATATTATTACGCATTGCGGACGTAACCTTATTTTTATAAGACTTAAAAGTTCTTAAGGCTTTACGAAGGTCTATAAAAAGTAAGGTTCGAGAAGTGTTAGTTCTACATCGAAGTGAAGTAACGAAAACCACAAGTCAAGATTCTAAGACTTGGAAGATGAGTACGATAAGCTTAATTCGCTTGTAGAATGAGTTAGACCTGCACTTGTCATTGACTACTTACGATATATTACATTAACAGTATAACAGGAGTCATTAAATCAACAGATATAGATTTAATAAAAAGGAACCTTATTTAATGATATTAAGTAACCTATGTACGTATTACCTACAATTGTTTATGTATTTTTTGGAGAATCGTTTCATGTTTTTGTTATTATTGTTCTACGTATAATACAGCCAGTGTACGAAAAAATAACAAGATGAGAGGACTGATAAGAAGTTACTAGCTCTGTATTTCGCAGGTAATGGTTTTTTACTATTTCGTAACAAGAATGAAGAGGGTAGTAGTGCCTACAGCAGGAGTAGAATGAGAAGTACTTTCTGGAGCAAGTGTGTGAACAAGACCTTTCCTTTTATATCGGCTTCATAAGGTATTTTGCTTATCTTTGTCAATTTTCTCTTTAATTTTTCACCTTTACTTTAATATCCACCAAGCACTCGATACAATTCAATTATTTTTTCTTACCCATAATAATTACAAGGTATTACGATCAAGTAGAATGTTATTTTGTTTTCAACGAAAATATTAGTTTTCGATAAATGTTTTTACGAATTTTCGTGGGAGATGAAAATCAATAATGGAAAATTCAAATTTTGATATTTAGTTTAATGATGGTGCCTTTTGGCGAAAATCTGTCAATCTAACTACAAATTTACTGAATCTGATTTTTCGTATTTTCTCTTGAACAGAATTTACGATTTCCTGTAAACAAAGTACTTTCATTATATTATTATGGTCTAGACTGTTGTTATGTGCATATCTAGACTCTAGAGAATGTATTGAAATATTACTCTTGAAAAATTGATAAAACTAAAAATTCTCTGTAATAAATAAAAGACTGTCATAGCAGCTCCTAGTTGACAGAAATCATGGAGTACTTACTACCTTTCCAAATGTCAACGAATTCACTTTCCCCAATCAAAAATCTTTAGGGAAATAGTAAATGCTCTTCGGTTCGCATTGATCTTACCATTCATAATGACCTCAAAATCTTTTATCCTCTATCTAGCGAAATCCTTTCTTTGCAAAATTATTGTTATGTGCATATCATTGTTTTAGTTTAATTACAGTCACATTTATTTAATTTTATGAATAATAATTCATCAGTAGTTATAGATATTAAATGCATTTCTTTAGATTTAATGAATTAAATGAAATAATTTTGAACAAAGTTGAATTTGAAAAATCGTTTATTTTGGTTGATAAACTTAATAAACTAATGATTTAAATTTATGGCAGAGTGTAACTTGACTTAAACAAGTTTAGTATTACAGTTAAATTGCAACGAAGGAGTAATTCATGTTGAAATAATTTAATGTTTGACAACGCTTCGAATACGTTCTAAAAGATTGATCTGGTTAAAAGATTTAAACTAAAATTTCAGCGTTCAGATCTTATATATATTATCTATCTATCTATCTATCTATATATATATTACTTAAATTTTTGAACGATACAAATTTATCTTAAACAAATGGTTGCATTTTAATTTGCAGTATCTTTGAATAGAATGCTTTTTAATTAACGATTAAATCTATAAACTGTTTATTTCATTGAATAATGATTTTCAGATTGAAAACATCCAATACTGTGAGCCAATAACTGCAAAACTGTCCATCAACCAAAGTGGAAATGAAAAAGACGTTGAGAAAACATCAATCAAATGAGTATGTACAAACAACTTTGTTATGAATCAATTCCTTAAAAAATGTATTATTTAGGTGTAATGTGCATGTTTATGTCACAATCTTGCTAAATGATTTTTTGAGTTAAAGTAAAAATAAGAAATATAATTTAGCAGGAAAATAAAAAAAATCTTTAATTTGAAAAAAAAAAATTATTTGCATACCTATTTTGTTTTTACATAGACTTCATATCTTAATATATATAAATCAATAAAATACAAAAAATATACTTATAAATCAATAGAATACAAAAAGAATTGCTAAAAAACATTTAAACCTGACAGAGAAACTTAAAATAATTATTAAATAGTTATTTTCAATCATGTTTGTTTTAATTTTAATGAAAAATTCTATATCAAATATAATACAGTCGCATGCAACTTCTGAAGTCTTTATTCAATAATTTTTTACTAAATTAAACTTTTTAACAAAAGAAAATTGAATATATGTTTGTTGATACAAAAAATCTGCACTTTGTGACATCTGACAGAAATCGTGTAGTACTACCTTTCCAATTGTCAACGAATTTGCTCTTCCTAATCAAAAATCTTTAGGAAAAAGATTTTCATACGGTTCGCATTGATCATAATGACCTCAAATTCTTTTATTCTCTGTCTAGCGAAATACTTTTTTCCCGATTTTATTTTATTGTTTTGATGAAGCTCTTACTTTAGATGTATAGTATTGAAGAATTTCTTCATTATTATGTTTAAGGAAAAGTTTTATATTTAAAGAAAATTTCACTACGTAATGTGACGAAAATTCGTGAATGCTCTCAACATTCTCAGAATTCGTTAGTGTAGCTCATTAGTGCATCGACTAAACTAAGTTATGAATGTTATTTTTGAAGTTTGTTTAAGTTATTAGATTGTGTAGGCTTTTAATCGATCTTTTACATATGTGACGTACTTTAGTTAATGGGGCAACTTATTCGGTGTAGCGTATCCTTAGTGTCAAATTTCTACCTATTTTCACCACTTCATTTCTACCTATCTATTTTCAGACCGCATTGTTTTTTAATATTTTAAGCTGTTATTTGCAAATTTCATTTCTATAATAAGAAAATTGTCAGTATTGTAGTCAAGTTTAGAGTTTAGTAAAACGTAATCGCGATTCACGACTAAATTAGTGACAAACATATAAAAGATTTAGGTTTTTTAAAAAAAAATCAATTCTTTAGATTAATCATGGTGTTTATTTAATTTATAATTGTTATAATGTTTTTCTCGTGCTTAATACTAGGTAAAACTCAGTATACATTTAAATTATTTGAATTACAATAAATAATGTTAATTTTCAGGATTAAGTATTGGTGATTCCAGAGTACTGCCTGCAAAACTGTTCATCAATGGAAGCCCCAGTGAAAAAGACGTAAAACATCAATCCAGTGTGAATATTCTCATATTTAGTATATAGGATTTAATTTGGTTAGGAATCTATTAAAAATGGTATGTAATTATTAATGTAATATGCATGTTTTTATCAAAATTAAAAATTGCATGTTAAAAAAAGGAGTAATTTTTTTTGCTGAATAAAAAGTCTTCAAAAAAAGATTTTTCCATTTAATGTGTTAATTGATATTTTACACTCACATTTAACCATGTTGACGACTCACTAGGCCTATACAGAGTGAACCAGTAAGTATTGTCCATAGACCTACTGTGTGTAGTACATCTAAAGTGGAGTTCAATGACATATTGGCCAACTTCATATTTTCCACTGTTCATCATTGAACTCCACTTTAGATGTACTACACACAGTAGGTCTATGGACAATACTTACTGGTTCACCCTGTTTAGAACAATTTTACATTCAAATTTAACCAAGTTGACGACTCACTAGGCTTATATTGAACAATTTACACACACCTTTAAGAATGTTGACGACTCACTAAACATATACAGGTTTATCTTACATTCACATTAGAAACTCACTAGACTTATATGTATAGGTTTAACTTACACTCATATTTAACCCTGTTTGCGTCTTACTAGACTTATACAGGACTATCTTACACTCGCTGTTAGCTTATTTTTTTACCGCTTCACATGTAACCTATTTATTAATTTGTTTACTTTTGTCAATCTATATATACAAAAAAAACAAAAAAGTATTCTACGTTCCAAGCACACCTGTTCCTTTAGAATTTAAAAAATACAAAAAAACAAAAAGTGGAACCTTTGCTAAGTTTACATATTTATTTTTCGAGGTTTTCGCTTTGAATGATAAAATATTTCTAATTTTTTAAAATATATATATTGACAAAATTAACAAATAGGGTACAAGTTACATGGTAAAAAATAAGATAAATATGATTGTAAGGTGGTGCTTTATAAATCTTGTGAGTCACCAACTTGGTTAAAAGTGGGTGTAAAGTGGTTTTATATAAGTCTTGCGAGTCACCAACTTAGTTAAAAGTGTGTGTAAGGAAGTTCTTAGTAAGTCTTGTGAGTCACCTACATGGTTAAATGTGAGTGAAAGGAGGTCCTGTATAAGTCTTGAGAGTCACCAACATGGTTAAATGTCAGTTTAAGGAGGTCCAGTATAAGTCTTGAGAGTCACCAACATGGTTAAATGTGAGTTTAAAAAGGTCCTGTATAAGTCTTGTGAGTCGCCAATGTGGTTTAAAGTGGGTGTAAAGTGATCCTATATATGTTTTGATAGTCGCCAGCATGGTGAAGATTTTAAATTGTAAAGATTTTATAAAAATTTATTGTAAAAAAATGTATTAATAATTAATAAATAATAAACGATTTAACTATAACAATATTGTATTTATTTTCCCTTTTAATCTCTCAGTAATATGAAAAATGAAAAAATTGCGTAAAAATTAAAAGAAAATATAAAAAAAAGGTTAAAAATGGCTGCCAGAGTCGTGAGAGTGTGTAAGAAGCATTAAGCAAGGTTACAACAATGGCCGCCGAAGTCTAGAGAGTGTGTAAGAAGATAGTAAGGTTACAATGGCTGCCAAAGTCTAGAGAGTGTGTAAGAAGATAGTAAGGTTACAATGGCTGCCAAAGTCTAGAGAGTGTGTAAGAAGATAGTAAGGTTACAATGGCTGCCAAAGTCTAGAGAGTGTGTAAGAAGATAGCAAGGTTACAACAATGGCTGCCAAAGTCTAGAGAGTGTGTAAGAAGATAGCATGGTTACAACAATGGCTTCCAAAGTCTAGAGAGTGTGTAAGAAGTTAGCAAGGTTACAACAATGGCTGCCAAAGTCTAGAGAGTGTGCAAGGAAGGCTACGAGAGGTAAAAGAGACAGCACGAGCGATCTAGTGACAGCTGGTGGAACTAATAGTAGGGGGGGAGCCCGTTGTCATGGTGATATGACGCCATCTAGAGGGTATATAAGAAAGTTCGCCGCGGGGGCCGGGCCGGGTGGGGCGAACATTCGCCTTCCGACCGTCGAGGTGAACACATCTCCCTAACTATTAACCCAAGAACATATCATCAAGATTGTTTATGTGGAGAGAGGTGTTTTGACTAGATTACATATTTTTGGAGCGACGAGCGACATAGCCCCCTCCTCACGAGTACGACTCTGTAGTCGTACTGAGGAGACATCTTGTTTGACAGTTGTATATAAACAGTTTAACCTGGTGGCAAACATGTGAACTAAATTTTGTTTACATAGTATACAAGTCCAGTAAGTGCTGCTACCTGGTGGCAAATATGTAAACTAAAGTTTGTTTACCTAGTAAACAAGTCCAGTAAGTGCTGCAACCTGGTGGCTAGTATGTGAACTAAATTTCCTTTTTTTTGTTTTACGTCTTACTGATGCAATTTTTTCAACTTTTTTTACTTTTTCTTCTTTTTAACGCTCTCTGACGCCATTTTTTCGTACTACTATTAATTTATTTATATTATTCCGTTTAATGTAAACGGAATTTTTAGTTTTACATTACTTTATTTGCCTCTTATCATTTTTAGTTTTTTTTAACTTTGTTTTCAGTTGTAACTTTGCAAATATAATGAAAATAACAAGACTACGGGAAAAGAGAAAATACATAATGACATTTTTAATAATTTATAGATAATTCTTTATTTTGCTACCAATTATACATTTTTTTTCTTTCGTATTACAAAAACATTAAATTCAATTACATCTTTTAAGTAATGATTCTTAAAATTACCTACATAACAAAATTGAAATTTACATAACATTTTCAAACTTCAAATATATTTTTTTTACAAATAATTGATTAAGTAATAAAATAATTGGGAGAGTTGCAATTGGATAGATGTTTTCCAACGTCTTTTTCATTTTGGCTTAATTCGATGAACCTCTTTGGCAGGAAGCACTCCAAGTTCGCCTGTTTCAACTCTGAAAAATAACATTATACAATGAGATAGACTGTTCGTCTACTGAATCGCCCTACAAATCAAACTCAACTTCCTTGAAAATCAATGTTAATTTTTTATCCGTTAAAATAAAAATAGATCAATCTTTTAGAAAGAAAACGCAAGAAAGTAAAACTGAGTGTTAGTAATTATATGAATTTAATTCATTTTCAAAATAGCAGTTTTCTGTACTCTTTTAAGTGAAATAAACATTTTTTAAATAAACACCGTCATTTTTTGTTCTTGTACCTTTCAATTTTCCAATCAAATTAAAACTTTCTTGAACACAGAATCTTTACTATACTCATTCCGATTCTACAGGAATATATGAACAAAAAGGTTTAATCATGTAAAA
Organism: Rhodnius prolixus; assembly: GCF_049639745.1. Classification (NCBI taxonomy): domain Eukaryota; kingdom Metazoa; phylum Arthropoda; class Insecta; order Hemiptera; family Reduviidae; genus Rhodnius; species Rhodnius prolixus. Next base: position 5,307,724 of record NW_027411593.1, on the reverse strand, counting down.
ATGCTCAAGTTAATGGATAAGATTACCTGGGAGATAACACCACAGAGTGGTAGGTAGATTTCCTTATTTGGATATTGCAGGAATAGACCATGGATGGAAATCACCTCTTATTTACAGAAGTGCTGCAGCGTTAAAAGAAATTCCCTCAAAAGTAATCATTTTAGATTATGTCTCAGCTACTGGGCTGCGAGTCGGCCAAGGGCTGAAAGTATTAAAACCTTAGTAAATGATTTGAATTTCATTCATTACGGTAGCATTTTACAAACAAAACCTTAGTTAATTCTGTTTATAACAAATTAAACCATTCTGCAACTAACTGGGAAAATCTAATTTAAACTATCTATTGCACAAAATAACAACTTTTTATTCAGATTCAAAGGAAAATATTTAATTTATCGGAATAAAGGTTTAATTGATGTTAAAATGCTTTAGAAGTAATCAATAATGGATATCGATTATATGAAGATCAGTTCCATAATGTAACATGGTAAGTATGGAGATTTCATCATTGATTTATTTAATGGAATGTAGAAATAGTTGCGAATTATCTCAAATTACATGCAATAAATAATAGTTAAGACTACCTGAAGTAGAATTCTACAAATTAACAGGGTACCTTCGAAGATTTTCTGATTTGTTTCATGAACGAAATGTAGAAATTAGATGTGAATTACCTCAACTTATGTAGGAGTGCTGCTGGATGAAAAGGACCATGATGAAGAGTAGCCAGCGAAGGGCAGAAAAGGTCCTTGAGCAAAGGCACTGGATGGAGAAAAAAACATACTACATTTTAAAACACATAACTTTTATTTTGTAATGCAATTTTGATATTGAAACATAAGATGAAGTTGAGGCATAGCCTCTAAAACAGTCCACTATATGGGACCCACGACTTCGAAATAAACAATTAACGTTGTAACAGAATAACCAATTTTGAAGATATATTTATCACATAGAAGTTGAAATGTTGTAAAAGAGATTTAACCTGAGTAAGCTTCATAATCAAACTCATAATTAACATTATGTTACAGGTTGGTATTACATAATGTAAAGCCAGGACAAAAGTAATTTAGCACACTTCCCTTGAGCATATATAAGACAAACCGAACATATTATCTCTTTTATATATAATTTTGGTACTTTTCCGTTAGCCGGGCGCAAATGCCGCCAATTGTGAACCAAACGCGAGTCAAGTCAACGGAATAAAAGTCAAAAAGGTTCAACTATAAACAAATATTAATTAATAGTAAGCAAAACAAGTTCAACTATAAACAAATATTAATGAATTGTAAAGAAAACAGTTTTACCCAAAACTGTTTTTCCCTTGCGCCCGGCTAACGGAAAAGTACCATAATTTTAATGGCATAATCTGATAATTTATCAAATACCTATGGGGAGAAAATTGTTTTAAACATCTTAATTTTTCTGTGAAATAAGAAATAATTAAACTTAAAGACTGTAGAGTAAGGGGAGCAAAATGAAGAGTAAAAAGCAGGGAAAGGGATTTATCATTTATACTTTATATTGCACAGAAACATTGAGTAGATAAAACCAGTGAACTTGGAGGTGTTCCAGCCATGCACATGCAATTTTATGTAAGATTAAGAACTTACTCGTTTTTCAATCAATTTTGCACTTAAAGTTTCCTTATTTTTGTTGAATATTAGCTTCATTATTCTCTCTTAGGTACCAATGTAAACTTATTGGTTTGACTGTAAACCCGTCCAAAACCCAACTCATCACTTTTGGCTGTCCACCGGAAGATCTGGTTGTGGATAACATCCAGATAAAGAGAGTTGAAAATGTTGTATATCTCGGTCACAAGATAAGTTCAGAAGGTCAGTTTCCTGAAATATCCAGAAGATGCATTCTAGGTTGGAAAAAAATGTGTGGCCTTAAACACTTCTTCAAATCCCAAGCGGATGTTAAACTAAAAGTTAAGCTTTGGGAAAAACTGGTATTGCCCGTAATAACATATGGCTGTGAAGCCTGGACCTTAGATGCAAGAACAATGAATAAATTGAGAATAACTGTTCGAGCAATGGAAAGGTATATGCTGGGCATAACAAAGAGGGATCGGAAAAGGAATATTTGGGTTAGAAGCATAACGGAAATGACAGACATAATCGAGAGAGTGGCGAGAAGGAAGTGGAAATGGGCAGGTCACATTATAAGAGGAGAGGTAAGGTGGGCGAAGATGCTGATAGAGTGGACTCCTAGGATGTGGAAAAGAGGAAGAGGACGTCCAACTACGGACTGGGATCGAGAAATGATAAAGATTTGCGGTGGAGCGACCTGGCCTAGGGTAGCTAGAGACAGAACGGAGTGGAAGCGAATGACGCAAGTGTTCTGTGAAGTGTGGGCAAACGAATTTCATAGACTAAATTCTTATTAAAAGGCTTATTACTTGTTTTCTTTTTAGTTTCTGTTTTATATATTAATCGTTTTTGTGCCTAATTGTTTTTGTTTCGTTTTTACTCAAATTTCTTTGTTTCATTAACTTTCTCCGTTAGTTTTAAACGTTTTTTAGCACTTCTTTTTGTATTTTATTAAATTATGTATGTATAATTTCTTATCATAGAAAGTCAAATACTAAGTTTATGTAACAAAAAATAGGAATGAAATAAATATATATATTTTTTAAATTAAAAGATTTTTTTTATTCTCCTACTAAATAATGCATATAATTAATAAGATTGTGACATAAACATGCACATTACACCTAAATAATACATTTTTTAAGGAATTGATTCATAACAAAGTTGTTTGTACATACTCATTTGATCGATGTTCTCTCAACGTCTTTTTCATTTCCACTTTGGTTAATGGACAGTTTTGCAGTCATTGGCTCACAGTATTGGCTGTTTTCAATCTGAAAATATTCAATGAAATAAACAGTTTATAGATTTAATCGTTAATTAAAAAGCATTCTATTCAATGATACTGCAAATTAAAACGCAACCATTTGTTTAAGATAAATTTGTATCTTTCAAAACTTTAAGAAATATATAAAACATGAATGCTGAAATTTTAGTTTAAATCTTTTAAACAGATCAATTAGATCTTTTAGAACGTATTCGTAGCATTGTCAAACATTAAATTATTTTAACATGAATTACTCCTTCGTTGCAATTTAACGTTGTACTAAATTTGTTTTAGTCAAGTTACACTCTGCCATAAATTTAAATCATTAGTTTATTAAGTTTATCAACCAAAATAAACGATTTTTCAATTCAACTTTGTTCAAAATTATTTCATTTAATTCATTAAATCTAAAGAAATGCATTTAATATCTATAACTACTGATGAATTATTATTCATAAAATTAAATAAATTTGACTGTAATTAAACTAAAACAATGATGTGCACATATCAATAATTTTGCAAAGAAAGGATTTCGCTAGATAGAGGATAAATGATTTTGAGGTCATTATGAATGGTAAGATCAATGCGAACCGAAGAGCATTTACTATTTCCCTAAAGATTTTTGATTGGGGAGAGTGAATTCGTTGACATTTGGAAAGGTAGTAAGTACTCCATGATTTCTGTCAACTAGGAGCTGCTATGACAGTCTTTTATTTATTACAGAGATTTTTTAGTTTTATCAATTTTTCAAGAGTAATATTTCAATACATTCTCTAGAGTCTAGATATGCACATAACAGAGTCTAGTCCATAATAATATAATGAAAGTACTTTGTTTACAGGAAATCGTAAATTCTGTTCAAGAGAAAATACGAAAAATCTGATTCAGTAAATTTGTAGTTAGATTGACAGATTTTCGCCAAAAGGGGCCATTAAACTAAATATCAAAATTTGGATTTTCCATTATTTATTTTCATCACAGAAGATGATTCGTAAAAACATTTATTGAAAACAGAATAACATTTTACTTGATCGTAATACCTTGTAATTATTATGGGTAAAAAAAAATAATTGAACTGTATCGAGTGCTTGGTAGATACTGAAGTAATGGGGAAAATTAAATGGCAAGTTGACAAAGATAAGCAAAATACCTTATGAAGCCGCTATAAAAGGAAAGGTCTTGTTCACACACTTGCTCCAGAAAGTACTTCTCATTCTACTCCTGCTGTAGGCACTACTACCCTCCTCATTCTTGTTACGAAATAGTAAAAAACCATTACCTGCGAAATACAGAGCTAGTGATTTCTTATCAGTCCTGTAATCTTGTTATTTTTTCTTACACTGGCTACATTATACGTAGAACAATAACAAAAACATGAAACGATTCTCCAAAAAATACATAAACAATTGTATGTAATACGTACATAGGTTACTTAATATCATTAAATAAGGTTCCTTTTTATTAAATCTATATCTGTTGATTTATACTGTTAATGTAATACAAATAGTCAATGTCATGTTCAGGTCTAACTCGTTCTACAAGCGAATTAAGATTATCGTACTCATCTTCCTCGTCTTAGAATCTTGTCTTGTGGTTTTCGTTACTTCACTTCGATATAGAACTAACACTTCTCGAACCTTACTTTTTATAGATCTTCGTAAAGGCTTAAGAACTTTTTAGTCTTATGAAAATGAGGTTACGTCCGCAGTGCGTAATATTTATAATTTTGTCCGTAGTAGGACGTATTTTTATTATACCCCTTATCGGTTTCGGTCTTACAACCATCTCAGAGGTAGAATAACCAGAGTACCAGAGTGGGGTAGGGATTTGGACTTCAATGCTCTCCCCGGGCCGCACGCTTACTAACTGAGCAGGCTGAGTAAGGGAGGTTACGTTCTGTTATCCAAAATATTAACGAATTGTCAAACATTTGTAAAAATTATGAATTAAAATAATTGAAATCTAGTGCATGTTAAAAGGAAATATATATATTTTTTTAAATTCTGTGCGAGTAATATTTTAGAACTGAGAAGTTGGAAATGTATTTTATACGAGGGAGGAGCGCGAATTTAAGTTTAAAACACGGACATTGTTGCATTTTCACTGCGAAAAAATTATAGTCTAAAAAAATATGAATGAATATGCGATTCTAATCATTTAAAAAATGCGTAAATTAATGAAAACTTTAAAGGAAAACTTTTGACCAGCATAGAACATGCAATATGCTGGTATTTTCAAGCTTTGTGAATGGCTTTCTGTTTGCATATTTGTAATACTTACATTTCTATCCGCAGCAGAAACACTTCAATTTTTATAAAATGGAAACTTTACGAAATTTATGAACCAATTTTCAAGTATATAATTAAATTAATTAAGAATGAATGATTCTGCAGTCAATGCATTATAGGATCTACAAGTGGCCCAGATTGGATTTCTTCAAAGAAGCTTTCTTAGCCTTATACTACATTTTATTTATTCGGTTGATCTAGAAATTTTTTTGATAAGTAATCTGCAATATGTCTGCGATGTTCTCCTTCATGCTTTTAATAACTAAGACAGGAGTATTGTTCATTCACACCAAGTAGCCTACATTCCAAATTACCATTGCAAAATTAATAGAAAATTGAGAAAATCTCCTCTAGTTTTGTGCAAAAGTGAACAGACTCCCAATATTCTTCCTTTAATATTGTAACACATATCTTGATTGTTGATTTTATGTTCACATTAAATAAAAAAAATTAAAAAACAACAAAGTTGAGGAACAAATAGATAGAATTTCGGAAATATTTGCGTTTTTAATTTTTTATAAAGTATTTAATTTACACAAACATTAAATTATATCTGTGTGATCATTTGTAACTGGCTGTATCTTCGTTGCAATAATTTTTCTCTTTCTTTCTGTCTGTTGACTTCATCTGTTATCGCCTGCAATGAAAATACTTTTAAAATGTTTATAGCAGAAATAATAATAATAATAATGAAGCAATCAGTAACAAGTTATTGTTTTGTCACTTCTTTCAATATGCACAATAGATCTTGTGCATTGGCAAACGTATCTAAAATTAAACTTAATAAAGTAAACCACTGGTTTACAATATTTGTGGCGAAGGCAAATTAGCTTTACTTTCTTCGTACTACTTTTTAATTTATTACCGTTCTTACTTCTTATTACAGCGGACAGTAATAAAAAGGGGTAATTTATTTATTTCTCAAGACTGACAAATAAAAACTACTACTCAAATATGAATAAATAAATATAAAAATAACGAACTTAATAAGTTGTTCGTATACATAATTTATTCATTGTATTACTATTTTTCAACATAGAAGAATAAAGGAGCTAATGACCAAGGCAGTCGATGCACCAAAAAAATTAAAAAAAAAAAGAGTGAAACAAGTGTTCAAATTCAAAGTCAACAAAGGCGGATAGAACTGAAATTCCTGCCATACTCAAGCAATGTTGCCCTTTATTATCAACTATGCGCCTTATTATCGTGCTGACTTAGTGAGAATTGTATCGCGTGAAATAATTTTTTTTATTACTGAGAAGATAAAGTTCCAAGGAATATTAAACGAGAAAAAAAGAAAAGGCAAATGCAAAAATTGTATTCAGACGATGAAAAAAATATAGTTTGTAACCTTATAGCTTGATGTAATCGTATCAAAGCGAGTGAAATGAGACAGAAACACAAGTGAAAAACTGATTAATCTACATATGATGATGATTGAAAGTCTGAAACCGGTCAATGATGCTACAATAATAAACACGCGTGCTACGTCGGATAAAACCAAGTTTGCTTCTTTACCTGTTTAATACTACTCAACTTTAGCAACAATCATAATACGTTTTCATACTTTTTTTTTTTATTCTTTCACCGTCTCTTTATTTTAAATTGTCCCGAGATTGTGTTAGATGTTAGACAATTATGGGACCAATTACACCTCAATAATTTAGGTGGGAAAGTAAAGAAAAACAAAAGTTTATTAAAAATTTAAAAAGAGAAAGGGCCGATGTTGGAGTTCAATTTCAGGATAGTGAACTTCAAAGAACTTTTACAATAAGGCAATTATAAAATAATTCAGACAAAAACAATTTTAATTTTAGGACAGTCAAACTTAGATTATTCCAAATTATAAGGAATCTAATCAAAGGCTTTAAATAAAGTTTTAATGCCCAAGTCAGACAAATGAAGTAAAAATAAATTTACCCATGTAGTCAAAATATACTCTACAAAATAGAAAACATATATATTTGCTTTAATCGCCTTGGGCAGACTATTGTAAAATTTTTAAGATATTCAGGCAGAATAGATTAAACATAGATATAAACACAAAAAAAAGAACTTGGTCTAAGATAATTTATTCAGATTACAAACCTTAAATTGGTTGAGAAGTCTAATGTGTCTGAAGGATGACGGGATGGTGGTTAAATTAGACAGACTTGAATAGTTCACAACAGACGAATACAACAATAATTTAAAATAAAGTTCAAAATAACAAAGATGCGCTCACACCAGATTTGAACCTACTCAACGCGATTCAAACTGAAGTCAAGCCATAGATAACCTCCGGTAGGTAACTAAAGTCCCACACTTGACCAGTTATTGGCACTACTGTAAGGAGGCGCCGAACCAAAAACTCTTTTTTGAGGATTCAACTATCCCTATAAGGCTTTTCATCGCAAACGACTTATTTCTAGGAATGCTGAAGAAAGTTTTTAAATTAATCTTGCAATAGCAACTTTTTTTTTTGTTTGTTTATTGAGAGGGTGAATTAGATGCAATTTAGAATATACACTCTTACCTCAATTCTTCTGGGAATTGCACTTTCTTCTTGTTGTTTTAAAACTTGAAATGTAGATAATTCTATGTGTGCTTGATCAATCTGATCGACAACATCTTGAAGCTGTTTTACTAAAGCTTGCGCTCTTGACTGTAAAGTAGTTAATTTGACATTATCTCGGAAGCTTTTATAAATATTAGAGTTATACTCTAGGTCAGTAGTTCTCAATCTTTATGAAACAGATTTCACTTCTTTTTTTTTTGTGGAACATACCAAAATGTAATGTACTATCTATTGATGTGCTGAAGAGTGATCAAGAAGAAAATAAAACAAGTTGCAAGTTATAAGAACCTGTTACTTTTGTATTATTGTCATTAGATTTAAAGATTCATTGTAAACAAATTTATACTCGTGACAGACGATACCGCTAAAAAAAATTCCAGTTTTTAGCCTTTGATAATTTTATTGATTAATAGCAAAAAAAAAATCTATTTTAAGTGTAATCATACAATTTTTTTTAACAGCAGAGTATTCCCTTCAACAGAAATCCTTTGACGGAAATTTTACTAATTTTTAATTACAATCCAAAGAATGCGGTATTATTTCTTCTTTCTATATGTAGGCTAGCAGCACTACATGCTGATTTATTCATTGTTATTTTTTTTTCATTCGGCTTGCAACAAATTTGATAAACCTAATATTGCTAGAAAGCGATATTTATTCAAGTGACACCCTCGATCATAAAGTGATTTAGATGACCGATACTCCTCTAAACTGCAATGTACTAGTTTTTGCTTAAGACATTTTAGTATAACATGAACATTTTAATACATCTAAGTATTTATTGTTCTTATGACTACCGTTTCTTTCAAAGAACACATTTTGAAAACCATTGTTCTAGATATTTAAATAGTTCCAATCATACCTGATAACCACCAGTGATAATTTTAATCTTATGCTCCATCTTGGCTGCTCGTTTTGCTTCTCTAGTCATATGCTGTCTATTTTGTTCTAACCTTTTTTCTATAGCCTCAAGACGATCCTTTTTGCTGGCCAAATTAGCTCTGGTATATCTATTTTGAGTTGGCAAGTATAACACCTAGAATTATATTATTATTATTTCTTTTTTTTAAACTGAACCATGTACATGTATTAGCTTCTTTCAACTTAATTTCCGAGATTTTTATTGTAAAACTACATTCAAGAAGTACCACTAGGCTAAAAGTTCAGTTGAAATTTGTCAGAAAATAAGTAGTCAGGAAATTCATTGTAGTAAGGATGTTTATAATAAAGATACAACAATTTGCTTCATTTCATTTGTTTTTCTGGAACAACAGGTTCACACCTGGGCTATTTAGGAGAGGCAAATAGCCATTGGTTTTCCAACTATAAGAGGACACACCTTTCCCTTCTTGTCAGATACTCCTTGACAAGATTTACTGAGTGAATGTATTAATCCTATAGGCAAAATATTAAAAACAGTAAATAGCTAGTATGGAAATGGTTATCGCACAGTTCAACTAAGCCTGCTGGGGTTTGCCTTGTCTGTTGCTGCGCGTCTTTGGGTGGAATAAGTGCAAAGGGGTTAAGCGCTTCCAAATCTGCTCTTTAGTATGTACATAAGTGGCGTAAATTCTTTAAACATTTCCAGCAGTTATGAACTTATGCAACAGCGCTGCCAAGATTAAAAAATCAAATATCATAATGAATACAGACATTTGCTTACTCTACACCACAAATGCGTTACCGCTCTGTTATTATATTTAAAGTTATAGAAAAGGAAAAAGAAAGTACAGAAACATGACTTATGTTAATGTCAAGAGGAAGTGCCTCAACGTGGATATAAAGAAATAAAATTTGAATTCACTTGCTCTTGCAATATTGTAAATCTTGTAAGTTAAATATCTGCTATTATGTTAGTTATTATTTTATTATATTTACCTGCGCCAAACACTCCTCCCAAACTTGAGTAAAAGTATCTAAAGAAAGTTCACCATGATTCATTCCCACTTTCACAACTTCCATTTCTGCTTTTAGAACTTCTTTTGCCTTAAAAATAAAAAGAAATTAATATATAAATCGTTAACGTTGAATGTTTTTTTTAAATATTACGCTTCTACCAGTTTTTCATTGCGCTTTTTGTTTATGAAGTTACCTCACAGTTTTAAAATATAATTTATAGTATAACTTACAAGCTAAGACAAGATAAAAATAATTAAAAAAGTACGTGGTTGATTAGCAAATACAACATGGGCGGTTTTAATCTCCCAGTTGAAGAAAGTCAAATAATACTTAAATATTGGCTGAAAGATAACATCGTCAAACATTTGTTTTTAAATGTCACAAATATGTCACATACTGTGTTTTTTTACATGTCATACTTAACTTTTCTTATTATAAAGCCATAAGTGGATAAACTACTATATTTATTATGTAGAAATAGCACATATTGCGTTTCTTCTTTTAGTGCGTTCGTCTGATAAGCCAGCCCTATTCAGACCTACTTATTTTTTATATTTCTTATACCAGCTTGTCAAGGTTTTTAATTTCCATAAAGCACTGCCAGCCAATAAACCGGATAAAACTAACTTCATTACGTTTACTGTTAATTTGAACTTTCTGGTTATGTGTATTCTGTTACTTTTTGCATTTAATTTGTGTAATCACTATGTGAGATTAAATTTGCAAAAGACTTACATTTCTAAGTTTAAAATTTTTAATTTCATGTTTAAAAATGTTTTTAAAAAATAAAGTACGAAGAGGTCTGGCGTAAAAACTAAAATTACTTATATCTAAATAAAGTATAGTGAAGATAGTACTTTATATGGTTTATCTGCTTATTGCAAAAAAAAAATATATATGTGCAAAAAGAAATAGAGTAAAATTGTCTTGTTTAATAACAAGAAAAGAAGAATATTTACTTTTTTTATTTCTTCTTCGGAATACGTTTCATACGGGTGCTGTTCTAAATAAGCCAAATGTTGTGCCTGCAAATTCGACGGGGTTTTCCTATTGGCCGCTGGAGGATCTCCATTTTGTAGTGCATCATAATGTAACATAGTGATCATTTCCTGCTTAATCAGCTCTTCTGCCTGGGCATTAGAAATTAATTATTTGGATTAATATATTTTTTCCTTAAGCTTGGAAAAATCTTTCGACAAAAGAAGAAAACATATATACTTTCTGTAGATCCGTGAGTGGAGGATCAGTATTGGCTGGCCTCAAGACTATGTTAATATCTAAAGGTCTTGGAAAGTTCCTCTGTATCACTTGCGACCTACTTCGAAGTTCCTTTTCTCCTAAAGACATCAGTTTCAAAAATCAATAAAGTTTTTTTATATTAAAACCAAAGTTTAAAAACAAATTACAAAAATAAAATTCGCTAACTTTGCTGCTGTATTATAGCCAAATTTCTGGAATCCACATCGGCTTGATCCTCAACTTTGCTGGCGGAATCCACAGCAGCTGTTTGACTCTCTTCAATGGCACCAGTGCCAGTATCTTCCTCTGGTACTACTATTTCATAATCGTTTCTTGGCCGAGGCAACGATCGAAGACCAGTTCTTAAGTGTTCTTTCATTTGCTGGAAATTGTTTTAAATAAAAAAAAACTAAATAATAATATAATCAGGTGTGAAACACTCAAAAGACTTCCTCTCACTCTTTCACAGTTGTAAGTTACAAAATTCTCCGGGGTTTTCAGCAATTATTTAGTATTTAATTTACATTTACAATACAAAGAGGGAAAATCCGTAGAGTTTCCCTGAAATTGAGAATCCTCCTTTAAATAAATTTTCATAAAATAGAATATAGAAAGTTGTAAGTCCCTGCACGAGTTTCAGTTTATTAGTTTTAAAAGCTCAATTAGTTTTTGAGATAAACGAGGAAAAATGGACAAAAAAGGAAACTCCGAGATACCATTTTTTTTTAACTCGATTTTGTTTTTTGCAAAAACCATTTAATTAATATTAATTTTTTGTAAAACATAAATCCACACGTTTATTTTTAAAGGGTAACACAGTTACCCCTTACATCCAACACTGTCCTTGGGAGCTGTTTCCCAGCAAATCGCCGAAAAATGAACTAATCTATGTAGTAAAGTACTTATCATTCTGCGATTTTGATCGCTATTACATCAGATCCTCTCTAGAGATAAACAAACAAAACTTTGTTTTGGAGCTTTAACGATCTTCATTTTTGAACTAGAATCTTCACATGTTTTCTATATACTACTTTTTTTTGCACTCACGCTTTATTAGATCTCAAAACAATTTCCAACTTAAAATCCGATTTTAAAAATTTATCGTAAATCGTTATATTTCAGATATAAAGAGAAAAATCATTTTCTTTTATCATTATTATTACTGCCTTCTATTCGCGCAGATTAGCCATGAAAAATCCATTACCTGGCTATGAAAATTATTTGCTACAGGTGTATCCGCTGTTCCTATGGGCACTGAATCTTCAGGATTGATATTCAGTTTGTCTCTTACTGGTGTGTTTAAGGATTGCTTTCCGTCTCGAGGAGTCTGAAAACCAGGCGTCCTTCCTGAAAAGTAACCATTAGCTTCTAATATTAGAAAAAAAGAATCTATGTTGGGATACAAAGAGCAGAATACCTTAGTTTTGAGTACAGAAGTTTAGTGAATGATATACTTGAAAATTATGCTAATTAGAACTAAATGTTCAACATATTAATACGAAATAAGAGCTTGTTGTATACGCAAAATAGATTTCATTCTTAGAACAGTTTGTTTTGATTATAACATAAAATATTAAATCGTAAACTTTTTTACTCCAACGATGAAAACATGTCACTGATTTTACTCGACTGTTTCCGTATTTCCATCTATCAGCCGAGATTGTTTCATTAGTTTAGTGCCGTGGATGACAGAAACATAAGTTAAAGTCAAATTGTTTACACCAAAAAGAGAAATCAATCTCTTGTCAATGGATGCAAATCCTATTAAAATCATAATACAATTCGTTACCACACATATTTTGAAAAGTGACCTTACTGAGAAGCCAACCTTCCCAAGAACTACCCTAACACGAATTTAAGTAGATAAATCACAGTAGAAAAAGCTATGATTTGTGCGTAACTAATGAATATATAGAGTTTATAGAAAAACCTAGGGCCCATTTTCAAAATAATAATAATAATAAAAATAATAATAATAAAAAAGGAAAGGGATTAGCTGTGCGGTTAGCGTACTGGACTCTTTTTTTGTTCTGGACCGATTCCTCGCTAAATTGAATCCTTAATGTAACAGTTACAATCTGGAGCCTGGCTTATCAACCTGTAATAACGCCTAACGAACCAGCATAAAAGTACGGAACCCCCACACACCCTCATACAAAATCAAATAATGTCCAAAAATGTTGGATTCATAATAATTATTTTATAGTGAATATTAATTTTCTTGGTGACTTAGACTCAATTTTTTTTTTTTTAAATTAGTACACAATAACTGTAAATCACTTCAAATTATTAACAGAAGTATTCAGCAAAATTACCTTCCTGAGTTCGATTCGAAAACGGCGTTGTGAGCACAGTATTAGGAGTGGTGATATCTTCTTTTTGTGGATGGAGACTGAAATCCGGATTGTAAAGTGGAGTATTTAGGCCACCTTTAAGGGGTGTATCCACATGACTTAAGGCCATCATATTTTGTGCTTCCTTACATTTAAAATAAACAACAAATTAAATATGGAATTATTGAACTATGGAGGAAATAAAGTTATAATTAAAGTTGTAATTTTGTAGAGTTCTGTTCATCTTTGTGGCAGATTCTCTAATCAAATACGTAGGAAGATAGATTATTGCCGTTTTCAGTCATAATTTTACTTAGTACCTCAAAAGTACTAACCAACCAACCTTTAAGTTAACACTCACACTTAAAAGATTATAATTATTAATACTGTAAGCCCTGAAGATGACTAAGTCCCTAGGTCGAAAACAAGGTAAAAACTAAAAAACAAAATCATGACTGAAAATGGCAATAATTTTTCTTCCTTTTGAATCGATGATTCAATCACCAAAAACTATAAACTGTATTCTTTTAAAAACACTTTTGTTTATAAAACTACTTATAAAACACTTTTTTTTATGTTTAAAATACTTTTAGAATAAGAAATAGAAGACGAGTTGTTGAAATTGTTTGAGCAACATAGAAATTGAAATAAATATCAAAAGACAATACCTTGTGATACAATATTTATGGAATCAATAGTTTAATCTTTGAAGAAGGCCACAAAATTCCTTGAGTCCAGGATTATTTAATTTCTATATAGCTTCTAGCGGAGGATGTTAAACCGACAGTTTAGGGAGAGAAATGGGCAATTTAAAAAAAGGGGGATTTCTTCGAAGAAAGAAAGTAATCTGCTTGAAGCAAGTGAGACATGGGCAGTGGCAAAGAAAAAAAAGAGAGTGAATTGCTGAGAGGGCCAAAAGATTATTGGAGAACATTGCACATTAAAGCAATTAAGAGGGTTTCAAATAGTAATAACATAAAGGAAAAAATGAAGGATATAGTTGAAGTAGTTGAAAAGTTGGACATGAGAGGATTTGGTCATAAATGAATTCCAAAGGAAAAAAAGAAGTGTTCTGTAACAGAATAAGTGTTTAGCGGAACATAGTTTAAATGATAAGAATGGACCAGCAGGAAATACTGAAAAATTTTGATTCCTGAGAGGCATCAATTTCAACTCCTTAAAAATAAGATGTTATCAAATAATCAAATATAATATTATTTTTTCCAGGAAGCCTTTCACTATATTACCTGGAGTATCCTGTCCGTTGTGGGTGCTGGAGTCCTGGGAGTGGTTGCAGGATTAGGCGTGGCGAGGGCGTAATCATTGAGAAGTGTATCTGCGGCAGACTCATTACCTTCTGTCACGGCTTCCCGAGCTGCGTAGCTAGCTCGGCCAAGTTTTACTACTTGTTGTAATTCCTTTCATAATAAAAAATATAATTATAACTTCAATCTCAACTCGCAAACGGCATTTATTTAGTAAATTAGGTTTAATGTTATTTATAAATATAATTTGGACTGAATAAACTCAAGTATTTTATTATTATTATTATTGCTACCCAAAGATTCCGAATATTTACAATTTCATTTTAGAAACTGTAACAACTGAAAATATTTTAATTTTATAACGATTATGAATTTTAAATTGGTGTTAGTAAAATTCGTTATTCTACAACAACAACTTATCCTGCTTTTGGCAAAACGTTTACACAAACGACGGTTCCGGTCAGACAGATTTCTCTAAAAAAACACGTGAGACGCTGCAATCGAAAGAGAAGGCTTTACACTGCTCAGCTGTAGGTCGTTATGATTTGGCGCATGCATAGTTCTTCTGTAGCAGCATCAGTCTCGTTATTTAATAGCCACACCTCGTATACAATAGAATTCATGTAACTCCTTTAGAGGAATCTCCAGTAATGGAACAATTCATGATTTAAATTAATTTTTAACATTGTAAGAAACCATCTCATATATTATTTATAATACCTGGTCAGAAATTTGTGGAGCTGGAAGAACCAATTTACTTCTTTTCTTCACTGGTTCTTGATTTTGCAACATAGCTAAGGGCATATCATTCTCCTTTCGTTGTTTAATTTTCTGCTTATCTTTTTTCCTTTCCCTCTAGATTTATTGCCAAACATAAGGAAATCATTTTTATTAATACAAATCGTTAAGTAATCCAAAAACAAAGTAATAAAATAAAATAGTGCAGAAACCTCTTCTTTCTCGCTTCTAAGTTCTCCATCTAGATTCTGCTGTCTTAATCTGCTAAAATTTGGCGTATGTGGATCGATTACTTCATTGCTGGTATCATAAAAGCCAGAAGCCGGTTTCTTTTCAAATGGTATTTCAGCGTTGTAATCAATTCCACGCTTTCTTTTCTGCTTTGCTGCAAATTCAATTCCAGCTGCCCGAAGCTCCCGGCGTTTCTGAAAATAAACAAGTACAGTAAGAGAAAGTAAAAAACAAAACCTATTATCAATTTTACTGAGTAGATTTGAGTCTAGAACAAAACAAAATATAAAGAGAGAAAAAACCAAAGTGCAATAACATCATCAAGTTGTTCCGGAAGGTAACAAAGCGTATAAAATAAAATATGAGATAAATAGGGGTTGGGTTTCCTCTTCCGGTTCACAAAGTTAACAATAGAGAAGTTATGTCTCTGTCCTTGTGTAGAGATATCACCTTAAACCTAGTTAAGGGCCAAATGAATCCTAGCTTTGAAGCTAGACCTGTGCCAACAAACACACCAACAGGATAAATAAAGGGAAGAGGCTGCCAAATTTGGCCCACCTATCTAATTCCCACCTAATTTCCCAAAATCTCTGAATACTCTACAAGAAAAAATAGAAGATACAATCGCTAGAATATTTTAGTTCCAGTTTTGTAACTTGTCTCAATGCACATCGCAGCCCAGCGTGTATTCTAGATCCTTCTTGTAAAATGTAAGGCAGTTGCAAGCATTAACCAAAAGACCTGTCTTTTCTAACAAAGGAAAAACGTAACTGGGGCGCCATACAACCTATAGGATACAGGAAAAGACAAAACTTGCACCCTAAATTTGAATAGATGCTATTTGTGTTCGTATGAAAATATAAATATTTACATACCTGTAATGCAGCAAGTCTCCTAGCTTCTTCCAACTGTTTCTCCCTTGCTTTTCTTTTAGCTTTCTTTCCTTGGGTGTTGGCTAATCGAGCTCTCGCTTCAGACAACATTTCCAGCTCTTAAATAATAATGAAAGAAGCTACGTAAGTCTCTCAGCATCATATTTAGTTCATTTCAGAAGCTTTACTTATTTATAACAAATTGAAAAAATATCTAATTACTGGCACAATCATATCAAATGGGACTTCAATCCGTGCTGCTCAAAGATATTCAAACAATTTCCCAGAATGTCTTCATTAACGGTATAAGTCGTCACCATAATACAAAGTGGGTTCCGTGGCTGTGCCACGGGCTTATCTTTGAGGCTTTGGTTGATCAATATCTAGAGCGAAGAAGCGAGCAAAAGCTTTAAAAAAAGAAAAGAATTTCCTACATTATAACGAAAAACTCTGACTGATAACCAAGACTGATAACTTTGAAGCGAATATACTGATTTAATTTTTTTTAAGTCAAATTAGCATCCTAAAGGCTTTACAATACATCGCATTAAATTAAACAGATCTAGGCCCCTAAATACGTACCATGATTGGTACCATACCTAAAAGATGATATTTGGGTTATATTTTCTATTGTGGGAGCTTTGGTGACCTCCAGAGTCTGTTTCATTTCTTTGAGGAGGACAAGGCATGAGCCCCTACTTGAGCTCAGATCCTGCACTATTCAAGACTCCTTTAAATAATTATAATTTGTCCAATGGCTAGTATTTACCAACTTAACCACGTATTCATATTCTAAAAAGTTCATACAAACATCGCCAATCCTCTTATAACTGGAGGAAAAATTAAAAATTATTAAAATAGTTTACCATCCTCATCCATATCTTTAGGGTCTGGACGAGCCGGTTTGGTTTCTGGATTGGGATCTATTTCTCCAGGTTTCAATTTTCTAGGATCATCAGCACCATCTTCTCCTTCCTCTTTCTTCTGAGCTTGATCCCTGAAAGACAATTTCACGATCGTTACAAGTTATATAGTCTTTAATACAACACAATTTGACACCTAATTGGTAGTTGGACGTTAAGCCCCGCCTGAGAAAATAGGCGATTATTTTACTTTAAAACATAATTTTGTAAAAAAAAAATATCTTACAAAAGATATTCGTATCTTTCTAAACATTGTGCAGCAGTTCTTCCAATAATTGGCGCTATGGTCCGCCATTGAGTAGGCATCAATTTGGCCAAATGAAGCAGTTTTTCATCTTCTTCTCTGCTCCACTCTGTTTTCTTAATGCTTGGATCCAGCCATTCAAACCAACGAGCTTTACACTGTTTCGCTGACTTCCTATGTAGTAAAGATGCAATACGAGACCATTGATTTTTTCCATATTTCATAACTGCAGCTTTGAGTATTTCATCCTAAAAAAAAAAAAATTTATAATCATATCTAACTTTTAAAATACACAACATTAATTACACTTTACTTACTTCTGTGTTTCTCCAAACACCTCCTTTAATCATTATACGCGGCATTTTGAAGTTTGTTTAGTCCACTTAGGCACAAAATTAATGTAAATACAAAAACAAGCTCGTCAACTTTAACTAAACGCCTAATGCAAAGCCGCTTCTACTGAACAAATACATAACCTGAAAGCATAACTACTAGCATTACCTTTATCTATCGATATTGCAACTCTTTCGATAACTTCTACTTAAATCGGTATATAATACTTGTATTATGCTACCTTGGTAGCTATAACTAGAGAAAATCGCCCTTCAATAATAGTTAAACAATTATACACTGAAATCCTTAGCTTTAATATGAAATCCAATTATGCACTGAAATCATAAGCTTTACGATGAACCTTTCGTGTCCCCCTAAAAAACTCATTGACTTTTCTATTATACGTCATTATTACATTTGTGGGTTTTTAGTAGTGCTCTCTATTGCACAGAGCAGCAATCTTAGGAAAGTAAAAATAATTTGAATTTCTATTTCTTTAAAGGTCTTAATAAATCAGTCGGAGACTTATTGAATATTATAGGCTATCTTTCTTTTCTGTAGTTTCTTCTGTTCTAATTGAAAGAAAATTCAGAGCCACAACTTCGTTACTTATGGCCCCTTTTCAAGCAGCTTAAAAAAAAAAATGTCAACACCATGCCGAATAAAAACAATAAGCTTGCTTACATTCATTAGTAAACTCTCTTGCTAGAAAACAAAAGTAATAAAATCTAAATTTTCATTTTATTTCGAGTTCCAATTTGTACTAATGATGCAGTAACATTAATATCCTTAGTATTACTATAATTACATAAAGTAATATACTTCTATTAATGTAAACTATTGAGTAGACCCTTGTGAAATTTAAATAATTTTTTAGTGGTCAAGACTGAAGTTCGCTAGCTATTTTCCGGTCCTAGATCGATCACAATTACTAGTTTCATCCTAGTTCGATGTTAGGATATTGCCAAATATTATAATAGTAACCAAATTATAGAATTTTTAACTCCACGTTCTCAATAACTACCTGAAAAAAATGAGCCTCCACCTTTCCAAAAAGAACTATCTTTCTTACACTGATAGCTGCTCCATCAACTCTAGCTGGTCCAGTCGAATTACCTAAAACTGTCACTTGGGATAAATTGCATAAATCATTGAATGACATTATGTATTTCTGTTAATTTTCTGAAGTGGCCAGTTTAATTATTTTATGCTTATACGAGTATTACTTCTTTCATTGCAATAGTTTGATTAAATTTTGAACGCTAAAAGAATAAACAATTCCATGAATAGAACACTTTTACTTCACCAAACTGCTGCTTCCGGATGAGTTATTCCGTTAGATCAAAGTAGTGGCCATTATCGGACAGCAGTTAACTCCCTAAAGCAGCAACTGATATAAAAGATAAAATTACTTTGCACATTTTAAAGAATAATAAAAGAAAAGGAAAATAAATATATTTGTTTATTTTATCTTTTTCTTATAATAAAAACATATTTTTTTTTGTTTTTACTACATATATTATAATGCTGTTCTATACAAAAACAAAATAATAGTAATAATAATACTATTATAACACTTGTAATAAACTTGAAAACAGAAAAATAATAAACGGAAGAAAGAATTTACACAAAAATTAAGCTTATTAAACAAACAACTTTGCACGAACAGAAGCTTTACAAAATAGGCATGTTACTATTTTTTTTTTTTTTTTTTTTTTTTTTTACTGAGATTCGTCTTTATTAAAAAAATATAGGCACATTTCATTTATTTAGTATTATTTTCTTTTTTAACTTGATTTATTTTCCTTAAAAATCAACCACCTAACTATAAAAACATTCAACCATCTTTAGAGAAGCATACTACCTTGTAGTACATATATTTATATTTTTAAAAAGTTGTATTCTAGTTATTTGTTCTTGTAAACAAATTAATCTCTAAAAAGCCAAATAATATTTTGTAAAAGCATAGTAATCCTTCAGGACGATGTATTAAAAATATTAATAATAATAATAATAAATAACTTAATGGAATTATTACAAATTTCTATGTTGTTATCCTATTCACACATTGTAATAATTTTTTCCGTAGCGTGAGATGCATCATCAAAACCGATTTTTGTTCAAGATAATTCATTCATTAATTTTAAATAAGTGAATTCATATAAGTACTTACATAAATAAAATTTACAATAAAGTAATTTTAGACGCTTATTTTATTTTATCTGAATTTTGAGAAAGGTGGACCTTTTAGCACATTCCAGTTCTTAAATGTTACAAGAGCGCTTAATGGTAAGCAACTGAACAAAAGAATAGTTAAAAACGTTTAAAATACTTCATTTTTTCTTTGCTTAAAAAAAAAAAAAAAAACATTAATGAGGTCTTTAAGAGGCGATGAAGGCAACTTTAAACGAAATAAAAAAACTGTACACTGGTCACTTAAATTTTCCTGTTTTAAGGGAAAAACGAATTCACCCTCCGAATCCTAACGAATATGTAGTTTCGAACGATGAAAGCTGGAATTTAACTGAAATAGTATTATTTTGTAAAGACCTCTCGTATCTTGCCAGAACTCCCCAAACTCATTATTCATAAAAAAAATAAATAAAAAAAAAATTAGAATGAATAAGCATTTTAGGTAATCCCTATTTATGGCCTAGCTCGAACTCTCTTGAATTCTTTAACTATGAATTTTATCATTTACCTTAACCTTATTATTATGCAAATGATATCTGTTCATAAACCTAATTGGTGTTGGACGTTAAGCCTCGACTGGAAAAAAATATTTTACTTACTTATGCAAGTGATACTCCCGACCGTTTCTTCCGGAAATGGAACTTTAAAGGAAAACCTATCTTGATCAATAACTTTTGGAAATGAAACTTACATACCAACCTATAGAAAGTAAAATACATTTGCACATTAAAATAATTTGACACGAAGCTAAACTCCATCTCTCAATAAACAGACTTGAGGATGTAAAACTTTAGAACTGCAAAAAAATAACACAAAGTTCTGAAACTACACCAACCTTTAGCTGAAGTTAAGGGCTTTACTGAAACAACCACTTAAGATGAAGCTAATTTTAAAGCATCAACGGACGATTGTCAGCAAAACGAACTGAATCATAATATGATTCTTATTATCAGTTTCTGGCTTTATTCAAAACTGTCAGGAAGACCTTAGTACAAAAATGAAATTATTAATAATTGGAAAGCAGACATACAATATGATACACGGGTTCCAATCTCATTTATAAGATATTTTAAAGAATAATCAATCCAGAAACAGGTAGGAGGTGAGTATCACAAGTAGTAGCCCAAGTATTTATTGATTCTAACTTGTTACAACTATTTTACAGTAATTGCAGGCTAAATGGCGAGAAATTAATAAACAAATAAACCTTGTTGTAAAAACTTGCTTGAGATGGGTTATTTTACTATTTTCAAGTTCTGGAAGCAAAAAAAAACAAGACCTCAGGCTTTACCAAAACGTTAGTTTTCGTTTGGTTTTTCTTAGCAAAACTGATAATTAAGTCAAGTCTAAACTAAATAGGTATATTTGATCAATGAGCTAATCAGTATTCTTTTTACTCTAATCTAATACCATTACATTAACACCAGAAAATTAAGAGCAAAAATACTTCTCAGACCTTAATACCTCGTCATACTGATATTGTTAACAAAAACCCATTTCTATTTTACCACTTAACAACGTATTAATAACCTCCTCCACAAATAGTGGAAAAACTTAGAAAATGAAAGTAAAAATTTCTCTGCACAACTTGTTAAATCAACTAGTAAGGATGTACAAAAGCAAATTGAAGCTTGAAAAGCTTGAGATAAATGAAAACTGTAATTTCAAAATATAGTTTGTTGAAAGATTAGAAAAAGTAAATACTGAAGAATGTTAAAATAAGAAACAAGCTTTTGTTTAATTTAGTTCTTGGATATTAATTAGTAGCTTTGGCTTAGGAGGATGCATCGTATATATGAAGCCGAAGTTTGGCGACAGGGTAATAGAAAAAAAACGGACTGCATTCGCTTGTAAACGAACTCCAAGATAACAATAAGACGTATCATGCTAATAAGTAAAGATAATAAAATACTTCAGTGAGTTTACAAGTTTTGCTGCGAAAATTAACTAAAGATATAAATGAAAAAGTGTTTTGGTGCTACTAATTAAAAATTGAGATGAAAAAGAGAGATTTATCATTTCTTTGCTTAGCACGTTGCTTTCTTCTTACCCTCGAGATTTGGCCTATCACGAAGAGGTCTTAGGAATGTTGTTCAGCAACAAAGGTGAACATCGAAAGGCTTTGTTCAACGAAGCATCAGTGTACCCAAATCTAGAAAGAAAGGAAAAAATTACGAATAACATTTACACACTTTTTTTAGATGTTACTCTCGTCAGTACGCCGTGAAAAAGGAACCCTTTTCTCAATATTCTTGAGTAAATAAATAAAAAAAATTGCAATTAGTTTTGCTCTAATTTACCAAATGTTTCGCACTTAAAACAATGAATTAAAATATTACTTATTGTTACAATGGAATTAATTTAGAACAAAATATATGCCTCCAAGCTCTCAAGGAACCGTAATTTAATACAATTCAACATTAATGGGAGGATTTCAATTTAAAATTACTAAATTAATTCCTTTCTTGTTTTTAATTAATATATATATATTTAGAAAAATTTAATAAATATTTAATTCAACAAAAATACTACCCTGCCTGCATTCGCTACCTTTTCTTTCTATATTTTTTGTTTTTCGATTTTTTACGACATACTAATTAAAAAATCTAAAAGAAAAAACTAAAAACAATTAAATCGGATATGAATTTTTTTACAAAACTACATTTTTTCAACATTTTATTAAATTATGGAATTTGTTTAACTTTATTTTATTTATTTATTTTTTTTAATAAATGGCAAGGAAGAATTTAACAAAGTTATTTTTTAAAAAAATATATTACAAATAGTCTGCGTAATAATAATACAAGGAGGTAAATACATTTATGTAAAAATGTATACACACAAATTTTCTTACGAATATAATAACAAAATTTTTAATAGCCCGAAGAGTTTGGGCATTTCATAATAATTTGATCTATGCCTTAAAAAAAAAAAACCTGTACATTTTTAAAAAATGGCTATTTTTTTAAATTAAAGGAAGGCATTAAGTGTAAAATTTTTGTTTACGTTTCTAAAAAACTAAACTACTATGGGAATACATCACAGAAACTTTTTTAATTTCTCTTCTTTTTGTTTCACTTCATTGAAGTATTTCTTTTGTTCTATGAATTTTGTTTGTTCTTCTTTGTACTTGTTACAATGTTTTATTAAAAGAAAAATTCTATTAGCAAAAAAAAGAAAAAAGAAAAAAAGAAAGACTGAATTCAATGGTTTACCGAAAATAAAGAAAATAGTAGCCAACATTTTTTGATATAATTGTGCTACGCTTTCAAAACAATCTAAACAAAACATCTGGTATTAATCACTCAAATGACACTTTCTCTTACATCAATTAATAATTTCTCTTACTGAGAATGAGGAAGTATTGTATCGGGCAGATTTTTGCCGGATATATAGATTTAGAGGACCCCCTCAAATTAGTGCTTACAAATTGTAAGTGCTTAAAATCTGTTTCTGTCGGTAAGCGTGTGATCAACACAAGTCAAAAACGAAAATCGCCAATTATTTCAAATTATATTTAAAATGTGGTAAGTCCTTAGTGATGGATCATACAGCTGTTTTTTTTTTTTTTTTAGACGCAGCACGCATGTTTATTATAAACCCTAACCGAGTTTCGGACATTCAAACATTATCAGATTAATCAGTTTGGTGTAGAGTATCGATTTCTCTTATGTTTATAACCTGCACTGCACTTGCTAAATGGTTACTCGATTATAATAAACAGAAGAAATGTCTCAAATAAAAAAAAACACGTATTTTATAGTGTACGTTGTTTAAAGAAAATTATTGATTTTTGAAAACAAAAATCATGTAAAACTAAAAACAGCTTTTAGCGATTTTTTTTTTTGTTTTTGAAATTTTCTGCCAGGCAGTGCGAAAGAGAGAGAGGAAGAAAAAAATGTGTCAGTGGATTAAAATCGATTTTTTGCAACGATGAATGTTCAATACTGAAAACTCTACACGTTTACAAGATATTCTCTTAACAAAAACTAACAAATTTCATTCTGAAAACTCACACGAATTGCTCTTAAAATGTTGACATTTGTTACATATCTACTTTAGAAGCTGGATGTTTACTGTTTACATTTAGTTTACACTTACTGAAAGTAAATCGTAAAGTATACACAGAAACAAGTAGAAAAACTAAAATAAAACAACAAACAAGAGATGGAAGGTGAGAAATTTTGTAAGAGAAAATCGTGTGAATGTTCACATTGTCAGCTTTATATCATTTTAACCGAGCGACTGAACGTTGCTGAACAATAAAAACCTTATTTGCTAGCTGTACAATAAATAGAAATCAAAATTTCAGCCTTATACACAAAATTTCAACTTGAAAGATAATCTTTTAAGAAATTTCATTTGACTAAATGAAATGCAAACTTATATATGAAAAGAAAGAGGTTTATAAAAAAAATATTTAGTTCTAATATTTAAAACCGTAGCATTTAAGTTGATTAACATCGACAGGTATATTTAATTTTGGTTTTGTTTTAAATTTACAAAGCATTTTTTTTTTTTTTATAAGGAAGCATGTACAGCTTTTTTTGTGTTATAAACCTAGAATATTAGAATACATATCATGAAAAATCTATAAATATTTTTTCTCCACATCCCTTTTTTATTTACACAATTACTTCAAAAATTAAATTAAGTTTTATATATATAAATTTATGAACTAGTGGAGAAAAAAAAAAATGCACTTTGTTACATGTTACCGCTAAATACGCATGTAAAAAAAAATATCCTTTATTTTGAATTACTTCAAAAAATAAAAAATAAATTCAAAAATTGAGACAATATACAACTTCTTCATCTTCGAAAAGTAAAATTAATAGTTAATTCTATTTACTATATTTCATATTGATTTCTTTTTATTCAATTGGGTGAATCAAGGAACACTTTTTTATTTTTTTTTTATCTAAACAAAAGATCATTGGAAGGTGTAAATATCACAAAAATATTTCTTTTCATTCATGTTATTATTTCCTTACGTTTTTAAATTAATAATCACAAAACAGTGGCAAAACATATGTATCTATAAAATAATTGTAGAAAAAAGATTGAATGCCAAAAATGTTTACTTATTCCCTATATGAATTTTCAAATTCCTCTCGCATATCTGAATATTAATGGACAATGGAAATCCTTAAAAAAAATGAGGGAGAGTTCGCGTTCAAACTCAGCGATAACTTCCTTATCTTAAAAAAAATTAAGTTAATTTTCCATTTATTTCTGCCTTCTTAACAACCACTCTTAATGTTTTTAAAAAAGGATTCATTAAAATAGTATTAAGTTTTACTTTCAATATCCTTGTTTTCCTTTTCACTTGACTTTCTTATACTTACCATTTTAATATTACGTTCGGCTTCTGGCCATTTATACTACCTATAGAGAAGGTATACTTGTGATCATAAATTTCAAAATTCCATAAGTGGAATTACCACAATTAAATCAATAACTTATCTGAATAATTTTCATCCTGAGATTGAGAAAGTGCATAGTTTCAATTGAATCAATCTATTCAGTGTAACTTGCAGTTTTACAATGTGGATAATGTTAATAAGACTTAAGTCTGATTTTTTGAAATTCTAATTAGAAGAGAAAAAGATATAAGTTAGAACTTCAAGAATAGAGAAAGTAGTTTTTGTTTACACATCTTACAATTTTAAAGCTGCAGTAAAGAATAGAAGTAGAAAATTAACTTATTCTGAAAAGATAAGGATATTGTATATCCGGAACAAACGAGCTGCAGTACTAAAAGGGTGCAATGTATTAAATAAAACACACAAAAATTGGATAAATTGATTCGAATTTTATAAATTTTTAATTAAAAAGCATTGAAATTAAAAAAAAAAAAAATAATAATAATACAGAGGACTTCTCAAAATTAACAAATGTTAAAAAAAGTGGATATACACATACATTTTTTTTGTTAATTACCCTGTAATAAAAAAATAAAGAAAAAAAAAATATTACAGGTAAATGCCAATTATATCACAGCCAACTCTTACAATACTCACTTATACAAAAGCAAAAAATTAATCATTCAGAACTTTTTTTTAAATTGATTTGTTTTCTTTTTGGTTTCGTTCCAACAAAGCCTTAATGCTGAAACTGTGATAATTCGAAGTATAAGCATAACGTTCTAAAACTAGTGTAAAAATAGACTGATTGCCCTCGGATTTCATATTGTAGTCATTCCTCAAATAACGCCTAGGCCAGTGGTCGGCAAACCGCTCTCTTGAGTGTGACTCTGCCACGAAATACTTAAAATTTTAATTTAATAAATAATATCGTTTTAAGTAAGATATCAAGTTTTATTTAACGTACCTACAGTTTAAAGACTTAAAACTTTAGGTAGTTTCATGAGTTAATTTTAAGGAGGCTGTAGAGTGAAAGAAGATATATTTAGTGCCGAGGATAGAGAAAGGTATGTTGAGATGGTTTGGACATATAGAGATGATGGAACGAAAGAAGATAGACGAAACAAGTATACAAGACGCATGTGGAGTGTACATAGGAAGAGGCTTCAAGCGAATCTATGAGGAAGTACGTATACGGAAGTACTAGTATTTAGCAAAGGCCATCTTAAGAGCACCCTAATTAAGTTAATAACAATGTACTTACCTATATAGTTTAAATTTAAAAAATTTGGCTCTCAAAAGAGAAATTTGAATCGTTATTATGTTGATATTTGGCTCTTTGCCGACCACTGGCCTAGACTATTAGTGATTCCTTGCAATTGATGATTCAACCAATGTACGTCGCGTACTTCTGCTTTTACATACTTTAATTTAAAAAATTTGGAATTGATGAGATGTATCAAGATTAGCTATGCTTCGTTTTATCTTGACCGCTCGTCCATACAAATATGATATTTTTTTCAATACTTATTTTATTTTATTTTTAAATTTTTATTCGAACTGTACAAGAGATGATAGACAAAGAAAAAATGCATGAAAGAAGCGTTTAAAACAAAATTTCAAAATTCAAGAATTACTACTTGATGGCTGAGGTTTCTTAAACTGAAGGCTGGTACAGTACTCCCAGCGATTTTTGGAGGAAGCTACGATGCAAATTGAAAATTTACTTTAAACTAAGAAAACATGACCTGATGCTCTACGTTATACTCAAAAGTCGAAGACAATAAATCAGAAAATGACTTTTGACTTTAACTGTTAACATCTACGTTCAGAAAACATTGAAAAATAACTAATATTACACTTGCATTAACTAGAAGCAAAGTATTTATTCTTCATTTCGGCAATACAACAACGCACCCGCCACAATTAATAAATCTGTTTCCGAGATAAAAAAAAATCAGCTGATGATTCTCCTTAAGTCTTACAATTTCGCAGTCCTGGTTTCCATGCGCGATTTGTTATAGTTCCCATAATTTAAAACAAAGCAGAAAGATGGCGATTTGACATCATTGATTCCTTCGATGGTTTTGAATGTTTTTGGAAAGAAGACTGCCTTGCGAGAAATGGAAACACCACTGAAACTAATTAGTGAATAAAAGAAAATACTTTGAAACGTACAAGTATCTTATATACTGACTTATAATACTGAAAAACCAAAAGTCTTCTAATTTACTAAACAAACAATATTGAAATAAAAACAAATCGAAAGACCAACAATAGAACCCTAAATATCTCACAATTCATCGCAGCATTGATAATTGTACGTGAATATATTCGCTTAGCTACTGCGGCGTCACAGTCAATTTAACAGACAAAAAAAACGAGTTACAAGCTTACCATCCATTTGAGATGTACAGAAATTCAAGCTAAATGAGGAGTTCTTGATATCTACAATACCAATCACGAAACGCGATATTGATTACAAATCATCAGCCAGCAACTAATTTTAGAAACTGCTTTTTGGAACAAAACCTTTCGTAAATAAATTTTTTTCCCCTTCTTCTAAAACATAAATTCCTTCCAATCATAATTATTATATTACCCATTTCATACATTTATATATACAATATATTTGTGCGCACGAATAAACGTAAATAAAAACTGCCTATACACCATTTTTGTTTTCATTCACTAAAATACACACGCGCAAATCTAATTTAAAAAACAGATTACAACAAAAAAATCATTACCTCTCAGATTATGTATGTACAAATTCCTTATTTTGTCTCTTTTGCTAGGGTTACAAAATCTACTGTTTACTTTAGCGGCAACATATATACATAAATATATATATATATGAATGGATGTATATATATTTTAGATGTATAAATGGTGAGTTTTAATAATAATATTAATAATACGAAATGCTTCTTCTTCACGCTTAGAAAATTGTCCCTTTTCTGTAGCGATAATTACACAAAACTATGGCTTCAATATGTACACAAAATGTTAAAAATAAAATTTAACTATTTTTTCAAACCTAATATCATTTTACCTAGCGCCCGCTCCCACAAAACAAAATGTACAAAATATAGATATTTGTTATATTTTTCTATATAAATATTTTCAATTTTATATATATTTTTTTAAATTTCTTAATAAAACTATGTTACAATATACTATTTTTAATTTCGCACGTTTTTATTTTTTATTCATTTTTTTTAAAACAATACAAATTTAATTTTTTTTAAAGGAAGGCCTGCTTTATCATAGAGAGGAAAACTATGAATTAAATGATGTTTTATAGTAATAACAAAACTACTATCTCACTTAGTTAGCGCTACATTACCGAGTAGTCCTTTTATTTAAAAATTCATCAAATAATAATTATAACTGCCGTATATGGTGAGATGGCGGCAGCCTTTGACATGGACCATCTACAGTACCAGCTGTGGTCGAGGAAGGTATATCCGGATGTGCCCCACTGACGGTTAGCCAGTAGAAGAATTGTATGTACTAACTATCCCGGTTTGGATGTTTAGCTAATAACCTCCTGGGCCAAGGTAAAGGCCAATTGTATAGTCTGGGAATTGGACCGCCGACATTGCCTTCAAAATAGCAAAATATCTTGAACCACCAGATTCTTGAAAGAGTGTTGTCAGCGGTTGCTTGCTGAAAAGAAATCAATATCTAAATAATTATAGAAATATTGTGCTTATTTTCATAATTCGTTGTTATAAATTAGATTAGAATAATATCACTGTCTATTTCGGTAAAATCTACTGTCAATGAAGCCTAGATCGATCCCACGACTCGTTAATCTCGAGGTCTACAAGCTAAAGATATACTCGGCTGCGTAGGTGATCAATCTGACACTTTCTTTTACTTTTTACTCTTACATAATCATGGAGGGGCTTCGCTCCCCATGCCCCTCATTCCGCTCAATCAAATCCTAACTGGTAGAGTCAGTGTTCTAAAACTAACCAAGTCCTTGCGATCCAACTAGTACACTGTTCGGATCACTATTTGTGCTTAGATTCGAGTATTTTGTCATCATACTCTCTTATAGAAACTTTAAGGGAAACTAAAAACACTATATGAATTAAAAGATGCGTTCTTTACCAAGGAATACACTATACTTGCAATGTTTCTGATTAAAAATTACTTTGGAACACTACTCCTTGCATTTCCCACAATTGATGGGAGGTTTCGGCCACTACCCACTTGAGACTTCACTACGTATTTCTACTTTTATAACTAATCTTACGCCAATCCAATCGTAAGCGTGTATCAATCAGTATTTCAATAAAGATCATGTTTTTCCTGTACAAATTTTCTAAACACAATAACTTAATAGAATGATGTAGTCGATGCAACAAGAAAGGTTACAAAATCCTAGAATGAGTTAGGACTCTCGTTTAACTTTACCCAGAAAAATGTTTTATTAATGCTAAGTTTTTGCGGTAGCGAATGACTGACTAATGTCTTCAATCAAAACAATACTTTTCTTCCTGAGAATGAACTGTTTGCGAAAGGCATGAGTCAGTTTCTATACAAATATTACTAGAAATAATTTTTAAAAAAGCCATACCTTCAACTTTTTGTGATTAGCTAATGTATGATATATCCAGAATGTTCTGGTAGTTACGTAGTATGCTATTAACACATCAACTGTATAGTGCCCTCTGGCCAACAATACTAATAAAATTCCTAACGTTGATAATAACAAAGAACCCCAATGCAGCATTATTAATCTTTTCGGCGAATCTGTAATGTAATAATCATCATTATATTTTTAATTTCTTCAATATTATTAATTTTTTTTAAAGGATTTCATTTATATTAGTCTAATGTACAATCATATAGAATAAGAAACAGGAAGAGATAGTACTTACATTCGTTAATGATGAGGTAACACATGACTAGGACGACAGTATGTCCGCTGTAGATGAAGTCACCACAGTATGTGTGTTTGCCATTAATTGAAAGTCCAAAGCCTGACATTAGTTGGAAGACCCTTTTTGCTACGATAACAAAACTGGTAGAATTTGCTTTAGGCGAACAGTAATAAGTAGTACTGGACACTGGCAGTACTGTCACGTACATCGTGATAGATCTCATGAAGTAGAGAACTGATACCATTAGGAACACCCTTCGAAACACTATAAATCTAGAAAATAATGAACACATACCACAAATTAGATAAACTAATCATATAAACGTTTTTATCAAATGAGTTCTAGATGTACAATTGTATTTTAGTTTCCATTGTTCTTGCAAGATACCTAATTTTTTTTCGAAATCTGTTCCAAAATTCAAAGATTTCTTTTAACTTTGCACAAATGCACTCTACAAGGTAAGAGTATTATCATCCGAAAGGACTTTCAAGATCTACGAATATTACAGTAACTTTTCGAAACTGTTAAGTCTAACTTTAGAAGGATCGCGTTATAATATACATCTCTAGATACAGGCCATACCTGAAAATGCATTTTCTTATATCGTACCAGAGCAGTAGGTTAGACTTGAGGAACACTTTCTTTACTACGGATGTCCATTCTCTATACAGAATAATTAATAACTTCTCGTGTATAACAAGTATATATTTACAATAACTTGTAAGGTATCCAAAGATGGTGAACTGGACTTGTGCAACATAAAAAAAAATCCCGAATAGGAAAAATGTTTAAATGTCTACAACCCCTCTTCAGAATCATCTCTGCTCAAACAAGTAAAACCCCACACTAGAGAGCTGCATCTTACTTGCATTATAAATGCATAAATATTCGGAGAAGTCCATAGAAATCAGATATTACTATTTATAATGAATCCATAGGTGATTTTGATGTAACTTTCGCTGTAGTTACCTCAATTCCAATACATGAATCCATTGATAATCCATTAAACAACTATTTTCATAATAAAGCTAATAATATTATGCTAAATACCTGTGTTTATGCAGTACTATGACTAGGAAAGTTACATTGGTCGAAATCATGATGATTATCTCCGAAACATCCAGTGCACTGGGATATGTAGGTATATTGTCCAATATAATGTCTGGCAGGGGAGGGTATTTATCCTTATCTGGAACGCGTTCGTGTACTAACGCAAGAGATGCGGTTGTAAGAATGAAATTCACCGTTAATATTATGAATGCTGAAAAAGACAAAACAAAAAAGTTTTCAGTAAATAGTGTTAAAATCAAATTACAAATATTACAGCAAATTTTAAAGAAAATACTTTTTCTTTTGAAAAAAAATCAAACAAATGGTTTGAAAGGCTATCGAATTTGTTGCGAATATTGATGGTATATCAGAGGTTGAAAACTTGTTCTAGGCGGATGACCTGGTGATAGCAAACGCGACACAGTAAAACAATTAATTTATTGCAGAAATATTGTTCTTCAAACGATTTAGAAGTTAATACTGTTTAGCGAGAGGGCAGGACTAAAAAATATGCATTTTTTTTTATAACATTGACCTCTCCAGGTGGTTAAAAGCTATAGATATTGGTGAGTTGTTTTATCTAAATCTGGATTGTTCTTGGAAGAATCGAGGAAAGCCTCTAGTGATAAGACAAGTGCTGCATGTGGTGCAGTTTTCAAACTCTTTGCGAACACTAAGCTACATTCCTGGGGTGCTCGTTTGAAACTGTATGATTGTATTGTACTCAATACTTTGTTTGTATGCTGCTCCTATTTGGTCAGTTCGCTATTTGGACACCATAGAATCCTGCCAGGTAAAAGAATGCTCTAGCTTAATCGTAGCACTCCTAATTTTGTTGTAAGGATGGAATCCGGAAGGAAGAGATTAAAGGAGCATGTTACCTTTATTAACTATCAGGTGGCTAATTTTGCCTTCTTGGAACCTCCTGTTTCACTGTCCGAATGAAATGACCTCATAGACACCTTACTTAAAATAAAGTAAAACAAAATGGAAACTAACCAATAAATGTTTTCCATTTTTCTTTAGGGAATTTATCATCCCTGACAGGCCTAGGCATATCAATGGCAATAACTGGATTGCCATTTGCTAGATTTCTTTTCAAACCATTGCCTTCTCTATCGTCATCTTCTTCTTCCTCTTCGTCACCATAAAGACAGGTGACCGCCTGGCCACTTTCACCACCATCCTCCTTATCGGCCGGCCATGAGGGCAGTAATGGTTGCCTCTGGTACAAATCGTTTTGCGTCATGACCACTGGAGCGGCTTGTCCGTCACCTGCGCCAGCTCGACAGCTCACCTCGCCGGCTCCCCCTCCACCCGCTACGCCTATACTACCGTAGTCGTTATGGCCCACACTGCTCTTTGCGTCTAGCACCATCCTGGACAGTAGAAAACATTTGTTATAAACTAACTGAATAAACTACTAATTGCTACAAACAGACAAACAGAATTGAATAATAATTAGAAACTATAAATGAAATGATGATTCAAGATTAGCATACCAAATGAATGCGCAATATTTGAAATAGGTGCGATTATTGAAAACCAAATATTTGAATAATTTTATATAATAGGAACAATTATAGTGGTCAAACGTTCTGAAAATCCGGAACATTTCATTCAAAACGGAATCCTTGTTGGAGCCAGAACATAGAGTCTAAAACTACACTAATCCGAGATATTTGGTAACCTTACCAAAATGGAATGCCATTTTTCAACTTTCTACAACTTCTTACTGTTCAGGCCTGCTTAGAGTACCTAAACAGTTAGGACCAAAGACGCTCCAACATCACACGCAAACACTCACATTGTGAAACAAATAACAATTGTTAATGTGTATAAGTTCTAGAGATGTCCTGGTCCTTAGTTCGAAAGCTTGGCAAAAAATGAAATGCAATAATTATGACAGAAATTGGCAATAATCATTCTTCCATTTATAATAAATTGTAATCGATCATAACGAATAGTGACTTTTAGGAATTTATGAAAGTTTAAAACAGAAACAGTTAGTTGGACGTATATAAGAATGAGAAACAACGAAACCGACTATATGAAGCAGTAACGGTTCTTTAATACAACTATGCTATCGAAATACCCTCATAAAAGTGCCGGTAAGTTGCTTTTGGTGTCCTGAATATAAGAATGGCATAACTTAAGGAAGTCGGTAGAAGTGTACCAACAGTATAGAGTCACTTCCCAACATTTTTGATTAACATGCTCGCATGTACTATTATCCATGACTAATTCGAGTCTTAAGTTTGAACAAACATGACGACAATAAAGGACCAACCTTGAAGAAGAATGCCTCACAACATCGGCTAGTTCTTTGAACTGCTAAAAGCCTGACAAGCAAACACTAAATGTATGACAGCCAAACGATGCATTAAATACCGTGAAAAGCCATACAGCCTTAGAAGTCAGTATAGTACAAATGTCATAGCTCATTCATTATAATTAACTGCAGACAATATCTCATTATTTTTGCGCCAAATATCTTTCAACAGGTGCATTATCTTGGCTGACACAGCACAGGTGAACGTTGTCCATAACTTGGCCAACGCAAAATAAATAATTTCTTAGTTCTTAAAGGATCTTCAGTTTTGATTGGTTATGAGATGTGATTAATGATTTTACACTTACATATTCTAGGAAAGTTTTTGCACAAAATATTACTTATTGCACTTAAAAATACTGGATATGGGCAGTAGGATGTGAGTGAAAGAATATGCTGTAGTTTTGTAGGTCACAAGGCAAACCCAAGCTAATCATTCCTGAAGAATGATTTCGTTGGCAACCAAAGGCATAAAGAAGAGTTAAGTTAAGAGCACTAGTAAATTTGAATCATATCAGGTCATCTTTTATGAGTCGCTAGTCCTGAATTCAGATTAAAGTAAGCATGTAGGAGCTTGTTACTTTAATGAAAAGACAGGGTAAAGTCTAATACCTACAATTATTGTCCAGATTAATGGCAAGCTTAGGTAAAAATTAAATATGCCATACTAATAGAATTAATCCCAATCAGACTTTACAGCTGATAGGAAAGGATATAAACTTGCGACTAACTCTAGACAACACTAACAGAAAAACATGAACATTCTTGAGAGTAACGATTGCACAAAGTGATAGTCACTTAAATTTGTCCTTGAATGTAAAGATAATTACCAAACAAGTGAATAACAGGCTGTCCAAATAAATAAATAAGTAGAAGATGGCGAACTTCAATATTTTTCCTATTTGAATGTGGAATGTAACATCCAAAATGATTTTAATACGAATCAACTAGTTATATAATGTTCTCGTTATTTAGACTTGTGGTTGTAAAGAGATCTTGTAAATGTCAAAATATTATTTATATAAAAACAATAAAAAAAAAGAAGTATATCATGAAACATAGTAGTTTAGTTCGCGGTTGCCATGCAATCAAGAAAGAAGTGAGAAGCCGTTTTCCTTCTACTCCTGCAGACAATTTGTAAGATGGCTCTTGGCTAATCATTCAACCTAACCACCTTAGAAGAGGCTTCCAAATCTATCATTGCACCAGCAAAGCAGCTCAAAGGACTTCCTGTGCTCTGCAAGGCAAGAAATGAAATAGTTGTTAAAACTGCCAATGCTTTCCGTCAGCCTGGTTGATCAAAAATACTTAAAATGATTTTTCCTTTAGGTTTTTTTTTTCTCAACGCTGGTTTTAAAGCGAGGATTTCAGCCTGAAATAAAATGTAGATTGAATTCCAAGAGGTTTTTGAGTTTAAAATCTCTGAACTAGTTCACTCTAAGCTTATTTCCAAGAGCCAACTCGAAACCAGGTCCTATCTGGTGCCTCCATTCAGTTCTTCATCTTAAGGCAACTTGAAATGTGTTTTAAACCTGAAATGGGGAAATTAAGAAGATGTACAGGCAATATTAATTTGTAAACGTTTATGATAGAGAGTCGGCAACATCTGTCACTTCTAATTGAGAATTACAAGTTTACAGTATGTCTGGCAGATCCACTTAGACTGAAGACATAAATAAAATTAAACTAAAGCAATTGGTTGGAGTGTGATACAAAAACGAGGACAGCCATTAACAATGTTTCTGGAATAATTGTATATCTTCAAACCATTGGTTAAAAAAATTAAATAAAAAACAAAACCGTTTAAGCCGACTAGGATTATGTCATGCCATCTGGAATGAGAGACCAGTCCATGTTGAAACACCCAAGGACGCAGTCTGACACAGTCTCACGCAAACTGGACCTTCAAATTTACCCAAATTAGAAACACCTGTCTGAATGTCTCCTTCCTAACATTAAGATGCCGTCATAAAAAAACGGAAAATAAACTTATTTAATTATTTTTTCTATCTTTCTCTGAGAAAACCAAAACGGGAGTGAAATATTCTCACGCCTTTGCCTGACTGCAACAATTACAATTTAAGGACAAATTTTCTTTGATGGAATTCAAGTAAAGGTCAGCAGACCTTAAAGCTAAGTAGTGCAGGCTAGCCATACTAGGAGAATGTGTCTGGTTCACCGTAAACGGATGGCCTTTACCCATATATCCCACAATTAAAACAAAAATATGCCCTTAAAAAAATTGTCAATTAAAGGTAATAAGTTTATTATATAAGCAGTGCCACCATCTAACACCGGACATACAATTTCAAATATAAAAGTTAGACGCTCAGCAAACAGGACTGGTAGTGATGGAGTGATAGCAATTAGGTATGAATAATAGAAGCGACATAACTGGCGCAAAAACAGCAACACACTTTCCCTCAGTAGATCGTACTCCGCTTGTTGCAGTTCTGGTACACGTTAAATAGGAGGGAACACCAATGCAGCTCCTAACTAATCTGCTAAGTTATCAGGAGCTGGAAAAAGATTCTCCCTAGAACCCTTTCAGATTCTGAAATCCAAAGATGATATCTTGAATTGGAGAGAGGGTTATTATAGGGCTTGAAGATCGCAGGAGCATCATTACATCTGGTGATAACCTTACTATACAAGCAGTTAGCATTCACTAACTTACAGCCAAGATAGTTGAATGCGTTTACATTGGCAATAATTATTAAATGCATTATAATACATAAAAATTCGTATTAATCATCTGTAACCTGTTCGATGATCCAAGATTTTTGGAATTAGACTGGACAGCAAGGCGTCAAAAAGCTGAAAATGCTACCCCACTTTGGGCACAATTAAAATAAAGAAAACTAAAACAGTGTTTGTAGATAAACACTCAAGTATTCTGTAAGGAAAGTTTTTAACTATAGTTGTTTTTACAACTTTATCGATGAAATGAAGTTATCAACTATTTTTTTCTTCATATTTTATTTCACTTTACTTTGAATATAGCTATTTCTATTGTGAACTCTTTTGTTGTATTTGTTTATCAAAGTTGATAATGTACTATTTTCAATTGTTTTCTTTCACATATATTCACGCTTATTAAATACAGTTGTTATTTTTCATTTTTTCTATTTTGTAGTTTAAATGATTTTCTTGGTCAAAAATGTCTACATGAAGCATAACTTCACTAGCTATTTCTTCAAAGGGATTCTGATGGAATGAAGTCCTAAGATTTTCCTAGCTTAACATCTTCATATTTTCACTTACTTACACTGGGTAATTTTGTCCAAAAAGAAACCTTGTACCGTGTGAACCTAGAGAAAGTATTTCCGAACATTGGGCTCTAGCAATACAGTAAATCGCCATCTTTAGTTAGAAATACAAGCAAGCCGAAAAAAAAAATTACAAGGTAAAACACAATTAGATTAGAGATACGCTAGACCTTAACACAGACTGCAAAGGACTTTGAAGGTCAACCTTTTCGAGTAAAGAACGCTGAATGACTCTTGGTGCGGATGTCCCAAGAACAATTCAGCCACACATTGCAACCTCTGGTTTGCATTTGAGGGCAGAGATGATATCGCAAGTGAATGGAGGTGATATCACTAGTTAAAAAAAAAAATCCTTATCGTGCACAACTACCCCCATGTTCCATTCTATTCACTTTTGGCTTTAGCAAGCCTCCGCAGCTCTTAAGTGCATTAGATAACGACGTCAAATAATCACCCAACCGTTAAGAGATCTCTCCCATTTTCTACGAAACTCATTATAATTCAAGAAATACTGGGACCATTTATTTAATTTTTACAGAAAAAATAGATTGTAAAGTAAGACCGTGAATAAAGGAAACCCATAATAATTAATTGAAAAAATAAAAGTAAAAGTTACCAATGTAATTTAAAAAGCATTAACTTTCATATAAATTCCATTACAGTTGAATTGATTTCTGAGATACAATGATGTAATCCATAGTAAGTACGCAGGCTGATAAAAACTATTTGTCCTATTTACGAAGGTAATTGAAAAATCGAAGTTGCATGTAAATTGCTAAAGAGAGATTACATGAACGTTTGCTGTACCTTATACTTCACAATCGGCTAAATGTTTTAACTTGTAGAATATAACCGCTAAGGAGACTTTGCCAGGGCAGACTTGATTCTCTTCTAAGGCAACATGCAACATAAATTTTTTTACTTCATACATAAAATTATGCTCCCCCCTCAAAAAAAGTAATATTTTAGGTATTTTGGAAACTAAATTGCACATATTTGGTGTGAAAACTTAAGTTTCAAACATTTGCCTGTACGAATGCTTCATTTTGCAGCAATAAGAGGAAAAAATCTTCCAGCTAATGGAGATCTTTGTTGATAACAAAATTTAACTCGAATCATGTAAAGTAACATGATTACTAGGATACAAGAGAAAAAAAGATAGTTCCAGAAATGCCAGAGAACATGAACGGAAACTGAAAAATTGTTTACATAATGTGCTAGCTACGGTTGCAAAACTGAAAGGGAAATTGGCCTGCCCTAAAGGAATATCAGATTTGAATTTCCTGGCTCTTCGTTTTCTCTTGCTGCAGGAAGCGGATATGTTCTGCTCTTGGTAAATTTTCAAAAATGTGCTTTATACGGAAGTAACGTTTTGTTTAGAACATTCAAACACAACTATGTGTACTTTTTATAAATCGGTCTAGAGAGAGAATGAGATTTGGATCACCCACTGGAGGAAGTAAATAATCGATTAGATGTTGTACATGGAGTAACCGCTTGAAATCATTCAACCAAAAGTACTTCTTTATTAAACAAACTTCAAAAAAGTCAAGTCGCATGTGAATACAAAAAATATTATTTTCTGTAATATTAACAAATAATGACATAAAAAACAAATAGTACTTTCATTTATGAAATTTCTTCGGGTAACATACAGTTTAAGCAGGATTTTTTGATGAAGATTATAGACCTGGCATCTCTTTAAACTGCAATTTCAGTGCCTACTGATTTCTAGCACTGTTTAATATGGGAATTACAACTTACAAGAAAATGGTTTAAGGTAGATAAATTTTCAAATTCCAATTGGAATATGATAGGTTAATTGGTCTGGTAATTTAGAAATCTATCACTGTAATTTGAAAGTATTCACTGATAAAGGCTCTCTGATCCGAAAATATGTTTTTCTAAATCAGAGATTTCACCATAAATACATGGTGAATCATTTTTCTAGAAAAATTCAATATGAATAAGTCATTTATCCGGGAGAGGTTCAGTAGGTAGAATTTTGTGTAAAGTTACTTTCAGTAGTTCGGTCAGACTACATATATTATAAGAAGTAGATTTAAGTATTCGGAATTAGAAGAAAATTTTTAAGTACGAACCTTGAGAACTGTAGTCAAAGAAATTCGCTTGGATGTTCAAACCTTACTTATTACTATTATTTGAAATAATAATAAATAAAAACACAACATAAATATGTATAACAATTAAACAAAGTTATTACGAGTAACAGTCTAGTAGGTTAAAATTGGGGATGATATTTACCAGTGCACTTTAACCAACCACCAAGTTTTGGCGTAAAACCTAGTGTTTAGTTCACAATGACTTCCTTTATTATTTTTTTATTTTTGATCTACCAGGTAGATCACTAAAACAAGGTTTTTGCAAACTTGCAGTAAAAGCAAGTTTTTGTATATAATTCCATCAAATTAAGGTAATTACAACTTACACGCTTATCTGATCTGGCACAGTCATTGTTGGTCATCGGATTTATGAAATTATGTCTTATTAAATTCAAACATATCTAGAAAAGAGTTTTTTTTTTTGTATACTTTTAACACTTGTGAACATACTCGAAATCACTATTGCAATTTTTCTTCTTTCACAGAATTACAATTTATACGAACAGCCACAATATTGTATCACAGTTGATTGGTTTAAATAAACGAAACTAGAAACAAACTTTAACCAGACAGCTGGTGATGATTTTTAGATTCACTAACAGACACGATACTCTAACAACTGACTGGGCGAACGAAACAGGGGTTGCGAAGTCAACTGATCGAGCCATAGGCAGTTTTGCTCCCACCACAGGTGACGTAGCAACCGGTAGAAAGGCTAAACAACACTACCCCACTCTATGTATCACACAAAGAAACAAACACACAAAACCACTGGAAGAATTTCAAAGACCGGCTTTGCTGCTTACGTAACGTAACGTTTGCGCCCCAATGTGTAGATGTGTGTAGGTTATGTTTTGGTTATATATAAATAAATTAATGATGTGTATAGATATAATTTTGTAGCATGACTCATCCGTAAGACTTTTGCTATATGAACTCATAGCACTACATCAATGATTCTAAGATTGCTCCCTTTCACCTCCTAGAATCTATAGTTCATTCATTCATTGACACAGTTCCACATAATTATTACCCAATGTATAAAAATTACGGACACGTCATTTACAAAAAGAAAACAACATCTACAGTGAATATTCAGACGATTATCTTAAGGTTTACGTTTTCATAAATCCAATAATTTTTGCAACTACACCATATATTAGTAAAATTATAAACACAGCTGAATAACGGCCAATACTGGACCTTTACAGGGAACACTTTATCAATACCTTCCAATTGACAGGCCCAAAACGAACTTTCATAGAAAAATTATAGATCTCTGTGTATAAAATTTACTAACCTCAAACTCAAAACCTTTAAAAAAAGTTGAAAAATCCATAACAGTATGTATAGAGGTGATAGACACAACCGTATGTGGCACTAAAAACGGACACTGTATTGGGAAGTCTATTACAGAATTGTTTAAATTTTCCGGGAATAAATGTTCCAAACTAAAGTTGTAGATTTGTTTGAGTGCCATGAGTTATAGCGTGCCCTAAGGCATTTAGACCTAGACCACTAGTGGGCCTAACCTACCCAATAGATAACCCTAACTCTCAACACTTACATCTTGAACCTACCAGTTTGTTTTAAATCGTTTAAAGACAGGTTAATAAACTTGCCTCTCTGGGCGCTATCAGTTAAACAACTTTAAAGAAAATCGTAAGAATTATTTTGGAGAAAATGTCAAAACTTGATTCAGTAAAAAAAGGGTAATTTTGGCGACTTATTTTTAATAAAACTTATAATAACATCACTATGGGCTCCTAATAGAAATTAATATTTTCGCTTTGAGCAGAGAGATTTTAATAAAGAAGACGAATAAAACAAGGAATATTATAGACTGTTACTTTGTGCCGGACACAGATTAATGGATTTTTTTTTTTTAATATCTCCTGAAAGAGATTCCTGAGAAAGATATTCTACCGAAATAGCCTGGCTTGGAAATGTAGCCAAAAGAAGAAACCTAATGAAGAAGAAGAAGAGGAAGATTGTGCTGAGATACGGCCTTAGATCTGCATGCCAAACAAGAAGACTAATCTCTAGTTCTTTCCTCTTTTAACCAAACCACTGTCTCACTTACATTCACCAATGTGTTTTCTGCACTCCCGCGATTTGACCGGCTGTTACTTTCTACTATCGTAGAAAATCGATCAGTCGCACTCTACATTCGTGACGACAAAATATAAAAGAGAGAAGAAAATAGAACGTTGAAGAAA
Source organism: Rhodnius prolixus (assembly GCF_049639745.1). Taxonomy (NCBI): domain Eukaryota; kingdom Metazoa; phylum Arthropoda; class Insecta; order Hemiptera; family Reduviidae; genus Rhodnius; species Rhodnius prolixus. The sequence goes on along the minus strand of NW_027411593.1, from coordinate 5,266,487 downwards.
ATAAAAAAGTAAACTTCTGTACAAAAGACTATACTCTTGATTAGAGGTGGGGGACATTCACGCTGTGGCCCAGTTAAAACAATAACACGAACCAAGCTACAAAACTAAAGGGCTGCAAAAAACAGCACTGTTTCTGCCCTTCTCGTCAGCTACTAATTTCAGCGTTCAACGTCTAAAATAATAATAAGTTACTCACAAGACTTCTTCTATGAGTAATCGTATAGGAGTTAATTGAAAGTGGGATATAGGCAAGAACACCAGTTTTACTGTAACTAACGGATGTCTCTTCCACAGCAAAAATACAACCATACGTGAGAAGAGGTAATTTGCTGGTTACAATCAGTAACTCCAATGGTGGCCTTATTCCACTGCCTTTATAATTGCGTTTTGATAATGAGATGATAATAATGGTATCAGATTTTCTGAACTTTAATCGGAAGCTCTGAATATTGTGAATAAATTGAGCTCATAATAAAAGAAATGTTTGAATAATACAAAGGGCAAAAGTTTGATTCTGAAAACTTTTGCAACTGAACAGATTTTGAAAACTAGTGCAAGATGGAACATACTGAAGTTAAAATCTCTTAAACTTATCTGATGAAAGTCCGGAAACCAGTAAGTGGACAATAAATATGCGTGTTACGACGAATAAAAGCATAGATATGTTACTATCCAGCACTGCGGACCTATTTTCTGCATTTTTTACAATTTGAACAATGTAATGGCCGGATAATATGGAAATTATAAACCCCAAGTATTGGACACTTCTGGGCAACATTCTTAAGTTTGGTTTAAGAGAGTTTGCACTCTTACAATTGTAAAAATTGTAGTAAGAGAAAACCCTGGGCGTATTTCACACCAGAATATTAATACGTATTCAAAGAGGATCTATAACACTAATTTCCTGTATAAGCTTAACTTCACTCAAGTAGTTCTTACGTAAGTAAGTAAATGGAAAACAAAAATATGTACAAAACAATAAATTAAAGCCAATTTCCAGTCATACCAACATTTGAAATAACAAGTTACTTGTTTTAACGAAAATAATTGTCCTTGTGGTGCAGCCTTGAAGAGATAAACATAACTTTTAACCAGACTCCTTTTCTTTATTTTATTTTTTTGTTATTTAACTCTTGTTTTGGTGCGTAATTTTTCTGCTCCAGTCTGGGATGGAAAAAATTAATAAATAAGGTACGGAAAAGTGTGTTTCGAAATGAAAAATTTGGCTGGTTGAGGGACCTTAGAAACATTCGAGAATATTTATTCTCAAAATTCATAGCTCAAAAAAAAAATATATAATTTAAATTTGGAGATGACGTGGCTAGGCTATAAAGCCAAATGCACGGGGACGTAAAGATCCGCTGTGGCTCCCTTAAGTGACAGTGTTTGCTCACAGATTAGCTCTCAAGAGAGAGAGAGAGAGAGAGAGAGAGAGAGAGAGAGAGAATGAGCTAAAAGTTTGTCTGTCCAAACACATAGGGTTTACACACGTTTAATATTCCCTATGAGCGTATCAACATTCATTGTTTTCTCCGTTAGGGATGTCCGTATAAGTCACTGTTCGTGTCTTTAGTGTGGCGTCTTCCCTTGTGACGTAAGAGATTCCCAAAGAAGAAGTCGATAAGGTTCGCAATAAATGGAATTCTGCAATTTCCTGAGGGATCTTTTGTGATCAACCTTCTCTACATCAGAGTAAACACTACTCCTCAATCTCATAACTCTTCAGAGAAGTCTCCCTTACAGAATAAGGAACTGCGGTGTAGCGCGATAAGGGATCATGTTTTTTCATCTGATTTTACACCCTGTTTCGGGTATTCTTTAGGACAACTGACTTAGAGAGCCGTTGGAAATCAAGATTTTAATTGGAGTCGACCAAATGAAGAGTTCAGAGAAAATACACGAATTTCGCGACCACAAATACCCATTTAGGATTTCATTTTTTTTAAATTGCTACATAATCTACGTTGCAATTTTATGAAAACGAATCTTATGAGAAGTTCCATTAGAAGATACCGAGAACGAAAACAATAGACTTTCTTAAGGAATTAGCCCATTACATAAATGTCTTTAGTTAAGCAATAGTTGCATTTTACTGGACAATTCACATACTGTTTCACGAAGATAACAGACCCCGCTTAGCATTAGAAGTTATGCTTTTATGCAAAGTATTCTTATACAGATGGCTAGGTGTGGATCCGTGTGATCACGATATAAGAAGCGGTCGGTCCGCCGTCCGGTCGAGCTCAATGAATGAGCCAGCGTTACTTCCTCAGTGCCGACTCATCCACTAGTCTGTCCACCTGTTACGTAACGGATCCTCCCACTCTAGCAAGTCGTACGGCCTCTACGCCTCTAGGTCTTACACGTAATTAACTAGAAGTCTAAAGGTGCCATTTAATCTCTGCAGATAATTTAATGGAGATGTTTTAGTTATGAAATCATTTTTACTTTTACTTTCTGTAACTAAATAAATTACATTATACTAAACTATAGGTGGCAGGGATTTCTAGCTTGAAGATTGACTTGAATAGATTTACACCGTCTCGTAGCGCTATCTATCTTTCTATTTCTATCTAAAGAGGTGGGACTGCGCTCGTGTGTAATTTTCGAAATCAAATTTACTCCGGAAACATCAGATTCAATCCCCGGAAATACCAAAAAAAGAAAAAAGAAAAAGAGAGGGTCTTAAAAATTGGTCTGAATATGTACCTGTCTCTCGAATCTGACCTCTTAGGCGAAATGAGGAGTGGAGATCTGCAGAACCACGCCTAATCACCCTAGGACTAGGGCAGGCGAAGTCCTGTCTGCGCAATTACTATTACTATAATAAGAAAAGTTTTAAGGCGTACCTTGGAGTGACTAACAATAGGCTTCGCATGCTGACTAGGGTTTCCTTATAGGATACTGCCGATTAATAGATAAGACAGCTGAAGAAGCTGAAAATTGGAACGTTTCCCTAAGATAAAGAAGTCTGGGGGATACACCTCCTGTCTGCATTCCTCAACCATTCAAGATGCCAGGGGAAAGCTAACTGGTGTTGGAGGAGGATTTAATCTCCATTAAATCCGTTTAGGTTCTAAAATTTCTCAGATAACTTAGTTTTGAAAGGGAACATCGTACAGGTAAACAGTTTAACCCACCAGGCACCACCAGGAGTTACAATACACCTTGTAAGGTCACAATACGACCTTTGACACCAACATTATTTGGCAATGTAAGGATTTATAAATCTCAAAGAACTGCTCCCCCCACAAAAAAAAAACTAAGTTTTCTAGAAAAATGATAAAATTGAAAGGATCATTACTAGAAACAGGTACTTCTTCCGGTGACTGAATTTGACCAACACCTTCAACATCTACTGGCAATTACGCGAAATAACTAATGTTTATCATCTGCTTTTTTTTTTTGTCTAGATGTGATGGAAAAATGCAGAGAGAGTGAGAGAGAGGGCAATCAGAAAAATGAAACTTTTTCGACTTACAGGGCCTCGAAAAATTGATATTTCAAATATTGAAAATGTAAAAAAATTGGCAATAGTTAGTCATCCGGACGTTTGCAATTATTAAAATGTCAAAAGATGAATATTTGCCAAAGAATATTTTTTTAAAGAACCCACCTTAAACCTTGAACCATGCGTAAAAACGTAGAAGTAATTACACAAGTCATCAATATTGACAAACATTATCTGAAGTCCATCCATAATGTTGTTTGTCTGTTTGTTCAATAAAAACAACATTGTTCAATTGAATGAAAAATAGCAATAATAAAATATTAGCAGTAATCATAAAGCAAATCTTTAAAATATAATTATAAAAACTAAAATTAATTAGTTTGAAATAGAAATACAACCAATTAAAATGTAAGTTGACGGAAATAAAACAAATAAAAATAAATAAGAAGAGCATTACTATATTTTATTTTGACCGGACGTACAAATTTAGCTAGACAGAAGTAATGATGTCATAAATGTGTAGAAGAGTTGGTTGAAAAATAATTTTCCTGTTTACTAGTTTCTAAATGAGATAGAAGCTACGCATATCATGGAGATTGGCCAACAGTCAGCTGCAAAGAAGGTATTTATAAACACAAAACAGCCAAACAACTAACAAAAAAAAAAAAGAAAAGATGCTGTGATCTGCAGAGAGAAATCTATTAAAGCGAACTCTACTGATGTATAACTAGATTAGTTACTTAGAGGAGAATGTTTGATAAACTTTTAGCTAAAAAAAAAATAAATAAATAACCGGTTCAAATAGTTCTTTAACAATAGTTTTTAGGTATTTAAATTTAGGTATGATTTGGTGCGCTACCTTGGGCTAGACAAACGACTTACGTAGAACCCACACACTAGACTTAAAAGACAAGCAATGACGAAACGTGTGAAACTGCTTTACAGACTACTTGGGACGACGCTCCAAATTACCCTTAAAACTCAAACGCTTAATATACAACACTATCCTCAAACCTACGGTGGGACTTACGGACTAGAGCTGTTGGGGGTTCAGCCAAACCTACAAACCTACGGACAGTACAGGACATTTCAGTCAAAACTCCTCCGACAGATAGATGATGCTCCTTTCTACGGTGACTAACCTCACTCTTCACAACCTCAACATTCCCTTCATAGGCCAACTCGCCAAGACTAAATACCAAAAGTTCCACACTACTCTCTCGACTAGCTCTAATCCTCTTGTACTGTCTCTCGCTTCCTCTGACATCCCTAATACTCCTCGCCGACTAAATCGACAGTGGCCCCGCGACTTCCTTACTGCCTGAAGAACTAAACGCTATTATTCTCCTCTCTCCTCCTCGTATTCTCCTCTCTCCTATAGAGAGTGCTACCGCTGGGTAGCTTCTCTCCTCCCGCACCAGTTCATCTCTCTCTCCTCCTCACATTCTCCTCTCTCGTATAGAGAGTGCTACCGCTGGTAGCTTCTCTCCTCCTGCTCTCCTCCCGCACCAGTTCATCACTCTCTCCTACTCACATTCTCCTCTCTCCTATAGAGAGTGCTAACGCTGGGTAGCTTCTCTCCTCCTGCTCTCCTCCCGCACCAGTTCATCACTCTCTCCTCCTCATATTCTCCTCTTCACATTCCCCTATCTCCTATAGAGAGTGCTACTGCTTGGTAGTTTCTCTCCTCCTGCTCTCCTCCCGCACCAGTTCATTACTCTCTCCTCCTCACATTCTCCTCTCTCCTATAGAGAGCGCTACCGCTGGGTAGCTTCTCTCCTCCTGCTCTCCTCCCGCACCAGTTCATCACTCTCTCCTCCTCATATTCTCCTCTTCACATTCCCCTATCTCCTATAGAGAGTGCTACTGCTTGGTAGTTTCTCTCCTCCTGCTCTCCTCCCGCACCAGTTCATTACTCTCTCCTCCTCACATTCTCCTCTCTCATATAGAGAGCGCTACCGCTGGGTAGTTTCTCTCCTCCTGCTCTCCTCCCGCACCAGTTCATCACTCTCTCCTCCTCACATTCTCCTCTCTCCTATAGAGAGTGCTAACGCTGGGTAGCTTCTCTCCTCCTGCTCTCCTCCCGCACCAGTTCATCACTCTCTCCTCCTCATATTCTCCTCTTCACATTCCCCTATCTCCTATAGAGAGTGCTACTGCTTGGTAGTTTCTCTCCTCCTGCTCTCCTCCCGCACCAGTTCATTACTCTCTCCTCCTCACATTCTCCTCTCTCCTATAGAGAGTGCTACCGCTGGGTAGCTTCTCTCCTCCTGCTCTCCTCCCGCACCAGTTCATCACTCTCTCCTACTCACATTCTCCTCTCTCCTATAGAGAGCGCAACCGCTGGGTAGTTTCTCTCCTCCTGCTCTCCTCCCGCACCAGTTCATCACTCTCTCCATATTTACTTATTGTATACGATGTATACAGATGGTAAATTACAAAATAAATTAAAAAAAAAAACTTTAGGTATGAGTATAAATTAAGGTTTTGCAGTCAGGTTACAGTTAATATCCGTTTTTAAGGAAGATCTACTGAATACGAAACAAACAAACTTGTGTGTGTTTGTGTGTCCACCTGTAACTGAAATCCTCTACCGGAAAGTGCCTTATTGTTTGTTCATTTTAATGCAGTTCTCAGGAAGAATTTAGGGTTAGGCCTCCCTCTCTAAAGGATACTTTGAATAAATCAGCATTGATTGCTGAGTATGATTGCTTCATCAACAATTGTTTGCTAATTACTACAAGCAATGAGAAAGCTTATATAAGAGCTTTTTTTTACAAGAATGAATGAAGGTTAGAGATTAGTATAAAATAACTATAATACGAAAAGTTACTACATGTTTACAAAACAAGTATTTGTCGCCAGAGGTAGCTAAGTATGCAAATCAACTACAAGCATAAAATAATATGATGATTTTAAAAGTTTTGTATTTTATTTTGTGCTATTTTTTCTAGAAAGGGGAAAATAAGAGAAGTACATCTTATGCAATCAAGTAAATAGTCAAATTGGTTAATCATTAACCTTGGAATGTGCAATTTAAAAAAGAATGATTATTCAATTTTTCTACCCATCATTTGTATAATTATTGCAAATAAAATCTACTTAAGTACTCCGAAAATCAGCCTGCATCGCGATCAAAAAACTAAGATCATGAGAACCGGATGTAGGAGAATGCCTCACCACGGAAGGAATCTTTGCAAGAAGGAAGCATTTTGTCATAAAAGAATATATATATATATATATATATATATATATATATATATTTCTGTAAAACATCTTATCCATTGTGGCACGCATGTATGTTGTAACCCTGTATCCAGTTTTTGGACATTCATCCATCAGCAGAGTCAATTAAGGTGGAAGAGATTTCGACTTCACTTACGTTACCATCTCATCGCATTACACTTGCTGACTGAATTGAAGGAGGTATAACTCTACTTAGTAAACACAAAATCTTGGTGAGAAATTGATCTTATTGTTCTACAGAAAAATGTGCTCAATCTTAAGATCTAATTTCTATTTATAGTCTATTGACGGTCTTTTATTGATTCATACAGTATATCTAATAGTTATTCCTTTTCGTTATTGATACATATAGTGAAATTAATAGTCTCTTCTGTCTAATTTAAGATAACATAAATATTTAGATATGATAATGTGCCCTCAACCTTGATTTCTGATCGGACCTATCAACCACCAATCTAAAATATTGTATTTTATTAAACTATCTTCTACGAAATAATAATCTATAATCAAGCAATAGTTTTGTTAATGAGAAAATTGTAAATTGTATAGTACAGTGATGTAATTCTAAACACCGACATCAAAAACAAAGTGTAAATCCTAATCTGACTTTCACTGCAACAATTTGTGTAATTGTTCTCTCTAAAACTATAAAAAACTAAAAAGAAAAAAAATTGTTTGTCTTCAATATTACATATGTTCATTGTAACCGGATGGTACTGTTCTACAGGAAGTGTGATGAAACAAAGTTTTCCCGGAACACTCTCTAAAATCGATTTTTCCTGGAAAACAAAAAAAAAAAGGTTTCAAAGCAAAGTAATCGACTTCTTTTTTAGTTTCCTTCCAGATCTTTTAAAAAATATGGCAGGAAGAGTGTGAGAGAGAGAGGAGGAAACGAACACTAGAACGATCTAAATAGTTACCGATAGTTCTACAACAAACTGTACTCTTCTTGCAGATTTTATTTGCTCTTTGCGTTGCATGAAGTTTGATTTTTTAGTTTTTAGAACGAGCCTATTCGTTCGTTTTAAATTTTTCTGCTATAAAATATTCATATCTTAAGTAAACGTCAAATTGACGTAATTGGTCTTGGCTCAACAGCAATAAAGAGATTTCTCTTTTTAAGTTTGCTTAACATCATTTTTTTGTATCAGGTATTATTATTCCTTTTTATAATGTTTGAATAATTTTTCGACTTCGCGGTCTACAATAAAGAGAGAGAAAGAAAGAAAGAAAGAAAGATACGTTTATTGTGCCCTGGGACTCAGGTCCCTTAAGGGCAACAAAAATAAATAAAATTTACATAATAAACTCAAAAAAACTCTCGGTTAAAATAATAAAATCCAAACAGCTGTTCGCAAAAAATTATTTACAATAAATATAAACTAATAAGAAAAAATTATAAATAACTTTCACAGCTAGAATAAATAAATAAACTATTTCCTCCTAAATTCCTGTAATAAATAGTCATAAAATAAAAATCTGAAATTAAAAATTGTTTTCCTGTTCGTAAGGTCCGTTGGTAGGTCGTTCCACAGTCTACAGGAAGTGACGAAAAAAGAGTTCTGATAGGTAGCAGTCCTGTAAGTTGGTATGTACAGTCTGGTGTGGACAGTCCTTGTAGTCCGTAAGTCCAGTACACCCTTAGCAGTAAACATGTCAAACAGATATCGTGGAGTCTGCGTCCTAAACAACTGGTACAGAAAATTGCCCTTAAAATATTTCCTGCGGAACTCAACATTAAGCCACCCCAACTCATGGTAATGTGCTGTTATATGTTCGTCTTTTCGCACATTTAATATAAAACGGACACATGAGTTTAGTGATCGTTTTAGCTTTAAGTTGAGTTCCGCAGTCAAATCAGCATACACTAGGCAGCAATAATCCAAATAAGGGAATATCAGTGTACTGACCAGCTGTCTACGGAGCGGTACAGGTAGCAAGTCTTTGTGGAGTCTTAGCTGGTACAGTGACTTATAAATACCGTTTGAAATATCACTGACATGATTATTCCAGGACAGTGTATTCGAAATGGTCACTCCCAAACATCTAGCAGACTCCTAGCAGAGAGAGAGAGAGAGAGAGAGAGAATACTTTTTGAGCAGCGCGCTCGAGTAATAAAGAAAGAGACCGCCTTATAAACGCGTAGTTTTCATTGAGAATGATCGTCATTATTACATCCTGTTCCTCTTCGTAAGCATGGGTAATATCCGCAAAGGCGCTCCAAAAGAAAAGTTCCGCTGAACACTAAAGATACTTTTTCTTTTTACTGTTTTTGAAATAGATTTGCGAATTTATCTATCAGTCAGAGATGGTGTTAGTTGGTAGTTGAGAGGCGTGGATATGTAAGTCGAGGCTCCCCAGTTCGAATCCCACTTTTTAATCGTTAGAAAAAATTTGTTAATGCTTGTTCCTCCTTTATTGGCACCTAATTGGTGGTTAAGACCCGTCTGAAAAAAATGGGCCATTACTTTATTTCAACAGTCTGTCAGTTCGTTTCCAGCACCTTAATTACTTTTTTTACTTTTATAAAATAAATTACCTTTTATAGTTGAATAAAGAATCACCATTTTTAATTAGCATGGTTGGTTAAATTGAATTTTTATAGTGTATATAAATCCTTAGTTAAAACTGTTTAACTGTTTAAAAGTACAGCCAAACTGAACTATATAACCTACTAGACTGAACTGTTATTTATGAAAAAATAATGGATCTTATATCTTATCACTAACAGAGGCAATAACATTTTAGATAATCAACTAATTACGTAAAAAAGTAATAAAAATAACTATTTCAAAAAATAATAAAAGATAACTGAATAGTTTACTGGTAAATCATTCTGACTCAATCTAAGGTCAAATATCAAATTATATCTGGAGGGGGAAATGTCTCAAACTCGTGACTAAATATTTAAATATCACCAACTTATTTATCTACTCTAGAAGAGTCATAAAATCTTAAAATGATCTGCTCTTCTGAATTGGTACTTAAGAATACTTTTAGATTAGATAAGGGTTACTTAAAATTTTAATGTTGTCAGATAATTGAAAGTTTGTTCAAAGAAAAATTGGTAGGACGTTCTTCTGTCAGTGAAGATTAAAGAATAACAATATTGGAGTACATTTCCAAAAAAAAAAATCGCGCAAAAAACTGAAGGAAAGTAAATTTTCTTTTTGAATGGTACGGGCTGGCACATTTAGAACCAAAACTTTGCCCAAAAGAAATATTGAGCTAACTGAATTAGAAGGTTGGCGCCACTATAGCCGAGCGGTTAAGAGACTAGACCCGCAAAGCTAAGATGTGTATTGTTGGTTAGTGGGTTCGATTCCCGGGGTCTAGGCCTTGAATTTTATTTAATGGTTAATAAAAGAAATTTACAGTAAAAGTATGTTTGCTAGTCACCTCCGTCCACGACACCTAATTTGGTAGTTGGACGTTAAGGCCCCGCCAGAAAAAAATAGGCAATTACTTTACTTACTGAGCTAACTGCTCAATATGTTTTTTTCACAAAAATATAAAAAATCCAGCAGGTAGCTCTCTCTTTATACGTATATCCACGGAGAAGATGGTCGCAGCATTTCCGAGGACAATGGATTCTGTGAAGGTAGTTCCTTCTAGTGTTCCTACCATCTGAATTTGTCTGCTACACATGGCAGGATGTAAGTAGATTTAAGTGGCCTGTTACGATTTATAGAGCATGGAATATAGAACAAGAATTACTAAAAATCAGTAAAAACTCCAAGCTTGAAAAAGTTGTTTTTTTTTTATTCCATTAACAGGAAGGACAAGCGGGACTTTCAAAAAACGGGAAATAGGCCAAGTTCAAACTATCTCACAAACTAATGAAGTCTAAGAGACTTGGTGACGTCGTAAGCTAACCAAAAAACTGCAAAAGGTTAGCGCTGCGTGATTCAATAAAACGATGACGTCATGGCGACCTTTGCAATGTGACCTACTGCAACTACCCCCCCCCCCCCCGCCTCCGCCATTACACCAGCCGTGCAATCCAGAGCAAACAAGATAGAAAATAGAACGAATAAAATTGGCAATTTATTATTTTCTTTTTTTACCTCATAATTTCTCTGCAATTTTCTTATTTTTTTTACACAGCCTTCTAGAAATAGCAACCAAATATGTTTAAAGATTTTATTGATGCCCTGATTTTTTTTTTAGAAGGAACTACTTCTGTTTTAAGATACATATCAGTAAATTTTGACACCACAAATATAACTAATCGGATATAACGTATATAACTAATAGAACAGCAAAAATTTTAGCTATACTTGATAAGGCCTTATCTAAGAGGATATGACGTACGATATCTAAAAATTTTACGCGAGCGCGTACTACTTACTCTAACTCATTTTTTTGTTTTAAATGATTTAAGGCGCGTAAACATCTAAGGTTATTGGCGCCCGCAGTTTTCTTTCAGAGCCCTGCCGGCCTCCGGACAGTGTTCTCTCGTTACAGACAACACTGTCCAATTGTAAGAAGCTCCTAAAAAGAGAAAATCTAAGGGTCAGCAGCTGGATTCAAACCCGGGATCTCCGCGTGGGAGTCCAGTACGCTAACCGCATAGCTAATCCCTTCCATACAACTCTAGTTATTATTATTACAGTCGACTCTCGATAATTCGAATTTTTCGATAATTCAAACTCTACAGCTGCTAACTTCGGTAAATCGAAAAAGTTCAGTGTATTTCGATTCGCTTGATAACTCGAAATCCTTTTCCCTTAACAACAGGGAGAGAAGGCTCTATAATTCGAACGAGGCCGCTTCCCCTCTTTATAATTCGAATTTTCCCTAGTAATGTTTACTTCTCATTTTCCGATCATTGTTCATTTCCTGCGTAATGTTTTCTTCGTTTCAGCCCAGTTTAACTTTCCAATTCTCTTTCTTAGTTTGTCACGAAGGGGAAGTACGTCTCCCTTACTGTGTCCGACAAAGAAAAAATTATCGCGGCCGTGAAAAATGGTTCGAAAAAAAGAAGATATCGCCAAAACTTTCAATATTCCACCATCAACGCTTTCTACAATTTTAAGCCACTTGACTAAGTCAAGCCACATTGTAACAAAAAACTGTTCATTTTTTAAATTAGGTACATATGTATATTTATTATTGTATATTATTATTTATTGAAATGTTAATACATATGTAATTTTTTGTTCTTTTTTGACGTTTTCATTATTTTTACTTTTTTACTTGAGGCTATATATGTCTACAACTTAGGTAAGCTCATACGTATTTTCAATATATTATACATATATACATAATAAAAACTCTTAATAATTCGATTTTTTTCCCCCCTTCTTGATAATTAAACTACTTGATAATTTGAAGTCTCGATAATTCGAATTTTTCTTGTAGTCCCTTGGATTTTGATTTATCGAGAGTCGACTGTACGTATTATACAGACTATTTGCAGTCTAACTCCATCGAGTAGTAGAAGTGACGCATAAGTAGTAGTACCATGGAATACGGCAATAACATTTTGTTCAAAAGCGATCTACCGGAAGAATAGCTATTCTACGTCATACATCCCGCATCTTGATGATTGAGACACCAATGAAACGGAAGCTAATTGACGTAAGGCATCGCTTAGCGGAAGTTAGGGGAAAATGTTAAAATTGGATTTACATAGAGATCGTGATTGTATTGGAAAACTCTACGAAGGATTAAATAGCTGAGACTAATTATTATTATTTTTTTAGAAAAAAACGAAAACATTTGTACATTACATCGAAAATGGGACTATAAAAGAATGGCAATAACTCACTCGCCTAGAAGTGAAACTTAATTGAAATATAATGCGCAATCAGGGCAAGAACTTTAAAGAAAATCGCTGCCGTTTTTGAGAAAACCTTAAAAAACTAAACTTTTTTTTTTTTTAAAAAGTGGTTGTTCCGGCTGGACGATTTAGGTCGTGTGCAGTAGTGCCACCTTAACTTTTGAGTACACATAGCATACGCAACAATTTGTAAAAAAAAATCCTTTTTCGTATTCAGGTTAACTTGAAATGGATACTTCCGGTGGCAACCAAAACTCTGCATAATTCTCATATTTCCTTTTTCTTTATCTTTTTTTTTTTTACGCGAAATAAGTTAAATTAAAAAAGTTTAAAAGAAAAAAAACTGCCACCTTATCGATTCTTAGATTGAGAGAGATATCGATAAAAAAGAACGGCGCCAATCTAAGAGCACGTTGCCGCCAATACCAAGGCCTGCTAGATAGCAATATAAACAACACAAGTTCCATGATTAAAATGCATGTTATCGCTAGTGACCGACTTTCATACTATTTAGTTAGGGAAAAAGGCTCATTCGCCATTAAAGGGCTTCACCTCCCCCACCACCTTCCCTCATTAATAAATAAATAACTGTGCGCTTTATTGCGTGTATTGCCCTCATTTTGTCCGCCGTGGGTTTCCATTAACAGATGACCTAGTTTTATTTAATTTGGAAACACTCCAAGTATTGAAGAAAGTGTTCTAAAGAAAAATCTGGAAAATAAGGAATACAATATCAGCTGCCAGAAATAAATAAATAAATCTTTTCTATTTACTTACGAATATATTTTGGTGAAAAGTTAAGCCCAACTTAATGTAAAGCACAGCGCAGTGCAGTGGTGACGTCACCATTCTGTGGCCCTACAATTTTCCCAATGAACCATGGGCAAGTGTGGGAGTCCCATAAATTATGGGAACTAACTGGAAAGTAGAAACTACAGTTCATCACGTAGAGTTCTTCAGAAGGAAATGTCTGTTTTTGAGCTTCCTCTGGATACGAAGAAGTAAGACATCATGCTAGCCATGCGGTTGGAGGGCGAGGCGAGGATGTATTGCGGTCCTATGTCCCATTTCCGGTCTAGGCGTCGGATTTTATTTAATATTCTGCCAAACTACTTATTTTCCACGTCAAACCAAATCTCTGTTACGGTGCGTTCGACGTATATACTCGTCGTGAAAAATATAAAATTGCCATTATAAATAAAATCTCCGCATTAGAGATTGGGGAATTACGCACACAAATAGAAGCTCACAAACCCTTGTGCAATGCCCGTTTTTATACCTTAGATAGAGGTTCTCAGACCTCCGAGTTCGAGCATGATTTCATTTTACACAGAATTCAAAAAGCTCTTTTCTTCCTCGTGCAAAGCTCTTGCCCATCTCTAGTTAACTAGAGGCAATGCATAGCAGTGAAGCGGTGCAAGATTTTTGAAAGAGCACAGAATGCTCGTGGTAATCTCAAGCCCTCCCAGAGAGATTGCAGAAAAAGTCGCTTGCACAGTGACTATTACGACCATTGTAAACTTTTGGTTGTTTTTGCCCTGCGTTCGACACGTGTATACTACGTCATTGTCGTCAACTGTGAAGGTTTTTTTTTTTTTTTTTTTTTTTTTTTTTTTTTTTTTTTTTAAACTAAATTCCACGTTTAATTGGTTAAGTTCGTGCATCTTTACGCCCATAATACACCAGACTATTCAGTTAGTCTAACCAAAACTCGAGTTTTGGTACAAGATCCTAGCTTGTTCTGTTTAGACCATCTTTAGTACTTTTTGAAGAGCAACTTATTCCTCAGCTTTTGGGCTTAATCCCAAAAATCACGTAGATTCGCCTTAACTTATCGATAAATCTTTTCTTATGTTCATTGTCGCTAATAAATAACGTTTCTAAGTTGATAAAAGCGTCTACAGTATTTCCCGAGTGGTAAGTTAACCTTAAGCACCTTTACAGCTTCCGTTGGTCTTAGTTTCAATGGTGCACTGATCTTCTTCCTCTGACGCCATAACCTTCCTAAATGAGCATTTCCTATTACACTGCCACTGACAATTTCCCAATACAAATTTTAGACTTTCTAAAATGTTTTCTAGGAAATGAATTTAAATTATTCCCCCATCTTGAGTATATATACACAAATGACGAATTATTTTGTTTATTCAATGATTTCAATTTTAACTAATACTCACAAATTCACACACAGACACACACACACAAATCTTATCTTGTTATACCGCAATAATAAAGTGTACAAAGTTCACTGTGTGAGAGCTGGACATTTTTAGGTTATAATGGGAAGTTTTGCTGATTTAAGATAAGTGACTTTACAAAAATGTTTTTCTGAAGTAAATATTTACTTATTAGTGGATAATTACTAGGCTAACTTACAGCAAATTTACTGTTTTACTATAATGCGATGTTTAATATTACACAAAAATTACTTTCTGTTACACTACACAAAGGAAAAGGTAAACGTGTAGATTTTCTATTCAGAGACTTAACCGGAAGTGTCCGATTTAAGGTCTTCTGAATCGAATAAAATTGGTTTTACAAATCGATCTTTCACTCTCGTATGTTTCCGCCGTAACTATTCAAAAACGAAAAATCGTGTTAAGTTCAAATTTAATATTTCGCTTAAGTGTAAAATTTTGAATTTATAGCCGAAGTATATATTATTATTATAATTTTTTATTGCTACTATACAGAAATATTCCATACGATGAACGTGAATATTGTGAAGGAATAACTAATTAAAATCAATATAAATAACAATCCAATTGAACATACTTTATCGATTACTCACGATATGATATTAATCATTTGTTTGTCACACAATAAATGTCACCAATAGTTTCATCATTATTATTGTGATTACTGTTTATACAGTTATAATAAAATCCATTTGAACTCCTTTAAAACAATTTATAAAATTGTTTTGTTTTTTTTGTTTTTCAAGTTCATCGAGTAAGGAGTAAGGAATAAGAAATAACATAACCTAACCTAACCTAAAACTGAAGAAAATCGATAGGCTTTTCTAAGGTATTCCATACAGAATAAGATCTAGCCAATCCGCATAATACTAATAATTGTAATCCTGATTCGTAGCCACTTAGTTCAGTCATTTGTAGTTCTAACTTCAACAACTATAAATCGCTAGCCTCCTTATAATAATTAAATTGATTATTCCAAAGCTTATTTATTATTTTAAAGCGTATTTTAGTTACTTTATTTTTTTGAAATAAATAATCCGCTCGTGTCCAAGCAAACAGCTGATCTAAAATATACTTGAAAGCATCAAATAGTCTAATAAATAAAAGAAACGTAAAATAACATCATCACTGTCCCTAAGATTGCGAAAGCGACTTCTGCGAGATCATTTTATAAACTTATTTTAGAGAATAAGTAATTACTTATTAGTAAATTATTACCAAGGTAAGCGCACTTGCTTTGCATGATCACGTGCGCTCATATAGCTAATACGATTTGAATTGATAAGTAAATTATAAAAATTAATTAACCACAGAAAATTGTGAAATTTAAATAGCCATAAAACGGTAACGAGCAGAGATAATTCTGCGATAATAAATTCTATACAGTAGATAAACAGCCACTGCTTATCAGCGATGTGTTTGTCATCTTTTGTCACAAATCATCATCTATACATCTATGTCTTGACAACTTTCTATTTTTTGTTATACAAAAACAGTTACGTCATTGTGAATATCTGTGAATAACCCAGTTCAACCATACATTCACCATTTCTCTACTTCACCCTACAACCTTCAAAACACACAACATACACCATTCATCTGGGTGCTCTCCAATCCAAGGATCGATTTATGTGAGCAACTATTTTGATTTAAGGTGCCCTAGGCTAAGTCTTTTCTAACTGCCAATCAAAAAAGCCAAAAGAATATGAAATGCTATCCATAGAAGATTTCTGGATTGAGCCTTCCGGTTAGAGGCGCCTGGGAGGGATAATATAAACGTCTTCACCTCGCGCAGACGGAGTTTGAGATATAATCGTGGTTATATTGATGATCGTAGAAGTTACTTAGGTGGAGTGGTACCCAAATTGAGAAAGTAGTAACCTTGGTAGTACCAACGATATGTTAGTACTTATCCACTTAAAACCTCCACGTGCCTTCATCGTACATTCCTTCAATATATGTACATGTACTCAGACGGCATTAAGTAAGAAAGTTAAAAGTCCAAAAATTTGACGTGATTATTCTATCGACCGCTATAACGCGGCGATAGGCGAGCGGAGAAAAAACCAGCGAGAGTGATACTATCGATCTAGTTGACGTCACCAGTAGACGACGACCAAGTCAATGATAGGCGGCTACGCCCACGCATGGACGCGCAACAAGACTCCCATGAATGGAATGGACCAACCTGTCCACCATACCATGCTTACAAATCTCATCCAGCATTCTGCCCTTTGTACCAAATTAATCACTCTTAAACACAGACTTAACGTCAATATGCTAAATTGGAGAAACATTAGGATAGGATAAAAGGCACAAACAAAGAACGAACTAGAGATTGAAAAGGCAAAATGAAGCAAAAATTTACGAAGAACGAGATTTTTAACAATATAATCTGCATGAAATTATTAAATTAAAGATTATTTAAATAATGACAACTTAAATTGGGTTCATTATTCTTTATAAATGAAAAATTTACGCAAAAAGTTGCCTTTGTTCAAAATAAAAATATGAATCGAGACAGTTTAATCGATTCTATCACCACAAAAAAAAAAAAAAATTAAAAATACACCACCGCCAAAATTGAGATCACCAAATAATTGAAAAGTATTATCGATACTAACAACAAATAATTAACACTTACCTTAAAAGGGCACGTCTCCATTTTTCACCAGTTTCCACGACAATTAATTGTAAACGCATATCGGCTAGACTCCTCGGTACATAGCTAATACATTCCAGACTGTTGCTTAGAAATCGAAACAATGCTATATCTTGTGTATATCGAGACAGTCTGAACGTCTTAATAAATGGGGGTCTCAGCGTAACAAGAAGTTAAAAGAGTTTATTATATATATTTATTTTATTTTTTTTTTTTTAAATTGAATTTATATTAAAACTTCTTATCTTTAAGTATTTTCTTATCTTTTATTATAAGTTATATTAGAGAGAATCTTTTTTAATAATACAGCAAAATAATTGTTTCAAATTCAACAGGTATAATTTATTTATTAAAAAATTAATATTAAAACTTTTAGAGTCAAACTAGCAAGAGAAAAATTAATTAATAACCAAGACGTCACTCTTTGTTTAAATTAATTAACTTTTTCTATTTTATTTATTATTCTTTATAATTATTTATTGTTATTATTGTTTTTGTTTTGTTTTAAAGCAGACTTCAATTAATAAATTTAGGCCCAAACGTTTTATTATAAAAATACTAATAACAAGACTATTGTTTTTTTTTTTCTTAATAATAAATGCTTAAGCATAAAGTAACACGCATAAGAAAAGCCTTTTATTTGTAATTTTACTAAAATAAATTTATTAATTATTTATTTTTAAACTTTTAATACCAAAAAACAAAAGATAAATTCTTTATCACAGTCAAAAAATTATTTTAAATCACACACAGCAAATAAAACTTAACTTTTTTATTTATTATTTATTATCTTTGTATTAATTTTTGTGGTCCCTTAGATTCGAATGTTTTTTAATGTACTTTTAAATGTTAAAAAGATAATTATTTGGTCATGCAAAGTATATAAATATATATATAAAAAGAATGGAGTTTAAAGAAAGCGCGTGCAATATTTAGGTGCCTTAAAACAAAGAAATATAGTTAAAAGGGCGTGTTCTGGTTAGTTCAGGGCTAGTATCTTTTTTGTCGATGTAAACAAAGATTTTAGTTTTTTTTTTTTTTTAAAAATTATAAAACGAAGTTATTTTTTAATTATTTATTACGCAAATTTAAAAGAAAACACCCGGGAAAAATACACTTCACTTGATACCGGATTTTGGTTTTTTGTTTTATTTTTCTAAACGTAGTATTTATTACCTCTTCCGCTTCCTTACAAAGTTACTTTATCCAACAAAAAAAAAATGTTAAATGAAAAAAACTATTTTTGTTTTTTTATATTTATCTTCAGTTCCGATTAATACAGAGATATATAATATATATTATAAATTGAAAATAAAGGGCTCGGGCACAGTGCAGAAGAAAGGAGGATTGCTAACCTACTGAAAAGGGAATAAACCAAGTTTGAAGAAGTACGCATGCCCAATGAACTAGACCCGGCACTATGCCAACCCGTTCAAATGAACGAATCTTCCCCCCAATGACATCACATGTTTTTTTTAATTATCTTTCGACATCTGTTTTATTTATTGATAACTTTAGTATCAAAGTTACATTAAGGAAAAAAAAGATTAATTTACAATATATTTTTTTCAACATTATTAATTTATGAGAGAATAATTAATTTAAATTTAAAAATTTAGGATTATATATTTAATTTCTTTTTTCAGTGATGACGACACAAGCATGACGTCACCTACTATTCAATTAATCTAATTTATTAAGTAATACAACTCAATTATGAGTCATCTCCATTCACTGGTACAACCTTCTATGTATGTATCAGGCTATGGTATACTCTTATACTTTGGATGCCACAGATATCACCATATTTAGTGATAGTAGAAGCGCCTTAAATGCCCTGTATCATTGGAAGTTGGCATCAGCCAATCATTTAATAATTAACATTGCCGAAGCTCTTTTAAATCTGAAAAATCAAGGAAAGAATATTAAGTTTGGTTGGTGCAAAGCTCACTGTGGTATTAGTAATAATGAAACAGTAGATTTACTTGCTAAGGAGGCCAGTAGTTCTGGTGAGTACTTAGCGATCCCTCTTCCGCCATCAGATTTAAATGGGCTGGGTTAAAAGAAAAATCATGGAAAAATGGCAGTGTAAATTTGAAAATTCGGATAAGGGCTTTTTATAAAACAATGGTACCACAGGTTAACCATAAAGTATGGTTTAAAGATGGTTATTTTGGTAAAAGAATTGTTACCATAATAAATAGAATGCGAGCAAACCATGGTATTTGTAGGTCATATTTGTTTAGAATAGGTAAATTGGCCTCTCCTCTGTGTAGGAGATGTAATGAAACGGAGGATTTTGAACACGTAGTTATGGTTTGCCCTAATTATAGTAAAGAAAGGGAAAAGTTTCTTAATGAGATCACAAGATATTGCACTGTTCCCCTCTATTTTAAGGAGATAATATTCTCAAATAATGTCTATGTGTATTCTTCTTTGGTAGAATTTATTAAACAATACAATGTTTAAAAACCTATCAGCCAGTTATTGCTAAACACACATACGAGGGTCTTTTGAAAAGTCCGTGCAAAAATAAAAACTACTTAATTTTTTGGGGTATACCTTTTTTATTTTTCAACATAGTCTCCTTTTAGGCTTATACACTTCGTCCAACGCTGCTCTAGTTTGTTGATCCCTTCCGAATAATAGGATTTGTCCAAGTCTGAAAAATAGCCATTCGTTTCTGCAATCACCTCCTCGTTTGAATAAAATCTTTTTCCCGCCAGCCATTTCTTCATATTGGGGAACAAATAGTAGTCCGAGGGAGCCAAGTCTGGAGAATAGGGGGGGATGTGAAACGAGTTGGAACCCTATTTCCATTAATTATGCGACCACAACTGCTGAGGTGTGAGCTGGTGCGTTGTCGTGATGGAAAAGGACTTTTTTGTGGGCCAATCGTAGGCGTTTTTCTTGCAGCTCGGTTTTCAAACGGTCCAATAACGATGAATAATATGCACCTGTAATAGTTTTACCCTTTTCCAGATAGTCGATGAGGATTATTCCTTGCGAATCCCAAAAGACAGTCGCCATAATCTTTCCGGCCGAAGGAACGGTCTTCGCCTTTTTTGGCGCGGATTCCCCCTTGGTAACCCATTGTTTAGATTGTTCTTTGGTCTCAGGAGTGTAGTGATGTATCCATGTTTCATCCACAGTGAAGGAAAGACGCTTAAAGTCCTGTGGATTCTTCTGGAACAGCTGCAAACCGTCCTTGCAACACTTCACACGATTTCGTTTTTGGTCAAGCGTGAGCAATCGCGGCACCCATCTTGCGGATAGCTTTGTCATGGCCCAAATGTTGATGCAAAATATTATGTACCCGTTCATTCGAGATGCCCACAGCACTAGCAATCTCACGCACCTTCCACTCTTCTGTCATCCATCACCATATCATGGATTTTATCAATGATTTCTGGAGTAGTAACCTCAACAGGGCGTCCAGAACGTTCAGCGTCACTTGCTGCCCATATGGCCACTCCGAAAATTTTGAAACCACTTATAAACTGTTCTAATCGAAGGTGCAGAGTCACCATAATGTTTATCAAGCTTCTCTTTAGTCTCCTCAGGCGTTTTGCCTTTCATAAAGTAGTGTTTAATCAACACACGAAATTCTTTTTCGTCCATTTTTTTGAAAATCACTCGACTTCCTCGATTCAAACGAATGCCAAACATAAAGAAATAGACCGATCTGGCTGAAACTTGATGTGTGTTCTTCCAAGAGATGCTACTAACTAAACATAACCTCGATTCGCGCCAGTAGTGCTATCTCTCTGACTTTGCACGGACTTTTCAAACGACCCTCGTACAGTTAGTTGTTGATTGGTTAATAGTGTAAGCACTGATACCGTTGAAAAAAAAAAAAAAACCTATGTAGAGAGGGAGATTTCTTCTCCACGTTTTTGAAACGTGAAAAGTCCTCCCCCCCACGTGAAAAGTCAAAATTTTCTTTTCCGGATACATCCACAGAGTAAGTGAATGCATTTATCTCCAAAAAAAATGATCTGGATGATTTGACACAAATATATATTTGGACAAGAACGTATATAATAAAAACAAAATTATATTTCATACAACTGCTTCTAGTAATATTATTTATTATACCAAATATTAATGATTGCGTAACTAGTGAAAAACACAATTGTCGTAACAAATAGTTTTAGCAAATCGATGAGGTCAACGACAACGGGAATTGTTTGGATAGAAAGTAAGAAAAAAAAATCAATGGGCATCAATAGAACAAATTCTTATAAATCAATGCCTTAGTCAAACTTAATATATTGCACAATCTTCTCCAATCAATCACTGCTAGCAAATAGCATTTAAATTCTTTCACTTTTCTATAAGCAATGTTTTAAGTAAATTAAATTAATTTATCCATATAATTATTCCCAACAAGCTTTGAAGTTTTTTATTATATACGAATAGTTTAAAAAAACAGTTTAAATTTGCAGCAATGCATGGAATAAATTCCGTATATTAAAACTGTCCGGTAGGACAGTTGTATAAGGGTTGACCATCAAAAACTGCACGAAAAAGCGTAACGTTGAAAAACACCCAACTTTGACAATTTTTTTCTATTTTTCTATAAAAGATAAAATTCCCAAATTTTCTTTAAATTATTGGGCAAGCCTTCCTTTATAACTGTAATTTTTTTTTGCAACAACTCAGATCTAAAAGGTTTCGAGAAAAAAGATGCTGAAAATGAGCAAAAACGGCTTTTTCAAAAAATGTTCTTGTTCTTATGTAATGTGTTCTAGGAACAATTTTAGAAAAAATATCAAAAAATCGAGAACAATCCATTCCGTAAGTGTAAAATAAAAAAATAATAATAAAAACGTTAAAAAACTGAAATTTATTACATTAATGGGTCTATTTTTCAGCGACTAAAGAAAAAATATTTTCTAAAAATTAAATACGATTGAGAAATAAATTAAACATAAAGGTTATAATAGAAATGCGACCAGCACAAATCGAAAATCGAGGCCAGCTGTTCGATTAGTTGCAAAAGGCACCAATAGATGTCATTAGCTGGCAGATAAAATATTGGTTCTACACAATGTGGACAAGCGAACTTTTTTGACAATTGTCTTTTTACATACTTATGTATATTTCATTGTATCTTTATCAACAAAGATTTTATTAAATTTTTTGATATTAAATAAGTGTAATTTAAAAATTATGCATTATATATTTCATTTTTTTTTTTCAGTGATGACTACTCAAGCATGACGTCATCTACAATTCAATTCAAAAAAAGGATGTGAGTTTTGAAAAAATAATATTTTATAGCAATACCACACATTGACCTAAAAAAAGGTCGAACAGCGATTCATTTCGTTCGTGTCAAATTTTAGGTACAGATTTTTCACACGTAAATATCGGTTTGGAAAAATTCTTGCGTATGAAAATGTTGATTTTGCAAGTAGTACGTGTGTATGTGTGTGGCAAAATATCTTAACAGTGGAAAGTGAAATTTTAGATATCAATTGGGTGGGCCCTACCATGTCACCTGACTTATTACTGAATTTATTTTTTGTTTACTTTTGTTGAAATTAAATCTTAAGATAAATAAATAATCGGAGTATGAGAAAAAATGTATAAGATATTTATGATAATTTTAGTAATTAACTTTTTAATTATCCTTTTAAGTTTATTTTTATTAACTTCATTATGCAATCTATAAATAATATTTTATTGCTCACTGAGGGGGGGTATGAATCAGATTATATTAGATCATAGTTGATATTAATTATCTTAATTTATTGGCTAGATTCAGAGCGAGTGAAAGATTTTAAACTAAAGACTGCTTCGAATCTCCATCATCTCCCTACAGAATCTGCAACCTAATTTTTCCGAGAAATGCCCTACGAGTAAATGTACGGGGATTTGCTCTTCCGGACTTTCAAATCATTTTCCTGCCTCCATCATTTTAGATTTTTCAATTTCCCCCTTGTTAGTGGGAGGTGAAATTCGTTCATATTATGCTCCTTAGCACCATGTCTTTGTCCTAGACACTTAAGGCTCTCGGCTAGAGGTTGTTGACACATTCTGAACAACCCAATCGCGTGTTCCCTTGATGCCAGAGAGAGATTCACTGCTCCATTCTTTCACAGTTCCTCGAAGACAAATATTGCCCCCTTTTTTTTAAAAAAAAATAATTCTTTCCCTAAACTTCATAGTCTTGATAAATTGTAACTTATGGATTTTAAGCACAAGAAGGAATCATAAAATAGAAATATATGATATCCCAGGATACGCTAATCAAAATAAAAACTTAAAGGGCTAATGTTAAACACTATTGCATTAATGGATACGGCTTCATCTAAACATCCTTCATGGTGAGCAAATAGAGTTGTACATCTGCCATCAGCAACTGGTTTCTATGGCAACTATGACGTCAACGCCATGCTGCTTACTGATCATTTTTTTTGTGTCTTTTTTTCTCTTAAATAAAATTTGTTACCATAATTAGTGGCATTAATAGGTAATTAATGAAACTGTTTCTATTAATTGTGCCAAAAAGCAAGATGTTTCACAATATTAGCTAACGAACTGTCTAAGTAAGTCTAATTGATTACATTGATACGATTGGTTCATAGATACCAAATTAATTGGCGTTTCTAAAGGTTTTGTCCCAGCAGACAAAAAGATGCAAATGTAAAGCATAAATTTAGAAACGGATGCCTAACAAATTTCTGAACACAACACTTCCGCAAATTGACCATATCTTGCACAATTAAGTTATATAGAAAAAAAGAGCATACCTATATAATGTCTTTACAAAAATTCTCTGCAATAAAATATAATGTTTTCTAATTGCACTATTCATTGTTTTTTTAAGGTTTAATAAAATCAGTGAGATCAACTAGCAATTGTTTAAAACTATGTATAATATACTATATACACACAAATAATGTAAAAAGTACTTGCGTAAAAGATAACATATCCCTCGCCTCGCTACGAAAAGGAAACAGGAAACCAAACATTTTCTGAAACGGAAGTGGTTTTACTTCTTAGCGGAACTTCTTATCGGCTTAGACTTGTATTTGATTTAGAAATACTAATTTGAACAGTCCCGCAACTTTCTTTCACTGCAACTATTGCTATGATAGTTTATATTGCTATGATAGAGTAGGCTATGAATTGGTGGGGGTATTATAGACGGTTCCTTCCACATATTAAGGGAGAACGCTATTGCACTCCAGTTCTACAAGGAAGGATATAACCCTTTAGATCTAAGTCACAAATTATTCAGGATCTAAAACCAACTTAAAATCTTCTCTTTTTTTCCAGAAAAATGGATTTTAAAAAATGTAAAAGGTGGATCATCATTTTGGTGGATGAATTTTCAAGGAAGAAGTATAAAATGAATTTTCAAACAATTACTTTATGAAAATTATTACTACTTTAGGGGATCTTTATTGAAAAATTGTTGACAAGAGACTAACGCTTCCTGGCTCCACGACAACATCCACTTGTTCTCAAATAGATCACAAGTTAAATGCCAAAACATTATCCCCCCCACTCTTTGCTCGGTCATTCGCTTTGTCATCTTCATCGTGGTGTGAATGATGTCACAAGACTTGCAAATAATATCCATCTTTAAGGTGAATCTAACACAACTTATACACACCACATGTCGCAGCTTCTCTTCAGAAATAGGGCTAGTATAACTGAAAGTATCTTTTAACAAAACAAAAAAAAAATCTTTAAATAGTATGTAAGACATGATTTCTAAAATTAAGACATGTTACAACATGTTCTTATGATCACGGGGAAGAATCGATCTTATTCTATCCAATTCAACATATCAGATGACTGAATTCATGACAATGTGACCAATGAAAACTGCCCTTCTATTTGAACGCCTTAGGGTACGTTTACAACGGAGCTGTGAGTATAGATGATAGCAGAGATGATAACTGATAGAGTAAAATATAATCGCTGATTAGTGTGCACAACGGAGCTGTGATACATGCAACATGTCGAGTAGTGAAGAAGAGTTTTTATGTTCACCAGCAACAAAATGGAATATTTTAAAGAAAAAACGCTTTAGAAAATATCATGTACATCCCATAAATAAAAAACGAAGTACTTTGGGCGAATTTCACTATTTATATAAGGAACTTAGAAATTATCCGGATCGTTTTTTTGAATATGTGAGGATGGGTCCAACCACATTTAACTAAATTTTAGAAAAAATATGGTCAAAATTAAGTAAACGTAGGAAAAATTGTCATGGAAATCCTATAACTATAGAAGAAAAACTAGTGATAACTCTGAGGTAAGGTTATATTGAGGAAAAACAAATAAATACACATAAAAATAAATGTAAGCACGATTTAAAAAACAAAATATTGTTTAAAAGTAAATAATAAAATAATAACCAAAAATAATGAGTAAAGACAGCACTAATTAATTTTTCTACCTCCATTTTGAAGCTCCGATACTGGAGTTCAGCTAGCAGAAAAATGAAAAATTCAATTCTATCATCTATGCTCGTTTATAGCAGCGAGTATGAGTCACTAGTCGCAGCTTCGTTGTGCACGCTCACATAAGAATGTACTAGGTTATTCTATAAGCGCTGATGCATCACTGCTATCATCTCCGCTATCATCTATGCTCACAGCTCCGTTGTGAACGTACCCTTACACGCAATACATCTCTGTATTGCGTGTAGACTATCATGGCTAGTAAATATTTTTTTTTTTTAATGTATTAATTCTTGATCATAGGTTCGTGATATTTAGTGCTTATGAACAGGATTCAAGTACTGGTTTGGAATCAATTTGAATTTTGATTCAGATTCACTGCGCACGCCCCCAAACTGATGGTACAATGGTTCAGTTCCCTGACAACCCTGATCGAACACACAATTCAATTTCAACTTAGTACAAGCGAACATGAAAATTAGAAATCAGTTTGAATTCTGTTGGAAAACCTCACTGCGCATGCTCCGTAAAAATCTGGCAACCAGTTACGAGGTTCTGATGGAACCTAAATTATGAAATTGACCATTTTCTACGACTGTAGTAATCAATTCTTTTTAAACATTTTAACCGGAAACAAATTTATTTCAACCAACATGAGCTACGAATTAAAACATTCTTAACCAAATTCCAAAGTAAGGCAAACATTGGTTACAATAAAGGCAAATTTACATATGTAAATTTCTGTTGCGTTAATTAATGTATAGTTGACTGGTTCTTGTCAACTGCGATATGATATTGTCGTCGTTATATTATAATGGTTATCTATCAGTAATTAGATTATTTACTGTAATTATGTAAGTAAAAAATAATATCAAGTTAATTAAACAGTCAAAAATGGGTTAATTTATTTACTTCATGACACTGAACATAACTAGGCTATAACAATTAGTTTAGATAATTTTATTTCAATTTTTGTAGAATCAAATTTATTATTTCAAATGTTCACGGTAAATTTTCGTTTGGAGCCCCCCCCCCCCCGGGAGTATTGTATTTTGGAAAATAGCCTCAGGGCGCCGTACTCAAATAAGGAGAAAACCTAATCAGTAAAATGGTGCCAAAAAAAAAAAAATCGGAATTTTAGAAATAGAGTTAATTCTGTTTAAGGTTATATAAGTGGTAGAACTATACATTATAATCAAATGGTACGTTACGACACAAATGTGATTTTCACTGAATTTTCTGCCGAAAAAAATGTTTTAAATAAAAGTTTTAGATCTATATTAGGTGCCACTGTATTATTCTTATAAAGGAAATCTTTAGCCGAGAAAATTCTTGAAAACCAAAATTCTGATAGCGGGTACTTCCGGTGATAGGCAACCGAAATATAATATTGGAGCTCTTTATTCGCGACATGTTAAAGCTTAAGCTTTCACAGACATACTCACGGCACTGATTACTTACTTAGAAAAGCACGCTTTTTGAATTCAGGAGATATCACGGTTGAAAACTGAATAAAGAAAGTTTAGCACGATCGCAGCATGTCTTTCTCTCACTAGTAAGAGAACAGGAAAATCACATTTTCAGGTGAAACCCCCCCACTTCTAAAAAAAAAAAGGGTTAAAGCTCAAAATGAAGCTCTATTGCAATACTATCTTCTAACAAAGATGAGAACAAGTAGAAATAGCCAACACTAAAATACTCCAAGAATTTGATTTCCTCTTGATATGAAGAAGAGTGACGGAAATGGCAAGGTAAGTTCGACGTCATAACTATAGCAGCAAACCTAATCAGAAACACTAGCTTGGCAAGTGTCGTCTAAACAGCCTCACTAACTACGATGTAGCATTCATCTCAAACAATAACGTTCACAATATTGTGCTCTCTCGATTATGTGGCACACAAAATGCTATCACTTCAATACACACTTCTATTGTAATATTCTGCATATTTCTCGGTGATATTAATTCCATCTTTCTACCCGGACACTCGGTGAACAAATCTTCTTTTTTTTTTATATCAACATTTTTAAAAAACACTGCTCTAAATAACCAAGGAAATCATTATAGACTTCTGAACTTAATTAGCACAAAAAGAATTTCCATTACGAAATCATTTCCGGTTGGGTTGTATAGTTTCATCTCCCTCTCTGCGACTTTTCGTTTTTGGAAAATTTTATATACACACGCACAATTTATTAAAAAAAACACACATTTTCGCGTTTCACCATTCAAAACGAATACTTCCGGTTAAAGTTGGAAATAAAACGGAAATGATAAACTTTCTTCAGCTAGTA
Organism: Rhodnius prolixus; assembly: GCF_049639745.1. Taxonomy (NCBI): domain Eukaryota; kingdom Metazoa; phylum Arthropoda; class Insecta; order Hemiptera; family Reduviidae; genus Rhodnius; species Rhodnius prolixus. The sequence continues at coordinate 5,238,423 of NW_027411593.1, read as the reverse complement.
AGAGAATATAAAAAAGCAAAAAAAGAAAAAAAAAATGGAAACCGAAGTTTCAGCGCTTTATGTGAGTGCTTAATACTTTTAAATTTTCTTGAAATTAGCGACACAACGAAGTTCTCTGCCAAGTACTTGGACATAGCTCCACATTGCGATCCACAGTACTCAATAATTGAGGATAATACTATCCTCAAACCTATGTGGACTTACGGACTAGAGCTGTTGGAGTTCAGCCAAACCTACAAACATACGGACTGTACAAGACATTTCATTCAATCGAAACTCCTCCGACAGATAGCTGACGCTCCTTTCTACGGTGACTAACCTTACTCTTCACAACGACCTCAACATCCCCCATTCGTATACCAACTCGGCAAGGGGAAATATCAAAAGTTCCATACTGCTCTTTCTACATGCTCCAATCCTCTCATACTGCCTCTCGCTTCATCTGACATTCCTCAAAATTCTCTTCGCCGACAGAATCGTCAATGGCCCCAAAAGACTTCCTTCCAGTCTAAAAATCACTATCATCATCATCGATATCCTCTAAAAAATGCGACTAACTGTGTAGCTACTCTCCTTCTTCTCTTCACGCACCCTGCATATATCTACATCACGCATATTTGCTTATTCTTTGTATTTATATAGTCATTGGTAATTATTAAATAAAGTAAAGAAAAATAAGAAATCATCAAAAGTGCTTGCCGAGAACATCGCGGAAAACGGAAATATATATTCTTGAAATTCTAAATGCCGGTCACGCTAATTTCAATAACCTCGGAATGTGAGCGAAACACACGTAACCCTAAACCATAATAGAATGCCGTAGAATTATTGAGAATGTTTAAAAAAAAATCCATTAAAAAATAGAAACAACGGTCAGCGTGTTCATAATTTCTTCAATAACACGTTAGAGTTCACTGTCCCCCACATATCAATCAATATTTTATAGCTGAGATTATACTTCGGACTTTATATATTTATAATATAGTTCACGTGTTACCTGGACTTGGATTGAGTACTATTTCCGGCTATAAATACTAAAAATAGTACTTACAAAGTATCTATTTTGCTAGTTAATATTATATGAACCAATCCGAGTTCAATACCATGCAGGAAATTGAAGTATTGACGGTAAAATATTTAAGAGGTAACTCTTTAAATTAATGATATAGAACCGCTGGTTGGTTACAAGTTTGCTGACTTCGGCCAATTACAATTTTCTTCATCATTTTGTTTATGTTTTTATTAAAAAAAAAATGAAAACAATCTGATGCAACCAATCAGATGGCTTTCTGTTATTGCTAATCTCAAAGTTCTATCTCATTAATATCATCTTAAAAAAAACTTAAACAATAAAAGTTCATTGAAATTTGAAAGAATTCGAAAACCCGCCAAATTCAACCTTCTTCATCACATTAACTAATGCTGCTAAACCCATGCAATTTATACCAGTTATAGTGCTAACTTGTCACTACAAATCGGTTAAGAATTCATTGAAATCTAAAAAATACAAAGAGAGATACAAAAAAAACTTTCTGAGATTTGATAACGTCGAAACTGAAAACTTCGAAATTTCAACCTTCTATATCATATTAACTATTGCTACTAAAACCATGGCATTTATACCTGTTATAGTAATTTCTTTTCCCTACAATTCAGTAAAGAATTCATTAAAATCTCACCATTACGAAAAGAGATACAAAGGTTTGAAATTCGTTGATTTGATAACGTCCAAACTGAAAACTTCAAAATTTCAACCTTCTATATCATATTAACTATTGCTACTAAAACCATGGCATTTATACCTGTTATAGTGCTTTCCTTTCCCTACAATTCAGTAAAGAATTCCTTAAAACCTCACCATTACGAAAAGAGATACAATGGTTTGAAATTCGTTGATTTGATAACGTCCAAACTGAAAACTTCGAAATTTTAACCTTCTATATCATATTAACTATTGCTACTAAAACCATGGCATTTATACCTGTTATAGTAATTTCTTTTCCCTACAATTCAGTAAAGAATTCATTAAAATCTCACCATTACGAAAAGAGATACAAAGGTTTGAAATTCGTTGATTTGATAACGTCCAAACTGAAAACTTCAAAATTTCAACCTTCTATATCATATTAACTATTGCTACTAAAACCATGGCATTTATACCTGTTATAGTAATTTCTTTTCCCTACAATTCAGTAAAGAATTCATTAAAATCTCACCATTACGAAAAGAGATACAAAGGTTTGAAATTCGTTGATTTGATAACGTCCAAACTGAAAACTTCGAAATTTTAACCTTCTATATCATATTAACTATTGCTACTAAAACCATGGCATTTATACCTGTTATAGTGCCTTTCTTTCCCTACAATTCAGTAAAGAATTCCTTAAAACCTCACCATTACGAAAAGAGATACAAAGGTTTGAAATTCGTTGATTTGATAACGTCCAAACTGAAAACTTCGAAATTTTAACCTTGTATATCATATTAACTATTGCTACTAAAACCATGGCATTTATACCTGTTATAGTGCCTTTCTTTCCCTACAATTCAGTAAAGAATTCCTTAAAACCTCACCATTACGAAAAGAGATACAATGGTTTGAAATTCGTTGATTTGATAACGTCCAAACTGAAAACTTCGAAATTTTAACCTTCTATATCATATTAACTATTGCTACTAAAACCATGGGATTTATACCTGTTATAGTAATTTCTTTTCCCTACAATTCAGTAAAGAATTCATTAAAATCTCACCATTACGAAAAGAGATACAAAGGTTTGAAATTCGTTGATTTGATAACGTCCAAACTGAAAACTTCAAAATTTCAACCTTCTATATCATATTAACTATTGCTACTAAAACCATGGCATTTATACCTGTTATAGTAATTTCTTTTCCCTACAATTCAGTAAAGAATTCATTAAAATCTCACCATTACGAAAAGAGATACAAAGGTTTGAAATTCGTTGATTTGATAACGTCCAAACTGAAAACTTCAAAATTTCAACCTTCTATATCATATTAACTATTGCTACTAAAACCATGGCATTTATACCTGTTATAGTGCTTTCCTTTCCCTACAATTCAGTAAAGAATTCCTTAAAACCTCACCATTACGAAAAGAGATACAATGGTTTGAAATTCGTTGATTTGATAACGTCCAAACTGAAAACTTCGAAATTTTAACCTTCTATATCATATTAACTATTGCTACTAAAACCATGGGATTTATACCTGTTATAGTAATTTCTTTTCCCTACAATTCAGTAAAGAATTCATTAAAATCTCACCATTACGAAAAGAGATACAAAGGTTTGAAATTCGTTGATTTGATAACGTCCAAACTGAAAACTTCAAAATTTCAACCTTCTATATCATATTAACTATTGCTACTAAAACCATGGCATTTATACCTGTTATAGTAATTTCTTTTCCCTACAATTCAGTAAAGAATTCATTAAAATCTCACCATTACGAAAAGAGATACAAAGGTTTGAAATTCGTTGATTTGATAACGTCCAAACTGAAAACTTCGAAATTTTAACCTTCTATATCATATTAACTATTGCTACTAAAACCATGGCATTTATACCTGTTATAGTGCCTTTCTTTCCCTACAATTCAGTAAAGAATTCCTTAAAACCTCACCATTACGAAAAGAGATACAAAGGTTTGAAATTCGTTGATTTGATAACGTCCAAACTGAAAACTTCGAAATTTTAACCTTCTATATCATATTAACTATTGCTACTAAAACCATGGCATTTATACCTGTTATAGTAATTTCTTTTCCCTACAATTCAGTAAAGAATTCATTAAAATCTCACCATTACGAAAAGAGATACAAAGGTTTGAAATTCGTTGATTTGATAACGTCCAAACTGAAAACTTCAAAATTTCAACCTTCTATATCATATTAACTATTGCTACTAAAACCATGGCATTTATACCTGTTATAGTAATTTCTTTTCCCTACAATTCAGTAAAGAATTCATTAAAATCTCACCATTACGAAAAGAGATACAAAGGTTTGAAATTCGTTGATTTGATAACGTCCAAACTGAAAACTTCGAAATTTTAACCTTCTATATCATATTAACTATTGCTACTAAAACCATGGCATTTATACCTGTTATAGTGCCTTTCTTTCCCTACAATTCAGTAAAGAATTCCTTAAAACCTCACCATTACGAAAAGAGATACAATGGTTTGAAATTCGACGATTTGATAACGTCGAATCGGAAAACATCGAAATTTTAACCTTCTATATCATATTAACTATTGCTACTAAAACCATGTCATTTATTCCAGTTATAGTAATTTCTTTTCCCTACAATTCAGTAAAGAATTCATTAAAATCTCACCATTACGAAAAGAGATACAAAAGTTTGAAATTCGTTGATTTGATAACGTCCAAACTGAAAACTTCGAAATTTTAACCTTCTATATCATATTAACTATTGCTACTAAAACCATGGCATTTATACCTGTTATAGTAATTTCTTTTCCCTACAATTCAGTAAAGAATTCATTAAAATCTCACCATTACGAAAAGAGATACAAAGGTTTAAAATTCGTTGATTTGATAACGTCCAAACTGAAAACTTCAAAATTTTAACCTTCTATATCATATTAACTATTGCTACTAAAACCATGGCATTTATACCAGTTATAGTGCTTTCTTTTCCCAACAATTTGGTAAAGAGTTCATTAAAAACTGACCATTTCGAAAAGAGATACAAACGATTGAAATTCGACGATTTGAAAACGTTGAAACTGAAAACTTCGAAAATTTAACCTTCTATATCATATTAACTATTGCTACTAAAACCATGTCATTTATTCCAGTTATAGTGCTTTCTTTTCCCTACGATTCAGTAAAGCTTTCATTAAAATCTCACCATTACGAAAAAAGATACAAAGGTTTGAAATTCGACGATTTGACAACGTCCAAACTGAAAACTTCGAAATTTTAACCTTCTATCTCATATTAACTATTGCTACTAAAACCATGTCATTTATACTAGTTATAGTGCTTTCTTTTCCCTACAATTCAGTAAAGAATTCATTAAAATCTCACCATTACGAAAAGAGATACAAAGGTTTGAAATTCGACGATCTGATAACGTCCAAACTGAAAACTTCTAAATTTTAACCTTCTATATCATATTAACTATTACTACTAAAACTATGGCATTTATACCAGTTATAGTGCTTTCTTTTCCCTACAATTCGGTAAAGAGTTCATTAAAAACTGACCATTATGAAAGGAGATACAAAGGATTGAAATTCAACGATTTAAAAACGTCGAAACTGAAAAATTTGAAATTTTAACCTTCTATATCATATTAACTATTGCTACTAAAACCATGGCATTTATACTTGTTATAGTGCTTTCCTTTCCCTACAATTCAGTAAAGAATTCCTTAAAACCTCACCATTACGAAAAGAGATACAAAGGTTTGAAATTCGTTGATTTGATAACGTCCAAACTGAAAACTTCGAAATTTTAACCTTCTATATCATATTAACTATTGCTACTAAAACCATAGCATTTATACCTGTTATAGTAATTTCTTTTCCCTACAATTCAGTAAAGAATTCATTAAAATCTCACCATTACGAAAAGAGATACAAAGGTTTGAAATTCGTTGATTTGATAAGGTCCAAACTGAAAACTTCGAAATTTTAACCTTCTATATCATATTAACTATTGCTACTAAAACCATGGCTTTTATACCAGTTATAGTGCTTTCTTTTCCCAACAATTTGGTAAAGAGTTCATTAAAAACTGACCATTTCGAAAAGAGATACAAACGATTGAAATTCGACGATTTGAAAACGGTGAAACTGAAAACGTCGAAATTTTAACCTGCTATATCATAACAACTATTGCTACAAAAACCATGGCATTTATACCAGCTATAGTGCATTCTTTTCCCTATAATTCGGTCAAGAATTCATTAAAAACTGACCATTATGGAAAGAGATACAAAAGTTTGAAATTCGATGATTTGAAAACGTCCAAACTGAAAACTTCGAAATTTTAACCTTCTATATCATATTAACTATTGCTAGTAAAACCATAGGATTTATACCAGTTATAGGTCTTTTTTTTCCTTACAATTCAGAAAAGAATTCCTTAAAATCTCACCATTACGAAAAGAGATACAATGGTTTGAAATTCGACGATTTGATAACGTCGAAACGGAAAACATCGAAATTTTAACCTTCTATATCATATTAACTATTGCTACTAAAACCATGGCATTTATACCAGTTATAGTGCTTTCTTTTCCCTACAATTCAGTAAAGAATTCATTAAAATCTCACCATTACGAAAGGAGATACAAAGGATTGAAATTCGACGATTTAAAAACGTCGAAACTGAAAACGTCGAAATTTTAACCTGCTATATCATAACAACTATTGCTACAAAAACCATGGCATTTATACCAGCTATAGTGCATTCTTTTCCCTATAATTCGGTCAAGAATTCATTAAAAACTGACCATTATTGAAAGAGATACAAAAGTTTGAAATTCGATGATTTGAAAACGTCCAAACTGAAAACTTCGAAATTTTAACCTTCTATATCATATTAACTATTGCTAGTAAAACCATAGGATTTATACCAGTTATAGGTCTTTTTTTTCCTTACAATTCAGAAAAGAATTCCTTAAAATCTCACCATTACGAAAAGAGATACAATGGTTTGAAATTCGACGATTTGATAACGTCGAAACGGAAAACATCGAAATTTTAACCTTCTATATCATATTAACTATTGCTACTAAAACCATGGCATTTATACCAGTTATAGTGCTTTCTTTTCCCTACAATTCAGTAAAGAATTCATTAAAATCTCACCATTACGAAAGGAGATACAAAGGATTGAAATTCGACGATTTAAAAACGTCGAAACTGAAAACGTCGAAATTTTAACCTGCTATATCATAACAACTATTGCTACAAAAACCATGGCATTTATACCAGCTATAGTGCATTCTTTTCCCTATAATTCGGTCAAGAATTCATTAAAAACTGACCATTATGGAAAGAGATACAAAAGTTTGAAATTCGATGATTTGAAAACGTCCAAACTGAAAACTTCGAAATTTTAACCTTCTATATCATATTAACTATTGCTAGTAAAACCATAGGATTTATACCAGTTATAGGTCTTTTTTTTCCTTACAATTCAGAAAAGAATTCCTTAAAATCTCACCATTACGAAAAGAGATACAATGGTTTGAAATTCGACGATTTGATAACGTCGAAACGGAAAACATCGAAATTTTAACCTTCTATATCATATTAACTATTGCTACTAAAACCATGGCATTTATACCAGTTATAGTCCTTTCTTTTCCCTACAATTCGGTAAAGAGTTCATTAAAAACTGACCATTATGAAAGGAGATACAAAGGATTGAAATTCGACGATTTAAAAACGTCGAAACTGAAAACTTCGAAATTTTAACCTTCTATATCATATTAAATATTGTTACTAAAACATGGCATTTATACCAGTTATAGTCCTTTCTTTTCCCTACAATTCGGTAAAGAGTTCATTAAAAACTGACCATTATGAAAGGAGATACAAAGGATTGAAATTCGACGATTTAAAAACGTCGAAACTGAAATCTTTGAAATTTTAACCTTCTATATCATATTAACTATTGCTACTAAAGCCATGGGGATTTATACCAGTTATTGGTCTTTCTTTTCCCTACAATTTGGTAAAGAGTTCATTTAAATCTGACCATTAGCAATAGGGATACAAAGGTTTGAAATTTGAACGTATTTTATCAAGTTTATGGTCTTCACTGTTTTTCGTTTTCAATATTTCTTAAGTACTAAAGCAAGTCTCAGACTTATATCATTTCAACATTTTACGTGTTAGGATTCTACATTCTCGCAGTTAGAAAGGCAATTTTGGCGACCATTCAATAACATTTTTATTCATATTCTTGGTTTAGTCCTTTGATTACAATTTTTTTTTTTTTTTTAATTTTACTTTAAAATTTACATTTAATATCTGATGTGAAATACACACAAGCCAAATATTCTTTAGGAGTGGCGTTTAACTAATTTTAGTTGCGTTTAACAGCTGTTGAAATCTACTTTACAGTTATTTTTTTTTCCTTCCCAAACCTGTGGCCCTCCAGTCTACCGTATAAAACGAAAATAACAGTGTCACACCTTGCCTGGTATAATACGTATTATTATTTGTTTTTAATTTAGGGCGCGTGAAAATCTTAGGTCATTGGCGCCTGAAGCTTTTTTTTCAGTGTATTGCGGCCGGCCTGTGAACAATGTTCTTTCGTACACAGTACAGAATGAATCACCGAATAGTGGGCTATAAGAAGCTACTGGGAAAGAGACCAAATCTAAGGGTCAGCAGCTAATCTTTGGTATTAATATTGGGCAGAATTAAAAATGTTCCAAAAATTGAAGGTTTGAAGAAAAAGGTTTACTTGATTAAGAGAACTTCAAAAGTTAATATAATTAAAAAATAACAGAGAACTTAAATTGATTGATTGAGAGGGACAGAGAGGGGGAGAGTGATTAAACGAATGGGGAAATCGTCAATGTAGGTGACCGCGCGGAAATAGGACGAATGCTCAATTGGACAGGTAAATTACTACCAATCTATGCCTCTTTTGTATTAACACTATTCTTATTTATACCAACAAACAGCCAGCCTACTGCGCCAGTAAGCAGACCAGTACTTAGACCAAGATTGTGTGGCGTACGTCTGTATTTAGAGAGTAGTAATTACCTAGTTGATTTGAAATTCTATTTGATAGCTTTCCGTTATTTGTTGGCCATTATGGTTCGATAAGAGATAAACAATATTGTATTAGACAAAGAGAAAAATTAACTGACCTAAAAATAGACCACTATGTAAATAATGCAAACAAAAACGTAATAATAGAAATACAAATAAAACGAACTAAAAATTTGTTATGTGGTAATGAAATTATCCGGTAATAGTTCTCCTGATCCCCCTGTTCATTATTCTTTTACTGCGGATATGATGTATGTTGGTAGACACTATCTGCCGGAAATAACAGAACAATTATTGCAATGAGGGGAAGGTGTTTATTTTCTACAAAAAAAAAAATCTGAAGTCGAAATATTATACTGACATAGCACTTTAGAGAAAAAGGAAATTCAAGAAAATCTCAAAAAACGTAAAAATCGATTCAGTCTAGTGGTACTTCCGGTTTGCTGATTTTATTGTCGAGTTGAATGGCGACAAAACCACTGATTTGATTTCAAATCAAATTTTCATTTCCTGCGACTTTATATTTATTATTATTTTTGTAATTTTTGCATTACAAGACACACATACGAGGGTCGTTTGAAAAGTCCGTGCAAAGTCAGAGACATAGCACTACTGGCGCGTATCGAGGTTATGTTTAGTTAGTAGCATCTCTTGGGAGAACACACACACCAAGTTTCAGCCAGATCGGTCTATTTCTTTGTGTTTGGCATTCGTTTGAATCGAGGAAGTCGAGTGATTTTCAAAAAATGGACGAAAAGAATTTCGTGTGTTGATTAAACACTACTTTATGAAAGGCAAAACGCCTCAGGAGACTAAACAGAAGCTTGATAAACATTATAGTGACTCTGCACCTTCGATTAGAACAGTTTATAAGAGGTTTCAAAATTTTCGGAGTGGCCATATGGGCACAAGTGACGCTGAACGTTCTGGACGCCCTGTTGAGGTTACTACTCCAGAAATCATTGATAAAATCCATGATATGGTGATGGATGACAGAGTGTGAAGGTGCGTGAGATTGCTAGTGCTGTGGGCATCTCGAATGAACGGGTACATAATATTTTGCATCAACATTTGGACATGACAAAGCTATCCGCAAGATGGGTGCCGCGATTGCTCACGCTTGACCAAAAACGAAATCGTGTGAAGTGTTGCAAGGACGGTTTGCAGCTGTTCCAGAAGAATCCGCAGGACTTTAAGCGTCTTTCCTTCACTGTGGATGAAACATGGATACATCACTACACTCCTGAGACCAAAGAACAATCTAAACAATTGGTTACCAAGGGGGAATCTGCGCCAAGAAAGGCGAAGACCGTTCCTTCGGCCGAAAAGATTATGGAGACTGTCTTTTGGGATTCGCAAGGAATAATCCTGATCGACTATCTGGAAAAGGGTAAAACTATTACAGGTGCATATTATTCATCGTTATTGGACCATTTGAAAACCGAGCTGCAGGAAAAACGCCCACGATTGGCCCACAAAAAAGTCCTTTTCCATCACGACAACGCACCAGCTCACACCTCAGCAGTTGTGGTCGCAAAATTAATGGAAATAGGGTTCCAACTCGTTTCACATCCCCCCCTATTCTCCAGACTTGGCTCCCTCGGACTACTATTTTGTTCCCCAATATGAAGAAATGGCTGGCGGGAAAAAGATTTTATTCAAACGAGGAGGTGATTGCAGAAACGAATGGCTATTTTTCAGACTTGGACAAATCCTATTATTCGGAAGGGATCAACAAACTAGAGCAGCGTTGGACGAAGTGTATAAGCCTAAAAGGAGACTATGTTGAAAAATAAAAAAGGTTTACCCCAAAAAATTAAGTAGTTTTTATTTTTGCACGGACTTTTCAAACGACCCTCGTAAATATGCATGTAAATAGCAAAAGCGACAGGGGTGGGGATTAGAGGCCAATTTTGGGGGGAAATAAGCTCATTTTGGGGGGGACCTCAAAGAACCTCAAAATGAGAAAACTCGAATTTAAATAAGTTTAACATGACCACAATATTTTCCTTACCCTAATGAGGTGTCGTGAAAATTTTAGAGTTTGTGTAAAAAAAAAAAAAAAATGCGTAGAAAAGAATTGCATTCTCAAGGCCGCTGATGACTGCAATCAAAAGAACCGGAATCATGGTGCAACATACATGGTGCAATAGATTTTTTCAGTCTGGAAGTAAACGCAGATCATCTAGATTCCCTGTTTGAGCCTGGTTACGTCCTCCTCTTCAAGCCTAACAGGAAATCATGAAAGTTTAAAAATAAACTAAGGTCAAACGCTTAACAAATAACTAGCCTTCATCAACATTTAATCACCAATAAATGCGTCCAGGAAGGTAATTAAACAGTGCAATTGCTCCTAATTAGCATAAAAATACTGATACAGGAACACAGAGATTGGTGTAGTAGTGGTTGGGAACGTGGAAGCAAATAATAGGTTCCGGTAGACAAATTTTTTTTTTTTTCCTACTTTATTTATAGCAGCACTCATGTTTACTGTATCTCTATTAACCGGTTTCGGGCTTTCATCCATTGTCAGAGGTAGAGTCGATTTTTGCTAAAGATTTCAACTTCACTGATGGTTTCCATCACACAGACTAATACTTGCTGACTGAACAAAGTTGAGATTTTTTTAACTAACAGAAATAGATACACACAAAATTATGTAAAAACTATTTTTTCTTTCGAACTCAGGTGACTTCAAATCAGAAATTTCCGGTATAAACTACAGAACTTCCTCGCAAAAGAGGAAGTCAAATATATAAACCAATGAAATTTCTCTTCCTTTCTAAGTATTCAATTTATATCATGTTTATGACATTCGAAGTTTTGGGATAAAATCGGGGGAAACAAAATCAATTCATGTCACCCGTGACAACCATTTCAATTGTTCTACCTTCAAGTACTAATCTATAGAATGAAATACGGGTCCGTTAAATATACCCTGTATGCTTTTGACAATTTTTTTTTTTTTATTTTGCCCCAAACGTCCTAAATTCGAAAATTTCCCAACGGATGATACATACTCGAAACTGGAGAAAGCCTTTAAAAGAAAACGCTTGCCGAAAGCCATGGATGGAAAAAGAAATTTAAGTGGCGGGTAGAAATGAAGAACTTTATGGACTGGACTGTACTTTTGTTTTACCTCTTAATTAATGAAGTTGACCTGATCTGTGTGTACACCTTGCCGGCCAAAGCAAATTTATTAGCAGGTCAACCTTGTTATACAGTAGAAAGGAGGATGAGTTGTGTTAGAGAGAAGTCAGGGAGGGAGAAGTAAAGTTTATGTATTAGATAAATGAAAAATAGCGTGCAATATGGAGCTGGCGGGACACGAACACAAGAACTGTTACAAGAGAGGCGGAAAGAGAACGGAACAGAATGACCCCCTTGGTGGAGTGGACATGGGAGCTGCTAGGTGTAATGATAATGGAGGTCGCAGGAGACGGGGATGGCCTCTCCTGACATAGATCGTCCATCAGCCCAGAAAATGGAATACTCTCATTTAGTTCTTTCGTGAGCAAATAAAAAAAAAACAAATCGATCTCATTGTTGTAATTACAAATTAATCATTTATCTTATCTTTGTAAACATAAACAAAACTTTACAACTGCAACCATTTTTTATTAATAATTGATTCACCTTGAAGGTAAATTAAATAGAAGGCAAAGGTAAATAAGAATTTATGCCAAGGTCTTTAATGAAATTAGCAAAATTTATGATAAGCTGAAATTTTATACTAGATTAAAATTCTATCGGCAAAATTTTAAAATAAATCTAACTTTAAGTATTTTACTAAAGTTCTTGTACTTAAATAACCTAAAAAGATAGAAAAAGGTAAATTACATTCAGATAAGTGCAATCAAAGACTAACCGCCACACAAAAGGACCCCGGCACCACAAAGCCACAAATTTAGGGTTCCTATGCCTCCCCAAAATTCCTCACACCCGCCATTTTCCGCGAAAAAATGTTTCAACTAAAAGTTACTTCTAATTATAATAAAAAACCGGATGGCTATTTTGCGTGGAAGCACTTCCGTTAATCGATTTTAATGATAAAAATGTATCTGATAAAATCATACATTGTTCTAGCATGATACCATAAAAAAAAAAAATCAATCTTTTTTGAAAAGATTCAAATAAATGTGGTAGGACATTCATTGTGAGCATCCAGAAACTACTAAGTATACAGAGGTATTCTGGTATGTTGGTTAAAGAATTTTAATCGGGAACTTTCCGTCAAGTTGACGGAACACCCAAGAAGTGACAAGTTCCCAACCATTGCGCAAAGAGAAGATCATCAAAAGCTATGTAAAGAGACCTGGAAGCGGTTCCGATTTACAGCAGTCCTTCGGTAGTATAAAACCAGTTTGGGTAATCCTTGTATAGTACTATTCCGCGGACGTAGATGCCTGAAAGATGGAGGAAAGCCAGTGTCTGGTGTCTCTGATGGCATTCTTTTTAAGACAAAAGAGGATGGCATGGAAGAGTGTACAGGGTTTTCCGAAGTTTGGCACATCTAGGATGACTAGTCACAGTCTTTCAGGGGCAGCTAGTTGCAATGTTTATTTATACTGTAGAGATTCATAAGACGAGGGATACCTTAATTCTGATTACAACCTATTGATCAGTTTAGTTGCTTGGAAATTATGATTAGAATTTGCCCAAAAAAAAGAAGAAGACCTTTGTCGTCACGGTGGCCAGACATTCGTAATAATAAGGACAACAAATCGTTTGCCACAACAGCCTTTTCGGTCCATGGAAGTACTCTAACAAAGTTTTAAAATATGAAGATTGAAAAAGCGGTGATTTTCCTTATTTCAGCTACATGACTGGTCACATAAACTAAAAACAACTTCTTCTGACTTAGGAATCGAATCACCTAAATACAGTCTGGGGTATCCAAAATTTCAAGCAATCGCCATACTTCTTCCTATTATTAAAGATAGGAAAGTATACCCTGTGCCTTCTCTATCAGAATATAAAAAACCTCTTTGTTCCAGCTAATTTTCCAACTACTTCAACAATTTTTAAAAATTATCAGTACACATACAAACATGGATATTATTTATATTACACGTCTAATGAGTTAATGGCGTGACCATTCTTTTATAACCAGCAACAATACTCTAAAAACATCGATTTGATAATATTATTTGTGGCCATGTTGCCATGTAAATTCTATTTGACCCAGAAACGTGCACATGCTTTCAATTACTTAAATATGTGACTTTTGTACTACGTTTGAACTTTTGCCGGCATGAATTTTGGCCCATTTCAATAGAAATCTCAACTCAATGATTCTCATTCCCCTCTTGTTTCGTTATTGCATTACATGATATTTATTTAACATTCCTTTTAAATGTGCTATATCTGTATCCTATTTAGGGACCGTTTCAAGGTATTCTAAATCCGCATTTTGTGTGTTTTATTAAAAAAAAGAAAAGAAAAATTGTCTGATTTTGATCAAAATGTCTCTGAATAGAAAAAGTGTTGACGTTCAACTTGTAGGTTTAATAATATTTATTTATTAATTAAATATTACTTATTTATTTTCTTTTTACAAACTCCGCTTTAAAATTTGTTTTATCTGGCTAGAAATAATGGGCGAGCCATAAAAATGCTCACTTAAGTTAGTTATTACTTTTTTTTTAGGTTATAAAACATTCACAGATAACCTTTTGCAAAAAAAAAATTCTTTTTTGTTTTTAAGTATTTATTCAACTATAAAATAAAATGCGCTTTTAATATTCTTAGATAAATAATCCATTTCGGTAAAGTATTTTAAAGAAAACAAGTAAATGGGCTGAATAAGTAAAAATTACATTTTTTCCCCAAAAGAACCCAGAATCGAATATCTGTCTGGAAAAATTCAAGGAAATTTATAGAAAAAATTTCAAAAAAAAAAAGTGAGAAAAAAACCAGTAAACTGGTAATCTCGGTTAAGGGATTATGACCGCTTTCAAATCCCATGGGAATAAATGGGGCTGAAGGAACAAATAATTTAATTGTTTTCCTGTCAAAGAAGGTCAAGAAATAATTAATTTTTCTAAAGGGCGTGCAAGAATTAGTCCAATTGATAATAAGGTTTAGGAATATTTATATATATTGAAACAGGCCATGGTAGTGAGTTTATCGCCCTAGCTGAATCATAGGAGTACTAATTTCGATTTTAAACAAGAATGATAAATGATATCACAATGCCACCAGCTACTGTTGGACAATGGCAAGAATAACTTCTAGCTTAGAAAGGTTAACTAAGGAGGTGGTAGATCAATCATAATTCCTGCTTTGTAAGAAGCATTGAAAATAAAAGTACAATGGCTTATTACAAACTATTTGTTAAATAAAAAGTCTGACGTGAACATTCATCTACGTATTCCTCTTACCATAATTCTCATTTGCTATTAGTTCGCTTCAATAAAGGTTCAATATTATAAAATACGAGACAAATTTGATATCCAACTAGTTCTCAGAATTTCCTTTTAAATTTGTATTAATAAATAGAAACTTCCGGTCTAGCGACTTCCTTTAAACCTCAAATCGAAGCAACTTATTTTACTTTAATATAGTACAACTAGTTAAGCAGTAAAATTTATTACTCAAATGACACTTTAGAGTGAATTCAAAGTATCTCCTCCCTCAACAAACCTAAAATAAACTTTATTGAAAGATGTATCAAAATAATAGTAATAAAAGAAACTCAGGAAACTAAACATTTTCATTAAATTATTTCCTTTAAACCCTTTTTGGCCAAGAGATATTACTGTATACATAAAATGTTTAAAGATAATCGAGAATTCCTATAAAATTTCCTGCATTACTCGTACAAAGTAAATAATGATTCTAAGATATCTGACTGAAGAGAGTGCTAATTGGATGAGAGATCTCATCTGCAACAGTAGAACAATACACACCTATATTAGCCGCAGTGAAGGTAAAAGCACTAGGAACATAATATTGCTTTATCTATTACAAAACGGGTGGCCGAGGTGATATGAAAACTGATTAGAACATCATGAGAAGGAACGAGAAATAAAAAATTATAAGAGAACTGTCCAGATGATAGAAGAAAGGTTCGAAAATCTAAGATGAGATCAAAAAGCTATAAGTGAAGTAATGAAGAAAAGAGGTTTAAGCCAGGAGTATCTGAAAATTAATTATTAAGGAGATCATAATCCGATGGGCTGAAAAGCAATATTCGGTGCACAATATTCCGATATTCAGAAAAACCAATCAGACTCTAGGCTATTCTCAACACAATCTGAGCCTTTCTCAGCCTAAGAAGTTTGTTTTTATCGACTTTTTGGGAATATTCAAATCATTGAAAACATAATCGATTATCTCTGCGTAATAAATAGTATCAAACAGTAATACTGTGCTGAAATTTGAAGATTCTAAGTAAACTTCTTCTATTCTTCAGTACGTACAGTCCGATTCAATTAGAATTCTTGGTGCCGAAGTCACTTCCAACAATTCTTTAAGAACCTTAAAAAAAGTTGCGTTGTTGAATACCTAGGTAGTCATTCTTCAATGTAAGAAATGAACGAGCAATAATTTCTACGTAGACTACGAAAGCCGAACTAGGGCTAATTGAACTACGAGATGAGGTGATAATTAGAGTGTAATGGGGTGCGAATAAGCCCCGGAGAGTCAGGGTGCTCCAAGCTTCACTGACAATTCGTTTTGGATCTTGGAACTCCAATTAGTAGATGAATGAAGAAGAAAACTTACTGCGTAATCAGAAAAGGCAAATAAAACTAACGAGAAATTCAACCTGGAAAGAGATAAACGAACTCCTGATGAATTAATAAATAATACAATTAAAAAAACTTTTGTTCTACTCCTAAACAACTATCAGTGTTTCTATCAAAAATAGGAATAGTTTACACTAATTCCTTTCAAACTCATTTGAGGTAATTTATCTTTGATAAACAAAAGTTTCACCAAATAAAAATTACTTATTAAAACTACTGCTTGCTCAGCGAATTGAGGAAAAATTATAGAATTGCTAACCGAACGTCAGCTAATTTCTTTAAAAAAATAAAAGAAAACCCAGTTTATTTTCGATGACGAAGACATTTACCACCCTTTCTTTCTTACTTACAACATAACTCTTAAGCAAATCTTCCATTTGAGAATATTTTTGTAATAATTCTACGATGTATCAACAATCATAATTAAGTTGAAAACTATTCTTCACTTAGGTTGTGTTGCACTTTTAAATTCTATCAAATGCGAAATTTCGTAAACAAAATATAAAATGATAAATAAACTCTTACCCAGTAGAAATGACAAAACATGTTGGATGGGCTGTTGCAAACGTTTTTTCCGAAATGTTGATGTATTTCCAGATTTGCACTTTGTGTCATTGGTTTATGACAGTGTTCACTTTAAATGATAATTTTATAACACATTTACAAAACACAACAAAAATCTAGTTATTTTCAACAAAAACAAACAAAAAACAAGACTGCCATTTAAACACAATATTTAACTTTGCTTTGTTTCAAAAATAATTCACTTTTCGAACAGCAAAATAATTTAATGAACATACCCAATTTGAAAATATGGAAATTAAAGACATGAGTTGACACTTTGGTTTCATTGTCACTAATCACAATTCAGATTCCTGCAATAACGAAATAATATAAATTACAATAAAATAGAAATAAAAAATCAAATTATTTAAAAAAAAAACAAATCTAGTAAAAAATTACTTGAATGATCTAGTACATAGTGCATACAGCAATCACATAATGAATATTTTCTTACGAAATCACTTAATTAAATAAAAGAAGTTTATATAATATTTATTAAACACTTATTGATGAAAAGCCTTGAAGAGAAGATCGCTTTGTGCAGCATCATTAATTAAAAACGAATTAACCAAAAATTAACTGAACGACTAACAAATAATATTAAAAGAAAATTACTACTTAAAACTTTCACATACCACGGCTTCCATTTCGTTGAAAACGATTCCCTCACTATAATAAAATAATTTAACTACGGCCAAAATAGAAAAACTATCGAGAGAAAAAACAAAATATACATTAAAATTTTTTGATACGTGTTTAAATCTGGTTATTGCTGACCAAAGTTCCTACACAGACTAATACCGAGCTCAGGCAGTGGGTTTACCTTTAACCTTAAAATAAATAACACAGTGATGAAACCATGTTGATAATGAAATTACTGGCATACTAAATCAAAATTCGCCATTTACTTACTTAAAAAAATACACAACTGCTTTTATCATATTTCATTTTAAACATTAAAAATAAATCCTTTCTATAATCCAACGTAGATGATGAACTGCCTAGAATAATCGAAAAAATAATTGAGAATAAACTCGTAATATCGATAGTGTGCTAATAGAGCCAAATTTAAACAATTCAAATTAATATGGCTACGCAGGGTTTTGAATGAATTTTTTCCTGTCCTGAAAAATTGTTTGAATCAGGATAGATAATTGATACAGAAAATAGAGTTTTTCTGCAAGAAGTAAGATTCAAAAGCTAAGAGGCCTAAGCCTTCAAAGCCATTTTAACAATAACTGACTTCATCTTTATTAACTCGTATTTATAATTTCGTATAATTTATAGCGGTTTTGTTTCTTTAATGAACATGTCTCCCGCAGTCAATCTATCTATCTTAGACAATAATTCCTCTGGCCTATCACTCTAGGTTCGATAATATATTCGGAAACCGCAAAAGAAGATAAGATTTTTTTAAAGGGGTCGAGGTTCACGATGACTAAGACGGTAATGAATTGGAAAGTTAAAAATTATCAAATCTTTGTAAAGAATGTCGAAGGATGAAAGACTGAATGAATGAAAGATTCGACCATTTTCCACATTCCGAATAAAAAAGCAACATCCGCAAACAGTCGTTCAGAAAGAGCAATATTTGACTTAATATAAAAATACTGTAAAACCTATTCGGTAAATGTGACACTTCCAATGGACTGACTTTCTACATTTTTGGAAATTTAGTCTCACTCTTTGGACCTAAACCAAGATAACAGAGATAAAACGAGTAGAAATCTAGAGTAACTGGTTCTCTATTCGTAATTTTTTTGTTGCATTTTACCATTTTGAAGGTTTGTAAAAGCTCTGGTCGCCGCGTAAGGAGAAAGTTTTGGTACGAGGGGCAGGAAATCGAATGTGTAAATCAGTACGTCTATCTTGGTATCCCACTTGCGAGCTCCTCTTTATTCGCGCAGGCATCAAATTATATGACAAACAAAACTAACATGGCCGTAAATTCTACATTATCACTTTTGTGCAAATGTAAAATGCAATCATGGGAAGCTCACTCTAGAATATATGAATCCTTAGTGAGAAGCGTACTATGTACTGCGCCTCGGTGTGGAGTCTGCGCTATATTCAAAATTTAAATAGAGTCCAGGCAACATATTTTAAAAGACTGTTAGGGTTTGTCCGCTCGACGCCGGCTTTTGCTGTTAGGCTGGAAACAGGAAATTATTCGATGGCAAGAGATGTGCTGAAGGCAGTTCTACTGTGGTTGAGACGTCTGAAAATGATGGATAACACAAGACTGCCAAAAATATGTTTTAAGAAATTATTAGAAATTCACAACCGCGCTAATTGTGAAGTAAAATATAATTGGGTAACTCAGGCCGCGGAGCTCTTTAATATCACGGGTTGTTCCCAACTCATAGACCTAAACTGTCTGGAGTCTTTGACAAAGAACAAAATCTTATCAATTGTCAAGGTGGCAGAATCCCATTTAAGGGAGAATGACCTGCAACTTCTCTCGCAGTCTGGCCTCAGCCTGTTTTATAGTAGCGGAATGTTGAATGAGGGCCCTCAACCATATTTTTTATTAAAAGATCTCTCATTTAGGGTAATTCGCTTGTTTGCTCAAATAAGGCTGGCCGGAAAACACATAATGAAATTTTCAATGAAGGAAAATAGCGTAGTAATTTTCAGTGATCGAAAATGCCCTGCTTGTGAACTTGATGCCCCAGAGGATGTAGTGCATCTACTACTGCAGTGCCCTAAATACAATGTAAATAATAAGCAACTTTCCATTCCATTGACCGGTCCTAACTGTGAAAAAATAAGAATAATTTTATCGAGACAAAGTACACAAGATGTTTATAAAATATATAACATATTTTCTGGCATACTCACTTTAAGAGACCAGCATGTGAATGAATAAATGGATGAGGCATGATTTGTAATTAATGACCGACACTGGTAATTATTACTATTATGTACTCCACAAATTTGTCTTTTAAAATAAGAGTAACTGAGTAATATTTGTAATGTGTTATAGTATGAGCTATAAAGATATGGATCTGAATTATGTTATTATTTTTGCTATTTCTCTCTGAAATACATACATACATATATTATAAACACTACTCTTGTAACCAGCTGTAGCTGAATACAATAAATAAATATTGATTGATTGATTGTTGCATTTTACCTCTCACTTTCTTAAAGACGGATCCCCTTTATTTGCACCTTAGGTTTAGCCTTAAGAACAAAGAAGTAAAAACTAGACAAATTGGAGCCCAATACGGTGTTTTTCCGTTATCCTTTAACTTATATTTTCCAAAAGACGGCTCCCCCTTATGTATATTTCAGCCTTGGCCTTAAAGCTAGATAACTGAGATAAAAGAAATAGAAATCTAGACCAACTGGAACACTAAATACGGTATTTTTTCCGTTGTACTTTACATTTTCCAATAGACGGCTAACCCGTGTGTACATCTTACCTACTTGATTAAAACTAGATAATAGGGGCAGGAAAAGTAGAAACCCAATTTGACATTTTTCTGCTGTATTTTACCTTAAATTTTCTAAACGAAGGCGGCTTCCCTTAATGTTCATCTTAGCTTTGGCCTTCAAACAAGATCTTTATTTTTCCGTTGAATTTATCTTACACTTGTGTATCCGTTTACCGATTTCATCAACTCTTATATTTAACTTTTTAAGCTGAAAGTTTTTGTTAAGGAAATCTATTCTTAGATCTCATCAAATTCTTCAGTCACTTTATTTAGTTTGCCTATATTTCTCTAGTTAATCACTTGTAACTGTAATAAAAATATACTTCAATATTCAGATGAGGGGATATCACAATGGGATGAGGGGAAACATGATTAACATTATGAATGCTTCGGATTCTTTAAATTAAAAAACAAAAAAATAATTTAAATAAACAAACGTCAAAAAAAGGAAAGATAATAATTTCGAATAAATCGATATTAAAATTATATATATATTTTTAATTGGAAATCAATATTCAATTATAATATTTGTTATTATTTTTTATTTGTTTAGCTAATTAATATCTGCAAACTTAAAAATCATAATTAATTCCAGCATATTCTATTTATGTTTAATTATCATTTTGGATACAAGTATTATTTTAACAAAAGAGCTATGCTAAACTAAAAATGTTGATTCTAACATTCACAATTAATTTGTTTTTAATGTATTTTATATAAATGCTTACATGGTTAATCATAGAATTATGTTTACCATGAGAAGGGTTAGCTAAATTGGAATGGATACAAAACAGAACAAAAAACAGAACAAAAATTAATTGAGCTGAAGAAAGAGATATCTTCCTAAATTCTGTGTATGCTGAATTTTTTAGTAAATTTATGCTAAGTAAATGCTTTTCTTTTCTTTATAATTCAATTTAATAAAATGGAAAAATTCAACTCTCTCGGGATCACATTATTTAGAGTTGACCACTATCGGCCACAACAATGTTTTTCGATGTCTTGCCGCTCTGAGATCCGTATGACTCAAGCTTTTTCACTACCTCCATCCCCTCAACAACGGCTCCAAAAACTACGTGTCTATTGTCAAGCCAGCTGGTCTTAACAGTGGTGATGAAGAACTGGCTGCCATTGGAATTAGGTCCAGCGTTCGCCATCGACAATATTCCTGCAAATTAATACACTAAATAAAGGAACAATAATGGTATTGTGAAAAATGTAAACCCATTTTCTAATCTCACCCACAGACTGTAAATAATCTGTGGTAAAGGATACAGACTTTGTGCTATCGAGTCTCAAAAAATTCAGAAATCTAGATAACTTATACCCATATAGTGAACAAAAACTAATCTGATACTGTTAATCTGATTCAAAAAGAAACTAATTTAAAAGGAATTATAGGTGAGATAATCGGACGGCATCAAGTGAAGAATTGTTCTAAACATTGTCGAGCCTCTCGTCTGTATAATATTAATGATGGTAAGTTTTTGGTAAAATAAGTGCTTAGAAATTTCCAAAAAAAAAAAAGCGTCATTTGAAAGTTTCTCAACAATGAGTTTCAAAAATTAACTTTTAGTTTTATAACATTGGAGGGTGATCAATTAAAATTTGTGATAAAGCTAATTTTTAAAGAATTTTATGTCCTAAGATTTAAATCAATTATTCAAATTCTATAATAATAATAAAAAAAAACCAACCGGGTCCAGTGTGTTTTAAATTGAAATTCTCATCCTCAAATTTAACACCATAGATAGACTTGCCGCCAGTGCCGTTATGTTTGGTGAAATCACCACCTTGGCACATGAAATTTGGGATTACTCGGTGAAATGTTGAGCCTTTGTAACCGAAACCTTTTTCACCAGTGCACAATGCTCTGAAGTTTTCAGCAGTTCGGGGTACAACGTCATTCCGCAACTGAAAAAATAAATTTGTCAGTAAAAATTCAATTAAAAAAAAACAAGATAATATTAGAACTGATAAACCGTACAAAATGGCTTGTAATCAGGAGAATACATAAGTTCAAAAAAAAAAAAAAAGAAGTTTTTCATCATTTATTTTCATGTATAATCAGAGAAGTACCTATTAACATTCTGAATGAGAAAAAGCGCGTAAGTCTATTAGAAATTGTAAAATAAATATATTACTAATTTAAACAAAAAGAGCGGTGTTTAATTTTTGCCAAGTATATGTTTAATAAAATTACATAAATATTTTGAGTGCATTCTACCCGTCGCTGATACGATTCAGGCTCACTTCACACCAAACGCTATTACATACTACACAATGGCTCACACTAGTAAAATATTAGCTTATAACTTATAATTTGAATTTGAAAGCAGTGTCCACAAATTTAGGTTACAAGGCTAACAGCCTTGTTTTAGCTCAGTTTATAAAAGTCACAATATCCTACGATATTTGGGTTATCAAAACGTACAATAACCCCTCGTAAGTCGATAGTTCTACTGAATAAATAATTAAGGGGGAAAAAAAAGGCAAGAAAATTAATACAAAAAATCAATTATACTTAAAAAATTTATGATGATAATTTTACCAACTCAAGGGCAAACAATAAAATAATTCCAAAAGCAAAATGAAAATTTATCAAGAAGAGAAAAACAAAAAATCATTACAAGAAAAATGAAAATTTAATTTCCATTAAAATTTTTCTTCTTTGTTGGAAAATAAAAATATGCAACGCGAATATATTTGTAATTTACTTGGCGTCAATAATTTCTAAAGTAAAAATCTTTTAAGATTCACATTAAATAGGATTTTATTCTTTTTATTAATGAGTAACTAAAAATGAAATTAAAAAATATGCAAGCTACATTAGGATTGATTTAAAACATTTACCCTTGTAAAAAAAAACAACCTTAAAATAAAAGATCCAAGATGATTGGCAATTTACAAGTGAGGTACTTTTCCTAACAGGAAAGGAGAAGTAATTAAGTAATAGCGCTAGATACTATTTTAACGTTTCAAGATATAATTGCACGTATATTCACAAATTAATAAAATTTATTAGAAATTATTTTTAAAAAGCTATTTTTGTAATAATTAACAATAATCCAAAAGATTAAAATTATCAATGGAATTACCCCAAAAAAATAACCTATGTACGTTATAGGTGCGGGTTAACTTTTATGATTAAAATTGTTCACGTCTTTACTTTAACAAGATTTCTTCACAACAACTCTTTTAAACCCAATGTTTTGAACCTGTTTTACCGAAATATATGTAACCTTTAGAGCATGCAACGAGTTCACAACTAACCAATATCAAGCCATGTTGTAACTAAAGAGTAATTTATAATCTACATTTTAATCGCTTACCTCCATTACAATTCTTCCTACTTTATGCCCATCAGCTTCCATATCAAAATAAACTCTCGGTAAACTCATTTTTTTCGAGTAATTCAACCGCAAAGATGACACAAAATTATATCCAACGGAAGGCCGGCAACTGATGCCAAAGAGAGAATGAGAATGGCGGCTCAATGAACATACAAGACCACTCATTTCGACCGGCGGAAGTAGAGTGCGCCTTTCAGGATAAAATAATTTTTTTTTTTTTTTTGTAGTAGCATTATGCGTTATTTAGGCCGTTACACCACGTTGGTCTCTAATTTTGTCTTTTTAAAAAAACAAGACAATCCACTTATTTTTTTTAAAGCTTTCAACTCGTCCAATAAAAAGGAATTTTCTTACTTCTTCCGATTTCCAGTTATAAGCAAAATGTTGAAAAAAATCAAAAATAATGTTTGAGATAAATTAAAGAAAATAGAAATATATATCATTCCCACCAGTTTGAAATAGTCTATTGACTCTGCTTACAAAATATGAAATAAAAAAATTAGACACTCAAAAGATTTTCTGTTACAATTATAAATTTTCTTCAAACGTTCATTTTCTCTCGTTTCATGATCGATGTGAATTACGGTATCAAATACTAATATTAATTAGATAAGATTAGATGTAAGATGGTTCTTTCGCATTCAATTATATCCCCTTCTAATAATCCGTAAAATACCCTATTTGCCATAAAGTAAAACTTTTAATTTTGCTAAGCTATACAAAAGATTCCTCTTTTGAAATATACACATTTTTGTGTTAATCATTCTATTTTTTGGCCGAATGCCGATCCAAAAACGTAAGCGAAGACCAAATGCTGGCACCAAAATCTTGAACGTAGGAATATATTTGTACATATATATAATGAAAATTTAAGGAATTAAAACTAATAACTTACTTATTTTCCTCAGTTTAAAATCTGGGGATCTTTTATAAAATAACATTTATAGTTAAAATTTTCTACCATTTTAATTAAGGGTATTACTTTAAAATTAACATTGCTTACTTTATAAAATTGGGACTTGATCTTTTTACTGGATGCATAACCAGATTAACTAATAGAATTCCGACTCTCTCGAAGTAAAAATAGTTTTTGAAAAATGATCTTTTAATATTTTTTTTGTACCAAAATTAACTTCTTCAAAAAATTATTCCAGTTTTAATTTTTCTAAAATTACAAAATTTAAATCAATTAAGTTCTTTTAAGGTTACATTCAGGGTTTTTCTTTAGAAATGAAAGGCTATGTTTTGTGTTATTGATCAAAACTCTTAATTACTTCATTAAAGAATTCATTCATCCCATTCGTGGCTTTTCCAGCATTTATTTTTTATTACTATATTGTGGGAAGATTATTATTAATTTACTTTTGTTCCAGAATTTTAAAATTTTCATTTAAAGTGTTATCTTCGCACAAATGTTTAAAACTCATGAAATTTTGTCTTCCAAAGTGCCATTAGTTTTTACAAATTTACTTGATTGGGAATGTAAAAGTTGGTCAATTGAAGAATGGAAGAAAACTTTAGGAGAATCGAATGACAAATATCCATTTAGGAAAGGTTGTAACAAATGTTCAGAAGTGAGTTTTATTAATAAGTGAAACATGAGTAGATACCCGTAATTTATTTTTAATTTTGTAGATTGGTTGTACAAAACACTTCTATTTGTGTAGGAACCAATCTGGGAAACAAATTGTGAGACCAGTTCTTTGACAGTGTCAGAATTTTTTGAAAATTTCAATAAATCTTTCGAAATTGATAATACATGGTTATATTTTGACTATAAACACCTATCAACATGGTTTAGCGAAGTTTTTAAGGTAATTATTCTCATTCATTTATTATTTGCATTGGTGAAGATTGTTGAAGAAATAAAATCGTTCCTTCACAAAACCTGATGCGTGAATTATATACTTAGAAAAAAAGCTGCTTCTTAGTCAGTAGAGTAAAAGTTCAAGACAGATGTAATTCAACAAGTTACTCTTAACTTCCTAACAAGGCCAGTACTCGATAATTAGAAGTCACTCGAAAAATGAATTAATACTTTTAATAATGCATTTGCTTCAATACTGTTACGAAGGTTGTAACTGAAACTTGGAATAAGTAAATTATATATTTATCCCGAGAATTTTAAGTTATATTAATAATTGTGTAAGTATATCAACTGACTCTGAATTGTCAGGGCTTTTCGGATATGAATATCTTATCCCTTTGTTAATCAGTTCCCACTCAAGTTTAATTAAGCATATAGAGCTGGAGGATAGGACAGATTAAGATTAGGAAGGCTTTCTGACCAACCTTTAAGGATCTAAGTTAGGACATTAAAACTTTCTCTGCCATTAATTTTTTATGTAATTGTATTATTGTATTAATTTTATGGAATTGTATGTAATAAAGATAGCTACTGTTTGCACTGTGAATTTCATAAGGACATCAACTGGAGCTGTGTCGGATTTCCAGAAAGGGGTGCAGAAGATTCCACGTTATGGATTGGAACGGAAGGTGCACATACTCCATGCCACTTTGATTCCTACGGGTGTAATATTGTAGCTCAGCTGTATGGAAAGTCAGTAGTTTTAATTTATTTTTAAATAATTCTATTTTTATTAAGTTTTGGAAGATAATGATTTTTTTTTCTAGCATAGGAAAGTGTGGTTACTGTTTGATCCTCTAGAATCTAACAGTTTATCACCCACTAGAGTACCATACGAGGAATCCAGTGTTTACAGTGATATCAATTTCGCATGCACCTGCCATCCCTTCCCAGGTATCAGATTTAAATATTTTACATTGGACTATTTTTCTCTCTCTCTAATAGTTGTTTTAAGGTTTTCAGACAAGAGTACTTTCTGTCATTCATCATTCTAGTTCCTTCTAACCTTTCAGCCACTGGCTTTTACACATCGTCGTACATTTCCAGCTCTGATTTACCCCTCACTTCTTTCTTCTTTCCTTGGGCACCCATTCGACAATTTTTAAGGCCATCTCATCGGAATTGATCAATTTGCTTAAGGTTTTAACATCTTCTCATTGTTGGTTTTTATTTCTCTCACCAAGTTATATAGTTAGTAAAACCAGTAGCACACGAAATTCACCCTAGAGAGAAGCCCACCTCATAATTTCCCTAGAACTTCTTAAAGAGAAGTTTCCATGGGGAGAAAAAAAGGTACATATCTTCGGTATTTTAGTTTCTGGGCTGGAGTATTCGTAAAGTCATATTTTGCTCACCACTACATTAAGCAATGCTCGATCATTTTTATCAATACAGTTGCTTTTTTAATAATTCAATTCTAGACATTAAGAATGCACGATGCGTCATTCTACAACCTGGAGACATACTCTATGTTCCAAAGCATTGGTGGCATTATGTGGAAAATGTTACTTCTGCAATTAGCGTCAATACATGGATACCAGTGGTATGTAATTAATTTATAAACTGGTATATAATGAGCATAAGCCGCAACTTATTGTTTTTAATGTTTTTTATTATTTGTTTTAACGTGAAGTACTAACTAAAAATTTTAGTAGGAGTCAGACACTGAAAGCAGAGTTGATGAAAGTTTAGTGAAATTTTTCGTCTCATCAGTAGTAAAAGAGCTGGACGGCACAGATGTTAATAAAATTTTAAATCCAAATGAGGTCCGGTTTCTTTTGTATTAAGATTCGAGTATGTACATATCACTATATACAAAAAAAAAAACCTTTAAAGATGTATTGATTGTTTCAGAGAGACCTGATAGATTTCAAAATCAATCAAAATATTGATGAACTTTCATGGTGTGTTGAAAAAGTGAAAAAGTTGAAGTTAGAAAACAAAAATGAAGTGATTAATATCGAGTATTTAAAGGATTTCACAATACCTACAGATTCATTGCATAATATTGTCAAGAACTTAAGAAAATGTAAAAATCCGAAAGAGTTTAAAGTTCCAGATACTAAGACAGTAACAGTTAAAGATTTAATAAACGCTTTTTGCCACCCAGACGTAATTATTAATGTGAAAAAAAATTTGTACAAGAAAGTTGAATAAAAAAGTTTTAATTTAATGAATTTACCTCTTTTTCTTTCTTGTTTTCCCATTTAGGGTTGCTTCCTATCAGGAGGCGAACACAACTCTTGAATCCGGAATTTTTGATTCTACTCTCTTCATAACAATCCAAAAGCATGCTTAAATGAAAGCTTTGAAAGTAAAGTTTGGAATAGCGTAATTGAAATCTGGAAAATTAAACAAGTTGCCGACGAGAATGAAAGAAGAATCTAAAACTTCATAAACAAAAATAGTGCAGAATAAGATCTAAATAAATAAGACATTGATCTTATCCGACATAGCACGCGTTTTTTTTTTTTTTTTTAATTTATTTTTTGTGTTAACGTCTATTTACGGAATTTGATCTACATATCTTCAGATCAGAGATGTTTGATTTAACAAGAGAGTTTCACTTACACTTACTTTTTTATCACCTACAACTATTACTGCTAATCAACTGATGATATTAAAGATTGTAAGTAGCAAATCACACATCAGAACGATCTTTCGTTTTTGTCGGTTGCCGAACACAATCATGTGAATTTGACCGCTCTGAAACGCAGATGTATCGTATGGATGAGAAGGTGGAATTTTTCTTATCACGTGTGTAGGAAGAAGACAAATCTTAGATAAATAAACTATAATATATTGACACATATTTTTTGTTCATGATATTTTTGTTCTGTTACATTTTTTCTGTAAAATTGTTTCAATCAATAATCATATAATTTCATTTGTCTTCATTATACAAATTTTGCATTTAAATTAAATTCAAATACATCCTTTTTATTATGAGACATTTTTGTGCAATGCTATTTCACTTAGTATCTTAAATATTTACTTACTGTCGGCATATTTCTAATTAAGAAAATACTCGAAAAGAAAATAATAGTATTGTACTTGCTTTGCAAAGGTTATTGTATTTTTTAATATTCTTTCAAGATTTTATACTGTTTGTAATAATAGTTTATAATACACTGCTTTAATAGAATTATTTTATATGTAAATCTATAATATAAGAAACCAAAATTCTTTAATCTAAGAACGTGAATAATTTCCTTTTTTTTTAAATAAATTATATTGGTAACTCAAATTTTTAATACATTTTTAATCACATTCATAAATTTAACATTAAAAAGGGGACTTAGGTATTATTATTTTTTTTAATAAATCAAAAATAAAAAGTATAAAACAATAATTTGACTAGAAAATAAATAAATTTTTTAGACAATACTATATTCCTTTTAAAAGACACCAATTTTTTGCACCAAAGAAGAGTTGCAGGTTAAACTTTTCAAGTTTTTCCTTTAAGTACAAAAAGTGAAGCTTCTAATATTAGAAAAGTATTAGGAATGAATAAAAAAAAGGAGGAATGTACAAATTATTAATCTAATAGTGTTTATCCATCCTACTTTTTACATAAATCTATGTAAAAATTGGATTTGAATTTTATCGATAAAGAAGTATACTCATTTAAAACACTAAATAAGAAGAAAATTTATGAAAGAGACCACAAATTTAAGTTGTTTGCTTGTCATTAACAAATGAAATAACATGTATTCGTTTTTTTTTTCGATTATTCTTTCGAAAACTTTTTTTTTTTTTCTAGTTCAAAACAAATTGAAAATTTTGGAATTAATCCACATTGTTCGTTTAATTTTATAATCTCCATCTTTGAAATTTAAACTATCCAATATTTTAAAACATTCCAAAATAGTACCAATCAAGTTTTAATTCGTCTATCGGATTTATAACCATTTCGTGAACTTTTTGTTCCATTAGTTTTACCATGTCTGTTTTCAAAGAGTACATCAGAATCTGTATCACTGTCCGATAGTATTACTTTATCCATAGGCACTGAAAAAAAATTAAATAAACAAATTTAATAGTTAAAAAATAGTTGTAGCAAGATTAAAAATTATTTTACGAAAAGAGGTTGCGACAAGAAAAATTTTAGCAAATGTGAAGAGAGTTAAATGACAAATACAATTCTATCGTGTAAACTTGATCTATTTAGAATGCTTTGTTTTTTAGTTCAACGATGCATCAGTTTTACTAAGACCATAAGTTCGTATTTACTTTTTTTTTCTACGTTACATTGATGACAGATTACTACTACGTGCAGAGAATTAGATGTCGTGAGAAGGTATTAGAAACGAATCTGCAAGTACCATGCAGATACCACAGGAACTGATCTGAAGAAGATGTTTAAAAGTGGATGCTTTTCTTAAATATCTTTACCTAGTCGGAGATGTATATTCTTGGACCTGATGAGAATGAAGAGCTTTATGTTTTCTGAAAATTAGGAACACAAAAATCTGGGAGAAGTATCACCTAATATAACCATACCTGTCGCAACCAATAGCTTTGAAGTGTAGACCTTGACCAAAGGAGTAAGAGAGCCTAGATGAGTAAGACGAGACAAAACATCTCTTTTAATAATTTTAATTAATGAATAATTTTTGGTCTAGTCAGGAAGCTGGGTTGCTTTAGGTTTTCGAGAAATCGAAAAATTGGAGAAGGGTAAGCAATTAGGTAGACTTAATTAGGCCTAGGAAACTGTCTTACACCGTGAAGAAAATATGCCCAAGATTCCTGAAGAAGCAGCTAATCCACGACAGAATGCAAATCTAGCCAATAAATAATAATGTTACATGTAAAAATTACGATCTAATAATTTATTGCTTTTTAAACACATAATAAAAAATACGGAAAACAAAATAAATAGGGCCATGAGTGTTAATAAAAAACACTCACAAAAATTAAACAAATTCTAAGGAAGAGTTTGCGCTACTAGTGCCAATAAGTACAGGACACACCAATAGAAAAACATTCAGTCAAATGCACACTTAAGTGAGAATATTAAAATTATCTCTAAATAAGATAATAATAAGATATTAATAAATTATTAATAATATCGAAGTGAAATATTATTTCTAAGAAACCAACAAAGCATTCGAAACAGCCAAAAATTGTATACATTCCATTTCTAGAGACATTATTGAAATTCACTAATGTTCGTTTAAATTTCTTCTCCTACACGTTTAATTAAGTTTTTTTTAGGTTCGATTCAAATTAATTCAAAAATGCGAGTACAATTGAAAATTTAAACAAAGAAGCGAATAACTTATCGTTGAAGATTTAAAAATTAGGAAACACTATTATTGTTACATTCAGCAGTAAAAGAAATAAAATGTGTAAACTAAATTTTGCATGAGCTCGCATAATTTACTTAATTATGGTGCTTTATTTGACGTAAATGCTAGTAAGTATGCGAGATTAGGAGAGTTTATAGCTTACCCATCAGAATAAAATGAAAATTTAAAGAATCTTAAAACAGGCATCTTTCTTTTTTAAGATGGCATATATCTTCACGAAAACGCATATTTTCTAATTTCAGTTTAGCTAACGTACAATAAAATATTAAATGAAGCACCACAAAAAAAAGAAAGAAAAAGGAAATAAACTAATATAATATAATCAGGGATGATTAAATAAAGCACAAAATATATTTCAAGCTGCTCAGGTAAATTGCTAATTCAGAGCTTCTGACAAATAGAATTGCGAAAGTAAATCATTCAGTGATAGCTTGAAGTAACATTAATTAATTAAGAGTTAGGTACTTCTCACTTGACAACATGCATTTTAAACTTAACGACTTTAAAAAAAAGACTATCAATAAAGGTATTGTTTCAAATAATCATTGGTTGGCGAAATGAATATTTTATATAATTCTCTATAAAACTATCTTTGGGGAAGAAAATACAGCTTGTCTTGGCAGCAGAAGATATAGCTTGCCGAAAAATTTGTGTGGAAAAGCTTTTGAGGAGACAAACAAATTTTTATTAATGCTCACATTAAAATAAGATTAGGACGCCCGGATACAACTGTTGTGTGGAAGTGATAGGAGTCTTTCCTTTTTAAATTAGAGAGGAAAGACTCAGTTATTTAGAATGCTTTCGGGCTAGAAAAAAAAAAAGCATTTACACAAAATTAGCTTAGATGAGAACCCTGAGTGTTTGAACCAGCGACGAAGCTACCATAAGGGTTGGGAAGTTTAAGACGATTTAATCTTCTTAGAATAACAGGTGACAACTCAAACGTAAACTGGCGGCTCATAGAGTCGGAGACACAGTACATGAGTGGAATGTTTCCAAAAACTCGTCCAAGATTACGTTATGGGTTTTGACATAGAGTTAATTAAACATTTTAATATTAATTAGATAACAAAATTGTATTTCTGGTCCATAAGCTACAACATAAAAGTAAACATTAGCAATAACATTTTTGGTTAACATTGTATAACAAATCAAAAACATCAACCCACTTTAAGGGGCAAAGAGGTAGACACAGAAAGGTCTGAAATGAAGAAGTTATAGTCGTGTTTTTAATTAAAAGGTACAAAAAAAAAACAGAAATCTTTCTATGTAGTAATGTTGCGAAGCCAAATGATCTTTTAATCTTATAAGGAAACGAGAAGGAGCTCAATCTGTTCACCAACTTACTTTACTATTGAGTAATTAATTCTGAGACTAATTCACGTCGTTAAGTGAGAGTACCTAATCTTGAAAAGGAAAAAAAAAAGCAATGTTATTATTAATGAAGCAACACATTTAAACCAATTAAATCGTTGCTTTTAGTGAGAAAATTTCGATGCCTGCTTTCACTAATGAAGCACAACAAAAGAATTTAGAGTGCTCAAAATTTATATATTTTAAGTTTCTGTTTAATAAAAAGATTTTCAGTTAAACACTTAACATCGAATATTATTAATTTGAAAAACAAACAAACACAAAATTAAAATAAACATACGATTTGAAAAAACTAAAAATGATTTTGTTTTTCTGTCTCAAAGTTTGTGAACAATAAATTAAACTTTCCAACTTCTTACCTTGTGATTGCGCGTGATTCGCCCTGGATTTTTTGCGAAACCTTTTTCTCTTTCTCTCATCTGCTAAAAACAAGTAATTTTATATGTTTTTTTTTTCTCGTATCTCTTCACCAAATGTAACTCATTTAACTCAATATAACTCATCTTCAATGGTTTGAGAAAATTTGAGTTACTTTTAACCACACCGTGTTTGTAAAATTTATTTAAAGACTAATTGAACCATAAAAATCCCGTCTTATCCAACACCAATAAAGTAATTATTACTATTTTATAAGACCAATAAATCAATCAACAGAATTTAATGTAACAATAATTTGAAATTGTTGTAATTCGACAGTGAAAGCAGGCCATTTTCTTAATTCGCCCTGCTACCTAAATAATTTGAAAATTAGAAGCCATAATTAATTGGACAGTACAGGTAAGTGAAAATATGAGACCAATATACACAAGTAGGATAACTTCTTACAGTTAATCTTCAGTCAAACACCACACTGACTGGCTGTTTAGAGAATTTTTTTGTTTCATTGGTTTCGTTTTACATAATTTATTAACATTAATAGAAAGTTTCTTAAACAGTCAGTTTGGTGCAGAGTGTGAAATTGAAAGTGTCAACTGAAATCGAATTCTCCATCCAAACTTGATAAACCCTTCACAGATAATATATGAAAATCTAAAAGCAGCCAGATTTAAGTAATAAGCATGTTTTGACGGCTAAAATTATATATGTGTGATTTCGAGGATCCTAAACTTGAAAACCGTCTGTATCTGTGTATTATCGAAAACACTAGCTAAAAAATCTATAGGAAGCTCAAACTCAGTATTTCTTTTGAGCACCACCCTGAGGTCCGAGCTTCTCTTAGCTATCAAAATAGCTTAAAAAGAATTAGCAGTTTTCAATAAACCTCACAAGGGAATTTTTAACTTTTTTTAAAATATCTTTTAATTAAATTTTCTTATTTTTCAACTCAATGTTGCCGGAGGTTGACTAACATCATGGCTATTTTTACTTGGTCCGCAGCGGCTAGAAATTAAGATTTGATGCCGACACGAAACCAGTCTCGAAGATTCCTTAACCATTAACGACGTCTTCTGCCAGTACTGTGCCTTCTTTGTATTCTACTTTGCATAATCGGTTGTAATAATTCGCCCTTTTTACCTCTCATTGAGTGACCAAGTTACACTAGTAGTTTTCTTTTCTTTATTGTATTTAATTATTTCTGCATTCTTATTCTCTCTTCTAATTCTTCGATTATCACTTTGTCACTCAAGATATTTACAACATACTTTTATAGCTCTATATTTCAAATGCTATGATTTTTTTTGGTAAGAGTTCATGTCTCAATTCCACACAACAAAAAAGAGAAGATAAAACATATCAAAATTCTATGTCTTAATTCTAGATTAAATGAATATAAGACGTGGAACATATACATCTAGATCATACATTTGAATCATTTTTTGTTTTTGTTTTCTGAAAATCCAATAATGGAGTACCTTCTTGAAGAGGGAGGTATGTAGGCTAAGAAAGTGCCATTTCAAAGTGACTTTAATTTCAATGCCATTTCGGATTAATAAATATAGACTTAACATACAAATACAGATGAAGTTATCTTTGGAATATTTACCCACATCGGGAAACTAAAAACATCTGCCCACATTTCATTGTTGCTCTTCACAAAGTTTTGTAAATTTACACTAAATACCGCATTTAGATTTTTTAAAAACCATCTTGTGCGAAGAAGCTTGGCTACTTCTTATTTTTATGCAATGGAGGGGAGGAAAAATGTTAGAATATTTTGGAAATCTGCTGTAAGATTTCAAATTTATGGATGAGAATAGATACTTTTCGATGACACCTCCAGATGGAGTCTCATGCTTTCCACAAACGACTGACTCTATCGCCATTTTTCAGTGCAATAAATAAAAAAAAAATAAATAAAAATCTTACCAAAAAATACATAACTGATTGCAATTACAACTTCATTATTTTGCTTTAAATACATTTATAATTTTATTCTGAGTTCACGAGTACAAAAAAGAGACAAAAGAAAAATTAAAGTAATTCCGTGAAGAATAAGCGACACTTACTGAAAATGAAAACTCGGGTATTTTGAAAAAAAAAGAATAGAAGAGAAACAAAAAAATCAAAGCAACTATGCTAAATATTAGGCTGGATCAAACCTTGCGAAAACATATGAAAAAATAAAAAAATAATGTTCATGTTTTCTGAATGAGTTTTAAAGAATAATAAGAATGTTTTTATCGCAATTAAATGATTGTAGGTTTGTTACCATATTTATTTTTAAATAAACAAAATAAAAAAAATGTTTTTACAGGTGATTGACTTATTGTGGAAACGAAAGAACAGTATTTGCAGTCAAGCTAAGCACATGAATATATACAAACACGAAGCAAAATGAACATAATACATAATAATGAATCCTGAAATTATAAAATACGTATTAATATATGAATTAGTAAAATTATCCGCTTCTTTCCATGGCCCCTTAATGCAAATGAAGTTGACCGTAAAGCTGTCTAAAAACATTTCTTTAGGCCTATTGACTTTACTTATGATTGTGATTTAGGTTTAGAAGTAATTGCAATAAGCAGTTTTTTTTAAAAAAAATCCCTTAATACGATCTTCATTGCTTAAAAATTGCTAATACAACTTCGCTTTTTATCAAAGAATATCTTAAAATTATGATTAAATTAGTTTTGCAATGATTTATAATGATTAATTCCTTGATTACGACCAAATTAATCTACTCATTTTATTAAAAGTCTATTAAGGAGCTGATTAATGTTCTTTTAAGAGAACTTCAAACAAGATTAATCGAGTTAATCTTAATTTTAAAGTTCGTTACGCTGAAGATATCATTCTAGTTTGTTAATTAAATTAATTTGAAAAAAAAAAAATGAAAATTAACGACACAAAACCTAAAAAAAAAAAGCATAAAAATAAAACTCTTACGTCGTATTTGTTCAGTACTCTCAAGAAGGGCATATTTAGTTTTATCATTGGATGTGTGTCGCCACCTGCATAATCTTGAAAACAGACAAACCAGGCCCCATATTGCACTTCCGACGATTACAGTCAAACTTAATAATGCAATAGTTACATATAAAATGCTCCAACCTTAAAATAATGATAACAATGTTAGTAATTAAGCAATTGATTAAGTAGATTAAACAAAAACAAATTGTATTTTATGGCGTTCAAAAAATCATTGCTCAGTCTCTTTTTATCGCAATAGATTTGGGGGGGGGGGTTGGCATAAATATATTCAGGAGAAAAAAAGTTTCGCAGATTCTAGATACTTTAAAAGTATGATAATATCATGAAGGTATTTTGTAAAGTCTGTTTTATCTGAACTCCTGCAACATGTTGAACAAGAGTATGGGCTAATTTAAAATTAGAATTTAATTAAAATTGGTTCATTGATCTGTGTTACCTGGTCAACACACTAACAAAAATTGCCACCAACTGTGTGCTACTCTGTAACAACATTTACTCATGGAGAATAAATACAAATTAAGATATTTCAAAATTTCAGATAAGGAAGGTCTTATAACGTGAACGTCGATGAATTTAAAACTAAAACAAACCTACGTAATAATGGATTTACATCACAGGCTTCTGCATACGATTCATACTCCATTTCATACTTCAATTAAAAAGGACTTCAATTTTTGTATATTTTTTTAAGCATTCAAAATCAGTTTTAAATAAATAAATTAGAATATTTACCGCAGTTCGAGTCACCGTCACCCATGTATTTCTTAAATAAATCAGGCATCCAAAATGATTCACAGTAACACACTCTTGTTTCTTGGTCACATACTCCATGTCCTAGGAAAATGAAAAGAAACTTATTATGACCAAGACTTTTGTTTCAATATTTACATATTAATTTGAAATACACGTCACGGCTCTGTAATCTAATCTAACTATATCTGTAAAAGAATAAAACCTTCTTTAAATAATAACAGAACCATGATTTAAACAAATTTAAAAACGTAAAGCTTTTTCTTTTACTTAATTCTATTTTTTATGTATATTTAAATTTCGTTTTGAAATTAATTACAATGGTTACCCATTTATAAAAATAATTTTGTCATAATTCAAGCGAGGACTATGTGTTTTTGCTAGTAAGAGAACTTTCTTGATAACTTGTAAAGATGAGTGAATAATTTTAAAGATTTTTGGTTTACTTAATAAAATAAATATCTAATTACCTGAACAGTTATTTTGACAGACTGTAGTTCTAATATCTACCACAGACATCTGAAGTAAAAATGAATCCTGTGCTAGCTTATGTTTCAACGTGGTAACTACTTGAGGCCCTGGCACTGAACCAGAAGGACTAGTTACATAGAAAACTAACTTAGCTCGACCACTATTATCTGATCTTAGGTCTCGTACAACAAGCTGTGAAGCATCCCTTAACAGCATGCCCAATTTCAGAAGTACAGAATCACGTTGAGCTTGTGTAAGTTTACCAACATCTATATTTAGCGTGAGTTCCACAAGGTTCAGAAGTTCACTATCTGAAAGGACAATACATAAAATTATTGAATTTATTGAACACTTAATAACATTTCTTCTATTGCACAATGGTAAATAATAGGCCAGGATTATGTTAAATTGTGGATTACAATACAAACAATATTTCCTTACTATGTCCGCCCACTACACAATTTAAAATAAACCTTTCTTTACAATATGTTCTTCTAGAAAATATATATACTGCTTTGCTAAATTCGTAGATTAAGTTGCACTTTCAACGAATAAATTGCCACTGAAGCTTTAACTAACGGACATTTTAGAAACAAATTTTTCTTCACCTCAATCCAACACAGGGAACCCAAATTTAAATAAAGAAGTTTAAGTAAATGACTACTAACTTTTAAATTGTTTACGAGGCATACAACATATATCAATAGTCAAATAATCGCTCTTATTTTACCTTGCTTTAAAATGATCGATACTTTGTCCTCATCCCATTCACCTTGATCATCAGTAACTCTTAATCTGAACTCGTATTTTCCAGCCACCACATTTGTTACCTTAACAAAAAAGAGGATAATCTACATTTCCTTGAATCTTGTAATTTTGTTTTATATTTTTATTTAAAAAGAATCAGATTTTTAAATAAATCTAGTGAGAATATTCTCATAACTTTCTCTTACTCGATTCTTGAATTTCGAACTTATACAAATGTTAGTTCCCTTCAATGGAAAAATTTAAGAAAACCTCCTTGGAGAATCCACAAATTTAATTTTCATGAAAAATCTCTTCAAAAAAAAATAACTTAATTAAAAAATACTGACCATGAGAACAGGTGAAGTATCTGAATGATCAATGATTGTGCCCATGGCAAGGCTCGTTAGCTCTCTTGTCCATTGCCATCTAGATATGCCCAGATCATCAGTAGAAAGGGAACCGTTTACAATTAATACTCCAACAGGAAGTGTTAAAGTTTGATCTCCACCAGCGTTGGCTTTTGGACGTTGATTTTTATCTTAAAACATATGATAACAAATTTAAAAACTCTATAAATTTTAATAAAAGTCGAAGCAATGTCAAGAAAGTTGATATCTAAGGAGAAATTGCATTTAGGAAAAAGCTTTTCAACCCATTTGAAGAAATATCTTTAATCTGCTATAATCATTTTCAAAAAATACTGAGTATTTAACTCACTCTGTGTCACGGTTACAGCAACAGTGTCCGAAGCAGAATTCTCATCTCCGTCGGTAACGGTCAGCTTAAATAGATATTCCCCCTTAGTTAAACCAGTAGCATTAGCCACAGAAGTGTTACTGTTTAGAAATACAACTTTTCTAGGCCCACTGAAACAAACACAAAGTCTGGCTTTACACACAAAAAGCAACTAACTTTGTTGATTACAACCTTCCACAGACTGCGGCAGTATTTATTATTATTATTTTTTTTTTAATTTAAGGGCGTCAAAATCTGCGATCATTTGCCCGGAGTCTTTTCTAGTGCACCTTCGGCAAACAGAGACACACTATCCAACACCGAAAGCTTCTAGCAAGAAAAATATAAGGGCCGGCAGCTGGATTCAAAACCGGAATCTCCAAAAGTGAATCTAGTACTGTAAACCCTTCCCTATTTATTTTGCGTTTTAAAATATATTACCCACAAGAAGAAGTAAATCTTTAATATTCCAATAGTTTGTTTTTTCCTTCTAAAGTGAAATATACACAATAATAATAATAAAAAACTTCTTAAACATACATTTATAAAATCAATACATTAGTGTTAAGTTCTGTGTAGCAATGTCTTCAATAATAATCCTAAGAAAGAATTTATCGAAGAGGGTTAGTAAAAGTGGAACAGGTTCGGGATAAGATACGGAAGCTCAAAGAAATGAACAGGAAAGATTGGAGCAAACTTACTAAGAAATTCAGAATTCTGACAGGCTGTAAAAACCACACACAAGCTTTACCTTACGCACTCCCAATCCCATTTGTCGATACTAATGTCATCTGAACTCTGTGAACCATTAAGTAAAATATAAGTTTGTGGCAGTGCAATTGTAATATTTGAACCAGCATTAGCTAAAAAAAAAAAAATTAATTCTTACAATGGGACTGTATTCATAATGAATAACATAGTTTTGTGTCCTGTTGAGATTGAAGATCTAAATACCTGAAGGAGGTTTGTTCGTAGGAGGTTTTACGAAAACATGGACATCACTACTTGACGACTGGCCGGAATCATCGGTTACTTTCAAAACGAACGTATACATTCCTTCTTCTAAATGTGACAGCTGGACATAAGGTGTATGTGTATTCTGTAATTAATCAATCGGTTATTTATTTTATTTTTAATTTTAACTTATATTTTCCTATATAAAAAAAAAACTCCACTTGCATGGGTTCAGGTTATAGAAGTGGACTATCCATTTCTTCAAGATTCTTGGCATTTTCGCGGGTGTTACAACAAAACAACACACTCAAAACTGATTTAAACTATCGTACCCACAGGTAAACTAATCATTATCATACTCTCTCAATCACTCATGCCCATTACAATTTCTATGTAAAACACAAGTTATTTTAAAGGAAATTTTATCACAAGAAGTGTGAGCCGTCTTCAGAGATACACCATTGCCTGATGGGCATTAACCCGTCCCTTTCAAAGCCCTCCCTAAATATTCAGAAAGACTATTTCTAGTTAAACTATACAGAAAATTATATCTGGGGATACATTTTCCTTCAATAACTGGTTAATTACCAGGTTCTCCAGAGATAGGGGTCAAGTGTTAGGGATGTGTTATAGTTATGGGCAGCATGGCCAATAAAGGATCTCAAGATCTCTGAAGAAGTGGCTAGTCTGTCACCAGTTCATGAATGCTATGTAGTTTTTGTTTTTTTTTAATATCCTGACCTGCATATCAACGGCTTTGTCACTGTCACTAGGGCTTTTAGTCCATTCCCAAGAAACAATGCCTTTATCATCAGAACTTAAATTTCCATTCAGTGTAACATTATTTCTTGGTAAATAAAGTACTATAGAAGAACCAGCGTTCGCTTCTGGTGGATAATCAGGCACTTGAGATACAGTTATATTGGCAACTGTTGAATTGGTAGCTCCATCGGTATCGGTCACCGTCATTCTATAATTAAAAAAATAAAATAAAAAAAATAATTTTTACTGTAATGAAAGAAAAATGTGAGTATTATGAACATATGAACACTTTATAATCACCTAAAGGAATAATTGCCTGGCTTCTTTAAATCTTTCAACTGTAAAGTTTGGGAATCTGAAAGATTTGGTTGATAGCCAAGTGGACCCTGTTGCAATTCCCAATGAAACTTAGTTATTCCAGCATCATCTTTACTAGATGATGCGTCCAAGACTGCTAAAGAGTTTGGTAGTTTTACAATCTGATGAGAAGGTAGTACTATTGCTTGAGGAGGTTTGTTTTCCCTTTTTTCTAAACATTTATCGAGGGTGTGATAAATAAATTTTAAGCTGTCATTAGTTTTAAAATAAAAAAATATATGTAAAAATCGAAAATCTTACGTGGTAAAACAGTAACATTCGCTTCAGTTTCACCGAATTCGCCGGGAGCTGAAACAGTTACTTTAAAAGTGTATAATCCTTCAGTCAAATGACTCAATTTTAATGTACCTCCTTGATTTTCACTAACGGTTCCACTACTTCCTTCTGGCTGTGACAAAGGAGTCCACTTGTAGCTGTAACGTTTCTTTTCTAAAAAGTCGTTCAACAAATAATTTATTTAAACAATACAAAGTACGCTAAAAAATAACAATGCAAATGTGTTTTTAGATTGAATTTATTAATACCAGAAATATCGGCTGGGATAGTAGACGCTATGAGCTCAACTTCGTTGTCTGGAAGACGGATTTGTTTCGATATCACTTCGACTAGAATTTTTTTAGGAGGACTAGGGCTTGAAACATCTCCTCTTCCTACGTTAAAAGTCTGGTAAAACAAACAAAAAAAAAATTATTTCATATCTAGGATAAAACAAAACACACAAACGATAAAACGCTAAAATAAAAAGTAAAATCGATAACAGATTGCTTTTATATTGGAATTTTCTGACTTTTAATTTTTATTAGTATTACATCGAAGATGAGACTGTACTTAACTCAAAGATTGGCATTTTAGGAAAAAGCTAGACCCCAAAACCACAAGTGGATTATTAAATATTTATTATTTTTAAGGTTTTGTACCAACCTTAGGTCTGAAAGAAGGAAGCGAAGCCTGCGTAGAAAAATAATTATTGGGACGTAGGTTGGTTATCAACTGCGATCCACTTGAGTTTCCTAAAAAATTAAAACAAAAAGTGCACTTTAAGTTAATCAGCCATTTTCAATATTTAAAAAATATATAATAATTTTATTAAGTGTTCTTTTCGAAACATTTTTCAAATAAAAGTGATTGCATAAGAGTGCAATTGAAATAATTTCAAAAAGAAATAGCTGCGAATTCCGAAAAACTCAAGAAACATTAAGTAAAATCGCATCCAGTTATTATTTCCACCGGTAACGTAGCAGTGCTCTTAGAATCCCTTAAAGTAGAGGCGAGAAATGTAATTTAGTTTATTACTGCATAACAGTGGTTGGTTAATAGTTCCGTGATTTGTTTTGATTTTTAATATCTTATCAGGTAATTATTAACGTGGCAGTTTTAATTATGGTCCTAATCGTAATTCGTTTAATTTTTAATTAAATCATTTCTTTTTCTAAAACAGATTTACAAATTAAGATACAAATTTAAATTGTTGCTTCTTTGAAACGGACTTGTGTGGTAAGGATCATAATCCTTCAAAACTTTATACAATTGAATATTCGTTTGAAAACATTAACATGTTTGTAGAGACTGTAAAGATAGAATAAAAAGCACGTTAGAAATATTTTAATTATCAATAATATTTAAGGATAAAGAAAAATGAAAAAGTGGATCACATGTGTAAAAAAAATATTGCACATTTACCATTTATGGGTTCGCATAAATTATCTGAATTGCGTTTATATCCTGCTCGACATTTACATACACCAGGTTCGCCAAATGATATTTGACAAATTTCATTTATGCTACAATCTTCGTTGAGTTCACAAGTTTTGACGTTTTCTACTTCAGATCCAGCCATGGCAAGATCGTCACTGCAAATAAATGTCAAACTATTTTATGTCTACAGAAAAATAATGAATAAATTGATCCCAAACTTACTAAATAGATTTAAAACTATCATAAAAAAATGCCGTGAAAAATAAATAAAAATAACACTATCTGCAAATTCCTAAAATTAAAGCGTTTATTTTGTGCTCATGAATTCTAAACAAGTATATACATACTATTAAATAAATTTTAAATATGTATGTAATATATGTAAAGAAAATATACAACATAGAAATAATATTAATGAAGTTAGCTCACCTATTATTAATATCCGGTAATTCCCAATTAAATGATGGTGTTATTTGGATGGGCCTCACTGAGACCATTCGTACATTATTTCCAAATTTTGGTTCAAGTCTTTCAACTGGTTCACATAAATCATTGCTATAACATTCTATCTAAATGAAAAATTGAAAAAAATCAATATATACTTTCCTAAGAGCACAAATAAGATACATTTTAACAAATTACACACTAAAATACCTTGTAGCAAGTAGTATTGTACATAAAAATAACATTACAGTGAATGTCTCTACAACAATCTGTAACGCAAGTTTTAAGATCAGTAATTTTCTTTGCCACTGTGTACGTTCCAGCTTCTTTGTTTCCTTTAGGTGCATAACCAATCCAAACTTTATTTGATAACTGTGGGCATAATGTACTTAATGACGAGCCAAATTGAAGCTGGCATTGTACTAATTGCAAAATGAATGGTAATACACCAACACATAATATAAAGTTAAACCCCATCACTAATTTAGGGGTCTCGTTATCTTCGATGTAAAATTAAAAATTGTTAACATATCACATCTCTCTTTCTAGCAAGGAAGTTAAGTAGATAAGATAATAATGTGCACAGATGTGGAATACATTTCCCATAGGTTACGATTCAAACATCAATATATTTCGGTAAAACTAAAGATTAATTGGATGAAACCCAAACTTAAAATCCAAAATACGTTGTAACTTGTAAATAAACAAGTAATCCATTTCACAAATTATTAACATAGACTAGAACGGTTCAACCCACACCGAAATTCTTGGTTATTGCATATATCCACTGATTAAGATAAGGGTAAAGCAGAGATGGTGACAAAATATACAGCTAAGGAATTATCGATTGCAACATCGATTGTTTCCACCAAATTTAAATCGATATTTTTCTTTACCCGCTCAAAAGAGGAATATTGAAATCGCACAGACTTGGGGTTTATTAACCGAAATGTACGTTTTTGGCTCCTCTGAATCAGATATAGTGTCCACTTTTACACAAAACGAAAATTTGTAGAAAGTTCAATATCTGTTCAAAGAAAGTTTAAATTAAAGTAAAACACTTTCGTCAAAGCATTATTCAACTTTGCTTTTTTTTTTTGGAATGATTGCTTACTTACTAAACATAAATTATTTTCTTTCTTCTTTTTCTGCATTAAAAGATTTGATTTCATTACCCTTTATATTTACTTAGTTTTTCTCACCACTTTGAATCCTTACTTCTTAATTAATTCCCGGGTCATCATCTCCTCGCTCAGCCAGGCAGCCAAACAGGATATTAGGTATAATGCTATTCTCAAGGCTTGCTGGGAGACTCGTGATGAGAATTGAAAGCGGAAAAAAAGACTTGAGTATCTGGACGTTTGTAATGTGGC
The DNA here is from genome assembly GCF_049639745.1 of Rhodnius prolixus. Lineage (NCBI taxonomy): Eukaryota > Metazoa > Arthropoda > Insecta > Hemiptera > Reduviidae > Rhodnius > Rhodnius prolixus. The sequence continues at coordinate 5,194,279 of NW_027411593.1, read as the reverse complement.
AATGAGACGACAGACGCTTGGCTCCGGAGAGGCCCTATCGAGCTTTTACAGATACACGATCCTTTATTGTAAATAAGGGTACATGTTCTTCAATCAAATGACTGGAAATTTTAAATGCTTGGAGTTAGACCACCAGTGAACGAGTCCAAGTACAAATTACAAGGATTATTTAATCCTTGATTTTGTTTCCTCTCAGAAAGTGAGTAAGTTACAGTTCAGGGAGTGCTATCATTTCATCACATTCTCAATAATACATAAATTTAAACAAATTGAATATTAATGTTTCTTTATTTTCTGCGATTATATTATAGATTAATACATAAGCCTTTAGCCTAGATGTACTATGTTAAGACAATCTCAGTTTAATTAAAAAATAAAAATAAAATAAAATTATCAATACATGAATTGTATTGGCAATAAATAAAACTTTACTTATTAAATAAAATAATTTAAAATTGTACATTGCAATCTTGATAAATTTAAATATAATAAAAAAATAAATTTAATTTTAAAGATGATATAAAATTTTTACTAATTTTATTGATTTTTTTTAAAACTACTCTTTTTTAATTTTATTTTAAAGGGACGTAACTCTACAAAATTCGAGCAAAGATCTAATAATTTGATCACATTAGAAATAGCTGATCACCTGTCTCTTTTACAAAAGTGAACATGATCTACATAAAGTTGATTACTTTATAATAATAATGAGTAATTATGGACACAGAAGTGCTGAAGGCTTCAAATGAGTAGCAATTCTTTGTGAACAACAGAGAGTTTCCGAATTCACAGGGTGCAAGTTTCACTACACTAGTGGAAAACATATTTATTCAATGTTGGTAGAGAAAAAAGAAAAAAAAAACTATTCTCTAAATAATACAAGATTTATTAGCTATGAGGTTAGCATACTGAACTCCCCGGAGGTCCCGGGTTCGAATCCAGCTGCTGACCCTTAGATTTTCTCTTCCTAGGAGCTTCTTACAGCTCACTGTCCGGTGATGGACAGTGTTGTCTGTAACGAGAGAACACTGTCCGGAGGCCGGCAGTGCACTGAAAAAGATCCGGGCGCCAATAACCTTAGATGTTGACGCGCCTTAAATCATTAAAAAATAAATAATACAAGATTTCCATTGAAGGCTAAAATGTTGACCATTTTTGTTGAATTAACAAAGAGACCTTCATTTACAGAATAATTGTTAATTAAAAAAGTGAACATGCCAAACAAAAACTATCAGTAAAAAATAAATAAAAAGAATAAATAATTGTGAGCAAACAGACTATTCAATTTTCTGAGTAATTTTTTAAATTATCTAATACATTTTCAGAAATATCTATTTTAAGTGAATGAATGAATAAGTAATTTTTTTCCTTCAACATGATTATGATTGACTCAAGATTTTTGCTTCCTGAAATAAATTAAGTGAAGTGAGTGAAACAATACGATGTGTTTTTTTTTTAATCTTATTTGAATTTAAGATGAGACAAAGACTTGAATAATCTTAAGAGGCGAGACATGTCATTTCTTCATGCTGATCCCGTGGGCTAACCCAAACTCTGTACTGATATCTCCGATAGTAGTTGGGTTTGGTGTATCCATAGACAAACTACTCGTCACAAACACATACACACACATATATACATTCATATATTCATCATAAACTTTATAGACGCCTAAAACAGACATCATTGAAGTCTGCAATCAATTCGACTTTATTAAAATACTACTTCTTAAATCTAAATGACGTCAGGCTTTCTTCAAGTATCATTTTATTATAATGAAATATGTACTATTGAAATCAACAATTTATTTTTTTTATATAAATTCCAAAATCAATGAAATTTAATTAAATAAATTGCGGCAAGATCAAGTCGTGATCAGATGAATAAATTGATCAGATTTTTTAAATTGAAGAAAGATAATTTTTTGTGTACTTTCCGCTTAAATATAATTAAGGGACCCAATGTCCCTTGGATAAATAATGCTAACATTCCCAACTTTCCCTTCATCCTTTGCAAAGTTCTTTTGCAATTTATTTCGTAGTCTGTACGCACCATTTATAAAAAGTATTTATAGACATAAGACTTGCGAGCACCCACTTCTACATTTTCAAATAGAAGTTAAACCGATTCACTTTTCAAGCAAACTAGGTTTTGTCCCTAGCAACTAATTATTAAGGGTTTTTTACAATTAAGGACCTCAGAGTTTTGAATAAGAGTTTTACACACCCTTTCTTTTCAATCAACCTAATTAATTAGACGCCTCTTGTAGAAGCCTCGTCACAAAGTATGTGAATTCAATCCCCGTGTAGACAAGAAGAAGAGGAAATCGGTTGAAACAATCCTGTCTGATTGCATTCCAATCACTACTTTGCGAAATTAAACCTCAAATACTTAAAAGACCTGAAAAAATATTACTCAAAACGACAGTTAGAGAAACCAGGTAGTAGCATCCGAACACTTTGAAGCAAAAGCGAAATAAATATTAACTAACCTAATCATATAAGCCATTAATAAAACTGTAATTGATTATTTAATTTATTTACAAAATAAAGTAGATATAAATGAAGGATTTAAAAGAAAGAGAATGCCAATTTCTCAACAATCAGTCGTATACTATTTTAAAAAGAAATAAAAAATGGCATTTGTTTGTCTCTAGAAAAAGCTAAATAATATTGCTGACAGCCAGGAAGAAATACAGTTTTTTAAAGTCTATTCTTCATTAGGAACTGTCCTCTTTTTTTATACACACTAATGAGTAAAGTAAGTTTTTTTTTTTGCTCTGGAATCGCAGTACAAGATAAAAACAATTAACAAAAAGACATTTATATGCTTAAGCCAATATAATTGATACACGACGTCTCACTGACGGATATTGTGTTGATGTTGAAGTAGTTGTTGCTGTTGTTGTAAACAACCTAATAAACAAAAACATAGATGAAGAGAACTTTTAGTAGCATCCTTTTTCCTCTCACTCTAAATTTTGTTTTCTTTGATAATTAACGAGAACTATAATCATAAGCAAAATTCTTACTCGTCGTAGACTTTGTATTTGAATAAGTAAGAAGATGCTGTGGACTACTACCAGAGGAATTTCTATGAGCTGTGTAATAGTGCCTCTGGAGGTAGCCGCTTCGTTTAAAAGATTTTCCACAAATTCTGCATATAAAACCATTTAAGAGTGTATGCGACTGTACATGGCACAAATATAAAGATTTTGTAGTGAACGTTTCACCACATTCCTTGCATGACAATGGATTATCTGCGATATGGCTCCATCTGAAAGAAGTTGAATAAAATATGTGAGAAGTTTGTGACAAGTTAAACAGAATAAATTTTGTACAAATTGTTCTTTATCAAGAACTTAATTATAAATAAAACTATCAACTTCAGAAATTTTCCTTTGAAAATGCCTGCTTATTCTTTTTGTCTCGCAACTGGAGTTAAGCTTAGACTACAACTTTTTTCCAGTACAAGGATTTTGTTTTTTCTTCTAATGTTTTACAACTTTTATTTGGATTGATTTAATTTAAATTATGAAAGCTGATGCCCTTTTCACTTTCCACTTTTGTAAAAACTAGTCATTGACTACAAATAAGGATATGCAACCTTTTCGGATTATATAATTGTGATTGTTAAAAAAGGAAATACATTGCCGTTACACAAATAAAGGACATTTGAATTAAATAACAATAATTATGTTATTAAGAGTTTTTAAATGGATACAGTTAATTTCTTCCAGCAAGCATATTTTCCCATTTCCGATCGGCTCCCCCCCCCCCCCATCATTATCAGTTGATTTATCGGATTCACCTGATAAGTAAATATCAATTCCATCTTCAGAGATTGAATTTATCAAAACTATATATTGTATTTATATACATAAGTCAGAGGATGATTTAGTTTGATGTCGAGAATTTGACTTTTGCTTCTATAACGAACTGACTGATTCTCTTATTTAATTGATAAATCAATCACTAGTAACAGATAGAAACCACTGAAACTAATAGTAATAAGGAAAAGCGCCCTTTTTAAATACATACTACCAGCCCTCTCTCTTCTTGACTAGATAAATGGCACACCTCCTGGCAGTCCCGGTTATAATTACATAGGGAGGCGTAATAATCCTCTTTTTGCTTTCCAAAGAATAGGGACCTCCGTCATATTCTGATCTAATCTATATTGTTACGTTAAAACACCTAAATAATAACTTTCTGATAATCTCTGACCATCATACGTCAAATTTACTACTGTTTTGTCGTAAAAAATAATTCTTATTTAATGTAAACTTTGTCTATCTAATAAAATGTGAAAAACGAGCATCAAATAATTTTCTATCAGGCACTCCCTTTTTCCTGAAAGATGATTTTCTCGACCAATCCAGCAAAATTTATACTATTTTTTATTTTATTAATTTATGGGCTGCCTCTTTACCAACCTACAAGAACTATTTTGCTCCTATAAATTAATCTTTATTAAATCTTTTGAGTTCACCAAGCAGCCTTACAATGAATAAAATTACTTCTTCAGATATTACGAACAAATAGCGTTAATCCTTAAAGTTAAATATTTAAATAACAGCAATATAAAAAATTAACTTACCTGTGAGAAACAAGATAACTTTTCACAGAAAATCGTTTGTCACAAACGTCACACGCGTATGGCAATTCTCCAGTGTGTATTCTTTTGTGTGTATTTAAACTACTTTTCTGACTAAAGTGTTTATGACAGACCTCGCACTGAAATGGCCTCTCCCCTGTGTGCGACCGCAAATGGACATCCAGGTACGGCTTTCGGCAAAAGGCAGCATCGCAATGTTCGCAGTGATATGGTCTATTACTTGAATGGCTTTTCAGATGAAAATATTTCAGATCAAACATCTTTTTTATGGATATATTAATGAGTAATTCGGTTAAACACTGACCTAATATCCATAATCGGATGAAACATGGAATTTAACAATAATCCAAGCCTAAAGTAATAAAATATCTGCTTTTGAGTGTTTTACTCAACTTCAAACAAATATATACTACCATTAATGGACTGATCAAAATAAGAATGGAGATCGCGTTGATGACAAAATATTCAGCTGACAGGAATTTATCGATTTAAAACTTCGATAGATTCTGTCGATTATTTACCAATTTTATTAATTTCTTAGTAATTAAATGGCAGGACTTTTATGTCAAAAAAAAAAAAAAATTAAAAACGTGCCTTTCAATTAATAAAAAGTTTTTTTTTATTTTAGGTTTCTATTATTACTCACACATGTTAAATTAGTGTATTATTCATACCTTTTGCACGTATTACAATAAATACAATGATTATGTATAAGAACCTAAGTTTACAACAGAATTAAACGTAATGATTATTATTTTCTTAAAAGGAATAACTAAACACTTTTATTGTAAAATTTTAATTTGGCCGACAACGTTTAGTAAGTTAGCAAGAAAAACTACTGCTTTTATACATTGAATCCTATAACAAAAATAATAAATAAAAAAACTCCTTGTTTGAATTATTTCAACTTCCTGTGGCTACAGAAGTTTTCTCATTCTCTTCATATTATACATAATTATTCAAGTATGTAACAGTTAGAATAACTCTAAAAAATCAATTATTAGCCAAAGCCGATTTTCATTTTTTCGCTCAATCTTCATAAATGAATGAATTGCTAGCCTCTTTCCTCCTCAAATAAAAAAGAGGACGCATTGCACCTTTGATTCATCCAATTCATTACTAACACTGGTTGATTTACGAAATAAAATATTCTTTTGTAAATTACACATCACTTATGCAAAAAAAATGAGGTTAAATCACTCAACTAAGGGACCCAGCTCGAAGCTCTCCTTAGTAAATGAAGCCAATTAAGTCATTCTAGTAAAAGAGGCTTAATCTAGAAGAGTTTGAAGGTACTAAATTTTGTTAGGCAATTTTTGAAGGTAGTAGTACAACCTTTCGCCTAATCCCTGTATAATTTTAAACCACCCAACGAAATATCAACACGCAAAAAATTGCCTATTCAGGAAGAGTAGACCCTTCGTTAAATCTAGTCTAATTCGTTTTACCTGGAGACTCTCTTCATTTTCTCTCTGATGCTTTTGAAATCCAATGTAACCAAGCTTCAGCCACACACAAACCGATTCGCTCTTGACTGAAACCAAGTCTTAGGACATTTATTTAAAATATTTAATTAGTAATTCAAGCTTCATAGTTCCGCAAAATGAAATACATTTTACAAGGAACATTATACGTTGAGTCTTTAACATACCAAATGTAGTGAGGATAAAAACAGCAACAACAAAAATAAAGACATCAGGTCTATTACATCAAACTCTATTACAATGAACTTTCTGGCCTCCAAAGATTTCCAATCTATTCCCGCACTAAGAGAAAGTACAAATGGTTAAAATTAAAAAAAAACATTTCTTAAAAATCTTTTTTTTAATATATACATGAAATTCTTCAATTTAATTATTATAGAAATAAATATAAAGAACAAAAAAGTTTTTTTTGTCATAAATATTTTAAATAAAAAGATTATATTGCCACACTTTAAAACTCATATTATTATTATTTTTGTAAGATTATATGAATCTCTTGGAAAGATGTACTTTTTTTTTTAATTTTCTTGCACATATCGATATAATATCATCACAGCTAAATTAACAAAAAGAAAAGATATCATAAAATATATAACTTTCTTTTAATTTTTATTGAAGTTGGTTGCTAATGAACACATGCACAACGATACTGACCTAAATCTACTTTGATAAACTCATATTATTACAGTTGTAAAAAGCAAAAAATTGCTAGCTAATTATATTTTATAAAATATTCTGTTAATATATTTTTTTAATGTATAATATACTTATTATTTTTTATACAGAGATCATCAGATTCTGGTTTGGTATCGTAAAAAGTCTAGGATTTTGAAAAAATGGTAATTACCTGGGGCGTCACTAGTAATCTATACAGACACTGGGGTAGAAAAAAGAAACACCTTGATTATTTGAGGAGATATTAGTTAAAATCTTTCACGTATTTTTTTCATTTAACTCTGCCAAATTATAGATTACCATTAATTATCATTCTTACTTCAAAGATCTTATTTTACTCATGCTCTCCAAATTAAAGACACAAATGGATTTTAAGTTGTAAAAATTTTAATTAATCCCTTATATACAATCGTTTACAATCATCATGATTTGACCTTTACCTTCTTCGCTTATTTTTATTCCCCAAGCGATATCGTAGCTGAAGAAGAAGGAAAAGAAGTTACTATTGGTATTTAAATTGAACAGGACGATTGCTCTTCAAATAACCGACAGGTTAAACAAGCAATCACAGTTGCAGTCCCAAATCTCTTATACTTTTTTCAAAATGTTTCAAATCCACACAGGTTTAACATCTTCACTATAAACAACTTTTTAATTGATTTAAGTGTTTTTTTTTTTTTAAGCTTAACATCACAATTAATGATATTTGTCATCATTTTATTGAAAATTTTATTTATCTCTTATATTCACCTTATATTCGCTAACAATCTATTTTTGGAAGCAATGTGGGCAGACATTTTATTATTTCATCACCAAAATTGGTATTTTTTTTTAATAACCGCTTTACTTAGACTGTAGTTACTTATATTGCGCGTGGACATGCATCACCGCTGCCGTTCTTGTAACTTACTATTGGGAGTAACAAAGAAGGCCAAGTATGAAACTAAAAGAAGAATATTTTTTGCTTAGGGATCATTTTGTAATGCTGGGAAGGTTTCGAGACAGTTTTACAAACTATTCCAATATCTTCCTAAATCACTTTTGGAGTTCAGGTGAACTAGAGCCATTTTACGATGAAATTAACACAAAGCTGAGGATAAAATTGAAATTCAAACTCAGTACTTAACAGCACATGAAACTAAACGTACTTGTGGATAAAACAACAAGCGACACATGTCTTTTTACCAAATAAATCATACATAACATATATAATGAAATTTAAAGCAACTTGTTAAAGCAATATTATGTGATAATTAAGAAATTCCGCGCTTCTCCTACCCCAGAGATAAATGAATTACGATTATTTTTGAGAATATTGTCAATACAAATGTTTACTCTTTCGATACTCACCAGATATTAGAAAGGCAAATTTTCTAATGCATGCAAAGTTATTTTGGAAGTAAAAACTAAAAAGAAAAAAAAAATAATCTCTATAAATTAGGGCTTATTTAAATAGATATTTGTTGTACTACAGCACAGGAGAGATAGGAGAGATAAAAATAAAATAAATCTAACATTTTTCTCCTAAATATTAGTTTTTAAACTTAAATGGAAACAAAAAAACAAGCAGACAAAATTTAAGTGATACTATAAAATTGTTCATCTTTAAAAAAAAAAAAATCTCAAAGACACTAAAAGATAATACACGATTTTTTAACAAATTTCATGATTGAAAGGTTCGTATCATTTAAAATAATAATAATAATAAAATTAAATAAACAAAAATATCAGAAAAATTGTAAACTTAGAATTGCACATATTAAAAATATTAACTACATGACAGATACAATAATGGACCTAAGGATTTCTGTTCTCCAACTATGTTTTTGAGAGTTTCAATTTTTAAGAGCTGATCAAAAAAAAAAAAATAATAATAAAAAGGAGTTAGAGAACACAATTTTTGTCATAAATTTCATTAGCAAGTAATAAAACGAAAAAGGAAGTACATAAAATGGTATATACAATAAAATTATAAGCAATAATTATATGATAAGAAATAATTTATAATATAATTACAGAATTTAACTTTCAGACTTTTATTATTCACAAGGATCTTCGTAGAATTATAACAATAAAGTGATAAGAAGAATTAAAAGGAAAGTGATTACCTTAATTGTTAGGATTACATTTAATAAGAAATAAAATAAGTAGTCGGGAATGAAGGTGCTAAACAGTTCCTTAAAAAAAAAAATGAACACTAACCTACAGTTTGTTTTTAAGGATCTAAAAGCAAAGAAAAGGAAAAGATTACCGGGAAACGCTCCCAAACGACAAGGATGTAACCATAGATTTTAGTACATAAAGCTGAATTTTGGAAATACCGAATTACCGACAATACCGGACAAAAGAAAGAATTTCTCCTATTTTAAATTCAGTCTAGTTTTTTCTGAATCCCAAAGCCTGAGTTCACGAGAGAATATCAAAAACTATGATTTTCCTCGGTTTTAAAATTCTGAGACCATTTTTGTGCATTGTTTTCTTTACACAGTTTATCCAGCTATACAAATATCTTTCAGTGTCAAAATTTTCGTTAAAAATTCATACAAAACAGCTCCCAGAATATCAAGAAGTTGGCTTTTACAATGGAGGTATCTAGGTGTCGCAAAAAGTATGCTCTCTATCTCAAGACGTTGGTAAAATTTTTATCATACTTTACTTGTCTTTCAACAAGAAATATTTAAGCAATAAATGAATTTTAGGACATCCATACTTCTTGAACGTGTGCAAAAATCTCTGAATTCTAATTCAAAAAGAGATGAGGCACGCTTGATGATGACCTGCATCGTATCTAAATAATGAAGTAAACAGGAGAAAATATACTCAGAAAACTAAAACAAAATAAAACAAATTATCAAACATGCTAAGTTTACAATATTTTCCAACGGGAAAAGTGATTTATTTTCTTGTCAAAAAGAGGAAAATAAAGTTTATAATATGCTTTGTGTTTGTACAAGTTCAAGGGTAGGAGAAGAGTCAAAGAAGAGGAGGGTAGCACCACCTGATATCCCAGATGTTACATAACCTGTGCCGAATGATGAATGTCACAAGGTTAACTGAACAGAAAAGGGAGCTCAAATGCAATTATCCTCCATGCTGGGCTCTGATTCGCTGATACACCCAGCTTCTTTTGGGTAATGTATGACTTGCGATAAAAATAACAAACAAAAAGAATGAGAGGATGTGGACTCACTAAAACACACCCTTCGAGAAAAGCTAACAAATAGGATGGTAATAATCCACAATCTAAGAACTAAGTGGTTTCCACCTTTAATACCAGTCCGATTCATCGCTATCACTAGTGATATGAGATCATTGCCACATTTAGACCTGAAGAGAATAATAATAGAAAAAAGACCAATTATAAGACCTTACCATGTAAAAAAATGAAGTTTCTCCTTCTAGACCTAGAAAGGGCCGGCACAATTTGCTTCTTATGGACGCGTTACCTAAAGAACAGGATCCATCTATGATTTTATTTTTATTCTAAACTGCTACTCCTTATCTGTTGAATCAATCTGTCTTAACAATTTATTAGTGGAATTACTAGGACAAGAAATATGGCACAAGGAGACAGGCGCTTGATAATATTATTTCTACCCACACTTTTTTAAAAATAACTAGCAAGACTTTAGTGTAGATGTGAAAAGCTAGACTCTGTGTACGATGAACATCTTGTAATGTAGATAATACATAATAAAATAGAAGTCAATAAATAATCAAAATTCTGAGCTATACGAATTTGAATGAGTTAAAGAAAATGATCGAAAATAGGAAAACCTAAACCTAACTAATAAACTAAATTCCTCATTCAATAAAATAAAATTTACATAAAATTATAGGAATCAGAAAATTTAACGATTTTTGTTTTTTTCTCTTAACTGATCAAATAACAATTAACAATACGTGTTTCTTGTAAAAACTAGATGTATACTATTATTAATCATGATGATGTAAATAATTACAATTTGTTGATTTGTATATCAGTTTACTGTTTAAAAAGCTTAAGTAACCAAAGTATTTTGATAAGACATCCTGATGGGAGTATAATACAATAATATCCATCATGTATTTTTGTCTGTTCCCTTATTCTTTTGTTTGTTTGTTTAAACATCATCATTATTATTAAATAACTACTATATATCATGTATATATAACATGTAAGTGAAATATTACTCAGTATGTCTTTATTTACAGAAATTAAAATCAATTATTATAGTAGATTTTCTTCATTGCAACCGCCCACTTTTTAAATTTTTTACATTCTCCAAATTTGGATTATTAAAATAAACAACTACAGAAATAAATTATTTCTACAATAAGTTAAAATTATCGTAATCATTTACCTTTCTTGTTTCAACAAATTAAAAAAATCTACAAAAATATTTTAAGTTCTAAACTAAAGAATACCGAGTGTTTGTAATTCATACAATTTATTTTAAAATTATTATAATGATATTAAGTTAAGAGATATACTAACGTATATATTCGATTGGTTTAAAACCATTCTTAAAATGAATTCAGATGAATAAATGTTTAGTTGCATAATAAACCCTTACACGAAAAAATATTATTTTTTTTTATCAATTCAGATTAGTCTAAATATTTTTGAGAAGTTAGATTTTTCGTTTAACGATGACAATTTTTCTATTAAATTGTGTAAAACACTAAAATTTATTCATATACTGGAAATTATTATAAATTTGTACAACTTCGCATGGAAAAGTAAGCTAACTACCAAAATTATATGAAAATAATAGGGATATGAATGCAAATGATTATTCAATGCTCAACTAATTGGAGTTTTACGCCAATCGGTAAGAAAGAAAAAAAAGCGTAAGATTTCCTTTTTCTATTCCCAGCGAATAAAAATAACCTTCTTATTTGCTGCCACAGTGATGATTCTAGCCAAAAATAACCTAATCTGTTTGCAGACTGAGCTTGATCGGGAAGTGAATGAACTAAGTTTTAGTGTAAGGAGTACAGATTCGATTTACCAGACTAACATTATTAGTCGTCTCTTTAAAATAAAGGTGATAATAATGTTGGTTAATAAGAATCATCCAGGGTTTGACTATGGCGTGGTTGATCGTAGAACTTAACAGCCTTACTCAAAAAGAAAATATAAAATTCAAATGACAATCCATGTGAACAGAACAGGACTTCAATTCAAAGTATTTTACATAAATTATGGTCACCGCCATTCATAAATATTTTATGAGCAAAAACATCTCTAAATCAACAATAGTGACGCTGATGTTCATAAAGAAAAACAATCTCTTTCTATTAAGATGGAAATGAATAAACTCCGAATGATTTATAGTGTTGTTCAGGAGCGTCAACTTTAGCGGCAAAGAATCAATCAAAAGTTAAAAGCTTTGTCTAATAGGGAGGTTATTGTCATTTTCCTACCCGTGAAGAAAAATAAATTGATAACGGAGACAAATTTAGATAGTGTTAAAAAAATGTGTTTTGAATTGCCTCAGTAATTAAATTCGTTTGTAACAAATGGGCGCAATAAAAAAATTGGTTGAAATATAAATATGTACTTTAATAATAATGAGATTTATTGAGAGCCATTAAAAATATGTTGACACCATTACTAATCAACTTGAATTAGTTATAATTATTTAAAACGCGAAATAGCTCCATCCTCAAGATTTTGCTAACTTTCAACCCTTAGAATTAAAAATATTTTTTAACTACAAGTTAAAATCGTCTTAATATCAGAATGTAGACATTTAAAATGCTTAACAAACCTAAAAACAGTAAAGTTTGTGGAAATAGGTCAAATATTTACTGACGCTCAAAAATATTTGACCATTGAATGCTAATAGGTAATAATGCCCATTAAATTAAAATTGTTTAGTCTCTAAAAGAAAAAAATGTATTCAGATTTTAACTAATAAAATTATAGCTCAAAATTTCTAAGCAACCTTTAAACAAAAATAATTCAGAACTTCTTGTGCGTTTATGAATGGTATGCTAATGTGAAATCTATTTATTTTCTTCTCAATAATTAATAATCAATTACAAGAATTCAAATTCTAGACATTAGATTCACGAAAATTTGGAACTGATTGGGGGCTGTTTGTTAAATGCATAAAAATCACGGACTATATCAACCATTTAATGGACGAGGCTTTTATTACTAATTCTTTTAGACACACTGAAAGGTTTTTTGATTCTAACTATCGTAATATTATCGAATCAATTGATATAAGGTTTCATAAATATTACAGAATTAACTAAGCGAAAAAATATCAATAACCATCCTCTTGAAAAAATTATGTAGTAATTAGCAATTAAAGAGTTGATTCAACCATTGACATCTAGATTTTTTTTAATTTTTCTATAAATAAAAACTTTATTTCCCTTTTAAAGAAAAATTAGGATCTGCTAGCTCAAGTCTCCAAACTACTCAAGTAATAAGAAAGTACTATAAGAATATTCTACTTATAAACCTCAATTAACAAATCGAATAAAATGGTTCTCAAATTAAGCATCGTGACTATAATAGCAATTTTTTCAACGCTAAGGAATAAGTTTTCAAATCAGCAACAATAACCATTTCCTTTCAGAAGCGGGAATCCACCAGCTATTTCTTCAGGTTTCCTACGGGTTTCACTCCTTAACATGGAATAACCTTAAACACTGTTACCTCCAACACTTATTCTGCACCTATCACAGGCCTTACACAGGTAGCTGTGTGAAAAACTTAAATTTCCTGCCTAGACAGTCTCTGGTTCACCGCCATACAGCATCTCGTCTTGGGAGGCGTCGATACAAAGGCCCTAAGATCTTTCTTGATCAAACATAAACTCCCTACAGTTACCAGGCAGAATGACTCATAGCACTACTTTCAATTTAGGAAATCTGAGAAATGGATGATTTTATCTTGCCCTAAAACTGGCAACTTCCCAAACAGATAAATCATCCTTGTTTGTTGGAAGTTAGAAGACAAAGCAACGTAATCAGATAGAAGGTACTCGAAGTCTCCTCGGTCTCTCCAATATATTTTCACATGCCGACTCCTTCCAGGTTCAGTTTTTTTAGATATCTTCTTCTTCTACCCCACAAAGAAATCACCATCAGCAAGTTGACCTTATTTATTTATACTCAAACCAATGACGCACCACATCTGTTTCAGTTATAATTGACAAGAAAAATCTTCACTTGCTTCAGTATAGTTCTCTTTTTGCTTCCTGAACTCCTTCTGGAGAAATCTGTCGCCTATCTTGCAGAAGAGCTCAGACCTCATATAATGTCTTGTCCAGCAAGAGCATCGACTTCTAACTATCACTTCAATAAACAAACATTGCTCTGTCTTTCTACAGCACTTTACGCTGCCAACACTTATGCATTTAACTTCATAGACACCTGTCTACACAAGTAACACATCTGCAGACTAACAGCCTAATTTCAGTACGAGTTAATGTGTCAATGAATGGAATAAAAACCTCTCAGAAGCAAGGGCTGTCTATCGACAAGGCCAAAAATTCGTTTTCCCGAACGATAGATATACTGATTATCTTTTTATTTTCTTTTGTTTTAATTGCTGGGTTAAAAGTAACCAATATGGTGACAGAATTGGTAATGCAGTAAAAAACGATGAATGGAAGTTGAAGTTAACCAGACAGAAGCTCTGTCAGCGCATTGAGTTCCTTGAAATGTCGACATGCTAAGAATGTTTAACGTCTCATGGACAAAAAAGTGACCAATTGAAAGGTATTCTTACAAACAGACAAGGAATGTGAGCTGATATACATAGAATAGATTTTAAATGCGACACTTCAAGGGATAAATCGATTAAAAACGGGATCTACGACGCCAAAGAATTTAGTGGTTAAAAAATCTGCTTCAATGATTCGAGATATTACATCACTATTTGGGAAATCCGCAAAATAATAATAATAATTATAACCGCAAAATATTCAAGCGTTCAAGGCATCCAAAATCATTAGAACCACTTCATCGGGAGAAAGAAAACAGAAAGAAGGAAAAAAGAAGGGTTGCCAAAAAGGAAAACGATTTATAATAATCTCATAGATTTTTATCATTGGCAAATAAGTGAGTAAATCCTTTAATAAATTCAGTTATTTAAAACATTCACTTTCAGTTAATACTTGAAGGAGGGTGCACAAAGTTTCTTAAAAAAGAACTAAAGATGGTGATTTTTTTTTTTTCGTGAAGCTCAATTGAAACATGTAAAGCAAAATAAATAAAATAACTAACGAAACAATAATAACATTATTAAAAATAATAATAATAATAATTAGCTCATTAACTTAGCGAAAAACAACAAAGAAGTCAGATCAAAATAAGTTAAAAATTATACGAATAGAACTTGCTACTTTCTCAAAAATCAGTCACGAAAATTACAAAGAAAAAATAATCTGTAATGGCAACTAAGTACTTTTTAGCGAAAGCGTGTAAAAATTGTATTTTTTTTTTGCTGGTTATAATTCTAAATAGCTGGGATATTATTATAGTTGTCAATATTATGTCATGTTCTAACTATATTCGCTAGGAACTGTCTTTTTCAATACACTAATGATTAGATTTTTTTTAACAATAAAAAAAAAGTCTCTTTTCTCAGCAGCATAAACGCGCAGAAGATATAAATTTAAGAAAGGAAGAAAGAAAGAAAAAAAATACGTGTTATTTCTTACGCACAATCTTTCACTGTGGTACAGTAAGTTGTTGTTGAGTCTGTTGCTGTTGATGTTGTTGCTGCTGTTGTTGAAGTTGCTGTTGTTGAAGTTGCTGTAGTTTACCTAAAAAAAAAAATAAAAATAAAAACGCTTATTAGAATTTCTATTCAAAGTGTACAAATTTTTATAATACAAAATTCTTACTCGGCACATGACTATAAATTTGAGTATGTCTGAGGACTACTACCAGAAGAAGAACTTCTATGCACAGTAAAATTGTGCCTCTGAAGATAGCTGCTACGTTTAAAAGATTTCCCACAAATTCTGCATATAAAACCAGTCATTAATGTGTGCGATTGGACATGATACAAGTACAAGGCTTTTGTTGTGAATTTTTCACCGCATTGGTCGCATGACAGTGGATTGTCTGCAATGTGGCACCACCTGAAAGCGAAAAAAGCAAACAAAAAGTATATTATTAATTCAAAATGAATTAATTTACTTAATAGAAACTTTTATGCCTCATCAAAAATATTTGTTAAACTAACATAACTGGACAGCTTAACAACTGCTGATAAATTAAATTTATGTGTGGCAGTTGTTAAAAGATACGTTATTTCTTCAGGAGCTGGGAAATAAATTTGTGGTTTTGTGAAAAAGTCTAACTAATATACTGTTTTAAAGATAATTTAGTTTTTTGGTCCTAGCTAACCATTACAATGGAAGTTATAATGCTTTTCCCTGGGCACACCAAGGAAAAGGTAAATTGATTCATAAATAAAGAGAAAAAGCAAGACCTTAAAGTGACAGAGATCACTATTGGACTACAAAATAGAAGTGACATAAAGAATTGGGAAAGCCACAAGGATATCGCTTCCAATCTGTAGAAATCTGTGCTTCTCAAACACGAGAATGGAGTATGGTTAATTTTAAGCAAAACAGCATGCATGTTATTCTTAATTAATTCTGACCAGTTTCGGATTTTCACTTATCTTTACAGTGATTGGGGAGTCATTAATTTAGTGAAGTATAGTGAGTGATGGAACATTATGTTCTTTAGAGGAAAGACCCTCTCACAGATAGGTACTTAAAAGAAGACCTGAGCTAGGGAAAAGAGTTTTCTACATTATTTTGGCAATTGAAGGCAAGTAACAGTATTTTGCCAATATGCCAATATACATAACAATATATCTGATTTTCTTTGCTGCCATCAGGGATAAAACAAGCAATAAATAAAATCTATCATAAAAGTCAATATAAATACATATATAATATTATTAGTTTGCAATTTTGACTAATTCCTAATAATCCGAAAGTGATTTTTTTTCATTGCATCTGAATTCAATTCACACCGTAAATGCTAACATCATTGTATTGTTCTGCATTTATTATTCTCGGTTCTCTATTTGTTTTTCAGGTTAGTAAACAATAAGATAAATTGTAGTGTTAAGTTTTATGGCACTAAAGATAAAATAATACATGTAATATCTTACAAACTATTTTGAACTAGTATTTAATATTTTTTTGCAAGTAAAAAATGTAACTTACCTGTGAGAAATAACATAACTTTTCACGGCAAATCGTTTGTCACAAACATCACACGCGTATGGAAGTTCTCCAGTGTGCATTCTTTTGTGAGTATTTAGACTACTTTTTTGACTAAAGTGTTTATGACAAATCTCACACTTAAAAGGTCTTTCCCCAGTATGTGAACGTAGATGCGCCTCAAGATATGGCTTTCTGCAAAATGATGCATCGCAATGTTCACAATGATATGGTTTATTACTTGAATGACTTTTCAGATGAACATAATATGAAGAGGGTGATGATAAAACTCGGCCACAAATTTTGCAGGCTTTGCTTTTAGCACTTCTTGCAGCTGCAGTAACTTCACATTTTGGAAGATCTGTATCACTCTCATAGCTATATATCTGTAAAGAATACAAAATTATTAAATGCAGCTTTTAATAAAAATAAGTAATTTTTTTCCAATAGGAATATAAAGTAAATAACAGCAAGTTATTTAAATATTTCATTCTACTTTTACTATAAAATCTGAACATTGTTCCAACAAAAAACAAAACACTACTGTGCTAAAATTTAAATTAACTCGCTATTTAAAAATTAAATGTTATACTAAAATTTCGAATTTTACTTCTCTTTTGAAGTAACTGACCATTTTAGAGGAAATTGCTGATTTTAAACATTTGAACCACGGTTCATTGTCCATTTATGGCATTTCTTTCTGGGCAATTAATTTATAAATAGATACTTTTAATTTCCTTAACAATCACCATTCATCATCAAACCAAGTTCGAATGAAGCTAAAAAAAATGTGGCAAGTAAAAACAAATAAAAAAATCTTTATTAATTGAATGTATTATAAATGAAGTTAGAAACTTGCCATTTTCGAGTCTAATGTTTATCTAAATCAGCTTGCGCAAGGAAGCTCGTACAAGTAGCCATAAGAAATGCCTTTTTTCCCCTTATCTGTGGTTTTTAAGAATGTATTTTAGCATAGATTGGTAGTAAATGCTGACAATTAAACCCACCATCTATTTTAAAAACAATAAAGGAAATTTTTTTCCCTTCAGATTTTAAAACTAAAACAGACCTCAGGTATGACACTTATAAATGTAACTTCATCAGACATTATGAATACATTTCACAATATTTTAATTAAACTAAAATGTCACTAATTAAAAACACTACACCGGGTCTATTAATAATGTAAACAACTTTTTAAATTTATCAAAAACCAAAATCAAAATACATTTTCAGAAACCTCCCTCCAGAGGTTAGTGTTAGTCACAGAATGAACAGATCTACTGGAGGGGAGAAGCGGCCAGCTGGTATAAGTATAAGCCAGTTTAGTAGCTCACGCGTTTTGCTTTCAGTTTCATATTTGCATTGTGGTAAACGGTATTAGTCTAATACGGCATAGTATTATTGAGTTGGTGAATGTATTATTCTTTAAATATGAATTCTTATTTAAATATGTGATTCGCTTGCCTTTCAGGGAAATTTTAAACCAAAATATTCTACTTAAAAAAAGATATGTGTAAGATTTTTTAACTATTGTACTACATTTTCACTTCAAGTGCAGCTAAGATTTTTCTAGTTACTAAATTACTTAAATATGCATACATCTCCGTTGCCAATTTTCGTTAGTGGTTTGGTTGCAAGAGGCTTTGGAAGAGGATCTAAGGATCTTGGAATACCTACGGCGAACTATTCAGCAGATGTAGTGAAAAATCTACCAACCAATTTAGAAGCAGGAGTTTATTATGGATGGGCACAAATTGAGAACGGAGAAGTCCATAAAATGGTAATGAGTGTCGGTTGGAATCCGTTTTATAAAAACACTGTGAAAACTATGGAGATACACATATTGTATAAGTTTGAAAGGGAATTTTATGGATCCTTAATGAAGGTTTGTGTACTAAATTATTTACGACCAGAAATGAATTTCCCATCAGTGGATGAATTAATTTCTGCTATCAATAGTGATGTGTCTATTGCTAGTAAAGAACTAGACAAACCAGAATTCTTAAAATTTAGGGAACATGAATATTTTCAAGTATAGGGCTGTTATTACTTAATATATTCTATTTCTATATTTATTTTATTTAGAAATGAAAAATTTACGCTTGATGCTAAATTGTTATTTTATTTATTCAAGTAAATAAAATTTTATTTAATGAATAAAACATGTTGCAATTTCTTCTTTCTCCTATATGTTGCATTTTATAAAGAATGTAATCTAAAGCAATCTTAAATATTTAAAATTGCTGAACCGATTTTAAGAGGTGACACATTTGTAATTATCAGGCAATGTTTGTAAATACGATTCTGATATACATAGTAAAATTAATGTGTAATGAATTAAAAGATCTCTAAAAGAGAGGCCTCTCATCTGTAATATTTTAAACAATTTATGTCTGTTCCTCTTATGTAGTAGCTTTAAAAAATAAAAACTGATCTTCAGGGTCCGAAATTTACAATTTTTTTTTTTTTGCAATCAGGAATTGAGGTAAAAACAATGCTGCTTTCAAGTTGCATTAAACTTTTGAGGATTACTGACTATTATCCTAAACAAGAAAATAGGACGAGGTATTTTAAATTTTTACTATAACTAACTTGTAAAACTGTTGCAAAGGTAGAATTCCGGAACGTCAAGTTTTTCGGTTATTCATGTTTTGTATTTATTCATTCTAAAAGGTCATATAAAAACTATAATTGGTTTTTACTTTTATGAACAAAGAGGCAATAGCCTATTAATACCAATTAAATAAAAATTGTGAGGATTTTATTGCCTCAGACTGGATTTAGAGCTTTTCCATCTCATTAACAAGCAGAAACTATTCCATTAGATTAGGAGATGGTGCAAAATAGATAAAGCAATTATATCATCTATATAACTCCATTTACTAATTCTATTGGCAGTGCATTATTAAAATTAATAATTTTTTCCCTTCAAAAGCAAAAACTAAACTGTTAGTTTCAAAATGTTCTGGTCCCCTCTATAAAATGAATTGATTAAAATGAGCACGAGCTAGGAAGTATTGAAATCATTAAATTGGCCCCATTGAAACATTAAATTGATTGGTAATTTCACTGGATAAATTTTGTATAAAAGAGAGATACACGATTGCATTGGGTATCGTAAATTAATTAAATTTAAGATCGTTTATCAACAAATTGGCTGGTAAATGTTGCACAAGATTATTTTTGACAATTGTAAAATTTCTAATTAGTTTTTTTAAAAATGTTATTGTTGGATTATCATAGAAATTAATTCGCTATTAAAGCTGAGCTCATACAAACAAGTAGTCGAGCATGGTAATATAAATGCAACGAAACGAAAGCAAAAACAAAACATTTTGATAACAATGGCGTACAAAAAAGAAATTGCAGTTATGCTAATGTGTTTGAACAACTTGGCTTCAGAAGTGCTAGGAAGATATTCTGAGGAGTTTGTAATTAAGAGGTCTCTCTATATGACAGTAGAATACGTGGGGCTCAGTGCAAGGATAAAATAGTAATAGTAGTAATTCCTTAAAACATGTTAACTGTTTTACATATTTCGGTTCCTATCTTTACACAAAGGAGAGGAGCGAAAGTAAGATTGAAGAAAGAATGGAAAATGTCGCATGGAAGTATTTTACAATCAGAGAACATCTCAACTTAAAGTAAGCTCTAGATTTATAGAACAGTCATCCGACTTTTAGGTATGTACGCTAATAAGACCTCGTTACTTACAAAAAACAATTGCGATGAGGAAGATACTGCTTAGGATTTTTGAGCTCAAGAAAATAAATGGAAATGCAATGCACTTCTGGTGAAAGATTTGTACGATGGCTGAAAGGTAAAAGAAAGAAGATTGAAACGGCTAGGGAACTGAACAGACTGGACGATAAAGACTAGAAGAAAGAAGCTATTAGATGAAACTATTGGAAGAAGGAGGCTGAATTCTATTTAAACTTGGGTGAACTATATATTAAGAAAATAAAAAATACAATTTCCCTGCGATTATTGCTAATGAAAGCCGAGAAAAAGTGTTACAAGATAGAAGCGAACATTCATAAGCTTAAGGCTTTGAAGAATAGAGGCTTAGGATATATTAGAAAGAAACGGATTTTGGCCCTGCACGAGCAGTATCGCAAATGAAAAGCTCTGAACCGAATTGTTAGTTTCAAAACTGCCAGAAATTTTAAGCTCGCAAAAATAATATGTCTTAGTACGAAAAAACAATCAATATTTCATTTCTATTTCCATTATTGTTGTAATAGTAATCTTATGTGTAATAATTTAAATAACAGAGATTTTCAATAGTGTTAATACTTTTGTTATTGAGAAAAAAACTAATTTTAGTTGAAGACATTCTCTAGAGAGCTATTTTCTCTGAATAGAAACATTTTATACAAAGAACTGAATGGGAATGACATAATAGTATGAACAACTCTACAAATAGTTGCCGACTCTAAAGAAAAAAAATCTTTCCGTGGCCGGAAAAAGAAGGTACATTGTTAGAACCAAAATAAATTCTCAAAATCGATTTCTTTGAATATTTCTTAATTGTGATACTCTTATAAGTTCTATTTTACATCATTACTTGAGTTGACCTAGAGAAAATAATGTGTTATGACAAATAAATTGGATTTCAACTAGCATCCTTCCAAAAATTTACATATCCAAAAAAGATCGCTAATAAATCATTTTACACGGCATTCCCTATTTCGCAGTATAGTACCAATTTCTATATTCATTTTGCTATTAAATTTTAATTCTTTATAAAAACGATTAGAAAATGTTGAACCATTAATGCTGAAAAGTTCACATTAATTAACTGTTAATTCACTGAATCTTATGCACATCTTACATAAAACATGCAAATTATCATTTAATGGACCAAGATTACAGTAATCCTTTTTTATAAAGTGTTTTTACGGAGGTACATCAATAACATTCATATAAATTACGTAAAAAGCTACTAATTAAAAAAAGTGACTAGATTAAAACAAAGATTTAATATATCAGGGATACAATGCAATAAAAACTAAAAGTAAATAATTAAAATGTAACATAATTAAACCTAAACAGACTGCTTAACTCTTGCATAAGAACTAGCAATGAGGAGTCAACTTTTAAACTTTAAGATTTTAATATTTAAAAAAAAAATGATATTAATGAACATTTGTGATGCAAGTAATTATGTCGCAGCACATTTGAATTCTATTCAAATATTAATGAATTTATAAGAAATTATATTAAGAAATCGAAAAATACAATTTCCCTGCGTTTATTGTTAATGAAATGTAGTTCTGAGTTAATTGTAAGAAGTTCTAATCAATATGATGGTCTTATTTATGAAAATCAAAAGATCATTAGTCTATCTTTCCAAATCAATATATATATATATATATATATATATATATATATATATATATTTTGGTAAATAATTAAAAACAGAAAGCATTATAAGTGATTAAGATACATACTTTCTCACGAAAATAAGTTACCTTAAGTGTGATAATTAAAATAGCACAAGTGGAAATAAGTTCGAATTTTGACTCTTCAATCTTGCTTACTTTACTAGTCACTGCACTCATTAAACTTTTTTTTTTTTAATAAATTTTTTGCATCTATAAGTTTAATTTTTTTTTAAGGGGTTAAAGACAATTCCTAAGGAATCACATCCCCAATGCCCAAAGTCCAAGATTTCCTGTCCTCCCACTCCCCTTCCCGAAGGCCTCTAGAGGCCATTCCCTCGGTTATTCCCTCCATCCAAGTTTGCCTGCCTTTCCTTCTCCTCTCACTAGGAATGAAATCACTCATCTTCCTAGGCCATCTAGGCTATATAAGTTTAATATTATGACTTTTTAATACACAATGTTTGTCTAGTCATGTAAGAGTAATTTCGTCAACTCGTCCACGAATATGCAATGAGAAAGAAGAGAAACGCATGGTGCAGGAAGTAAGATAAGTGCTTATGGACAGTCATTTTAATGACGATAAGAGATTCGTTAAGTATTTTATATTAAGCTGGGGTCTGTAGTGAATGAAATGGAAGCCTGGGAGAAATGTATGAGCTGAAAATTGAGGATTAATTTCGACGATATAACGTATACAGCGGGTTGGACTGGTTAGGAAAATGCCCTAAGTTAAGTTGTGTCCTGATGAACCAATGTTGCGTTCAGTTTTAAGTTTTAATAAGCTAGCCCCAAAGAAACTAAACAGAAAATATATTATTTCACCGTTCAATCCTCTTCAAAACCTAGATGGTCACCCAGAAAACAAGGTAAAAGGTAAGAATGGTTAAATTGGAGATCTGGAGAAAATTCATGAGAAAAACTATATTGGACTGGGCAAGAAATGAGGAAATACGGAAAGAGATTGGGGGCTAAGAAGAATAGTTTGCAAGGGAAGCTGCAAACAAGCAAAGATTTTGAATGAAAATCCCAATTTTACGGGAAAACCTGGAAAAACTCGAGTAAAATCAGTACATTAAATAATAAGAGTTTCAGTTAATTGCGTTGGAAATATTAATTAGAAATACAAAACATTCCGTTTTCATTCTCAGAAGATTGCAGTCTTATACAGTACTTTTAATTCCCGATAAGCTTTAACTAGCTGATAATGAAAATGGCTAAAACACTTACGATGGAGAAGGGGTTTGATAAGTAGAACATTGGAATTTTTTTAAAGTGCGATGTTTAAAAGTATGCAAATAGTACATTATTGTAGATCGCTTATAGTCAAGAATGTTTAATGAAATTTAGATTAATTCATTGACTACAGAATGGTAACTTTTCATGAATGAATTTGTCAAAGCATCAAAACATAGAAGTTTGCTCTCATAGAAACGATGTGTGATAGTCATTGAGGTCAGTTGTTAGGCTGATACGAGCGTAGATGTCAAATTCTCTGAAGATAAAAGCTAAACTAATGCTTTGTAAAATTTTACTAATTTTAGAAAGAGACAGAAATTATCGACTGAGTAATCATTGATGGGATCAGTGATTCGCATGGATTGAAGAAGGTTACAGACCGTCTAAGAGCGACATATTAAGAAGAAGAAATTAGAAGAAAAGTTGATAAAGTTTCTTGCTCTGTTAGAATCGCTTTGTTTCTGCAGATAAATGGTACAGGCTATTGCAATGAGATCTATGTCGGCAAAAATATAATTTTTCTGGAACGCCACATAGACGAAAACATTTAACTCTCTGCTCAAACCAAACCGTTCTAGCCAGATTAGAAGTAAAAGACGAAGAGTTTAGATGAGATAATTTTAAGTTGAAGATGGAACAAAGATCACAACACCCGGCGTTAAAAAAAAGAAAGAAAAAAAAATTAAATATGTCCATGCTCAAGTGTTTGGGAGGTTAATAAAATTTTCTATATTTTGTAAAATAAGTATTTAAATAAACGCATTATTATTATTATTGAATTACTAAATTTTGTTGGCAAACTAAATTCCTGATTTAGTTAAAACATATTTTATTGTTAACACAAAAATGTTCAAATGGATGTAGTACACTTAATAAGCACTATAACATATAAAATTTGATTAAATCTCTTTTCTTTCGTTAATGGACTATTATAATGCGCCTTTTAACTTCATGAGCTGTCTTACTGTTTCTAATCTTGCTAGTCCATCATAACAGTCATCTGATGACCTCTCAGATACAAACTCGGAACTGTTCTACTTATTTCCAATATTGCATTACAATTTATAAAAGAATACATAATTAGCCTGAGATTTTTCAAAAAGACGAAAAGAGGCTTTTTATGGAAACGATTGTCTAGAATACCGAAGAGTTCATTTTTTGCGTAATGCTTTGAAGTCCTAACGCAGCCTATCTATCTCCAAAAATGGATCATAAGAGCTTCTTTTAACATGGGGAAAATATTATTTTTGCCTCTTTTCAAAACGAATTTTTTTTTTCCCCCAGAACTTCCCATCAGTTCCAACCATGCTCTGTCCGACTCCAGAGTTATCCACTTCACTTGTTAAGGCATCGCTTGTTTTCTTAGCTCATAATCTATCAGTATTTTAGACCATCACTCTTCCCGCCGTATGGCCGTACCATAACTGATCCTAAAGTTACATTTTATCCAAACATCATTTCTATGATCAGAAATTCGTATCTTTTAAAAAGGCAGTTACCTGAAAACGAAGAGGGAATTCCAAAACTTCTAATGATGATGTCAGTACAAAAATTATTCAAAGTTTCATTTCCGTTCGTATGAAAGATTTCAAACAGCTCCTGTAAAAAAAAAAAAAATACAGTAAATTTACCTGAATGATTTGTCATGACTTTCGGTTCTTTTGCTTCACCAAAGCCATGCAAATTTAAGAAAAACATTTTTCAGATAATATTAATTGTACATTACGAAGGAAGTTGCAGCTCTATAAACTGATTTTTAGATAAAAGTTGGAGCGAACTACTTAATGCACTAATATGCCCACAATTCCATGAGCTCGTACTCTTTAAGAGGCTATCAAAGTGAATAATGTAAATTTCTTTTTCATTAGCTGACTCAGCCAATTTTATTCAAAGCTTTGCTGTTGACGTAATATCGACAAGTTTCTGAAAAAGTTTGTCTAATTTCTGCGAGAATATCGCAACAATAGATAGATTATACCGAAAAGCAGTCTGAGATTCTGTAGACACAAATTTGAGGCCTCTACTTATCTTTTTCACTTACAAATAATTTTAAAATATGTTCATCAACAGAAAGATTAACAAAAAATTTCATAATTTACTTTAGCCAGCATTAAGACTTGAAAATGCAAACATATTGGTAAACCAGTAAGATAAGGTAAATTTTATTTTAATTAATTATAATTTTAAAAAAATCTTATCAATTTTATTTATACTTTTGATTAAGTATCTTGGAAGATGATAATATAATTAATTTTAATTTATGATTTGTATTTTGACATTTTTTAGTACCTTATATATAGATAACTTCCCTAATAATATCCTCTCATCCAATAAACCATCTTTTATATTGAAAACAAAATTTTATAATAAGACTCAATACGAACGAGGCAAAATCCGTAAAAAAAGTATTTAGTATTTTTTACAAATCAATCATTCCTGAGGACTACATGTATGTATAATGGGCAAACGTTTGACATGGAACCAACATACACGTCTTAAACGACAAGAACTCAAAAACGCTACTACCTACTGACAAGACTCCTTGATAAACAATCACTGTCAAAAACTGATTTGACTTCTAAACAACAATTACTTATATATAACATGTAACTGAAACATATTTGGACTTACGGACTCCAATTGTGGGCTCAACCAATTCTACATATCTACCGACTCCAAACACTACAACCGAAAATTCTGCGACGTATTAAAAATGCCCTCATACTACGTTTCTAACAGAACTATTCAATCTATCTTAGTACCTTACATTCAAGGTTTTATCACCACGCGATACAATTAAGTTCACGTTCGCCTTTTCGCTTATCCTAATTCTCTTAGTGACCAGCTTTCATCTTTGACACTTCCAGGCAACTCCATCCGCCGAGTGAGATGATGCTGACCTACTTGGCGTTGAAGGCCAATGATTCTTTGGAGAGTCACCAATGGGTGGTAACTCCTCACTTGTTATTGTATCAGTTACATTTACTTGCTGCAGGAACAATCACTCCTGCAATTGTATATTTCAATAAAGTTATTTAAAAAAATACTCCTGTGGAAGTAAAACGTTTTTGTTACCTTTCTTGGATAAAGATTTAATATACTTAATGTGAAGAATTAAATATAAATTTAGCGTGAAACCGTACTCACTATGTTGCAACACACAAAGATCTAACTTAGAAATTCTTCAAACTATGAATTTTGTCTACAAAGTAGTTCGCTTTAGAAACTATTTTAATAGAATTGCCTCTACAAGATTACTGTACCGGGAAACCTTCCGAACAAGCCCTTTTACCAGAGCAACTAAAGAAGATTGCTCAACAAAAAAAAAGAGTTACATTCAGAGTGATAGTTCCATATAGTTGAGTACTAGTTTAAATGGAACTATGTAGTGTTTTTATTGTTAACAATCTGGCGAATACTCTCATGACATTCACTTACTGAAATTGTCAACATTCTAACTTTTACATTTTTATAAACTAAGAAATTTGGTAATATTTACCTTTTACTAGCATACAGTTTGTAAAACTGTAAATTACTCCAGGGTGACACCTTAGAATAGAGAGTCGTACCAATGTTCTACTGCAGAGCATTTTTCGGTGAAAGATGAGTTCAAAGAGCAGATCTTCCAGAGCCCTTCCAGAAAATGTTGCGAGTGCTACAACCGCGTTATGCTTCTTCAATATACATACTTAACCTAGTAAGATAAAGTAAACAAGACTTGGTAAAAGTTCACATATGTAAGTCGTATACCTTTCTAAAAGCACTTAAGAGTAATTTCGTGCAATTAATTTTTAAATTTCTTAATGTAGGTACATATGTACCGAGTCTATTAAATACTTTAATGTATGCAGCGTTTTACTTGTCCATTTTGGCGAATTATTTCTTCAAATTTGATATTCTGGTATGATGTTCATTCTTTTTTAAACCAATTTAGACAAGTCATGTACTAATCGAACAGTAATTTGTCGCTTAGGAGAAGTATTATTCGACCCTACTAAAAACTCGTCATAAATGATTAACGTAAAATATTTTTTAAATAATTGGAGGAGTCTTTATTATTATAGCAAACTTATTTAAAAAATAACTAAACCAAATAGAAATCCACTTTATATAGAGGAGCACTTCCAGTTAGCTGCTTATAGGATAATGATGTCCCCCACCCCTAATAACATCTAGGCCAAAATAATCTCATTCTTCTGGTATTTTTTTTTTTTTTTTAAGAGAAGCTGATCACACTACATGGACGCGCTGACATACTAACAAAAAATTGATCAATTTGCAAAAAAAACTTTTCTGGCCCAGCATATACTCGTATTAAAGCATGTATAAAATCAAATCTGAAATTTGAACTAATGCAATAATTTGTTAAAAATAAAAGTCAAGGGAATTTTTAATTGCTAAGCGAATAATCATTGGTTGCCTGCAGTAGTGTCGTCACTATCATTAATTAAAATCAAGAACTTCTCTATCCCTTCAGACGAGTAGTTCCTGTAATCTTCCGTGAATGTCATCTACCTACAATAGGTGGTCAACTTTACCGTTTTATTGTTAAATCTTCTACTGATAATCTAGTAAACAATTAACGGACAGGGAAATAAAAACAAAAATGATTTTAAAGAAAGTGTTTACAAAAAAAAATTGAAATGATTTGATAAAAATGGCGTGACCTTCAACAGTAAAATGTAAGTAACTTACTAATAATGTTCTTTCTGTTCAGGAAGTGCTTAGGTATTCCCTCAGTCAAGTTCCCATAATTATGTTGGTTTCAATGATTGCTCATATTATCATTCATCAAGAATTGGTTATTTGAAATAATCGTTAACCATCAAGATATCGAAAGTCAGGTTTTTATTAACCTAAGTAAATGTCAGTCGGTTGTCTAAATGTAAATATTTAAATACTTAAACATTATTAAAAATATACCATAAGAAATTCAGATACTCACTGTCATCCAATGATGCCCAAAAATTGAATCTGATATTGCTTTTGGATGTTAATATCATCCAATAATATCATTATGTGGCCAAGCCAGTGTTTAAAAGAACTTATGTCCATGCGAAATTTATTAACATACTTGTATTTTAATTGAATTTATTTAATGAGTATATATTTATTTCTGCCTCACTTTGGTTGTATGCTACAAGGAAGTCGTTTTGTATAGGTATATTTCATTTTGTTGAGATATTTGTGCTCATGGTCCAGATTTAAGAAGTGTTTTCGCGCTTTATCTAGTAATTTAAAATAGTAAGTAACCAAAATTTTTGTTTCATTCGAGAAGTTTTAGATTTTGTTAAGCTGTTATTGACAATTACAGCCTAAAAGGATATAAATTAAAAAATAAATTTCCTCTCTAAAGGATGAAAACAGTCGTTAATTTTAGTGTAGTAAATTGTGGGCTTCAAAAATTACTAAAATTGTTGCACTACAGGTGATATAAACGAAGTTTCTAGGGTTGACGTACTTTTAAATTTACAAAGAATTCATTGACTAAAGTATTTCTTTAACGCATTAGTAAATGCGTACTGAATTGTGAGTTAATTTTACGTGAGATCAGTTGAGAGCCTGAAAGAGAGTCAGATCTCAGTTAATACGTATATATTCTGACGTTTTCCTATTCTTTCTTTACACCTAGAAAGAATTATTATTGCGATCGCTTCAAATAGCTAGAATTTTTCATCAAAAATATCTGTTTTCTCTTGTTTACCATTAACGTCCTAGTTTTTAAGGGGGTCTTATTATAGAATCCTCTCTCATCATCCTCAAAACGAAAAAAACATAGTATGATAATTCTTTTTTTTTTTTTTCTTTTTCTTTTAGTACAAATCTCTTTGTGAAGATCTCTTCGTAGTTTATTGAATGCGTGTTCTCATTCTACAGTTTCATTTCCGGATAGGCCAGTCCTTACGCTTACATTACTACTTCTTTCTCTAACAGGTTAATTATTTATCACTTATTATTTTTAATTGAAGCTTAGGATTTGTTTGTCGTTTCCTGTTCTTGAATTCAAATCTATAAACTACACCAATTAGTCTTTCATAACAGGAATTTCAGGCGTTGACTTTGGGGATACAGACGTCTTTCGTACTGGTTATTGATCTGGTTATAAGTTAAACAATGTCGTCAAAACCCTCTGAATGGAGGGTTCAAAAATAGAAGCTACTTAGCCATTTTCATAAGCCCTACCTTTTTTGTTAGTGTTTTCCAGAGCAAATGGTTTCTGGGTGTTTCGGAAACGATAGATATATTCCAGATTTGAGGGTGGCGCAGTTAGGTGGTAGATCGTGTTCTGTTTACTTATCAGCTTTAATTTAAGAGAGGCTAACCAATTCTTAGATAAATAAACAAGCTCAGTATATTAATTTATAATATAATAATAATACATTTACAATAATATAAATGTTAGATTAGAAAATACTTTAGACTTGTAATATTGGAGAAAGACAAATTTTTGTGAGTAGACAAACCAGTTCTTTATTTTTTATTCGAGTCCTTCAATTTATATATGCATTTTTTTATTTTAGGGCGCTTCAACAACCGAGATAATTGTCGCCTGGTGCTTATTTCAGTGCATAGTGTTGTCTCGTTACAAATAATTCTGTCATCACCGGATGGTGAGCTGTAAGAAGCTCCTAAGAAGAGAACATCTAAGGGCCTGAAGCTGAATTCGAACCCGAGATCTCTGCGAGGGAATCCAATACGCTAACCATATAGTTAATCCGTTTTCTCAATTTATACTTATTTCCGGTAAATACCTTATCATGAAAATTAGACACGATCGCAAAACTTCCTGTTACTAGGCGTAAGAGAAAATGAAGAGTAAAGGTGAGTTGTGATGGTTGCCAGCAATAACGGCAATAAATATATGCTTTATGATAAATAACAAATCGTATAATTTCATTTTATTGCAATTTCTAATTTGCAATTAAAATAAGATTATTCGATTGCATGAATATGTGTATTTGTGTTTGTTCGGTGGGAGAATATGTTAAGTGCATAGTTAGAAGGTGTCAGGAGAATTTAGGGTAAACTGTGAAGAAGGGAAAGTAATATGATAGAAAGGACGAGCAATGGGAATGGATCTTTCTGTTATAGTGGGGATCACAGAGTAGGGGATGTTGCCATCGATTCTCTTCATCGCCAGCCAAGATAACTTTACCAACTTCAGCCAACTGAAGTAGGGGTCTTCGGGCATCACCAGCAATAATGTTCAGCGCAGTTCTTCTAGGTTTCTTTCTTCGTGTCTTAGCGTATCTGTTTTAGCCACAAGATGTTCTGGTAAGTAAGAAATTATTATTTTTAATACATTTAATGCGGTAACATTTTTTTTGCTTTAATAATGATTTACAATAATAAATTGAAAATATTTCTGTTTTAAGTAGTTTGAATATTTCCAAATAATATTTGTATTTTAGCTTTAATTTGGTGCCATTATTTATGAACCCAAACTCATGAGGGCAAAATGTATTAAATTCAAGAGAATCAAACCGAAACAATTAAAAAGTAACCTTATATCGATAGGTTGTTGTAACAGTAAAAAAAAAAAACCTTCAGAACAACTTTATCATTGTAAAAATAAAAGATCTTGAAATGTTTTCCAAACTGATGTCAAAGGTTTTTCTTGAAATTTAGATGAATGCTTTCATACCTACGTATGTACACCCTTTGCTTTAAAAATTTCCTTGGGAAATTCGATAAGAAACGCTTTTGGGGGAGAAAGTTGCTGATTAGGATTACTAATAAAGTTCAAATTTACTTTCTCTCATCACAGACAGTT
This sequence comes from Rhodnius prolixus, assembly GCF_049639745.1. Lineage (NCBI taxonomy): Eukaryota > Metazoa > Arthropoda > Insecta > Hemiptera > Reduviidae > Rhodnius > Rhodnius prolixus. Next base: position 5,162,907 of record NW_027411593.1, on the reverse strand, counting down.
AGGGCAAATTTTCACACTTTCAGGTTTAGGGGTTCAAACATGAAAAATTGTCGAAAGCTGTAATTTTACATTTTATTAGAGACTACCTTGAGACTTATCAAATAGACATTCATTGCACCGATTATCGTATTATTGCTGTGAATCTAGAATGTACTAGAACCAACCAACTTTTAGTAAAAATTGAATATTTGCAGAAAATTAAAAGGTAAGAACTTGGAGAATAGAAATAGGTGAATTTGTTTCTTATATTTGTGACTGTTTTTAACAACAATGGGGTTTAATTCATAGATTCTCTTGAAATAAATGACTCATTGAATGAATGAGAGAAGGTCCTTCGTGGCAGTATGAAGCGCACGCTGAGTAGTTGGCGTGGGAGTATAGGCGAACTAAAGTAATTTGTATAGTTCTGTCTGGCCATGTCTCGTGATGAAGGTGAGATCCCTTGTAATAGAAATCTAATTAGTGATGCTGCCCTTGTAAAAAAATAAAAGATTTAAACAACTTTTAAATAACATTGAGAAAACTATTTAAATTATGCCCAATGTGTACTAATCAATCAGTAATTTTCACTGTTTCTAAGTAGATTTTCTTCAATCTTTAAACTTATATTAGAATTTTGACCTTATCATTAAAACAGTTTAGTACACGATAAAATCCTAGTTTAAAATTGTTGCTGAAGAATGAGCAATGTTCATGTTCCTCTTCATGAAAATCAACTATCTCAAGTTCTTTAAAAAGCTACCATCCAGCTGTTATGGTTCCAATTAAGAATTTTGGCATCGCATTTAATTATTGTTAACACTACATCTCCGCAAAGGAAGTAGTCAAAGGAAGTCTATTATTCAAGTACTCCAGTCGTCCCTGAAGGTATACCATCCTGAGGATTACTGAAATGGAACTTTCGACAAATCCCTAGAGAGTCATTCATCCCTATCTTGAAATATCAAATTCGAACAATCTACAACCTTTCTTTGAATATGACCCACATTTTTCTCATTGAACTCTAAAATCTGAATCTATAATCATTAACTTAAAAAGAATACAATTAGATCATCTTTTCTAGGTATGTCCTTGAAATGTCGTCATCAGGCCTCGAAGCATTGTGTATCCGGTTACTACAAGTATAGTGTTCGTGATCGTTATTAGAGAGCATCTTATTTAGTTTAGGAAAAAATGATAATTTATGAATATCTGACAGTTTTAAAAAAGGTGATTTTTCGGGAAAACGTAAAAGACGTTCGTGTTTAAACTATATAACAAAAAAGTTGCATAGAAACGAGTATTTCCGTCTAGTGGGGTTTCTCCCAGTTACTGAAGGATTCGTTTTTTATTTTATTTTATTTTTTTACGCAGCAAATGAGAGGGTATATATTTAAAAGATCTACATCAAAATGAAATGATAATTAGAGAATAGATTTTTAATAAAAACAAGTCCTTTGAGGGATGATTCTACTCGTAATTTGAAGAACATCAAATTTAACGAACTGTCCAAGTTTACCGAAAATCGTTTTAGTTGTGGCAAATAATCGATATTTGTAATAATTGAGACTTCGAGGTCCGTAAGATTCCCATCTTATGAAGGAGTTTAAATGTATTTTTTTTCTTACAGTAGATCTTAGATTGCAAACTCGATTACGTATATGACGAATTAGATTAGCCTAGTTAAATCAGAATGTTTATAAGAACTAGCCCCAGTATAAGCATAACTAAGAATAAAGTGTGAAATAATGTTTAGAATACGTGCACATATGAATCGTCTTTTTGTTGCATCAGCAGTGTAGCATAGGTGTGTTTAAATGATGTATCTTTAGAATTGATCAGTATCTACTTCTCTTTAGTAAAACTATTTGTCTTAAGGTTAAATACATTTCGGTAGTCTTTAATTGAAGAAAGGCGACAGAATAAATTGTAACTATATTTCATCCACTCATGGTTCTTAAAGTCCATAAAAGTGTAGAGCATTTACTAAAAGGTTTTACTCTTTTACGAAAAAGAAAAGTGATGGCTATTTTTTAAGATGTACTCTACATCGTAATTACTAAATTAGGTAGCATGGACGGACTTCTTAACTTTATCTTTAGAGGATGTAGGGTCGCGATATTCAGTTTTCAGCTGCAATACATGTTTTAAGTTCCATTGAGACCATCACCAATAGTATTTACAAAATATTATGTACATACTCGTACATATGTGAGCACTTAGGCTTTAAAACGGAAAATATATAATTGTCATATACATGGCAATACATCGGCCTTGAATAGCAGGTGATTGCGACAAAAAAAATCATATAAATTATAGTTTCTCAACGTTTTGCAAAAGCAGCTATTTATTTTTTCAAATGTTCCGTGAAATTTTTAATGAAGATATTGACTTATGGAGTAGAAATTAATTCTTTGCAGGCTTTGCTGAAGTTCGTTAAGATTGGAAGCTGTTTTAAATGAAAGTATGTCCCACATGGTAAATTATTTATTCTTAATAATATTCTTTGTTTTGTTTTTTTTTTGGTTGTTAACCGAGCAGAAGTTTTTGTAATTCAGACTAGTGATTGCTTTCTCGGACAAGGTTTATTTCTTCTAAAACCACCAAATTAGAGCTGGGAATATGTGCAGCATTCCCAGTCTGGAACTAGGTCGTATGTGGCTTTGTGGCTTCCATTTGTTTACTCTCTCCAAATTCTTCCGCGGCCCTCAGGTGACTTTTGGGCCTTCTGATCGAGATTGATCAGGTGAAAAAGATCTTGCTGCATTGCTATTCTCTTTCCAATTTAGATGATAACTCAAGTCTTCCTCCTTGGACGCATAATTAAAAAGTTACTGTCAAATCATAGCTTCTTACATAGTTTTTAGTGTGGTCCAGTTTCTCACCTAAACTCCATGATCTTACAGAAGTTGAAAAGCGATCCTGAAGCGTCTTCAGCATTCAGAAACTAGCTTGAACTCATTTTTCGTTAGGCTCTTTCAACCTTCTTCTGACATTCCTTGCCTTCCTTCAGGGTCCAGTCCTTAATACATTGTGGGCTGCAATATAGTAAAAGAGCATTGTATAGGAAACGCCGATCTTCATCTATTACTACCTTTTTCAGAAACTGGCTTGTGGAGGCCGGCAAGTCGGAAGTTTAGTTGGGTAACCATGTTGAGTATCCTTCCAACCACCAAAAACAAGTTCCTAAGTCTAGGGGAGTCCTTAACGTCGATGATTAAAGGAATTTTTTTTTTTTTGCTCTAGCCAGCCATTGTTTGTAACTTAGCAGTTCGTATTATAATACAACAGCCAAGCATCCAACTTATTTATTAGTTAGGAAACTTAAGTTGGAATATTGCACTAATTATACAAGGGTTTGAGTTCTTAGTTTTGAGTTTCATGGAATGTTTTGAGTTATGCTGACCATACAAAAAAATGACAGTTATACATAAGTACTTTTTTTTATCTGATTCTAAGTTTAAGGAACAATAGATTTTTTATTTTTTAACATGGTACATTTATATATACACACACACACCAAAGAGTACATCATTACTTTTTTTCTGAACAATATTTACGAGATGATTTATGTGGTTTGGTGTTTAAGTTTCAGTGTGGTGGTGTTGGCGTTGTTGCTAGGCCGATACGTTTATGCAGAAGTTCCACGTGTTCTTGATGAAGAAAACTCTTGTGTACTCCGACTCTACCAAGCAACCGGAAACATGTAAGTAAAAACCTTCTTTTTTTCCGGTTACATTAAAGACAACTTTAAGAAATGTGCTTTCGAGAATTGTCAGGGAAAAGACCGTAAATATAATTTCTAATAGGTGAAGAAGTCTCCTGTTTATGAGGTTCAGGGGATTTAACTTATTAACCGTTTTTGACGTATGATCTCTTAAGCTTCTAGAGAGCTAAAGATCTATTGCTAGCAATCCTAGCGATATAATTCTAGTAATATCTCTTCTGGTCTCCAAGTGCCAAAGGTCAATCTTGCGACTGTAAGCAAATCTGACTGGGTTCCTCCTCCGTTCCACTCACATTCTGCAAAGAAGTCGTCCCCCACCGTGCCGTGGGACACTCCAGAGATGTTTCTGAACCTATCGTGTCCTAAAAATAGGCATAAGGCCATAAAGACGGCTTGGGTTCTCGGCCACTTACCACATTTACTCGGACTTGACCCAACACCGGTTAGTGTGATGGATTTTGAAAATGATGTACTGTTGCCTAATACCCTTCTAGTTTACTTGCCCAAGGCAATTGTTTAATTTATTTCGTGTTAAAAAAAAAAAACAGTGTTTTTAAACAATATTTTAGATAATTGTGAGTTTAGATAAAAATGTTTTTTCTCCTCTGAGTTAATAGAATTTATTGACTGAACACTTGTCATTGAAAACTGTTTGAAGGCCATCAAAGTGTTAGTATTTCAATTTGTTCAGTCAATTATATAATTTTAACGTGTGCCACGAGACTCGTATGAATTTTAAATTTTATTGCATTCAAGAGGAAGTACGGCAAGATCAGATTTTCGAATGAATTCCTCGCTAGAAGTTCGAAATGCGCTTTCATTTTTTGTCGCCCTGGAAGAACTTTACTTTAAAGCACACATGTTTTACTACTCACTTATTAAGGAACATTAGATTAGTTTAGGAAATTGAGGAGGTATATCACCCCTATCCATTTTGCATTCTCCAGTGGAGAGTTTTGCATCAGGAGTTGTCTGCAAAGACTTCGCTCGTTACTTTATAGGTTGTAAGTAACTAGCTCTCCAATCCAAAAGCTGTAAGGCGCGTAGATCCATCCCTTGGACGTCAAAATTTATGATTATCCAAAAACGTTTATATGAAACATATTTCAAAGAAATATGAGTTAGCCATTTTTCAAATAATAAAAAAAGGGACATTAAATATATAAATAAATCTATAATAATAATAAATTAAATCATCTTTACCTTATTGGCTCTTCCAATAGACACTGTCATTCTAAATTTATAGCTAAAGTTACCTCCCAAAGTTAGTTTTACTTCTACCAATACCTGTTTGTATTTTTTAATTAAGTTAACTCTTGACTGTTTGTAGATGTAAACAACAGTTGGGTTTGTTTGTGACTTTTGTTGCTCCTGTTTTTACGAAATCGGTAAAAATATATTATCCTTTGTGAACATTGAGAAAAGTTAAGTTGTAATTGTGTTAAGTTGATAAGTAATTTGTTGGCTTCTTAAAGGTTGTTAAAGGTCACTAAACTGCTGGCTGTTAAGCAATAATTTTATTACTTATTTCTACGAATGTGAAGCTATAAAATCTTACATAGTCACGTATATAATGTTAAAAAAAAAAATTATAATAATTTGTTTACAGAGCTCCTTCGTCTTGTATCACGTATAATGATATTGAAGCAGCTTTCTTCCGAGCTAAACGTAAAGTTGGATTACGGCGTCCAGCCATAGTGAAGGACGAACAAGCAGTTGCACATTTAGGCCTTGCTTTGCAAGAAACTACTCGCATTTTAGCACAAAGGTAATTTTTTAAGAACTTATACCAGCAATAGTTGCTTTTTTAGTTAGCTTCCTCTATTTAAAGATCCATGTAAATGGTATCTTTTGTAATTTTTGATATTCTTGTGATAGTTCGCTGCATAGTTACTAGTCTCTAAAAAATACTACTACCAATTTTGATCACACTGGCCGTTAGTGTTCAAGGACTCTCAAAACCTGATCGTAACAGATTGTTTAGCTTCCTTTTTTTCCATTTATTCCGTAATTAGCGATATTTGATATCGTAGATGAGGTGAGAGCTTACCACGATCTAGTGGGGCGTAATAATAATTATGATGACCATTATCGCTAATAGTACTGGACTCCCACGCGGAGGTCCCGGGTTCGAATCCAGCTGCTGACCCTTAGATTTTCTCTTCCTAGGAGCTTCTTACAGCTCACTGTCCGGTGATGGACAGTGTTGTCTGTAACGAGAGAACACTGTCCGGAGGCCGGCAGTGCACTGAAAAAAGCTCCGGGCGCCAATAACCATAGATGTTGACGCGCCTTAAATCATAAAAAAAAATTATCGCTAATAAGTAGGAAGGAAAGTCGATATAATGAAAATGCGAATTAAGATTTAAGTTTAGAAAAGCGGGACGAGACCAAAAATATGCGACTTCATTCAATTGAGTTTTCTTTCATTTTTTCTAACTTTCTCTTACAATGCGGAGTAAAAGTAAAGAAGAGTAATCCCTAAGTTTAAGGCTTTAAGGCTTAGCCATTTCAGTGTAATGAAGGATTTATCACTTGATAAATGTTAATAAGGATTATAAGTTTAAACCAGAAGAAAATTGACTGCGCAGAAGTTTCATGTTACTGAGTATATATTTTATTTTTTTATCGATTTTCAAGTGGTCATTTATAGTTTGAAATTAACTTTTCATGCGACAGTTCATAGTTTTTTTTTCCTATTCTGACCACTTCTTGGTGTTTAAAATAAAAAATTTTAAAACTAATAATCATAAAAATATTAATATTTCTGTTTTATCAAAAAACGATAGCGAGAGTAATTAAGAAAGAAATGAAAAAAAAGCAAACAAGCGAACAAAAAGAGAAACACACCCATATTTTTTAAAATTCAGGTAATGAAATTTTTTTTAAAGAAACCAAACTGTACTTTGCGGCATTAAAAAGGCGATTAAAAATGAATCAAGTTTTCTTAATAAATTTTTAAATTCTATTATGAAGTTAAAACAATGAGGGTAACCTTTTAGCAAACAAAACTGGTTATACCCAGAATTAATCATAGATTGAAGCGAAAAAGAAACAAAAGAATAAAAATATATAGAGGAAAGGTTGGTGAACTGAGGGAATGGGAAAGCGAGGGAGTCTCCGCTCTTTTTTTAAAGGAATATTAAAAGAAAGAAATAGAAGAAAACAATGGATAAAAATTATAGAAATTGATGAGTAGTCATAATAAAAAAAAACAAAATGGAAAGTTTAGTCTAAGATAGGGTGTGGGGGAGTTAGGTTCTTTAATATAGACAAGTAGCAGATGGTATCGTATGATGGTAAAAGATACCACCAGCATATCACGCTCAGTTGGTCGTCCATTTCTGGCAAGAGTAATCTGTTCTGAGGGAGGCTGCAGGAGGAGGAGGGACCTTTACATTGCTCATTCTCTGTTAGAGGAGCTCATTAATTAGATTGTTAAACATTTAACAAAGGGCTTTAATTCTGTACATACTTACACATACACAAGCGCACAACGGTGGGCTGTAGGTAATGTAGTAAACGCCCGTTCTGCTAACATTACATATCTCCAAGTTACATAATCTATTTTAAATTCTCACTTTAATTTTTTTTTCTCCAAAATTACGAGATGGAAGAACAGTAGTCCACCGAAAATGCGGTAATAGAGAGTTGTCTGTAAGTTTCTAAGCTGCCGCCAAAGGGTGTCCACGTGAACTGTCGGGTCATTTTGATTTGAAACGTGTTCTCAAAGAAAATTTGCCTTTGTGGTAGCTGTGAGGTCACGCTCCCTCCTACAGTGTTTTTGTTCCTTAGTAAATATGTGTTATTATAAAAAAAACTATTGTTTTGGTAGAACAAATTTAAGTTGTAAGAACTACTGTTACTGCGACCTATTTGGTCATATGGGATCGACTAAGCGTTCCAACTCACTACGCCTCCAGGCATTACAGTCAAAAATACTTCGAAAACGCTCCGTTCTATGTACCTAACGTCACTGTCACTATCCATAATGACCTCAAAATCCCTTTCATTACAGATCTTGCTAACACTCGTTTCTTCAAATTTCATTCCTCTACAGCAGCTCATCCTAACCCTCTCATAGAATACCTATCTTCCTCCACATTACGCCTATCTTATTAGGAGATTGAAGAGAAGATGGCCTCGTGATCTTCTCTTATCGTGAGAGCAAAGCACGTTACTGGAGTGGCACCACTGGGTGCCTTCTCCATTCATGATTTTCTTTTATTTCTTTTTTCTTTTACCATATTTGCTTGTTGCAACAACTGTTGCAGTGGTAAATTACGATAAAAGATTTAAAAAAAATAAAAAAAGTTATAAGAAAATTTAATTTATTTAAATTGCGCTGTATCATTTGACTAGATTATAAAAGTTGTATCAAAATTTAATTGACGTCCAGAGCCTTCTTATACCGGCGTTCAGACAGGGTTAGAGTTCTTTTGTTGCATCATTTCCGAACAATAAGCTAGCTGTAAGAGGGCGAAAGGAAAATCTAAGGGTCGAACCCCTCAAAAATCGGCGCTTATCACGTGAGAAAATGAAAACATTAAGCTATGAAATTAAAATTACACCTTTACGAATGATTAATTAATTATTATTATTATCTCCTTATCTGAGTGATGTAAGCTGATTGCTGCCGAAGATTGAGGTCAGCCGGTTCACTTCTGTTACTTTACCCACTGACCAGTTAATAAATTTAATACGCAAAACGAAGCTACCATATATTGCGTGCATAAATCAATGATGAAGCTATTTATGAGTAATAAACTGCTGACTAAGAGGGCCAAAAACCTATCTATGCAGATCGTACAAATACCTAATCTACAATCAATCAAAAGTTATCTTTCATTTTAAGGAAGTAAAAGTTTTTTAATTTAATTTTTAATTAATCTTTTTAAGTTGTTGGATATAATTAAATTATTTTAATGAGCAGAAGCTATAATTAAAATTTAAAGCCTATTCCGGAACAAGATGGAGTTGAGTCACGATGAAGTAAGTCAGAGATATGTTTTACTGGGTTTAAGAGGAAGTATCCGCTTTAAGGTCCGCTGGCTGCAACGATTTACTTTGCACTTTGTACTCGTGTTGTTCTGTAGTAAATCTACAACTTTTATTTAATTGTTCTGGGCAAAATTGGTTAAGGGCACTTCTTGGATGACGGAATTGATAGGCTATCTTTTTAAATTTCAATTCATTGCATCAGTTTTGAGACGTTTTCGTCAATATTTCGCTTGATCTTCTGTAATTTAGCATTTATAGGTACATTGTAGACATGTATATCAATAAATTTTATTTGAATAATTGTGTGAAATACATTTTTAAGGCGTTCAGAGGAGGGAAGAAAGGTTTTAAAACTCGTAGGGTTAGAATCTCCAAGATTATGGTCAGGAAAACTTGTGGTTGGTTGTTCATTCCAGATTGTTTTAGATTAAACCGAGGTGACGACTTAGAACATACGCTCCCAGTGCCTTTTAAATGCATTGCCGGCCTCCATTCTCGATACATGGAGTTATAGTGGCGCTCCTAGGAAGAGAAAAATCTAAGGCTGGCCACCAGGCCAGACTCTGAGGGAGTTGTGAGTTTTTTTTCCTGAAAGTAGTTATCCCTGACAGCCGGTTCCTATTTTTTCCTCCCTAGCGAACACCCGGGTGAGCATTTGAAAATGGATTCATACAGACACACCTACAGAATTTGTAAAAAATAATTTTTCACACTTAAAAAGAGTATTTCCGGTTCAAAGTCAAAATCGAAAATTTGCACCATACTTTTTTTATGAACGATAAGAGAAAGATACTAATAAATACAATATGCTAAGTAAAATAAATAAATTACGTTGATTAATAAAGGAAGAGAGTAAAAATTCGCACGGATATAAACAAAAGAAATGCAGAATTATTTTATTTATTTGGAGAAAGTTTCTTTTGTTTAAACATTGTCTAATAAACTACTTAGATAAAACATACATACCTTAACACACCGTCGATATTATACATATATAGATATGCATATATAAAAATAATAGCAGTAAATGTTCTCACAATCAGCTGACCTTGTTTTTTTTAGAGGACTGGTTGCAATTTCTTTCAAACAAACCAATTCATATCACTAGAGTCAATTATAATTTTATAAATTTTTGAAGAGGAAGTATGCTATCTTATCAAATTTATTATCTGAAGCCGTATCGAGTCAAACATATGAATATTTATTCATTTTAGAGAGAGTTTTAGCTAAGTGATTAGTGTCCTGGATTCTCACGCTCCAGAGATCCAGGATTTGAATTCAATTGCAGGCTCTTAGATGTTTTTCTTCTCCTAGGAGCTTCCGATGATGGACAGTGTTGTCTGTAATAAGAGAACACTGTCCGGAAGCCGGCGATGCACTCTGAAAAAAGAAAAAAGCTCCGGTCAAATACTTTTCAATAAACTAGGAACTACCACGACTCTGCTGTTCTCAATTAGACTGTTAGTGCCACATGTCAGCGTTTTTGAAAATTTATTGTTAAATTACAACACCTCTTCTAATTTGAATGATGCGGATATATTTATTTTTTAATATATTTTTGTATTTGTTGTGGGAAAAATTAGGAAGTTTTCTGGTGAGGTAAAAAAAAATCGCTTATCTAAAAAGGACTTTTTTTTAAATAAAAGAAAAAACAAAAGGAATAATTTTGGCAACCCATTCTCACGATTATTAGTTGCTTTTTTTGCGTTCAATTAAATAAATACCATTGTTAATCAGAACTAGAATTTCTAAAGTTCATCATTAGAATGCGGAGTATAATGGACGGGAATGTAAAAAATTGCAGTGAAATTATTTACTAGTTCAGTGAATAGGCATAAGTTGTAATTTCTCTTCAATTTTGAGGTTAGATCATTTTAGCACGATATTGACGAAAAAATTTGTTGTAAAACATTTTCACCGTCTTTCTCTCACTCTAATTCCCATAGACTTCCTTTTAAGATAGAATTCTGTGAATTTTCAACGAACTCGGAATTATTGAACAATGTATTTAATTCACTTAAAATATTTGAAAGCCAGTTGCAAAAATGTTTACTACGGTAATCTGGAAAAACTTAAGTGACTTGAGAAAGAGGTATTCCAGTCGAGAATTTTTAAGATTTTTTTTTTGTTTTTCACTGGAAATAATAATAGCAAAGCTAAGATGTATTGTTGGTTTATGGGTTCGATTCCCCCGGTCTTAGGCCTTGGATTTTATTTAATGATTTAATATGAGAAATTTGTTGTAAAGTATGTTTGCTAGTTGCCTCAGTCCACGACACCTAATTTGGTAGTTGGATTTTTAAAGCCGGCCTAAAAAAGTAGGCGTACTCTTACTCTTAATTCGTGATAGTGTAAGGGAAAAATGAACTGAAAGCCTTTACTCTTCAAAAATCACGATGTAACAAATAGAATCAAGTTCAAAAGGTTAATCTTAATTTAACTGTCAGCAACTCATGAGTGTGTTATTAAAGTACACCCTGGATAGTTCAAAGCGTTCATTCATGTATAAAAAGTACCTGAGAATATAAAATGTAGTGAACTAATATTAAAAAGCAAATATTAGCTTCGGGGAAAACATTATAAAGGTTGAGCAATGGACGGCGATGGAATATAAGTAAATTCAGCAAAACTGTAGGGAATTGGATTTGTCCAAAGAATAAAGAAGAAAGCATGGAACTGAAAAACACTTTATCACTTCCTTATTGTCCGGCCATCTGGCCAGATGTTACTCCTCACCATGGGGGGATTCCTTATGAAAAACAATGCTTCTAGAATTGCATTTCCATATTCCTTACTCAGGTTAAAAAAAACAAAAACTTCTCATCCCTATATGTTCAGATCCAATCTTATCGTATTACTTCGTCCAGTAGACGCAGATTGGTCTTCTTTTTTGTTCCATTTACTTAATTAAAATTTTCTTGAACTTTTGCTTGAACAAAATTGATTGATTGAAGTTGATGTAATAGATACTGATAAAGCGTGATTTCATCGATCCCTGGAACCACTAAAAATCAATTATATTACGTCCGAGTTCACCTGAACCCTTTGACGATTACCTAGAAAGTGATAAAAATCTCAAAAATACCTTCTTTAAAAAGTGCACTTGAATATTTATGCTGGTGTTAGAGAAAATAGTACACTATCTAGGAACAGTAGGTACTTTAGAAAGCATTTAAATTCACCCCTACTTAGAAGGCGACTTGAATAAAGTTTAATGGAAAAATGGATAATTTGTGTACAAACATAGACTCCATTCAAATTTTAAAGAACAATCGAATGAAACCATTTTCAAAAAAACAAAACAAAAATCGCAATTTTTAGTCTCTACATTTTCTTCGGACTCAGAAATGTTAGTAAAGAAACAATCGTTATTAATGTTACAAAGATAAGTCCCTCCAGTGCATTGGAATGGTGCTCTAGGAGGGAGAGGGATACCTTACTAATTATATTTTCTTAATTTCTAGAAGTAAGAGAAAGTTTTAAAGATGTCCAGTCGAAACTCTTCTTTTTTTCTTTCTTTTTTTACATAAGCGTTACGTAACTAGTGGTTATCTGATATTTAATATTCTATGATGGTCTCATAATTGACTAATTTCAGTGCATGTGTGCATGTCTCACCTTTCATCCAATAGATTGCGTTCACATTCTACCTTCGAATACTTTTACCTAATGATAACGTTCTGAATAATTAAATGTTTTTTAATTCAAGTCTCCTGATTATGAAAAGATTAGTACCTTTAATAATAATTTGTAGGCGTTGTAAGTTGGTACGTGTTTTTATTATAATCCATGTGCATGTACCAGGAGGGAATATGCCTAGTAATTTAACTTAAACATATAGAAGTGCATAGTGGTTAATTTATTATTTAAATTAGATGTTACGTGAGAAAAAAAATGACTATACAGCCAAACCCACTGCTTGGAAATATTAACTAGAAGGCTCTAGCCCAACAATCTTTCTAAACTTGGTGCCCGGACTATGAGGGTTTAAGGACAATAAGAGGCAGATTGGGATTATTCTAATGATAAAACCATAATAGGAAATCAAACTTTTTAAATTGTAAAACACTGTAGTAAAACAAATGAATTTCAATTACAATGTAAATATGATTTATATTTGCGATGGTTAATTAAAATTTGTTAATAGTAAAAAAAAAAGAGAAAATAGATTATTTAAAAAAAGATAAATAAATAAAAGAAAGTTGAAAATGCCTCCGTAAATTAAAGCGAGATATTAATTAACATTGTTTTAACGTAATTGTGTTATTTCTTTATTATTATTTATCTTTAATTAAGAATTATTTCTTTTATGTCTTTTAGTAGAATTGTTTTATTACTTCTAATAATCGTAAATATTGTTTACCGCAAGAAATTGTTTACTTCAAAAACTATTTTAAAAAAAAAAAAACGACCTTGGCACTTGAAAAATTGAAGTTGGCTTGAAAAATTCTGCTAAAAAAGATTAACTTCGAATCTTAAGAATATTATTCCTTATTATAATTATTAAATCAAACTGAAACTAGATCTATTAATGCGGTGAACGTCTTCCTCATAGAGAGCTCTTTTAGAGTGCTAAGTTACTACTATTTTAATTTCTAAACTACACAAGGTTCTTGTGTGTGCAATCAGAAAGATCAATACAATTATCTTACAGCCAGAGAAATCCAGTTTTTAACAAATTTTGATATTTCGTTTAGGTGCCACCAGGTGTCACCCTTCAATGAGATTTTTATCAGTGATGGGTATTATTGGCAACACAAACCTTAGGGATTCCCGCTTGCTTTGGAGACGACAATGAAACCGTTCAGCAAGACGAAAAATAGCTTCTATACTTTATTTAGGGCATAGTTTAAAAATAATAGTAATATGCTGCTATAACGATATTAAAGTTGTTAATAACAATGGCAGTTGGTTGTAAAGGTGATAAGAGGTTAAGAAATGAGATGATGTTAACAGATGGCAGGGGTCCAGCAGAGAGCGCACACAGCATCATGTAACATAGCATCTTGATAGAGTGGTAGCGCACAAGTCAGCAACTCTCTAAACTGGGGAGTCCTCTGCCTGGCTAGGACAGGGGTGGTGGTAGTGATGGTTAGCTAGTGGTCAACCATTAGCAGCCCTTATCGCCCTTCAACCCTCCGCTTTAGGGATAGTCCTAAACCTAAAACATTACCTTTACTCGCTGGACACTCACATAGAGAGAGATTACCGACCTCCTTGCTTCGCCAGTGTTCCTGTGCCTCACTCTTCTCCACCAAACTCTGGATAACTCACTTATTTTCCTTCTGTAAAAAAAAAAGTCTTAGTCACCCTTTCTTGACAGGATCCTTTCTCTTTTTTTATACTCCTTAGGTTTTTTTTTTTTAAACAATTTTAAACTGCACAATTTCTTATTTTTTTACTTTCTCCTACAGTCATGTTAAGTTTTCGATATCAAGTTGTCACGTTAAGTGAGTTAGGCACTTAAGTGAGTTCCCCATCGTACGGAAAAAAAAAAATCCCTTCAAGGTTATCCAGTGTGGAGGTGCTTTTGTTGCGACTTAGCACAGTCATTTTTTGTTTTCTTTTAAACCACGCAGATATTCTCTACAAGCTTCCATAATTAATTAGGTAATAACTCAACATTCTGAAATGTTATCTTACAAGAAAGCATACCCCAACTGTTCCCTGAGATGTGCCATAATAGGAACTTTTCAAGAAAAGTATAAAAGAAAAATTCAAGTAAAATATCACGGGACTTCAAAACGGATAATTACGAGTACAACGAAAATTAAAAATGTAGAAACTGCAAGATTGTAACATATCTTTTTTTTCTTGTTTTAAGAATAAGAGTAAGAGACAGTAAAAAGAAATTAATTAATTAATAAAAATAAGAATAATCATAAATGGTAATATATTATATAAATTAACTATTATTAATATAAATTATATATAATTTGGAGTCATACAATTGAAATTGTATTCATTCTTCTGACCAAATTATATTTCTGTTAATTACTCTACATTGATATTAATTACAAAATTAGCATTAATTTATTAACAACAATGATAATTAATTAAAGATAAAGTTAATAGAGTTTAGCATGGTGCATTTTGTCATGTTGAAACCATTTGGAACAAGGTCGGGGTCACAGCGCTTATGTCTGATCCAAATATGCTATCTAATTTAATCTAATTTAATTTCAAATAGTGAGGGCCTCTTTATGGAAATCGTTTTTTCAGTATTTTTTTTCGCGTGATTTCCTTTAATATTTGAACGCACCCGTACCTCCATGATCAGTAACGTTTATTTGAATCATTTTCCCAGCAAAATTCAGATTAGAGATTCTGAGCATTGGCAGAAAGTACACTCTGTCATAAGTTCTATTACAGTGCCACGTACGAATCTGCCAGCTGTATCATTTTAACAATTATTTACAATGTTACCATTAGAGCATTACTTCCAGTTCCCTTCTGTTTAACTAGATTTAGGAAGGAGTAAAGGACTCCCTGGGCAATTTGTGAAGGCGTGGATTTTTCATCTCCAAAATGCGCTCGACCCAGAAAACTAGCCCCTTCACATTGTCAGAAATTGTGCCGCACCATCTTATGCTTGTCTTCTTGACATAGGACGCACAGGCTGTCCTATGCCCTCAGGCTCATGCTATGCATGTTTTTTTTTTTTTTTTCAATCTATAATGGCTAGTGAAAAGGCTGAAGTAATGCCTCAGTAAGGCGAGTGGCTCCCAATAAACTTGTTCAGCAGCTAGAAGCTTACTTCTGCGGTAATGGAAAGAGTTCTCTATAAAGATAACACCAAACAGAGGCTGTTTCTTTTTATTTTTTCATTCTAGTTCTTCTCATCTTCTTTCATTCTTTTGTCTAAATGCTGCGAAGTTTATTCAACATAAATGACTGTAAGAGTTAGTGCGATTTAATTTTATTTATAAATATAGAGTATTGTTGATCATTTTTGGTGACTGATTTCAATAGGAAGAAAGAATATTGCCCATTTCAGTCATATTTTTTTAAAATTTTATTGCCAAGTTTTCGACCTTAGGACTAGGCCATCTTTAGGGCTTATTGTTATTAACAATCATAATTTTTTTTTTACATTGTTATATTTAAGGATAGTTGGTCATTTGTTACTTTCAGTAACTAAACAGTGAGGATAGTATACGCTTACCACTGAACTAATCTCTCCCCTTTCTTGAGGGAAGGGGGATTGCTTCCAATATACATTGCCTTTCTCTGCCGCGAATACATTGTTGCTCGAAATAAAAACTGAATAACCACCCGAATAACTTTTATTAAAATTATTATTTTATATTTTAAAAACCCAATCAGTTAGAAATTGAAAGGAAATATGTTTTTTGTTAATTAGAAGCATTGTTTGAAAATTGTAATGGCCTTCAGCTGAAGCCCGTTAATGTTACAAAAATAATACAAACCAGCAAACCACGTCAGACAGTAATTGGAGATAAGTAATTGAGAAGTCAACGATATTATTATGTAATGGTTCATTGGTTGTGTAGTTAGACCATATAGACTGGCTTTTGTCTCCGTATTTAGCTCATTAATTTAGTTCTAGTTATAAACTACGTTATAATGTAAACACCAACAGTCCAGTAATAGAATATCTAAGATAATATTATTCATAATTTGTACATAATTGAGCTTTGTTTGTGTTATTGTTAATTAAAATATGTAGCATTTGGGGATAGCTTTTTGGTTTAAATAGTTTTTAATACAATTACCTTCTAAAGCAATAATTTTGCGTTACTGGCATGTTTATTTTATTTTTATTATGCAGATGTTTATTAAATTGAAAAAAAAAAAAAAATTAAGTTCGCAAAAGATTTTGTACAGAATGTAGTTAGAGAAGCATTGTGGCAAAAATGTGGATACTAAAATATCCTTGATAGATCTCAGTGTCCACAAGAAGGCTATCGCCTCCCATTAGTTCAACGCCCAGTTCGAGGAATCTTGCTCTTGTTAAGTCCTTCTAGAGATTGTGGAGCTAAATCTGTTCCTCATTAAAGCAAAATCTGCAGTAACCATTGTAGATCAGTTGAATTTGAGTTATCTATTTCTTCCGATTGAGAGATTTTGGATGCTAGGTTTCCCAGATTGGGCCGAATTTAAATATAAAGTTTCCGTATCCTGCAATCTTTGGTTTTCTGAGATATTTTGTTTAAACACACACTCCCTTCATGTCCCTTTAGACCATTTTCTAACAACCACTTTTACGGGCTCAGAGGATTACAAAAGCGGACCCAGGGGGCGATGGATACCTCGAAAAATGTAAAAATATTCGTTTCCCTTTCTTTACAAATGACATTTAACTCTTCTTCAAATTCTCTTACTATATAAAATATGTTTCTTTTTCTTCGACCGCAGATTCTATTTGAATGTCACCCAGACGGATATCCTGCTGACATCGGTGGACACTTCACGCACTGAGATCGGCAAGTATTGTGCGCATGCGTTGCGCGGCAAAGAGCGCTGCCAAGAGGAGGGTTACAGACGGCACGATGCCACATGTAACAACCTGGAGAACGCCTCCTGGGGTGCGTCCGCTCTACCCTTCAAACGTCTCCTTTTACCAGAGTATGCTGATCGTAAGTACAAATCTAACTTTTTAAAAAATTTTTTTTTAATTTTTTAAGAAAAAAAAATTCCATATGGTTATCTCTTTTTAGAGAAAAATTTAAAATTTTTAAATTAATTTAAATGGAATTTTTTAATTCCTAATTTTAAAACTTTATATTTTTAATGGCAATTTAAATATCATATTTATCTTATAAAATTATTAAACTCTGTTGCAATCTTAAATAATTTTATTTAATATTTTTTTATATTTTAGTTTCCTTTTAAAAAACTTAATATTAAAAACAAAACAACGAAAGGAAAATTAAGAAAATTCACTAGTAATTTTTGGTACAGAAATGTATGAATGTATGTTAGTTGAAATAGTAACGCCCGAACTGCCGCGACCTCAAGATCTATCTACAGTCTGCTCTTAAAAGATGATACTTGCAGATTCCTGACCGTTTTCTTTTAGTTCATTTTTCAAAATGAAAATATATTAATAAAAAATTAGTTCATGAAAATTTCTTTGTGGAAGTGTTTTGGATTTGTAGTGCTTGATTATATTGTTGCTGCGAATTTAGTTTTTCTTTCTGTTCCGATACGGATTTCCAAGTTAGCTGGAATTCTCTGAAAAACAGCCCCTCCGGCTTTTCTCCAAACTTATGGTACTGTCTTTTTTTTTTGCATCATTTTGTACTTTTAGATGTGAGTGGAAAGCCAACAGCTTTTATTCTTTTGCTTCAAATAGATTTGAAGAATTATCTATTTTGTGTCTATTCCTGATAGTAAAATCACCTCTAATGTGTACACCTGGAATATATGTACATAACTTTGGTTCAGAAATAACCGTGAACCGAAGATTACATCACCAACAGGGTTTAATATTCGAGCATTTGCATGTAATTGACGCATCAAATGTCAATCTCAATAATACTTCTTTTTTTTGTAATGTTGTGTATAATAAAGTTAATGTTTCTTCTCAAAACCTTTCCCGTTATGTTTTATGCTTATCCATCTTTTGGCGAGCTACTGGATGCTATTGCGATTCCATTCTTTGGGTGTAGATTCATAGAATTCTTGAACTGCAGCTATAAACTTCCTTTGAATTGATGAATTATTGAAGTTTTAGGAAATTTTGACATTTACAAGAAGAAATGGTTACCCGTTTAAGCCAAAGAAGAAAGAAAAGGGTTATATAAAGGACGTGGTAACTAAACACATTCTTATTAACTGATCTTGTTTTTCTTAATACCCTGAGCTGATTGGTTCCTCTTAAAAATTGACCTTGGTTGTCTAAACAACACGCTGCTTGGGCTGGAATCGGTTGGTGAAGACCCTTTCTAAACGCTTTATGTGTTACCATTGCCGATTGAGGCCTAGTTCAGATGATAGAAATGACAGGTACTTTGCTTTGGTGAAGTAGAACTCCTCATCTTCGGCCAGATTATCTAAATTTACCACTGAAGATGTTAGTGAACTAGTCTTTCTTTTCCAAGGTGGTGCCTCTATTCTTGAATTTTTGAAACCATAGATAGTTCTTCTTTAAGTGCCCAAATTTTCCCGTTTCCTTCGGCTGTTGAATAAGGCGATTAGTTCGAGCAATCAGAATTGGAATTATTTTTAAAGGAAATCTATTACATAATCGGAGCTTTAAGTACAAGTTTCAGTAAACATGCGCAGTCCAAGAATAATAAATATAATAAAACTTGAAAATCCGCCTTTTTTTAACTCATTAAAATTGCTCTACTTTCATTTGCGTTGAGCTTCTTTGCGCTCAGTTAATTTATTGCTTTTCCTCTATCGTAGAGTAAATTTGCGTTCAAATTATAAAAATGTCGAACATTTAATAGACCATGGTAGTCATAAGTTCACCTTGAAAAAAAAGCAACATTCTTGGATGCTAAAAATTTCATTCAGGAGAAAATGAATGAGAGTAGTACTGCGCACTTATATTGCACTATAATAAATATTTAAATATATTTGCATACAAATTTATGTTTACATTCTCTTATATGTTTCAATGTGAGGTTTGAAGTATTTTTCCAATAACATGGTTATTGACAAGCATATCTGGGGCTCCACTTTTACAACTGCTTCGCAACTTGGGTGTTGAGCAAGAGCTTTTTGAGTTCTCTGTGCTTCGTTTTGAATTAAATAGAAGACAATGATGGCGTTCTATACTTCATCTCAGGCTTACATCTGAATGTTCCGTCTAACATCCATCCTTTGCCTAAAATTCATCTCGTTAAACAGATATTTTAGGAACCGATATATACTCATCACGGCACCTACTACCCAAGAAAGACTGCGCGTTCGAGAATCAAAAAATAAACAGGCCAACTTAACATACAAAAAATTATAAAAGTGCAACTCCATCCAAGTCGCACATCTTGCTCACATTTCGCAGCCTTTGGAAAAAAAAACAAAACGAATCAACATGAGAGGCACATGCGTAACAGAAAACATCTTTAGCAGTTCACACTGCTACACCTAACCATAAAATGCAACACCGACGACTGTCTTTACAAAAAACCAAAGAAAATATATAGTTGATGTTTTGATCACAAAAATCACTTGAAATAAATAAACAAAACCATATAAATAAAACTCAATTAAGAAGGCAACTGCAGTAGGCCACACTATTTCAGTCACGTGATTGTACCACAACAGTATATGATGGTAGCAAACCACTCGAACTACATCTGAATTGCCTTAGAGCCGCCTCACTTCTTAGCTCCCAAAATTCAGAGTATAAAAAGAACAGGCGCGCAACCAATATGATTTGCAAGTCAAAGAAAATTCAATCCTACTTTTTGCTTCCTTGCTCTTCTTGAGACACAATCTTATCTGCTAATTTTTCTTTGTCATTTCGTCCGTTGATCATTCTATTTATCAATTTTTTTTAAAAAAATTCGTAATCTTTAAAGTACAACAGTTCAAAATAAAATAACAAAAGGTTTGATAAAGCTCTCAAACAGCCAATCTTATCTTAAGAGATACTCAACACACCTTTAAAGCCACTAGGGGGTAAATAGTTTTTAAATTTTATTGTCTGTTTTGACCTTTCAACTGTGTTCATTTACTTAAACTTAGCTTAAGATTCCTTTTGTTCTAATCGTCCACCTTTAATAAAATTTCAATTCTGTATGCTTAGTTTTGTTGTATTTTCTATTTGTCCAATATGACTGTAAAATATGTAATAAGACACAATTGGAAAGGGGGCTAGAACTGAGACATTATTGCAGAATGTAAAGAAATTTGGGTATGTACGCAGTTAGCAGAATTTGGTTAGAGCATTTTACAATAATAGCGTGCTTTTTTAGTCCAATTTTTAGTGCTTGTATTCTTCAAAACTCAGACCTCAAGACATGTTACTCAGTTGACAAAAATTTCACATCCTTTCAGTGATACTGACGTAAGTGACGTCTCAATTTCCTGATAAAAGTTTTTTGATTACTAAATTACTTACTCAGTAAAGAGTAAGTAATAAAAGTGAAACTGCTGGGGATGTTGGAGTAGCTAAATGTTTATTACTTAATTGCCGAAGTGGGAGGTTGAGTAATTACAATATGGTCCTGATATCGTCTTAGTATTCGATAATTAAGAAAAGAGGATGGCCTCGTTGTTGGGGGAAGATAGGATATTAATATTTTTTTTTTACATAATAAAGGGGTAACGACGGGGCAATTTTTACTCCCGAGCCACTTTCTTAGATGGGCGCTAATTGTATTCATGGTTAGAAGTGAGAAAGTATGGCTATTAGTTTGGCCTGTAATCGGGTTTCTTCACCCTCTTCTCCATCCGGGTCGCACAGTGCCCCGCACTCTTTGGGGGAACATCTTGTTGGGATTTATGCGCATACTTGAACAAACAAGATCCAATATGCTTTCATTGTTGCAGCGTTTCCTTACAACTTTTCGAATTGTTTTAACTTGTTCACATTGTTTTCTGAAAATAGCTCTTAACTAATTTTTTTAATTTCTCTCACTCTGTAAAGGGACGTGATTTGAAGGAATTAAGCAGCTCTGACAGGTTTTCCAAACTGAATATCCACTGGAAATACATGCTCAGCGGTTCCTTGAGTACGAAGCAATATATTTTCTTTGGCTTACGTCCATATGTTACGGAAGTGTCCGTGTAAGTAAAAAAAAAGGAATAACCACATAATTTTGAATACTATTAACCTCAGAATTGCTACTGAGAACACTAAGAATTGCTTGACGTCCCTGCGGTTATTCCAGAATAAAACCCTAAACTTTTCTCAATACAGGCACCTCCAACATGTACACAATGAACTTAAGGCTTGCAAATATGCGCTTGGATAAGCGAACCCATAAGGCATTCGCTCGCTCTGTAAACGGTAACTCTAGCAAACTTTACACCTAAAATCTTGAATTTAACGGAGCCCCAATTCATCTTTCAGCTCGCAGTGGATTTACATTTACATCCATATCCCAGATAAATCTAATTCTAAATCTATTCCTATTAGGCAAACCTCAAATTCTTGCTGCGGTTTTTAGTTTAGAATTTACTCGTATATTGTCCACGTACTCCATAGACTGGGCAGATTCTCACTCACTAAAATTAAATACTGACATAAACTGCAATTTTTCGTACACCTCAAAACCTGTTGAAATGGTGAATATACAAAAATCGAATTTGTTGAGCAGAACTCTTATAAGAAGCAGCGCTTATATCGTAAGAGAGGAAGTAAGAATTAAAATTGACCTAGGGAACGCGTCTTATTTACTTTTACTTGAACAAAACTACTAGTTGTTGAAAGATGATTGTTGGAAGAGTAGAGAGAGATGTTTATAGGTTGGATGCTGGGACTGGACCAACTTGTTGTGTACTTGTTTATACAACAAGTGACTTCAACGTTGGAGCTCTACGGCCTAACATGTTACACCTTTTAACACCTTTCTTCAATTCATTCCGTTTTTACGTCATTAATTCCAATTATGTTGCGTTTCTTTTTCAACAGTTTCATCAGCTCGTATTTTATGTATTTTCTATTTTGTTGAATTCTGTATTTTTTAAAATCAAAAGAAAGAACAAAGAATGAATAAAAATTATTTCAAAAACTAGTAGAGCGAGCTAGTTTTGACGAAAACAAATACAACCTTGAATAACCACAATCCATGATTCAAATTTTACAAATACTTTTATATAACCAGTTACTCGGTTTATCAATTGGCTTTATTGTATAATTTTCTTCTATTTTTTTAACATTTGCATTAAGCATTTGACAGATGTCGAGTTTTACATTTTATAATTATTATTTTTATTGTTTTCTGTAAATTTTTGTCTTCAATTTGAATTTTTAATTTGGAAGTAAAAGAGAATCAATAAATTTTAACAAATTTGAAACGTCATTTATTAAATTTTCAATTTAATTCAAACATTACACTGAGAAGAATTGGGTTGTTGATCAATACAAAGCTAAAAGTAAGCAACGCCCACCTATTTGCTAGAGCCAATCAAAAGTAGGGCGAAAAAGACAAAAAAAATAGTTTCAACTATTTTGGTTTTAAGATTTACTGGGGTTGTAATTTTTGTTTTTTGTTTTTCTAATTATTTTGTTTCTATGACTCTTATTGTAGGGAATATTATATTCATTTCAAATTTGCTGAGTATTCACTGGTAGTAACAGATTTTTAAATTTTTTGAAACATTAAAAAAAAACCTGTATTTTCTCACGTGGCTTTTGAAAAAAAAATTCTTCGAGTTTTCCTGATTGCCCTGGTTAAAATGGTTCCATTTGAACTTGGTCATAACCTATTTTAAGCTAAAACTTTGAATTGAATATTTGTTTTGTGGGAGCATTAATTTCACTTATGTTTTAGAAAAGCTGTGACGTCACTCTTCTTTTAATGACAGCGAAATTGTATAAAATTGAAATCAAAACCATCTTTCTGAGAAATATCACAATCAATGCTTGTGGATTTATCAAGGTGGCCTCACAGTTTGCCAGAACCATACGATATTCCTTGAGGAAAATTTCCAAATGAAACTAGTAGAGAGCTCCTCGTTTTGTACTCGTTCAAGTGAATTTCGGATGCCTGTAGGCCGTAGGGAAGCTTGGTTATTTTAACTGGATGAGATTGTTGACTTTTTTTCTTTTTTTAGTAAAATTACTCTTAACGGACTACTCCATGTATTGTCTTGAGACATGGTCATAGAATACCGTTCTTAGTTCTTAGCAGTTCAGGAGATAGATGCTTCATTGTGGAGAAAACTCCTCGTAAAAGATTATTTCATTGGAGAAATCCAAATAATATTTTCACTTTCTTTACAGAAATACAAGAAGCTGTACATACTGAACTGTTTTTGGAGTAATATTTAAAAAAAATCACTTTTTGAATAATCATAGTATCCCAATAAGCGTCTTTACTCGAGAGTTTTCGAAGAAAGGTGGAGATTCTATTAAAGTATTCGTTTTTAATTAAAGTCTAGATCTCACTCTTTCATTTACAAATAGCATAATAATCCAGTAAGGACTGATTTCATCTTCCACCTGGCCATATCATTCTGCAAAGAATTAGTCAACCGCTTGCCTGTCTTTGAGGAATGAATTTTCTGACAGCAAAAAAGAAGATGGTAGACTGCCCAAGTGAACAAGGGGCTGCGAAAAGCAGTAGTTTTTAATATAATTCTTGAACTTTTTGGCGTCATTATTTCGTTGGTTAAAATGATTTTTTTCAAAGCTGCATTAGTAAGTTGAAATATGGGAAGTTATAAGAGACAAATTCAAGCAATGTTTTCTTTTTTAGAAAAATAATTCAGGTTTAACCTAAATGGAAGCTATATTTGATTGCCTTTAGGTGTTCACCAAATTTCAGACTGTTGTTAAATTGTCATGTTTTATTGTGCTTGATTACTTGAAAATAGCAACTAAGTTATTTTTAAGGTGTTATTAAAAATATTCCACTCTAATAAAATCTTATCTTAAGGATTAGATGTGTAGATTAACCTTTATCTTAGAGCCCAAAGGGAAAATAGGTGTGTTTTAAGGTTGTCATATTTTATGAATGTACGTAAATAACATAAACTGGTGTTTTTGATGTTTTATAGTTTTGTTACATAATCTTGGACGTAAAATTTTGGTTTCTGACCTCTCTCTCTCTCTCTCTGTCTCTCTCCTTCTCTTTCACAATCCATCACCTTGTCTTTGATAACAAGTTTTATTGGCTTACCAGTTCTGTCGTATAAATATTACGATTATGTGATTTGACACTTATTCCAAAAATAATCTAATCATTTCAATTGAAACTTCTTCCTGCCAAAAATTTCTTTAGATTTGGGAATAGATAGATCGTCAGTGAATCTACTGAATAGGATAGATGTTCTTATCTGAATGCCCATAGTTGGCAGGTGCATTGTTTTAATGCAAGAAGTGATATTTTTTTTGTAATCTTGGCCAATTTCCACCGATTTATTTATTATCCAGTTAGTCCAAAAGATTTGCTTATCATTTTCCAGATATTGTTTTACTTTTTACTGGTAATCAGTAAAAAAAGCAGTTTAAACAGCAGGCAAATAATATTAGAGTCAAAAATCCTAGGATAAGTAGTTCATTTAGAAAAACTATTAACTATAAATGCACGCGTAAATTAGCGTGCCAAATGTACCAAAATAACCTTGGAAACTTTCAGTCATTAGTTCATTAAGAGAAGCGTAGAGGAGTTTGTTAAGTTGGCTAGGTTGAGTCGTGGAAACTCTCAGTTTAAAGGAAATTGCTGCAGCGGTTTTCGGGAAAATCTCAAAAATAAAAAAAATGCGTTCATAAAAAATTAGCAAAGTTCATAGTCTCTCTCTTTACTCTATTTGGCTTTCATTTCGTCAGTAAAATATGAAAAGTTCAATTGCTGTACCTTGATCAAATTTAACTATGGTTTCATGTACTAGTAATATGTTTTAGATAATTCTGGCACAGATTAGGCAATCTCTCGAGTTCTTAACTTCTATTCTCATCTATTCTACTAGTTGCGTTAGCCCTAGGAAGAAAGGCATCTTCAGATTACATCATCACGCATCTAAATCAGAGAGGGTAGCAATGGCGTCGTACCCATCTAGTGGGATATCTACACTGGCCATGTATCAGTTCCTTTAAATTCCGGTTAAAATTGTTCATCGCTAAGTTACGGTCAGTTCCATGGGATTCGAAGAACAAAATATAAAGTTGTAGCTTTCCAAGATTTAGCGTTTTTGAGGTAGGTGTGTTCAAACTCTACACTTTTTTCTAAACTTCCCATTTTTGACATGAGAGATCTTAAATCGTGTAATTCTCGTGAATACTCCAATTCGAAGACTAGGCGACCGCAATACTGAAGTGGTAAGAGAGCTAGTTTCTTTTTCTCGAAAAATATTTTGGGTCATCTCTGTTGTATAATAATGGTTACCCTTTTTGTTGGTTATTAAATAAACTTTGGCTTTATTCTATCAAGACCTGTTCTTACACGATTTAGATATTAAATAATTTTAGAAAGCTGACAGCAGGTTGAAAAGGTGCAGACCTCTTTTACTTTAGTTTTCCAAGAAGAAGGTTGCGGTGAGAGTATGGCTTAGGGTGGGAATTCACCCCTTAGCGAGATATTGTCTTCAAGTAAAAGAATATTTCCATGAGATATGGAGGTGATGACAATAAATTTCCCGACCAACACTAAGAGATCTCGCGCTAAGTTTGGTAAGGGCCATGGAGAGGTAGAGAAGCAGCAGGATCGTTTGAAAAAAAAAAAGGTAGAAAAAAAGTTGGTCTCTCCAAGTAGACAATGTAGCAGGAGGGTGAGTGGTAAGAAAAGAGTATTTTAATATGGGTCGAAGGAATAAGGTGTGCTAAATCAGAGAGGGTAGCAATGGCGTCGTACCCATCTAGTGGGATATCTACACTGGCCATGTATCAGACCGGATTACGCTGAATAATGGACTCTTCCACTCTTTACGCTTTCCTCTTTGGCCAACAACTCTATCAAAATGTCGAAACTCTGCTGTGTTAGTTTCTGGCGCAAGGGATCTACTGAGCAGAAAAGTACATGTCAAATACCAAGGGGTTAGCTACCTACCACCAACAGAAACCTCTTCTACAGAATCTTCAGGAAATCAACTCCACTCTACTTCTCTAAACAGCTGCTTGCTTTAACTGGATCAGAAATAGATTCAGTACAAATCAACATCTGCCATGTACTTTCTATTATTGTTTTTTATAAACAGCTTCTAATAGTTTATTAATGACTGTTCTAGTGACATTTCTCCAAGGTGACATTCCTGCGTGCAAGAGTTTACTTCTCTAATAATTTATTCGGAATTGTAACTGCGTTGCAAAATATTGTGCCTTTTTTTTAAAAAATATCTTCGAGAACAAGTTATTGCGATCGAGTCAAAGATGCCATAACTAGCTTTCGTAGAAAATGTCCGTTATAAGCTCTCCTGTGTACAACAAAAGAATTGTTTTTAGATATTGTACATTACCATTAAGTACCTACATCATTTTTTTTATATATATATATATAAATCTCAAGCTCTAGCTGCAGGTTTTTCCTCTCCTTTTTTCCCTGAATTCCAATCCTCCTCACCTAACTTTTCTTTTTCTTCACTAGATAAGAAGGTTAAAATTCAATGAATATTAAACTTCATTATTTATTCTATGTATATATTTCTGTGGCTTAGTGCAAGAAGTTCCAATGACAGATTTTGGTAAAAATGAGTAAAAAATCTGTTTTGATATATTAGCCATCAAACTTTTTCTTGCAAGGAGTGGCGAAGTCAAGTTCAAAGTAGTAACTGAGTTACTAAAACTTACTAGTGCCAATGTCAAAATTTAGCATCAATATTCCCCCGCCCCCTCCAGGTAAACCAAAGAGGACGTACACCCATAATCCTTTTTTTGACATTGGCACTTCTTGCACTAAGCCACAGATTTATTGTAATAAGTATTTATTCTATTCTATATAAATCTCGAGCGAACACATGCACCACTTACCCTTACCGCTGTTTACTGCTGCCTTTCTATCATTATTATTGGTCAACGGGGTAGAGCCACGTCTGACTCTATTCCAAGGACCTTTGGTGTTTCTCTTTGTTAGAAGTTATTTCTTCCAGTCACCTGGTGCGTTGCAATCAGAATTTCGAAATGAAGACAGAAGAATTTAGTATCTTCTGCGCAGCATGTACATATAATATCCCTTGTATAGTACCTTCTACAGTTGAGTTTCAGACCGGTGTATCCGAAATACAGCAAAGAAATGCACAAATCTAGAGTACCAAGATACTGCTCAGTGAACTCCTACCTGCCTACCATTCTGAAGGAACCATCCGAGTAACCCCTGAACTAATTACTTGAACTCCCTAATTATCCCTAAAATTAATTTTTTCAGACAAAAAACTCCAGTTTTGTTTTAATCAAAAATTGTACGTTTAAGCAACCTCTGCAACTGAAAACTTATTTCATTTTAATTTAAAATTCTATCTTCTGCCTCGTACTCCAACTAAAATTGAACTAAATGAACTTGGATTGGCGTTTCATATCACAATAAACTAATTAAAGTTAATTTCAGTTTTCTCATTAGCTATTTAATATTTCTAATAAAATCTGTTACGAATTCAATTAAGTAAATTAGTAGATCGCGCTACGTCTTAGTTTAAACCTAAATGCCGCTTCTCTCCAGAGTACTTTATTTAATATCATCTTTAGCCGGGGCTTCAATGAGCGTACAGCCACAATGAAACTTTTCAAGAGGTGATTGGGGTTGTGTATGAAGTAGCAGCCCCGGAGGTAGGGGTTAAACGCTTTCCCTCTTTCTTCTTTAATTATTCAAGTAGACCATTTCTAAATGTGTAACGGTGGTTTGAGAATATTGGTGGGTAGAACCGACACCACTAGAGGTTGTAGTGGTAGTGCTTATTGGAGAACTTTCTCCATCTATTATGAAGAAGTTGGAGTAAGCATGGAGCCGAGGACAATCTTGTTGCTCGCCACAGTTATGTTTGTCTTAAGAGGACAATTATAGTACTGCCGCTGCTGCTGCTGCTGGGACATTTTGTTAAGTTTGGCTGCCAGCTTGCTTGCCACGCCGACCGTATCCCCCTCTCTTTGCTTGGCTGAATGCAAGCTAGCAAAGTTCATAGTCTCTCTTTTTACTCTATTTTGCTTTCATTTCGTCAGTAAAATATGAAAAGTTCAATTGCTGTACCTTGATCAAATTTAACTACGGTTTCATGTACGAGTACTAGTAATATGTTTTAGATATTTCTGGCACAGATTGGGCAATCTCTCAAGTTCTTATCTTCCATTCCCATCTATTCAACTGGTTGCGTTAGCCCTTGGAAGAAAGGTATCTTCAGATTACATCACCAGTTTCTTATATCTAACCAAATTATCTGGGATAGTTTTCTTTTCCCATCAAAAAAAATCCCCGAAGTCATTCAAGGTTTTTTCAAGGTTACTGACCAGTATTATTTAAGTTGACTAACTTAACTCGTTAAATAGATAGGAACTGAAGGAAGGGGTGATCTCAACCAATTGCGTAATCTGACACCAGACGCCAGAAGCATTCAAAGCATTATACAACTTGTATAAATCTCCTGGTTACCTGGAAGGTCCCTGAATTGCTGTTACAGTCTTTCCAATTTTCCCAAATCCCTCTTATCTCTCAAATAGAGAGATTGCTTATACTATATTCTTCCCATGAATTCCTCACATGTCCAACCTTGGTCACTTTTGCTAGCAACCTTAGCTACAGGTCCATTATAGTAAGTGATACATCTCCAAAGGGTTGGTGTATTAATTTGCACTGCAGAAAAAAACTGGGGGACAACTCCTTCAGAAAACTCAGTCAATCAATCAGTATTTCGAATAAAACTAATGACTCTTTAGCAGGAATAGTTAAAATCAGTAAGTTACATATTTATTAGAACCACTGGGCGGTTCAGTTATATATAGACTGTAAGTAATACGGTATTAAACTAGAATTTATCTCATAAATGCATTTTATTTTTTCAGGTATATCTGAGCCAAAAGTTAGTAAAAATGGATACCCGTTACCTCTGGCAAGGCTGGTATCTTCGACTGTACATGGGCATAAACCTATCAGACATCAACATCTGGTTACGTTCATGTTCGCATCCTGGGGACAACTTGTTGATCATGACTTGACGCTCACCGCTGAAACAAAAGGTTAATGTTAATTAGATAGATTATTCATCTTCAACTTTTTTTGTTACTTATTCCTTACAGAGTTCGCACTTTGCACTCTACATAAGGTTTTGTTTTTTTAGAGAGAAAGATGATTGTACCAGGATTGTAGTAGGCAAATAAGGATGACAGGAAGTATCCGCGGCTTAATATTGTGCTTAAGGATTGTGGATCTTCTCCACTTGTACAGGTTGTTTGTTGCCTTCCTAAAAAAAAAATCCTTATTTGTGTCTGGCATTGAATTTTGTCTAAGGACAGTCATTAAATCCGCAACATTCAGAAATATAGTTTTATTTTAGAAGAAACTAATTTTTTCTATAAAAGTGTTACAAACAAAAATTGTTGTGAACTTAGCAGAGCAAGTTCGAAGCAAATCGCTGGAGCCATTTTCTTAAGCAAAGTGCCACTTAAAAACTTCTCGACGATTGCCATGCTTTCTCTTACCAAAATTATAGAAAATAAACATGTGTTGGAAGTTTTTAGTACAGCTGAAAAGCTGTAAACGCAACCTATTCCACGATAGCTAAGTCTAACTGTCATTAGAAGAGGGGAATATATAATAAGAAATATGCATGAAAAAATAATAGGTGAAGGAGGCATTGGAAGATTGGCTAGTGAAAACTAACAGTAATACTAGTCAGCAGAAACAGGGATAGGCAGAGACGATGTAGTAAGTGTTTATTTATGGGGGGTTAGTTGAGGCAGACAGGATATATAGTTAAGCAGGGGGACGAATCACATTTGTCTACTTGGACAGAGTGAGATTCTGTGAGGTAACGTTTTACCAAAGAGACAACTTCCTGCGTCCCCTTTTATACCTCATACCTATCCAGTTTGCACGCCGGTGACTACCTTGGGACATAGCCAATAATTGGATCCTATCCGCAACCCTTCTTCTTCTCCTCCTAAACATCCCATAAATCTGTTACCATTATCTCTCTGGCTAAACTTGCCGATATGTCGGTAATATTCAATTCGGAATTCCGAATCCCAGCGAATCAGCTTTTCAGATTTGGTAAGATTTACATTCATTCTAGTTTTAGAATGAATGAAGAGAGACGTGTACCATTTATCGCCGCTTCCCTTATCCTTCAACACACTAACTGCAGAAATCCCCATGATACTTACAATCGTTCCATTATTCTAGGCATGTTTGGGAATTTATTTTTAATGTTCGTTGTCAGGCAAAATAAAAATTTGAAGTGAACACTCACGACTTTATCTTATTGCATTATTTTACAATTCTAAATTCCCAAATTTTTTAGAATTGAAACCAGCGAGGAACTAGTCAACACTCCTGTTAAAATAAGTTACGTAACTGATTCATTTTTCCAATAGCATGAAAAAATAACCGACAATTTCAGTCATATTTTGTATTTTTTTTTTATTATGCCAAGCTTTCGACTGTCTGTCAATGAGCAGACAAGACAGAAGACACACCAACCTTTAATGGTATAAAACATTACATTGACTATCAGCCCTGAAGATGACCTATCCCTAGGTCGAAAGCTCGGCATAATAAAAAAACAAAATATGACTGAAATTGGCAGTTATTTTTTCATATTATTATTTAGATGAAATATTAAATTGTTCTGAAGTGATACTTCAAATAGAGTTTCCAGAGTTTTTCCAGGGTAAACTTTCGAATAAAGTAATAAGCCTTAATGTGTTAAAGAAAAAAAGTGAATCATTTTCAAGAAAATCTTGAATTCTTCCCCTAATATGGTGGTTTTCTTTAATGTGTTTCAACAGAATTAGTAGCGAATTTTGGTAATTTTCTCAAAAGTTATCAAGATCTATAACTTTTGTATGAAACATTTTCACCATAGCAAAATGCATTTTAAGAGAGTTGTGGAGGGTTCCCTTCTCTAAAGTGTCTTTCTTGTTTAAAATACGGACATATAAGTTGAACAAGAATTCATTGCTTTGCTAAAATTTCGATATTGAAGAAAACCCGTGGCGGATTTCTTGAATATTGCCATTTCGGTGAATTTTATTTATTAGCATCAGTAAAATACATGCTTTTTCACGCAGTTTTGTGTGATCTTTCCTTATACAACTGGCCTACTGGACAGTTTTAATTAGTGTGAACTCAATCTGTTACAGAACTGGTATGTTACGTAACTTATATTGAAGGAGTGTTGAGTAGTTCCTCCTCGTTGGTTGAAGAATAGTATTCTGCAGCTCTTAATATTGTCCTAACTTCGACGTGGGATTAATTCACATCATATTTTTACTTTCTTTTACTATTATCAGTAAGTGGAAGTACTGCAGTCGCCCGAAATATCCGTTAAAAGGTCCCCTCGGTCAGAGAAAGAGGTTCTTAGAAAATGATCTGTTTGTGGGAAAACAAAATATTTCCAAAGCAAAACAAAAAATTGACGGAAAATGAAACATAATTTAATTAAACCTCACCCGGAGAATCTACTTTAACTCTACGATCAGTTCTCTCAAATTCGGGAGTACCACTTCTCTTTTTAGATTTTTTCTCGTTTTAGTGCTACACTCGAAAATGACTCCAAAGATTTGCTTTGAACTTAACATAGTAATAACTAGTATAATTGGCTTACGGAGATAATGCATTGCCAATCTCAGGGTAGTGTTCTCTCGCACAGAAGGTCTCCGATGTACACGATATGCTTGCGTATAATATTGCGTTCGATATTAGTATGTCCTGAATGGATGGCTTCAGCTTTAAAGCAATTAAGCAACTGTAAAACAATTATTTCCTAATTTAGTCATTTGTTTGTGTTCAGAAGTTATAAATAGTTTAAACAATATTTTAAGAATCCATGTTTAAGGCTATTGAAAACATTTTTGTAAACAAACATGGCATTTGTTAGATAGATAACATAACCTGACTTGCATACTTCAACAAGATTCTAATTTCTGCTGTTATCTACTTCCTTGAGGGGTTTCACGTGTTTATGATTAAGTCAAATTTACAATTAGGGAAGGTTAATTGTGTAATGTGTCTGTAATTTCTAAGTTTAAAGAATTTGCTTCATTACCGAAAGTAATTCGCTTTGCTTAAGGTTATTATTTTTTTAATTTTGTTTGGGATTTTCTTCATGAAAAGTTCCGTGTGAAACTTTGATTTAAATTTAATAATTTAAAAAAAAAAAAATTATTTTAAGTCATTCCCTAATAAGAGCTGAGGATTAGTTTACCTGAAAATAGCTATTTATGTATAATCTGTATAAACTGTTTAATCTGGTAAGAATTAAATATATTTTAAACATTGCGGAGAAGATGTAATATTTGGAACTTTGAGCATTGTAAGAGAAATTCTTGTGAAATTTTTTAGATACATAACAGGTTAAGTGATATCCATGATAAGGTTTCGTGTTCAAGAAACACGAGGTTGCTATAGAAATTAGCTAGCAGTAATCTGGAACTGATACTACGGAAGTTACTAGCTAACTACAGGCAACAATTAAAGAAACAAATTTAAATGTTCGATAAAAAAAAATATATACTTTCAATCCATAACTTATATTAAGGTTGCATGAGAAGGGTTGCAGCAGAGAGAAGGGTCTGGAAATAATGTAGTAGACAATAGAGCCTTAGCACTCCCGTCCATGGAGGCACATTCTGCTTTAATCCAGAACAGTGTTTGGTGCTCCCAATATTAGGGGTCTTAATCTGCACACCGCATCCGCATAATGGTCTTGTGTAAATTGCCGCCTCTGGCTTGAACTCAAATGATAACTCATTTAATACTATTTAATTAAAGTTTTACTGTCAATTCTATATATTCAGTGAATCGTTATTTAGGAGAAATCTTTAATAAGTATTGATTCTTACAGAACGGACTTAATTTGCTTCGGAGTGGACTTCCTCACATGTTAGACATATTTAGCTTTGTATAATGCCATTAATACAACGGTTCTTAAGAGACGCCACGGTAGCCGAACGAACGGTTAGAGGCGAGACCTGCGAAGCTAATATGTATTGTAGGACTGGGTTTGATTCCCGGTCTTAGGCCTTGGATTTTATTTAATGGTTAATAAAAGAAATTTACAGTAAAGTATGTTTGCTAGTCGCCTACGGCCACGACACCTAATTGGTAGTTGGACGTTAAGCCCTGCCTGAAAAAATAGGCAATTACTTTACTTACTTTTACAACGGCTGTTAAACATCATTTTTGGGCTTCTCAAGAAAGTATGCGAAGACTCAACGTGTACAATTATAGTTATTGGTTACAGACACTGCTCTGTGGTACCCATGGGTGCGCGATAATATAAGTGAGAGAACCACTGGCCAAGTGACCTTCCAGCCTAACTTCTAGCTGTATCATATCAAATGTTAACTAATAAAAAATGAAATTTTTCTACAGATCCAGTTACCCGTAAAGATGTCAACTGTTGCGGCAGCTCTGAACGTCATCCCAACTGTCTGCCAATAGAAATACCTGAGGATGACCCGTTCTACTCACAACATCCCTACAAGAAGAGGTGCATCCATTTCGCTAGATCATTGAACGGTGTCAGATATGGCTGTAAATTGGGTAAGTAATTAGCGCTTATTAGTCTTCAATTTCATATTTTAATAACTGTTTTGTTCTCCACGCCATTCTTGGTAAAAATGAATCGTCTTCGTTTCATTTCTGATTTTCTTAATATAGTTTTACGGTTGAAACTGTGAGATCTGAAACCGAATTGCAGTATTTCTTAGCTAATGTTAGAAATAATGTATTTTATGTTAATGAGAACCCACAGAGAGAAGTGGACCAGCCACAATTTTTAAGAACTTGTTGGCGGTCTAAAACCGGTCCCATACCCTCGCAAAGTACACAGAGCCAGCAGATGTAGATTACTATTTATAATGTATAAATCAGATTATATACCTATGCAAATTAATACAGAAATTAACCAAAAAAATATACTTTTAAAAAGCTACGTATTTATAGTAAACCCATCGTCTGTCACGAGTTCCTTTTATGTATTAATTTATTTTCAGTATTTTTTAATAATTAAAGTCTCTATAACTAGATTCTTTTAAAAATATTGAGGTTCTGTTTAATAAAATGTTGTTATAAATGCCAACATTTTTGTCAGAAATATCTTTTTTTAGGTCTAAAAATAAGGGAAGGGATTAGCTATGCGGTTAGCGTATTGGATTCACACGCGGAGAACCCGGGTTCGAATCCAGCTTGTTGATCTTTGATTTTATCTTTCTAGGAGCTTCTTACAGCTCATTGTCCGGTGTTGTCTGTAACAAGAGAACACTGTCCGGTGGGCGGCGGTGCTCTGAAAAAAGCTCCGGGTGGCAATGACCTCAGATGTTGATGCGCCTTAAATTATTTAAAAAAAAAAAATGATTTAATATAAATATTTGATTATTTTTTTTATTACTATCTTGCCATTAATTTAATTTTTTGTTTTTTTGTAACTCTTGTTTAATTTATAATCTTTCTTCTTATCACTTTATTTTTTCATGTAATAACATTATATTTGTCGAAACGTTATCGAACGAAGCCTTTTATTCGACCGTTATTCGGTGTTTTGACAAGAAGTACTCAAGTTTGTTTTTTCAATTTAAAAACAAAAAAAAAATAGTCATAATTATACTTTAAATGTTTTTCTTTAAAAGTAAAGAATTTCGGAAAAGTAAGCATTAGTTAGGTGTGCTTCTTGTATGTATATATATAAATAATGTCAGCAATAATATCTGAAGAGAAAAATAACGAAGCGTTTTGAGAACAGTAACATATTGTTGGTTTAATAAGCTGGTCCAAGAAGAAGGGCTGTGTCACTTTACTCTGCCCTTCCCGATGGAGGGTGTACTGCTGGCTTGCAGTTCAGAAACAGCGGGACCACTTCATTTCCAAAAGTAAACAGCCATCCTCTTCTTCTACGTCTACGCTGCCCTGGGTGGGTTTTCTCCCTAAACAACCAGGCAAATTAATTTCTACACTATTTACATTCTTCCATTTGTAGCATTGTTTTCTTTAGCGGCGAGTGAATGAGTAAAAGAGTGAGCGAAATGGAGATTGTCTTCTCCTCTTGCTCACTCACTAACCCCACTATCTCCACCATATTACCCTTGTAATATTAATGTTAAGTTGAAACCCAGAAAACAGTATTGGAATATATTCGGCGGTTAGGATTCTCTAGAGACCCAATTAAAACCCATGGTGGTCTTTGTATTAAGTCGTTGGAAACAATTATAAGTTGCTTAGCAGTCAGATTGGTTTTGGAATTGTTCTTTCTCGCCACAATCTTTATACTTTTAATGGTTACTCGGGAGGGGGAATATCTGGTGTAAACACTCACCAGAATTCCTCTTACCCCAGTTTATATGAAGTAAAATTTACTCACACTTTGTACCAAAAAGTGGTTGACTTCAACATTGTACACGTCCATCTTGAAGGACCATAAAAACCAAAAATATCTATTCCATTTGCCAATTTTCTTCAATTTTAGAATCTGGAATTTAATCCTTATTACTATTTACTATGGGTGTCAATCCTAACATTACAGTGAAATACACTGGAGATACGATCAACCAAACACCTGGCCGTATGGCTATTCAAGGGGAAAGGTTTTCTCAATAAAGTTGAAGGTGTAACTGAAGTGCAATATCAAGATAATAGAAAATCGTAGCAATCAATTTCGAGAACATCTCTCTACAATGCTTCACTTTGCTTGAAGCGACCACATGCCGTAGCTCCTAAGTTTATAATCATAGAAGAGTGGCTACGCCTCCCTGATTGTAGCGCGAATCCCATGGGAATCCGTGAATAATATCTGACTTACATGTTTTTATATAACGATTGCGAGTAATATTATTTTTTATATTAAGTATAAGGTTTTTTTTTTTAAGTTGAATATTAATTGTATTTTGTAAATTAAGATGCTACAAAATTTATTAAACAGACTTGCCTTTTCCTTAATCAAGGAGTAAGCTGGGAAAAAGGTGTAGTACATATGATGAACTTAAATATTTTAACGAGTTGTAAAATCAAAAAAAGAGTTAAGAATATATGAGTCAAGATTTAATAATTTGAAAGTTTTATGCTAAAAAAAAAAAAGAAGTAATATTTAATATTCCTTTTACATCTTCAACGAACTATAATATCGTATTGGCGTGACGTGAAGGACAGGAAAAATTAGTCGACGACATCAACTGCAAAATCGTTGTAGTATTGAATTGTAGTTATCCTTGAGTAGAGACTAAACATGTGTTCCCCCTTCTCCTGTTGGAGAAGATAGTGTGTTCCATCTCTAATCTATGGCGATGGGCTTTACGCAAAAGCCTGAATAAAACAAAAATCTCTCCGTAAATTTCCAAATCCAGTTAATGGTATTTCGATCAAATACTTTTATAGAAAGTGACGAGGAACAAAAAAATATATACTTATATCAATGAAAACGAGTGTGAAAGATATTTCTAAATAACTTACTTGACTTTTCACGTTGCACTTTGGCTACTATTGTGATGAAATTACTTCTTGCCTAGTCATTACTTTGAATAGGATTTAAGAGTGCCAATAAATAGCTTCAATCCTATCTCTAATCGATGCAAATGAATTAACTTTTAAAAAATAAATCAAACGAAAGTTGTTTACTGGTTTGCCTTCAATATTACAGAATTACATTTACAAGTTTTTATAGTCATCTACAACTTTTAGTGCTCATTATTGTTTTAGATGAACTTAAATCGTCAATCACAATAATTATGTGAGTCATACTATTGCTTACAAAGATTCATTCAGTTGTGAAACTGTTTCGTTGACTTGTCTTCCCATTTGTGGCTGTAAGTTCTTATTGTTCTACTTTATTCTTCTTTTTTTTTATAATTTTTTTTTTAAGAATAATTTTTAAGCGTAAGCAATAACTTTATTACAATAATGATAGCAGGTTAGCAGGTGGCCCTGCAGAAGGAAACCCAATTAGCGGTAAACAGTGCAAAAAGTTTTAACCAAAACTGATTATCCTTACATGAACAGCAAAAACCAATTTAAAGAGTTCTTCCTTTTTTTAAGAAAACATTTTACAAGTTCCCAACGAGGTTTCTACGACGTGGTGACATAGGATGGATTACTTTTAGCAAAGATCCAAGAACAAGCAACATGACGTAGTCATACCGGTACAATGTGAACACAAAACAAGGATGTGCAGTAAAAATGAATTGACGCTATGATTTTATAAAAGAGATTCTACCCAATCGGTGAAACAAATAAAAGAAGATTGAAAAAAAGTAACAGAATTTTATTTGCTTTAAAAAATAAAGGAATGAATAGTCATCAATTTTAAATAGATGTTACAAGACAATGAAGAAAGTAAAAAAATAAAATTAAAAAAAGTTAGATACTGTTAAAGTGAAGATATTCCAAGTATGGGTGGGAGTTGGGAGGGGCAGGCCGTAACTCAGTATTAAATTAAAGAGATAAGTTGAACTCAAGGCACGTGCAATTGATACGATATAGACGCGTGCCTTCTGCCTTTGGGGAACCCATTCCTCCACACACAAACACTCCAGACTGGAGAAGGTGTACCAGAAGAGTCTGAGCAGATCTTGCCAAGAGCAGCTAATTTCCTGTTCAGTTCACGATAGACATTTGAATATCTCAGCTGCTGCCGCTCTCCTATATCCATTCGCGCAGCTAGGGCATTAAGCATTCAGTATGAGGCGGCCAATAAGAAACCAAATTAGCACCGCTAGGAAATCTGTCGCCCGTGAGGTTTTCTTTTTTTTTTTTTCTTTCCTGCGCTAGCAAGGATTTACTTTTTGTAAGAAATAAATTATGAGAAAGAAAGAAGTCTTAAGAACTTACTACCTTTTTGTTTTTAGCCATGAAAATCTTATGCGAGTTGACTTTATGGAAAGAAGGCAAGAATCAAGATTAGCATTGTTAATTGGCACCAAATTCTCTGGGTTAAACCAAGAAGCCCACCGCCTCTCCTAAACAACAATGGTAAAGAATGAGTGTTGAGGCGCAGTAAGTAGATTTACAGAAAGGGAGACACAAAAAGGAGATATTTAGAATTAGATGGGTATTCCAGTCGATAAAGCGAATCGCGCGACTGAGACCCTAAAAAAAAAAAGAGGGAAAAAGTTTGAGGTTATAAATAAACGATTACTGAGGGCGGCGTCTGGAGGGGGGCTCCCGACATGCAAATAACTGAGTTGAGTATTTATTTTGCAGAACAGCTCGTTTTCTCGCTTCTTCTACTTGCCTCCCTCGTTTTCCATTTGCTCGTTACCATTGTTCAACCTCCAAGCTGCGCACCGGGATGCCAGCCAAATAGAGTGCCAGCGAAATAGACGTGCACAGCGGTTGGGAATAAAGAAAAAGAACAAAAAAAAAAAATCGCAGGAATAAATCCATAAGTTTAGCCGGAGAAGCGTCTCCATTCATGTAGAAAAGTCAGAGCCATTGTTTTTCAGCTCCAGTGAGCTACCAGTTTCAATAAAGTGTAATATGGCAGCGGTGCGCTCCAAAGTTGACCTAGCTAAGTCAACCGCTGCTGGCTTTCTTAACTTCCTTCATAGCCATTGCGTACTACGGGAGCCGCATCGCCATTGGTATTCCAGTTTTCAACTTGTTAATATGCATCAAGCTGTGTGGGAGAGGGTTGTGAGGTCACACATGATTACATCCAAACTGGATGACTACATCTTCTCACGTTGTTTTAACTGTTTCTCCTAATATACTAACCTTTCTGTTAAACTTTACTCTAAATAATGAAAAATATTATTGTTCATTCTTTTTGGTGACTGATTCATAGTTTCAATAGGTATGAAAAAATAATTGCCATTTCAGCCATTTATTTTGCCGAGCTTTCGACCTAGGGACTAGGTCATCTTCAGGGGTCCATGAACAGACAAGACAGAAGACACACCAACCCTGTAATGTAAAAATATTACTTTCTAAACTAGCCCTGAAGATGACCTAGTCCCTAGGTCGAAAGCTCGGCAAAATAAATGGCTGAAATGGAAATTTTTTTCATCCTATTGAAAAATATTATGTTATTTTCTAAATGTTGTTTGTACAATTTTAAATTTATTGCCTTCTTATCAGTGGCTAAAAAGACCAACTCTTAGGGACTTGTGTTGGTAAGTATTGTTGTTATTGCAGGATATTTTCTATTAGATAGTGCTCACTCATTGTGGCGTTTATCAAAAAAAGGTTGCAAATATTTTTTTTTACTTCTTTTGCGGACTAAACATCCGTCCAGAATTTAGAGTACTTTGTAGCTTAAACATTATCATACGACTCACCGAACAGCATTTAGTATTATTTGGATTAAGAATGCAATGTGTTATCTGAAAATATTTTTGGCATCGTTTCTTTCTTTGTTTTTATTGGCACATAATCCGGCCAAGACGTGCTGATTACTTCTGAGGGCCTCTTTACTCTAGCTCTAGAAAGAAAGTTAGTTCTATTTTACATATATTATTAAACTGATTTAATTCAGACAGATAATTTAATGCAGTGCTCAAAGAGTGGGTCATGGCATTGAAATAAACGAAAAGCAGAAGCGTAACAATCACAATTGTTACTCATATTAAGGGACAGAGAAAGTTCAAGTGGCAGAAAGACTCATAGCCCGCCCGTTTAACTAAAGCAAAAATTGTCAGGGAGTTGAACAAATTATGTGCCATGAAAAAAATGTAGCGTAAGCTCTGTCCAGTTGGAGCCAAAGCTCTGAAGGACTTATATTTTTTTCTCTCTTTACAAGGATGTGAATGATTAACACGGCCGATTTGAGATGAACATCTGTGCACGGTCGAGCGAGAGATAGAGTGGGGTCGAGTCAGAATCGAGTCTGCGAGGAGTGTTAATTAAAACAGAACAAAATTGATTTCATTTTTAATTATAACTCACGTGCACTAATGAGAGAGCGTCTGTCATTTTTAAGAGAAGTAGTAGGGGGCGCGGAGTTTGCACAGCTAGAGACTAATGACTGGCTGTGGACCAGACTTCAAGTGCTTGGGCTTTTAACTGGGCGGAGGGGCTCCGACCGAAGAAGAATGGAGGTTAGCTTTGTGACAGAAAGGAATTTATTGGGAAATAAAAAAAAAACTGAGAGAGAGAGGATCGCCGCGACAACAATAACGCAGAAACGAACAGTCACATTGATTTAGTTTGCAATAAAGAAAAGAAAAGAAAAAAAATAAAGAAAAATGTAGAAGGCGACATTGATTGGGCGCAATTTGATTATTGTCGCCTTGGGAAAATGTTTGCATTGTGTCTTCCTGAAGGTCCCCTCGCCTTCTCTGGTGTTTTCATCCCCCCTTATCTTCCCCGGTAATCTTGAAACCCAAGTTTTTTTGTTTTTTTTTAATAAAGATGCTTTTGGACAAGCCCGGCCAAGGATTTAGAAGCCAGCATCAGCCCAAGTCTATCCCCCAACCACTCATTACACTTTCACCTTTCAACAGAAAACTGGGAATGTCACTGATTAATCTCTATTGTCAAAATTTTATCCTTTTTCTTTTTTTTTTTTTGATTGAAACAAAATTAATTTTTAATTTTGTTACCTTTTTTTTAGGTAGTTCATTGTTTTAATTTTTTAGGATTACTTTCACAAAGATGAAGTATCGCAATCATGCTAAATTGAGTTTTCACTTAGCGTATCGGTTTTGAGATAAATGGTGTTTATTTTTTTTTTTTTTTTGTGAACAACATGACTATTCCTTTATTGAGTAAGTTTTTCTCATTTTCTGATGAGCATGAGGAATGAAGAGGCAATCGTGTGAGTGTCCACATTAGATATCTTTTTCAGACTCATATCTCCAGCTTATTTGTTTATTAGACTGTATTTTTAGCAGTTTTATTTTAAAATAATTTAATTATATACTTGCACAGTGTTCCATAAAAACGTCATTTTACATGGAAACTTCAAAAACCTAGAATCTAAATGTGTAAATCGGGGGAAAAATTAGTCATAGTTAAGAATTAAATAATAATTATACCTTTAATATTAAAAGTTGGCACCCCTGACATTACATTAACAACAACTGTACAAACTTGTACAATCAAACCTCTCCGTCATCTTTACGTCTATCAATAATTTCAAGAAATGAATACATCAAGATTTATTATTTCCAGTGGGAAGAATGTTGTTTAGTCAATTAAAAAGGATCAAACATATATTTATTTGATTTACCCCAAATTTTGGTGTTCTGATTTAGTAATGTAATATACGTATGTATGTTCTACCACATTTAATTTATAATTCAAAGAAGAAGCATTATTATAGCAGAATCAGGAATATTTTTTAAAACTTGGATAGGATACTGTGAATACCAGGTAATGTGTTTGCCCCTATTTTTCAATGTATTATTCAATTCCCAAACTTAAAATAATGATTAAATAGAAATTGGACTAGCACAGACCTGAGAGTCAATATGTGAAAATCTTCGTGTATTCTTGCTAACATCCGTAAGTTCCATTCGTTTCTTACTTTTAAATTTAGTTTCTTCCCTTGTTTCTATTGTTTCGAAAGTTTATCTCAAGCCCACATTTGAATTTTTTATATTTGTTTTATGAATTGGTTTAGCCTGAAAAAATAAGCAATTACTTTACTTTTTTGTTTAATTTTTTTTATTTTCGTGCTTTTTATTCCGCACTCTTAAGATTAGTAAAACGTGCTTTATTTGGCGAGTTGAAATTTTTTCTTTTTTTCTCCGTAGAAGTGAAAGTGCCGATTTCAATGAATTACCTAGTTTAAATTGAATCCAAAACCTTTTATAAAAAAAATTGACCACGGAAATGGCTGCGTTTATCCCTGTTTGGTGTGATTTTCCACAGATCAACGCTTGATTGATCATCTAAGAAGGTCCATAAGGGCCAGTACCGAAAGTTATATTTATAGCTATATTTTTCTTATGTACTTACTACCGACTTTTATATTTACCTATTCTCGAATATACTTCAACGAAGTATTGCTACTTTCTAAGCTGAATCCAGTAAAGCGTAAAAGATCTATTCTATTGTTATACCTTTGGGTTCAGGTTCGTGCCATGAATACAGAAGTGAATAATGTGTAAGTGTGAGTTTGCCCATGGGTATGCTTAACCTAAACGGTAACACATATGAACTATTTCTACAAATAACCCTAAGCTTTTTTGATTTCTTTTACTTTATTGCACTTCTTCTACCACCATGAAGACTGTCTGGTTTGTATTAGAGATCTGACGTTACTGTAATTGTTGATGATGATGAGATTGGTGAAAGTACGTACTTAATGAATTTCTGAATATATTTTTAACAGAAATGCATTTCTGAAGATGTGCAATAAAAACAGAAAGGACTTTAGAAGTGGAAACTGAAGAGAAATTACGAAGATGAAGGACAAATCTTCCGATGGCTGTAGAAGCTATAAAAACTAAAGTAGGAACGAACAGGCTTAAAGGATTAAAAACGGAAGGATATTCAGGATAGCCCTGCAATGTGTAGCAGAAAGAAAGAGGAGGACCAAATAACGGGTGAGATTTGACAGAATATCTTTGTTCGAGGCCTAAAAGGAGATTCTTTCTAAAGAATAGAAATCACTCAGAATAGGTGAATACGAAGATTCATTCTTTGCTGCAGACATTCGGCAAACTGCAAACCTTGGTAACATGTCTTTCAGAATTTCCAAGATTTGATCCGATGTCACTGATATACCCGTAGTTTGGTTTTGCAAG
The DNA here is from genome assembly GCF_049639745.1 of Rhodnius prolixus. Taxonomy (NCBI): domain Eukaryota; kingdom Metazoa; phylum Arthropoda; class Insecta; order Hemiptera; family Reduviidae; genus Rhodnius; species Rhodnius prolixus. Next base: position 5,119,795 of record NW_027411593.1, on the reverse strand, counting down.
CTTGTGCTACCAATTTCCAAAAAAAAATGAGAAAGCGACTACGAAATCAAACGTGATTCTTATGTTGAATTATTCGAAATAGAAAGTAAGTCTCTTGAATATTTTTTTTTTTTAAATCGATGCGCCATTAACTAACGCGGAATTCCAAAACTCCTCTATTTCTTCTTTGTCGATTTCTTCCCGCAGAAACTCATTTTTAGGATCCTGGGATCCGAAATTATATAATGGCCTCAGTCTGCTATTAAAGGCCCACCATTGTAATTTTACCTTGTCCACAGTATTCATTAGATGCGCTCAAGAAAAAAAAAACCTTTACATTTGTAATACAGTTAATAGCTTCAGAGAACGCTTAGAATTCAAATGACAATTAATAAATCTCAGAAGGTCGCTGAAATAGATCTGAACGGAAGTTTCTCTCACAAGGTCAGATCTGTGTGGTCTGCTCTTGACTTCCACCAGCAATCTCATTCTTGTATCTGAAGGTAAACTTTGATGTTTTTTAATTAATTCTTTATATGAGCGTGGTTTATGTAGGGAATTGCAACAAAATATCTTGTTCCAATTAAGCGCAAGATAAATGATTTAAAATATAAGTTGGTAACGAGAATGAATAAGTGATTGTCTTGCATCTTATTTATATGAATAATGACCTTGGTTTTTGTTTTTTTTAGTTGAATGAACTATGAACATAAGTAGCACAATAGCATTGATTATTGCACTTTGATCACTATAATGATTACTTGACAATTACTCTTCAGTATGTAACCTGAGTTTAATCGAGTTATGACCAGCTTTGTGCTTTGACATGCTGCAAATTATTGGTTTACAAATTTCAGGGAAGCAATTCAAAATTTTATCCTTGAAAGAGAGGCAAGGTCATGGTTGTATATCAGGTATATACTTTGATTCAACTGTTTCAAGACAAGCCGTAGAAGCCGATCCTCGAAAAAGCACTATAAAACTTAGGAGTGACTCATAAATATGCATTTCCTGCAAAGTATGCGACATACCCATACAAATAAATCTCAGCTAAAGACATAAGGTTTGAAGTGTGTTAAACTCTACTTGAAAATCTAAGTTTTATATTTATAAATACTTTTTGACGGTTCAACCCTTATACAACTGCCTACCGGACAGTTTTAATACTGTTATTTGCGATAAATACTAGGAGTAGTGAACATCCCAAACATTCAAAGTCCCTTCCAGTTGGCACTTCTGTACCAGGAAGGGAAAAAGTTTGTATAGGGAAAATGTTTCAGAATAAGGAACTCCATACAGCATAGTTGTATAGATTTAAAACATCAGACTGCCTCAGAAATCATTGGAGGTGGAATTTGAACTTGGTTGTTTTTATGAAATACATAAATTATCAGAATAAATTAATAATAATAAAAAAAAATAATCGACTTTTATAAATAAGCTAATTCATTGTCACTCTAGCTAATCCGATAAATACGTAAAATTTCTTACATGGCCTTTATTTATATTGATTTATGTGATAAATTATTGTATCTAATTAAATAATTTATTTTCTAGATTTTTTTCTTCTAATTCTGAATACATTTTTTATTAATTTAACTGGTAAAAGAAGTGTTGGCAAGTAAAACTGGAAATATTTAGGGCAATAAACGTGAGCCATTGAGCTTTAGAAAATAGCAGTGCACTCTGTTAACAGCTTGCAGAACTACTAAACTCACCACAAGTAATATTACTATTTTTTTTTCTTTTTGTTGCAAATATTAATCTTAAAATAGAATTAAATAAAAGTATTGCCTAAATTCATTAAATGAAATAGTTTAGTGTTATTAAAGTTATATGATACATAGATTTATTATTTTAAACAAAAGTAGGTTCATTATTAAATTTCTTAAAAGTTTATTTTATTTTTTCCAGATTAAAATGTGTTTTGCATTCTCAGAAGTTGTAATTATCGTAATAAGAGAAAGTTCAACCATTCGAATAAATAACCTACCTTATAATTAACCACCATTGTTCTACAGTATAAAAGATTGAAATGGGAGAGATAGTTATGAAAGAAAAATAGATTTATTCTATTCCACGAAGTGTATATAATAAAAACACATCTTGTTTTGTTTAAAGGTACTATTTAATTTATTTTATCGAATCTATCTAGTTTGTGTTAAAAATTGTTTAAATGTTTTAATAAGCTATAAAAATCCTGAACATAACTCGATCCATTTAAGTTTGTGTTTAAACTATTCTTTTGAGTATAAAGAAAATAAATACAAAACAGTGATTTTGCTGTAAATGAAAACTACTTACTAGGTATTAGACCGTGTACTTACTTAATGTTATCTATATATATTTATTCATTCCATCGTCCGATTTCCTTTTATTATGTAGGTTTATTAAGTTGGTCGTTTTGCAAGTTTAATCAGACTCTTAAGAGAAGATTAGCAGCCTAGAGCTTTACCGACATCAAAGTTTTTTTGTTAATACCTACCTCTTTAAAAAAATAACAACCTATGCCCCTTAGCGAGATAAAAAAAAACTAATTTTGAACTGCTCATTAGTTGTATGAAGGAGGGGTTTTCAGCTCTCTCTTTCTATTTCATCCATCTCTTTCTGTTATTCATGTCAACATTGTTGGAAGTATTTTTTCAGTAGGTCCGTATTTCTGAGCATAAATTGCTGTTCAATTAATTTTTGCCTGACGCATCTTCTTCATGACCTTGGTATTCTATGAATTCAGTATTTTAAAAGAAAAACTATGATTTTAGCTGCTTATTAAAGTATTATAAATTTCATGCAGTTCGGCTAACATTAAGGAGTAGTGGTTAAATTCTAGTTTTCTTTTTTTTTAAAGGTTATTTCTTTCTTTCTCTAAGTTTTCGAATGTAACCTTTTATTAAGTAATGTGAGTTATTCATTGTTTCCTCTTATTTCCAAGAAATTCTTTTTTAAGTCTTATTTATAGTGATAAGTGTAAAATAGAAATACTGAAAAATATTTTGTTTTTGCAAAGAAAGGTGAGGACGGGGTCCTTTTGTCTTTTTTGCTTAGTTTGTAACGACTAATGAAAGTCTGTACTTGTCTTTAGCTTTTGCATTGTAGTCTAAGATTGTCTTTTGAGATTTTTTTTTTTTTAAATTTCTGGTATCTGTCTAGAAGCACCTCAGAAAAGAAGTATTGGTACTCTGGTTTTTATTAAATGTAAATTTTCCAACGCTTTGCACCATGTTCCTAATTTAGCTTTGGTTGATTTCGATAGCGGCGAATCTTAATTGGAATTCGAATGTGTTTGAAGTACACGGATGCTAAACCCGATTTGATTCAAGTTGTTATCAGGAAAGACTTCCTGAGTAGCACTCTGCTCGGCTCCAAGTTGCTCGCTTTCATACTTTTAATATATCATTCATTGGTATCTAAGACCAAGTCCCTGGGTACCACTCCTGTGACAAAAAAAAAAAAAACGTCATTTCCATTTTTAAGTCAAAGTCATCGGATAAACATTTGGACTTGCGAGATCAACTTGATCTATCAGATACAAATTGTGGCTTCAGTTATGTACTTCCGAATCTATGGTTCCTTGAGGTCACTTGATAACTTTAGCTTACATCCTTGCTAAATGTTAAGCTGAACAGTGGGGAAGTTTTAGTGATTAATTATTCAATTGAAAAAAATGAAAGTAAAGAAACCATTTATTAAAATCACATTTCGTGCTCAGAAACTTCTACCCATATTTTGAGAAATTTTCATTTTTAGTATTTATTATTATTATTATTATCATTATTATACAAACCACATCCTAGTAGATAAAAATAATAGAGTATGTGTTGCGGAAGAGACCCTTAAGCAAGTAAACGGTTAAAATGACTTAAAAATGATAGATGATTGCTGCAATACCGAGCTGGCAGAATGGGAGCCAGAATTTGGTTGGCTGGTTACTCTGCATCTCCCACACATTCACTCACAACGTAACACATACATTAACCATATACTAGCGCTTCCTGCAACTTCATAAAAGTGACGTATAGCGGAATTATCGGGCCCACTTTTATACCGCCGTCTAATGTCTGACTTTACATTATTATTCATAGCCGGCTATATGTACACTCATGAGTGTGTTTGTGCCCGTAGAAATACTCGATTGTAGTGTTGGTATCAGCGAAGTCTTTCCCTCCTGAGTCGTGGGATACCCCAGGGGAGGAAGTAGTGCGCCATTTTCATCCCCTTCCTCTTTCGATGAAAAAAAAAAAATATGGATCTCTTTACGTGAGAATACTTCGAATTGAGCTAAGTTTAGAATAGCCGTGAGAATAAAAGTGTAATTTAAATTGTGATTTTTGTGTTTATTAGCCATTCATTGTAGAAACGGACCTATAAGTCCTCCAGATAACTTGGGTATCTATTTTCTTGGTACTTAAGAGGTCTACACTTGTATAGTAATAACGGGTAGCAAATGATTTGCTAAAATTTCTAATTTTTGTGAAGTGAATGGCATTTGTAAAACTGTAAATTTCTTAAATTTTTTTTCCAGGGTTTTATTTTATTCATTTTTTCTCATTAAGATAGCAATAAGCTCTTTAAACGAAATATTAATGTTGGTAGTTATATGTTTTGCTTTTGAAAATTACTTTTATTGTGTAAACTATTTTAGGTTTCTCGGGAAATGAGGTTATCGGATTTCCTCTAATGGTCATTTTTGATGACCTATTTTACGGTTTTACCTATCTACATACTTGAACTGAACATTAAATATCTACTTTTTTTCTCCTCAGATTGAGTAAAGAGGAATGGTAAAAAACACAAAAATTCCTTACAGCAATTATTGATTTAAATAATTTTAATTTTGAAAAACGGGTTCAAATTCTCATTAAAGTTTTTTTTTTTTAAAAAAAAAAAAAAAAATTAGGGCTGAAATAACTGTAGACTTCGACTGTCATGGCCAGGAACGTTTTCAAAGGAAAACGATCCATTCTGTTGTAAATAATCTGCCTTGCTTGTTGAAATAGAGCTGTAAGAGAGCTTGCCCAGTGTACTTTGGGGCTAGCAAAGACATTAAACTGTTATTATAGGGTTGGTTTCACATACAAAGGAATGGCTTAAATTAACATTTGACGTTCTTTGTGTTTTTTTGTTTTTTAATGGCACAACCAATTGACGAAAATTAACACACACAAAAAAAGAATTGTTTTAATTTAAATTGTTTTATTGACTTAGTCCTGCGCCTTGAATCCTGCGGCAAGTTCAAATGTAGCGCGTTCTCCGCCCACCCACGGAGCTGGTTATGCACAGCCTTCCTCACAGCCGATAGAACTTCAAACTTAACTCAGCTGGTTTTTAATTCTTTCTTCTGTAGAAGTTTATTATTATTATTTTTTGAGATTCTTTTAAATATTTATTTAAATTCTATTTACTGATGTTAATCATTCTTTCTAAAAACCCTATTGTATTAAGAAACGTTGCGAGCAAGCCATGCGCATTAGATGTGCTAAAAAACCATTGATCGTGTTTATTAGGGTTTGAGTTTCTAACAACATTCACCAACTCCTTGATGGAATTACTCGCCTGGTATCTGGTAAACAAACTCGAGGCGGATTTTTCCTTAAAATGCATCTTTTAAGAGTGAGACTAAAAAAAAAACTCTTGTTTACTCTTCTTCCGTTTCTTTCTTTCTACATTTTTTTGTTTTATTTATGTCAATTTTTCTAAGCAAAGAGTTTGAAGAGTTGAAGGTGGAAAGAGAAAATAAACAAAAATAAGTTACAAGGATTGGTTCTCCAGCTCTGCTATTACGTATACATGTTGTTGGTTACACTCCCAAAGTTACATGATCTCCTGTACCTTTGTAAACAGGACAACTCTATCGGTTTGTTTACTGAGTAAACAAGTTTTGTTGTCTTAATAGCTCTGCAAAGTTACTGTGCTCCTGATCTGTGGTAAACAGGTTAGGCCTCTATTTTCAGGGCATATATCCCCCTTTTCCAGTATTTGGGAATGGAAATCGAGTAAAAATGTATCCCATTCCTATTATTTATTTTGTTTGTTGAGTTAGAAGGAACCCGAATTATTGTTATTAAACCCTTTGTTTACTCCCGTCACCCCTCGCCCAAACAAGAAGCTATTATGTAAACAGTTCTATTATTAGCTTTTCCTTTTGGGTTTACAATGTGCCTCTTGGTGCCAGCTAGGCTCCTGTCACCTGGTAAACAACTGTCTGTGGTATCCTCTAAACAAAAGTGCTCTTTACAGATAGCTTTTTAGCTCGAGGGAAGTTCCACTTGCCCAGAGAGGAAGTATTCGTGTTTACACACTTGAGTCAACAAACAAAAACCCTTATGGGCTTATGATCTCCTGCTACTTGGTAAACAAGTGAGACTCAGATTTTCTCAAGTTTTTTTCTCCACAAAGGGTTAAAAGCCCTTTAAAGGTATTTCTTGTTAATTAACAAAAAGAGGAACTATTGTACAAGCCCTAGGTAAATTAATGATTTATATATTAGAAAAAAAGTTCATTCACTTAACAGGTAACAACTTTTCTCTTGATTTTTTTATAAATTTATTATTTATTTTATAGTAATATCAATATCTAATTGTAAATGCAATTATACTTATGTGTATCTATTTTAAAGAACGATAAAGTAGCAACAGTATCCTCATCTATTCGTGGACAGCTAAGTTGTTTGTTTACAACACAGGCCCCACAGCCAAGGGATTGTTGTTTACATTTAATCAGGCTTGTAGTTACGTCCAAGAGCTGGATGTTTGTTTAGAGAGTTGTATCGTCTGGGGGTGGTAGTTGGTGGTAAGTTGCCACCTCCAACCGGGTAAATACCACCCCCAAACACAACAACAACATTCTAGCCCACTCTGGTGGGACCTCTCAGTTATAAGTTTTGTTCAGAATGGCAAACTCTGCTAGTCACAGTCTGTTTGTAGCCTTGGTTTTCGGTTTGTTTAATTAATCAAAGACCATTCAATGCTTTATGTTTCTAAGAATTCAAAATTAGGATTTTTGTATCATATTTACTTCTGTAGATACTACTCAAAAAAAAAAGAGAAAATAGAATTATATTTTATCAAAAATTTTGAAATCTAAGTTTTTACTGGTAATATATTAAAGAGATAAGATTTTCAGAAAATGTTTATATATTATACAACCTCTTTTTATGATTCCGTCCGCGCTACACTTGCTGACTCAAAAACCTCTACACCAGACTGATTAATCCTTGTTTTGTTGATGCTGAACCGGAAAGGGACACAATAAACACGCATGCTACCACGGATATAATCAGCTGTTTAGCATTAGTGGATAAAATCTTAAGATGTTATCCACCACATTTTCAATGATATAACCCCCCCGCATGTACAAAGAAGTTCTCAAGAAACGTAAGTTTAATTTCTTTGATTAACCTCATAGTAATAACAGCATATATATATATATATAATATGCCTCTGAAAGAGGTCACTATTTACATTATGGTTGGAAGGGCTTCAGGCTATACATCCCTTCGTCCTGTAACACTCTTCACTCCATCATAGAATTAGATTCAACGTTGTGTTCACCAATGGCACTTTTTAACGACTTTTCTTAACTGCTTTTCTCGTTACATCACCTAATGTCTGTTAAATAACTTACTAAATATCCTGTAAAAGAACACTTAAAACCTTTTTTTGTCTCTCAGATTTCTCTTTCGCGTAAACTCTTACTTTTATATTAAAGGTATTCTGAAGAAAAATTGTTGTGTGCACAAAACCTTAATTACTCAAACAATAAAATGATTTTGCTTGAATTAAAATAATAACTTAAAACTAATTCTTACAAGTTTCTTTATTAAAATACCATATTCTTCACATAACTTTGAATTGAAAATATTTAGTGTACATAATGAGAGCTCACAAATATACTTTTAAACCCCAGACTTCCCTAGAGTTTTCTCGCTGTTTGAACACAAAACTGAAAACACTAAAACCAATTTCAACCTTTTCACATGAAAGGCTATGAAATAAATAATGATAATAATAATATTTGTCATTTTTGAATTCAGATTCCTTGAAAAACTTTTATTTTTTATTTAATTATTTTTTCGCATATTTGCTCGAAAAAATATATAGAGAGATTGGCATTGTTTGTTTGGTAAAACAATGTTGATTTTCTTTAGATTTCTGTACTAATCTTGGAACACTGTCTGAAAGTATGTGCAATTTATAAATAGTAAGTATCCCAACAAATTGTAATGCAATCACAATCAGGGTATATGAAAGGAGATGCACTATAAAACCAATGAAATTGATTTTTTTATTTTATTAGAAATTGATTCTTTTTAGCCATTCAAAATTCATTATATCTAATTTTACTATAAAATAAGTTTTGTTTAACTGAATATGTTGTCGTTCAAATTTTATGGTGCCTATTTTCAATCCTTTTGTACTAAAAAAAAAATAAATAAATAAATCGAAACCTTTTCTGTTCTTAATCTTCTGGATACTACCTTGATACACACACCATACACGTCTAGAACGTCTAGAAGAACATCCGAAAGGATAGATGTGGCTAGTGAGGCCGGCAGTCACAGTAACAAGAATCTCAGATTATTTTTCTAAACTGTGGTAACTCTAGCAATACAATATTATCAGCTCTTACCATTGCAGAATTAGTTTATCCTTTTTCATTTAAATAAATAGAAAGAAGGGATCCAATAATTAAAATTTAACACTTATAGTTCAATTGCAATGATCGTCCTATTTGATGCATTACAGTCTATTTTATAAATTTGTTACCATTTTATTTATAAAATTTATATGAAAAAAAGTTTAAATTTATTGGAACTTTAGTTCATCTACATTATTTCTATACCCAATATTTTTGTTTGCTTTGTTATTGCAGCAAGAATAATGCAAATCTCTACTCTAGCATTCGAACATCTTTCTCTTTTTATTGATATAAATAACATTAACAATTATTGTACTCTTAACTTCTCAAATTCATTATTAATTGGCCCAAGAACAATTCAAAATTACTCCCTAGCACACAGATCTTTTTCTTTAAAAAAAAGCCAACAGTTCAAATAATCTAAATTTACTACAATTCTATTCTTAACTTTAAAATTTATTAGCATTTAATTAATCAAATTAAACATTTATTTGATGTGAGTTCACTTGCTGTTGAGAAGAGGTAGGATAATATCTTATTTTTTGCAGTCAAATTAATGTTCTTCTTTTTTTCATGCAATTTCAATAAAATGTAGTTTGATTTTGATTTATTAAATAGTTGAACATGGTAGAGAATGTTTACTTGCATACTTACGTGTGTATGGCGTGACTTCCACTTCCACCAGATTGTTAAATTACGTACTCGTATTTACGAGGAAAAACTTCATAGAAATAGTTTCTAGAATTACCTATTAGAATCACTTCCATATAAATAGTTCATCGCTCTCTTTTCATTTAAATGAATCTAATGAAGCAAGAAAAGAAAAATAGTAATTAATTTGGATTCTCGTTTCAATATTTTGTTAACCTACAATTTAATGAAAAAATATTAAATTTAGCCCATACTTTTAAATAAGAAATGAAGCTTTAGAACAAATACAAACATTCAATTTTTATATCTTTAAATTTTCAGTAAAATGAAATCTCTCTTTCAATTACTGAATTATTTCTTTTTAAACTGAACCTATTTCTACACATATTTGAAAAAGAATTGATTTGAAACAGAAAATGTCAATTTGAAAGAAAATAAAGGTATGTAATGGACATTTGATTTTTATTTCTTTATAAGGTAAATACATCAAATAATCTAGCAGAGAAATCATTAAGCTTTTTCTATACTGAAGGCTGAAGCAATAATTCATTTTATGAATTCACTAGAATCCCATAATATTGTGCTACTGTCACACTTAAAACAATTACTGCATCTTGAATGTAAGGTGTACTACACCTTGAAGGAGTAAAACTAATAATAATGATTTCTGTAGTTTAAAAAAGGTATTCTTTTATTTTTCATGTATTCATTTTAAGATTCACGATGCAAAACTTAACTCTTAATACACATCGATAAGAAAAAGTTAAAACAAGCCAGTTTCATACTTTGATACGTATGTATATGAATATTACGAAATATAAAGAAATTAGTAAGTTTGTTTTATAAAACTTTTAGTTCAATAGGTTTTTAAATATTTTATATAATTTTTTAATTTATTAAAAAAAAGTTTATAAATAATTAATAAAAAAGGAATTAATATATTTATTTTACCTTTTAATCACTTAATTAATACTAACAAATTAAAATTAAAACAAAAATAATAAATATTTTGGATCTCTTAAATAATTAAGACTTTACTTCTTTCAAAATAATAAAGAAAATAAGAAGAAATAAAAAGGAAAACCTAAATAGAAGGTTTTGAAAAAATGTTAGTACAAACAGTGATTGTAACGCTTCCTGGAAGAGACAGCATGAACTACAGTTGATTTGTTTTCAATTTTCTTTCGTTTCTTTTAATTACTCTTTCTCAATGTTTTTTTTAAATAAGTCATTATGGCAGTTAGATGGCATTAGGTAAGTGTTAATTAATGATACCGGAAGTGAGCTGAAAGAAATAGTTTTCAGTTGAGAAAAAAGGAAAAAATGCATTTTCCTTGTTGAGTGTGCAAAAATACATTCTGGCTATATAGCCAAGTAAAATTCGCAGGGTGGGAGGGTGGGGCGATTAAACTTTTATTATATGTATGGTTTCTCACAATTATTCAATGATTTCATGTTAGAGATTTGGCCCTAGAATGTAGTATTATTGCTTTCATCTCATAAAAGAATGAATTATTTTTATTTTATATATGGTTTCTCACAATTTTCAATATCATGTTTGATTGAGATGTTGCAATAGGATGTAGTTTATTGCTGTCATCTCTTAAATGATACTAATTTGATGTAGTGTTCATGTGTATATAAATACTTCCAATGTTAGACGAAGTATTTGGAGTGACGAGCGACAAAGCGATCTTCCCCCTAGCATCATTTAAGTCGTACTGAACAGAATTATTTTCGTTGACATAGAGGTTTAGGAGTGCTGTCTGGTGGCATTTTCTGGGACTATTTTTTTGAAATATTCTTGTAAAGGACGCTCTCAAGTGGTTAATTTTGAAACTATAATTTGCATGTCCAGGAAGTGCTGTTACCTGGTGGTCATTTTATGAACTAATTATTTTCATATAATTAATATTCAGTAAACTACGCTCTCTAATGGCAAATTTTGGAACTATCGTAAAAAAATTGCTTTTTAATTAGATCATGTTAAGTAACAGGAACTTTCAAACTTATTTTCTCTAATTTTTTGTTTTTTTTTATTAAAGTATACTCTGTTTATTATTATTTACTGTTTTTACCTCTTTTTTCTCTCGAACTCTTCAATGAAATAACTATTACAGGACTAACTTATTGAAATTGTATATTTTGTTTAATTTAAAATATAATAATAATATTTTAGGAAACTAATAAAGAATAGGTAAAATTAACAAGTAAATTACATTAAACTGAGACGACATCACAAGAAATTTTAGTTTACAAACAACTTCCTTGCAAATCTATTGTATTAAATGTATTGTTTACTGCTATATACAAATATTTTTAGGGTAAGAGCCTTGAAACTCACGAAGCTTTTACAATGTAGTAAGGCGTGTTAATGTATTCATAAAGTTTCCTTTGTTCAGGTTGGTGTAAACTTTGATGACTTGAATGTAAGGTTCAGAAGATCCAATCTTAGCGCTCTTATTTTCTAAACATTGAAAATTTTATCAGCTATAATATAAAATATGAAAAATTAATTTGTAAAGTACTGTTTAGTAGTTATTTCGTATGATTCACAGGTAGCCGTGTTCAAACAAATAGACTAACATCTTACATTGACGCCAGTTTCATGTACGGCTCAAATATGAGAGTGGCTGATTCATTAAGAACTTTACAAGGAGGTCTGCTGAAAACCTATCCTGCTTTTGATGATAAAAGGATGAAGCCACTCTTACCATTGAAAACTGTACAACCTGACGATGGCTGTTTCAGAGCTAATTCAGATGACTTTTGTTTTTTGGCAGGTAAAATTTTTCAGTTCAATTCTTTTATTAGTTCAGTTCACTAAAATTAAAAACTTTAAATTTTATTATGATTTTTTTACAAACTGATTTTTTAGGTGACAATCGTGTAAATGAACAACTTGGTTTAGGTGTGTTGCATACATTGGTTGTCAGAGAACACAATAGAATTGCTAAAGAATTGACAAGACTCAATCAAAAATGGGACGATGAGATTATATATCAAGTAATTTTGTTGAATATTTTTTAATAAAATTAACCTAAAAGTGAATAATATTAATCTAACTTTAAATCTATTAACCAAAATACCTCTAACTTTTTTGCAAGTAAAAAAACTTTCATTGAGAATGTCTTCTTAGCAATAATAGAAACAATCTGCGATTTGTTTGATGTACTCCCGCGCAAGCTCTTAAAGATTCCAATAAATTTGTAAATAAGCAGTGCTATGAATTAAAAAGGAAAGTGAAAAATGATTTGTGAACCTGTAGAAATATAATTAATAACATAATTGTTACATTCAAATTAATGATATATGTATACTGTATAAGCCCTTATTTTTAAGACAAATTTGCACTGAGCAGAAGGCTGATGATCAGCTTGCCTAAATATAAGTACTCTTCCCTTAGTTTTAAACAGTTGCAGAAGTTCGGTCAACTTCTCAAAGCCTAGTTGTTGTTGTTTACCGTCTTGAAGAGCTAATGAAGAATGCTGACTTTTTTGATGTTTTTAAAACAATTATAATTAAGTAACTAGTTTGTTATCGTCTTAATTTGAGAACAAAATAAAATGTATTAAAACCGTATTCATTCCAAGTAAATTTTTAAAGTGCCTTATCAAAATGAGAGATATTTTAGTTATAAAAATACAATTATTTCTTGTAGGAGACAAGAAATATAATGGCAGCTATTGTACAGCATATCACTTATAATGAATTCTTACCTCAACTACTTGGTGAAGATGTTATTATCAAATATAATCTCAGTTTGCAGTCACGTTTTGGGAGAAACGTTTGTAATACCCAATTTACCAATTAATTATTTTGAATTATTTATAGTTATTCGCTATAAACTGTAATTAAAGTGTGCATATAAAAATAAAAGAAAATGTTGACATGTCCAATAACTTTCTAGGGTTTTTCTTACGATTACAATCCAAACGTCGACGCTACGGTTCCTTACGCTTTTGCGATGGCGGCGTACAGATTTGGCCATTCTCTGTTACCAGATAAAATGGAAAAAAGAAGTCCATCCCATCATCTTATAGGTAATAGCAAATATTTAAATATTAATTTTAAGTACAGAATAGCTTTTCGAATTAAATCTTATTCTTAAGTTAACCAAAAATGGATTTTTAAGTAAACTAACAAATACCTATGATTGTGTTGTAAATTGTGCTTACACATCTGTAGGCCTTTTAGTAATAGTTTCCAGTTGGATTTGAGTAGTTATTGTGTCTGTCGTTTATTAGTAAGAATAACACGAATCCTGCAGCAATGATTCGACCGTTTCCTTGCTTTTTTTTTCTAGTAATTTGATTTAGTGATTGAACTTGACCTTAAAATATGGAAATCTTATAACAACCTTTAAAAAAAAATCATCTTATATTCTCTAATTTGGCTTTGCAGGTGCAAGAAGCTTACGTGAAGTATTGCAACAGCCTTATGATTTATACAATCCTGGAACAATGGATGCTTATACACTGGGAATGATTAATCAATTATCCCAAGGGATGGACAGTGCGATTACGCAAGAGGTAAAATGTAGTTTAGAATCGTGTATTTAAGAGAGGAGAAAGCCCTACGATCTAAAGATTTTTGAAATCTCTAACATTTAATGATAATTGTTCCAATCAAATACTTGAAAATACTGGAGTTCTATTTGGCTTGTGTAAAGTTACCGAAAATCATAGTTAAAAATTAAAAATAGGAACTGTTGATGCATACAGAATATATTCATCTTGAATTGTACCACCTTATGTTGTATAGTAAATTTGCAAAAAATATTTAAATAAAGAAAACTGTAAAAGAATTGAATAATATAGCTCACCAAAGAATTAGAAAAAGTCCTTGTAAACCACAAATTTTGAAGTTTAATTTATTTGTTATTTTAATTGAAGATGGTATAAATATATAATGATTTTTAACTTATTTAAAGTGTTTTTCTTTTAAATTTATCAGGTAACAAATCATTTATTCGAAGAACCATCCCAATCTTCTGGAAGAGATCTAGCAGCCACTAACATTCAAAGAGGAAGAGAACACGGCCTACCTGGATATTTAGCCTACAGAAATTGGTGTGGTCTTGAGACTGTCTACTCTTGGGATGAACTATGGAAACTGTTACCTAATTCTACAATAAATTTGTATCGTAATATTTATAGGTAAATAAATATTCATTTTTACATTGTTTTTTTTTTTATATTATGACACTTACTAAGAAATCTTTGCAAATCTAGATATCCAGAAGATATTGACTTGTGGTCGGCAGGTGTTTCAGAAGATCCTGCACCAGGAAGTATGATTGGTCCATTGTTTACCTGTATTATTGCGTCAACCTTTAAAAATCTTAAAATTGGTGATCGATTTTGGTATGAAAATGGTGGATTTCGGAATTCATTTACTAGAGGTACGTACAACTAGGTTATTTTTTTTAAAAGTACACTTTAATGTAACGTTTTAACCTTCTACTTGATAAATGAATGTTAGCATAAACTGCTATATAAATGTAATTTCAAAAGTAGGAGTAAATTTATAAATAATTTTGAACATTTATGAAAAGCAGTTATTTGCTGTAAAATTTAAAGAATTATAAGTGTTTATCATCTCTGTGAACCTTCAAAATTTACATTTCCAGCGCAATTGAATGAAATAAGAAAGTATACCTTAGCTCGGCTGCTTTGCAATACAGGGGATAATATTCTAACAGTTCAACGTTTGGCAATGTTAATGCCTGATCATCATACGTGAGTATGATATTCTAACAATATTATATAGTAACACTGATACGAAGTTCTCTTAATGCAATCAGAATTTAAAAATCATTTACGTTTCTGTCGTAATGATGAACACTTGCTGATTCAGCTGTGAGATAACTAAAAACCATTGTACGACAGAAACAAAAGAGTGCAAGTCAAATTCTCTATAACCAAGTGATGAATCAACTTGGGATGATAGAATCCTGAAACTGAACAAAATTAACAATAGGAAAATATTAAATTTGTCAAAAGAGTATTTACCAAAATTTTGAAATTGTTAGTGGATATAGCATTTGTTAAACGCAGTACGAGATTGACTGTTAAGTATAAAAAAAGAACTAATGCATACTTTTTTTTGCAGAAATCAAAGGGTATCGTGTAGAAGCCAGGAAATACCAGATATAAATTTACAGTATTGGAAAGAAATAGAGGTAATCCATAATTTAATACTTGTTCATGACAAAAAATTTGTTTTGTAATTTAGAATAAAAATGACGCTTTTTTTTAATGTTTTACATCCAGCCAGGAAGCAACTATTATCCTAGGCCTACCTTAGTACCACCAGCAATAGATCACCCAATCAAAACGAGCACATCTTCTCCAGAAGTATTGACCAAACCTCCAGGTTTTGATCAAGTTGTATACAACCTTGTTAATCAGCCATTCAATTTGTCCAGTACATCGTTGCAAAACAATTATTATTCATTTCCTGATAATACATCAAATATATTTTTAATTAAGCTGTGATATATATATTTTTTTAATGCATTTATTTTTTTTGTACATACACAAATCTCAAATATTGATCTAAATTCTGGGAATTTCATTTACCTGTTTAGGTATCATGCCAGCAAATTTAAGAAAATATTTATGTAAAGCCTTGGTGCACCAAAATATTGAATGTTTTTAAATTATTTAAAACAAGCAAGGCAGAATAAGTCTTCGAGTCTTCCAAATACAATAAACTTTTTATTAATGCTTAAAATTTTTAAATGAAACATTTAGTTAGTTTATGTAAATACTATTTTCATGTACGCTTTTTTTTTATATTAATGTTGTAAATGTCAATCAAATAAATACAAATATTAATTTATTATATTTACGTTTTTGTTTACATATTTAGTTAACTTACCTTGAAGAAATAGGTTTCATTTCAGTCTGAAAAGGACACTGGATTCTGTGTTTTAAAGATGATTAGCTAAAAAACAATTATCTGCTGGCCAATGATCTTGTACGAGTTGTAGCATCTTAGGTGTTATACAGATGACTGAAGTAGTCTTCCAAGAATATTCTTTAAAACTTGATGTCAGGTCGTGGGGGTGATTCGGCTAATAAGGTCGTAGATAAGTTGACTAAATTAGTCGTCTCTTTCTATACCAAGGTACCGTATCATGGAATAATAAAAAGATACGGTTGCTACTTTTCTCTTAATATATATTAACATTAAGGGCTCGAGTAAAGTTTGAAGAAATTATATTGAATATATTATTTTTTATCAAGCTTTTGAAAATAACAGTAAAATAGTAGGTTAATATCACAGAATCAGAGATAAATAAACTAAACTAAACCTGGTACTGGTGTGAGTGGAATGTTAACATATGTTTGGTTGCTGGTCAGTCTTGCTATCAAGCAACTTTATGGATTGTGGACAGGTGACCTTTCACAAAAGGAACTCATACTAGAATCCGTTTCGTTGAGCTTGTGAGTTGAAGGAGAAACCAACAATTCATCTCATTAAATCTTGTCAGAGTATGAGGAAGAATTCAGCATCTAATATAGTTAGTTGATCCAAGTGGACGATGAAGAACTTAACCTTAATTATTGTTTTATTAATTCGGGCTACTAGAAAGATTAATCGAGATCGGTTTTTTTTGTGCTAAGCTGTGTTTGGTAGCTGTTGTTTTCTTAGGGTTTCAAAGTGCCAAAGATTAAAAGAGCTTGTGTGATGCTGAGTTTCCCTATATAAGCTAAACATACAGCCAAGAACTTGTGCAGCGGCCCTAATTGTATTGTATTTCTATGCGTACTGTGAAAATGTTATGGGTATCAGAGTGTTGTTCGTGTTGTTAGGCTGGGATTCCCGCAGGGACGCCAAGTTCCCTGAAGAAGTGGCTAGTCCACTTCCCCCTACGGGTTTATAACAATTAAAGAAGAAAAAAAAAACACCCACGAAACGTTAGGACTGTCTAAGTTGCTTTTTCACACACTTTGATAGACACATTGAAACTTGAAGAGTTTTAATTATTGAAATGACACATACCTTTCATTTTTAAATAACCACATTTGAAGACAGAATTTCCAAGCGGGAGCTTTACTCAACTTTAGGACAATAAGAATTACAAATCTCTCAATAGGGTAGGTTTCTTTTTTGCGTGAAATTGTTATTGAGAATATATAAAACAAAATTAATAAAAATAGACTTTTCAAAAGACATACAGTTTAAAAAAGGGGTTCCCGAAGTTACACTGGGTTAATGGATTTTAAGAAAAACAAATAAATAATAAGTACCTAATTCAAATTTTTGATAACTGAATGTTGCAAAAACTTTAAAACAATTATTTGACACGATTATCTAACAAGGAGTGACAGAGAACACAAATTTTTAACTATTTTATATGGAGTTATTAATAAATTAATACCGAGATGATGACCACCGTTTTAAATTTAGAAAGAGAGTATATTAAATAAATTAAGATCTATATCTATTCAATAAAAAAAAAGTATTTGTTTTTACTCAAATGTTTGTTTGTGTTTAAAGGATATCAATACAGACGAGTACAAGTGCACTTGATTATCACTTTTTTACGTAACTAGTTTGATTTTTTAAATTATTTTATCTGAAACTATTTATTTTTTTACTATTATTGCAGCAATGACAATTTTGTTTTCTAGATCTAGTAGATGCTGTCTGCACAATTTGTAAATTTTAAATAAACAAAAAAGTAACTATCGTACATATTTTTTTAATTTTTATTTTCATATGAAATTAATAGTACAGAAAAAATATGTATGATATCTTCCTTCTAATCTTACAAATCATAAATACGTTTCTACTAGCTAATTTCTTTTACATTATTTATTATTACAGATATGTTTTTTTCCTTCTAATATTAAAGAAGAGGTAGACAAATAATTATCACATAATTTGGGTTAAATATTATTTTAAATTCGTTTCTAAAAAAATAAAGAAATTGTGCTCGAATCAACTTTTCCCATGAATTGTTTAAGGATAAAATTTGGTCTGTAAATTGTTACTAACCTCAGTCTAATGTGTTCGAACACAAAGAAGATTCATGAGGATTCTTCATACGATTTAATTCATGATTAATGATTAATTTGAAGTAATAAAAACAACAGTGGCTAGATGTTTTTTTAAAACTGTAAATAAAATACAAAGAGAAGTTAGTTGCTTTCCATAAAATTACAAGTTTATACAAAATTTGGCGGAGTACTCTATCACACAATTTTGCTTAATCGTATTTTTTTTATATTTTATTTTGAATATTCACAAGAAATATCCGTCTTTTGGTAGGTTCACCGAGTACAAAGAGTGGTGAGCACGTTTTTTGACCTGTATATCTTGTCTACCACAACTCAAAAATGAAATAACCGCACTGTTCAAAAAACGCGTTGACCCATTACTATCGATAGATATTTGTATACTATCGATATTTGCATGGCAAATAGCAAATGTTTCTCCCTATTGTGCCACATTAGTATCATGTAATTCTTAAATGATTCGATTTTTTTTACCCCCTAGTAAAGCTGGACAACATCTAAGATCATTAATGCGCACCTGTTAAGTATTAATATAGATAGTACGATTTGGAAATTCGTGGAAATGACACATTTTGAGAAAAACTCTTAAATAAGTAAATATAAATTCATTTAGTCGAGTGATTTTTTTCCAGTTATACCATTTTCTCATGCAAGGAATTTATCAATTCAATTAATTCTGGCCAATATTTCGTAAGTGATAAAACGTTACATTACACTTGCAAATAATATTTGCGTCTCACTTTGCAACAAAGTAATTAATACATTGTTATTCACTTAATTAATAATTGTAACACTAACCATTCTTTAGGCGATTCAATTTGTAACCTAATAAAAGAAATGGAACAGACATTGTAAATGCCAAACCAAGAATTATTTTTAATAGTATCTCATTTGTTAATTCAATTTTATCAAAAACAACATAAACCCAGATTCCTTTGGTTATTCTTAAATCAATAAAACTGAAAACAAAAAAGAGAGAAAATATTATTTATTCTTAATATAACTTTTTATCCAATCCAAGAATAAAGTACTACATACATTTATAATAGAATGAATAATTTCATTTAATACTTACAAATAAGCGTATATTGCCTGAAACACTAACAATCCAGGTAGTGTTACACGCAGCGAGGGTACTTTTTGATTTGACATCAACATGTATACGACGGACAATGGAAAAGGAAATGTATGCAGTACATGATTGAATAATGATGGTATGAATTCATCAAATTCGATTGGATAGAAATGTTCTCTGTCCCAAAAGTAGAAAGACCAAAAAAGAACGCATTCTTGCTGTAAAATTTGAATATTTCTTCATTAATTGTGAGGGAGAGTAGCTAGCTAAAGCAATCTTTTCTAATTCGATGTGACACCTACTGCTATCAGTCTCAGACTGCTCTAGTTTTAATATTCTGAAAAGCGAAATCACTTGGAATTGTCAATAAATGAATGGTTGATTACAGTTATTTGGGACGAACGATCATGAAACATTTAATTTAAAGGTGTCCAATAAATATTAGATTGTCAGACCTGCTAGGATAGCCTGAAAACGTTCAAGGTAAACGACTCTTAGAAACTTGGAAGAGCTATCTTCTTTCAGAAATGGTATTTCTAGACTACGTCTCACAAATAATTTGGAAAATGGGGAAATTAATAGCCTTACTCCTCTATATTGCCTAAGGCCTGATATTGATGAACATATCTTTGTTATGAATTTAAAGAACCAGGATAGCTGATTAGAATTTATCCTCATGGATGTGAACAGAAAAAGTACTAGGAAAGTGGAAGTATTTTCTAGTCCGCCGAACAGAATTGAAGGGTCCAAAATGTTACAAAGCTATGAATCTTTAGTTGAGGAGTTTTACCTGAACGTTTTCGAGTTGTTTGGGTAACAACCACGCGTACGATTTTTTGGGTTGTGAGAAAATTAGGTTCATGAGTTCTTTATGAGAAAAAGCGTAGGCTGTATCCTCCATGAATGTGCTTCGAAACTTATTGGAACGGTACGTCCAAAACTTATGTTTCCTGCTCTAGACTTAATTTTTTGTCTGCTATGATTCATCCTAATGACTGCAATTATAATTTGCTTCATTTAAAAGACATTATAATCGCCACAGACGTTAACAATTAATAATTAGTAACACAATATGTAATGAAAGACCTCCCAAAGTAAGCAAATGCATGATCAGAAATTTTATTTAACAGACGACAGATAAAGCGACATTTCTTTGAATATCAATCCGTTATTTTAAGATCTAACAAAAAAATCTAAACATATAAATGAAAATAATAATAGCAGTAAACAAAATATGCGAGTCAGTAATTACCAATGATACTGGAAACACCAAAGAAAACAGAAGGTAACTTTCTACACTGTGTAGAGCTTGTTTAAATTTATAATAAGGTGAATTTTCTCCATAAATTTCTATTACATCTATTGCAGAATTTAGTCCAAAATAAAAAAATTGTATTACCTATAAAATTAAAAAAAATAAATAAATAAAATAAATAATAATAATAATAGATCTTTTTCTAAGTTACAATAATTTTCATATGACGTTGCAAACAAGGAATACAAGGACTTTATTAGCGATGTGGGCAGGGAGTTAGCCAGGGAGGATACCAGATGTTAATGGGATGTGTCCTTCCTCCCAAAGACTCTGAAGGAGAACATATCTCGAATAGGCGGTTCGCCTAGGGTATATGCTGTATATTTTCAATCATAAAATAAACTAACATTCTGATCAGACCTCGTATATCAGCTTCCAAAATAAGATCATTTCAATGAAATGTCTATCCTACTTGTTTAAAAGAAAAATAAAATAAGTTTTTATCTTACCGCAGCCCAAAAACAAAATAAATAAAATCTCAGAGGCCATATATGTATCATAATCTTGTGATTTATAAGATGTTCTGGAACATTATAAGGTAGAAGTAGGGCCCATACTACGGTCCATAAAACCATAAGCGATACACTTGTATGCAATACTCGATTCCATAAAATTTTATTGAAACAATTTTTACCTAAAAATAGTAATTTGAATTTAGTTAGGCATAGTAAAGAAATGTTTTTAGTTAAAAAAATTACTCAACTTGAGTTTATAAGACTAACATACCGAACATGTTTAAGAAAACTAGTTTATGGTTCCAGTTCATTTGTATGTTTCTATATCAGGGCTATTCAGTAAGACTAAAATCTCTCAATGGACTACATGTGTACTTATAGATAAACAATATCTAAAGAAATGTTACAAACAATTAGTTTTTTTTTTTTTTTTATCTTTGCATTATCTTTTATACTTGTGCAAACTACTAATCACTTTTATTTATTAGTGTTGAAACTCTTCATTTTTTTATAGTAATAAATAAAGTTTATATTTATGAATATGAATGAATACACACATTATTTTTATCCTCAAAATTGTTTATTAAATATATTACAATAAATACTGTTTGCTAAAAATAAAATGAACTTTGAACAAGTATAAAACTCATGAACGAACTTTCCGTTAAATACCATCAATAAATAGTTATAACGTAAACTTTGCTGGTAAAATATCTATTATTATTATTATTTGAATGCTAATTTACGTCTATATGGCAATCAAATTTAATCTAAATTATGTTTATATGGTAAATTAATATTTCAAGAATCACACTTTCACCTAACAGGTATTTTATTAAGTATTCTGTCTATAAACTTAAATAATTTAAAGAATACTACTAAGACTACTGATAGATCGTAATCTGTAAATATGAAGAAACGATTTTCTTTTTAATTTGTAGCTCCAGAAAACGCTCGCTCAAAGCGTGTGCTAAGACTTACCATTCCAGGTTTGACTTTGGTGACTTTTTATCGAAACATTGGAAAACAGTAGTTCTTTTTTATAAGAAATGTTATTTGTTTATCAAAAGTTATAGATAAATATATTTGTATTTTGGGAATTATAGACCAACTCAAGTTTTTCAATATTAGGTTTGAGAAGTCTCAAGATGTGTCATCTATTACTTAACTAATAATACAAAACCAAGAAATCATTCTTCCCCTTGCATTAAATGTAAGAAATAAGCCAATTTAATTTGTATCATTACATATATACTCGTAATTTGTGCTACAAAGCTTGGGGGATACTCTTTCTTTTTTGGAATACCTATGAATATAATCAACATGAATTAGTACAAATGTACTCACTTTAATAGTTCAATTAAGATAAAATACTGGCCTTCACATTATCTCCCCTTATGATTAGATTTTAAGAAATTCATTGACTACGTTGAGATAGATATTGTTGGCAACAAAACAACTATATACTATATTTTTTCAATGACTAATAGGCAGTATATTGTTTGCACTTATTTTTATTTCGTTAAGTAATAAAAGCATGTCCAAGTCTTCTCAAACTTCAAATGTTTCAATTTTACTTTATTTTCAAGCATACTATTAACGTAGCATTTAAATTACATGTACTATTAAAGAATGAATATTGTTGTTCTATAGTTTTGTGAAAAAGTTATTTAAGACAACCCTGGAATAATGAGGCTGAGCGTTGAGAAATCCGTATGCTGGAGTTTAAAATTTAGTGCCAGATGGCAGGAGAATTTTCAATAGCTTAAATTCAAAGAGTGCCTTGACTGCTTTAACGTTTTGGTATAGGAAATAATTAAATATAAAGTGAATACCTTTTTTGTTCATTTAGCTTCTTTGTATTCTGTTAATTGATGATGTTAACGTGAGTTTAGCAATTCTGCAACCCCATCATTTTCTAATTCCATTTTTGTTCTTGTGAAATAAGATTATTTTCTTTGGACCAATCCATTAAGCAATTCCACAGGGGCTCAGAGATACGATCGACTTATGGTGGCTGCATTTTTAGTTGTACCCAAGCACAAAGGAACGAGTATTTATCAGCTGGGTTCGTATCTAATAAAACTTAATTAAATTATCAACATTCCAATTCTGGATATTTTTCAAGTTTTAGCAAAGACAATAAATAATATGAGTGTTTAAAACCAGCTTTTTATTTCAAACATAACAATCACTAACACCAAATAAAGAAACAGAATGCCATCAAAATCAAACGAGACGTTTCTTACAAATAAATAGCCTTTTTATGAGACAATACAAGACGGGAAGAATAAAATAATTTTTGCTTAAAAATGGTGGAAAGAGAAAAAAAGACTTGCTGAAATTTATCTAATATCTAACTCTCGGACAAAAATCCCACAAACATCAAATAAATAAATGACCAAGAACCCACACCACTGATTATGGCCACTGGCCTTACACATCGAACAATCAAAATTCGAAAAATTGAGGCTTCTCAAGGTTCAGCCAAAACAAAAATTGCTTGTGCATTGGATAAAAAAAAAAAAAAAAAGAAGCTTCTTTTAACAACTGTTCAACACAAAATGATCAGGTAACAGTTGATAGATTGTCGTCTGTCTAATTCTATCCATTTTTGGATTTGTAAGATATATAATGATGTCCCTGTTTGTGGCAAACTCTACGATAAACTGGCGACAAGCCCCACACGGAGTAGCCGGATCACCTGTTCCTTCTGCACAAACAGCTATCGTTCTGAAATCCTTATCTCCAGAGCTGATCGCTTTCACTAATGTTGTCCTTTCAGCACATATTGAAAGGCCAAATGATGCGTTTTCCACATTACAACCAGAATAGATGGTACCTGCAAAAAAAAGTCCATTATGTTAAAGTAAAAGGAGAAGCTCATTACACACATAAAAGAGAGTGGTCTAAGAGACAAAATCTTTAATAATAATTATTTTTTACCAATTGAAATATACATTATCACATCTATTTGGCGAATCGTACATATTATTTGCCTTTCATTTCGATCAAGTTTTTGAGTGGTACAGCTCAAAGCGACCTACAATTGGGTGTGATCCATAACTTAGAAATGTAACATAAGAGTAAACCAAACTCAATATGGACGAATCGTCAGAGTATTACAGTTGGTTTTGAACGGTGTTACCAATTCCATGTAATCAAATTATACATAATTACTACACAGTAGTCTAATTTTAGCTTTCATCCTTATCTCTAGAATCATCTATTTCCATCAAGTATCACTGTTATTCGTTCTTTTTTTTTGGTACCATCAACTGTTATCTTAAGACTTCGTAGAACAACAGCTTACACATCTTTTGCAGAAGAACACACCGAAGATGTTTATTCCTTGAAAATACAAAGACATAATACCCACTTTTCACTAAAATCAGAAAGTTTCTAGATAAGAGAAGTCGTTTAATAATTTCACAAAACATTCAAACACAAGAATTATTTTATTTTCAAGAACATTGTTAAAGAAGTGTAAGTTTCCTATTTATATGACTTGTTTGTACAAAAAAAGAAAACCAAATATAGGCAACTAAATTTCAAACTTATATATTTTTATAATTCAGTATCATATTATTTTTCTGGTTACAGCACGTTCTTAGCAATTGCTTGAAACACATGACGATTGGAATAAACACAAAATTTTGATTCTTTTTTTTGTGAAACTCAAGTTTAAGTTTGGATTAAAAGACTGGTGCTTGATTAAAACCAGATACCAACGGTTACCCAGCATTCTGGTATAAGTTCGTATTGAAAAACTAGCTCTTAAAACAGTTTATTTCACTTCACTTGAACTGTTATTAATACAGTCCAAGTATTTATTACAATTCTTTGAAGGGACTAGCATCTATGTTTTTATAACTTATTATGTATTTTGCTTTAAACAGGGGAATGTTTATGTTTAGCAACTGAAGAGAAAAGATTGCAGATACTTTGAAAACCTGTATCTTAACGTTTTTCTGATTTGCCAACTATTGCAAATTGCATTACCTACTTTTTGAATCTGGGCTTGAAGAGTTTAGAAGATTAAAAAGGTTACACATTCTTTCAATTGAAAGTTCTTGAAAATCCATGTTTTAATAAATAACTAAAATTTACATATTTCTACTAAAGAAAAATCTTAATGCCATTACCTGAACCGCATAGAACAGCGGCGCCTACTTTAAAGTTGCTATAAGGAGTATATGCATGGTCCATTGCCTTAACACTTTCCAGTATTAAATTCTTTACGTCAGAATCTATAAGTTCCAATTATTATTACTTTCATGTTGATCAACAATGTAGAATATTAAAATCAAGTCCGTACAGGTTCTACTAAATATAACTAATTGACAACATTCTTATAAATTATAAAACATTTACCTAAATGACTTAAATTAACGTAAGAATGGATAACACCTGTTTCATTATTTCTTTTAGACATTGCACTTTTTAAAAATAACTAATATTTTCAATTTAAATGTGAAAAATTATCCGCACCTATTCGATACCTCTCACAAGTCAACCTTCCCAAGAAGGTTGCAAAAAGGCTATCTTCAAATCAGTCCATGTCAATTATTTACTTCAATTCATTTGAAAACTAAGTTATAAGTTACAAGAATAAACTAAGAGAAAAAAAATGAAATTTTTGAAATAATTGAAAAAGATTTTTTCTTACAAAAATGAAATTGTCTCTGTTTTTAATGTTCGAATGTTTACCATTTAATTGAATGAGAATTAAGTTAATCTAGAAATACTGTTAAGTCTTAATCTTAGAACAGTCAACAGTGAAACAATTATCTTTACAAAACCAATGAAACATTTGTCATCTAAATGTTAAATTGTTCCAGAACTAATTTTTTTTTTCAAAATTATTTTTACTAAATGTTTCCAGTTTGATTGTATAGATGACAGCACAATCTCTTAGCATATTGCAATAGCATTTTGAAAATTTTAATAAAAAATATGTCAGCTAATGCGCTGGAGATTAAAACTTACTTAAAGAATATGATATTAAAGTATGTACAAGAAAGGTCAAGAAAATAAAGTGGATGTAATCTCTCGCAAAGAACTTCGCGAACGAAGAAACTGATAAATTAGTGGAATTAATACAGAAAACGTAGACAGAATCTTACCACAAGACAGAAACGCTGAAAAATTCATAACAGATAGTACAGCAATTTTGTGGAAATAAATTCAGAACATAACACTGAATCAAAACACATTTAAGACACAGACGCTTCAGTTCAAACATTGTGGACTGTGCAAACTCAAAGATACAACTTAGAATAATTCCATTCAATGCCTTCCAATCAAGGCAGAGTAGAAAAGAAATCAGTACATAATAGATGACTTAGAAATAATAGAAGATGAAGAAAGCTATGCCACAGCATACACTAATTATTGCAGAAACAATTAACATCAAAAAATCAGAAACAATTGTACATCTATATACAATTGATGTACCAATTAATTTGAGAAATACTTAAATATAATACTATCGCTAGTAAAATACAATACAAGATGGCGAAACTGTTAAACGCTAAAGCCAAAATAAAAGCGGAATTTTCGGAAAATAATTAATAAGAGAACGTCTTCAATTTTATAAGGAATACATTCAATCTAGAACGAAATACGGTTCAAATTTTGAAAATGACTTTTACAAAACTTCACTACCTATACAATTAACTAGCTAAAATAAAGAGAAGAAAATAATGATTTTTAAATTTACTAAGAATTAATAGATGTAGAATAGATAGATATTGGAAGAAGAATGGAAAAAAAAAATAGCAAATTATCACGTAGAAAAAGCAATAACGGAGAAACCTATAACTAAATTCATGATACAATACTACGAATAATATTCGCATACTACGTTGAAATGTAAAGGAAACAGTACTAATTTTAAGTATAACATATGACATTTTTTAAAAAACAAAATATGTTGGGGTACATATTAAGCCCAAGTTCAGTTTTAAATTATTTTCTACACAAATACCTTTTACCTTTGTTATTAAAACTAATTGTTGACAACAATTCTCAAGTTTCTAACTCTTAATATATTTTCTTCAAATTCCGAATTTTTCCATCATATTTGATTCTCACTGATCTCTTAACACCTGAAAAGGATACTTCGGAAAAAAGCCTCTTGCTCCAAATCACTATCTAATCTGAAAAGAAAAGCGTACCAAAATACTTGAAATAAAAATTACAGCTCTACTTGTTTGAAAGTAGGACAGTTAAGTACTACAGCATGTAAGTAGTTCAAACGTAGACCATTCTTTAAAAATAACTTTTTTTGAGATTCAGTGGGCCTCAAATAGAATATTTTCTGTGAAAATTTAGGAAATTTGACAAGATCGCAGCAATACTTCTTGTCCCGTATATGCATTACAATTCTAATTCAAATTTATGATTCCAAGGTCTGGATAGGCATAATTAACTTAATTTTTTTTTGTCTGCTTATCTTATCAAGAAAACAAAATAATCTATTATTTAAATTACATGTAACATCTACCTTTTCGTCATTACTATACCTAAACTATGGAGAATATGGAGAATTTCTCAGTGTTTGGTTGTATAAATAACATATCTCAATTGGCCATTCATTTATGTAGGTTGTAGGAACTAATATACTTCACTAACTTTATAATTAAAATTGTTATTCTTATCTAATGCGTGATTAACGTTTTTCCTTTGTTTAGCCTGGCCTTGCTCTACTGTATCTTTTATTCACTCTGTGTCACATTTGGATTTACTTAACGAGAATTCAAACTTACCTGTAAGTACAATTAAGTCGCTAAGACCTGGTTATCTTATTTTAATTAATTATGTGCATCGATTAATCAAGTAAGTATCAATTTACAACTTACCTCAATGAAAAAAGGTTGTTGCTTGAAACCATGTTATTTTTTCTTGTTTACCGAATATAATTGCCTTTTGATTCATAAGAATACGTGTTGTACTCTTCTATTTTCTGCTACCTCTGTGGCCAAGACTGTGCCAAGGTACTTGGAACAAAAGTTACATTGGATAAAAGTAGGTTGCTATGCCATCCTGATTACAAACGCCATTATTTCTACCCAGTTTTCCACAATTTTCAGAATTTTTAAATCAGAAACTATGTATTTGTAGACCTTGTAGACATTTTTCGGGAAAATGGAATTTCAAGAAGGATTCCGAAGGAATTGAAAGTTTGGGTCCAGAATTGGGAAATACTAAAAACTGGAAGGGAAAAAACGAAAAAAAAAGATGGGATGTATGCATGAGCGAACGGGTTTCATTAAAGGGTAATATGGAGAAAGGGAATATAAGAAACTGGGCTTAAGATTTACATAGGGATTAAACAAAGTAAAGAAAAATTCACTGCACTCTGTACGTGATATACAATCCTGTAGAACGGAATAGGGAAGTTATTTCAGTAAATAAAACTAACAACTCACTTCTCAGAAGTAAACAAAAAAAAGCAAATTGGCTTTTAAGAGCTCCTCGACTTCGGTGTTTCAGTAAATCTGTAGTAAGATTATGCAAGCGAGGATCCTTTGATTAACCTCTTAAGCCTATTTTACCATCTTTTACCGACGTTGTTACTCCATCATCGTTTCTTGTCTATTAAATAGTAATGTCCTGTCCAAATTTTTAATAAATCCTTAATAAACGTCATTTTCATTTGTAAATGTCCCAACCTAATGAAATAACTTTTCAGTTGATTTCCAAAGAAAGAATAAGCACACTGAAATGTAAAACAGACAATATTAATGAAATTTTAAAAAAAATTACCGAAGACAAATTAAAATGTAAACAAGTTAAAATGACGGTACATGGAGATAATTTAGACAAATATATACAACAAATTAAAGAAGTACTACATGTAAGGTAATGAACCATTCTTTGTTTGCTTAACATGCTTTTATCTATTCTTTATCTTTGCCATAAATTTAATACCTGTAGTAAATGAATGAAAAGCTACGTATTTATGCACAATCTCTTAACTGCTTGAGTGAAATTACTACATTCTTGTCAAAACGAAAATCAAAACATTAACCAAATCAGGTGTTAGTTTTCCAGAATATAACAAGAAGGTTTTCTTGCATTGTGATAGTCCTCATCAAAAATCAAGATAACCTTATCTAGAAAACTACTTTTCTATTATGTTTCTAGCAAAGTATTTCTACTTTTTACGTTAAATAATCTATTTTTTGTTGCTCATATGGTCGTATCAAATTTTCAAAATAAAGTTTTCGACGGAAATATGTGTTTATAGGTGCACTAAATTTACAAATGACTTTTGAGAAATGTGGGAATTATGTTTTTCTGTTAAGAATCAGTTTATGTTTGGATGTCAAGACTTCATAAGTAAGTAAGAACGAACACAAATGTGGCTTCCATACATATAACAGAAGCTACGGACCAAATTTTCGTCATGAGACTTGTCCCTAAGAAGTGCTATGACTACGAGCTTAGTACAGAGATTCATAGACTTTAAACAGGCCTTTGAAGGATTGAGGCACTCAACTTAATTTAATTATTTAGAATGATGTGTCCCAAACCTGTCAATATATTTATCTGCCAGCAGATTAGCAGGAAAATAAAAAAATTGTCCGATAATTAATCAGAAACTCTTTAGTTTGAGAAGAATTTTAGTTAGCTTGGCCAGCTTGCCTGAAAAAATTAAATGATGAGTAAAAGAAAGTGAGTTGACCCAAGAAACTGGAGCAGTGTCTGAAGATACTAGAGGTGACGAAGTGGACAGATATCAAGTGCTTGAAACGAGAAGAAGGTCGTTTTTTTGGAGGACACAGCCTAAAAATTTCTTTGAATTGCAGTGAAAGTCAAGTAAATGACTGCAGGCTCAGAAAATTTCAATGTTCCTTACATTAATCCTTAAGATATGAAAGATATAAGTTATAAAAAAGAAACCACTTCTTTCACATCAAACATACAATTTAAGAAATGAAAAAGTAACTAACAATATTGCTATTTGCTACGACTATTCTAGCCTCTAGCTATAATTTTACTTTTTGTTTGCAGTCTCCTCACAGATACAACGCTTACTCCTACTGCTCTAGGCAGTTGCTTTTTATTACAAAATATATTAAACGAAGTTTTTGAATATAAGAGTAACGAGTTATTTACATTCCCAGAAGCGAATGATGGCAACATATACCCATTTTTATTGGTGATAATCAATTATAAAATCGTCTTCATTAAGGTACATAAATCAATTAATTGACTTACTTAAAAAAATTAACTTTTTAAAACCTATTGGGCAGTTACTTTACGCAATTTTTTAAATTTCCTCTGAAATAATTCCAAATTTACAGGTTTCCAGCAAGTGTACTTCAGAAAAAGTATATGAAGCGCCTTTTAATTGTGAATTCTTATTAAAAATAGCTAGGGTTTCTTTTGGCATAAAGGTAAATGATTTTTTCTTAAACTTAAAAGATGTAATGTGTATAAATATATATATATTTAAAATCATGCCCTAAAGTTATTAACACATTTTTAACGAAATAAATAGACCTTGGAATCATTCTTTGCAATCGCTAGTAAATTTAACAAGAAAGACTCGAAGCAAGAATTAGGAGTGGAAGACACGGACACTTATCAGACAGGTTCGTTCATTTTTAGCAATAATTTATTTTGTGCGGATATGATCACCTTAAGGGAGAATATTAGGATAAATTTCTTGCTACCAACTATAAAGTACAGCATGAATTACAATATTTATTACATATTACATTAAATATTACAAATCTACTTAACTCAACTTATCTTCATTCAATGATCAAATAATTTAGCTACTCTTACAATTATTTCCTAGAGAACACTATCACAGATAAAGAGGATCTTGCTGTATCCTTATTGCAGTCTTTACTAGAAAATTTGTGCGATCTCATTTTACTGCAAACGAATAATCATAATATTTATAAGGTAAAGAAATATTTAAAAAGTAAGTAAAATAAACATATTTTAAACTATCAAAATTTATATATTTATTTTAATTTTTTAAAGGTTATCGTAGGAGAATACTTCAACAATGATGTCTTTTTGGATATTTTTGTAAAATATTTCGAAAGGTTTTCAGAAAATAAAATTAATGTATATTTTATGAGGCATAATGGACTTTCGACTTCTATAGGGACACTTATAAAAGATAATTCTACATTAGGTATGTTTATTATTAGACTGAATTTTACTTTTATTAGTTCTAAAAAAAATCAAGAGATTTTCCAATTAAAAGAGTTCCTCAAGAAATTATCTTTAAGGAAACTTTCTGAATGGTATTTAGAATAGCCACTTCCAGGGGTACCCCTGTCGGTATTCCAGCTTAATAAGAAAAATCTTTTGGAACTGGCTTACAATTTCAAGAACTAATCTCTAACTTTCTCATTTTTCTTTTGTTAACGAGGTAAACTGTTCTGCACACTTCAACCAAATTTTATCTATTGTTTACCCTCGATGATACCATCTGGAGGCCGCTTTTCCCTACAACATTCCCAGGTGACCAAATTTTGTAGGCAAGACCTTAAAAAAGTGGAGAACTGGCAGTTAAGGTAACCCACTCTCCTTGCCAAAACAACCTTCCCTTTAGAGAAACGCCAGTTTGACAAGGAATCCGACAGACAAGGATAATCTCTCCCTGGACGCTCCTCCACTATGTTTAGCAACTTTTTCCCGTAGAATATTTACATATTTAATTGAGGTTCTAGGGAAGCTGTGACTTCACTTTTTTTTAAGTTAATGTTACAGAATGCTAGAGGACACTGTTTGTTGACAAGAACTTTAATTTCATTCTCTTTCATAGCAGTACTTTCTTAGGGCTCAGAATAATAACAACTTCACAATGTGTTTTAATCCAATCAGCAGTCTATTTCATTATCTATTTAATCTAGGATTCGATAACTCCTGGTGGGAAAATTATTCCATCAGTTCTGGATTAATAAAAGGAGATGAAGACGAGAGAAAGAACTTTATTACATCTTATTTAGCTTTAGACAGTGTGTCCAGTAAATTAGTACCATTTCCACTCTTAAAACAACCCTACCGCCCTTATTTTCAGGATTTATACGGCAACAAAAGAATAAGGTAGGTAATAAAAGATTCACTTATTTTTTTCATATTTATAAGTATATTAATGCTTTCTTTTTTGTGCAAATATTTATCTCCTTCTTTTTTAAAATTTAAATTTGATTTATATTAATGAAATGTCTTGGTTATATTTCTAGGGATTACTGGGTGGATTGTGTTGTAGATACTGTAAAGTTTTCTGCTGAATCTAGAGTAAAAAAAGATCCAACTGGAAAGTTGGCCACGATTTATCCAGCTGTTAGTAAATTGTTAACAGAAAAACTTAACTTCCTCGGAAGGCATCCTTAGTAAGTATGTTGTGTGTCAGTAATAATGAATTCATTTTAGTGAAAATTATTTGTTTTTTTATAAGAGGTTCCTTAAGTAACATCTATGTAAAATCCAATTGAATGTAACCAATCACATATCGCCAGGTTTTCAGGACTTGGGAAGTTACCAGTTGAAAGAAAACATATTCCTTCTAGAATTATGTCAGATATCTTGGTTTGAAGGGAGTGATTTCATTTAGCACTGGGAAATCGTGGAAAACTGAATAAATCTGATACAAACTCCGACTTTCTATCACCATCTCAAGCATCTGCTCATTTTCTTTAAACTTTGAAATTCCTGGAATATGTTTAATACTCATTAACAGTTTGGTATCAGTAACAGTTACCATGCATTGGCACTGAAATGACAGTTTAAAGGGAAGCCTTTCTCCACTTCTCCTGAATTAAAAACTGCTTTCCCCACTGAATTATCCCACAAAATCCCTCGAAGGGCCCTTAATAATATTTCGTTCTTCAAAAAATGCTTCAAATAATAGTTTAGATCTACTTGTGTGTAAGCACTAAATTTAAAGAAAAATCTTTGGCCTCCTTTTAGAGGAAATAGGAAATAGTGGTACTTCTGATTGAAAGAATCTCGTTAAGTTTTCTATACGGGAACTCTAAGAATAAGAGAAAGTAAAAACTGTGGAAATCTATTCGTAATTCCTCTTAAAATTGTAGATTTTAACCAAAACTTTGATGACCTGTTTAGTTCTTGAACGGAACAAAACGTATGCACTTCCTTCTGTACGTTTTTAAGTTATGCTATAAAGTACACCCAACAACTTTACGTCTGTGGGAATCCCATACCGAGTGAAAGAGCAAATTCGATAAACTTACTTTAAATACCTTCTGCTCCAAACTGGGCAGACTTAAACTGATAAGTTGAAAGAAAATTGGAAAACTACACTTCCAGTTTGGTGCCAAATTTTTTAAATTACCTCTTCAAACTTAATCATGAAAGTACTTGCTTACTATGTCTCACAACTAATGCGAAATAGTTGTGTACTAATCTGTGGCATTCAATGTGTTATAATAATAATTTTAATTTCAGCGCTTACGGGCCACTCTCTTTTGGTATAATACAAGATATAATATTCCAACTGTCGCTTGAATTTGGTGTATTTAACTCAAGTTATAAGGTAATTAACATAATCGAATAATTTCAATAAAACGGTCTAAGTTAAAAATTTCTATGTTTAGGAATACGGCTAACAATAAGTTTTATAGACATTGACTCTAGAGTAGGGCCCCGCGATTTATTTTGCTTACTAACTTGGTAATTTAATTTGAGAAAATGTTATTCGTTTAAAGGCCTATTTTCTTTCTAAAAGACTAGCATTAAACCGTAGGGATACGATGAACTTAATTAATATATGGATTTGACAGAAATTAGGCTAAAACGGGTTTAAATAGTTTTGGCTTGTAAGAAGAAGTAGAAATGATTCATGCTTTCGTTGCCAGAATATTGCCTAAGCTATTGTATCTGGAAGTTACCAATACTTGGTTTAGAACGTCTCGTAATGATCTGGTAATAAATGAATGTTGAGAAACGAAAACTAATTTATTTTTGAACCACGCTTTACAAAAGACAGTTGAACTTTTCTTAACTTATATGCCCTTTTTGACTAAAAACATTTTTGAATCCCTCATTAGTTTGCATCTTTTAAAGGTACTCGTTATTTAACATGTCTGCAATTATTAAATATTATGCGATTATTTCAGATAAATTCATTCTTTACTTCATCTGTTTTTCCGTTATCTTCATGACGTTCATCTTGATTTTCCTTAGGAATACTATAAAATAACTTTTCAGATCTTCTAAGCTTATGCTTCCTTAAGATGCCGTGAACCCCAAATGCCTTTTGATTAAATTAGTATTTCTAAAATATTGTCGATTGTTGGGATATTTAACATTTTTATTTTATTTTTATGGTGATAAAAGAAATTGAGGCTAAAGAGTGTAATGGTCGTTTCTTTCATCTAGACTTTTGAATCTGTCTCTCTCTCTCTAGGGCTCGTAAATACATTGGTAAAATGTTACATAACATTTAAGTGAGACTGATCGATCCTTAATATTAATGATGTAATGTCGTAATAAGAAATAGATTTTGGCCCTTTAAAATCAGCTGTAAGTAGATTTTTAAAAACCTACAAAATGAAAACTTTGACCCTTTAAGCACTAACCCACAGAATAATTTTATTATTACCTTTTTTCTTTTCTTATTCTCTTCTCGGTCTTTTTTTAAACAGGTCAAAACAAATGAAATCAAAGCAGCTATGAATTACCTACCAAAATGGTTAACATATTTTGATGGTTTACCAACCAATGAACGACACACTGAGATTGCGAAATCACTGTTGGCAGGAAATATGTTTGATTGGGGCTCCAAAGAGATTAATTTGTTATTTTTAGCAAACAGTTTAGATTTTAGATTGGCTCTTAAGAAGCTCTCAGGTATGAAGCGAGTTTAGAGAAATTTATTTTAATTAATCAATCATGGCTGAATCAATGTAGAATTTAAACAAATGCTTGTCACTTATGATAACTTAAAATGATTTCTATATTAGGGTGAGAAAACACTGCTTTAATCTCTTGGAAAATGGACTACTGTTTTTTGAGCTATTTTTTGAGTACTGGAAGAAATAATCTCGAATGTCAGGCTACACAGAGGCTCTCAAATACAAATTTTCACCTCAAAATTAGTTTAGAAGAGATAACATGAACTATCCCACTTTAGGCACTAGATATTAATGGAGTCTCCAAGAAATAAGAAAGTGGCTAATTTAATTCTCTGTTTTAGGACGCCCTTGGCCGAAAGATGATTTAGATTTATGGCT
The DNA here is from genome assembly GCF_049639745.1 of Rhodnius prolixus. Classification (NCBI taxonomy): domain Eukaryota; kingdom Metazoa; phylum Arthropoda; class Insecta; order Hemiptera; family Reduviidae; genus Rhodnius; species Rhodnius prolixus. The sequence continues at coordinate 5,084,420 of NW_027411593.1, read as the reverse complement.
GCAGAGGATGAATGAGCCAGCCCATAAATTTGCCGCAATCTTCCCAGATAATTGCGGATTTGATTTCATACTTGGTATAATTCCATTTGCTAGGGAATTGATTAAAAGGGGAACCAAGGTAATGTTCGGAATGTTTGTTTTTTGTTTTCCACAATTTATAAAAAAGTATTATGTGTTAATTGTAAGTACGAGTATAAACCTATAGTTCTAATATTGAAAATGTGGATAGTCCTATGATTGTAATATGTATTTTCTGATAACTGTAACAATAATAATAATTTAAACAAACAATTCTTTAACCTTTTTTAGGTTGTACTTTGTGTCAATGTAGAGCCCGTTTTGAATGATGTGACAGTTTATGAAGTAAAATATATATTAGATGAAATATCTAAGATCTGTCCTATAATAGGTAATGCTTACAAAACCAATCAGCTTTTCATATCGAAACATTCAAGGTGTTCGACTTGTTTAGATCTTAGGTAATTTTATATTCTATATTTAGAAAAGTGCTTTTAGTGCCAGAGGGTGCAATAATCACACGACTTTCTCTTGTCTTGTTCCGTTTTCTCAATTTTACATCTGGATAAAAGGATGTCTCTTTTACTACTGCAACAGCAATAATTGCAGCTTAAGAAATTCATAAAGTTAAGAAGGGGCAAGTGCAATGTAAAGTCGTGAATTCACAGACCAATTGATCAAAACTATTTTTCGTACTAAAACGTGTTTTTCTGCTCATTTCCGCTAAGAGAAAGTAGTAATAAATCATTCTGTAAATAAGAGAACAGTATTTTTTTTTTTTTTTTATAAAAATTTAAAACGTAATTATTTATTTTACAGATACGTTAATCATGAATTTGCCGAATTATCTCCAGAACTGAATTTGCTGATGATCGACGGAATGGGACGTTCAATACATACAAATTTTGATGCAGAATACCAAATTGAATGTCTAAAAGTGGCAACGATAAAAGATAATTGGCTTTCTAAGGAAATCACTGGACAAGAATTTGCAGCAATTTTTAGTTATTCAAGAGTTAAACAATGAAGTCTTGAGTTTAAAATCGAAATGAAATCGCTAGAATAATTGTTGGTATTGGAAAAAGAAACAGTTTTAAGTTGAAACTGGAGTATTAGGAACTAATTGTAATAATAATTATTATTATGTAATTACTAATATAAAAATTGGCTGAGATAATAATATTGATGAGATAATTGATGATCCTAATTGTCGATTTCAAAGTACATTAAATTAACAATTACATTATTTTTTTACGACATCATTACGGCTGCCTAGGATTATTTTGTAGAGAAATTAGGCAAAACATTTACTGTGGGCGACTAATTATCTCCCACAAGGCACATAAAAATTGCCGATTTTGAGAATATTGAGGTGTGCGGTCAATCAATATATTCAAATACAAATTCTGTTTCATCTCACCAACGTTTCAGTAAATCGTTACAAATAAGTTACGTAAAAAAGAACACAGAACGAATTGTGAGCAATTTTATTTTGTAAAACTCACGAGCTTTTTGTTCTTTTAGCGGAATGCTTCAACAACGTGGGTGGACTAGTGAAAATGAAATATCAATTACAATTTTAATGTTTTTATGTGGGTACATCTTTTTGGTGTTCTCTAAAACGCCGTTGATAATGAAGAACAGATCAGTTGGTAAAAAATGTTTCTGTTCGAAAGATCACAAAACATTTATCCCGAATGAAAATCTGCAAGAGAACATGAGGGTATGAGTGTGAGAGAAGTGGTAATTAGGTAGGCTAAAAACAGCATTTAGTTAAGATAATATGGTCTATGAGATTGTACTGAAAGAATTTCTTAATACTTGTTCCGCCATGATATTTTATGAAGAGTAATATTATAATAAAAGATTTATTATACATTTTCAAAACATATCCTAGAGCTGTGGTTCCAACAGATGCAAACTGTTACAATATTTATAACGCAACTACACACACTCCAAGGCAAGGCAGGCAACTGTACAATTTAAGGAGCAGAATACCTCGTATAAATATTTTATGTGGACAGTGTTAGTTCTTCCGACCATTTCCCAAAGAGTGATGTTTGCTCGTACTTACTACCGGCGGTGACAAAAGATTTTAGCATCCCAGCCCGCAAAAGGCGGAGGCGTTCTTTCTTCGTTTAGACCCCTCTTGTTTGTTCAGACAAATTGTTTTGCTTTCTTCTTCTTCTTTTTTTGTCTACCCTTAGTCGACATTTTACGTGCGTCAGAGATTTTGCTTCTCTCTTACTGGTCAAGTGTTTTGCCTAAAGCATTCTCACAATAGTCATCTTGTAATCGTGGTCCATTAACTTTTCACAATAATCATCTCTATTTCCGCTGGCTGTTACTTTCTTTTTCTACGCTCTACGTCAGCTTGCTTCCCTATAATCCTTCCTCGGTTCCAAGGATTTTCCCTTAAACTTTCTCACAACTTTTATTTAAAGCGTTTTCGAGAAAAATTGAATTAAGGATCATTTCCTGGATGGGAGGTGGTTATTCATTATTTTCTAAATTTCTGTTACAGTGTGATGTACCGTTTTAGGTCTAATATTATGTTGAAGGAGTGACACGTCTTCTTGTTTGTTACAGTAAGAGAAAGAGAATAACAAAGCTTCTTGGTCCTACACACACACCTATGGACAAACAACTAACCAATAGAGTATTCGGCTCGCCAATTCATATTTATGAGTACATCAGGGGCAGCTATTCCGAAATGTATTTTTCAGAATTACATCCAGCGATATAAACAAAACAAAAAAGGGAAGCAATCTTGGAAGTGTTGACCGTCGCAACATAAATCCATCATCTTTGCACGCCTCCAGCTCCTGGAACCCCCTCATTTTTTTTCACTTCCATATCCAGCCATATTTTGACCATTAAGTTGCCCTCTCTACCAGCCAGCGAGCCGCTCTCAATGTGGAGGCCCCTTTGGGGAATATAAAAAGACTTGCCATGCATTTTACAAGCAGCATGTTTCTCTTTTACATCCCTACCTGTACCGTATATATATATATATATATATATATATATATATATATATATATATATATATATATTCTTCATGCTATGAATTATGTACAGATTCAGGAGCCCTATAGCTTTACATCTTCGACTCCTTTTTTCCCTCTTTACTTGGTAGCAAATGTTCCGAATCTGAGATTTCAATACCATCATTTTTGTAGGCCAAGCTGAATGATTAATGCAACTGAATGATAAAAGGGATATCACATTCTTCTTATCAATATTTCTCCTTTATATTTTTATGTATTACTTGCTTATAAAAAGAATATAATATGCTGGGCGCTTTCTATTTTCTCAAACTTCCTAAAAATAAATAATTCGCAGCATCATGTCCCAATCTTTGCATTTGATACTCTCAAATTCATTTTCCAAGAAGTTTGCCTTGCCAGCTCCCACTAAAATTATTTCTAAAAAAAATTCTGTAAGATTTTCTTAAAAATTGGTTTAATCATAGTCACTTGTAGGTCTATGGCTTTTTCTTTAAACATTTTCACTAAGGGCAAAGCGTTTATTATACTTTTCTTTTTCTTATTTTTTACTTTAAGAAGAAAAACGAAATACAGCCAGCATCGTCTAGGTGCTTATCACAAGAATATTACTCACTCTCCATTCTTACTTATAAATACATTCGCTTCACACATTCTTCCCTCTACTACATACAACTATTTAAATAAACTACAGCTAATGGATGGATCAGTACTCTACATTCCTGCCATCCTTATAGCTTAACCGAAATTAAAATCACGTAATCCTTCTCTAATCTTTTTCTTCCATTCATTCTAATCGGCTATAACTTTTAAATACATTCATATTTCATTGCTAGCTCTGCTATAGATTTAAGCATATAGATGTTGTTGGAGAATATTATGTCTTCGTAGCGAAATGGTGCATCTAAATACCTGTATATGTCGTCAAACATTCGTTTCCTTTCTACTACATAACGTGGACATATTATTATAAGTTTGAAATCATTCAATAAGTCACCAAACATTTTACTGTTACATACTTTAATGTAAGGGCAAACCTCTAGAAAAAATATAAATATTTTTCTTTACCACTTTCACAAGAAGTAGGATCAGTTTTTCCTTAAAAATTCTATTTCATTGTAATGGACGGTCTTATAACCTGAATAGCATTAATAGATTAAAAGCATTGTGCGACTGCAGTGAACGTGTTAAGTTTTTTAAAGTCAATTAACATTAAATAGAAGTTCCAAAATTGAAGGGAAAAAGTTTTAACTTCTTAGAACCTTGAAAATTTGGAGGAAAGAAAGTCGTATGACTGCTAAACACCAGTTTTGTTTCATTTTCCCAACTCCCATTTTCCATTATTACGTGAGAATGAATGGCTGAGCAAGCAACGACGCCCACGCTTATATTAAACAATGATGTGGTAATAATTTTTTAGAGCGGTTTTAATTAAGGGCTATAATTAAAATTGGTGGTAAAGACTCTGGATGGGAGTGCTAAAGAGAAGGAGAGTAGCGTTCCCAAGGGAAGCTAGAGAAGAGAAGTTGGGTATTACACCCTCACTGCAAACCATCTAAGAAGAGATCAAGAAGATGCTTTAGAGTGGAGAATGGTGGTGCACTTATATAACATTCAGTATATAAGCAGTAAGGAGATGCTGCTGGATGCACTCTACACCAACTGCTACACACACACACACACAAACACATAAGCAGGCTGGAATTAATTTCATTGTAAAGTTTTGTCTGTTGTGAGAGTACACTGAGGAGATGGTAATTACACTTGACAGGTCATGTGCGCCTATAGCCCCAAAACTTGTCAGTACTTCATATAATATATAGGGTTCCTCATTAGCCGCTCCCCTAACACCGCCAATGTCTCGGCTCACACAAACACACCCAATATTACCACACTCTCCTATTTCCATTTTACCCAAAACATTCATAGTTCAATTATCACACTTCAGTTCATGTATTTCACAACATTTATTGTATCTGTCAAAACAATAAATGGAATCATCTTTCATTTCTTTCACATTTCAGTTTATTTTTTAATCTGAAAAAGTGTGAAATTTAGAACATTTCCAAAGACTCTGTGGTTCAAAACTGTAGTTGAACAGAACATACAATAAGTTAAGAGAATATAGTAACTAAGTGTAGTAGGTGTGAAAATAGAGAGCTAGTGTCAGATGTTCCTGAATCTACAACAGTATTAATTATCATTAGCTGTTGTAAATTAACCCAATTGAAGATGAGGTCTACCACATTTAATAGAGTTGCCACATGTCTGCTCTAATTATCTCATTACCAGGGAATCATTAATAGAATGTTTTAATTATTTATTGATCTAACAACCATGACATTTACATAAAATTAAGCTACAGATGAATATGAGTTAAATTATTATTAACTATTTTATTTTTTTAATAGAAAGATGGTTTATGTAGAAAATAAAATGATTGATCACAACAAACATAAACGCACTATTAAAAAAAAAAAACATAATTAGGAAATGATACTTTTTTGTTACTATAATTTTATGGACAATTTATTAGTCAGGGCAAGATAACGCATTATTTAAAAAAAACAATCATTACCATAAAATTATACTTTTTTTTGTAATTTCAAACAACAGTATTGTCACGTAAGGGTGATGGAGACTAAACTAGTAAAAATCCTAGGAATCTGCCATCTACGTTAGGGCCAAACTACATTCGACGAAACTTCTGAGTGAAGAGATAGTTATTTAGAGCCAGCATAAGCATAAAAGTTCTCTATTGAAACGACTGATCAATGAAAATGATTCAAATCCAAGCTATCCCGTCGAGCCTTGAATCTAATACGTAATAAATAAACAGGGTGGATCGTCGGTAGAATTGAAAAAATAGTACTAGAAGAAAAAGCTTTAGACTAATAAGTAAACGTAAACTGGAACCAAATCTGATGTAAAGAACACTCACCTGACTTTCTCTCGCTGCTATTCTCAAGGTTATAACTCAATTTTTTTAATGTAATATGTAATTCTTATCAAAATTCCACTATTTTTAAACTGTCCATTGCATTGAAATGCAACTCTTAAAAGAAGCCTATTCTAAAACCTCCTCAAACACTGTTCTGTTTAGAGAAAATCTAAAAAAGTAAACATTGCATTAGGTTAAGAAGTATTTCTGGAAGAGGAATTAGCTTGAGACTTGATTTAAGCTACTCATCTCCTTAGCAGTATTTGACTTGGGAACGTAAATTACACAAACATGACACTTTAGAGAGACTCTACTCAGAACTTTTTGTAAAAAAAAAAAACACTATTTTTTTTTTTTAGCTCAAGGAACTCTATAGGATATTCCCGGTGAAAATTCAATGACTTCTCCTCCTTAATAGGGTAACAGGAACTAAAGTGTAAAGAGATGAAAACTTAACAATTGTAATTTATCAAGAGGCGAGAAGAATGCCTCTTTGTACCAATTGTCTTTATTTAATACTAATGTGCTGGGCGGTGAGTCCTGTAAAGCCGAAAGTTGACTGCCAGAAGTTATATTTGGGAAAGGTAACACTACTGTTTTCCAAGTTTGATGAGCGGTAAGTCAACTAGTAAATATATTTAACAGAGAATGTCAGACTACCCTACAGACTCACACGGGGGGCAGTTTATGGCCGCCTCCATGCACAGTATAGCCAGCCCAACCATCACAAGCCCCCCCCCCCCCATACACAAACAGAGCACTGATACCCAAACACAGTGACACTTTTAAAACACACTACACTTCCTTTTCTATAATGCAATTAAAATGGACGAATGTAAAAACATAGAAACGACTGCAGCAATGCGCGCTCTTTCTCCACCAGGTTACATGAGAACCTACTCTCAGCTGATAAATATTGCCAGTTGACATCTACTTTTATCAACTTCTCTGGTTGTTACCAGCCAGTGTTTGTTTTACCGGCCTGGTTTTTGTGTCCCTATTAACACATCCCACGGTGGTGTTTTATTCTAGAATGGAAGGGGTTTAGGGCTTGCTCAAACATCACGCCCGGCTCCAAAATCGTAGCGCTCCCTATCTGCATCATTGAACAGCTACCTCTTCCCCCAAACGCTTTCCTCTCTGGGCATTTAGTTTTAACCCCTTTATTTTCTGGTTTTATATACGATGAGTACAAATCAATAGAGCATGTAGCAGGGTACCAAAAAGACAAAACGATGGCGATTAAGCCATCTATCGCTCACCAAGTTCTAACTGAGTATTGCTCTGTTTGTTAAGTCGATCTTTAACGAAAGTGATAAATTTTGGAAACTTTTTAGTGAAGACACTTGAAGTAAAAATTAGTTTATGAAGATAAGTTCTGATACAGTCATTTAAAGAGCCTCTACAGACAATGTTTCAGCTACTCAGACGAATAATGTAAGTATGAATCAAACCGAATTATAAACTTAACCGAAGTAGGAACATTCGAGATACCGGGATGTTAGCAGAAGCTTGAGTCCAATATGACGGTTGCACCGAGATATATAGAATAGAAAATAAATTTATTATCCTGGGACTATTGAACCCTTAGAATAAATACAGGTACAATTGGAGACCCTAATGGTTTGGCCTGTATTTTAGATTTTTGTGTAGAAAAAATAAGCAAGTATTTACAAAAATAAGAATTAAAATTAAGGAAATAAATGCATTCAATTATTATTTCGGAGGAAGCTGGATAGAAAGAAGATAATTGAACAGTAGGGATTTAAAGAGTAGAATAGATGAAGGTAAGGAGTTCCAGAGAGAGGTAGCGCGTATTAAAAAGGATATGTCGAAGGATGAAGTACGATGTGAGGGAATGTAGTGATCAGAGGAACGAGATATAGTATTACGGGTATGGATCGAGGATTTGGAACTTGAGGAGTTGGAAATATAAGATGGACTGTTGAGATTGGATGGATGACTTGGAAAAAGAATGAAGTCAAAATAATACTGGCGGAATAAAGTCTCCCAGAATGAGTTCTCCAAGAACTAAGAACTTAGCTCCTATGAACAGTCAATACATGACATTCTTATACAGACCACTAATATTGCAGTTCGATACCTCTAAGTTTGGCTTTTCTAAAACAATGTCAACTATTCTCTGACATTCTTCGCAAAAGTCGCTAAAGAATATGCTGTGTACATTCCTACATCCATTAGAATAGACATGGGACATAATTCTTGCTCCTCTGTCTATCAGAACTTATTTCACCTCCAACAAAAAGGGCAACCCCAGCCAGTTGTTAATTCACCCCAGGAGTTAACTTCAAACTACAAATTTGCAATACCTTTTTCCAAATATAATGCCAAATTTTCCCAATATTAATGTAACGTAACCAAACCTTTTGAACCCTACATGTTGAGATCCCAGTTTTGTTCACCAGGTACATCGTGACCTAGATATCCCTTTTCAGCCAATCTCCTATCCCAGAGCATTTACTCTGTATGAAGTTTTCCTACCTTACCTAACCCGCTCCTTCCCAATAAAGTTCCATGCTTTGACGCACTTATATCCTCGGCAAAGTAAACAAAAATTTTATTGTTTTTTGACCAAACCTTCGGACATAAAAAAGGTTTTAGTTTCCAAGTGGTCGAAAATAAAAAGGTATTATTATTATACATGAGGTTTTTGTTTTTTTGGGGACAAATCCAGAATTGGAGTGGATTCCAGGATGGATTACCCACCTTAATTAGATGAGAAAACTGATGTTCTACGGTGGAGTAATTTCATCCTTTAAGACTAACCTTCTTCTGCTTCCATAACAGAAGGATGACTAGATCTTTGAGCGAGAGAATTCGTGAAAATTTTGATCGTCGAAGCTAAGATCATGATATTTAATGGGAACAATAATTATATCTGAAATAGATTCGGTAAGGTCTGACATACACAACCGGAACATACACCTATATGGGAAAGTGATATGTTAATCGATTAGTAGTCGAAGAGATAGAGTATTGGCGGTTTAAAGTTGAGCATTGTGGTAGCGTGACTGAAGAAGCAGCATTTAAATGAGGTAAATTCAGAGGTTTGTTGGTTAAGGAAATTATGGTAGACCGCTGCGGTGTTGGCGTAGCCTCAGCCGTGGTCTAGCAACCTCCACCTAATTATCTAGGGCCTGCTCTTTCTCTCCGCCGACAAGCAGAGGGCCAAGGCGCAAGCGTGTGCCGGGGAATATTCACTCTCTCGCTTGCTCTTCGCCTGGCTTTTCTTTTGCTCTCCGTGTGCCCTCTTATATAACCTTCTACTTACTCTTAGAGACATTGCCGCGTGCGTCTCCTCCTTCTCCACCTCCACCTCCTCTTGTCGTCTTTTCTCGGCTTCTTTCGATGGGCCGTTGGCGGAGTGACTATGGCAATGGAAGGGAGCGCGGAAAGGCCCGTCTTGTGGCCGGGCACAACATGTTGCGGGGCCCCGCCCAACCCCCACTATTCGTTCTGCCGCCGGCGGGAAAAACCAAACCGCCACGCCACCCCCAACAACTGGCCTCCCGTTCGCCCCTCGCCCATATGGGCCACCACTACCGCCTCCAACTCCCGCCACAACGCCACACCAGACGACAAACCGTTTTTTACCCTCAGTTCTTTGGCCATGTGACGGTGGCCAGGTCCGTTCTCCTACCGTCTCTATCACGAACTAATCTATTTTTTTTTTTTTTGTAATAATTATTGAATATAAACTCGAAATCGCGCTTAAAAAAAAAAAAATTCAAGGCCCCCCACCCCTGAGAAAGGGAAGCACATGATGCACGTGGAAGGTATGACCTCACGTCACCACGCTGCAGCCCATCCGCCTCCATCTTCAGCCGCCGTAACAACCACGGACGCCTATCTAACAGCCGAACTATTGGCCGAACGAACTATTGAATCACTACTGGCTGAACATCCTGGTGAACTAGTACGCACCGGAAGTCCACATGTTGTATGCACCGTCCTGCCAACGCATTGGCGTTCTAATAAGACATTGCCGGTCGGCTTTAAAGTGGTCGCTCTGGGAGAAGTGATGGACGGTACTGTGGTCACTGTTCGGGCCGGTAATGATGAAAATTATTGTGCGGAGTTGAGGAACTGTACGGCAATCATGAAGAATCAGGTGGCCAAGTTTAATGATCTCAGGTTCGTCGGAAGAAGTGGCCGTGGTGAGTAACAGACAACCTCTTCCGAAAGTGCCTCAGATAAATGTTCATACATTTTTTTTTGTATTTGATAAATGAGCGATAAGAAACATACGCTCGACTTTTCCTTATTCTCAAAAGTTTAAAGTTAAGTTTTCATTGAAAACAATCTCGAACAAAATTGGTTTTCACTGTTCATAGTAATGCGTTGAAGTCCTTGTCCAGTCTAACTTGCGAGAGCTTTTATTTCCCCATTTGTGCTCAACACTAAACTTTCACTTTAGAGGAAAGCTCAACTTCAGAACGAACGACAGAACACTCTCAAAAAAAAAGATCTTTCCAAAGAATAATATTGTACAATGTTGATAGTTCCTAGTTGTATAAAATGTAAACAAACTTCCAACAAACAATACTTTTCCAACCTGTAGTAAGGTAAAAAAGAAAATGGATTTTTCGAAAAAAATCTCTAAAATAACTAACCCCCCCTCAAAAAAAATACTTTTAGCTAAAAGGTACATCCGGATAAGAAATTTTGACCTTTTTCATCAAAATGTACACTTCCGGTGTAAACTGATTTACAAATTTTGGCACGATAACAATACTTCCTCTTGCTAGCAAAGTGAAAAAATTACTAAAATATTCTCCAGCTAAGTGAGCTTGAAAAGTTCTATTTTTGACTTTTTTTAATAAACTCCCAGCTTCCACAGTACGCATTAAGTTCAGAGTAATTACTCAATTATTTTTCAGAGCAATGAGATTATTATAATTATTATATTGATTTTCAAATACGTCATATAATAAGAAAACAAGTTTTTCAGTAATAATTGAAATATAGTAAAGCAAAATTCAGCCGGAAGCTGTAAAGTCTTAATTGATTCACTTAAGATTACGCTACCGAAACGGTAAAGAAGTTAAGTCAAAATAAATTTACCGGAAATGTGACTTAACTTGCCATTTTTACCTTTCAAATTGCTGCATTTTCCCTTTCGGATTAATTGATAGTTAAATTTAGAACACATAACGCATTATTTCGTTCCGGAAAAATTCGGAGGAAGTTGATAGAATTATTCCGGATGGAACTCTATTTCAACGAACCATCTATAAATTAAGGGCAATTATAGATCAGTAAGTTTGTAATTTAAGGAGTTCTTATTTTATAATTACCTTAAGCGCCAGTTCCTCAGCCCTTCCTAGTCATAAAAAAGAATTTAGTACCTATATTCTCCCTAAGTATCTATATTCTGCTTCTTATTTAATTCCTCACTTAAATTTCACTAAAATAAAGCAATCGCGATGGAATTCGCACTTTTAGGGGCGCAATTCCCATCGAATTTGGGAACATACGAACTTATTTAAAGTTGGATAAAATTATAAATAAGTAAATTATAAAACGTTACAATACGTAGAGGCGGCACATTAGAGTAGTGACTGTCCCTAACTCTCCCCAAGTACTGCTTTATAAAAAATGAAGTTTCGGTACAAAAGTTCTAAATCTGATGTAATAAGCACGTCAAATGTACATAAACATGTTGAAAAATGTGATTAGTTTCGCAGCTGTGAGACAACATCGAGAGAGTTGCTTTCCTGAAATCCCCCCAAAAAACTATTATAATAATTAGTTACAATAAAGAAGGCACTTCCTGTCGGCAAGATTTTATCTACAATAATTGCCATTGTGCCGAGACCCAAATTTTTGGTAGAATCGACTAGACAACGGTGAAGGACCAGTTGAACATTTTCACGGTAGTCAATTTAAACGCATAATCTCGCCTAATTCTTTCAAAGTATCGCATAAAATGTTGATCAATATTTGAAAGTAAATAGTAAAAAAAAAAATTCCATGAAAAGCGCTTTCCAATTCGTTACAAGGAGTTTTTAGACTCCAGACTATTTCTTGATCAGGAATTTCAATTAACTCAAATTCTTCTTGACACCGTTTAACCCTTAGAATGTAAATGAATACAAAATATAAACATAAACAAAGCGCACTAAAGAATGAACATGAAAAGGTTTAAAAAAAAAACAAAAAACAAACGTAAAATGTAGAGATTAGAACTGCAGGAGGCTGTACGATATGCAACAACAATGTAGAATTCAAAAACTGTCTCCAGCGGAAATTTCGGCTACTGTAACAGTTTTATCATGTTAAAAGAGATCAAACGGTTCAGCTGCATTGCTTTGTAACATCTTTTGGTTCGATATGATAGATAGATCTCTTTTGCTATTTCATCGACTGCTGACGAATACGATTAGACGATATGGCTTTAGACTTCTCTTGTGAAATATCATTCCACACCCGGTGCAGGTTTTACCACTTTCAGAAACATTTTCCTTGGACGAACACTAATTCTCAAGAAAATCTTGTCTAGTTAGCGGCCAACCAAAATCAGTATTTTCGAAGAAGACTACGTTCTAGGCACATTACCTTTTATTAACATGTTCGGACTTGATAAAAAAGTAAAAGTAAAGTAAAATAATCGTCTATTTTTTCAGGCGGGGCTTAACGTCCAACTACCAATTAGGGTGTCGTGGACGGAGGCGACTAGCAAACATACTTTACTGTAAATTTCTCATATTAAACATTAAATAAAATCCAAAGCGTCTAGACCGGGAATCGAACCCACTAACCGACAATACATCTTAGCTTTGCGGGTCTAGTCTCTTAACGCCTAACATACTTTACTGTAAATTTCTCATATTAACCATTAAATAAAATCCAAGGCATACATTGGGAATCGAACCCACTAAACCAACATCACATCTTAGCATTGCGGGTCTAGTCTATAACTGCCTGAAACACTTTACTGTAAACTTTTATTAAACATTAAATAAAATCCAAAGCGTCTAGACCGAGAATCGAACCCACTAACCAACAATACATCTTAGCTTTGCGGGTCTAGTATCTTAACCGCTCGGCTGCCGTTGGACTTATAATAACGTATAAAAGTCAACTTGATGACGAAAAAGATTACGACTCTGGAATCGATTACCAGTAATCTCATCATCGCAAATGTATTGCCACTATTTCGCTCAATAAAAACTTGCGGCCGAATTTCCCAACAAACCGCCGGAAAAGCGCCGTACAACTCGGGCACCCGCCATTTTTTTTTTTCCAATCGTAATAAAAAAAGTTATTTCTTTTCTTAAGTTATAAATAACCGAGTCAATTCATAGATTTTTTTTATATTTTTTAATTAATGAATTAAGGCGCGTCAACATCTAAGGTTATTGGCGCCCGGAGCTTTTTTTCAGTGCACTGCCGGCCTCCGGACAGTGTTCTCTCGTTACAGACCATCACCGGACAGTGTTGTCTGTAAGAAGCTCCTAGGAAGAGAATAGATATTATTTCATCACTTAAAGAGAAACATGTGGTTTAAATTCTTTTACAAAAATTGTCTCGGAAACAATCTGATTAAGAAAATTATTCTGCCATACTTTAAACGAAATTTAATGCGTATTAAATCTGAAATTTTCTGTTTCTCAGGGTGATGATCAAACACAATTAGGTAATAAAGTTAGCCAAGAAAAACAAGTCTAGTGATTTCGTCTAAATTTGTTCTTCTTAACGGAAGTTAAGTCCGTGATATTCCTTACTTATTCTGTTCTAAAGTCCAACTATACTTTAGGACGTAAATTTTAAAAGCACAGACGTACCATTAAAACCGGAAATTGGTTTTTTTATTTTATCAAAATAATATACAAATATTATTTGATGGATTGCTAGATGGACTAGCTAATAAAACCAGATGAGTTTAGACCAATCAGTTTGACGTTCACGTGTATATTTCTGTACGTAATTTTGTTACTAAGACGATTGCTTTTGCCATTATTGTTTGAAACATAACATAAATTTGAAATTGGAAAAAATATTTTAGAAAATAATCAATTCTAAATTGAAAAAAAAAGTGTTCATAAAATGACAATGTTATCACAGAGATACAAACAGCTGAACAAGTGGGGGTGTATCTAAAAAAAACAAGAACGAAGTAGTGTTGTGTTTGTAGAGGAGTAGCCGTCAGGAAGTCTCATAGAAATTGGGATGAAAGGGAATTAGAGGGTGTGAAGATGAATGAATTTTAGAAGAATCAAAAATGATGATGATGGAACCAAGAGTTTTTGGGGCATAGCACCCTCAGTTACTGAAATACGTAATCATATCTTGATTGGGTGTTTGAAGCAAAAATGACTGACGTGTGTGTGTATGAAAGCCATTGTTAGCCGATATTTCACTTCACTACGTTAGATCCAACTCCTTTGTCTGTTTTATTGTTGCATTTTCAGTGCCAATTTAAATTAAACAGTGAATTGGAGGAGACAAGGCTTGAACCAATTCCTCAATCTACCAATTCCCCAGTCTGTGAAAAAAATCACACGCCCAAAAAAAAAAGCACACGCCAAAGTTAACAAGAATGGCAGTTTTTCCCCCCAAAAGAGCTTGTTATAACTTAATGGGCATCCTCGGCCCTTTTTTTGTCCTTTAGTAAAAACCCCCTCGCAAAAACCTACATGGTTCTTTGATAATTAATGTACTTTTGTAGCACTTCTTTTTTGTTATTTTTAATTATCGCTCAGACACCAATTCATCATCCATTCTTTACTCTCTTTTTCACTTCTGTTTAATCTTCATTTTACTAGTAAATATTTCTGCCTTTAATCACTTTTGATAATCGAATATAAAGGATTAAGTTATTGTTTTTCTAATTTATACCTTATCTTTCTGCTAGATCTTGACGTATTTTCTGTATAATTTTGTTACGTTATAAAAAATACTTCGTTTGAGGTCCCACTAGTTCGAAAAAGTAATTTTTGAAAATAGCCCGAGCTGCTGTAAAGAAAAATATCTCAAAATTCAAAAATTATAAGAAGCTCAAACTGAATACATATTACGTTTAGGTAATTTATCGAACATTGCCCGAAAACCGGAAGTAACACATAACTAAAAGTAATTATAGGGTAAAGTAGGGTGAGATGGCCACCATTTTATTTGGAGGGTGCCTGCAAAATTTTGGTTAGAGCTAGACTTAATTTATTATTATTTTTGGAAACCTCATACGGTCTCAAACAAAAGATAAGGAAAACATTTCTGAAAACATGCTAAGGGAACATTTTTTTATTCTTACAAAAAAAAAAATTAGCAATTGGCCATCTATCCCCACCGGGTTGGGTAACTTGGGAGAGATGGCCACATATTGTAAATGAAATTGCACTAGTAAAACGTAAAAATAAACTGGAAACAATAAATGATTTCTTAATATTTACTTATTCTTCTTCTTTTTAAATGCGCTTTTACTACAATTTTGGGCAAGCGTATGCAAAAGAAGAGCAATTTTTGTGGAACCACTTCCGGCATATTATGCATTCCAACCAATCTTTTTTTTTCGGGTCTTGTTGTAGCTTTCCCCATATCCTGTACATTCAGTTTCATCGATTTCTAAAATGGCATCACTTTGCTCTTCAAATTCGATTCCTGTTTCGTCCTCTTAATCGGAACTTGGGGAAGGTGAGCGTTCTCTTTTTCGGACAATCCTTTCTTTCAGAATTGCCTCTTTGGGGATGGTATTTCTTGTTGGTTTGGATTTCTTTGCTACTCTGTTTTTTCGAACGATTGCTCTAACGATTTTTACTTTAAACTATTTATATAAATTTTATAAATAAAATTAAATTTCGAATTTGAAGGAAATGGTAGCAGCTGAATTTTAAAACCCTTTAGTCAATTTTTTTTTTGTAAGAATACTTTCGGCAAACTTTATTGCATAATTCAGTTAAAGTTCATCTGATTTAGAGTCAGTTCAGACAGGGTGGTGTCTAACTTTCCGACTATTTGAGCACTCAAAAAATCGAATTAATGGGTCATCCGCACGTACAGTCCTGATTTGGCACCAAATGACTTTTTTTTTGTTTCCGAACGTCAAGAATAGATTACGTGGACAACGATTTTCGTCGGCAGAAGAAGCCGTTGATGCATTCAAAAACCATGTTTTGGAGATGTCTCAAGCGGAATGGAAAAAATGCTTTGACAAGTGGTTCGAACGCATGCAGAAGTGTACAGATCATAAAGGAGATTATTTTGAAAAACAATAAAGTCATTTTCAATGACAAATTACTGTTTTTTTTTTATTAGGCTCAAAATATAAATAGTGCCCCTCGTAATAGTCCAGTTCCATCGTTCGTAAATGTTCAGCTAGGTCAATTTCAGGGTTTGTGGGTTTGCTTTACCTTTTTGTCGGATGAGTATTCGGTTAGGTTTTTCTAAAAACCAGGAATTCATGATTGAAAGCTGCTGAAATTATATTTCAGCTAATTATTTGGGTGCGTACATTAATAGTTTGTCAGATATCTACCAGGATACTTCCATAACTCAGTCGAAGAACCAAGAGATACTTAACACGTTTTGACCATAATGAGCTGCTGATTCGCCGCGACTTGATTCCTGATCACTGCTATCTGGATTACGCCGCTCGATACACTTTTCTAGCAAGTTAACAACTCGAAGGTTATTGCGCTGCCCAGTGATTTTTTTCAATTCAACTAGATTACGGGAATTTTCCAAAAGTAGCTCCAGCTTGTGCTGGAGTTAACTGTTGAAGGAAGCTGTCCGCTAAACGCTCAATTTTCCTTTTCCAAGGTTGTGATCACTACTCCATCTACCACAGAAGATCAACGTAAAAATGCCTTTCTTTGCAAAAGCAGAGCAGTTCGCCCATTCAGTACACTTCTTCCCTTTTAAATTTTTCCAGTTTCTTTAAACAGTAGAATTTACCTTTTTTCCCCTTAATGCCTTAGAATAATTAAGATGCTGTACTTTACAGAAGCGGTTCTTAAATTAACCCGATCGAAAAGATGGATTTGTACGGAAAGTGTGACATTCTCCGATTTATAAAGATTAGCAAATAGAGATAGGTGGTATGTATCTAAAATGTAACTAGGAAGAGCGGTAACTACATACTGAGCAAGCTCCTATAACAGATTATTTTCAGCGAAGATGGTTTGGAGGCGGAAGCGCGACTTTAGCTGGACTTTAGAGAAAAACGAGCAAAGTGCAAGATATCCTAGAGAAAAACTTCTGGTCAAGTTTAGCTGGAAATGTCAGCTATATAAACAATACTTTTTTAATAATATTTAAATGGTACGACAGTACTTTTTACTAAAATAGAACTTTACAGGAAATCATATCCATTCCCTTAGAAGTATCCTCCTTCCTAACAAGTACCCTAAAATGAATGTTCCGGGAACAGTGTTACAAAAAAAAAAAAGGCTTTAGATAATACACCAGATGAAGTGAAATCATTCAGTATACCCAATTCATCCCCAGCCATCCATGGAACCTGGCTAAAATACCATTTTTCCAGAAAATGCTCGGTTTTCCAAGTTTTGTAATTAAAGGCAGTCAATCGGCGTAATCGGAAAACCAACAGGATTGCAAGGTAGTTATATTAACAACTTCTGGGAGCCCTATGTGGATTGAGTCAATGTTTATGGGTGCTAGGTGTTGTTAGGCTGGGATACCCGCCAGGGAGGCCAAATCCCTGAAGAAGTGGCTAGTCCACTTCTCACTACGGCGTTTAATGAATAGTAAACTATGTCCTCATAGAAGGTAGAAGTCATATTGCACGCTGCAACGAAACTCTTCTTGGTAATTTGATCCTAATCACATATCTTGGACAACTTGGCAAAGCATAAAAAGCATAGGTTCATTTAATGCATTTATTTTACACTCTGGTGACATCAAATACGCCTTTTTTTTGCCCAATAACTATTTCAGAAATTTGAAACGATCATAAATCTACGCCAAGTTAGCCTAGAAGATGGAGCGCCAACCGCTAAGATTGATTGTGGTTCTGGGTTCGATTCCCGATCTAGGCCTTGGAGTCAAGAGCTAAGAGAGCCATCAAACCTCTTCCGTTCAAGACTCCTTGATCATTAGTTGGACCTAAAATCTGACAAAATAGGTTATAAGTTATATATGTGTTTTCGTTCCTCTCTATAATTTATTTAAAGTTTATTTCATTTTAAAGATTATTATAAATGAATTTTTTTTTTCTTTTTTTTTCACTTTATTTGTATATTTACAACTGCAACAATTGTTGCATCAGGTAAATTTGATCTTACTGGTGCAGTCCACTCGTAATGTCATGGTTAGAGCAATCACCCACTGGTGAAACTCTTTCACAATGATTTAATCACAATAGATCTCTAGGCCACTTCCGCTTCAAACGACGAGCAGGATTGTCGGGAAGGTGAGGAGAGGAGAGTTGTTGGACAAGAGGATTGGGATGGAGAGCTAGGAGGCTGTGAAATTTGCGGTAGCGAGACTTTATTAGGTCAGTGACAAAAGGGATGTGAAGGTCGGTGTGTATTGTAAGGTTAGAAATGTAGCATGGAGCATTCAGGATTTTCCGTAGGATTTTTGACTGTAGTGTCTGCAGTGCGTTTGGAGTTACGAGGGTTTGGTTGAGCCCCACACTTCAGCTCCGTATGTCCATATGGGTCTTAACAGTGTTTTGTAAATTGTCAGTTTGTGATTCAAGTCGAGTTTGGATCTGCGGTCAAGTAGTCTAGTAAGTAGCTTGTAGCGTCTGTTCACGTATTGTCGTTTCAGTCGAGTATGTGGGTTCCAGGCGAGGTGAAGGGAAATAAATGAAAATAAATTTCCAAATTTGGTGGTGGCGCTGTTACTGATAGGGTATTTAACTATCAATTCTATTCAATACTCACAGACAATTTTTCATTTGGAATAGTAATAATCAGGATAAGAGAAATTCTTAGGGGTTTTCCGTTCTAAATAAAGTTTACAGAACACAGAGGAAGGTTACCAACTTAGAAGGAGAAAATAATTTACAGCTGAACTCTGCTGAATTCAAAACAGCCAAACGATTTACTTAACAGGCCCAGTAAAGGTCAGGCTTGATGGACAGTATAAAAGAGTGCAGGAGACTTAGTAGATCCATTTCTTCGGCTATCTCTATTTCCCTTGGGCATTCTATAAGGTCGGGATTGGTTAGCCTGAGGAACCTTTCTTTTTTTTATATACACAGGGGAAGAAAAAGAAGTTGAAGGAAGAAGTAAAAAAAAGAAACTGATAAAGAGGGTAACAGCAAGCAATTACATGTTAGCCCAAGAAGTAAAGGGGATACTTAGTATATGGAGAAGTTAAGGGGCCCCACAACCCCTTGGTAAGTCTTGATCCAGAACAGGGGGGGGCCGGTGAGGGGCCACTATCTCATTGAAAAGAACTCTATCATGCTAATGATTGTGTGCTTCGTACAGACTCTTTTCATTGCACCCTAAGTTGTACACTTTTTTTTTTCTAAACGAAAGACGGGGGATATGATTTAGGCTGTTTAAAAAAAAAGGACCCTAGAGAAAGGGTCCGAAAACTTAGCCAATCAATTAAACAGGATTAAAACGGGAAAACTTATTTTTTAGGGAAAACACTAATTATTCATAATTAGGGAATGATGTTAATTGATTGAATACCATCAAGAATACTCTTTCAAGTTAAAGTGTTAATCACTTTTAGATAAGTACTCTGCAGTAATATTACAAAAAAATAATCTACTCATCATGACCATTCTGGGTACGAAGAGGAAGTAGTGCTCTGGAATCAGCGCTGAGATGAAGAATATGTCTTTATGTGGGTTATGGATTTCTCGTTCAGTTCAATGGAATTAAAGGATACAGAAGCTTCCAGGCGGAAGTTCACGCCATTGTAAAAAGAGGCCAATTCAACAGGAACAAAAAACAGGTTCTCTTGTTGGCGACAAAGGTGAGTTGGACTGACTCCCTGACAAACCTTCTCTTCTTCTTGACTGGCGCTACCACTCATGCAAAGTCTTGGCCTCCTCAAGACGTGCCCGCCTGGGTCCTGCAATTTCGGAATCCTAACATAGATGCAGCATCCTTTGCCACACTATCCTCCCAGCGCAGCTTTGGTCTACCTACCCTCCTGGATCTCCTTGCATGTTTCCTTCCAGCATTTTCTTAGGAATCTCATCTTCACTCATCCTAACTATATGTCCTGCCCATCGCAGCAGTCTACCAAGCTTTATTACCTTTACTATATCAGGATCCGTGAAGAGAGTGTACAATTCCTGATTTTTCCTACTTCTCCAATACGGTCGATCGCGTGTAGGACCATAGATTCTACGGAGCACCTTCCGCTCGACTCCCTGACAAAACCGGTGTGTAGAATCCTCTCCTTCACAATTCTGGAACCTTTTTTCGTGGGAGAAAAATAAAAACCCTCTCTCGGCTTCTTACTCAAAGGGAAGTCACTCAATTTTAGCCACAACCATCCCTATATTAGAAACCTAACCCTAAATACTAGTCTCCAGCTAGTGACAGCTCTAAAGTCACGAACTTGAAGGAAGAAAATAGTAGCTTGAAGGGAAAGCTACTATTACTTCCCGGCTAGCCCAGGGGTCGGCAACCTATTTCAAGTAGAGAGCCATTCCTCTTTAAATAATGTTAATAAATCTTACTAAGAGCCACAAGGATGATAATGTTAAAGACTCTGTAGATAATTTGTATTCACAAATGTGAATTTTATGTTATTCATTAACATTTAAATGTTTTATATACTTATTTTTACATATTGCAAATTAAATAAACAAATACAAATAATAACTAAACCTGTATTTGAATGAAAATGGCAGCAGTCCTATATATTTTACGTACTGTATTTTAATATAATTCTATTAAATTTCAAACCTATCATATTTAAAATTCTTTTTGAAAAAATATCTTTACTTTAATAAATGAAATTTTCATTTGTTTCAATAAAATGGAAATATACAATTTATTTTGGACAGGCTGAAGAGCCACAAAATTTGGATAAAAGAGCCGCGGGTTGCCGAACCCTGGGCTAGCCTAAACCTTAGTCCCAGAATTGGACCAAAACAGGATATCAAGGTTCAGCCACATACTCGCAAGTTGCTAAAAAAAAAAAAATTATTTCCATTTTATCTTAGAACATGTATTTCCGGTGACCACTCAATTCTGCAAATTTTCCAGGATCACGAAACTCCTTTTTTTTCAGCGGTAAAAGGAAGTGGTGAAAAAAACAGTTTTAAAGTTGAAATAGAGGAAATGGTAGGGCGATGTTTGTAGGACTTTTTGAAGCTTTTTTTTTTGTTAATCAAATAGTAGTGAAGCCCTCGAGTTAGTACTTGGAAGTGAGAGTAGCTCTATGACGTAACAGGAATAAAAACAAAGAAAGGGTTTGAATATTAATCCAAATTATGTAAATGTCGGCTGCTGGGGAATCCGAGAGTGTAGGACAAGAGTCGGAACCGGCGAGTCTCTCATGTTGACAATCAGCCACTGAACACAAACATCGCTGAACTGCTCTGTGTACTGAAGGCAGTATGGAGGTGCTTATAGCCGCCGCTCCTAGAATGGGGGCGGGAGTAATTGCAAGACTGGCGTCACCATTCTGCTCTCTGTTTACTGTAGCATAATCGAGAGCAAACAGTCAGGTCGGCTGGAAAATCAGTTAATGATCAGAGATGCTGTGTGAAAGGTGACTCTGCTTTCACCATTGATCCTAACTCAACGTCCAAAAAAAAAGGTCTTCAGCCGTAATGAGTCAGATCGATAGTGAGATATCGATCTTCTCATCGAACAGTCATTGAATCAATAAAACTGACATTTCTCTTAATATTCTTACAAACTATAGGGGAGCACTGGTCTCCTCATACGCGGTTTTTGGCTTGGCATCTCCTCATCTAAAATTTCTTCAGTTCTCCCTACATATCCTGCAGCTGCCTTCTTACTCTGAGAACTTCTTGGGTACCTCTCTTTTCTTCCATCTCTCAAAATGTCTCATCCAACGCGGTCTTTCAGTCTTCACTACTGCCACTATGTCCAGCTCCTTAGTTGTTCTTCTTTTTCAAGCATATCCTCTCTTCTGTAAACCTTGAAACTTCTGTCTTCTGTAAACAAGAAGTGACGATTCCACGTTTTATGCACATGGTACTTACTTTTCTGTAAACGAGTTATCTTAGAAGAGTAATTGCGCAGTCTGTGGTTTTGCAATCTTAGCAGCACCTCTCTTAAACTTTAAAGTGTCTTCCTCTTTAACACGCTATTGTCTGCAATTAGCTATTTCTGTTGGAGATAATGCTAGTCTGATTCCGGAATCTTCTTATCCGGAAAGTTGAATAAGTAAGTAAGTGAGTAATCGCCTATTTTTCCGGCGGGGCTTAACGTCCAACTACCTAATAAATTAGATGTCGCGGACGGAGGCGACTAACAAACATACTTTACTAATAAATAATTCTCATATTAACCATTAAATCAAATCCAAGGCCTAGACACAGGGAATCGAACCCACTAAACCAACAAATCATCTTAGCTTTGCGGGTCTAGTCTATAACCGCCTAACATACTTTACTATAAATATCTCATATTAACCATTAAATAAAATCCAAGACCTATGTTAGGACACCTGGAATAAAACCCACTAAACCAACAATACATCTTAGCATTGCGGGTCTAGCCTATAACCGCCTGACATACTTTACTATAAATATCTCATATTAACCATTAAATAAAATCCAAGACCTATGTTAGGACACCTGGAATAGAACCCACTAAACCAGCAATACATCTTTAGCTCTGCGGGTCTAGTCTCTTAACCGCTCGTCTATCGTGACGATTAGCTAACTATACTTTACTGTAAATTCCTCATATAAACCATTAGGAATATAGACTAGTACCGCAATACATCTTAGCTTTGCGGGTCTAGTCTCTTAACAGCTCGATTACCGTGGCGCCCGGAAAGTTGAATAATAAACAGACCCAGAAGGTCACAACCTTGAGATGTAAATAACTAACAAATAATGCATTCGCAGATTCCCACTTCATACATATCTCCATATAATACGCATACATATCTATCTTTGGCTAATTGGGCTGGATGCCAGAAAATACTAGTTCAACTTGCCACTTGTGGCATAACCAATAACAGGACATCCAATTTTATTGATTAATGCATTATTTGTAGTTTAAAAGTTATAATCGCTGCAATAATGTTACTTCCAACGATATCACCTCCTCATATCAACCACTTCCTTCAAAATGATCGTTCAAACAGAGAAACTATGAAAACAGTTTTTTTTAAGGAGGAAATATTTCAACTGTAATTTTTATAGCCTCAATTTACATAAAGACATTAACATTGTCAGGCAACAATGATGTTACAGTTTAACTGCCCAAGTTTTATATGATTTCTAAAAGCAAGGAATCCCTCTTGGCACATTTCACAGTCAGAATGACTTTCAGCGGACAACAATGAGATTCAATGGTGACGTAAAATGGATGCTACCTAATTCATCATGAGGTAAAGGTTATTAATTTAAAGAAAAACCTATCACAGTTGAACCTACAATTTGAGGTTGAATAAAGATTATAAAGTACTAGCATTTTCAACGCTAACGTTTGTGGATGCATTTATAAATCGATAGTGCACCAATAATTTGAAAAATGGTTACTTTATTCCCCATAGAATTTCATCCAAACTTGTCTTTTATGGTTACTGGCTCCTGAATATTTACGCCATTACTGCAGTCCGGAAGAAGTTTCTTCTGTCAAGTCTATAGTTTTAGGCCTGGTGCCGACGTCAAATGGGTTATTTCAGGAAATGAAAAAGTATTTAGGTTGGTCAAATTAGGCGCACATTTCCGCTTCCTTTTTGTCGGAACCTACTGCTGCCGCTAGAAACACGTCAAACAATAAAACAAGTAACAAATTCAAATCCCTGAAAAATGCTTTCTGGACGATAATGACAGATATTGATGCGCCAGAGGGAATCCGATATATTTACACGATAAAGTAACATTGATGACGATACGACTCCCTTGGATAAGGGAATTTCCAGACTCAACACGGGGAAAAGATTCGGAAGTTACCAACCAATACGGAGATAGTAAATCCCCAAATTTTATTAATGCGTTAAGAGCCTAATTGTGCCTATAAATTGTAGATAGGCGAACCAAATAGTTCACTAATTTCTTTTGCTTGTTCACAGGTAAAAGTTTTACACTATCGATAATAGTAAACTCCTGTCCGCCGCAAATCGCCACCTACAACAAGGCAATCAAGGTCACCGTAGATGGACCTAGAGAACCAAGGTCGAAAACTAGTGAGTATTTAATACTATCTTTAATTATTATTATAAATTATTTATTTTTTTAATCATTAATTCATATCCACAATTCAAATTCCGCTAGGGTGAATTTCACAATCGATATTTATTGTACATTAGGTTGGGTGGATAACTACTTATTTGATTATTACATATCGATATGTAACCGTTGATGGCTGTGAAAGAAAAAGCGGCACGCGTCATGCAGGAGCTTACAGAAAAAGACTTCCAGCACTGATTCGAACAATGGTAAATTCGCGAGGAGCGTTGTATGGTGTCTATTGAAGGTGATAATAACTAAATACGTATAAATTTAAAATTATATGTTTTACAGCAATAGCCTCGTCATTTAATAGCCACACCTCGTAGAATATCAGAATTAAAGTCGTCTAGATTTAAAAGAAGGAAATAAAATTCATTACCTGATCATTTTATAGCATTATAAGTAATACCGCAACTACTGCAATCTGAAAGATCTATTACAGCTTCCATATGTAGACCGTGTTTTCACATAGAATGAAAGCATCTGTCAAGTGTGTGCGTGATGAGCTCAAAGACTTTGTCTTTGGATTTGCTAAACCCTTAACGATTGTATGTAACCTATCAACTTCCTGCGTGATTCTTTCAGATGTCACTTTTAAGTGTTGTTCGTATTGTTAGGGCTGGGATACCTGCAGGGGCGCCAAAATCTTACGGGAGATCTTTAACCATAAGGAATTGTTTACAGAACGAATCTGATGATGATTTATTAAAAAACCTAAATCGGACGAAAATAAGGAGTCATTATAAATGAGGCTCGATGGAATATTGAAAATTGAAAGAAATAATAAAAACTAGAAGGTGCCTTCTGTCTAGAGTCTAGGGAAAATTTGTTTTTCTAATAAAATCATTTTCCAGAGATATTTCTATTTTTTAATAAAGCTCATACCCTATTAAATAGGCAAGCAAAATAGAATTAAATTCGATCTTAATAATTTATAAGTTACTCAGTCAGTTATAGTTTGTGGGCTAATTAGGACATGTTTATTGATATCTGTTTCAGGGCATCAATCTTTCCATCCGTTCCATTTTGGTCCAAGACCGTTTCCGTTTCCAGCAGGACTGGATCCACACCGAGTAGACTCCTTACCTTTTAAATTATCAGGTTAGTTACCACTTTTTTAATTTAAAGTTTTTTAATAAAATAGTAAAACGTTTATTGTTTAATTGAGAAGAGGTTTCTATTTTTGATAATAACACGAACTTTTAAAAAAGTTTTTCATCATTTTTTTTGGCCCTGAGAATCCTCGATTGGGTGGCTCAAAATAAAGAGGCCGACAATGGGTAGCAGAAGTGGATGACCTGTTATAGACTATGCCCCAGCAATCGTTCCGACTGACAGTGATTGTCATAATCGCCTCAATAAATAATTAAATAGAATGATTTTTTAAATACAGTGGTACCTCGGTTTTCGAAAGACTTGACTTTCGAACAAATAGATATTCGACCAAGGAAATTCGAGAAAATATTGTCCTGAAATCCGAACCAACATTTGGAACTCGGAACACCCGAGATGAGCCGAGTTGTTTTTATATCTTGCGTTACTTTTAGATCTTATTTCTTGTTTAGATACATGTTTTCACATAAAATATAAAAATTAGGCCAGTAAAACGGCCTAATATTTCTGGGGGCTTAGAAACGAAATAAACTACATAGTTTACATTATTTTTTATGGGATAAATTTTTTTGGTTCTCGACCAAATTGGGGCTTGACCGCACTTCCGGAACGAATTGTGGTCGAGAACCGAGGTACAACTGTATTTATTTTTTTTCAACTCATGCCAAAATAAGTTCATCTCCGAAAATTAACACCTCTCTCGATTCACCGGAGTGAGCTACAGGAAATTCTAAGGAGGAAGAGAAAAATATTGGCCAAAACAAAGACTTGAGAATGAATTCACTTCCGCTGGAGTAAACTGGAGATCTCACCTGCTATAAAATGGGTCTCATCTCAGAGTATGATATTGTATGACTGATGAAGAGCTATGTGAGATAGAGATTGCCCATGGGTTTGCTAGTAGCTGAGACCCATTAACTATTTGGACATCAGAAACGATTGGTTTTTTTTTCCATTTGGCTCCTGTGACGTGGATGAAAAGCACATATTTTCACTGCTATCATTTTTCCTACAACTATAAATCTTGATAGTTACCCGCAGTCTTGAACTAGCGACAGTCCTACGCTAATAACCACTACCAGCCACAGCAAAATCAGTCCTTTTAGGATGCTGTAGAGGTTGCTGGTATCCCAGAAGCATTGGCTAGTTCGCTTCTTTGAAGAGGATAAGGTGAAAGACAGATATTCGAGGTGATGCTTTAGTTTCCCTTACAGGAGTATGAGAAGGTGCAAATAATGGAATCGAAGATGAAAATACTAACAATACAGTGATTTTTTTTTCAGCCAATTGGTTATCAATTCATCTATCAATCAATTACAATCAAATTCTATCAATAATAAATATGGCAGAAACTGTACATGCATCCTCCATATAAAGAGGGATTTATGTTTCCAAAATAATTTAAGCCGCTCTGATGGTAAATTGATAAAAAAAAGGGATATAACGAAATGAACTGGTGGTGCAGAAGCGGTGTAGAGCATTATGGGTAACAGCAGTAAGCAGCTTATCTCCTCTTATCAAAATCTGTTCCATATGAGAGTGCAGAGGGTAACTAGGGATGCTGTTTTTATTTCGTAATTGGTATTTTGTGGATATTTGGAAGTTTTATTTTGTTATTCATTCGTTCTATTCGGCTTGATGCGTACAGTCGTCGGCCATCTATTTTGAGAATTTTCCGCTCGATAGAATTGACGGTTTGAATGAAGAATTATTTAATAAAAATGAAACTAATTTCTTTCTCTAACTATATTATATTAAGTTATGGACGCTACGGTAGCCGAGCGGTTAGAGGCGAGACCTGCAAAGCTAATATGTATTGTGGTACTGGGTTCGATTCCCGGTCTTTGGCCATGGATTTTTATTTAATGGTTAATAACAGAAATTTACAGTAAAGTATGTTTGCTAGTCGCCTCCGTCCACGACACCTAATTTGGGTAGTTGGACGTTAGGGCCCACCTGAAAAATTAAGTTATGAGATTGTGGTGAAAATTTTGTCTGTAAGTCCACCAGAATGTTAACTAAACTTGATGCTTCCTGCTCATCTTCACATCTTCACAAGGGAGCCTACTGCCGCAAAGTCCACAAATATCTGTGCTGGATACGGAGTAGAGGAGTATGCTAAGTGATCTAAGAGACTGAAAGAGAGTCTAAACCAGGGGTCGCCAAACTTTTTTCGATAATGGACCCCCCCTTTATAATTTTTCGAAATCTCCATCGACCCCCATAAAGGTAATTTTCAGTTAATTAAAAATAAAACTATCTAATAGGTACTGTGTTTGTACATTTATTTTATGATTTTAAACATTTATTAAAGTAATTTTACATTGTGTAACAATAGTTTTATGAAATATATCTTAATGTTGAAGTTTAAATACCTTAATATTTATTAAATAATAAGTAAAGTAACTACAGTATTGCTTCTTAATTAATGAGATGGGTGTGTGCCTGGTGTTTTTTTTGCAAGATTCGCTATATTGGGTTCGAAATTGTTTTTCCTTCGACCAACCTGGCTCAGATCGACCCCTACTTTTGTTAAATAGACCCCTGGGTGTCTATATATACCACTTTGGCTACCTCTGGGCTAAACTAATCTGATGAGACCATTTTAACCTTAACTGGTTTATCAACAATTTTGTTGAGGATCATTTGCACGATTTAGATCGCAAAAAAGATCAGACTAATCGCGATTTGGTGGAAAACGCACTTTTGTGTTCTCTAGAACGTAAAGTATTGTTTCCTGGATTCCAGAAGTAAAGTAGTTCTCAGGGTATCTCGAAACAGATACTTCGAAATAGCAAATCTAGTAGAAATAATTCCGCTTTTCTTGGACCGGAAACACGTTACTATTTTAGAAGAAAATTGTTTAATTTTAATTGTAATTATTAAAATTAGGACAGGAAGTCGTGTGAGAGGTGTAAACAGGAAGTTACCCTGAATTATGCACGAGTTTAACTAAAACTAAGTTCCTTGTGCTCGCACTGTCAGTTATTGTGCGCAGTATATCCAGGCTATTGGATAACGTCGACAAGGTAATCGAATAAGGTGTTACAACATCAACAACATGACAGGAGACCCTGCTACTGTTTGTCTATCCGACAGAAACAACACTCGGGCTTGGGCTCCTTACTCTCTATAGTCGTCACACCCTCTCACGTGTCCTTGTCAATTTAGCTCCCTCCCTGCTCCCCACATCTCGCCTGGCTTCTCTTCCCTCAAGGAAAACACTTCCCCCTAATACTTGCCGAAAGGCACAGAATACGACATCAACCCCGCAAGGGATATAGACACAAAACGAAAGGACGGGGGAGGAAGGGACTAATATCTCCCTTTCCGTCTTCATCATTGACACACACCGCTGTTACCAAGTTTCCTCTCTCCTGCACCTAATGCAGGAAGTATGACGAGGGTTCCTCCCGACTAGAGTTGTTACAGCTTGGGAAAAAATACCAGCAATCATGTCTGTATTCAAAGAAAAAGGAGGTCCAAATTGGATTACATTGTGTTTAAACGGTCTTACGTCACCTTACTCCTATAACTTCCCACCATCCTGGGCGATCTCCCGTTTTGCCGCAGCCACTGCATCTGCTTCTGAAGCCATTCTTATTCCACCCTTTCTTTACTTACACTGATTGCCTCCTTTTATCACAGTAATTATATTAAACCCGCCAACCAACTTTCCAAATCCAGATGGGATTTCATCCTTTTGATAACTATCAGCACCATTTTAATCTTCATCTCCTGCTTACACACACAAAAAAAGAAATCTTTCTCCATCTCATAAATACTTTTTAAACCCGGAATTTGAGACATGATCAATTTTCACCTCACCAGACATAGCACCGGAAAGCTTACCCCCAATCCCCCTTCGAAAACTTCCTTAAAAATATTAGTGATAAGAAGTAAATCTAGTGTTTATAAGAAAGTTTATGGAAAAACTTCATCTTTAACAATTTCTTTTTCAAATTGTCTTTTTTTAAATTTAAATTGTAAGACGCCACTATAGCCGAGCGGTTAGAGGCGAGACCTGCAAAGCTAATATGCATTGTGGTACTGGGTTCGATTCCTGGTCTTTAGGCCTTGGATTTTATTTAATGGTTAATAAAAGAAATATACAGTAAAGCAAATATGTTTGCTAGTCGCCTCCGTCCACGACACCTAATTGGTAGTTAGACGTTAAGCCCCGCATGAAATTTAAATTGTGGTGTAGATGAGTCCACAGAAGTTATCGCTAGAGGAAGTGGAGTTTATACCAAGGATGTAGAATCTGTATTCTGAATTAAATCGGTTCAAAACCCTTCAAATTAATGATGATAACACTTTGATTAAAAGTAAAAAAATATACAAATTTAAATAAACCCGAGTACTTTAGGTTTATATACAATCATTTTAAATATTTGGAGTAAATAATAATTGTAAGTTCAACAGCAGATTCGTTTCTCTTAGCATTTAATATAAATTACTGTTTAAATTTAAATAATATTAAATTTTTAACTGTTTGATATTTAAATTCAGAGTGGTAAAATGGTCAGTAATGAACCATCAGAGCGATCTACATATCGGTATCACACACCCGTTAGTTCAGACTCATGCTAATAGAGTGCTCTGTGACCTACTTTGCATGCTGACCATCAGAGGACCCACCACCCTAGCCACTAGCACCCTCTCTGTCACGCACGTACCTTACATTCAAGCTCGTCACCCTGCTTTGTGAGCATGGTGTTCTTTAAAAAGGGAGACGACACCCATGGAAGGGATAAGTGTCTTACCCGGCTCCTGAATATCGAATGTAACAGGAATACCTAAGAAGTGCTGGGTTTCTTGCTCCTTTATCCCCACCTCTCCTTACTTGGGGTCCAAGTATCTTTCTTGCCCTTTTATCATTCTCTGCCCTTAATCTTATCCTCTTTTACTCTTACTATTTCGCAGTATGGTCCTTAATAGTTTCTCTGGATTAATCATCCAGGGTTCATTTCCCTTTTTTTTTCTTTTTTTTAACAAACCAAATGAATGCTGATACGAGAAAGAAAAATCGCTTCCTGTAGGCCGTCATTGGCTGGAACCTTGACAAAAACAACGAAATACCAAGTTTGTGCTTTCTGTGACTTTCAAGTTTTTCAATATATTGTGACGTTGCGTCAACTAAAGACGGGGGGGGGGAAACATCGGTGTCTCAACGTCACAATATTCTGTAAACACTCACAAACAGATAAATAGATAGAACGTTAATTAGATGAATCATTTTGCCAGGAAACTTTATTTGGGTACTTAGGGGTGAAGTTCAGCCTAGTCTCTAAAGTAGAGGTGTCAAACTTAGTTAAACACGGGCCAATTGGTGCTTCATGCAAGATTCTTTTTTTACCCGAAACGTACGAGTTTTGCTATGTCTGGCTTCAAAGACCTGGGAACGTAAGAATATATTTTGGGAATTCCTACTTCATTTTTTTTTTTGTCTTTTAAAACCCGAATCATTCTGGAATTCCACTTGAGAGTGGCTGAAATATCGCTACCAAACGTCGCGCCGGAACTGAGTCAGCGTGTTTTATACACGCCCGCAGATCTCCACTGGACTGGACCATTAAAAAGAGAGACACCCAGGGAAGGGACAAGTGTCTTACCCGGCCCCTGAATATCGAATGTAACAGGAATACCTAAGAAGTGCTGGGTTTCTTGCTCCTTTATCCCCACCTCTCCTTACTTGCGCCCTCTTTCACACTTACTCTTTGGCAATATGGTCCTTCAGTAGCTAAAAGGCTTAACGAGGGAGGGAATTATGTGTACGGTATTGCCTTGATGCCCCCTCAGCGATATTTTTTTCCAAAACAATTTTTTTCTATTTTCATTTAATTTCAGAACATTGTGGGGCCACAAAAAATTACCTCGGGGGCCACCAGTTTGACAACCCCGGCTCTAAAGCCTCCAGTATATTGGGCGAACACATGTATAACCATTCTAGTGATTGAAAGAGAGTCATTGCACCAGAAGTGCGACCCATCAGATAGTTTACAGTCACCATTGGGTTTCATTTGCACTTAAATCTATCACAATTTTGGTTTGGAACATTTTTCACTGATAGAATTCGATTTAAACATGGAATTTACGGTAAGCTCTGAGATCATGTTACTGTCATCCGTGTCAATAAAGCGGAAATGCAAATATCGGAAGCAAACTTTTTAGTAGAAAGAAAGATTTAAATACGCATTAATTATTACGTAATAGAATAAGATTTCTATATGGCTACAACCGTTCACTGCGCACCTCTTAAACGCATCAAGTTTAAATCTGGTCCCCTCCTGTGATTATTATTTAAAACATTGTTTAGTTTCAAACGAACTTCCAAAGCGTTTTGCTAATCCTCTGTCTGTCTCTCTCTCTCTCTCTCACTACCGTCTTATGTACTTCTTGTGTTTCACTCAGTTTCCGAAGGTAAGGGCAGGATAACGTTTTGGGAAGGTGGGTCGTTAAAATTCCATTAAGGAGAATAATAATTAATCGGAGGGTGTCAGTAGCTTCGTCAGTCTGCACGGTGTAGGGAGGGACCTGTGAAGGGAGGAAAGGGTGCAGAATGGATGCTGGGATGGAGTAGTGCAGGATGTTAATTCCACAGGGCTGTGCACGGGGTACAGGTTTAGCTTGAAAGAGGATTAGGATAAGTGTGGGAATAAATGAGTCGACCTACGCGTAGTAGAGTGCGTATGCCAGTCTGCTACAATAACACAACAGTGAAACGTCACTATAATATCTACAGAACCTAGTACTTCTACGTCTTCTATTTATCTACACATAGCTCGCTCTATGACTATGTCATTCAGCAAGTTCCTGCAGTTGATGGACACTCATACGTTGTTCTCTAACCTTTAGTGTTAAAACAACACCATAATTTCCTTCCCTCCCCCCACCAGCTGTTATGGGGTTTTGAGTTTGGGGGGAGGGAAATGTGTGGCAATTTTGGTCCATCATTAAGTCCTCCTATACGTGTACCATTTATGAATACCATGGTTCATACAACTATACCTAGACTCCCGTCTCTCGTTTAACCCTTGCCTTAGTTCGCTATTCTTCTCACTAATATTCTTATAAAACTCTAGAGTGAAACACTCTCACGACTTCCTATTACCACGAGGCCTGCATAATTCAATTTACTTAAAACTTGGAATAAATTTCCAAAATATCGCTTAAATATCCGAAAATCTAGGCGCCACGGCAGGCGAGCGGTCAAGATACTAGACCCGCAATACTAATATGTATTGTTGGTTTAGTGGATTCGATTTCCCCGGTCTCTGGGCCTTGGATTTTATTTAATGGTTAATAAAATTATAGTAAAGTATGTTTGCTAGTCGCCTCCGTCCACGGCACCTAATTTGTGATGGTTGGAGGAAAAGTCTGCCTGAAGAAATAGGCAATGACTTTACCTTACTTTATATGAAAATCTATTCAGTGTCACTTCCGATCAGCCAATTATCTTTAAATTCGTTTTAGGGTCCGCAGGCCTTCCGCTTTTTCAGTCATTCCAAAACAAAATCTTTTCTACACAAGTTAAGAAAAGTACTTAGCACTAATTATCTCTGACCAATCATAAAGAGATGGTTAAATTTTATTGATAATTTATCTAAATTATTAGTTTTTGTTCCAAGAGAAGTTGTTGAGAAGTGGAAATGGTTAAGAGGGGAGACCGTATTCATTGAAGAAGCTTACAATTGTTTACGCTTTACTGATATTATACTCCAAATCCGCTTATCGAGGGGGGTGAGTGTGTCAGAGAATACCCCCCAAGCTTCGTTTCCACATTGCCAATAGCGAGGGACGATAAGCTTCATCTACCCAAACCTTCTGCAGACATTCATTAACCCGACAACCAGTTTCTCTACCACGTGCAACCAATTTACACACCATCGTCCACAACAAACACTTTCTCTTGTGCTACTCTCTCTAATTAGTCAGAAATTTTGCTACAAGCGAAGAACAGTCGGTGGTCTTGGTCATACGCTATACCCGAATTGTTTCAAAAAGCAAGATTCTTAAGCTGGAAGTACTTTATACGGGGTAATGTACAATCAATAAGGTACCAAGGGAATCGTTTTATCCCTCTGCCACCTGGGTACGCTCAGGTTTTGTTTATTTTTCCTTCTTCCGTCTCTTCCCTCTCTAATGAGATTTCCGATCACGAGCTTTACCCGGAAATATCCATTTTGAGATCCTCTTAGTCCAATAAAAATGGTCTGTACAGTGCGTAAGTTGGTGAGCTCGAGATTGCCTGTGGGTTTGCTAAACCCCAAGCGCTTGCGCACATCTACTAGCTCTGCTTATCCTGTGTACGTATATTGTGTGAATGTTTTGGGTGTCCAATATAAATGATGTTCTTGATGTTGTTAGGCTGGTACACCCGCAGAGACGCCAAGATCCCGGGTATTAAGCAGTTTAATATTACACTAGTCCAAGAATTCCAAAGTGACAGGCCTTAATTAGTGAGGAAAATGTAAGAAGTTTAGTGCAAATCGTTTAGGCCATTTCAGAAAGAAGATGAACATCATTCTAGTGATGTCACACTTCCTTGATAGAAGCCTTGTCACCGGAAGCGATAGTACGACCAAAGAGTAAGGAAAAAAACGACCCGATTGGTGGAAGAACAAGTCATGGGTTCTCTCCATCAAAACAACACGCCAGCTCACACTGCATTGTCTGTCAAGACGACGTTTCTAGCCAAGTACAACATCCCAGTTTTAGGCCATCCGCTTTATTCGCCTGACCTGGCCCCATGTGACTTTAGATCTGTTCCCCAAAAATCAAATCTGCATTAAAAGGAACAAGATTTCAGTCCGTTGAAGCTGTGAAATAAAAAGCGGCACGCGTCATACGGGAGCTCACAGAATAAGACTTCCAGCACGGTTTCGAACAATGGTAAATTCGCATGGAGCGTTGTAGAGATAGGGGAGAGGTGTATATTGAAGGTGATAATAACTAAATATGTATAAATTTGAAATCAAATGTTTTACAGCTACAGTCTCGTTATTTAATAGCCACACCTCGTAGTCTCAAGTTTTTGAGATATGCCGTATCCTAACACAAAGAAATTTTGGAATACTTTTACTCAAAAGTCTTCGAAAACATGTAAAGTAATCGTCAATTTTTCCAGACAGGGCTTAACGTTGAACTACCAATTGGTTGTCGCGGAGACGGGTGCGGAAGTATTAACAATTTTTCAAACAAATAAAAAGTAGCTACTCGCGGGACTTGAACCGGGTATCTCCAACATCCGCTCCAACTCGGAAACGTGCATTTCCACTGGAAACTTAATCTCCAAAATTCAGTACTTAACACTTCCGGTTACCAGAATCAAAGAGTAGGAAGTCGTTGAAAACTGGGAAATTGAGTAGGTTTTTTAGTGGGAGTTAGTATCCCAAGGAATGGGTGATTTTCTCTAGCTAGGAACTTCTTAGAGCTCACTTTCCGGTGATGTTGTCTTTAACGAGAGAACACTGTTTAGTGACTGGCAGTATTCACGGACCATCATTCTTATCTTTTTTTTTTGCGTCATTTGTTGTAGTAGAAAGGAAAATAGAAGTAAAACTTATGGTAAATTCAAAAACTTTATCCCAAAACTATTGAATAATTTTGTGGTGAAGAATAGAATTTGGCGTCTAAAATGGTGGCGAACAACGCGAACAACCCCAAACCTCATTAAGTAAGTCCATTGTGTAAACTTTGCTCGTAAGAATCTTGAGGACCTTCTCTCTGGCCATTCATGTGTATAAGTAGTCTCATTTCAAGTAAACTGGCTATGAAGTCTCAAGACGATGAAGTCAGTCCCTAAACAAGTCCTGACATGAACCCGAAATGGTTGTCGCTCCCCCAATGGCACCACCAGAGTACTACTAACTGTGTGGGGGGAATAGAAATTGTTTGAAGAAAGTGTAGGTAGTTTGCAAAGGTAAAGCTTCTAGTGTGAACTTTGACAGTATGGGGGGTCGAAGCTTTAAAAGCTGAAGGTATAGAAAGTAGGTGTACGAAATAGAGAGAGAGAGAGAGGGTGGTGCTATGTTAGGTCGACCAAGGCCCAGTCCAGGATGTGAAGAAGGGTGTGGAAGTGAATAGGTTGGCGGTGCTAGTTGAGTGAGTGGGTTAGAACCCAGTAGGAGAGGGTGCCCAGGGTACAGTGAGGAGGGTGTCTCCTCCTTTAGAGTTCGTAATCAGGGCGCACCACGTGCCACCGACAGCAACTAATGAGCCCTTTCCGCTAGGCTACAAATTACCAACAGCTACCGGTCTGAACCTCCTCCGCTTCGTCCGCTTACTTGCTGAAATAGAATTTCAGACAGAACCCCATTCTCTGTGGGGGATGCTGTTGTAAAGCCAACCAGTACAATTTAAGTTGCCGGCTGACCGCCGCCACCTCTCCTTACTTGCACGTCGCTCAGTCACTCCGTCTCACACTCGTCTTCTCCGAGCACGGCAGAAATGGTTAGCCTTTTACTCTTCTCTGTGCAACAGATCGATCAACCCTCAAACTCTAGGCGGATTCTAGGCTCTTCTATTGTGCCACTTGGAGAAATGGGAGTCTTTCTAAACTGTGCTTAGTTGCAACACAATGTACCAAACGGTGCTCCTTTTTAGCTATGACTCAAGTGCAAGTAAAACAACTAAGTCTATTTAAGTTGTTAATCTACGATTGATAAGAGATAAGTTGTTAAGCTGGATTATACCGCAAGGACGATTAAATACCTGAAGAAGTGCTAGTACCTTAGCCACTTAAATCTACTCTATTTGATGATATCTTCGAATCGTACATTTTTTTAAAAATGAAAAACAAAAACGCAGAGCTGGTTAATCAAAATTGGAAGGGTGAATCGTCTCCCTAGAAGAATACTAACTTCTTAATTTTGGGTACCTCTGATAGAGCGAGTAGTCTGAGATCTGGCACCAGCACAATAGGATCTTCTTTCTTGGTCACAGAAAAAGTGTACCCGTCAAAAAATAAAATAAATGGTTAGTGCAAAGTGTTGAAGATCAATAAGGGAATGAAGGCCTGTGTACGAGAACCCTGTCAAGAGGCTGCACTGAATAGAATTATGGCAGGTGTTGGACGTGTCTTAAAATCCAGTTAAAGAACGGGAAAGACTTCCTGCGGCCCCGAATCTTTTTGAGGAATTTCGGGTAAAAAAGCGTAGTTGAAGTCTGAATGATTTCGGCTAAAACCTGAAAGTTAAAAATTAATAATATTAAAACGAAATACTAAGTTCAAACTTAATCGATTTTTTGAAATACCTAACATTTAGGGTAATTCTATCGATTAGTTTGAGCTTAAAGTCCTTGATATCGATGTGTTAATCGTGAACAACTTATAGGCAATAGTTTGAACTAATTAAACTACTTCCTGGCTAAGATTCGCCCTTAGAGTTATTGATTTCCAACTTGAGCAGTCTATTGAAGACGATACAGAGTGAGTTAAATTAGATTAGAAATTAAATAGTTGTAGTATTACACAATAGATTAGATAGAAGATAGGGAGGGTTACTTGGGAAATATGGTGGAAAAGCCTAAGGGATAACTCAGTTTAAACACGTGTCAAAGGAAGGGCTAAGGGCTGTTCGGAGATTGTAATAGTGTTAGGTGTAAGGTCCAGCTATATAGGGAGCAACCCGAGGTGGGTCAGCTGGAGAAGAGAATTCTCAGTAACACAAAACCCCTGAACTAATCCCAAAACCTGGCCAAGAGAATAAGGGCGTCCGGAATCAAATTTTCTTATTGAACAACTCTATACTTGGTTGCTGACTGTACAGCCACATAGTGAGCGCCCAAAGTTAAAACCTAGAAGAAGAAGAAGCAGAAGAAGTAGAAGAAGAAGAAATAGTAAAGGAAGAAAAAGGCTGAAGGAGAATCGTGTGTACAAGAAGGAACAGATGGGTCGTCCTGGTGGAACTAGGGTTAGAAGGGGGGTGGAAAAAGAAAGGAGAAGGTAGGGTGAGAGGGAATGGCTTCAGGATGAGTAGAAGAAAAGGGAAGTGGAGAGAGATAAAGATGGTTTAGAGGGAGGGAGGGGGATGTTAGGCTGGTGAACGCGGGTTGTTAAGAAGGGGTTAAGGGGTGTGCGGTGTGGGTTGCGGACGACCAATGAGGGCTGCCGCATCCCCACCCACTGTGACGTCATAATGCCGCCTCCACTTACAAGCCGCCTCCAAAGCATCTCTTGCTCGCCCCTTCTTATTGCACCTCCATATGACGCCACACACAATAAACACCCCAACGCTCCCTATATAGTACAAACACTAAACTAATTACATTCTTCCTTTGCCAATTTTCCTAAAATTGGCTTCTTATTGCCCCTTCCACATCACCCTATTTCCTCTCAAACGCCTCTTGATTTCCTCCCCCTTCTTTAAGAAAAAAAAATAATTTTTTTTTAGTTCTTTAAATTTTTTGTAAAAAAAAGTTTAGTTCTATCTTTGTTACTCTTCCACAATTGTCAAGTATCTCTGTCCCTTTTCCTTCTTTACACTTTTATTTCATCGAAAAAAGGAAGTTGTCAACACTGTGTGGATTTTTTTTTTACCGGAAATATCAGTTTTTGTGGTCCAGCGAATACCAAAAAGTGGTATTTTGGTATTAAAAGTAGGTATTTTATTGGTTTAAATTTTCTATGTGTCTAAGTAGCCACCAAAACTGTAAAACGGAAAATTAGAGAAAATTTATTTCAATATGAAAAAATAACTGCCAGTTTCAGTCATTATAAACTTTATTTTGCCGCGAGCTTTCGACCTAGAGACTAGGTCATCTTCAGGGCTATTTACAATATACTGTTTTACATCATTGGTGTGTCTTCTGTCTTGTCTGTTCCTGGACTGAATGTGATCGGTCTGTGTGTAATATGTGTTTGGTTGTGTGGAAGTCAGTGTTGCCAATTATCAAGTATTTTGCAGTAAGTTTACGTATATGTTGTTTAAATTGTTCGTATCTGTTTCGAAATTTAAACTGTTTTCTGTCTTAGATATGTATATCATTTCTAGCACTTTCCTTTTTTGTGTGTTGGTTTCTGATTTTAAGTATCTTTGTGTTTGGGAAAGATCGAAAGTGTGATGATTTTCTGTGTGCTATGTAAGGAAAGTGCCATGACATCCATGACTTCATGTCCATGAACAGAAAAGACAGAAGACACACCAACCCTCTAATGATGTAAAACAGTATTGTATTGTAAATTAGCCCTGAAGATGACCTAGTCCCTAGGTCGAAAGCTCGGCAGAATAAATTTTATAATGACTGAAACAGGCATTAATTTTATCATCCTATTGAAACTATGATTCAGTCACAGCAAATAATGAACAGTAAAATTTATTTCACTAAGGTGCCGCCATCTTATGGTTTTTGGTCTTACTGAATCGATTGTTTTCATGTTTTCAAATTTTCACAAAAAACGGCCCCGACGATTTCCTTTATGACGAAGATTTTTGGTTTATTACCGACAGCTCGTAGTTCAATAATGTTTCCGGAAAAGTTTGATTAACGAGCGAGAGAAGTTGTCATTTCAGTGTAATAGATGGACTTAGAATCCATTCAGTTTTTAACAAGTATCAAATTTATATCCGAAATCCGAAATCTGGAAAAAATGGGCCGCCCGGAAGTGCCTCTTTACAGATTTCTTCTTCTTATTTTTTTAAAACAATAATGGTTCAAAATTTTAAATGCTTTAAAATGTTCATATCCGCTAAATACTGTGCATCGATACCTTTACTTGAATTTTGTTTTCCAAAGAAACTTCTTCTAAGCTCGAGTAAAGTTAAGCACTTCTTTAAAGTCCCGTTTCTGTTTAGGTTCCGCCAGTTTTACAATATACAGGATTGATGCTTTTGGGTGGGAGAAGGACCAATCTGGACGTAGGGCCTGTTCCTGGCGGTGCCCTTCTGGGAGTGCTATAGGAGTAACAGCGATTTCACTGATTTGGTTTTTGGTTATTTTCCCTAGAAGAGTTGCATTGAAGATTGCGACCCCTAATTTGGTACAAGAACGTAAAGCCCGGCTGAAATAATAGGCATTACTTTTACTTTTTCATTGTCTAAATATCTCTACAAGTCAAACCATGGCCGTTTGAATTAAAGACCTACTAGTTAGAGGTTTCAACTTTTGTAAACTTGATGCAGTTTGTGAAGAAAGGGTTCTAAAGGTTTACTAGTCAGTCCCTTGCTCCCTTGGTATTTGGTGTACAGCTAAGGTCGTACTTTTGCTCTGTTTTGTATATTCTCCTCTCTGACAAATACGTATAACACCCTGCCCATAATTCTCTGCATCCCCTTTAAAATCAGTCTCCTACACAAACAACAGGCAGCTCTACTATGCAGAACTCCTTCTATCCCAGTTGGCTGCTAATTAACACATCCACTACCGTCTCTTTCTGGCTGAGATAAAGAAAGGTCAACCCTTTCTTAAACGCCCCTTAACTTACACCACCCGCTTACCAAGTTGGCCTGACTTTTTCGGCGACAACCAACCCCCTTTCCTTACAAATGACGGAAGAGGTTGATGAAACTATTGGTCTCTCTCTATCTAGTGCTCCCTAGCTTTTTGCTTGTTACTGCGGGTGAAATGTTATTCTAAAGTTCGTCCTTTTCTGAACTCTCCCACCCACTGTTCTTCTTAATCCGAACACCAAAGAGTGTCGTCTTTTATCTATAGCAACTTTATCGCCTAACCTTTTCTCTATTTGTTTACTAGTACCTCATTTCAGCTAGATAAAAATCTATTGCAAATACTCGTACTATAATTCTATTGGTTTTCTCATAGTCTCAGGTAGCCCACCATAAAATAAATCTATGAAACGAATCTCAAATTAAAAAACTTCATTTCAGCTGACAATAACGAACATAAAGAAGAAACCATTCATAAGATTCATTCAAAAGGAAGTGAATGTTTATAATCTCTTATAACTGAGTCAAGTTGGTATAACTGACGACATCCGAATGTAATTTGCAGTTAATTGTTATGTGTTGCAGGATTGGCCCAACAACTGGGGGAAGGCGGCTGGACCAGAACTGGCTATCCCCCTTATTTACCGCCTCCACCGCCTCTACATCATTCCCAACTGTTGGCACTCTCCAATAGCGTTCAACATAATTCTGGTATGTCCATTTAATCAGTTAAATTTACTTTTTTTGTCTAGTGATTTGTTATTAATATAAAAAAAATCATGTACATGTGGATATCCTCTTGTGGTATATCTCAGCCAATCTAGATGCTCCTCTAAGGTCTTTGCTGATTTGTGGAGGAAACGCATCCAGCGCTGACATTCCTTTATTATACAACAGGAGATTGAACAGGGGTACCAATTCTTGTTAGTCTTCTTCGCTTACTGGAGGCTGCCGGTTTTTATCAAGAGATTGGTAGCCTTCTTCATG
Source organism: Rhodnius prolixus (assembly GCF_049639745.1). Lineage (NCBI taxonomy): Eukaryota > Metazoa > Arthropoda > Insecta > Hemiptera > Reduviidae > Rhodnius > Rhodnius prolixus. Next base: position 5,043,620 of record NW_027411593.1, on the reverse strand, counting down.
GTAGCAGCTGTGAAGACCAAACTTATCCAATACGCTGGTAAACTATTAGAACTATTGTATTGTCACACATCCAATCTTCTTCAACAGCAGTTAAAGATCAACAGCCTCTTTCAAAAACTTCATGTTTACCCAAAATGTGCTCCATCCACATAGCGAAGACGTGTCTGCTTCGTGTGTACAAACAATTTTCCTCCTTTCAAGGTCGGCTAAGGCTGGAAACATAGTGGAGCGGCGAGCAAAGCGGCGATGATAGCGAAGAGCAAAGCGGCGAAATCAAACACAAGTTAACATATGGGACCGCGCATAGTGGAGAGCAAAGCGAAGATAGAGCAACGCTAACTATGTTATCTATAGAGAGTGTTTGTTTTCACCGCTTTGCTCGCCGCTCCACTATGTTTCCAGCCTAACTGCGTGTAGCAGCGCAGTCTTTTTTAAATAAAAGACTAAAAGACCAATGCTCTTCTTTCTCATAAAATTGTAGACCGATCGATTACTTAGTTAAAACCTTCACAAAACCTAATTTCTTTGTCTGCTTACGCGAGCTTTGGGCCATAAAGTTCAACTTGAATTGCTCTCATTCCGTTTTCAAATCATTACTATTAAGTTTAACGTAAGCATACTATGATAGTTTGAAATCTACAATGTGCTTCTTCTGTGTGATAATTTTTTCTTTTTGTGCACTTAGTTGTATGCTTTATTATGTTACATCACAAAAAAATTATTTATTTTTTCTCGGTTATCTAAAAAAAAGATGAAGATCTCCTGTGACGTGAAAGAAACAATGTTAGGGTTTGCTTGACGCGTGTCCCGCTCCAAGGCGGCACCCCATTCCTGTTTAGCGCCTCACCATATTCCCATCTTATCACTCCCACACTGGCCATTACTCTCCTCAGACACAAGATCAGATTTATTTATCTTGCAGCAGTCTTCCCTTTCCAGTGTCTGGCCACTGTCCAGTTTGTCTTCTTCAACCAAATAGTGAGTTTTTCTTTTTATTTTTTTCGGACAATGCTCCTCCTGTTCAATGGCTAAGATATATTACTCTTGTTTATAACTTGAGCATTTATTGATTGCCAAAGCGTTTTGTCGTTTTTTATCGTCTACACTTTATTCTTTTTTTGTCAGGATTTGATAACCTCTTCCATCATTGCTGACTTCATTATAACTTCCGACATGCTGCAGAAACTTGCAGAAAAAAGTTAATTAAAATGAAACTTATTTACAGATGGTTGCAGAGAGCCGTTAGGTCCTATAACCGTCACGGTACCTGCACCCGGCACCGACGACAAAAGTCCGAGCAGTTCTTCCGGAGGTGGACTACTAACTACAGCCGACCAATGTAGACCAGCTTCTTCAGCGTCAGCTAGCGCATCTCCAGCAACCTCTCCGTCACCGCCTCCAAGACCAATATCACCACCTCCGCCACAACTGCCGCCTCTACATCATCAACCACCGCCGTCGTTAAGTCTTCACCATCCGGCATTCTTCAGCTTACTCTTGCAGGCACCTTTACTGCCTCCTTCGCATTGGCTGTATCCACATCTGTATCCACCTTTAGTTAGGGCTCCCATAGGTCCACCCATGCCACATAGTCCACCAGTTAAATCATCACCGAAGGCGGCTTCAACCAGAAGAACATCCGATGTCTGGAGGCCGTATTAAGAAGAGAAGTTGTCTATATATTTTTTTCAAAAAGAACTTTTCAACTAATGCATGCTCCAATCCGAGCCTTTGCTTCTCATTAATTTGTTTTTCTACAACGGAAATGATTCCCTAGAAGATAATTCAATAATTGAAATTTTGGCTCTTGATTCATCGAAACCGAATTGGTATTAGCATAATGATTTCTTTGCCAGTCACAAATGCAATCAATTGATTCCAAAATTTTTGTATTTATTTTTAAGGGCTCCGAAGTAAATATTTAAGTTTTCGTGTTATTTCTATGTACAGGAAGAAGTCTGTGATTAAAAAAAGTAAATATTATTAAGCCATATTTTACCCACGTATAGTGCAATCAAAATTTACACAAATAAAACTCCATTTTATATGAACTTATCGATGCAAGAACATTCATCGTGATTTAATGACTAAACGTATGAATTTTACTGAAGTTGGACGTTTAAGTTCTCTTGGAAATCCTCAAATACTTCGTAATTACTAAATGTCCTCACTATTTCTATGAATCTTACCCGAACCTTGATGTTGCTAGTTCTCCAAGCCTTTCTTATTTTCTATTCTTTCCCTTTTTCTTTCCCAAAAGTAAGGAATCCTTGACTTTCAGTTTTTTTTTTTTCTTTCACACTTCTTATTCTATTCTTCCTCAAAATCTTTGCTATTCCTAAGGAATTAATTGGAATAGAATACCAAAAAACTTACATAAACAACTTCTAACGCTCTAAACAAGGGGTCGGCAACCTATTTTAAGTAGAAAGCCATTTCTCCTTAAATAATTTTAATAAATCTTACCAAGAGCCGCAAGGATAATAATATACAAAACTCTGTAGATCATTTGTATTCATAAATTATTATTTTATGATATTCAATAACATTTAAATGTTTTATATATTTATTTTTGTATATTGCAACAAGTAAATAAACAAATAAATAATAACTTAACGAATGAAAAGGCGGCAGTCTTACAATATAAATCGAGTACTTTATTTTGATATTGTTTAATTCTATTCAATTTCGAACCTATCATATTTAAAATTATTTTTGAAAAATACCTTTAATAAATGGAATTTACCTTCGTTTCAATAAAATTGAAATATACAATATATTTTGGGCAGGCTGAAGAGCCACTAAATTTGGATAAAAGAGCCACATGCGGGGCTCGCGAGCCGCGGGTTGCCGACCCCTGCTCTAAATTATTTAAACTATTGCAGATTCCCATTGAAATTCTGATTCATAGGTAAGAAGGAGTATATCTAATTGTAATATGATCCCTTACGGTTTTGATGGATCTTATAGCCTAAATCCTGACCAAATTAGATAATGGAAGCTTCTTCTTTTGTTATGATTTTCTTTTGTTTCCTGGAGGCAATTTTGGACTTCAATTATACGGCCTTGTAGCATCTTTTAAGCTCATTTCTTTTCATGCTTTACTTTTTCAGGAATACCTAAGTTTCGCACTGCGAGAAACATTATTTTTCAGGGTGTTAAGCTTAATTACTTTAATTTTTTAATTAACCAAATTGTTAAAGCTCACCAATTGATTTTAAAATATTTCATTTCTCTTCATTCTACTTTTTTTTAAAGACTAAAAACCAGCCCAATCAATCAGATATCAATCCATTATTATTTAAATAGAGTTGAAAACAAAAATATGATAGATTTTTACAAGATGTGTTTGATTGCACAATATATTTTTCCAATTGTTACCAAAATAAAAAATTGTAAATAAATAAAGATGACGTATTATTGTAAATATTCTGTTATAAACGAAAAATCGGAATAAAAAAATCTTTAATTTGTAAATGTGTAAAACTAAATTGTAATTACGAATTTGAAATCTAATTTACAAGATACATTATATATGTGTATAAAATATTTAAAAAAAGTAAAAATAAAAATGAGAGAATGTACGATATTTAGCCATTGAATGATATTTATTCATTGTCTATATGTAAATAAATACTTTACTTGTTCTATGTGTATACTTAGTTAATAATATACTCAGAATAAATATGTTCCAAGAGAATATTTATTTACGAACCCTACCCCAATAATATGTACACTTCAAATCGATAAATTAGTGTAGGAATAAAGCGTAAAAACGCTGATTAAGTTCTTGTGAAATAATTATCGACAAGGAATCGATGGCCGATTTAATAAACAGTTAAATGTCCCTCTTATTAGAGATAATAAGGGCTATGCATAATGTATAAAATATTCTTCGTAGTCAAATATTTTGCCGTCATTTAATGAAATATTTATTAAAGACCAGAGACGGTAGCCGATCGGTTAGAGGCAAGACCTGCGAAACTAATATTGTATTGTGGTACTGGGTTCGATTCCCCCGGTCTGTCTTAGGCCTTAGATTTTATTTTAATGGTTAATAAAAGAAATTGACAGTAAAGTATGTTTGCTAGTCGACTTCGTCTATGACACTTAATTTGGTAGTGTGACGTAAAGCCTTTACTTACTTACTTATAAAAACCAGAGAATTCGTCACTAGAAGCGGGCAGGATTTTGTATCACAGGAGATTGGAAGTATAAATTTTCATATCATGTAGATTGTAGATCGAAGAGAGGAGTGGATATAAAGCTAAATCAAGTTCTATTTAGATTTCCTTAAGAGTTGGTTTCGAGCACAGAATATAGTTGTCTATCTGTAAATGTGTTGATGAGCTAAAGTTTGACTACTGTAGCAGAGTGAGTGTTGTATAGTATGTTATTTGTGTTGTTTAGGATCTACTCTCGGCCATCAAGAAGTGGCTAACCTACTTCCGATTTTAGAGGATAGAAAATACTGCAAAGTTCTACTTAAAAAAAAAAAGTTTAAGCGAACAGAAAGGGTTTTACAAAATAATGTAAAGAGACAGGAAAATGGTTCTATAAAACAACGTGAAACGGCTGGAGAAAGCAGGAAATGGGTTCTGCTGAAATCAACGTGAAACAGCTGAAGAAAGCAGGAAATAGGTTCTGCTAAAATCAAAGTGAAACGGCTGAAGAAAAAAGCAGGAAATGGGTTCTGCTAAAATCAAAGTGAAACGGCTGAAGAAAAAAGCAGGAAATGGGTTCTGCTAAAAAAGGCATTTATTCCATTCCTGGTGAATACTCCACAATACTTACACCACGTTGCTAGCTGGATTAACCCTTGGTTTTTGGTTTTCTAGGATAATCGCAAGCAAGAAGATAGTTTTGACGTTAATAAAAGACGTTACCAGTCAGTCTGACTATAACTATCATTGCAGGTGACGTCAAAGTACGGTTTTTTTCCAGTGACGAAGTATTTTTAAACTTTCCGAAAAAGTATATTTTCCGGTATGTTTAAACGATAACTTCCCAATATATATTTTTTTTTTAAAACAATAGATACAACAAAAAAAAGAAACGTTAATAGTATTATTAGTTGGGAAGATACCGAGAAGATACTTAGAAGATACTCCCATAATTAATAGATTTTTAAATGATGCCACGTACGATTTTATACCGTCTCATCTTTCATCGGCACATCTCTTTCAAAACAGCTGGAAAGACAGTGAAAAATAATTAGTAAGTTGTCACAGTTAATGTGTGTTTATGGTGACATTAAGTTGAAGAGTGATGCGGCCCTTTAGGCCAGGTATAATTATCTCTCTCTCTCCCTCGGGACCCTTGAGAAAGAAAATGTAGGTTATAACCTGGCCACAGACAGCCCTCCATTTACAGACATAACTGTCACCATAATTCTACATCCTCTAAGACAAAACTTTGACGACCGACAAAATATAACCGCTTTTTCTTTCCATGGTCCGAATCGAATTTCAAACCCTCACAAAAGAAAGTAATAAAAATGGTCGGCATTTCTTTTGTATTAAAACTTTAAAAGAAATAAAAAATAAAAGTTAATGTCGGCTGCCTATTTCTAGTCTATTAATTATAGATGATAGACAACAAATTATTTTTATTAGTTAATGTCTATAATTGTGCTAAAATACATTGAATTCCCCACTATAGAAATCGAGATATCAGGGCTCAAAGTTTAGGCCAAACGAAAAGTCACTAAGGTTTATCTAGCTATATTTTCTGTACTATTGCATCTACAATCATCATACTTCTCTCCATTGTGGAGATAGTTAATGTCTACAATTGTACCAAAATACTTTGTATTCCGTACAAGAGAAATCGAGATATCAGGACTCAAAGTTTAGGCCAAACGAAAAGTCACTAAGGTTTATCTAGCTATATTTTCTGTACTATTGCATCTACAATCATCATACTTCTCTCCATTGTGGAGATAGTTAATGTCTATAATTGTGCCAAAATACTTTTAATTCCGTACAACAGAAATCGAGATATCAGGACTCAAAGTTTAGGCCAAACGAAAAGTCACTAAGGTTTATCTAGCTATATTTTCTGTACTATTGCATCTACAATCATCATACTTCTCTCCATTGTGGAGATAGTTAATGTCTACAATTGTACCAAAATACTTTTAATTCCGTACAATAGAAATCGAGATATCAGGACTCAAAGTTTAGGCCAAACGAAAAGTCACTAAGGTTTATCTAGCTATATTTTCTGTACTATTGCATCTACAATCATCATACTTCTCTCCATTGTGGAGATAGTTAATGTCTATAATTGTGCCAAAATACTTTTAATTCCGTACAACAGAAATCGAGATATCAGGACTCAAAGTTTAGGCCAAACGAAAAGTCACTAAGGTTTATCTAGCTATATTTTCTGTACTATTGCATCTACAATCATCATACTTCTCTCCATTGTGGAGATAGTTAATGTCTACAATTGTACCAAAATACTTTTAATTCCGTACAATAGAAATCGAGATATCAGGACTCAAAGTTTAGGCCAAACGAAAAGTCACTAAGGTTTATCTAGCTATATTTTCTGTACTATTGCATCTACAATCATCATACTTCTCTCCATTGTGGAGATAGTTAATGTCTACAATTGTACCAAAATACTTTTAATTCCGTACAATAGAAATCGAGATATCAGGACTCAAAGTTTAGGCCAAACGAAAAGTCACTAAGGTTTATCTAGCTATATTTTCTGTACTATTGCATCTACAATCATCATACTTCTCTCCATTGTGGAGATAGTTAATGTCTACAATTGTACCAAAATACTTTTAATTCCGTACAATAGAAATCGAGATATCAGGACTCAAAGTTTAGGCCAAACGAAAAGTCACTAAGGTTTATCTAGCTATATTTTCTGTACTATTGCATCTACAATCATCATACTTCTCTCCATTGTGGAGATAGTTAATGTCTACAATTGTACCAAAATACTTTTAATTCCGTACAATAGAAATCGAGATATCAGGACTCAAAGTTTAGGCCAAACGAAAAGTCACTAAGGTTTATCTAGCTATATTTTCTGTACTATTGCATCTACAATCATCATACTTCTCTCCATTGTGGAGATAGTTAATGTCTATAATTGTGCCAAAATACTTTTAATTCCGTACAACAGAAATCGAGATATCAGGACTCAAAGTTTAGGCCAAACGAAAAGTCACTAAGGTTTATCTAGCTATATTTTCTGTACTATTGCATCTACAATCATCATACTTCTCTCCATTGTGGAGATAGTTAATGTCTACAATTGTACCAAAATACTTTTAATTCCGTACAATAGAAATCGAGATATCAGGACTCAAAGTTTAGGCCAAACGAAAAGTCACTAAGGTTTATCTAGCTATATTTTCTGTACTATTGCATCTACAATCATCATACTTCTCTCCATTGTGGAGATAGTTAATGTCTATAATTGTACCAAAATACTTTTAATTCCGTACAATAGAAATCGAGATATCAGGACTCAAAGTTTAGGCCAAACGAAAAGTCACTAAGGTTTATCTAGCTATATTTTCTGTACTATTGCATCTACAATCATCATACTTCTCTCCATTGTGGAGATAGTTAATGTCTACAATTGTACCAAAATACTTTTAATTCCGTACAATAGAAATCGAGATATCAGGACTCAAAGTTTAGGCCAAACGAAAAGTCACTAAGGTTTATCTAGCTATATTTTCTGTACTATTGCATCTACAATCATCATACTTCTCTCCATTGTGGAGATAGTTAATGTCTATAATTGTGCCAAAATACTTTTAATTCCGTACAACAGAAATCGAGATATCAGGACTCAAAGTTTAGGCCAAACGAAAAGTCACTAAAGTTTATCTAGCTATATTTCCTCTACTATTGCATCTACAATCATCATACTTTTCTCCATGGTGTAGATAGTTAATGTCTACAATTGTACCAAAATACTTTTAATTCCGTACAATAGAAATCGAGATATCAGGACTCAAAGTTTAGGCCAAACGAAAAGTCACTAAGGTTTATCTAGCTATATTTTCTGTACTATTGCATCTACAATCATCATACTTCTCTCCATTGTGGAGATAGTTAATGTCTACAATTGTACCAAAATACTTTGAATTCCGTACAATAGGAATCGAGATATCAGGGCTCATAGTTTAGGCCAAACGAAAAATCACTAAAGTTTACCTATTAGCTATATTTTTTAAAATTTGTCAGGAAGAAGAAGTGGCAAGGGAAATATTATAACTGTGACGTATTTGCAGTGTGATTCTCTTTGCGTTTTTAGAGAGAAGAGGTATTGTAAACGGTGCTACATTTCACTGAACTAATATTTTGAAGGTGAAAATGGCCAGCATAAGGGTCTATTTAAGTTCTAAACAATATTAATGAAAAGTTAATTCAGTAAAATTATTTAAATGATTTGTTTATTATTTGAATAAAAAATATAAGCTTTTTCGACTCGTTTCTAAATGGCTGAAATTACGAGCAGAAGTAAGAATGAAGTGTTGGGTACACGCTGATTTGTGTACCTTTTTTAGTTTAATTTTTTTTTTTAATTTCTGATTTCAAAGCAGTTTAGTTGACAATTATATATTTTGAGAAATTACCCAAGAATTCTAGTTCACTAAGAATTTAGCAAAGTCTATTTATATTCATCAAGAAGTAACAGTCCTAAAGTTGAAACATCTTATTAAATATCCAGTTGATTCGATTAAGAACACATATCACGACTCAGAAAGCAAGCGGAAGGAAGTAACTTGGTTTCTACGGAACACTTTATACACAAACATCTTCTTTATACATTTCTCCTTAATGTAAGATGGTATTGATCGTGTCAAAAAAGTTGTGACTTACTCTCTCTCCTGTTCGTTGACACCAAGACGTCTGTCATTCTGTCAGTCACACCTACATGGGTGTTTATTGTTGCATGCCGTCAGACAGCTAAGATTATCTTTTCGATGTTCTACATGTGTGATGAAAATGTCGTAATATTTATATTCATGACTAATATTAACAGGAAATAGAGCAGTGAGTGCGGAAGGTGGGAATCAGGTGTGAACGCCAAACCACTTCCTCTCACTATAGAGCTTACAGCAATAGTGAGTTCTCTCACTGTAGTTTAACTATAATAAAAGGTTTTCCGGAAGAAGCTTTCGTCCCAGAATCAAAAGCGTTCTGCGTTGAGCTGAAAAGAAATCGGAGCTCTTAAAAACATAACATTTCAAACCAATGTGTATCTATTTTCCTGATAATGAATGATCTTATGAAATACTTGAGTCCTGTTCGTTCGTTTTCTTTGTTTACTGGTTCATCTAAATGAAAAAGATTTAAGCGTAATCTGTTGATTTACCCAGGACATTGTGTTATCACAATAAAAACGGAAGTGTAATGTTAAATAAAAGATGAACAATTCGAGAAATTAGAGAAGGGCCGGTAATAGTGTACTTGTACTAAAATGTCCTGCAAAAAAGGATAGATTGGTACTTGCTGTCAGAATTCACTTTAGAATTCAGTGTGCAATTTGAAAATACTCATCCCATTTTCGATTAGAATGATTAAGTTTCTTGCATACTTAATTAGTGCTGCCCTTATCTATTTTGCAATGTCTCTTCTAAAGTAAATTCTTAGTGGGTGATTGACCCACAATCCCCTAACGTCTCTGTTTGGCCTCTACATTCTTCCTGTGCACCGTCAAGGATACAATTAGAACCTCCACTTCCTGAGACGGACTGATCCACTCAGGTTGGTGCACTGTTGATCGTTTAGATTATGCAGGGGGCACCACGAGCAGGTGATCAACTTCAACCCCCATTTCATCATATTAACAGCAGTCCATCTGTTCACAAAAAAAAGACCAACATTCAGTACCATTTTTATGGGCCAAAGATTGTGGTGATGTCCACCTGGATAAGTACCATCCAATGAATGAAAGCTGAGGGCGTGGGCTGAAATGGCTGAAAGCTTGCAATATGAACAACATCGTGCATGACAACGTTTCCAAGATAGCCTGTACATCGGACAGTGTATTTAAAGTACGCCTTATACTCCTATAGGCTAGCCTTCGCATTCTCAATACTGTAAAGCAGTAATCACAACTAGAATGGAAACCTGCGCAAATGCAGGAGGCCGCGAGAAGTGCTAACCTTAGTTATAATTCTTAAACGTTCAGACATCATTTATTCGTAGAAGTTGGTACTGTAATCTGAAATAAACTTATAAGAAATAGTAAATTATAGTAATCGCCTATGTTTTCAGGCAGCTAATAGGTGTCGTGGACGGAGGCGACTAGCAAACATACTTTACTATAAATTTCTCATATTAACCATTAAATAAAATCCAAAGCCTAGACCGGGAATCGAACCCACTAGACCAACAATACATCTTAGCATTGTGGGTCTAGCCTATAACCGCCTAACATACTTTACTATAAATTTCTCATATTAACCATTAAATAAACTCCAAGGCCTAGACCGGGGAATCGAACCCAGTACCACAATACATAACTTCCACATAGCTTTACAGGTCTTGCCTCTAACCGCTCGCCTACCGTGGCGCCTTATAAAAAATAGTTAAAAGCAACGTTTTCTTTTTCTTGACAAAAACGGGTCGTCTCAGCCTTAAGCCTTAAAGGAAGCTAAGCGACTGGATATAGCTATACAGAAATGTTTAGGTCTAAGGACAAACGATATATTTTAGCATGACCCAAAAAGGTTGGGAACCTCTGAGCTGGAGTTTACCTGTAGGTTCGCTAAACTCAAATAGTTGCCACACATCAATTACCTCTCAGATCGCCTTATGAGTTTTAGAGGATTTATTATGGTGTTTATGATGTTAGACTGGGATACAAGTAGGGATGCTTGGTTCATAACTCTACTTCCCTCTCACTAGTAAGGGAAAGTAAAAATTATTCAGGATTAGAATCAGGACAAATTTTATTCGACCACTAAGACAAAGTGAACCTTTTCGATTACAGTGTTTGTACACAATTGTGGGCGATAATAACAGCGTGGAAAAGAAATCACAGGACATCTAGAAGGAGGTGGCAACTCTTGAAGTACTTTTCTAGGATAGGGAACGGTTTTTTTCCATTTGATGTTTAATGTAGTAAATATTATGGGACATGAAGATGTGGACAGAACGCGGTAAGGAATAGAGAGAGGGGTAATCCACCCCCAATGGTACGCGGGTAAATGAGGAGAAAAACAGTTCATCTGCCGGTATCACTCTTCACCAGATTCTGTAGCAGCTCCTCCTACACAGTCACATCGTCGAGTCTTTACGATACATTTAGCATCGGCAACAGTACAACGTTCTTCGTGATAACATTTCTAGGCGCTACGACTTCCCAAGAGTTTTCTGATTTATCTGTTCCGATTTATTGTCTCCACTTCAGCTTCCTCCTTTCTTTGTCATTCTTCTGCTTCTTCTCCTTGCTCTTTTTTTTTTCTTAAAGAACGTTTCCATTTTTTAAACTTCAAGTGTGAAAACACACAACTTTCTCTTTTTTATTTAAATCTTTACAAAATTCTAATGAGATATTTTTTTACAACATAGAATTTTTATCGAACATTATAAATATCTCCTTAACAAAAACTTACAGTTTAAAAAGTTAAGTATAAGGGTTGATTAAGCGCCAAAAGGTACACAAATCAGCTAGTACCCAACATTTCATTCAAGCTTAGTTGATATAATTTAAGTAATTTTGCTGCATTAACTTTTCCTTCACATTTTTTAGAATTTATTAGATGTCACAGACCCTTATGCTGGCCAGTTCGTTCATAATATTATTTGGTTATAATTATGATAAAATGTATATTATATCTTCGTTTTTAAATAGGTACTTTATTTTAACTCTATTCCAAATTATTCTTCTGATTTATCTTTAATATGCCCTTTATTCTGAAGTTGTCACATCTTATACATGCATGTTAAAGTAGAAAAAGACAAAGTTAGAGTCGGCTACTGTTTAAATTTGAATCACGGAGGATTTAAAACAATATTTCAGACTTGAATTCGTCTTACCGAAATATTCGTGAGCACAAATAACACACAGTTAATAACAAGTAGATTATTCAACAACAATTATTCATTTCTCAATTGTAATTTAATTTTACTTATAGTAAAATACTGGAATAATTAGCTGTCCTAAAAGTATGCAATACTTATTTATTTTATATTACATAACATATATATAACATTGTGAGAAGAACAGCTACATTGAGAGTGTGATTGAAGAAAACTATATTATTTGCGATAGAGCCAGATAATTATTACCTATTATTATAAACGTTTGACTACTTCATAAAATAACAATTACTTTAATCGAAGAATGAACTTAAACCGACGATTTTTATTAAAAATAAAATAATCGAAATCATTGATGTATGTTGGTGTAAGCATTTTTTTAAAAAAGTTTTTAAATTTTGTAGCCTCGTAATTTTTTTTATTTTTTATACCGTTTTCTTTTTAACCTGTAATTAATAGTTTGATTATTATAGATTAATAGATATTAAAGTCAATCTACAGTGCTACTTGAACAAATATTTTGTAGATGAAAATGGCCAGCATAAGGGTCTGTGACATCTAATAAATTCTAAAAAATGTGAAGGAAAAGTTAATGCAGCAAAATTACTTAAATTATATCAACTAAGCTTGAATGAAATGTTGGGTACTAGCTGATTTGTGTACCTTTTGGCGCTTAATCAACCCTTATACTTAACTTTTTAAACTGTAAGTTTTTGTTAAGGAGATTTTTGTACCTTTTGGATAGATTTTCATTTTTGTCTATTTTGCTAAGTTACATATCTGCTTTACTGCTTTTTTTAAATTAGGAATAAGCAATTCTATCATTATAACCTGATAAGGTGTTAAGTAGGAACCGTAACTACCACTGGAGAGATCTTTTTAAAGAATGATTATAGTTGCGGTCCCCAAACCATCCTCAATAACAATTTTTTTGAGAAAGCCTTTTTATATAAAATAGGAAGGTATTTGTACGTAAAAAGCAAATTTAAACTGCGATTTCAGACCTTCCTTTTAAGAGGAGTAAGAAAAATAAACGGGCGATTACAGTACTTCTCCCTAAAAGGCAAAGAGGCAAAGATTTTGAATCGAACGACAATTCATTAATGTAAATAGGTTCACCCATTGATAATTTTAACGATTTCAGTACTTAGTAGGTGTAAGAGCATGATGGCACTTCACAGCCATGTAGAGGAGCTTTAATCACTTCTTCGTGCTAAATTTTATCAAAATCGGACAAAGCGTTATAGAAATATTGGTAATAATAGTTTTAGAAACGGCCATACTTGGGTGGGGCAAACTCCCCTCCATATGAGGCGTAGCGACGAGACTTTTAAAGTGCAAATCTGTACAAAATTTCGATTCGAATGACACTTCATTCATGAAAATCAGTTCACTTGTCGATAATTTGAAACGATTGCTATACTTCCCCTTAACTAGTGTAAGAGCAGATCGCCGCTTTAATGTTACGTAGGGGAGCCCTAACTCTATCATCCTACCAAATTTTATCAAAATCGGGCTAAGATTTACAGAGTAATTAGTAATAATAATTTTGAAGGGGGCCTTACATACAGGGGGCTAACTCCTCTCTAATTCGGTGTACAGCGTCGAGACCCCCAAAAGGCACATCTACATAAAATTCCGAATCGAATGTCACCTCATTCATGAAAATCGGTTCTCGCGTTTAGGCGCTACGTAGTTTACAAAAAAGGTAACAACAACAAGAAGAAGAAGAAGAAGAAGAAGAAGAAGAAGAACAACAACAACAATTTCTGAAAATGCCGTTTTTGCTCATTTTCGGCAACTTTTTTCTCGAAATCTATTAGGTCTGGGGGGTTGCAAAAAAATTACAGTTATAAATGAGGGTTTGCCCTATATTTTAAAGAAAATTTGGGAATTTTATCTTTTATAGAAAAAGAGAAAAAAATTGTCAAAGTTGGGTGTTTTTTAACGTTACGCTTTTTCGTGCCCTTTTTGACGATCAATCCTTATACAACTGTCCTACCGGACAGTTTTAATACATTAATTAATTAAATGCTGGATTTGGACTTAAATTGTCCAGTGCACTGTTAACGCCCTCTCTAGAAGATAAAACCACTTACTGTCTGCAGAAACTGAACTCACAGATCTATGAAAACCGTAGAATTCGATATTTTAGGTAGAAACTTTACGAACAGATATCTTCTTTTCAAACGTCATTTACCTAAGAGATCATTTGAGGGATCAAGAACATTTTTTGGGACATTGAGACATATTTTGATCAAAAAAAGGAACAAAATTAAAATTTAGGAAGCCACAATTTGGAATCGATTCCATATAATTATAGATTTTTTGTTTAATAGCATTTTATTAATACATTTATGTACAAAATACAGAATACAAAAACAATACTGTACAGCTTGGATTAGTCCGTCAGTCAGGGTCGATACAAAATTTAATGTACATAACTAAATTAGGATACACGCTGGTGAAATATTAAATTTTAACATAAATAAATGATAAGAAGTATAATATATTATAATTTTAATGATTTTTTTTTATATCTTAATCATTGTACAAATATAGAAGGATCTTTAAGCCTCAGCAGTACTTCGATGGGCGAAAAATCATCTTATTTTGTCCTCGTACAGGAAAGAGATTTGGTTGAAGTAGTTGGGAGCTTCTGCACCACTATTAAAAGGAAATGAGATTAAGTTGCTTTTGGTTTCATTTGCGTAGTCTCATTTCCCATTTATGGGACTACGCCTTGACATCCGGTAGCGTAGGTTTTTTTTATTCTTCCCCATATACTAATAAGGGCTCTTCTAGCGTCAACTGATTTGTTGTTAAGAAACATGATTAGAGAAGCTGGACAGAACCACAAACTGGGACTGAAAACTGTTCGACAACGACTAAAACTTAAGCTACTTCAGGATGAGGTTCAGCAGTAACTTTAATGGCTTAATTACCTAATATACATTACTTGTAATGTTCTTGTTATTTCTTGAAAAGCAGAAATACTGCAAGGCCTTTATGATAGCAAAGCCATTTCTTTGCTTCACCGAGTACTTTTCTGCTTGCCCTAATAAAGTATAATGATGTGGACTTTTCTTATTATGTAGATAGATTTAGATTTTAGAAAGCAGGATGGGACCTACGCCTCACGAGATCGCAGCTAAAAGAGGCTTATTGTGCCAGCTCCCTTTTGGAACTTGTAGACGAAACCTCCTCTACTAAGAAAGAGGTTGAGAACTTTCCCTACTAGTTCTTTTTGCGCTACTATCTCCTTTGGTCTCAAAGAGCCAAAAGGTTTCATGGCGCAATTACTCCTCTACTAAGGAGGTTGAGAACTTTTCCTGTTAGTTCTTTTTGCGCTACTAAGTATCTCCTTTAGTCTCAAAGATCCAAAGGTTTCATAGCGCAATCACTCCAGTGAGAGGCCGTCTCCTCCTCTTCCTGACCACAATCTGCACAACGGTTCCCCAGGTAATAAGCCCCCCCACCTTGTGCAGATTCTTATTAAGTATGTGGAAGTAGGCAAATTTTTCGTAGCTAGCTTTAACCGGAAAATGTTTTTTGGTACCCTATAGTTCTGTAGCAGGTAGGTTTTTTTTTTTTAAAGAATATGTTGTGTGATTGTGTTTATGTTAGCTTAAAAAAGAGATTTTAAGGGAATGAGTTTGAATCTTGAGATAATATGAAAAAGTAGTGGGAAGATTAAACTAGATTTTTATTTAAGTGAGGTGAAAGATAAGTTACAATGTGTGACAGAAAATGCAATTGTAACACGCCATTTTGAGTAAAACTGCTGACGTTAGTAGAGTAATATGATAAAGCTGGACATGATCTGGATAGTTGAGAGGGAGTTCATTTTCTCCACGAAGTACAAATGGTTTTTGTAGTAAACTGGAAACGTAGGAGGGCCAATTCCGGTAAAGAACTCCTCGGGGGGTTCCCCCTTTTGTTTGTGTCTTTTTTTTATTTTCCTTTTTGCTCCTGAGTGTATCCTCAACCTCACACAGGAACACAAACACACACACACTGAGAGCATGTTTGGTCATTCCTTGGGACCACTCAGTATTCCCCCGTAACTTCCTTCACAGTTAGTAAAAAGGTCTCCTTCTGCTTCTCTCCTGCCAACAGAACAAACTACCAAAACCAAGTCTTCTACTCTGTCTGAGTATTTATGGCGAGCAATAAAACTGGACGGCCATTATAGCCTGTTGGCTCGTTACACGCTCCTAGGCTGCACACTTAGACTATTGTCTACTTTCTTCTACACGTGTACTTCCACGTGTTCGTCTATCTGTCTGCTCCTTTCTACATTCATTCCCTTATTTATCCCTTTACCTCATTTTTTTGTTTTACCCAATGTATAATTATAATTATTTTTCTACTTTTTACATATTTTCAAGAATATATTGCTTTATTAGTAAGCAAATTATTATGGTTCATTATTTTTGTTGACTGAATCATAGTTTTAATAGGATGAAAAATTAATGCCAGTTTCAGTCATTATAAACTTTATTCTGCCGAGCTTTCGACCTAGGGACTAGGTCATCTTCAGGGCTAATTTACAATATACTGTTTTACATCATTAGAGGGTTGCTGTGTCTTCTGTCTTGTCTGTTCATGGACATGAAGTCATGGATGTCATGGCACTTTCCTTACATAGCACACAGAAAATCATCACACTTTCGATTTCCCCAAACACAAATATACTTAAATCAGAAACCAAAACACAGAAAAGGAAAGTGCTAGAAATGATATACATATCTAAGACAGAAAACAGTCTAAATTTCAAAAACAAACACGAACAATTTAAACAACATATACGCAAACTTACTACAAAATACTTGACAATTGGCAACACTGACTTCCTTACAACCAAACACATATCACACACAGACCGATCACATTCAGTCCATGAACAGACAAGACAGAAGACACACCAATGATGTAAAACAGTATATTGTAAATAGCCCTGAAGATGACCTAGTCCCTAGGTCGAAAGCTCGCGGCATAATAAAGTTTATCATGACTGAAACTGGCATTAATTAAAATCAAATTATTATGATTTTTCAAAATTTTCTTGTTCAAAGCTGATCAATTTCATCCCCATCCTTCAGCGGATAAAATCAGCGATATAACTACAATTATTGGCACTTCAATAGTTTCATATTTTAGAGATCTTATTTAATTTATCACTGAATTCATAAAAGTCGTTGAAGGGAGGTTTCGAAGTTAGGTTCAGTAGATTATTATGGTTAAGGAAAGAAAGGTACTAAAATCCTGTGTAATTAAAATTTTGGGGCTGGTACTGAATTTAGTTAAAGCAAGAGTGGAAAGCTTGTCAGGGGCCTCAGATGAGAGAGATAATTTCGTCACTTTCTGTCTCCTTCACAAAATGAAATGAGAGAGCTCTCTCTCTCTCTCTCTCTCTGTGCAAGCTGGAGGCGTCTCTGACGGGCGAAAGAGGTAGGTTTTTAGTTTGAAGTAGTAGTAGAGAGGTTAAATCTTTCTTGGGTTGGATGGTGACAATAACGAGGTAAAGCTTGAGGCACCAGTGTGTCACTAGTATTACACAAAAGCTTTGCTCGGCTAAAAGTTCTACTATCTCACACTGGCGTCCCAGAGTAAAAAGGTCCCGGATAGGGTGTACCCGTGTACGTGTTGGTACATGCTGGCTGGCAACGTGATAAAACTGGCAGTGGCATACACTCACTGCTTTCCCGCGCGTTTCGGATTTAACTTAATGAAATTTCCCACGCCCGCCCGTATTCCTTTATCCACGCACTGACTTACGCACACACATACACTTCCGCTTGTTCTCATTTTCTCTTGATGCGGCTCATTTATCTATTTTCTCTTCTTGTTTCGTGTGCCCTTCATTTTCTCTTTGCCATTATGCCCTTTTCCATGCTTCATCCAAAGAAGAGCGTTCCTCTTCACAAGGAATCCCCTAATTTCTCTTTTTTCCCTAATTTCCCGAACTTGACACCAATTTTCCATAAGGTTAGCTTCCAAAACCATCTCACTTTTTTGCCATCCCCTCAAAACAAAAACACACCCTACTCTTACCAACCTCTTAGATACTCGCATCAGCTTCCACTACTTTTCCTATCTTACTTCTCCCTTCTGAGTCACACGTCATTCTTCCTCCACTATTTACGCACTTCATTTATCACTTCGGAGGTTTGTTTTGTTCCCTTTTTTTCCCTTTTGCTGGAATCAGAAATTCACAAGCCACTACCTCTTTATCAACACTCCTAAGGGAGAACTCTGGAGAAATCTCTGTACCAGTTTGTCACCTACTCTGTTCTTCACATTTCACACGTGTCAGCTCATATTTACTGACAATTCTGTGTGCTTTTCTCCCTCTTCCGTTTCAGCCAACTTCCTCTTTTATCTCTTTTTCTTTTACGAAAACATTTTTGCCAAAAAAGGGAAAGTCATTCTTTTAAATATAATAAAGTTTACCGCACACCCATTCATGATTCTTAGACTTAATGTTTACATTCTTAACCGGATATCACTTTTATTTACTTTTTTTTTAGATACTTTAGAATTGGCATTTTCACCCATGTCTTAACATACTTCATCAGTTCCTACATTTGTATAACGTTCCTGAAAAAGTTTATTTATAAAAAGAGGGAGGAGTGTATGCATCGTCCTAAGTAAATATCTCATCTTGTGATGAGATGCATGCATTAAATAGATAAGGAGCTTCTTATAAGTAAGGTTAACCAGAGGTCCTCACTCCTCTTTGCGTAGATTGCAATGAGGAGGAGGATTTCAAACATATAATAATGATATGTCCACGTTACGTGAAAGGAAACGAATGTTTGACGACTTATATACAGGTATTTAGATGCACCATTTCGTTACGAAGGCATAGTATTCTCCACCAACATCTATGTGCTTAATTCTATAGCAGAGCTAGCAATGAAATATGAGTGTATTTAAAAGTTATAGCCGATTAGAATGAATGGAAGAAAATGATTAGAGAAGGATTACGGTGATTTTAATTTCGGTTAAGCTATAAGGATGGCAGGAGCACAGAGTACTGCTCCATCCATTAGCTGTAGTTTATGTACTTGTAAATAGCTGTATATAGTAGAGGGATGAATGTGTGAAGCGAATATATTTATAAGTAAGAATGGAGAGTGAGTGATATTCTAGTGATAAGCACCTAGACGATGCTGGCTGTATGGCGAAAGCCAATGCCAAAGAAAAGGCAAAAAAAAAGAAAGATTACCAGATTTTTTACCTGAAATCCGGGGACACCTGGTAGCTCCATGTATCATATCGTGACTGTTGTCGTCCAACTGATAAGAGCTCAGTTTCTCAAAGTAAATTCAATACTACTACTATTATACACTACAAATATAATTATTAATACTTGATAAAACATAATATTCTTGATCTGACAATTTAAAGTCACAAGTATTTTTATGATGAATGTTTTTTATTTTTTAATTTGTTTTCTCTTGAACATAGTTTTGTAGCAAATTCTGGACAAGTCAGTGATGATAGACAGTCAGGGAGAAATGTAAAAATTAGGGAACATTCCACTTTTCAATCGGGGACTGTTCCCCGGGTAACGGCACACGTCTGGTAACCTTATCTTATAGCTCACTGTCCGGAAAAGAACGCTGACTGGAGGCCGGCAGTGCACTGAAAAAAAAGCTCCGCCCAACAATAACCTAGATGTAGATGCGTTTTAAATTAAAAAAAAAAATGATGATGTGTATACACGTCAAACCAAATCTCCATTTCGGTACGTTCGACGTGTATACTCGTCGTGAAAAATGTAAAATTGCCATTAACTATAAAAAAAAACTCTAAAATTTAATAAAATACAATAAGAATATCATTTGGCGAGAAGTTTCCTTTATCTTACCAATAGAACTGCCAAGTATTTTATACGGAGGGAGGTGGTAGGAGCCAGCCAAATGATAAGTGGTTGGTACATGTTTGGTCTCCGCATTAGAGATTGGGGAATTACGCACACAAATAGAAGCTCTCAACCCTTGTGCAATGCCCGTTTTTTTACCTTAGATAGAGGTTCAGACCTCTCAGTCTCAGAGCATGATTTCATTTTGCACAGAATTCAAAAAAGCTCTTTTCTTCCTTGTGCAAAGCTCTTGCTCCTCCCTAGTTAACTAGAGCAATGCATACGTGAAGCGGTTAAAGATTTTTGAATGAGCACAGAATTCTCTGGTAATCTGTAAGCCCCCCCCCCCCAGAGAGATTGCAGAAAAAGTCGCTGGCACAGTGACTATTATGACTATTGTAAACTTGTGGTTGTTTTTGCCCTGCGATCGACGTGTATACTACGTCATTGTCTTGATTTTAATTCACACTGCGGGGGGGGGGGGTTAAAAAACTAAATTCCACGCTTAACTGGTTATGAAATTAAAGCAAATTTTAATAACAACTATGCGATATGATTGATAGAGTATCCAAGCTATTTTGTATGGTCAACATTTTGCATTTATAAATGGTAAAATTAAATGATGAGGATGAGGAATGAAAACTGTAAAGAGTTTTACAAAAATTACAACTTCGCATTAAGTTGGCCTAAAAATATTCCGCCTTTTTAAAATGGGCTTAAGGTAGCACTTATGACTCGAACTTCCGGCGATTGAAGGAAGCTTATGGGAGTTAGAACTTCAAAAATAGAAGTAACAGACTTCCGGTGACAGACGGTTTATACATTATGGCTTCTTTTCTGTTTCCAACGTCTTACAATTGAATTTAAATTAAAATTTCCAAAGTTTCCTATAATTACACATAATAAAGTGTTTACTAACTGTTGTAAAATGGACATTTAGATTTACATAGACCAGAGTAATGATTAACCAGGGCCCAAAGAAAACAGGTAGTAAAAGAGATCATAAACCATGTAAACAGACAGAGGGTTAGGGGTTGGTTAGTGCGGGCCTGAGGAAGGAATAGGGGAATTCCCTTAGTTTGTTACTAAGTACAAATCATCGCTCCCATAAATACACCTAGTAGTAGTAGAAAAAACTAGTTTTTATTTTCTACCCTAATTTATTTTTAAATATAGAACGAACTAACCTATACCTTCTAGACATTCTAAGAAATAGGTGACCCTTTTTTTTCACTAGATATTCTCGTAGAAAAAAAGGTTACTCTATTCAACTGAAGAAGAAACAATACAACAGCAGTAAACAAAGTTTAAATATTTCTGGAACATCTCGCTCTGTGTCACTCCTGGAACACTCTGGACAATAAATCAATCAAAGCAATGGTAGGTTGATGAACTTAACTTGGAATGACAAAACTATTTACAATGTATACGACCACTTTAGGCTAATATTTGGGTTTACAAGTGGAAAATGAGTAGGGTCATTTATCATTTCATTTTTATAGCAGTTCTGGGGGTAAGAAAATTGAAAATAGAAAGAGAAAAACAAGAACTACCAATCAGGTAAATCTATTTTACTGAAGAAAAATTATTAATAACAATGCGGGTGTATTGAAATTAGAATATTGTGATCTACATTGAAGTAATTACTTAGATCTATTTTTATGTTGTGAAGGAAGGGAAAAGAGGAAAATTTTTGGAGAATAAGGTGGCCGCAAAGAGACGACAGCAGCAGATTGGTAACCAAGAGACATGGTCGCCATAGAAACCAAGCGTCGTCGTTCGTACCTCTCGCTCGCTTTCTCTCTCTCTAGCGCGCGAACATGTTACCTCTTCTGGTATTAAGGGACACCCTGGCAGCCAGCTCACTATGCTCAGCTAATTAAAAGACCTGCTGCTTTTACCTGGGGCCAAGGGAAACGATGAAGAGCAGAGAGGCAGAGAGCAAGGAAGTAAACCCACCTCTTCTACAGTCTTGCGCGCACACAATAACACACAGCAGCCTGTGCCGCCTTCCTTCCATCAGCTGTTTGGGGGCGGCAAAGTGGGGAGATCTGCTCTTCACAGTGTGTAAGTGTACTAGACATGACATACACTTTATACCAAAAAGGACTAGTCAAGCATGACACTATTCATACGGGCCGCTGCCTCCCCCCCGTCCTTTCACATTCGTCCTAACGAAGAACAGCATGTTCTACCTTCAGATCTATGCACACCTTTATATACAGCATCCAGAATTATCTGGACCCTGGTATGAACCCTCTTCTTTTAATGTTACTATCACTTTCAGTGAAACCTAGAACCGACCTTCAAAAGTTTCATGAAAGTGGAAAAATTTCCATTACTAAAAAAAAAGTAAAGTAATTGCCTATTTTGTTAGGCGGGGCTTAACGTCCAACTACCAAATAGGTGTCGTGGTCGGAGGCGACTAGCAAACATACTTTACTGTAAATTTCTTTTATTAACCATTAAATAAAATCCAAGGCTTCTAGACCGGGAATCGAACCTACTAAACCAACAATACATATTAGCATTGCGGGTCTAGCCTACAACCGCCTAACATACTTTACTACAAATTTCTCATATTAACCATTAAATAAAATCCAAGGCCTAGAGACCGGGGAATCGAACCCACTAAACCAACAATACATCTTAGCTTTGCGGATCTAGCCTCTAGCCGCCTAACATACTTTACTATTCCATTCCTCATATTAAACATTAAATAAAATCCAAGACCTAGACTGGGAGTATCGAACCCACAAAACCAACAATACATCTTAGCTTTGCGGGTCTAGTATCTTAACCGCTCGGCTATCGTGGCGCCTAATTTCCATTACTATTTCCTCCAAATTTAATTGAAAAACAGTGATGCTTTTACCAATGATTTACAAAAAATTGATTTCCAACAGGAAGAATGAACATCAGTATACGTACTTCCTGTACTAAGGTACCCAATTATAATCTCTTTAGCTTTATCCGTCTTAACACGTATGGAAATTGCAGGAAGTGCGTGTGAGTTATTCAAAATGTTACTGAGTGTAACCTCTCTCATTTAGTCAGCAAGTGAAATGCAATAAGGAAACATAAATCGATATGTCTACAAGGATTGATGTCGTCCTCGACGACGCATGAAAGTCCGAATCGGTTAGGAATCCTATACCGTTTTACATTTTATTTTCCTATTGTCTCTCTTTAATTCGAGGAGAGCGACAAGAAGTTTAACGATTGAAGCCCGTTATATAGCTCTGGTACTTCATGGGAGATAGCGATTTAGTAAATAAGTATAAGTAACGATTGAAGAATGAAAAACTATGAAAAGAGAAATAGCGAATCCAGCTGTGAATTGATAAAACTACCAATGCTGTAATAATCCACCATAGTAGTAAATAATTAAAACGCTAATGGTATTAGTTTGTCCTGTAGGTGGGACATTTAAATAAGGAAACTGCTGTTAGAAGTTGTTTTAGTGGGCGCTTCGTGAGTATATTAATGAAAGTACTTTTAATTAGAATGTGAGCCATACTCCAGTATAAAGGTGCTGGAAAGTGTGTATATATGCTCCAGCAGATAGCAGCTCTGAAGCGCCTGTAATGAGGGTACGAAGGGGTTCGGTAATGAGCTAACAGGTCCAATCTCGTTACGTCACACTCACCAAATATATGTGTATATATGTATGTGTGTGTAAAATAGTATAACTTCCACCTTTACTTCCACATTTTTGGCAACATTTGGTCTTATAACGTGTTCCATTTCTTTTTGCGAAAGAATAAAAACATCGGTTATCTTACCAAAAACTATTTTTGCGTTAATTGATGAGCTAGAGTTAGCCTGTGGGTTCGCTAAATCCTAATAATTTGCACACATCAACTACCTCTACAGGACAGTGTAAGTGTTTAGAGTGAGGGTCGAGTTGTTAGGCTGGGGTACCTGCAGAGACACTAAGGCTACTGAAGAAGTGGCTAGACCACTTTCCCCCCCCCCACTGCGGGTAGTTCAACCTCTGTTTTGTGACATGTTAATATTATTGTAATTAGAAAACTTTCAAGTTTCACAAGTTTTCCGGGGATGTCTGCTGAGATAATTTTTCCAAAAACAATCTTTCCAACAGCTGCCAGTGGTGCTAAGCAATGCAGCTTTCTGCAGAATACGGAAATACCCATTTAGTAACAATTGCTTGTTTCACTAAGGTTCCCTGTTAATCTTTTGTGAACAGCCCATTTCATGAAACAACCTTCCAGGAAGTATCTCAAGTCAGGGCAGCTTGCATATGTCTTCAAAAATCTTCGTAGCACGACAATTAAAATCCAAGATATTAGATTAGATTGTATTAAAAAGGGCGGTTCCACCAAAAAGGGGAAGGATTGCAGGCAATCCAAAATGCCCATTGTTCCCCGCCCACCTCTCATCTCATGAGAGATACCGGGGCTTTAAAACAACAAATCCGGCTAAAGTTTGCCAGATGCCAATACTAATAAACTAATAAAGTAGTAACAGGACACTAGGGAGAATGGCGACTCAATCGTCCAGTGCATTGGAATAAACGTAGAATGTTCGTTAAGATTACTAGACGCCACAATCTCCGGTAGGGAAACATTTAATGAGGAATTAAAGACGAGGAATCCTAGTCTTTAGAATAAACTGGACACACCTCTATAAAGTGTCGCAGATTGGCGAGACTAGATAAGGCCGCATTTGAAAGGATGGTACGCTAAATTCGCATGTCCACTCAACAGCTGAACCAACTGGCGGTTCCGGGACCTGCTAAAACCAACCATATCTGTTTTTGACAGGCCAAGGATTTCCTTAGCCTGGCGGCAGTCAGCTCGGGATCTCCACCGTTTCCGATGTTCTTTCAAAATCCACCACTGTTCTACAACGTCGATAGGATACAGGGATAACAGGGCTGAGGAGTCATTGTTATCAAGGCAGCTCCTTCCTTTGCTGTTTCATTAGCAAGTTCGTTAACCGGAATCCCGGAATGACCAGGGGACCAAGCAACCGAAAGAGTATTCAGAGCTCCTAACAAATTGAGAGCACCATGGCAAGAATTGACCGAGATTTGGTCCTTACTAGCTACCAAGATATATATCTTGAAGAAATTGTACTTCTTCTCAGTTACAGAATTTTGCTCGTTTGTTTCGAAACATTGATATTGATTTGATTTTTCCTAAAAATTAATTTCAGGATAGCCATAGGGGTACACATTTTAACAATCCAGGATGGAGTTTTTTTCCTTTCTGGTTCCAGGTTATGTTCCCCTACTTAAGACTGTCCTCCAGCTCGAGAAGTTTAAGAATGTTGTTTTTGAACAGTAATGGAGCGAGTATAAAACGTTATACGCAAGGATTAGCATTTAAACACTTCTCGTTCTGGCGTAGGTCCCGTCGTAGAAGCCGTAGACAATACTTGGAAGAGACAATACGTAATCTTGTTGTTGAGACTCTAAGAGATACGCCCGTAGAGAGCTGACGGCCTCCATACCGCCTCCACATCTTTACCAAGAAGGAGCTTAACACTAGGAAAGCTTTTATCAGCGGCAAATAACGTATAAATATTCATTGCACTCTCTCTTAGCCAACTGGAGCCCATTATATATACACGGCTGTGTTAACCCCTTGTTGGATTAACACGAGAACGAGTTAGCGTTACCTCCTTTATCTTAGTTTAACTTCAGATAGCCTTAAATTAATTAATTTCTCTATTAAAAAGTCCCGCCTATTGCTACTTGTCACATCGTTTCCTTCTTTAAACCCTCTCATGACTTCCGCTAGTTGTAATCATTATTAAATTCTAAATGATAAATTTTCTGCTATGATTTAAGTAGTACTGGGCCAGCCACATCTTTTTATAAAGTACACATAACATTTTCTGTTAACATTTTATTTTCTGTTAACAGGAAATTCCACACCGAGACCAGATAGATCTATACAGCCTCCCGATGACAACACTCTCTCTGCAGGAAGTAGAAATACGAGATGTGGCTATTAAATAACGAGACTGATGCGCCAAATCCTAACGACCGTCAGCTGTGCACAGCGTAAAGCCTTCTCTTTCGATTGCAGCGTCTCACGTGTTTGTAGAGAAATCTGTCTGACCGGAACCGTCGTAGAGGTGTTAGTTTCGTTTTGCCGAAAACATGAGTCGTGAAATTTCACATGAAACTTGGTAAAACCGCTACTGAAACTTATCTTTTATTAAAAGAAGTTTTTGGCAATGAATGTTTATCACTTGCGCAAGTTTTTGAGTGGTTCAAGCGTTTCCAAAATGGCCGAGAAAACGTCGGAGATGATGACCGCCTACCCAGGACGACCCCGTCCTTCCACGTCCAAAACGGATGAAAATATCGATTATAATTAATTAACATTACTTACCGTGAGGTGCTTGCTCAACTCTGGTGAAAGAGTAAGGTAAAAAACGACCTGATATGTGAAAGAACAAGTCACGGGTCAAGTTGTCTGTCAAGACGACGTTTCTAGCCAAGTACAACATCCCAGTTTTAGGCCATCCGCCTTATTCGCCTGACCTGGCCTCCCCATGTGACTTTAGATCTGTTCCCCAAAGTCAAATCTGCATTAAAAGGAACACGATTTCAGCAGTCCGTTGAAGCTGTGAAAGAAAAAGCGGCACGCGTCATGCAGGAGCTCACAGAAAAAGACCAGCGCTGTTTCGAACAATGGAGCGTTGTAGTGGTAGGGGATAGGGTGTATATTGAAGGTGATAATAACTAAATATGTATAAATTTAAAATATAATGTTTTACAGCTATAGTCTAGTTATTTAATAGCCACAACTCGTACCCACTTCTTAGTGGCCATCCAACGCCATCTTTAGATATTCCGGAAATAGATTCCTCCTAATTAAAGAGACAGAAAATTTCTAGGTAACGGTTTTTCCTCCTCCAACAATTAATCATCCTCTGATGACTCTGCGAAATCTCAAATTTGAACTGGTTTTCGCTTTTGGGTTACGGAAACAAGCTAACACATACACAGACATATTTGCAGAAACCATTTTCTCTCTTCTCAGAGGTATTTCCTCTACAATACCTACTCTTACTAGCAGCCTAAGGGGTAGATTTTTAATCCTTTCAAAAGCAGTGGAGGAAAAAGCGCTAAAAAAATCTTGGACCATGTGAAAACGATAAGATTTTACCTGTAGACCATTAAGGGATCGACAAGCTGGCCCTCTTGAAGAAACGAAAAGGCATCTTATACAGATCTTTGATTTTCTAGCAATCGCGGCTGGAAGAAGTCATGCGAGTGTTTCACACACCAGATTATGAAAGATTAAGAGGAAGCTGGAAGCTGTTAGATTGCAGCACTCAGCAATAATTAGAAGTGGGGGTGTGCAGCCTCCAGTGATAGAAAGAAGACAATGCAACTCCACCGTCTAGCCCTCGGCGGAACTCAGCACGGCCCAGTTAGATTTATTTACTTTTTCTATTGTGCGACGGTCCGCACTTCCTTCCCCTCCCAAATCGTGGGGTAAAAGTCTTTTTCTGCTCCCTTCATCTTTCTCGCTTCCTCTCTCTTCACCCTTCTTATTCTTTGTCACTGCCCTTCTTCTGAAAAGACAATTCAAAAACGGAACGAAACGATTTTGATGGCCTTTAAAAGTTTCATTTTGTACACTGTTGGTAAGCGATTGCGTTTCCCTCCCCTCTAACACCCCCTCCCGGAAAAAAGAGTCTTCTTGCTACACCCGGGAGGGAGCCCCTCACTCCTGTACTCCCTCTCATGAGTCGTCGTGGTATTCCTTAAAACCTTCCACCGCCGATCCTGACTTCTATCTTCTGTTCACAAGTAATAGGCTTAAGGCCAAACAACTTTGAGCCACTTAACAGTTATGTTGATTCCCTTTTTCTTGTGCGACCATCCCAACATAAGGAGCTGGCGCCGTACCCTCTACCATTTATATTATACAATATTTTTTTTTGTGCCCCCAGGAATTCTGACTGTTAATTATAAAGATGGAGAGGGTATGTTTAAGGAACAAGAAGGCCCTTGCTAACTTCTTGACTTATGTTCTATACAATAATAATCTGATATCTCTACCCCCACTAGCTCTAAATATTGCAATTACCTACTGTGTTTTGGACATCCGATTTTTGTCTGAATTAAGATTTAAACTTTATTTGAATTTAAAGTATCACGCTGAGGAGGTGTTGGATCACGGAAATACTGTACGGTAGCCGACAGAGCACTTAGTATGCCAGTGACAAAAAATGATTTAGGGTAAAGTCGGGTGAGATGGGCACCATTTTGGTTAGGGCTAGGCTTACTTTATTATTATTTTTGGAAACCTCATACGCTCACAAACATAAGATAAGGAAAAAATTTCAGGAAAAATGCTAAGGGAAACATTTTTTTATTCTTACAAAAAAAAACAAAGTAGCAGTTGGCCATCTATCCCCTCTGGGTTGGGTGAGTGGCCAATGTAACTTGGGAGAGATGGCCACATATTGTAAATGAAATTGCGCTAGAAAAACGTAAAAAAATGAATGGTTACTTAATATTTACTTATTCTTCTTCTTTTTAAATGCGCTTTTACTACAATTTTGGCAAGCGTATGCAAAAGAAGAGCAATTTTCATGGAACCACTTCCGGCACATATTATGCATTCCAACCAATCTTTTTTTTCTGGTCTTGTTGTAGCTTTCCTCATATCCTGTACATTCAGTTTCAATCGATTTCTGAAATGGCATCACTTTCTCCTCTTCCAATTCGATTCCTGTTTCGTCCTCTTCATCGGAACTCGGGGAAGGTGAGCATTTTCTTTTTAGGACAATCCTTTTAATTGAAATTAACAAACGAACGGACAAACTCTTTCATAGCAACTACTACGGATACTGCTCTTTATTAAGTTTTACTTGACTGAATTATTTTTTAATTTTGACCAAAAAAGCACCAAATATTTTGGGCCTACTTGCTGAATTATTTAAGAGGGAAATTTTATTCGCGTTGGAAGAGGAAATGCAACTTCCATCAGCAAATTGGCACTTCAATGTACGTCATTTCCTGTGATGAATTTTCTAAAAATGAAAAGTCATCACAGCCAGTTAAAGCAAAACACAGAAAATGAAAAAAACTGATTGACGCGCAGATATTGGTGGAAACGATGAAACGAGGGTTGTGTTTTTCCTGTATGGTGAGAGGGGGGTAGGTGAGGATGGGAGAGAGCTAAAAAATATTGCCAGACGTTATAAAAAGGGGGGACTTTGGCTTTGTTATTAAGTAAATTGGCGTGAATCGAAACCTAATATCCACTACTTGAGAAATAGTTCAGGGGGGTTGTCAACGCAACATGACGTAGTTTGGAGACTGGAGGGCTGTGGCCATTATGTTGATGATCGTATGAGATGGTGAATGTGGGATGGAAAGAGAAACTAGCAGGGGAAGGTTTTCTTGTCGTAGAAATAAACGATTTGGCCGGATTTAGGTGGAGGGCGACCTCTTCAGTGGGTAAGTGATAAAGAAATGTACAGGATATCTAGTTTCAGCAATGGGATAATGAAAAATCTCAAAAGCTGGATGGGAATCAAGTACAAGAGAGAGAGAGAGAGAGAGAGAGAGAGAGATTTTGCTTTAATTAAGTGTTGAAGTGATCAAGTTTAGGGGGCGGAAGCAGTGCCGCCTCCAAACAGTACCTTGGCGGGAATGGTGTAACGCGAACTGTTCTATTTCCTTTTTTGCATACTAACACCAGTTTCCAACTTCTTAGCCCCTCTTAATCTAAACGTTTCCTCTTTTTACCCCCACTTTTACTTACATCTGCGGGTCCCAGATAATACCAGCCTGTCTGGAATTCCCAAGCCTTGTTATCACAGCATTATCTCTAGGAATTCTTTCCAGTCAAAAAGAAAGTAAGTTTATGAGGGAACCCGCAGAGAATTGCCAGTAGTGTAAAAAGAGACAGAGACAGAGGTTCATACGTTTGAAGATAAGGACGAGTGCGACTCTACCAAATTTCCGGACAAAGAAACCATTAAAAGTGAAATAAGTTTTCCTTCTTAGAAAAACAATAAAAACCATTCGTGCGTTTTTTTGATAAAAACCTTACCCGTTTTCCAGAAAATGAGGCAGTACCAAGGTCGCGAAAACTGTATTTTAACTGGGGCAAACAGGGCAAAAAAAAAAAAAAAAAAAATTCTATTATTCTTAGCAAGAGGAAATACAGTCGACTCTCGATAATTCGAACCTCGATAATTCGAATTTTTCGATAATTCAAACTCTACAGCTGCTAACTTCGGTAAATCGAAAAAATTCAGTGTATTTTGATACGCTCGATAATTCGAAATCCTTTTCTTAACAACAGGAGAGAAGGCTCTATAATTCGAACGAGGTCGCTTCCTCTCTTTATAATTCGAATTTTCCCTAGTAATGTTTACTTCTCATTTTCCGCTTATTGTTCATTTCTGGCTTAATATTTCCCTCCTTTCAGCCCAGTTTAACTTCCCAATTCTCTTTCTTACTTTGTCACGATGGGAAGTACGTCTCTCTTACTATGTCCGACAAAGAAAACATTATCGCGGCCGTGAAAAGTGGTTCGAAAAAAGAAAGATATCGCCAAAACTTTCAATATTCCACCATCAACGCTTTCTACAATTCTAAGTCACTTGACTAAGTCAAGCCACATTGAAACAAAAAACTGTTCTTCATTTTTTTAATTAGGTACATATGTATATTATTATTTATTGGAATGTTAATACATATGTATTTTTTTTGTTCTTTTTTGTCGTTTTCATTATTTTTACTTTTTTACTTGAGGCTATATATGTCTAAAACTTAGGTAAGCTCATATGTACGTATTTTCAATATACGTATGTACTTACATATATACATATTAAAAACTCTTAATAATTCGAATTTTTTTTCCCTTCTTGATAATTCGAAGTCTCAATAATTCTGAAACTAAAACTAAAGTCAAAAATTACTACTTGTAGAGCAATTTACATAAATAAATTCTAAATTTACTGCACTAATCTGCCAAAATAGTAATATCCCATCAGAAAAAGGCCGTATAATACCTATATACGCTACTTGTGGAGCTGGATATACCCCAGAACCTTACGTTCTAATAAAGTTGTAAAAAGCAACTGAAACTAAATCACAAATTAAAGTCAAGAACTATTACTTAAATCTTCCTTCAAAATGACTCCGTATTGTTGTAGTAAAACTATTTTGAAGCTTGGAGTAAAAGTGGAAGCTTAAAGAAAGACTTGTGAATTGCCAAGAGAAGATGGAAAGGATTTTTTTTTCCCCGGTTAAGATGGTGATTTGGAAATGATGAGGAAGACAGTGGAGGAGTGGCTAGTAAAATAGAAGAAGTAGATCAGGCTGGCCATTTCCCTAAAATGGAGGAAGTAGATCAGGCTGGCCATTTCCCTAAAGACTGAGCAAGGCAAAGAAATAATTCAAACAAAATTGCAAATTCCCTTAACCTAACCGTATGAGGGGGATTGGGTTGGCCGGGTAATGGGCCGGCCTGCCCTAATTCGAACAAATGACGGGCTGAGTCTCGAAATTAGATTGGCCCTTCCTTCTCTCTCTCTGTCAGTAAATGCCAGACAGTCACTTCTAGATCAGCTTCTACTACCGCTCAACCTTAACCCTGGCTGAGAGAAAAGAGGAGAAATATACGTACGTAGTGGCAAGCCAGCCGTCTGTAAGTACGTAGAGGTGTGGAAAAGCCCTAACTGCGGCAACCCCATGGGGGTATTGCTACCCTTGCACACAAGTTACCCCCCCACACTCTCAACCTATCATCTACACCACTACTGTGTAACAGTTCCTATATCCTTATATACTCTGGGACCCCGAACCTAATTCAATAACTGGCACACATTTTACTATGGTAACACATGTGGCTGCCACGATGCCCCACGACGATGGAGGTGGGGCGGGGGGGCGTGTGAAAAGGGCCCGCCTGTTATCCCTTACCCTTCAGTAATATTGATCACTAAGACATTGCCAGCATTATAAGAGAATAGCTAACATCCAGGAATTTGCTATGTAAATAAAGACAATGGAAACCCCTTTTTTACAAATGTTGCCATTTTAAATGTTAGATGAAAGGGAATAAGAATGAACACTCATTTCCGGTACTGCAGCTCTAACATTTGCTCCAAACACCAAAATTTACTAAATGTTAATTCTGTAGCCGAGCGGTTAAGAGGCAAGACCCACAAAGCTAAGATGTACTGTTGGTTTAGTGGGTTCGATTCTCAGTCTAAGCCTTGGATTTTATTTAATGGTTAATAAAAGAAATTTACAGTAAAGTATGTTAGACCCGCAAAGCTTAGATGTATTGTTGGTTAGTGGATTTTGTTTAATGGTTAATATGAGAAATTTATAGTAATGTATGTTAAACGGTTATAGGCTAGACCCGCAAAGCTAAGATGTATTGTTGGTTAGTGGATTTTATTTAATGGTTAATATGAGAAATTTACAGTAAAGTATGTTAGCCAGTTATAGGCTAGACCCGCAAAGCTTAGATGTATTGTTGGTTAGTGGATTTTATTTAATGGTTAATATGAGAAATTTACAGTAAAGTATGTTAGCCAGTTATTGGCTAGACCCGCAAAGCTTAGATGTATTGTTGGTTAGTTGATTTTATTTAATGGTTAATAAAAGAAATTTACAGTAAAATATGTTTGCTAGTCGCCTCCGTCCACGACATCTAATTTGGTAGTTGGACGTAAAGCCCGCCTGTAAAAATTGGCGATTACTTTACTTACTTTTTACTTAATCTGCAGCCTTACATGGCGCAAATGAAATAAAATAATACACAGAGCGGAAACACATCTTTATTACTTCTGAGCTATACTGTAAACAAAAATTAAAAAGTAAATTTTAAAATCAAGATTAATAATTAAATTCTTTAATTAGGATGTACCTGCCTGGCAGAGCTAATTACATTTCTGCAAATCTCCTGATTACTCAGCATCTATAACGTACTGAGCAGATAAGAATCTCACACCGAGACATCTTGAAGGATGGGGCACTCACAGAGGGAATGGTATTTAAATTGCACAATGCACATTTCTCTTTATGGACTTGCTTTGTCAATCCAGGGTAAATAACTGAAATGCTGCGTTTGGCAACTCTTAGTTTAAATAACCATCTCAGATTTGTCTTTTAGCTGTTCCGATAAAGCTGGAGTCCGTAAGTCCATATTGGTGTGAGAAGAGCTGTATAGAGTAGTCGTTTGTCCTGTAGTGAGAGTTTTGGGTCGTTTGTCGAGTAGTCTGGCTAGAAGTTTGTATCGGGCAACCTTAAAATATTAAATTACAGTATAGTTCGGCCTTCCTTAGAATTTAAGTTGCTAAAAAATCTGAGGTAATAGAAAGTTCTTCCCCGGGAGTGCCACATTACAGGAAGTACACCATTGAAGGAGTGAATTAGCTTGACGGGGAAACTTGTATACCTGTAGAGCCCAATTTAAAAAATTTGTGACGATCCCATTACATCCTTTTTCCATCAGCAAGAGGAAGTAGATATCTAAGTATTAAGAGCGTGTTAGAAACTTGTAGTTTAACTTTTGAAATGAGAACATATTGTTAAGTTAGTTAAAATTGAGAAGCGGAAATAGTGAAGGTAGTTGTGCTTAAAAGGAAAACGCCGATGAAATATTATTGGAATTCCTGAAGAGTCGGTGTACGCGATCACAGAAGAACGGGCTTAGAGTGTTAGACAAATAGGTTGACTGGAGAGAGAGAGAGAGAGAGAGAGAGAGAGAGAGAGAGAGGTATGGTGAGGGCAGTAGAGGGGGCTGATGCAAAGGTTTGCCAGAAGTGGAGGAAGAGGAAGTGAGTAGCTAGAAGAATGAGGTTGAGCTTGACTGAGAGCTGAATAAGTGGACGAGCTTTGTCTTGTGTCAGAGTTACCGGTAGAGCTTGGCCGCGCGCGCTACACCCGCCGTTACTAATGTGAACTAAGACCGCAATACACTTATTGCTGTTCTCTACTCTCATTTCTCTGCTGTGCCCTCCAAACTTGCAGGGTGGCTTGGCTTACTGGTAGCCTCTTTTCCCACTTCCATTTTACACACTCACTCTGAAAAGTTAACGATCCCTCCGCAACCCCCCCGGCCTCCTTCAACACCATCAACTTCGAAGACCGCATTACTTCCTGAACTGCTTCTTATCTTAGCAGAAGATGTCTTGCTATCTCAGCATATGTGGAGTACATCTGCATACTACACACAAGAAAGCCCACTTCCTCCCAGAACTTCTACACCCATTATCATCGTATCTGCCAGTCTCAGCAAACAGAAAAGGCTGACGGAATATAGAGCATGACTTCTCTGTCTTGTTAATGCCACGCTATCATCTATTTACCTCAAGCTTCCTCTCATTTTCTTAGTTTTCCCTTTAAAATCTCCTACGAAGTTAAGTAGCCAAAATTTCCCAGAGAAAATTGGAACAATCTCTTTGGAAATTTTAGCCTAAAGAAAACATAGGGCAGGGATGGCGAACCTTTTTGGGACGTGGGTCAACTTTTGTTCATTTTTTTTTTTAGTACTAGCTCTTGGGTCACTAATGCCCATTTGCACAAGAGTTAAGTTTAAAAAATTTTAAACTGAATATTTTCAAAACTAAACATCTTTAAAATTCAGTTGGCTTAACGGGGTAAAACGGGACGAAACAAGTGGCTATGGAAGTCTCTTTTTACAAAACATAACTAAACAAAACCTTATAAAGTGTTTGTTTTATCTGAAGAAAAATCTAAATTTGGTTATTTGCTTTGGGTTGACGATTTTCTTTTAACAAACAAAATATGAGTAAAATTATAAATTTTATTTGATATTTTGTAAACACTTTTGCTTTATTTCAAATACTACACACTCTGACCGCATCCTCGCAGTACGCTCACCTTCACTCAATAGAACCTTGGTTAGAAAACTGGCGTATAAAAATTAACCCAACTAAGTCCAAATACAAAGTCTTCACACTCAAACGTCAAACTCCACCACCTGACTTCTTACATCATACACCTATCCCACCAGCCGACCAAGTACGGTACCTTGGAATGTACCTAGACAAGAGACTTACCTGGAACCCCCATACGAGACTTAAACGTACCGAACTAAACAAACGATACAAACTTCTAGCCAGACTACTCGACAAACGCTCAAAACT
The DNA here is from genome assembly GCF_049639745.1 of Rhodnius prolixus. Taxonomy (NCBI): domain Eukaryota; kingdom Metazoa; phylum Arthropoda; class Insecta; order Hemiptera; family Reduviidae; genus Rhodnius; species Rhodnius prolixus. The sequence continues at coordinate 5,008,580 of NW_027411593.1, read as the reverse complement.
CTCACTACAGAACAAACGACGACTCTATACAGTTCTTCTCACACCAATATGGACTTACGGACTCGCAACTTTAAGGAACAGCTAAAAAATCCAACATCAATATACTGCAAAAACACTCCAATCCAAAATACTCCGCCGCATAGTAGACGCTCCATTCTATGTTAGCAACCACACACAATACTTACAGATCTCTAAGTTCCACTCATCTCCGAGAACTTGCCAAAATCCGATATAAAAATTTTCACCAAAAACTCTCATTTCATCATCCCAACCCTTTAGCTGCAAACTTGTCTTCAACTATGCTACCCTCCAAGACTCCTCGAAGACGGCTGAGGCGCCGTTGGCCCCGTGACCAACTGGGTGACTAATGGCGGCCATCACTGAATGACCAACATTCACGTCTGACACGTTATTTATTTATACACTTATCTCATTTACCTATTGTACCCTGTAGGTACAGGTGTAAATTTCAATAAAAGGATAAAAAAAAAATTATTTAAATTATCTGCTTAACTGGTATAACTTTAAGGCGGAAATTTTTCCGAATAGAAAAAAAATAAGACCACAGCCTCCTCAATAGATTTGAGTCCTGAACGATTAGATCGAATTTGTCTACTACGAGTATAATTACAATCGAAAGAAGTAAAACTTTCTCACCAGATTTTATGAAAATGAGAGTAAAATGAGATAATCCTTTAATATAAAGCTGGAAATGAGAATTTCTAAATCCGGGACACAGAGAATGAAAATTAATCATCCTATTCTAGTTTAAATAGGAGCGGCGCGGATGATGAAAGCAAAAACAGCTGGTTAGCGGATGATAGGCTGTTCGCCAGTGTGCATGTTTTGGTGTGTTACGTGATGGAAGAGGAAGTGCGCGTACTTCAATGAGTGATGGGGAAATGGCGCTTCTGACACGCGCGGAGGGCAGGACACGTGTTATTTTGGTGACTTTTTGATGGATGGCAGAGCACTAGCTAAAGCTAATCACTCAACAACAACAACAACAACAACAGCAACAAGACAACACAAACCTCCCTAAACAATACGCTACTTTTCACTACTAAATTCTTATATTAAATCAAGCGTTTGGAGTATTAATCTAAATTAACTGTACGAGCGTAGAGGAGATGCTAACACGGTGTAGAGTTATGTGTGTACTATAGGTTTGTAATAAAAGAGGGCAAGCCCCTGGCTGTGGAGGGTGCTGGAGAAGGGAACGTTCCAGCTCATTGTGAGTGATGAAGTTGGCCAGCAACTCCAGGATATTGGAGCCAGTTTTCCAGCTACTTAATTCCTCCCTTCCTAGTTTGGATATTACTTCTTCTTCTCCTACTTCTTCTTCCTCTTCTTCTTTTTTAAAGCCTAATCAAAAACTTACATTTACATGGAAAACTTACTGGCAGAACATTGTCTAAAACAAAGTTTACTGCTACACCACTGATCTAATCTTCTTTGACAGCAGTAATTGCCTACTGACTAGTTAGTGAGAACTCTACATCTAGAGAATTTGGGTTTTATTATGTACTTGTACTAGGTTAGACCAGTGGTTCCCAGCCTTTTTACTATTCGCTCCATACCCCTAAAGAAATTTCACTCGAACCTCACACCCCCTGAAATTTATATTTTGCTCAAGGATAAATATAACCAAAAAAAAATCAAACACATGGAGTACATAACAATTTTACAGACGCCACGATAGCCGAGCGGTTAAGAGACTAGACCCGCAAAGCTAAGATGTATTGTTGGTTTAGTGGGTTCGATTCCCCGGTCTGTACACCTTGGATTTTATTTAATGGTTAATATGAGAAATTTACAGTAAAGTATGTTAGGAGTAAGAGACTAGACCCGCAAAGTTTAGATGTATTGCTGGTTTAGTAGGTTCGATTCCCCGTCTTAGGCCTTGGATTTTATTTAATGGTTAATAAAAGAAATTTACAGTAAAGTATGTTTGCTAGTCGCCTTCGTCCACCACACCTAATTTAGTAGTTGGACGTTAAGCCCCGCCTGAAAAAAATAGGCAATTACTTTACTATAACAAATTTACAAAAAATAATAATTTCCTTGAAGTATGTGCAAGAGAAATAAAAATATGAAAAATATTTGATTCAATAATAATAACCTATTATTTACCTGGACTTTACTTGCACCCCCTGGAATATCGTCTCGCATCCCCAGCTTGGGAACCCCTGCGTTAGAGGGTGAGTGATTTAAATTTGATTCCCCCCCCCCCCAAAACGCAAGAAAACGCTAGTGTGTCTAGCCTAATCCGGAATAAGGGGCCAAAAAAAAGCGTTTTAGGCCCTGCGAGAGCTGAAGCGAGATTTGGCACCAAGGCCTTTACAGAATAGTACCGGAAACAAGGATCGTCTATAGCACTATTATTCGTCCTCATGGAAACATCGAAAATCTACAAAATTACTTTTTCTTATTTAATAGTAAAATAAATAAATAATAATAATCTCTTTTCCCTAGCTCAGAAATACTTAATTTCCTTCCAGCTAAGCTCCTCCTCTTAGCACAGTACGAACGAATCTTTGAACCTTTGAACAGGAGAGAGAAGCCCCTCAAAGTGTTCCACAGAAGAATGTCTGGATGATATGATTAAAGCAAAGATAGGATATTACAAAGACGACATCTCTAATAATGTACGTCCTAAAGAGTATTTCCTGGCTGGAAAAATTAAAAGAATTTTCTGAAAAAAAAAATTCCCCAGCCACTTAATTGAAGAATTCATCTTTACTCGAACTTAATTATCTGTGAAGGGGGGGACAGCAGGCTTTTAGCGTCAACAGGTTCGCAACAAAAAAAATACAACTTTTAAAACTAAGATTTACGAAAGAATTTATTTTATTTCAACTAAGATGAGAAATTATTATATCTTTATTTAAATAAATAACAAAATTTTACTAAACATTTAGATCGATCAAACTTCCCATAAACATTTCATTGATTCAATCAGAAAACAGACAATTCCCAAGGAATCATATCCCCAATGCCCAAAGTCCAAGATTTCCTGTCCTCCCACTCTCCTTCCCGAAGGCCTCTAGAGGCCATTCCCTCGGTAATTCCCTCCATCCAAGTTTCCCTAAGCCTTCCTTTCCTTCTCCTCTCACTAGGAATGAAATCTATCATTTTCCTAGGCCATCTCTTACCACTCATACGCATCACGTGGCCGTACCATTTTAATTTCCGTGTTTCAATGGAATACAAAGTGTTTTTTTTGTATTCCAACACGTCTTCGGATTTCCGGATTAGGCACGTGCCATATCTTGAGGGAGACCCCACAGCTTCTTCTCCAGAAATCCATTTCTAAGTGCCAATAGCCTATCTTCCATTTTCTTCGTTAGACTCCAAGTTTCTGCCGCGTAGAGGGTTATATTTGCCAAGAAAACATGGAAGAGCCTTTTTTTTGTCAATCTCCATGCGGATAGATCTACTCCAAAGTACACCGAGTTCAATAATTAGATAGCTTGCTTTCCCTTTACAATTTCATGAAAACTATAACTCATATTATTCCAAATATCGATTACTTACAGCTCACGGTCCGATAATGGGCAGTGTTTCCTATAAAGAGAGAACACTTTTCCGGAGTGCTTCGGACACAAATGGCCTAATTTTTTTTTAGAAAAAAAAAAATTGAACAAAAAACTTATGACTTAGAACTTGTATTTCACACCATAATTTTTATAATACTCACGGAAACGCAAAACATCGTACTTCCGGTCAGGGCCGGATTTAGAAGAAAAGAGGCCCTAGGCCAGTGATGGCGAACCTATGACCCGCGGGTCAGACACTGACCCGCGCAAGCTTTTTCACTGACCCACAATTGCTAGGCAACCATTTGTTTGTTTACGCGGGTTGATTTAGATTTTCTAATTGTGGTGGATAATTTATATTCTATCTGTATTTTTTTTCAATCACGCATTGACACAAAAGCAAATTTTAATGCTGTCTATAAGCTTTAGTTTGATCATTACAGTTCTAAAACGCAAATGACGACAAATGCTTTTTGTAGTATTTGAAATAAAGCAAAAGTGTTTACAAAATATCAAAATAATAAAATGTATAATTTTACTCATATATTGTTTGTTAAAAAAAATCGACAACCCAAAGCAAATAACCATATTTAGATTTTTCTTCAGATAAAACACACTTTTGTTCAGTTATGTTTGTAAAAAAGAGACTTCCATAGCCACTTGTTTCGTCCCGTTATACCCGTTAAGCCATTTTAAAGATGTTTAGTTTTGAAAATATTCAGTTTAAAATTCTTAAACTTAACTCTTGTGCAAATGGGCATTAGTGACCCAAGAGCTAGTACGAAAGAAAAAAAAAATGAACAAAATTTGACCCACGTCTCAAAGAGGTTCGCCATCCCTGCTCTACGGTATTCCACTTATGAGGCCCTTTCACCTCTCATTTTTAAGTTTTTAAATTACTTGAGAGATAATAAAATACATCACTACTGTGATTTATATCAATATGTTAAATGAAACATGTTGTTATTGGTACTAACCTTTATAAAAAATGTAATTTAATGTAATAGTGTAATTTTAATTCTGAATGTAGGCCCCCTCTTGATCTTGAGGCCCTAGGCTGAAGCCTAGTTAGCCTAAAGGAAAATCCAGCCTTGCTTCCGGTTGAAAACTGATTTTGAAAATGTGTCATTATCGCAAACTTTTTGTCTTACCACTGCTGTAACAAGTAAACTGTTATTACGAATTGCATTTTCATTATGTAAACAGTACTAGAGGCTACTTTATGACGCCTAGCTAATATTAATTGTGCAACTCCTTTTCTTCCTTTTTTTTGTTTTATCTCCGGGAATTCATTTAATAAGGAAATTCTTTGGAGAGAGAGAGAGAGAGAGAATGTGGAATAAGATGGGTGTGCCGGTGGGTGGAGGAGATACAAAATAAATGTGCCTTACAAGAGGAGAAGCGGATAAAGGAGGTAGGGTAGCCTACTCCTTCGGGGGTACCCTTGGTATTTGCGTATTTAGGCCAAGATCTACCGGAATAAAGGGAGGCGGAGGGTTGAACTGTGGAGCGATTGGAGCTTTCTAGTAGTACGTATCCACTTGTTCACTCTTTTCTAAACTCCAATCTAATGCTAGAGAGTCCAAGAAGGCCTCGGATGGTTGAGACGAAGTAGTGAGGAAGGTTTCTAAAGGGGTTAACCCAGAGCAGAGTCAAAGAATGAAAATTGCAAAAATGCTCAACTTCTCTTAGAGTTTTCTCCTTGCCACATAGAACAGAGCAGGAAGAAGGCACATAAAAAAGAAAAGAACAAGAACAAGAAACAAAAGGAGTAAAGAGGAAGTAATAAAGGTAAAAGTGTTTGTGTGTGTGTGTGTGTGTTTAAGAAAGAGAGAGAGAGCGAGAAAGAGAGGGAGCAATCAGGCGGAATGAGAGAGAAAAATCTCATGTCTCTGATAACTCCACCAAGCAGGCTCGAACCCAGACATTGCCAAAATGGTGATTGGTGGAAAACGACCTTTATTTTTTTCTTATTTCTAAATTTCGAGTCTGCACAGCGATTTGGGTCAAATTTTAGAATAGAACTGAACAGATTAAATTAGGGCAGCCTCAAGGCCTACGCCACTGCGACCCCTATGGATCTATTGTGGCTCCCCGACTTTAGAGCTCACCCTCCAGACCCGTCCGCTTAATTAGACTCTTAATGTTGGAGAGCGACTCTTGGGTAAAGCTCTCGTGCCTTGGTTTTTCCTCCCCGAGAAGTAAACATCCTTATCCAGGACAAACCCCTCACACTGACACAACACGTGCAGTGCCGTTTCCTCTTCTTCCTGGCAGTAACTACAAAGGCTGTCATCTGCCAGGCCCATGCGATGCATGTGTTTTCTGAGCCTGCAGTGGCCTGGTTAATAGGCCCTACAATTATCCTTATAGCCCCACGCGGCCTTGACGGATTTATTCTGCGGTCAGCCTCGGTGAATAGCCTTTGATGAACTCCTTCGCCTGTCTCAGCCCAGTGGTGGCAAGCCATCACTCCTGAGCCCTGGGTCAAATTTTACTGTGATGAGTTTTCAGTGTTCAGTACAGATGAGACTCTGTCGCCCAAGAGATGGAAACACCAATTATCACGCCAAAACGCTTCTATCCCCAAAATTTAAAACCACTTCTAAAGGGTCACTTGTACAGTATTGGCAAGCCGCCCTACTTCTGCGTAATAGTCATGAAAATGAAAACACTAACCAAAAGTATAACAATCCACCGCCGGAAGTGCGTCAGGTTCACAAATTAGCTTTTGCGATTTTTTTGTGCTGTCGCCAAAGAAATTTTCATTTCTGAACTTACGACGAGGTGTAGCTATTAAATAACGAGACTATTGCTGTAAAACATATAATTTTAAATTTATACATATTTAGTTATTATCACCTTCAATATACACCCCTCCCCTATCCCTTCAACGCTCCATGCGAATTTACCATTGTTCGAAACAGTGCTGGAAGTCTTTTTCTGTGAGCTCCTGCTTGACGCGTACCGCTTTTTCTTTCACAGCTTCAACTGGGACTGAAATCGTGTTCCTTTTAATGCAGATTTGACTTTGAGGAACAGATCTAAAGTCACATGGGGCGGCCAGGTTAGGCGAATAAGGCGGATGGCCTAAAACTGGGATGTTGTACTTGGCTAGAAACTGTTCTTGACAGACAATGCAGTGTGAGACGGCGCCGGTTGTCTTGATGGAGAGAACCCATGACTTGTTATTCCACAAAACGGGTCGTTTTTTTCACGGAGTTGAGCAAGCACCTCACGGAAGTAATGTTGATTAATTATAATCGATATTTTCATCCGTTTTGGACGTGGAAGGGCGACCCGGGCGGCCATCATCTCCGGACGTCTTCTCGGCCATCTTGGAAACGCTTGAACCACTCAAAAACTTGCGCACGTGATAAACATTCATCGCCACAGAACTTCTTTTAATAAAAGATAAGTTTCAGTAGCGGTTTTACCAAGTTTTGATGTGAAATTTCACGACAATTCGTTGCTCTATTACATGTGTAGTATCATGTTATCGGCAAAAACGAAACTAACATCTCTTACACAAACGATGGTTCCGGTCAGAAGATTTCTCTACAAACATGTGAGACGCTGCAATCGAAAGAGAAGGCTTTACATTGCACAGCTGTCGGTCGTTAGGATTTGGCGCATGCATAGTTCTTCTGTAGCAGCATCAGTCTCGTTATTTAATAGCCACACTTCGTACGTGTACTAGGCTTATCACTTTTCAGTGGTAGTTCTACGCGATCTATGAAGTCTCGCTTCCTGCATCGGTATCACTCTATTCAAATAAATCTGTGCAATATCGATGTCTTGTTATTATCGTTGATACATTGAGCGAGAATCATATTGAATTCTCGTATGTTTACTCGGCCTGTACAGGATGCTGGATAACTACCATCTACTTCCTGTTATATTGAAGTCTATCGAAGGCTAATATATTTAGGGAAAATTCTAATTTTGTTTCCATCGGCTTCTCAATCACGTTACACCCTCTTGTGCATGGTGAATCGCTATCTATAGTGTTGCTGTGAACAGTTTGAAGTAGGCTAAAATTTCTGTGGTCAAAGCTGTGGCCTGTGGATGCATCTATTACAATAGTAAAGGGCCCACAACCTTGGACACAGTCACAGACACGCTGCAAGCTATATCCCGGGCGTTTTCTAGGCGCGGGAAGTGTAGAAAGAGAGAGAATGAGAGAGAGGCTATCGAATTTAATTCTCGACACTAATATATGGTTTAAGGACGTGCCAGTAAGTGAAGGCTGGTGATTTAAGAGCTTTCTGCCTTCATCCCTGTACAAGAGATCCCTGGCCCTTTTGGAGAGAGCGCTACACTGGCGCAACACTACCCCAGGACTAATTCTACAACAATCAATTAACCAAGAGTGGAGTCCCTCGGGAAAGGCCTTCCTCCCCACTCAGATACGGTGGCGTATCCACTCTCTCTCTCTCTGCTACAGTTAATTCAGCCTTTCATGGGCTCTTGGCGGCCCCCCCCCTCTATCAATTATGTAGGTCGAGATATATGGGACCTGTAGGCGTACTCCACTCGTCCCTGTAGACTTACTATACATTCAGATATTGTCAGCATCTCTCGCGCGCACAACCCCCTCCACACTAACCGAGGTTTGCAACAACAATCCTGTTGACATCCTTCAGGAACCCCTCACCCCCCTGCAATGCACATACATCACAAACTTTTGGGCGCTACAATTGGTACAGAACGTCTTGTCGCTGTCGCAACTTATTCACACACAAACAAAACAAGTGTCACACAAGAGCAACCTAACCTTGTTTATAACCTTAAATTGTCCAACTCCACTGATAACCACTGATCATAGTGTATCAACACGCTGTTATTTCTCCGCTTTTTTTTTTACCAACAATTCAAAAATTTTGGCCTTCACGTGTGACCGTCTAGGGGAGAGAGATTCCTGTCTCTTAAGGGACGGTATCCTTGCGGGCGCCAGATAGCCGAAGCTTTCAGATACGAGATCCCTAACCAGCCTCTGGCGGGATAGCTCACTGGTGAGAGGAGGGAGGGTCCTGGAGACAATCACCCGGGACGGCAGGGAGCAAAAATAAAATTCTCTCTGGTGTTTAATGAACCAACAACAGAATACCTTTACTTAAGAAAAGATTGATACAGAAAGGAAAATTACTCTAAATACAAGATAATAATAAGGAAAATATAAGACTCACAGACGATAACATATTCAGGCACTGGCCAGGCCGAACGTACGGTAGAGAATGAATCTATTATTCTTTTTTTTTAAATATTAGCAGTAAATAGCACGCCAGTCTTGCAGTTCAAAGGTCAAATTTATATTATGCACCAGCTCCTGCCATCTATGACTATTTTTCGGTTACATACGCTTCCACAACTTCTTCCTCTTAGTTAAAAGAATCGTGTTCGGAATATCCGATAAGATCACTATTTAGATAATTGGTTATGTCCACTTATGGAGGAGCCAAACAAAAGAACACTTAAGCAGGACGAACAGTAATTTTCGTCCTCGGATTGTTTTGACTTCTTCACTCTGCTTGGTAACCATGGAAATAAAAATGTAAATTTGATATTTTTTTCAAAATTACTAAACAAGAAATGGATGTAAAATTGGATTTCATTTTGGAGAAGTTGGAACTAGGCTTATAAATGGATGTTTTAAGTAAAGGGAAACGGAGAGGGGTGTGGAAAAAAAAGTAAGGACTCCAAAACCCTAATATTAATCAGTTTTGGTCCATGTAACCTACAGCCATGTTTAGTACAGTATAAAGGTTAGGTAGTCCCTTAAGTGTAGTCAACGGGCGAAAGGAACCTACATTATGCAAATGGACGTCATGTAAGTGTTGTACAATCAGGGCGGTAATAGGTTGTAGTTGTAACGCCCTGGCTATAACCCTATATCAATGTATAGTCAGGCTATGTGTGCCTAAAGCGGGCTGCCCTCGTATCATGGCCCTCAGCTGGCTGGCTGGCTAGGTATCCCCTTTCCTTCTATAGCCTCCCTTCGTACATGTACAAGGTGGTAAGAAGTACCTTATAGCCCCAGTCTATGACGACAGTCTTACCATCCAACTTACCATCTTTTGCGCTCCCTTCCTTACATATTGGAAGGTGTATAACTTTATTTCTTTCAATAAGGATTAAGGGCAAAAAAAAAGGGCGATGTAGATGCAGAGCCAGGAAGAGAACAAGCGGTTGGTTACTCTCCTGGGTATTGACTAAATCGTTCTCCTCCTTTTTGGGCAACTAGTTTTACTTTACGGTGTACAGTGATACCATTTCCGTTTCTTCTGTAGAGGAACATTCATTACAATTAACTGGCAACGAAACAAGATTTTTTTTTAAACAATTAATTTGCGAAAATATTTTTAAATTATTCAGAGAATTGGCACTTTTGCTCACTTACACGCTGAGGCACTTTACACTACCACATAATTGGCACTTTTGCTCACTTACACGCTGAGGCACTTTACACTACTACTTAATTGGCACTTTACGGAGAAGCTCAACTTCACTTCTCGCGTAGACTGCCTTAAGAAGCACTTTCAAGAGAATTTTTTTTTTCAAATAAAGCTCATAAATCTTTAAGTATGCCAACAGCATAAGAAGTAAAAACGATGGAGACGTTTTGATGATAATTACAAAAAAAAAAAAAATCAATTCGAAATGGCACTTATAAGATTTTGAACAATAATTTAAACATCGAATCTGAAGTTCCTTATTTTTGTTGCCTTTTTTTGGCATTGGCTTTCGCCATACAGCCAGCATCGTCTAGGTGCTTATCACTAGAATATCACTCACTCTCCATTCTTACTTATAAATACATTTATCCCTCTACTAAATACAACTATTTACACACAAACTACAGCTAATGGATGGATCAGTACTCTATATTCCTGCCATCCTTATAGCTTAACCGAAATTAAAATCACGTAATCCTTCTGTAATCATTTTCTTCCATTCATTCTAATCGGCTATAACTCTTAAATACACTCATATTTCTTTGCTAGCTTTGCTACAGATGTTGGTGGAGAATATTATGTCTTCTTAGCGAAATGGTGCATCTAAAGCACCTGTATATGTCGTCAAACATTCGTTTCCTTCGTGGACATATCATTATTATATATTGGAAATCCTCCTCCTCATTGCAATCTACGCATTTTTTGGTTTTTTGACTTAAGCCGACCACAAACTCTACAGTCAAACTACTTTTTCGAATTCACAAGACCTAAAACCGAGTATTTCCGGTAGAATAGAAAATCTTGTCTACTATATTTCCTTCCCTGAAGCGGGGTAGGAGAAAATGAAAAGATGTGAAGATGGATAACAACCAGCCGGTTGGCCACCCCCCCTCTGGTACTTCAGGGATCATGAACTTCCTTCAAACAGGAAGTAAGTCTTTTCCATAATAAGCTGGAAAAATACAAGGTTGCCTAAGTCCTCGGTGTCAAAGTAGTAACAGTGGAAATTTGCATTAGCGTCATTGCTAATCAATATGGCCATGAATTGAAACTACCCTTAATAATGGTGCACCAAAATATTTGAATTTAAACGGAAATCATTTATTTTAAACAAAATATCCAAATTCATGCGTGTATATTCCTAATATCCGTTTAAAACGTTTGATTAATGCTTTTGAATGAATGACTTTCAATTGTAAAGAGAACTGTACAGTACAAATTAAATGTGTTACATACATTTGGCCGCACAAATTCGTTCTAGCGCACAATTAATTTGCAAGTACGTGTATATATACACAGTTAAATTCACAATTAATTTCAATCAATGTGTATATGTGCGTTTGTACATGTATAATAATGGCTTTTGAAATAAAATAGAAATTTAACAGAATTTGACACCTCTCTCCTCTCAATCTTGTATGAGTTGTAACATAGAATTATTTGATTTAATTTTTTGCAGAAAAAAAATAAATGTTTGTCATTTATTATTTATTTAATACAATAGGAAGATTCTGTTTTTAAATAAATAATTTCTCAGGGCAGTGTCCCAGGTCCTATTCTTTACTCCTAATATACAGCAGACATACCTCAACATCCAAATACTATCCTCTCCACCTTTGCTGACGATACTGCAATCTTATCTCCTCATTCCGATCCTCTTATCGCTACACGAACTCTACAAACACACATCGACCACTTACAGGACTGGCTTTTCAAATGGCGAATCAAAACTAACGTTACGAAGTCAAAGTTTATAGTATTTACGAGGGTCGTTTGAAAAGTCCGTGCAAAGTCAGAGAGATAGCACTACTGGCGCGTATCGAGGTTATGTTTAGTTAGTAGCATCTCTTGGAAGAACACACACCAAGTTTCAGCCAGATCGGTCTATTTCTTTGTGTTTGGCATTCGTTTGAATCGAGGAAGTCGAGTGATTTTCAAAAAAAATGGACGAAAAAGAATTTCGTGTGTTGTTGATTAAACACTACTTTATGAAAGGCAAAACGCCTCAGGAGACTAAAAAGAAGCTTGATAAACATTATGGTGACTCTGCACCTTCGATTAGAACAGTTTATAAGTGGTTTCAAAATTTTCGGAGTGGCCATATGGGCACAAGTGATGCTGAACGTTCTGGACGCCCTGTTGAGGTTACTACTCCAGAAATCATTGATAAAATCCATGATATGGTGATGGATGACAGAAAAGTGAAGGTGCGTGAGATTGCTAGTGCTGTGGGCATCTCGAATGAACGGGTACATAATATTTTGCATCAACATTTAGACATGACAAAGCTATCCGCAAGATGGGTGCCGCGATTGCTCACGCTTGACCAAAAACGAAATCGTGTGAAGTGTTGCAAGGACGGTTTGCAGCTATTCCAGAAGAATCCGCAGGACTTTAAGCGTCGTTTCGTCACTGTGGATGAAACATGGATACATCACTACACTCCTGAGACCAAAGAACAATCTAAACAATGGGTTACCAAGGGGGAATCTGCGCCAAAAAAGGCGAAGACCGTTCCTTCGGCCGGAAAGATTATGGCGACTGTCTTTTGGGATTCGTAAGGAATAATCCTCATCGACTAGTACTCTAAGACGGAAAAATCCTACCTCCTATCAAACTCCTATATACCAACTGTGGACAAAGTACGCTACCTTGGACTGCACCTGGACAAACGGTTGACATGGAATCCCCCCATACTAGACTCGAAAAGACAAGAAACTAACCAACGCTAAAACATTTTCGCCAGACTACTTGACAAACGATCCAAACTTAACCTACATAACAAATATCCACTGTTAACCTACTTTTATATCCACTGTTACTGCGACCAATTTGGTCATATATGGCATCGAAGTATGGAGGGGATCGACTAAGCGTTCCAACTCTCTACTTATCCAGACATTACAGTCCAAAAAAACTACGAAAACTTCTTAACGCTCCGTTCTATGTATCTAACCTCACTATCCATAATGACCTCAAAACCCCTTTTATTACAGGATCTTGCTAACACTCGTTTTCTCAAATTTCATTCCTCTACAGCAGCTCATCCTAACCCTCTAATAGAACACCTATCTTCCTCCCACATTACCAGGTAATCCTTTAAGGAGATTGAAGAGAAGATGGCCTCGTGATCTTCTCTTATCGTGAGAGCAAAGCAGGTTACTGGAGTGGCACCACTGGGTGCCTTCTCCAATCATGATTTCCTGTTATTTCTTTTCTCATTCACCATATTTGCTTGTTGCAACAACCGTTGCAGTGGTGCAATTGCAATAAAAGATTTAAAAAAATAAAAATAAAAATAAAAAAGTAAACAATTTTTAAATAGATGTTTGGGGAAAAAACAAATATTTTTTCATTATAAAACTTGCCTACACTCCTTCTAACGACCACCTCCAAACAGCAGCCACTTTGCTTTCCGTTATTGAGAGGTTCGACTGTATTTAAGTTTAATAAAAAATTATATTAAGTATTTATGATGAGAATTACACACAAGAGGGCAACATTGGTGCAAAAGGGAAGATCAGAAAGCCGGATGTAAATCTAGCAGAAATAAGATTGTTGGCCATGGCTCTCAACCGATCGCTACAGAACACTCTACAGTATCTTCTTATGTCCCCATAGTTACTGTGCGCCACAGCATCACCCCCTCATTAGATACACGCTCCTCTTCTCTGGTATTTCTTTGCGACCAAGGCAATGCCTCATTATTAAGAGCACCCTCCAATCATTTTGTTACAATTAAAGATTCCTTCACAATGCACCACCCTCCTCTGCTCTTTAAATCGAACGCTTTAAATTGACAATCCACTAGTGCAGGGTACGACCCTGTGTCGACCCCCGTCTACGACCTTCCCTTCAGTCTTCAGGGCTTCCCGCCCTCCAATTGCAACCAGGTTTTTTTTCTTTCCCTTTCTTTCTCACTCGCCCTACCATCTTGTTAAACCATATTAAAAGTTACCTCCAGGCCGCCTTATATCGTACTCTTCTACTTAATTTTCTCTCTCTTCTTCCTTCCAGCCTCATTCTTTTTTTGCGCTTCTAATTAGCGATCTGTAACCAAAAACAGGCGGTTCTTTTCCTTTGGCAATAAACAGAACCCTAACTACCCGCCTTTTTCATTTTCCTTAATCAGCGTTAATGGAAGAAAAACCAGTAGAATTAAATATTCTTAGAAAGCCTATTTCTTTTCACTTTAATTAATAATTTTCCAATGCTTTATAAAACTTCTTGAATATAATAAGAAACTATCAGCAGTATCAGAAGGAAAATCTTCCATCTATCTGAGGAAAAGCGTGGCAATAAAAGCAATAAACAAAATCTTGCTTCCCATTCGTTTAATGCAGCGTTTCCCAACCTGTGGTAGTACGCGAGTTGCTGGTTGGTGGTACGCGAAAAATAATCAATAATGGCGGACATAAAAAATATCGTAGAAAGGTTTTTTCCTATATAATACATAAAAATTATTTTAATTAATAATATTATACAGTAAAGTTGGTTAATAGGTACAATAATAAGGTTGGTCTGTCTCAAGATATACCAGAAAATATTATATAATAGCAAATTTAACAGGATTAAAATTGTCTTTCATGGAGTATTTTACCAAAACCCCCGAAAACGCAAATGATAATTTGATTTCTCAAACCCCTTCTATAAAGAAAATTTAGGAAAAGCTACGTCATTATCCAATAAAAGATAAAGAAAATTTAATAGAATTGTCATGTGACAGAACTTGAATGATAACTATGTAAAAAATCTGCTTAAAGAGACTTGATTGTAATGAGTAAGCTCTATCCAAGCAACATTAAATTTAATTGGTACTTACAGGTAGTTGAATGCTTAAAAGAAATTAATTTAGAAGATTTGGAAGAAATATAATAATCCTAAAGAAGAACTTTGTAAATTAATTAATAATTTTGAAGAGAAAAATATGTACGTAATTTTTAATTGTTTGAAAAAAGTGTTAAAACTAAGATCTTACAGTTTATAAACTCCTTTGTAACAGATACATTGTATCTCTTTACAAATAAAGATAATAATAATAAAACGACGCACTCGGAATAACAAATTTCACGAAACACAATCATTTTTACGAAGTGGTACAATTTAGCATGATGTACTACCAAATGGTACGCGAGCCAAAAAAAGGTTGGGTAACGCTGGTTTAATGGATGAGTAACCAAAATAAAACAAGATGGAAACCATACTTTTTAAATTTAAATTGTATTGAAACCATTCCTCCTTATTCAGAAGACCTCATTACCAATATTTCCGGTGAGATCTCAGAAAAAGGAAGTGAAGATGGATAAGGAAACCCAGTTAGAATACGAGATGTTTATTGCGAGATTTATATGTTTGCCTGGATGTGTTATGATTTGATTTGATACATATATACAAGATCAAGGTGCTCTGACTTCCTGTCGAAAAAAGAAGGACACACTTGGTTGGTTAGTTAAGTTTAACAAGTACATGGTGTTCCCAGGTATTGAGTGCGACAAGAAGTTAACGAGATCTATTGGGGGGAAGCGAAGTAGGAGAAGAGGAAGAAGACGAAGACGAAGCTAGTAACCTCGGCCTTCTTTATCGTGCCAATGGTGGGGGAGACGTCTCCTAGCCAGTCAAAAAGAGCAGGAAGGAACAAGAGCAAGTGTTCACCAAGGTGCATTGTATAACTAAAGGGAAGTGTGAAGCCTCCCTCTGCCATTCAACACAGAACAGTTAAGGGATCCGCTAAGATGAGAGAGAGAGAGACGAGAGTCTGCGGCGTAACTGTCAGAGGGCGCTAACATTTCTTCTAGAAGAGATTTTCAATTAACATCAGTTAAAAAAAGGAAAAAAAAGGAAAGTTGCCTTGACTTTTCCTACGCCAAACTGTCACCGTCCAAGATTGATCCTTGTTTTCCAGAGGACTTTCTGTGTGTTTCCTTTATTTTGTACATCATTCAGTCTGTCTGTCTTTCTTCTTTTTTCTAAAAAGCTCTTTATTTCCGCTTTCTTCTAAAAAGTAATGATTCCGGAAGTGGAAAGATGCTGTGGACTTAAATACCATCATTATTATAATAGAATGATGTGCAAGCATATTTCCATGGTTGATCAGCAAAGAAAAAAACTTTATTCAATCATTAGTTAACAACGTTTTCCTTTCTCTTACCCTATAGTAAGAGAAATTATTTTAATCGATTTTGCACTTAAAATATTTCTTTTCCTTTCCCATCGACTGTGTCCACGTCTATCTGTGTGTAAAAAGGGGTTTGCGGTGGTAAATCGATTACAAAAAAATTTCACGATCGAAATATTTCCAGCTACCAAGAGTAGGAGAAGTAAAATTTGAAAATATATTAATCTATGTACTTACTGTTCATTCTTTTTGGTGACTGATTTATAGTTTCAATAGGATGAAAAAATAAATGCCATTTCAGTCGAGTAAATTTTATTTTGCCTTGCTTTCGACCTAGGGACTAGAAATGATATACATATCTAAGACAGAAAACAGTTTAAATTTCAAAACAGACACGAACAATTTAAACAACATATACGCAAACTTACTACAAAATACTTCACAATTGGCAACACTAACTTCCACACAACCAAACACATATCTCACACACAGACCGATCACACTCAGTCCATGAACAGACAAGACAGAAGACACACCAACCCTGTAAAGTTAAATATTACCTTATAATCTAGGTAAATAATTTTTGTAAATTTCGTTACATTGTAGAATCATTGTTAACAATCTGTAAATATGTTCCCCAGCCCTCAAGATGACCAAGTCCCTCTAGGTCGGTGTTTCCCAACGTGGGGCCCACGCCCCCCAGGGGGGCAATTTGATAGTTAAGGGGGGCAATTCGAAAATGGACTCGACACGACTTTAACCCTTTCGCTCCGGGCCATTTAAATGCAATGCTAGATATCGGTGCCAAATTTAACAAAAAAAGCAAATTCTTAAATAATTGCGGTAAATAATTATTAGGTATAATTCCGTTTGACGAGACCAAAATATCAACTGGGTGATTGGCGTCGTCAAGTAAACTTCGTCCGGGGTTCACCGCGGAGCGTGCAGTCTGCTGCGGGGAACCCCGGACGTTTTAAAAACTCGCTAAACAGCGCAGTTGTTGGCACTTAATTGGCCCATCGCTGCATATCAAATATGCAGTATCAAGAAGAACTTGCAGAATTTCAAAATGATGAGTCAGTTAAAACTTTATTTAATATAAAAGGAGCGATGGCATGGCTTTGTGAGGAAACAGAAATCAAATACCTAAATTCAACCAAATGTGCAAGAAAACTATTGCTACCGTT
Source organism: Rhodnius prolixus (assembly GCF_049639745.1). Lineage (NCBI taxonomy): Eukaryota > Metazoa > Arthropoda > Insecta > Hemiptera > Reduviidae > Rhodnius > Rhodnius prolixus. The sequence goes on along the minus strand of NW_027411593.1, from coordinate 4,991,284 downwards.
TCCATCTTCATTTTTAGCTGAATGTGGATTTAGTGCTGTAAATGATTTACTGGTAAAAAAAAAAAAGAAATCGGCTGGATATAACACAACGTGGAGACTTGAGACTGCAGCTAACCAAATTGGAACCTTATATAAAATCTCTGTGCAGCAAGCATCAAGCGCAAGGATCTCACTAAATTAAAATAATAAATTAATATAGAAAAATCTGTATTAAAATTATTTGGAATTTGAATTTCAGTTTTTCATTATATGTTTTGAAATTTTACTTACTGTGTTTTGTTAACAATTTCAGAGTGATTTCTTCCTAGAACCTATCATTTATGTTTCTTAAGTGAACGAATCAATTTTTTAATGTTAAAAATTATATATGTTACATAGGGGGGCTTGAAAATTTTATAAAGGTTAAGGTGGGGGCATGACACAAAAAAGGTTGGGAAACACTGCTCTAGGTCGAAAGCTCGGCAAAATAAATTTTACTCGACTGAAATGGCAATTATTTTTTCATCCTATTAATCTATGTAGTTGCAATAAAATTACAGTTATAAAGGAGGATTTGCCCTATAATTTAAAGAAAATTTGGGAATTTTATCTTTTATAGAAAAAGAGAAAAAAAAATTGTCAAAGTTGGGTGTTTTTCAACGTTACGCTTTTTCGTGCAGTTTTTGACGATCAACCCTTATACAACTGTCCTACCGGACAGTTTTAATAAAGAAACTCTATTTAAAGGAGAATACTGGTGAAAACGTTTGGAAAATGGTATAGTATAACACAATTATAGGAGAGGCTATCAGGCGATCGATGGCAAGACGAGAACAGGAAGCCAGAAAACAAGAGGGAGTCGGTTTTAGGAGACGGTGCCCGCTAAGACATAATGCCCCCCGCTTTAAGGGCTAAGTTAAATAATTTAATTGAATTATTTGTGTTTGGCGGACTAGCCAGCCGGCAGACCCCCCCCCCCCGAGACGAAGAGTGTGGTCCATTAGCGGAATGAAAGCGGCTTGTTTTTGCCGCGTAACCATTCCTCCCACTCTACAGTTCTGCCAACCTTATTAGGTTAGCAAGGAAAGTCATTCATTCCCCACCCACCCCATCCGGCACCGCCGTTCCTCTCTGTCCATGCCATTATCTCTTTATCACTATTATGCTTCATACAATAAAAATTATTGGCCGCAAGTTTCTTGTTTGAAAAAATCTGTCCGATGGGGGGGGGGGAATACTCGCTAGACTTAACACAACTCTCCAGGTTTAAACTGAAGAATTTACTACGATCTTTGACTTTTTTTTTTTTTTTACTGCTTCACCATAACTTCATGGTCAATACTTTTGAGGAAAACTCTCAGCGTCCCAAGACGGGCTTTAAAGTAGTTTTTCATGCCAAGAATTGGAAAAATATCATGATCTCCACGGTCTCGTTCTCACCATTCACTACAAATACTAGAATTTTAGAGCTAATTATTTTGAAAACTTCGTGAAGTTCTGGGATCAACCATTTTACGGAAATGGCATTTTAAAAGGCTGCATATCCACTTCTTCGCAGTTACCCTCAATGGAATTTTCCAAGAAAAATATATGTCTAACGAGTACCCAAAATTTAAAGAAAATCATAGGAGCCATTTTGAAAACAAATCGAAGAAAAACACAGTTTATTGTGTCGAACCCTTGAGGATCTAGTAGTAGAAGAGTAAAGTAAAAAAAATAAAGTAATTCAGGCGAGCTTTACGTCCAACTACCAAATTAGGTGTCGTGTACGGAGGCGACCAGCAAACATACTTTACTGTAAATTTCTTTTATTAAACCATTAAATAAAATCCAAGGCCTAAGACCGGGAATCGAACCCACTAAACCAACAATACATCTTAGCTTTGCGGGTCTAGCCTACGTATAACTCCTACTTCACTATCAACATACATACTTTACTATAAATTTCTCAAATTAACAATTAAATGAAACGCACGGCCTATACTAGTACCGCAATACATCTTAGCTTTGCGGGTCTAGTCTCTTAACCGCTCGGCTACCGTGGCGCCTATAAGTTCCCCGTACATCTTTATGTGCTTCAAATACGTCTTTAAATGTAAGATAGTTATGAAAAATAAGTGTTCAAATGATGCAAGACCCTACCTACATGTTCGTTATCATATTAGTAGAAGAGAAAACGATGCTTTTTCCAAGATCACTGTTTTTCTCACAAGGCCTCCTTTGGCCATAAAGGTCTCCATAAGGGAAAAAAGAGAAAAATACACTCACACGAATTCCTCGAATATTTCTCATTCCAAAAAATAAAATCTTATACATAAATTTTCTGCATCTAAACTTTTGGAAATATATCTACATTATTTTGTTTTATTATGCTGTTTGTAAATCCGTACATTATCAACAAATGACACTTCAAAAAAATGAAAAAGAGACGAATCCCTATTACTCTTCCATAATTACCCTTTTTTTTTTAAAAAAAAAAAAAAAAAATCATAAAATTAAAATTATTAAAGTGTATTTCAAGAAAATAACAAAAAAGTGAAAAATCCGGTACTTTCCGGAAGGAGCATTTTCCCCGAACATTACGAAGTATATTTAGCCCTTAGACATTACACTGAATTAGCACTCCAGAGGGATGGTTACCCACTCTCTCTTCCAGAAATACCATCATTCGATGTTTTTCTGGAAAAGTTGTTGTCCTAGAAAACTTCAGTAAGCATGCAAAGATTGAAGGAAAACCTTTTTTGGGAAAAAAAAGTGAAAAATCTCCTTTTCACAGCTAATTGCTATTTCCGGTTAATGAATTTTGTTACACAAAATCACTTTTTTAAAGTATTTACGACTCAGTGGGATTCTAAATGGGTACTTCGGGGAAATCTCGATATCAGATATTGAACACAATCTCAATACTTTCTCACACCCTAATAATAGGTAAGAGAAAGTAATAGAGAAAACTTTGTGATATCGATATTGTGACCTAAACGATATATGTACTTACAAACTAGTACGATTTGGATCGATTGCAATTCAATATAGCGAGAACCTTTTTTTTTTGAAAAGAATTGTAAGATAAGGAGATAGTTTAGGGACGATAGATATTGTGTCTGTTTGTGTGACGAGTAGTAAAAATAAGGTACAATTGTGTGTGTGTGTAGACAGGATACCGACGGCGGGGAGGGCGAGGTGAGAGAGAATGATTGAGGAGATTGTTCTACGCTGACCGTTCCTCTGAGATTAGGTTGACACGAGAGGAAGGAAGGGCCTCCCAGAGTGTTTTATAGGCCCTGGGCCCCAGTCTTCCCCTCTTTGTGTGTACGTATTTGGGACACGACGAGAGGGTAGTCTGCAAACTGGACACTACTAGGACTACTAGCTGGATGTGGGTGGAGAAGGAGGAGGAGGGCACAATGAAGAATACGGTCCACTCGACGCACCAACTGGCCGGAAAATCGTGTCTAGGGTCGACCAGAGCTTCCAGGCCAATAAAACACTTGCCAACTGTTTGTCCCGTACATGGGATACGGACTGCCAAAAAAAGGGGACAATGCATTTCTCTCGTTCATCTCATTGAGAAAGTTTTTTTCCCAGTTAAATATCATCTTAGTCATCTAATTATTTTATATATTTTCACTTTCTCTTACTGCTGCAAGAGAAAGCATTGTGATCGTGCCAAATTTTGAATATTGAATACTCACCGGAAATCCTTGTGGCGTGTACAAACCAGATTACGTTTTTGCTTCCGTTTTAGGGACTGACCATTGCCCCTTATTCCTATGTTCCTACGTAGTCAAATAAACTTTCTTTACATTGGTAGGTTTGTTGAGTTTCGAGGTGGGGATGGATTTCAATTTTGGTTGCACTTCCCTGTTGAATGAAATCCCAGTCCAAGTTATTAATATTAGCGTACAGTAGCCCCAGGGTTGATGTTACTAGGGAAAGGGTGGCCCAGACAGTACGGGTGTAGAGGAACTTGTAATGTGTACTCGGATCAAAGCACAGTCAGAGGCTGGTAATCGGTGGGTTTTTCATTAAGAGAGTTTTGTGTAGAGGCCAGGGAGTGGGAGCTGTGTGACCATCCCGGCTGAAGGGTAGAACAGCATCCAGCAGCTGGCGATGGGAGAGAGAGAAAGAGGTTGATGAGGGTGTGGTGCAAGAGAGGAGGCGTCTGTTTTAATAAGGGCGAGTTCTCGGGTTGCCTGCCGCCTCCGCCGCCTCCAAACACAAACAACAAGAATTCAAATTAAGAAACCCATCCCACCAGAGCCAACGAAACCTCCCTAGCGATGTCCACTCTTTATTTCACTCCATTCACACCGCAATATTCATTAATATATCCACAAATCACACTCTCATTTAGGCAATGATGACCAAGTTCATTTTTTCTTATTAGGAAGTTGAATGTACTCTCACCGGAACTGACGTAATTAAATTTTCTTGAAATTATAACTTTCACTACAGCTACTCGATATTATTATTATAATAAAGTGATACTCGTTGGTAACATCCCTTCATTGTGGACGGGAACTACACCCTTTTTTAGAATCCTCCAGACTTCTTAATTTGTGGTGCCATCCACGGAATATCCGGATAATAACTAGAGTTTGACTATTCTGATATTTGTTTACAATCTGCAGAAAACGGAAGTGGGATACGAGCATTGTCCTGGCAGAGTAGAGTGCTGTCCCTTACAAGTAGGGGGGATAATGTTAGCGATGCACATGTTAGAGTATCCAGGACTTACCAGTAATGGAGTAGGTAGTAGAATGTGTCTGTGCGGGCCTAGTGAGAATAGGGCCCGCAGGGCTCCACCCTCTAGTGTGCTCACCATTACAAATGCTTGTAGCTCGGGGGGAAAACAAAGTAGATTCAAATGAGCTGGCCAAGTTCGCACCACCTGTCCAGTTCCCATAGTGGGTCGCCTGTTCTTGCCCGCATTGACCAACTCTTCTCCCACACTAACTTCTACCAAGTGATGTGGTGGTCTCCCCTTATTCTGTGACAGCTTATCATTCCTTCTTTTTTACTCACTCCTTTCTTAGCCAATTTCTGCTCATCTATGAATAAAATATCTTAGAAATTTCACGGGAAAGAAACTTTTGCCCAGGAAGGAACATTCTATGTAGGGCACTCCTGGAAGGCTTTCAAAGTGTGTTCCGCGCCTCTTATGTTCCTTGCAAAAAATAGTAATAATAGTAACAGTAAATAGTTCAAATAGTTATTCAGAGACGTCAAAAGCAAAAAACTACTGAAGGATTGAGCGGTGCAATGGTAGATTGATCAGCACCATATTCAGAATAAATATTCTATACTAACAAGACTGTACAATGTAATGTCTATCACCTTTAGGACTATTACTTGATTATAGATTTCTTTATTTAAAATCTTTTATGACTATAGCAAACGGCTCCTCAAATTGAAGGGCTACTCTCAAAATGATTTTGTTATCTGGACCACAATAATGCCAACTAAGATTAATAAAAGTAAAGTAAAATGATGCCCATTTTTACAGCCACGCCTTACGTCCAACTAATAAATTAGGTGTCGTAGACGGAGGCGATTAACTATACTTTACTATAAAATTCTCAAATAAACCATTGGGAATATAGACTAGTACCGCAATACATCTAAGCTATGCTGGTCTAGCCTATAACCGCTCGGCTATCGTGGCGATTAGCTAACTATACTTTACTGTAAAATTCTCATATAAACCATTGGGAATATAGATTAGTACCGCAATACATCTTAGCTGTGCGGGTCTAGCCTATAACCGCTCAGCTGTCATGGCGATTAGCTAACTATACTTTACTGTGAATTTCTCATATAAACCATTGGGGATATAGACTAGTACCGCAATACATCTTAGCTTTGCGGGTCTTGCCTATAACCGTTCAGCTGTCGTGGCGCCTCATTTAATAAAAGAATTTGGAGTTTAAAGCCAATTTAAAAGATGGAACGTTGAGAAAAGAAAAAAAAAATTCGTTAAAGTGTCCATACCGGATTTAGGGAAATATTTCTTGTTTAAGGAAAATCGGTTTTCCAATTGAATATAATATAGATTTACGAACACATAGAAAATTGAATGAAGTTTAGCCATCTTTGAAATTTCTTTTAAGTTTTAAAACTATTATTTTCGTACATACAATTAAGGGACGACAATCCCTTTAAAATAGCCGCCATTTTTTTTTTTTACATTATCTAGCAAACTACAAGTAAAATAAGGAGCTAGTGTGGCTCAGTAGAAGTGTGGAGAGGGGTTGTACTTTTGTCGCCGGAATACTTGGGAGAAAGGGTTCTAGGGGCTCAAAATCAATATGCGGCTTGACCGCGGCCCTTTACAAGGCTAGTCTTCCTTCCTGCTCGGCAGGGGGGGAGGTTGCTACAAGGCGGGCGGCAACCCTACCGTGCGCGCGCGCGCGGGTGTTCTTCTGTACACACACAAACACAAACTACATATATATATATATATACAAAGCCCTTTTCCCTTTTGTACATCTACTCACAGACATACAAAGAGGACTCTAGGAGAAAGATGTAGAATGAATAAAAGAGTGGACCAGATAGACTAAGGTACATGAAACTGGAGAACAGGCAGACAAACGAACCAACAAAAAAAAAAAACGAGAGAACATCTTACACTAGGTATTAGGATTTCAAATAGAGTGTCTAATTTTAATTAAGAAAATTCTATGCGTAGCTCACCATTATTAAATTAAAGACTACTCAAATTAAAGAATAACTTAAATTGCGTTTAGTTCATTAAAACAAATCATGAATGGACCAATCATAAACTCAATCATAAAGCTATTTCCGTTGTAAATGGCGCGAATTTTTATTTAGAACAAAAAAATTTACTTAACAGAAAATTGTACGTGTTAAAAAGTCCTGTATTTGTCCGATTACTTCCGGCCAGTGCCTCCTCTATAGTTAGACCCTAGGGCAACTCTTCCCGAATATGTTCATCAATGATCTAATTAAACTTTTTTTGGAGAGACAAAATTCTGTTATGAAGAGTTATGGACCCAAAGCTTGTTCTCCGCTGGAATTCGACAAGAACTTTATCAGTTAAAGTTGTACTTAATGATGACTTATCTGATTCGTTTGATGGATTTTCACGGATTTCTTAATGTCATGGAAGTGTTCGTATTCTCCGATATTTTTATTCGATATTTTTAAGTGTTAGTAGCAGCCCATGTGATTTTTAATTGATTAACACCGTTTGAGGGTCAATAATAATAGGCTCTCTGGACTAGGCTAGCCCAGGTACCAAGAAGTACGCCATACTACCCGACAGTTCTACTACGTCTTCTCCTACATGCTTCCATCAGTCTGGAGCTTCAGCATGCACATTTCTCAAAGCTATGAGCACAACCCGGACTGATTGCGTAAAGATTCCCCTTCAGTCCTCCTAACAAGTAGCAACATTCAATTCAATATGGCCTGGAAGAGCTTGCTCATACTCTCCAGAGATATCTTTGTTGAAATCCTTATAACTGATCTTGTTTTTTTCTCCAGGCAGTCCAGTACTGTAAGATAGTTTCCTCTTACTACCGGACACAGTTTGCATAAAGCTTAGTCAGCCCACTAATTGTGAAGTGAAGAAGCTTTGTTGGTGCCGACTTCGTAGCCAAATCCCATCATTGCTCCTACCTGGAACCACTGAATAACAGCAACCCTCGCCATTACTCACAAATAGGTGTTCCCATTCTCAAAAAAACCATTCCTAACTTCATAATTCCCCTGGGAATGCAGTTTCAAGAGTTTTCTTTTAAATCTGAAGAATTTCCCTGTCAGCGTCTGTCAGCCTCAAAACAGGAAGACTTATTTTAAATAATATTCTATGTTACAAATAACTTTTCTTTATTGAAAATATAATTTTATTTTTTCTGCAACTTTTTTCAAGCCAGAGAAAAATAAATCGAGTAAACGTGACGTACATCTTTTAAAGTATCATTTATTTATTTATTTTATTTTGTGGCAGTAAGTAGAATGAGAGAGAATGAGATTGTGTGAGAGGGGAAATACAGCGTTGAAGAGGGGATACCATGTGTTGTTCTGAGCACCACGTACGGGTTTGAAGCTGTGCAAACTCTGTACACAGTCTAGTGATTCTAAATTGGAGCTATAAATTACATACGTTTGATTCTGTCTCTTTCTAAATAACTTGTGTACCCTTTTTTCTCCAGCATCAACTCCTATCTCACACGTACGTGTACACCAAGGCTAACACACGAACAGGAAATACCAGAAAACCTAAAAATAATACAAAGAACGTGTGCTCGTATATGGGATTCTCGTTAGACAACCTGATGTTCAGCACCTCCTCACGGACATAAAGTGGACCAGGCTAACATGAACACACTAACATACTACTCCAAGTGCACTGAACGCCCTTCCCCCCCCGTCTAACAGAGAAACTGGGCGACATCCTCCTCACTAGCTAGAATATCATCATTGGCACAATCGGTGTCAGGACACGCACATCATAGTATAGCTTGCAGTCTCCTATATATATCTGGACCAACCCCCTCAATTAGTAAACTCTTGTTAGTGTGTGATACCCCAGTTATATGAAGACCGATAGAGAGAGACAGAGAGAGAGAGAGAGAGAATATCACTTGCTAAGCGATCGTAAATTTAATATATCTGGGAATATTTAATAATTTTCTACTACAAAAGTTTGTAAAACTCCCTTAAAAGCCCGGAAAAGATGGGGAAATGTGAAAATATGTGTACTAGTATGATGACGATTATTTTCCCCACTTTTGAACTAAGCATTTCCTGTTGATCATTTAGTTGAAGTCATGCACTTCAAACTAAACTTCTAATCTTCTGTTTCACTGGCTTAAGAACTTATTAACTATTCTGGTAATGTTCAATAAGACAAGACTTCTGCATTGTAATGTGGAGGAAGACTTTTTTTACGCGGATCTAGTGATTCCAGAAGGAGTAACAGACATCTTGTACAGGAAATAAGTAGCTGTACATATAGGAAGCAGGTTTCAAAGCTGTTTAATTTCTTCAGAAAGGTTTGTTTACCTTCTTATTTTGGGGAGAGTGTAGGAGATCCCCAGTTCGAATCTCGGCGTATAGCTACTTTTTATTTATTAGGAAATATGTTAATAGCAAAGTATGAGCTTCCGCCCCCCCCGTCTACGAGTTGGTGGTTGAAGTTAAGCCCCGCCTGATAATATAGGCGATTACTTACGATTACGAGATGCTTGTCCTGTAAGTTCATTCACGCTATTATTATGGTGCCCAATGTTCGGCTATTTTGTCAGTGAAAAACGGTGCTATTCTTGGTACAACCTGATCTAACCTGACTCCAGCACAGATCTTGGAATTTTCTTATATTATGGCACCTTTTCTCTTCCTGAAAAAACTGCTTTTATTGCAGTGCCTATGTCCAAACAAATATTGGTGATTATAATTAATATTTGTAGCTATATAAGGGTTGATCGTCAAAAAATGCACGAAAAAGCGTAACGTTGAAAAACACCCAACTTTGACAATTTTTTTTCTCTTTTTCTATAAAAGATAAAATTCCCAATCCTCCTTTATAACTGTAATTTTGTTGCAACAACATAGATTAAATCGATTTCAAGAAATAAGTTGCTGATAATGGGCAAAAACGGCATTTTCAGAAAATGTTCTTGTTCTTCTTCTTGCTACCTTTTTTGTAAACAACGTAGCGCCTAAATAATATTGATGTTTTCTCTAAAAATGATGAAAATTGAATCACATTGATAAGATAAGATATAACTTTAGGCCTTCAGCCAAAATTGTGGAGTCCAGAAGACTTGAAGACTTTTCTTTGAATAAGTTTTATTATTATAATTATGTTTGCTTTTCATATAGATATTGGTAAAGCTAATTATTATTTGTAGCTATCAGTTATCTTCTTTCCTTTTAAATTAATTTTCTTACCAACAATGTTATTCGGTTTTCTAACTTATTTGTTGGTTAATAACACTAAGACAGTAAGAGAAAATTCAATGAAAATTTCTCTCCAAATTTTGAAAAAAGGAAATAAGTAAATCAATAGATTATTTTTAGAAATATAAGAAGTGGGAAAAAAGAAAAAGGAAAATTGGGAAAACAAACCGTACGCTAGAATAGCTTGTTAGTTGCAATCACGAAGGAAAGTGGGTAGGAACTAAGAATTGTAATAAAATGGCTACAGTAAGGATTCTTGGCAATTATCTTGGAGCTGGGCGTTATTGTGATTTAGCAAGAAAACGCTCGAGTAGGGGAAAAAAAAGAGGAAAAACAGAGAAATAGAGTGGGGGGTCACAAGGAGAAGAAGAGAGGGCAGTAGAGATAATCCTGTGACTTACTTTAATTCGTTTATTCTGTTTCCCTTCTTGGCTCTTCTTTTGCAAAAGGATAAACATTTTCTAAGGATAGAAAGAAAATACTATTTCCTGACATCCTTACCTCCTAACGATCGGCCGCGTTTCTCTCGAGTACTTTTATCTTCAGCTAGATTCTTTTTTTAGCCTAAATCTGGAAGGAGATTCCTTTTTTTTTTTTTTTTTGAGGAGAAGGGAACATTGATTTTATTGTTCTTTACAATTAATTATATTAAGTTGCCGATTATCAAAAAATTTTCAATTTTATTTATGCACCTGAAAGTGAATGAGACCAGAAGATAAATGGTGAACAACAGAATTCGATTTGACACTGTAAGTTTTGATGAAAGGTTTTTAAAACGAGTTCAAGCAACCTGGACTTATAAAGGGAATTTCTAAGTCTGTGTGGATGGTTAGATTTGAAACATGAAAATGGAGCGTTAACGATAGTGCGGAGAATTTTCGATTTAAGAAATTGAATTCATTGAAGATTCGAAGCGTTTTTCGCAAGCTTCCATAGTTCAATCCAGGTGAGTTTTTTAGTATAGAAGTGTGCATCAGTCGTTTGTTATTAAGTGAAAGATTAGGTCAGACGAGATAAGATAAGAAGAGGGAGTCAGCTGGGTGAGGAAAGCGGAAGACAGAGCCTACTGGAATAAGAATGGTGAGCGGATGGAGAAATCAGGCAACTCTTATCCTTAGGTACGGCTGGTCACCGTCAAAGGACCAAAACTCCCCTATGGGAAGGCCTACATATTTACTGCAGAATGGATCAACGAACTATGATTTAATCAGTATAGTTTTATTTTATTTATTTTTTAATTTTTGGCCTTATTTAAACTGAGCGATGGATATTTATTTGTTATTATTTTTCTGTAAAATATGTATTTATTATTATTTTTTACAATGATTTAAGGCGCGTCAACATCTAAGGTTATTGGTGCCCGGAGCTTTTTTCAGTGCACTGCCGGCCTCCGGACAGTGTTCTCTCTTTACAGACAACACTGTAACAAGTGAGCTGTAAGAAGCTCCTTATTATTATTATTTATATTTTTTTTTTTTTTTTTTTTTTTGGCGCATCAACAGCTGAGGTTATTAGCGCCCGGAGCTTTTTCCAGTGCACTGCCGGCCTCCGGACAGTGTTCTCTCTTTACAGACAACACTGTCCATCACCGGACAGTGAGCTGCAAGAAGCTCCTTATTATTATTATTATGAAAGATTATATCTAAAGTTGGTCTAGTAGCCTTTTAAGTAGTCGCTAAACACCTTGTTAACTTCAGTTCGTTTAAGTCATGTGTGCGCAGGCTCAAAAATCAATCATTTGTCTAAATACAGCCCAAGAAAACACGGATAACATTGGCAGGAGGAACAGGAATTGAGTCATAGGTAGATCCGGAGCGAAAGTAATGGTCTTAATATTTAGTTTCATTTAACCTAAATTTTCCAGTTTTGGAGTAATTCTTTAAAAAAGTGAAAAGAGTTGGATTTGGAGGTTTCTGGGTGCAAATTACTGGATTAAAGTGAGGAGAAAGTATAGCTGTGTCTTCTGCATAAGATAGAGGGACTGTTTCTGGATCGTCTGCTGAGTATATTACTAACAGGATATATCCTAAGATGCTTCCTGGCTGAACGCCCGTTTCATCTGCATAACTAGCTGGATATACGTTTAGTAAACGTATTTTTTGTTCCCCAAGAAAAATTAGCGGAATATATAATTATAAATATATACCTAATCATATAGTTAGAATAAAGTGTGAAGGTTTTCACATAAGATTTTGTTCTTTTTTTTTAGATTACAACGTGCTGAATAGTTACTCAACGTACTATATATTATGTATGTATAACAACAATCTAACACATGCACACAAACGTTGTACGTAATTACTTGAGAGAAAATAACTAGACGTCAGATGCAGGCCACTCTATTTGCGAGGAGGTGTGCTAAACAGCAATCTCCTGTGTGAACGTGTGATGGCCACAGCATCCCAACACAGCATCCCGGCAGATCTCTCTCTCTCTCTCTCGTACAAACACACCTACGTACGCGTTATCCATACACACATATATGTCACTAGCAGAGCTCTCACTATGTTAAGTTAACTATCGCAGCCAATCCTGTCTTAAGCGAATATTATAATAATATATTCCATGTAGTTCCATTGGTGCATTATGTTTGAAATAGTTATAATTTATATAAGTTTAAAACATTTGAACCTATAAAAGATATGCTTCTTGACTTAGGCGTGTTTAGTTCATGGTCTTACAACTTGAAGTCAGGTAGGTTGTATTCTGTTTTTCTGTTGAATCAGCCCTTATTTGCCCTAGAAGTCCTATCTTCTTATTTACTTCTTATAATTTTTTTATCCCCCGTTTGTATCAAGTGATCTGGCCACTGCTTCGAGTAGCCCATTTCAGCGTAGTAATTCTTCAAAGTGGTTTCTACGTCCTGATTTACAGAGCTGACACTCATTAGATGAAGCGCCATGGTAGCCGAGCGGTTATAGGCGAGACCGGCAAAGCTAATGTGCATTGTGGTACTGGGTTTCGATTCCCGGTCTTAAGCCTTGGATTTTATTTAATGGTTAATAAAAGAAATTTGCAATGAAGTATGTTTGCTAGTCGCTTCCGTCTAAGACACCTAATTGGTAGCTGGACGTAAAGCCCGCCTGAAAATATAGGCAATTTTACTTTACTTTACTTTTTACTTTACACTCACTAGATGAAGAAGAGCCTCTTTATAGTGTCAGTGTTAGTGCAAAGAATGTGGTCAATGATTGTGTGCCAATGAGCTACAGTTTGCTTTTGGGTTCAAAGTTGCACCCCACAACTATCTCTACAAGCCCTATGTATACTGTGTGGTGTGATTGAGTGATGTGCTAACACTGAGAGTGTTGTTCGTGTTGATAGGCTGGGGATATCCGCAGGGACGCCAAGATCGCTGAAGAAGTGGCTAGTCCACTTCCTGAACTCTCCTCTTAAACTATTTCCTAGTTTCTAAAATTTAGATATTTCCATCGAACTGCAAAACTTTAGCACGATATTTAATTCACATCTTCTTGAGATGATTCTTTAAGTGAAAGAACATCGTGATGAATAGAAGACCTAGGAAAAGAAGAGGACTGATATTTGAACAATTTCAGCCTTGATGGCAAGCGTGTTTCGTATTTATTCCGACAGGTTCCGGACATTCATTCTATCTTCAGGAAATGACTCATCAGCTTTTTTTTTGCCTTTTTTTTGGGCATTGGCTTTCGCCATACAGCCAGCATCGTCTAGGTGCTTATCACTAGAATATCACTCACTCTCCATTCTTACTTATAAATATATTCGCTTCACACATTCATCCCTCTACTATATACAACTATTTACATACAAACTTACAACTAATGGATGGATCAGCACTCTATATTCCTGCCATCCTTATAGCTTAACCTGAATTAAAATAACATAATCCTTCTCTAATCAATTTCTTCCATTCATTCTAATCGGCTATAACTTTTAAATACATTCATATTTCTTTGCTTGCTTCTAAATATCGTACCTGCATAAGTCGTCAAACATTCGTTTCCTTTCTACTACATAACGTGGGCATATCATTATTATATGTTTGAAATCCTCCTCCTCATTGCAATCTACGCAAAGAGGAGAGAGGACCTTTTGTTGATCCTGTGAAGATAAGATCCGCAAACCGCGTTGTTCGCTCTCAGCCTGCTTATTGTCGTAATAACCCATTTATTAGTGACAGTTCCCTACGGAGTTATTTATAGTCCATCTCCATGTTATTATATTCAGGAAATATGTTGGCCTCTTTTGCGAATGCTTGAATCGATTAAAATTGTAGGATACGAATTAAGAAGAAGATCAAGGTACAAAAATCCAATTTTACAACAAATTAAGCTAAAAAGTTCTAATTATGAAAGGAAAAGAAAGCAGAGAAATCGGAGAAGTCATCCAGCATCAACCTTTTTTGGAAACTGACGTCCTGTAACAAGCGAAGATCGAAGAAGAAGAAGAAGAAGAAGAAGGACCCCCCCAACGTCGAATCTCGTCCCCTAAGGGAGGAGATTTTGCTCTTCAGCTAATTTGGAGGTTAGAAATAGAAATAGATTAAATTAGGGCGGCCTCAAGGCCTACGCCACTGCGACCCCTTTGGATCTATTGTGGCTTCCCGACTTTAGAGCTCACCCTCCAGACCCGTCCGTTTAATCAGACTCTTAAAGCTGGAGAGCGACTCTTGGGTAAAGCTGTCAGGCCTTGGTTTTTCCTTCCCGAGAAGTAACATCCTTAGCCATGATGTTATCATACAAGCCCTGATTTGGAGGTTGGTTTGATAAATAATTCAAGACGAAAGGGTGCTATGCCGGCAATTTGAAGGCAACCATAGCCATAGATTTCGTGGACAGCCAGCCAGTGGGGTGTCAAGAAAGCCATCTAAGACCACAAGTTTGGAGCGGTAATATCCTATGATTCTTTTCTTAGGACTAAAACTACTTCCGGAGCATTCGATGTTCTTTAGAAAAAGGAACAATTAGTTTGTTTTTTTCTTCCCCTCCAATTCTTTTATTGTTAATATTTTTGTTTTCCATATTTGCGGTAGAACTCGCACAGCAGGAATATTGACGAAGGGTTTACCGGACTGAGGTCCGGTTGTGTTGTGGAAGGTTTGGCGTTGTACTGTGGTTGGTTAGTCTGGTTATGGGGCCATGGGAAAGAGATAATATATATATATATATATAGTGTTGGTGGCGATGTGGAGGGGGGAAGGGGTTCACCACAAACCTCAGCACTCAGCTCGACTCTGTTGCCCGCAACCGCTGAGCGCTAGTACTTTGGCCGACCGCTTGGCCACTGTCGTCCCGCAAACCTAACACTCAACTTTTC
The DNA here is from genome assembly GCF_049639745.1 of Rhodnius prolixus. NCBI lineage: Eukaryota > Metazoa > Arthropoda > Insecta > Hemiptera > Reduviidae > Rhodnius > Rhodnius prolixus. The sequence continues at coordinate 4,976,077 of NW_027411593.1, read as the reverse complement.
TTTCAACCCAACTATTGTGTAATTAACCACTTATTATCTCACCTAGGTCACACTTATTATCACACCTAGGTCTAGAGTTTATTTAAATGAGACAAGGTTTGTCTGTCTATACATCCTCATGAGAATAATATTTGTGATTACGATAAGTGCATTTAACTTCCCCTTTTTCTATTTCCGGTAAAAGTATTTACGTCACGTCAATTTTGATTGGGGGTGGGGTCTTCTCAGATAAACCGGAAGAGAAACTCTAACAGACTGTTCTTTTTGCCTCAATACTCATCTACCTTCAACTAAATCATTTTTCCAGTAAACGTGATTTAAATGGTTACTGGATTCCCAAAATCTGGAATTAGTATAATAGCTGGATAATCGTTCACTTCCTCGTAGACAAAATAAAAATAGCAGCACGCGTTCCAGGTGTGAGAATTCATCAAAATATCTGAAACCATGGGGGCAATACGGACACAGGTTTTCATCGATGTCACAGGACAAAATCAAGGAGCAGACTACTGTTCCTATTAAGGAGTTAATCTGCTGGAGTAAAGAAGCGAAAATAAAAGGACACCTGCAAGAGGCTTTTAAATCTATACGATCTAAGTGAACTTCCGATGGACCGATTACGACTTAAAGTTTACAAAATGTAAGTAGAAGAAGGCCAGTTCGAATTCTCACGTTTGGCTACTTTTTATTTGTAAGAAAAAAAATTAATAGTAAATTTTTAGCTTCCGCCTTCCGCCTTCCGCCTCCGTCCACGGCTCCTCCTAATTGGTAAAGCCACGCCTGAAACTTACTTTGCTTGTCGCACACATAACCAATATGGACCTCAATACGGAAGCTTTCTTGACACTTTACAGGATGTTTCTGTTTCTGTTATCTCCTTCGGTTCAGTGAAAGCGTTTCACGATCATAATTCTTCTATTCCTTTTTTATTTTTTCTCTACTTCCTTCTGGGCAGAAACCCACATAGAGACCAAAGGGATACACAGGCTAGTTGTTAAGAAAAAGGTAGTTTCCGTTTTTATTTCTATACTGAAACCGTTTTTATTTTTATACTATAACCCTAAGGTATTCCACTTATGAGGCCCTTTCACCTCCCATTTTTAAGTTTGTAAATTACGAATGAGAGATGTAGAACTGTGAACAACACGTTAAGGTGAACACGCCAAAAAAAGTCAATCATTGTGTAGACGCGCGAAGACGCGAGAGTTTTAGAGAGGGTTAATCTCTAGTGACCTTAGAGGTGCGTAAGCCCCACCACCACGGACGAGGTTAGACACCAAGTGGGCCATAAAGAGGACAAAACAAAAGACACCGAGACAACCCCTGCAGATGAAGATGGTGAAAAACTGATGCTGAAGAGATGAATATGTGGAATGAAAAAGGATACAGGAAGGCGGTTATTGTTGCTTCTTCTTGCCGGTGAACGAGGTACACTGGTAGCCTGGAAGGAACAGAAATGAGAACACAGTGAAGGTTATAGAATGCGAGGCTACAGACAGGGCCGGATTTAGATGAAAAGAGGCCCTAAGGTATTCCACTTATGAGGCCCTTTCACCTCCCATTTTTAAGTTTGTAAATTACGAATGAGAGATAATAAAATACATCACTACTGTGATATATATCAATATTTTGAATGCAACATGTTGTTATTGGTACTTTTTTTAGAATAGTGTAATTTTAATTTTGCTAACAATTTGAATGTAGGCCCCTCTTGATCTTGAGGCCCTAGGCTGAAGCCTAGTTAGCCTATAGGAAAATCCGGCCCTGGCTACAGACGTTTGGCGGGAACCAGAAGCATGGGAAAAAGTATGGCGGGAAAGTTAAAAGAGCCGCCAAGAAAAGCTGTGTATAACTGAACACATTGATTTAAATATTTCATATAGTAATTTAAATTAAAATGTGGCAAATATTTCTGTTCCGGGGCGAGGGTCGGATATATTATAATATTGGCTGTGAATGACAAGCTTGTCTACTTGTACCCCTTAGGATGGGGTGTCGAGACCTATATATTTATATACGTATATATAGTAAACGGGTAAAACGGAAAGTGATGTTGAACAGGGGTGAAGGACGACACATACCAGTCGTGCCACAACAACACCGGTGTCGATAAATGTTGTTATACAGAAGGCCTGTGTGAGCTTAGGGTAGATAGAGGAAAAACTGCAACATTTCTCTTCTCACACCCCTCTCTCTTTTTTGGATCTGTGCGTAAGCTGCTAATTAAACTGTGCCCAGCCAATCACCGTTCCGGCCACACGTACCGCAACATTCCTTGCAACGAGGCTGCAGCATGCCTCTATCTCTTTCTCACACATCTCTCTCGCACGCGCTTCATTCATTCTAGTGTAGCTCGCGCTATATATTGAACCTGTGCCTGAGTTTTATAACTAACACCACTTTGAAAATTATTATCCTCCAGGCAGTATCATATGTTTTTGGAGTTCTGTTGGCAACACTACTTTTTACAATATGAGAGCAAAAAAACTTTCTGTAAAACCCAAAAGGGTTGTCAAAATAGGGTTGCCAAATAGGGTTGTCAAAATTTCATTGCTAGGGCTAAAGATTGTAGTTTTAAACCAAAAATCTGGAATGAACACGTCAATTCTAGGGCTCTATATTATACTTTTTATTTTGGCTCTCTCCAGACAGTGTTCTTTCGTCACAGACAAACTATATAAATTATACATATCCTATACAAATAACTTTTTTCTGTCTAAGGGGAGGATATTTCGGCTCGGCTACCGTGGCGCCCTAAAAACTGAAAATAGTATGAAATCCCTTTAGTAAAGAGGTATTTCCGGTTAAGAAAATTTTGATCTCTAATTCGGGTCTCATGGTGGTTATGGGGGGGGGAGGTGCCCAAATTTTAGCTTAGATTAAGATTTAGATTTTAAAAGGCGGGACGGGACCTATGCTCCACGGCACCGCAGCCACAAGAGGCTTATTGTGCCTTCCCCTTTTGAGTCTAGTAGATGAAACCTCCCCTACTAAGAAGGTTGAGGGCATTCCCCACCAGTTCCTTCTGCGCTATAATCTCCTTTGGCCTCAAGGTACCAAAGATATCGTAGGGCAGTCTCTCGATTGCAACGCAATCGAATAACAGGTGAGAGGCCGTTTCTTTCTCTTCCTGGCACAATTTGCACAGCGGTTCCGAGCTAATAAATTTTAGTTTAATGTTTGTGTTTCCTGTAATTTTCCTGTATTTGGGTTAAAGAGTTCACAGTTAGACCAATTTCCTGTGTAACTTTTTCTGACTCAAATAATATGAAATGGAAAATTTGTCAGAATCTCAACCCACTGTTAAGTGAAAACTCAAAATATGGAAATTAATGTAACATTAACACTTATTAAGCATGAACATAATTATTATTTTATGTTTTATACAACAAGTTACGTTATGAAGAGAAAATGTATTAATTTTGAAAGCGTTCCCTAAAAATACCGGGCTGAGCCAAAAGGAGAGCACTTTCCATCATAGTTTGTAAAACATTTGAGTTTTCCTCACATTTTAAAAGAAGAAAAGGTTTATCCCAGTTTTTCCAACCCTGGTGCTGTACTTCGTTGAAGGAAAAACAGTCTGGGCCGAGTTTGTTGTCTGTATCTTGTTAAAACTGGGAAAGTCCAAAAAGTTTTCTCTGCGTATATAATCCTCCAGTTTTACTGCTTCTTCTCACTTTCGCCCACTTTTCCAAACTCCTGGAGCCACTCATCCTGGAGGTGTTTGTCTGTCTGTGTGTGTATGTTGTGAGCCGCTACTTTCCACTTTGACGGCAACAGTAGTGTGGTATAGCACAGTGGCAAGACTGTAATTCGGTTAACTATGATTTAATTAAGAAGCAAGGCATAGTGGTTGTGCAGAGCCTGGCAAAGTAAGAGACCGAAGAAGCCTTCGGTGGAGGAGGGCGTGAGCTAACGTGCATAATGAATGAGCCACTTTTGGCACCGCCTTTTCATTAGAACTGGAGGAAGAAGAGTTTGGGTAGAAGCAGACACCAAGGATGGTGCACGGAGAATGACGTAAAGAGCGATGCTAAACAGAGATAGTAAGATAAAGCTCTGACGAAATAAGAGAGCTGGGGGTTACCCAAGAAATAGAGACAGAACGAGGAGAGGCAAGCTTATTAGGGCTTCATATTTCCCCGTCATTAGTCTGCCATTAATAACATTCCATTATAACGCCTCTTCCGTCTCTCTCTTCCTTCGGCGTCCTTCATCAGGTGTTTCATCTTCAGTGAGTTTCACTTGCCAGTTTCATTACCAAGGCAAAGGGTGTACCCTCCAATCAACCATCCTTGTTGTTACTGTTTGGTCTATTCAACAGGAGTTTGAAACATTTCTTTTTCACACTTCTGGTCAAGCGAGATTCTTCAAATTTCGAAGTCACTTCCTGTCTATGCTCCCTACCATGCTTTCATCATTCCTAGGCGGATGGTACTACCATCCAATTCGGTACATCCGGAGCCCCCTTGAAATCTGCTAAATTTGCAGGATCATTTTGATCTTAAAACTGAAAGGTGCTTCCAAATCAACTTTAGTCTAAAACCTGCAGAATAAATCAACATCTAACCAACTCCACTTTCTGGAGTTCCACCTGGAGAGAAGACTTAACATGGAAGCTGCAGAATCGACTGAAAAGACAAGAACTAAACAGAAAGAAGAGTCTGTTTTAAGACGAGACTACTTGGAACCGAACTTCGCTGAGAATACTGTTCCAATCGAAAAGAGTGGATGATGCCAACATATCAGCAACTCTCTCTCGACTACAGTCGACGGTCAAATGGTTAGAGAGGGAAGATGTGCTCCAGTGTCCCTCGGCTCCATACAGCGTCCCGATGGAAGCTGTAAAGGATGTAACGAGGGAGTAGGAGGTGCCATCCGAGTGCGAAGGGATTTTAAGTGACGAGACGGCGCTAATCACCAAGCTGTCGATGCGCCGGGAAAAAAAATACCGATCCAATCTGGGTATATTCGATAAACCCTCTTAACTTTCCGAGATTATCCAATCCTGTACACTCAGACGAACTGTCAATGCAGCTTTTTACGTTTTCAAGGATCCCCGGCATGAATAACTTAACGTAGCGTTTATTTTTCTATTATACCGCTCTTGAACCGTTCTAATCTATCCATGATAACTAATCCTGTAGGGCGCCATGATAGCCGAGCGGTTAGAGACGAGACCTGCAAAGCTAATATGTAATGTGGTACTCGGTTCGATTCCCGGTCTTAGGCCTTGCAGTTTATTTAATGGTTAATGAAAGAAATTTACAGTAAGTATGTTAGGCGGTTATAGGCTAGACCCGCAAAGCTAAGATGTATTGTTGGTTAGTGGATTCGATTCCTCAGTCTAGGCCTTGGATTTTATTTAAAGGTTAATATGAGGAATTGAATAGTAAAGTATGTTAGGCTGTTATAGGCTAGACCCGCAATGCTAAGATGTATTGTGGTAATGGGTTCGATTCCCGGTCTTAGGCCTTTGGATTTTATTTAATGGTTAATAAAAGAAATTCACAGTAAAGTATGTTTGCTAATCGCCTCCGTCCACGACACCTAATTGGCAGTTGGACGTTAAGTCCCGCCTGAGAAAATAGGCGATTACTTTACTTTACTTTTTACTAATCCTTAGCTAAATCCCTCGTCTCTCCTTTCTAACACGACATCTCGCTACGCTGGTCTGAAACGGCGATGACTCCAGTTGATCCTCTCGCATGTACAAGCCGTGACCTTAAATCCTAGAGTGACCCAGCTATGACTGGTGTGTCCCTCCACCTTCTGTACTATATATAATCATCACATTACTATTATTACCATTATACAGGAAGGAACAAGCTGAAATTATAAAGTAATTCGCTAAACTGAGACTGAAGAGAGGAAATCCTTTGATTACTTCAGAATCTTTCCAGAATAAATTTTCCGGAAAAAAGGTTCCAGATCAAAAATTCTGCAACATTCTGCAGAAAGGTTATTATCTTGGTGGTTTCCGAGAAAATCGCGGAAAAACTTAGTAAACTAAATATGATATTTGCACTTTTTAAATATTAGTAAAAATTAATTTGTAATACAAAAATTAATAATAAATTAACGCTATGTCTAAAGAGAAAGTTTTATATATATATACTTCCTGTATATATATATAGAGGAAGTAGAAAGAGGCTGTCTGGGGAAGCGGGCTGGCAGGCTCTCAGATTCTTGTTCTCCTTATCGATCTGAACATGGTGTAGCCCTCTAGAGTGGAGGAGCAGGGACTCCACCACATCCCGCCCGAGCAACCTGGCATCCCAAGCAACCCTTTCCCAAATAACTTTCCCATACTTATTATAATTAATAATCTACCCATATAAAATATTCAACAATTTCCCCAAATATATATTTTTTTCTTTAAATTTACTTCTTACTTTTAGGTAAGAAAATGGAAAAGTGGATTGTTGGGAAAATTGTTCAAAAAAAAATGGATTTTTTTCTTTTTGGAAATGTTTCTTAAGAACTCTGAGTTCTTAAGAAAAAATAGGAACGCTCTTAGGGAAATCATTTTCAAACTTAGTGATTTTACTAAATGATGCGCTCAGTACAGTATAAAGGACTATTGACGAAAGTAAGAGCGAACCAGATCTTGACTTTTTATTTGAGGTATACCTCTAAGAAGTCCCTTGGAGGACGCTGGTCTTGACACAAGAACAAATGCTCTTGACAACTTAATTTGTTCTTAGATTTTTTTTTTTTTTTAAGATTCTATAACTGAGGAGACCTTAAACATTGGGTATTCCGTTCAAGGTGGGTCCAATCAGCTGTGGAGACTGTGACAAGAGAAACCTCTAACTAATAACACAGACGGATCGTACTGCCAGATTGCGTTTTAAGGACTCTGGTCAGAGCAGACAATATGCGAAGACTACTTGTAGGAAAGATCAAATTGGGTGAGGGAGGTTTTATGGGCTAGACCCTTTAAGGGCAAGATAAAAATTTTACAAAGAAATTGCTGCAAGCGGAAGTGGTTCGTACGTGCACATAAAGTCAGACTTTTTACAAATTTGGTAAAAAAGTCACTTCTACGTAGTCAGGAAACTTCGTTTTATATATTTCCGGACAAAAAAAAAGAATGAAATTGTTTCTTTGAAATTACATAATGTTCATCTATGTCAGTGGTTCCCAAAGTGGTCCCTCAGGGACCCCCAGGGGTCCCCGGTATCATTCAGGGGGTCCGTGAAAAATTAAATTTGATTTGTGGGTCCTTGAACAACGTCAGGGGGTCCGCGCAAGGTTCAATATAAAATAATAAAACTGTGATCCATTTTTATTATTATGGAAATTAGAAACTAACAAGGTGACCAATTAAATTTAATATCTGCTGTTCATTATTTTTGGTGACTGATTCATAGTTTCAATAGGATGAAAAAATAAATGCCATTTCAGTCGAGTAAAATTTATTTAGCCGAGCTTTCGACCTAGGGACTAGGACCATCTTCAGGGCTAGTTTAGAAAGTAATACTTTTACATTTCAGGGTTGGTGTGTCTTCTGTCTTGTCTGTTCAGGGACTGATGGAGTGTTTGTCTGTAAGAGGTTCTTACAGAGCCCTGGGAGCGGCAAAATAGTGGTACTGTAAGAGGTTTCTACAGAGTCCGGAAGGCTGCAGAATAGTGGTACTGTAAGAGGTTCTTACAGAGTCCTGAAGGCGGAGGAATAGTGGTACTGCAAGGAAACTCCAACAGTGAGAGAGAGAGAGAGAGAGTAGCATAGTTGCGGGTTACTAGTCGGCGGCGGTGAAAGGGTCGAAGAAGAACGAGGGGCTTGCGTTCCATGAATACCTCCTCACCCTTAAGTACAGAGCAGCCTGCCTGGCAGAGAACACTGTCTAACTACAGTCAGCCGCTCTCTGTGCCCCCCCCCCAGTTGCAATATTAAACTATAAATCCAAATCTAAACAGTTGGAGGCGGCCGAGAAGTAGGGACAAAACCCAAACATACGTACATACCCGCGCAGAATGAGATAGAGAGAGAGAGAGAGAGAGAGAGTCCTTTCTGTATCTTCTTAGAGATGGTACAGAGCCATCCTGAAGGGATCTACTATTACTGGAGTCTGCACTAATTGTGCTCTATGTTATTACTAGTGGCTGTGTAGTACCGGTTTCTCCCACTAATTGTTACCTCCTTAGTTAGCGCAAGAGCTAACTTTGTGCATAGTATCACTCGCCTATTTCCAACCCAACTCCCCCCCCCATTAGTGCCCCCAAATAGTGGCGTACCTAAATCATACACAAGTACGTATATATCCCTTATATAGTGCATAACCCCCCTGCTGCACACCGTTCTAATAAGTTCTAACTTTCCAATCTAGCTAGCCCTCTATTTCGGTCTTGCCCATAACCCTACAAGAATTTATGACCCTTTCCCAAGCATTAATTCCAAACATGTTTCCAACAATAAACACATTCTAAATTTATTATCATAAATAACTTTAATCAAGTTGGCATGCAGGACATACCAATCATGAAGAAGAAATCTGGCCACGATAAACAAATAAGACTTTCAATCATAGCTACTAATTGAAACACATCATAACTTTTCAAAAACCTTTCCTTAAAAATCAATTTTCATTAAAAGAATCTAGATCTTATCTAGAATCTAAAAGGATTTGAGCTTCCATTCAAGAGATATCCATTAAATTTGGTATTTTAGCGACAACATCGTCATCATTCTGACTATGTGAAGGTCACGTTTATATCGATTAGTCGAATGATAGCTTGGTGAACTAAAAACATGAATTTTTCTTCAGTACGTGTCATAAAATGAAAAGTTCAACGTCCACCTAATATCGGAGTACTTCCGCTTGAAGAATCTCCTTCAGATTCAGAATTTATGAGATATTTTTTATCATAAATAATACAAAATATATGTAACAGATGGTAAATTATACCTAAATGGTTCTCCAGCATCCACTTCCCCTTTAATCGATCTTTTCTGCAAAAATATTTCAAATAAAAATGTTAAATCTATGAGTTAATATTGTAAACAGGAAGTAAAGAGAAAATGACGGGAGCCGTTTTAGAGGAAAACGTGGAAAAAGTGGAATAATCACTTACCAATGTAGTAAACTTTGGCTGTGGAATTTCAGCTGAACATTTAAATATGCAAGTGTCGTTAAATGCAATTGGCCATTCAGTTGGAATTCTATCCATTCTTCTTTCCCGGAAGTGCACTGATTCCAGATGTTTAGCTGGAACTCTAGGATTTTGCGTGTTGTCCTTATAAGAGGTTTAGTTTTCTTTTATTTTCATGTTTTGAAGGCAACAAATATGAAGTTGGTAGAAGGAGCAGAGAACTGGGAGTCTTTTGAGTGGTTACACATGATTTTCTTATTCTTAAAACAAGTAAAGAAAGTATTAAAGTCGTCTCCGAATTTTGCAATTGTGTTTTAACCGTAAATACATGTTTGTAGTATTTGTGTTGGCTGTAAGACAATTTAACGGTCTTGAACTCAATAGTAAAGTAATTGCCTATTTTTTTAGGCAGGCTTTACGTCCAACTACCAAATTAGGTGTCGCGGACGGAGGCGGCTAGCAAACGTACTTTACTGTAAATTTCTCATATTAACCATTAAATAAAATCCAAGGCCTAGACAGCGGGAATCAAAACCACTAAACCAAGAATACACCTAAGCTTTGCGGGTCTAGCCTATAACCGCCTAACATACTTTACTGTAAATTTCTTTTATTAACCATTAAATAAAATATCCAAGGCCTAGACCGAGGGGATCGAACCCACTAAACCAACAATACATATTAGCATTGCGGGTCTAGTATCTTAACCGCTCGGTAACCGTGGCGCCTTTTTGAACACAATATTACTCCCACCATTCGTGTGTTTTTTATTAATATTTGTAATGGAGAAAAGAACTTAGATTTTTTTTTACTTTAGTAATGTTGCCCCAAAAGCGTGAGATGAATATTTTTTGTATAACTACTGCACACATTTATTTCTCATCCGCAAAAGTCGGTGATTATTAATTAACTGAGCCAGTCGCTGAGCTAAAATACTTCACCAAGTATAACTTGGAACTTGCTTTAACGCTGAAAGACGACCCACTTCTTCCTCTTAAGGTTAAACATCTAATATCAAGTCAGCGTTGCACACTGTATATCCTTCCCCCTCCAATACGGTGCTGATATTCCATCCAACAATTCAAGACTCAATGACAGACAGACTGAGTGTGCGACAAAGAGAGAGAAAGGTGAATGAGAATAGTTTTAGAGATACAACAGGGCGACAATAATTAAACTTGTAGCAGCAGTCTGTCTGTCGCTGGCAACTCGGCTACACTCTTAGCGCCACAATTGTAATTCCACTAGACCGACTTTAATAATTATAATAGACGACTTTGGCCTCTTTCTCCATCCTTATTCTCTATTTATCTCCTCAAGTTTCCACACTGATCTCTCTAAGTCTGATATTTGTTTAGAATGTTTTCAGTTATACACGTTATAAAATGAAAATACGAATCATTCAATAATTTTTACTTCCGTTTTATCGTCTTTTACCGGAAACACATGTTTCTGAATTTTAGTATATGTACCGCCGAAGCGAGTACAAATTTATTTTTTTATAAATTTATAAATTTAATACTGATTCCCCCTGCCCGTTATGTGGGAACAATAAAGATGATCTAATTCATGTCCTAATTATGTACCCGATGTCTTAAGATACAAGTATCCTACATATACACAATACAGGTAGTCCTTGGGTTACGACGGTCTCAAGTTACTGTCGTTTCGTGGTTACGACTCCCGATTTACAGTACAGTACTGTACAGTATGAAAAGCCCGCGAACTACAGCGGCTCCGGGACCAAGGAAGAGGGCGTCACCAGCATCCCAGTATGCCATTAACATCGTTGTCCACGATCACTTTTTGCCCTTCATTATGGCTACCAAACGCAGACTCCTTCTGATGGCAGTGCATCGAAGAAAAGGAAGGCCATCACCATGGAAGTGAAATTAAATATCGTAAAGTACACTGTTTTTTATTACTGTTTCATTTCATTATTAAACGTTCTGTTCAGTATTTTATACGTGTTTTTTGATAATTATGTTTTTGTGTTAGGATAGGTGTTAGGATAGGCTAAGTGCTTACAGTACTGTACTGTATATGGTACAGTTTACGTATGTTCCGACTTACGTCGAAAAAACGGTTTACGACGCCGCGTAGGAACGGATCAACGTCGTAAGTCGAGGACTACCTGTATTGACTTTTCTTACTGTATTCAACCAGAAATTTTATTGGAGAACCTCTTATGTTTCTACTCAGTAAATAAAGTAAAATATATGTATTTTTTTTTGTAATTAGGTGGGAAACGAGATATATAGAGTTAAATTTTGGTTTCGTTTGAGTGAAATATTCAACTTCAAATATCTGGAAAACTACCCGATAGATTTTGTTTATATTTTACCTCTATATGGAGACAACTTTTGTCTATAATTGTATAAAATTTAGTAAAAATCTGTCGAGTAGCAAACGAGATATATAGAGTTAAATTTTGGTTTCGTTTGAGTGAAATATTCAACTTCAAATATCTGGAAAACTACCCAATAGATTTTGTTTATATTTTACCTCTATATGGAGACAACTTTTGTCTATAATTGTATAAAATTTAGTAAAAATCTGTCGAGTAGCAAACGAGATATATAGAGTTAAATTTTGGTTTCGTTTGAAACAGTGAAATATTTAACTTCAAATATCTGGAAAACTACCCGATAGATTTTGTTTATATTTTACCTCTATATGGAGACAACTTTTGTCTATAATTGTATAAAATTTAGTAAAAATCTGTCGAGTAGCAAACGAGATATATAGAGTTAAATTTTGGTTTCGTTTGAAACAGTGAAATCTTTACCTTCAAATATCTGGAAAACTACTCGATAGATTTTGTTTATATTTTAGGTGTGTGTGGAGACAACTTTTGTCTATAATTGTATAAAATTTAGTAAATATCTGTCGAGCAGGAAACGAGATATATGGAGTTAAATTTTGGTTTCGTTTGAAACAGTGAAATATTTAACTTCAAATATCTGGAAAACTACTCGATAGGTTTTGTTTATATTTTAGCTGTGTGTGGAGACAACTTTTGTCTATAAATGTATAAAATTTAGTAAAAATCTGTCGAATAGCAAACGAGATATATAGAGTTAAATTTTGGTTTCGTTTGAAACAGTGAAATATTTAACTTCAAATATCTGGAAAACTACTCGATAGGTTTTGTTTATATTTTAGCTGTGTGTGGAGACAACTTTTGTCTATAAATGTATAAAATTTAGTAAAAATCTGTCGAGTAGCAAACGAGATATATAGAGTTAAATTTTGGTTTCGTTTGAAACAGTGAAATCTTTACCTTCAAATATCTGGAAAACTACTCGATAGATTTTGTTTATATTTTAGGTGTGTGTGGAGACAACTTTTGTCTATAATTGTATAAAATTTAGTAAATATCTGTCGAGCAGGAAACGAGATATATGGAGTTAAATTTTGGTTTCGTTTGAAACAGTGAAATATTTAACTTCAAATATCTGGAAAACTACTCGATAGGTTTTGTTTATATTTTAGCTGTGTGTGGAGACAACTTTTGTCTATAAATGTATAAAATTTAGTAAAAATCTGTCGAATAGCAAACGAGATATATAGAGTTAAATTTTGGTTTCGTTTGAAACAGTGAAATCTTTACCTTCAAATATCTGGAAAACTACTCGATAGATTTTGTTTATATTTTAGCTGTGTGTGGAGACAACTTTTGTCTATAATTGTATAAAATTTAGTAAATATCTGTCGAGCAGGAAACGAGATATATGGAGTTAAATTTTGGTTTCGTTTGAAACCGTGAAATATTTAACTTCAAATATCTGGAAAACTACTCGATAGATTTTGTTTATATTTTACCTGTATATGGAGACATCTATAGTCTATAATTGTAATTAATTCTATAAAAATTATAAATTTGTTTTCATTAATTTAATAGCTTTTTTTATGATTTGTAAAAGTGAATTTATTTTTGTTCTTGTTCACCTTTTTCCCCCTTTATTCATGTATTTTATCCCTGTAAAGGCACGGGTCACAACCCCTTGCTACAATTGTACATTATAATAAGCAAGTTAAAATAAATAATAATAATAAAATAATATACTGATGGACAAAATTAGCGCACCACTCAGTTTTTGTTTAGTTTAAATTAAATTATCTTCCGCTTTTGTTTTTGACGTACATCACTTGTCTAAAGCGATTTAGGGAGAGACAAGAGGTCATTCAAGAAGAGATGTACAGCAGAGAGAGAGAGAGAAACGACGATAGGTACATCCGGCACCTGGCTTTGCGAAACAGGAGTATAACGGGAAATGAGATAAAAAGTCTCATAAGGCAGGTCCGAAATGTTTCCATCTCCAGCAGGACTGTTTGAAGAAGACTTAATGAGAGTAACCTTAGAGCCCGACATCCTGCCTCGTGGCCCTCTCCTTACCACAGTTCACAAAATGACCAGGCTTCAGTTTGCACGTGAACATGTGAATTGGACTTAAGACAACTGGAAGAGAGTTCTCTTTACAGATGAGGTGAGAATAGGCCTAAAGGGCGCTAATGGCCACAGACGTCGATGCGCCCAAAAAAAAAAAAAAAAAAAAAAAAAAAAAAAAAGGCCTAAATTCTTCAGATGGCCGTAGTTACAAATGGCTTATTTTTTCAGCCAACAATCTATAATAATAATGAGTATCGCTAATATGTAATAAAAATATCTTGTGAGAAAACTCGGCTTTGTTAAAAACTTTTGGTCTACGTCTTTTTTAAACGTGTTCTTCTAGCTTCCTGTTTCCTTTTTGCCGTGAACAGCCGTCCTCTAGACAGTGTTCTATCTTTACAAGCTATAGTCCACCACCAGATCTCTCTAGTTGTTACTAGGAAAAGAAAATCTAAGGGGCTGACCACTGAACTAATCCCTTCCTATTTTTTGGTTAAACATTATCTTTTATTTAATGCCACGTCATGCTACGTATATAAAATAAGCATCATTTAAAAAGTCATCTAAACAACAATAATAAAATTGGCCTTGCTGAAGTGTATAGTCCAGTAAAGGAGGAGTGGGTGGTTTAACAAATTTGAAATGTAGTGATTGGGATGGCAGTGGTTTGTCCAGGCAATTATAAAGCGCGCTATATTTACGC